>NC_089821.1:229155876-230405876 GCF_035046505.1 Tiliqua scincoides
GTTTAACACTTTGATAAGAACATAAGAACATAAGAACAGCCCCACTGGGTCAGGCCATAGGCCCATCTAGTCCAGCTTCCTGTATCTCACAGCGGCCCACCAAATGCCCCAGGGAGCACACCAGATAACAAGAGACCTCATCCTGGTGCCCTCCCCTGCATCTGGCATTCTGACATAACCCATTTCTAAAATCAGGAGGTTGCGCATACACATCATGGCTTGTACCCCATAATGGATTTTTCCTCCAGAAACTTGTCCAATCCCCTTTTAAAGGCGTCTAGGCTAGACGCCAGCACCACATCCTGTGGCAAGGAGTTCCACAGACCGACCACACGCTGAGTAAAGAAATATTTTCTTTTGTCTGTCCTAACCCGCCCAACACTCAATTTTAGTGGATGTCCCCTGGTTCTGGTATTATGTGAGAGTGTAAAGAGCATCTCCCTATCCACTCTGTCCATTCCCTGCATAATTTTGTATGTCTCAATCATGTCCCCCCTCAAGCGTCTCTTTTCTAGGCTGAAGAGGCCCAAACGCCGTAGCCTTTCCTCATAAGGAAGGTGCCCCAGCCCCGTAATCATCTTAGTCGCTCTCTTTTGCACCTTTTCCATTTCCACTATGTCTTTTTTGAGATGCGGCAACCAGATAACATTTTCTTGTCTTGTTTATAAAACTTCTGTTTCACAGAGGTTAGGAAAATGATGGCTAATAGTACATCTCTTGAAGGAGCAAACCTAACAGAAGTTGGTACACTTCTGGATTATGTTTGTGCATAATATGTACATCCTTAAAAATTTTCTTTGATTTCAGTTTTGGTTCAAGGCTAATCTACTCAAACTGATCTTTCAGATCTTTTTTTATTCCCCTTAAAATTCAAGTTAAAAAGAGAGAAAATATAGATCTTTACCGTTTAATACCATGCCTCTGCTTTAGGGATGCAGATTCAAAGGGGGCTTCCAGGCAAAGAAAGTGTTGAGAGGTGTGTTGCTCCAGCATCCATGAGTCACACATGGAGACTATGCTGATCACTGCTAAGTCTAATAGCAGACTAGGGGATGGACAGGGAAATGACCAAGATCAGCCTTGGTGGCATTGTCCAAAATAGGCACTGTAGCACAGAAGCCCATCCTAGTTTGTGTTCTTTCCTTGAGATACTCCTTTTCCACATTTGGCTCAGCACTAACTCAGCGGTGCTGACTTATCAAGACACCACCTAAATTCCATTCTTATGATGGATAAGTAGAAGGGCAGCACAGCTATATGCAGTCTTACTTGGAAGTAAGTTTATGTATTTAATGGGCCTGGCTCCCAAATTGTGTTTAGGACTGAAGCCTCAGAAGCCATTTTAAAGATATATACAGAATAAACACCATTTAACATGTAGCTATACGGTATTTAAAAGCCTCTGAACAGAATACTAGTCAGGACACGCTCATTTCAGATGCTGTCAGCTTTCATATTTTGCATACCCTCTGGATTCCAGTTACATGTTTGATTTTAAAGTTAACTTCTCCCATTTGGCTGCTGGACTTTTTGTTTTGTTTTGTCAAAGTGCTCTTCCTTGTAGATTCCACTTCTGAATAAGCCTGGAGGGTTTTTCATGAGTCATAATTACAGGTAAATGCAGACTCATACTGAGATAACAGATGCCAAGGTAAAACAGAAAATAACAGGTAAATGCAGAGACTTTTCTCACTTGACTGTATGTTCTTTGAAACTAATGGCAAATTTTCACAGCCTTAGTGTAGTAGGTTTGATCCATCCCTTTGTCAGAGAAGAGCTAAAGAAATATACCGGTACTTGAATACAAAATGCATCTGTGAGCAGAACATATTATTTTGAGGTTCGCGGCAATTTGTTGCCTCTTGCTGTATCAGTGAGTTTTTGATGGGAAGTGAACAAGGAACTAAATCTTTCAGGATGATGAGATATGCCATGCGCAGAATGCTAATTTAAGATCAATTTTCAGGAATAAAATACAGCTACTGAATGAATTGTGCCATTCAGACAAGAGTCAGTCCCACCAAAGTTAAGCACTTTTAAATTCAAGGGGATTTCAGTGGACTATTAAGCACATTAGGCCCACCCCTGCTTCCTCTCTCTCTGCAATCCTCCATTAGCCCCATCCCTGCTCCCTCTCTCTGCAATCGTCCATTAGGCCCACCCCTGCTTCCTCTCTCTCTGCAATCCTCCATTAGCCCCATCTCTGCTCCCTCTCTCTCTGCAATCATCCATTAGCCCCATCTCTGCTCCCTCTCTCTGCAATTGTCCATTAGCCCCACCCCTGCTTCCTCTCTCTCTGCAATCCTCCATTAGCCCCATCTCTGCTCCCTCTCTCTCTGCAATCATCCATTAGCCCCATCTCTGCTCCCTCTCTCTGCAATTGTCCATTAGCCCCACCCCTGCTTCCTCTCTCTCTGCAATCATCCATTAGCCCCATCTCTGCTCCCTCTCTCTGCAATCGTCCATTAGCCCCACCCCTGCTTCCTCTCTCTCTGCAATCCTCCATTAGCCCCATCCCTGCTTCCACAATCTTCCTTTCTGCCCCTCTACTCCTGCGTCATCCCCCAGGGGCTGGTTATAAGAACAGGCCCTCAGTTTGGCTGTACGTGCCGTAAGAGGAGACTAAACAGCCACCGGGTAGATGGGACTGGTCAGCCTGGGAAGGCAGCTCATCTGAGAGAAGGAAAACTCTGATCCCAAACCTCCGCTGCCTTGTGGCTACATCCAATTGTGGAAAAGGCTTCAGGAGTCAACCTCGAGGCAAAATCAGGAGCTGGAGTCCCTGAGGCAGTTAATGACTGAACACAGTCACGTTCTGGCAACTCCTGCGACGCCGCTGGAACCAACCGTATTGGCTTCTGCCTTTCCATTGGACCATTCCAGCGACGTGGAGAGGGGGGATTTGCTGCATGGGTAACAGCATATCCTCCATACCTTCTTTACCCAGGCTTCGCACACTGGAGAGGACACTCCAACTTCGCCATACGGCGTCGGCACAACACGGGAAGCAGCAGTTTACCAGTTATAAGTCTTCGCTCGATTGGCGTAAAGCGTGACGCCAGGGGCTGCTTCTGACGGTGGGAGAGATCATTGCATCTCATTGGGCAGCTACCGCCCGCCTTAAGCTGGGCAGTCCCCAGGTGCTGCCTTGCCACGATCCGTTAACCTCATGGGGTGCATGGGGTTTAGGGTGAAAACCGACAAGCGGATCGACAACTCTGCACCATGCAACAGAAAACAGAAAACTCCTGCCCTAAAACTGGGCACCTGGAACGTAAGGACAATGACACCTGGCTTCTCTGATGACCTGCAAGAAATAGACGATGCACGCAAAACAGCTGTCATCGACATGGAGCTGAGTAGACTGCAGATGGACATCATCGCCCTTCAAGAGACGAGGCTTCCAGATTCTGGATCTGTCAAGGAGAAAAATTTCTCATTTTTCTGGCAGGGAAAATCACCAAACGAAACCAGGGAACATGGCGTTGGCTTTGCAGTCAGAAATACCCTGCTAGAATCCATCATCCCACCTACTGTGGGAAGTGAAAGAATTTTGTCCCTGCAGCTCCAGTCATCAGCAGGACCTATCACACTCATCAGTGCTTATGCACCGACTTTGTCGTCTCCAGCAGAAGCCAAAGACAAATTCTATGATGATCTGGCCACCACTATCAAGAAGATCCCTGTAAAAGAGCCATTGTTCATCCTCGATTTCAATGCTAGAGTTGGTGCTGATAACAGTTCGTGGCCCACTTGCTTAGGTCAGTTCGGCACTGGGAAAATGAATGAGAATGGCCAACGCCTGCTAGAGTTTTGCTGTCATCACGGTCTCTGTGTCAGCACCACATTCTTCAACACGAAGCCCCAACATAGAGTCTCTTGGAGACACCCAGGATCAAAGCACTGGCACCAGCTCGACCTGATTCTCTCCAGATGCTCCAGCCTTCCCAGCATCAAGATCACACGCAGTTATCACGGTGCTGCCTGCGACACTGACCACTGCCTGGTATGCAGCAGAGTGAAACTGCAAGCAAAGCGACTGTATCACACGAAAAAGGAAGGAAGACCTCACATTAATACCAGCAAGATCTGGGATCAGAGAAAAGTGGAGGAATTTGCACAAGCACTTGAGGAATCTCTTCCAGGCCCGGCCGATGCAAACGCATCCAACAGATGGGAACATTTCAAGAATACCGTTTACAACACCGCCTTGTCCATATTTGGCAAGAGGACTAACAAGATGGCAGACTGGTTTGAAGCCCACTCTGAGGAGTTGACACCAGTCATTGAGGAAAAGAGGAGAGCTCAAGCAGCATACAAGGCCTGTCCCAGTGAGCGCACCCTGCAGGTCCTTGGAGCTGCTCGTAGCAAAGTCCAGCAGGCTGCCAGGAGATGTGCTAACAACTACTGGCTCCAACTCTGTTCCCAGATACAGATAGCAGCTGACACCGGCAACATCAAGGGGATGTATGATGGTATCAAGCAGGCCCTAGGTCCAACACAGAAGAAAATTGCCCCTCTGAAGTCTGCCACAGGCGAGGTCATCCAGGATCGGGCGCAGCAGATGGAACGCTGGGTGCAGCACTACTCTGAGCTATATTCCAGAGAAAATGTAGTCACTGAAGAAGCGCTGAACAACATTGAGTGTCTGCCTGTGATGGAGGAGCTTGACAGTGAACCAACCCTAGAAGAACTTCATGTGGCCCTGGACTCCCTTGCCTTTGGCAAGGCACCTGGAAAAGACAGCATCCCTGCTGAAGTCCTAAAGTGCTGCAAAGAGATCATCGTCACTGAGCTGCATGTAATCCTCTGTCTCTGCTGGAGAGAAGGTGGAGTACCTCAAGACATGAGGGATGCAAACATCATCACGCTGTACAAGAACAAAGGCGACAGGGGTGACTGCAACAACTACCGTGGCATCCCTCTCCTTAGCGTTGTAGGAAAGTTGTTTGCCCGAGTTGCACTAAAGAGGCTCCAGGTACTTGCAGAGAGCGTCTATCCAGAATCGCAGTGCGGATTCCGAGTCAACAGGTCCACCACTGATATGGTATTCTCCCTTAGACAACTGATGGAGAAATGCAGGGAACAACGACAGCCACTCTTTATAGCCTTCATAGATCTCACAAAGGCTTTCGACCTGGTCAGCAGGGACGGCCTCTTCAAGATTCTCCCCAAGATCAGATGTCCACCCAAGCTCCT
This sequence comes from Tiliqua scincoides, assembly GCF_035046505.1. Classification (NCBI taxonomy): domain Eukaryota; kingdom Metazoa; phylum Chordata; class Lepidosauria; order Squamata; family Scincidae; genus Tiliqua; species Tiliqua scincoides. The sequence continues at coordinate 229,161,076 of NC_089821.1, forward strand.
CAGCATCATCAGATCCTTCCACAAGGACATGAAGGGCACTGTTGTCTTTGATGGCTCCACATCAGACCCCTTTGACATCCGAAGTGGTGTGAAGCAGGGCTGTGTTCTTGCACCAACCTTGTTTGGGATCTTCTTAGCTGTCCTGCTGAAGCAGGCCTTTGGAACTGCAACAGAAGGCATCTATCTCCGGACCAGATCAGATGGAAAGCTCTTCAACCTCTCCAGACTGAGAGCAAAGTCCAAAGTCCAGCTGAAATTTCTTTCTGACTTCCTCTTTGCCGACGATGCAGCTGTCACTACCCACTCTGCCAAAGATCTCCAGCAGCTCATGGATCGTTTTAGCAAGGCCTGCCAAGATTTTGGACTGACGATCAGCCTGAAGAAAACACAGGTCATGGTTCAGGATGTGGACTCACCTCCCTGCATTACAATCTCTGCACATGAACTGGAGGTTGTCCATGACTTTGTGTACCTTGGCTCAACGATCTCCGACACTCTTTCTCTCAATACCGAGCTAAACAAACGCATCGGTAAAGCAGCTACCACGTTTTCCAGACTCACAAAGAGAGTCTGGTCCAACAAGAAGCTGACGGAACATACCAAGATCCAGGTCTACAGAGCTTGCGTCCTGAGTACACTTCTGTACTGCAGCGAGTCATGGACTCTCCGCTCACAACAGGAGAGGAAACTGAACGCTTTCCACATGCGCTGCCTCCGATGCATTCTTGGCATCACCTGGCAGGACAAAGTTCCAAACAACACAGTCCTGGAACGTGCTGGAATCCCTAGCATGTATGCACTGCTGAAACAGAGACGCCTGTGTTGGCTCAGTCATGTCTTGAGAATAGATGATGGGCGGATCCCAAAGGATCTCCTCTATGGAGAACTCGTGCAAGGAAAGCACCCTACAGGTGCGGTACAAGGACATCTGCAAGAGGGATCTGAAGGCCTTAGGAATGGACCTCAACAAGTGGGAAACCCTGGCCTCTGAGCGGCCTGTTTGGAGGCAGGCTGTGCAGCACGGCCTTTCCCAGTTTGAAGAGACACTTGGCCAACAGTCTGAGGCAAAGAGGCAAAGAAGGAAGGCCCATAGCCAGGGAGACAGACCAGGGACAGACTGCACTTGCTCCTGGTGTGGAAGGGATTGTCACTCCCGGATTGGCCTTTTCAGCCACACTAGACGCTGTGCCAGAACCACCTTTCAGAGCGCGATACCATAGTCTTTCGAGACTGAAGGTTGCCAATATACAATATACATTAAGCACATATATACATCTTTTCCATTATAGGACTTAAAAATCCTTAATTCTACGAGTAGTTGAATCGTTCTGTTCTTTGAACAGGGGACATTATGCCAGTTTATTTTCCTGTTCACTCAGGGTTACAAGATGTCATAACTGCAAAAGAGGACAAGGCCCAAAATGTAGGTTATCCAAGAAAAATGTAGGGCATGACAAAATTGAAGCTAAAAATACTTGCAAATTGATTTAATGTGGTTAATTTAAATGCGATATTACTTATTATTAAATTTTAAACCATCTTACATATAGGGTGCAATCCTATTCTGCACTGGAACAGGCAAGCCAAGTGGCTTGCACTGTATCCAGCACAGGATAGGTGCCCAAAGTGGCTCAGCCATGTAAGCCATGCTTGCACCTGTGGGTCTCCTCAGACTTGCATTACATCCTGTGGTGGCACAAGTCAGAGGAGATCGGAATGGCTTGAAGCCACTTCGAGCTCCCTGGGAATGGGGGTTGGGATCTGGCATAACTGTTGGGTCCCGCTTCCCATCCACCTGCCCCCAGGGCTGCCCGCTGCCCTCCCTCACCTGCCCCGGAACGCCTCCCTCCCACCTCCCTCCCTGCCCATCCCAGAGCCAAGCTCAGCTGACGCAAGACTCGGAGCCTCCATTGGTGCGGAGGCTTATTCCAGCCTCCACCCGCCAGTGCAGCTCCATGTTCTGGCCTAGCTGACTCACAAGGAGGTGCAAACATGCCTTGTGGCACGTTTGCAACCCTCCTAGGTGGCACAAGGGACTTGCGCCAGCGCAAGTGCAGCTCATGATTGTGCTGATAATTTATTACATATAATTTATTAGTTACAAGAAGGCTATGTGCTGCCTGTTCTCAGGGAAAAGGAAGATATATAAATTCTTTTCCATGACACAAGGCTAAAAAAGAGGACACATACTGGAAAAAGAGGACATCTGGTCACCCTGTCTTCATTATCCTTGAACCAATGGAAGTAGAGTACAGAACCCCCCCACCCCCTAAGACCCAAGTTTCACTATTTAATTTAATAAGGATAAATATTTATAGTATGGAGTGCAAAATTTATAATGTCCCAGTTAAAAAAATAAATGAATATAAGACAATAGAAAATGAAAAATGTTGTGCGATCTGCAATCCTTTTATGTTTCTACTTGACCATAAAATCTGAAATACCGTTCAGTGTTGTAACCTTCCTATCACTCTTATTACACCCTTGTTTACAAAGGTAATACAGCAATCCTCAGGTTTAAAGAAACTGCATTGCTATCATTTAGCCCTGTCCACAAATTGCTCCCATAGCTCCAGCCCCAGAAAAATAATAGGGCTTGCGCCAGTAGTGTACTTTGAAGCTCTGGTTTCTAGACAACAGATGGTGCTGTTAAATACCTGGGCAAAGTCTGAGGTCATAGTGCCCAAGAAATTAACAAGATATGCTATCTCTTCTAGCCACAGAAATAGTTATGTGCTAGAGTGGTGTTTTTGCAATCTTGGGTAGGCTGTCATATTGTCTGTGTAGGCCCATGTCTGAAAATTTCTTCATACACTACACAAAACGGCAAAAAGTGAGTTGGGCTCACTGTTTGTACTTCTACAATGGGAAGTTTTGAGCACCTCCTCTATGGCAAGTTCTGAAAATGCAGATACAGAGCAATTGTGAATGTGTGTCAAAAGTGGATCCATACATAGTATCAACTTTCAACATGACCAGTTTAGCTCATGGCCATCAACCCAGGATGACTGAAAACCACTGTTACCACAGGCTGAAGTGGGAGTGAAAACAGGCAATGAATCTGGCTATTAAACTGTGCTTTACTGTGGTAGTAAAGATCTTATATGAGGCACTGTACCTCCTCACATGAGGAGCTAATTAGTTTGAAAGCACACTCAGGAAAGAACCTACAATGCGTCAGATGCTAGTCTGAAAATGTGTCTTCAGTTGAACGTCTGTTTCCTACCAAGGAGACTTTTAAACAAATACCCACTCCATGAAAGGTGCATTGGCACATTCCCTACATGAAATGCATTCATTAAACATGTTTGAATCAATCCTGATTGATGGCCATGTATTTATTTGTTCATTTTCTCTTTTATCTCCCCCAAGCTTATTGTATTTGTGACATTTCCAGTCCTTGTGAAATGAAGAGCAGTTTGTTGCCGAGACTTCTGTTTCCCAATATGTGTGCTTGGTGAGCGATATAACAACAGCTGCAACAACAATCATTCAATTGATCAGTCAATCAGAATTTCCAATTAGGACTGCTCATCAGATTAGGGCCATCAGATTAGGCCCACTTGATGTCACTATTATGATACCTTTACAGCCCAATTCTATTTAACTCCCAATGCAGCAATGCAGCTGCACCCACAGGATGCACACAGTATCCTGTAGGGAATTTTCAGGCCCCAGAGTTCTCTTCTGGGTAAGGAACCATTTGTTCCCTTGCCAGGGGGTAAGCCTTCACTTCCTGAATTGTTCTACTTGGACCTGCACCAGCTATTTTGCTGGCACAAGTCCATGTGTACCCAGAAGGCAGATTGAGTCTGGGAAGGGAGATAGGATATTGGCAACATTGCTGCTGCCAATATTGCCCACTTCTCAGCCTCAACCTGCCCTCCTCCATGCCCAGTCTCTGCCCTATTCCTTTCCTCCTGTTCCTTCCTCTCCCCACCTCCCTCCTGTCTCCTGTGCTGACATTCAAATGCCAGGGGACCTGGACACCACATTTCTTACCCCAGAGTAAAAGAACTATTGTTCCCTTATCCAGAGGAGACCTCCACAACTATCCCCCTTGCAGGATGCAGCGGTGACCATTTTGGTGCTGCTGCATCTGTGTGTGTGTGGGGGGGGGGGCAAGAATAGAATTGGGCTGTTAATGTAATATCCTTGATATAGTGAAGATGGCTCAGAGAAACATCAGCCTGAAGAAAACACAGGTCATGGTTCAGGATGTGGACTCACCTCCCTGCATTACAATCTCTGAGCATGAACTGGAGGTTGTCCATGACTTTGTGTACCTTGGCTCAACGATCTCCGACACTCATTCTCTCGATACTGAGCTAAACAAGCGCATCGGTAAAGCAGCTACCACGTTTTCCAGACTCACAAAGAGAGTCTGGTCCAACAAGAAGCTGACGGAACATACCAAGATCCAGGTCTACAGAGCTTGCGTCCTGAGTACACTTCTGTACTGCAGTGAGTCATGGACTCTTCGCTCACAACAGGAGAGGAAACTGAGCGCTTTCCACATGCGCTGCCTCCGACGCATCCTCGGCATCACCTGGCAGGACAAAGTTCCAAACAACACAGTCCTGGAACGTGCTGGAATTCCCTAGCATGTATTCACTGCTGAAACAGAGACGCCTGCGTTGGCTCGGTCATGTCGTGAGAATAGATGATGGGCGGATCCCAAAGGATCTCCTCTATGGAGAACTCGTGCAAGGAAAGCGCCCTACAGGTAGACCACAGCTGCGATACAAGGACATCTGCAAGAGGGATCTGAAGGCCTTAGGGATGGACCTCAACAAGTGGGAAACCCTGGCCTCTGAGCGGCCCGCTTGGAGGCAGGCTGTGCAGCATGGCCTTTCCCAGTTTGAAGAGACACTTTGCCAACAGTCTGAGGCTAAGAGGCAAAGAAGGAAGGCCCATAGCCAGGGAGACAGACCAGGGACAGACTGCACTTGCTCCCGGTGTGGAAGGGATTGTCACTCTCGGATTGGCCTTTTCAGCCACACTAGACGCTGTGCCAGAACCACCTTTCAGAGCGCGATACCATAGTCTTTCGAGACTGAAGGTTGCCAATACAAAGTGAAGATGGCTCAGAGAAAGGATTTCTGTATTGGAACTGGAGACGAAAGCAACATGTAATCAATAGATAAGAAATATATTGTGGGCCTGATGTACTTGCTTTTGTATCACTGCTCACTGGGTTTGGGCTCTGAATCAGAATTGAACTAGAATAGTCAAGGTTATTTTCCTTCTGATCTCAAGACACACAGATATAGATTACCAAAGACTTTGGCCCCACTATCAGGTCAGTCTGAGGACTTGAAAATGCTACTTCCAGATAGTACAACTGACACAGTTGCAGGAATGACCCAACATGCGAACTGCCTTTTGAAAGCAACTTTGTTTACAGTGCTAGATGACCCCTTGGAATGTGCAGAGCAAAGTTGTCAGGCACATGATAATCTTCACATATGTTTAAGAATCAAAGTACTCCATACAAGGCTGCAATCCTAAACATGCTTTCCTGGGAATCAGCTCCATTGAACTCAATGGGACTTACTTCTGAGTAGGCACACGTAAGATTGGGCTGTGAGACCTTTCACATTCTCATAGGTAAATATATGCAAACTCAGGGTTAGTAAGAGAGAGTGTTGGTTTGATGCAGATAGATGGGGTTGTTGAAATCAATGTAGCCTGAAACCTCCATGGGGAACAGAGTGGTAGAAACATCCAACATGGAGGCTTAACTTTTCAGGACACAGTTCATCTTTTGCCTCAAAGGTGTGCTTGGCTCCCAGTCTGGGAACTACTGACGTATACTACCTTTATGTGGCCTCTTCCACAAATGTCGATTCATTTTGATAGGATTGCTAGACAAAACTATACAGAATCCCTGAGGGGGAAATGCAGAAGAAAGGTTGGATCAGTAGAAGATTGCATGTCCTACACAAGAAAAATTTTGTCAGATATTTGCTCTTGTTTCTCTCAGCAATTCACTTTTTTTCTTTCTAGTATGTTAGGCATTGATTTATTCTGCCGTGTTTTATTCAAAACTGAACTTAATGGTGCCCTTTACACCTAAAGATAACCTTCTATTTAGGCAGTGCTTTTCATTCCAAAAATCATTCTGCATGCTTGCTGCAATGATCAAGGCTATCATGCTTGAGCTTGAATAATTAAGGTGCACAGTCGTACCTCATATTGAACCATATTGTAGACATGCAAGTAATTTCAAGATACGGCTTTTGGACAAGGCACAAAACTTTCCACAATTTAATTGTATTTAATTCTTGTCAAGTAAGTTGTTGATAAACAAGTTCTAGCATTGTCATTAATGACCATGACTAGTGCTGGCCAAAAACTGCAACCCTGAATGCAGGGAAATGATAAAGCAAAAAAAGAAAGGAGTGAACATACAAAGGATGGCCTGCATCAGCCGAAGGATTCAAAAATGGGCACAGAGATTGAAATGAAATGGAATGGAACACCCTGTCCTTGTCCCCCATGATGTGGCAATGGGGATGGGACGTGGGCAATCAGGTCTGCAAAGCAGGTGGGTGGGCAGGTTGGCTGACCCTTCAGCTGATCCTTTCTGGTCCCAATCCCACATCATGGGTACACATGGACCTGCACCAGGTATTTAGCTAGCACAGGTCCAGGTAGATCCTCCCCATGCCATGGCAGCTGAACCCTGGGTAAAGGAGAGGAGACCTCTACAACTATCTCCCTGAAGAATGCTGCAGTAGCTATTTTGACACCACTACATTGGTGGTGGGGGAGAAGAATAGGATTGGGTTCTAAGTACTTTAACCCATTTTAATTTCATCCCTGTTGCAAATATGCAACACTGGGCAAAAATGGTTTAAGCTGTGATGTTTACTGACTGTCTCCTCACTTTCCTCTAGACTTTCGCAACTACATTGAATGGGACACAGAGAGCCCCTTGCGTAAGAATGTTCCACTTGCAGTTCTCTGAGATCCCAGCCACTGTCTTGCAATATATTCTTATATGTTCTCTGGTACCAAACACAGATCATGAAGCCTCTTCTTCTTTTCAAGTCGAATGCTAAAATCTGGAATATTTCTTCTGGTAGTCCTAGGGTGGGCTTGATTAAGCCCTACTCACAGGGCCAGATCTAATGACACATTGTGCCAACAAGAAGGATAAAAGTATCCTAATGCAGTTTCTGGTGGATGGAATCCCTTCACAATTCCTCCGAGGTCATGCCAGTCTCAGACTGGAACATCCTCCGAGTCTGCGATCAGCAAACTAGACGTCTCTATGCAAGTCTGCATGACCTTTCTTCAGCTCTCTGATTCTTGTCCGTTGTTGCTTTAGTTTAGTGAACTGCGTTCTTGGATTCTGACCCCAGTTTCCACTCACCTGATCTGTGGAGCATGGCCTTGTGTCTTCACTGACCTCACCTGCAGCACATGTTTCAGCACCCCGCAACAAGGAATTTTGAAGTTAGTTCCAAGGCAACTAACTGCAATGCTACATGAAGGTATTAGTGCAAATATCTACTACAGGAATGCCAAACCAACCAAATAACCTTGACCTGTTTGTAATCTATCTAGTCCTTTCCTTGTTTGTCTAAATTCCAGGAATCATCTGTTCACAAATTCTCTTTTTAACCCATTTCTGGCCAGTCCACAGGTGTACACATTTGATCCCTGTTGAGCATATGCAACATTGGGCAGAAATGGCCATGTGAGCATTAGAGAATTAACATTGGCCATGGGTGCTGTGAAATGAGCTTTGTTTATACCCTGAGCAAGATTCTGCTTATTTTTGCAGAGACTGAAATGATACAAGGGCACAGCTAGCTTTGATAAAACTAGACAAATCAGGAAAACTTACAGCATATCCACTCATTGATCCCTGGCTACTAGATTCCCCTGTGGAGGCTGCTGGCACCTTTATGGCAAAGCCAAGCCTTCACAATGCATCCCTTAATGATCCATAGCTCCTCCAACATAGGAGTAAGAGTTGCCAGGCATATTGTCTCATTGAGTAAGGAATGGTGTGATGCACAGAGTGGGTATCCACACTGCAGTTGCACTTAAAATTGTCCTTGGGCACAATTTATATTGTGAAGAACATCATATTGTGTAGAATCTCTGTGTATATGCAATGTGTAGCAGATCTATTCATCTATGCTAGTGCAAAGAGAAACATGAAGTGCATTGGGACAAGGAGGAATGGCTGCCTTTTTTAGGAAAAAAAATCTACACACGCTGACTTCGCTACGTTTCTCCAGTTCACTACATTGTGTGGTGACATCAACAAGGCCTATTATATTCTGAGTTTTCTCAAAGTCACTGGAGATATAAAACAGATCTAGCTCCTCTGAAACAGCCTGACTATTCCCCAATATAGAACTCTAAGGCTGTTTTCAAAATAGCATTGTTGCTCTTCTGCAGAATAATTCTTTATTGCTGTTCATCTCATTATCACTGCCAAATAAGAACATAAGAACAGCCCCACTGGGTCAGGCCATAGGCCCATCTAGTCCAGCTTCCTGTGTATCACAGCGGCCCACCAAATGCCCCAGGGAGCACACCAGATAACAACAGACCTGCATCCTGGTGCCCTCCCTTGCACTGGCATTCTGACATAGCCCATTTCTAAAATCAGGAGGTTGCACATACACATCATGGCTTGTAACCCATAATGGATTTTTCCTCCAGAAACTTGTCCAATTCCCTTTTAAAGGCATCCAGGCCAGATGCCGTCACCACATCCTGTGGCAAGGCGTTCCACAGATCAACCACATGCCGAGTAAACAAATATTTTCTTTTGTCTGTCCTAACTCTCCCAACACTCAATTTTAGTGGATCTCCCCTGGTTCTGGTGTTATGTGAGAGTGTAAAGAGCATCTCTCTATCCCTTTATCCTTCCCATGCATAATTTTGTATGTCTCAATCATGTCCCCCCTCAGGCGCCTCTTTTCTAGACTGAAGAGGCCCAAACACCATAGCCTTTCCTCAGAAGGAAAGTGCCCCAGCCCAGCAATCATCTTAGTCCCTCTCTTTTGCACCTTTTCCATTTCCATTATGTCCTTTTTATGTGGCGACCAGAACTGGACCCAATACTCCAGGTGTGGCCTTACCATAGATTTGTACAACAGCATTATAATATTAGCTGTTTTGTTCTCAATACCTTTTCTAATGATCCCCAGCATAGAATTGGCCTTCTTCACTGCCACCGCACATTGGGTCAACACTTTCATCGACCTGTCCACCACCAGCCCAAGATCTCTCTCCTGATCTGTCACAGACAGCTCAGAACCCATTAGCCTATATGTGAAGTTTTGATTTTTTGCCCCAATGTGCGTGACCTTACACTTACTGACATTGAAGCACATCTGCCATTTTGCTGCCCATTCTGCCAGTCTGGAGAGATCCTTCTGGAGCTCCTCACAATCACTTCTGGTCTTCACCACTCAGAAAAGTTTGGTGTTGTCTGCAAAGTTAGCCATCTCACTGCTCACCCCTGTCTCCAGGTAATTTATGAAGTGGTTGAAAAGCACCGGTCCCAGGACAGATCCTTGGGGCACACTGCTTTTCACCTCTCTCCATTGTGAAAATTGCCCATTGACACCCACTCTCTGTTTCTTGGTCTTTGACCAGGTCTTAATCCAGGAGAGGACCTGCCTTCTAATTCCCTGACTGTGGAGTTGTGTTTTTTTTTTAATGTTCCCTGCCTTCTCCTATGCTTTGTATGGTGAGCTATGCAAGGCAACAGAGTGAGCCATGTTCTAGAGCACTGTTGCTTGGTAAAGCGAGCTGCAAAAGATATGCTATGTCATGCTGTTTCATCTCCATATGAGGATTGCTAAAGCAGCTTAAAGGAGGACTAAAGGACATAATTGTTTTGAGGAGAAGAGGAAATAACTTAGATCTTTTTTATAGCACCAAGGCGTGTAACTACTTGTGGTATAGTGTTTCAGAACATTTGAGCCTTAATCTTAATTTTCTCACTGCAGTTAACAGAAGAGTTCAAAATGATGAGGAAATAAAACCTTTCCATCTTGATTCACTTTATAATACATCCCAAGGGCAGTTTAAAGCAGTTTAAAACCTGATTAACCGTTGTAGTTCACAGCTGGTTTAACACACTAGTGTTGGTGCATTCTAAATCTGGGCCCAGCTTTGGCAGTAGACACCAAGTAGGCACAAATTTGCCTGGTTCTCTCTTCATTTCTGTGATCTGGGAGAGAGGATGGAATGAGACAACCTACCCAAAGGTGGAAGCAGCCTTCATATCTTCACTAGACTGAGAGCCTAAAGGGTGCTTGTTAAGGTCTGAGTCAACCAACTTGGAGCAGAAGACAACCAGCAACGCGAAGTCTTGTATGGGTAAACTACTACTACTAATAAACTAATCAGTCTTGTATCAGGAGCCATCAGGAGCAGTTATGCCAGATCCTAACCCCATTCCCAGGTGGCCCCGGGTAGTCCCAAGCTGCTGAGATTCGTGCCACCTCTTGAGATGGCACAGATCCAAGTAGCCCCATTGAGGCTCTGTGGCTTCACCTGGGGTAAGGGGAAGCAATTCCCCTTGCCCTGGGCTGAGCCACTTTCAGCCTCAATCCTGCCTTGGATGCAGCGCAGGCCCGCTGGCCTGCCTGTTCCATGGCAGGTGAGGGTTGTGCTGCATGGTCTTCCATTGGCTTCAGAAGGACTGGAGAGGCAGCATGCCTCAGAAGACCTCTGGACATGACCAGTAGGAGGCAGCATTTCAGAACCACGCCTGGGGGCAGCACTTCCAGGCTCACTCCAGGGTGGCACAGGAGCCAGGACCACCACTGTTCTAGTGCAAATTCTAGTGCAAATTCTAGTGCACTGTTCTAGTGCAAATCCTCATACAGCATAATCCCATGTGTGTTTGCTTTCACATAAGTGCCACTATATTCAATGGGGTTTATGCCCAGGTAAATGTGCATCATCTGTGACAAAAATCACATTTATCAAACAGAATGCTTGTGAAGCTGTTGCATCTTTGTTCCCTATAGGAAGATCATAAAGCTGAACAGGAACCACCAATAGTCAAGTCCTGCTTTCCAAGTCTATCACTATCCTGACATCATATTCTCAGAGTTGTTAACCAAATGTCAACAGTGGTGTTTGTTTAGATTCAAAGGGACTTACTTCAGAGTTGAAATGCACAGAATTTCACAGATGCAGAACTATACTGCATATGTATTCCAACACATATCCAAATTCTGCAGTGATGTAACTCCAGTGAGTCTGTGTGGATTTTTTTCTTTTTCTTTAAGTTGCACCATGAATTTGAGCTTCAGAGATGCTGAAAATGTGGGCAGGAAATTAATTTTTCAGTTTGTCAATTATGCACCCCTTGCAAAATTTTGTGGGCACTTGTGTAATTTTGCAAAAACCGACACAAGCTAGATCAGCTTTAACTGGGGGAAAAATACAACCTACCGGTATTACATTAGCCTACTTTTTTTCTTCTTCTCCAGTGGAATGTTCCCTGACAGACAGTAGACAAAAGCAGGAAGTACACAAACTGGCTACTTTAATCAGTCATCCATTGTGCTCCTAGTGAGAGTTACTGTGGCTAATTTGCGGATTCCAAAGCAGTGAATATCAAGCAAAAGATGATCAGGTAGCAGGCAGGGGAGAACTAGTTTGGATACTGCATTTTGTTAGCAGGCTTGGAATCCTTGGGCATTTCCATAGTCCAGGCAAGAATCATTATCACTTGGCTATACTCCATTACCAAAATATGGTAAAGAAACAATCCATCCCTTCTGATGCATTCCTGAATTGATTTGGTAAGTGTCCATAAAAGCAATGCAGGAAAACATACCTTGATGAGGACTGGAATGCAATCCAGTTTCAGGGAGGGAGGAGTCATGGGGAATTCCAAGTCACAACCAGCTCAAAACTCAAGCCAACTGTATGGTTATCACAAGTTACCATACTTTCACCAGTTGTGCCTTGGTATGGTAAATGCAGGTTGATCTGCAAGCTGAACATGATCACTCCACTCATTGCCAAATTCTGCATGGATCCACTCAAACCAAATCAAGAGGTTGGAGGCCCTGAAAAGTAATAGCATGCCCTGCAAAGGAGTCAACAATTAACTCACATGAACTAAATTTCTTTTGGGAAATATAGTTGACAATTTTAACCACTTCAGCTACACCCCAGTGAAATAATATTAACCACAACAGAAGCAATTTTTGACTGAATTATGGTTATGGTTGATTCAACAGAAATTTCCCTTTGGGATGTACTAGATTCCTCTTTTTTAGTTTATTATTTTTTAGTTTATTATATCTAATGCTAATTATTATGGCTATAGCCTATCTTTTCTCTAGGGAATTCAGGGCAGCAAATGTAACATTGTGAGCAATCTGAATCTTTATAAGTCTCGGACACACAATCCTATCAGCTTTCAGTTCATGCCCTGGGTCATGTGTACAATCTGGTATACTCAAAAGCAGGTGTAAAAGAGGATGACAAGTGGAGCAACATTTATAGCTCATTGATATTGGTGCACTGACTGCCTGAAAGCAAAGATAGTTTGGGGAAATATGTTGGAAAAGACATGTTTTTAGCATTGGTACGTTTTTCTTGTGGGGCAAAATAAGGTGTCATGTTATCAGAAACATGCTGGAATACTGTACGATGAACACATTATTAGCATCTCAGTGGGACTTGCATCTGAGTAAATATATGGTACATGAAGCTCTTTTGCTTATCCTCAAAATGAGGATTTATTGTTGCTTTTATTATTGTCACCCAATATTACTTGTTTGTTTTATGTAAATGCAGTATATAGGTTCTGAAGTAAACTAATATCCAAATAAATACTTACCTTCATCAGTGATTGGGTATTCAGAGACTTAAGAATAGTTTCATAATATAAGAAGCATTAATGGTTGCTACTTTAATAGAGCTGCTGTAATGTTTTTGTGGATAATTTTATATGTGAGAGGAGAAACAAGAATCAACTGGGGAGGGGGGCACTCCATCCTTATGCAGGTATGCACACTCTTGACAGGCACAGCTCACTCCCAATCTTAAAAAATCCATTATTTAGCAGAAGGATACATGCTGAGTCACTGACAAAGGTTAATAAGCACAAGTGTTGCAACAGCAAACACCCTTAAGAGGAGCAAAAGAGCTGTTGATGGTTTATAGCACATAGCTCATTCTGATTAGAAAGCTAGGCGGTGCCTTTAAGGGTCCAGCCCTATAGCGACAGGGATTCGGGGAAGGGGAGGCTGTTTTGAAGAAATTCCAGAAACGATACTGATTCAGCTATACAATTTTTTCTGGTTTTGTGAGCTAGCATATGCTGCAGTAGAATCAATGTGATACATCTCCAAGGTGCAGCATATTGTTGACTACATCCTAAGCAAAAATCCACACTTCTTTTGTTCAAGGAATCTTGATATTCTATCCGTTCTAGATGGATTCTAATGCAAGACCACATTATCAAATTCCTTTGCACAATCATGTGTGTAAGTGTGTAAATGTGTGTGGAAAAGAGGTAACAGAGGGACCAGGCTGTAAATATAAGGAGTTGACAACTAACTCTGGTCATTGTTGGTGGAAAAGTATCACGGAAATACTTGCTGGTTCCCCACCTGTACAGCATGGTTCCTATTCATTTATCTTCAGGTTTGCTTGGAATGGCATAAGTATGTAATCCCACTTTGTGTGGGCCACTTAAGAAGGAAGAAGCACTTCAGAATTGCACATGCTCAATCTGTTTTTGCAGTTTTCTAATTTACTTTCAATTTGCCAATGTGGAATACAAGCCAGTTTGGAGGGATAACTGAGTAGTGGCAGATATGCTCTGCCCTGAACAACTTGGCTCAAGTTTCCTGAGGGCAGGTGATAGTGTCTTTTCCTGTGCCTGTTGAGTAGGTGCATTCGAATGTTGGTGCCATCTCCCCTTCCTCCCAAGAGGGCAACCCAACCTCCAGAGGGTCCTGGAAAGCCTTGTCCATTGTGGACAAGTGGTCAAGGCAAAGTGGCAAAGGCAACTCAGAGTCTATGCTCTCAAAAATAATTGGCAAAAAAGAGCCCAGAGGCCTCCATGAATGTTGCTGCAGGTTTGTTTCACCCTTGACCTCAGGTAGCAGTTGCTTCCTTGTTCTGACATTAGGTGGAGATCCTTTTGTAAGGTCATATTAGGTCTTTTGGACAACCAGATGTCAGGGCTGAGGCTTCTCCCTGTCATGACACATTTCTATGTGTACTGTATAGTTTTCTTTTTAAATAGAAGAGCATCCAATCATGGGTGATCCCTCACCTGCAGTCTGAAGTGCTACAGTTCAGAAACAGGTTTATTGTCTCACCTGATGTTTGTGAGAACTAGGTTAATTGCTTTAAGTAAATAAAAGACAAGAGTATTGCCTAGACTAGTGGTTCTCAAACTATGGGTCTGCAAGTGGGTTATGACCTAATTTTGAGTGGTTCGTGAAACTGATAGGGAGATTAGGGTGTGTGCATCAAGGGTCAAACAAGCTACTTCTCGAGGAGAGCACTGCTGCCCAATCACCATTATAGCCACACCCCTTTGACTTGTTTGTTTTTGTTTACTTACTTACAAATTTATACTCAGCTTTATTTCCCTAATGGGCATTCAAAGCAGCCCCTTGGCTGCTATATAAATCAGGTAGCAGCCTCTAAAAAGTTTGAGGACCTCTGGCCTAGACATCTTAGGGTTAGGGTTAGGGTCAGAGACTTGAATTCTGACAGATCGGCAAGAGAACAGTTGCGCAGGTGGACTCCTTTATCCATGGATGTTCCTCTCAAAAAATGAAAAGCGAGAAAAGGAAAAAGCAAGAAGTTCCTTGCCTGAAAATGTATCAAAGATGTCAGAGTCTGGTTTTCCATGTACAGAAAAAAAGGATCTGCCATCTCAAGAGGCTATATGAGAAGATGGGTGCGAACAAACTATAAATGGCCTTTAAATTGAAGAGAAAGAACCTGTGACTGATGTAAGCAAGAAGAGGAGCGCTATTAACAGAAGTCAGTACTGAGGGAAAGGCACGATGGTTGGGGACTCATTTCTTATGTAAGGTGCTTATGTAAGGCTGTCTGTGATTCACTTACACAAAAAGTGTCAAAATTCAATGTCTCTGATGGGAGAAAATAGCAGCAATAAAAAGTCATCTGGAAGGAAAGCATGATTCATGCTGAGGGCCAGTTGAGCCCGCCTCACTGTAGAACTACTCACGCCAGTGATGGCCACATATGAATGCGTCTCTTTTTAAAGGAAGCCAAGTTTGCTATGAAGGGTGTCATTATTGCCAAAAGAATATATTTCACAGAAGAATCTCACAACTTGGATTTAAAAGTTAGCAAGCCTGACTCACTCAAGTAGTCTCGGTAAAGTCAGTGCAATAGTTACTGGAAGTTAAAAATTATTTTGGAACTCAAAAGGGGGTGGGGAACCTACACTGCTCAACGTCTTTTGTAAGGAACCTCAATGAAAGCCAGAGGTTTCTCTTTATTCTAGCAATAATGCTGCCAAATAAAGAGGAGGAGATGGGTTTGATGTAAGTGAAACAAGTTTGAATAACATGGTACATCTGCATTGTTCTAATTCAGTACATCTGCTCCTCACAGTAATAATACTGGCCATGTGCTCTAGCCTACCACAGTCTTTGCAGCCCACATGGCTGACAAAGACAGTGATCTTTAGAAGTCCACTCTCAGAGTCATGATCTCAAGTTTTGCAATCATTTTAAAGTGCCGGAATCTGGAGAAGTTCCAGCTTGAGCTCTGGTTGTGGAATCTCAACAGACTGCTGAAACCAGATGTGATATTTAATAGATGTTATGATCATCTAGGTTGGGGCTAATTTTCAGTTTCCTATAGCAACTCTGTGATCCAGATCAGGATTATGACATGCAAGTCGACAGCATTTAACCCTTGAATTTTTGTTGTTTGCCAAAAATTGCCCCCAAAGATTCCTTTTGCAACTTCAGGAGCCCATAGCAGTTTTGAGGGGATAATTTTGAATGTGAAAATGCACACAATTATAGGATTAAACATCTTCAACTTTCACATCACAGTCCCAGTCTGGATCAGACCCCATGAAGTTGCAATTTGATAATAAAAGTAAGCTTCTAACTACTAGAGTAGATGCTGAAGCATTTAATGTCATGTCTGGTTTGTATGTAATTCTGCATTTCATTTGCATCACAGTAGTAACTAAGGCTGTGAGCTGTGACATTTCTAGTTCAAAATCACCATAGCTACAAACTTACTAGGTGGCCTTTGGAAGGCACTTCCAATGTCAGCCCCCCCCCCATATCAATGCAATATGATGTTAACAATACTGATTGAAAATAATACATTGTATAAGGATTATTGAGCATATGGACATGAAGCACTTTGTATACTCACGAAGTTCGATACCAGTGCTAATTATGTTGCTAGAAATTGTTTCACATAAAACCATTCTGTCTCTAGGCATTGAGAATGTGTATCTTTCTGTGTCCATGACCTGTATATTGAGGAGATATTGTGAAATCAGCACTGGCCATGTACAGTGCACAAGGGGTTATCTATAGCATTGCAGAGCTGTTCTGAGAAGAAAAGGATCTGACATTTCTAAGGTCATTTTGGTAGGCTCATTTGTGCCCTGGATATTTAAATGGGCAAGGTACCACATGGACAGGGCAACAGATAGAAAAACTATTCTTTCTGCTTTGTCATCTAAGTCAGGCACCTCTGATACATGAACACTGTACAATATAGCATAGTCAGTAACAAGGTCAGTTGCAACTATTTTAATAGGGATACCCAATTGACAAGATTCATGACATTTGGGCCATTCTGTTACACCTGGGGTATGATTTCTTTTGTGGCTGATGATTTTGCCACAAGACATGAACAGATTATAAATTTTCTCAAGACATGAACAGATTATGAGTTTCCATGGTCTGGAGAGATCACCATTCCATAAAATCAGAGTCACTTTTCCAGGGTCATATAAACGTGATCCATAGGAAGTGATCTCAGTATGAGTGATATAGAATATAGTCCTATGAAAGAATAGAAATAATTAATCTACACAAAATAGGATCTCAAGATAAACTGAAAATTAGAGGTTAACGAAAAGGTGACCTCTTGGATGAAGAGGGCTTGTCAGGACTCAGTACACAGAGCAACACTAGCATATTGTAACAGGGCTCCAAATATGTCAGAAGTTTGTTTGAGTGATACTTGCTAAGTATTGGTTTCCGAATACTGATTGAGTCACAGTCCAATCTTATGCACAGTTTCATTGAACTCAGAGTTCAGTGGCGCTTCAGTGCATAAGATTGCAGCCCAAGTCTTATCATTGGCATTGTAATGAACACAAATGACATTGGCTGCTGTATCTTCATAATATTCTTAGATATTTGTTACCTTTGCTGTTTTGCTAGACACCTTCTCCTCAAAAACCAGAGGGATATTTTCTTGCTTGGACTATAACTTGTAAATGGCCATATGTATGTTTAGCTCAATCCATCTCAGTCACATTCACATCTAGAATCACCAAGATGTAATGTCTGATAAACACTGGTTGTTCCACATTCTTTCCCAGCAGCCTCTCTCTGCTGAATACTCCCCCAAAGCTTAAAGTACGATGCAGTGGGTTTAAATTTGTTCTTTCAACTTGCTTGTTCTTATACAGCCACAACCTCACTATTTGCTTTGGGAAGCATTTCAAGACCCATAATGAGTTGCAAATCCATGTCATGCCAATGTGCTTCCACCTAGTTCAAGGATGAAATTAGGTCATTCATTCAGAAGAAGGGAGAGTAAGATAGTGCAGGTGGAGCTTCGGAAGAACCACATGGATGAGGCACTATCCAGAAAGGAACCCAGGAAGCACAGCAGGAAAACAAACATGGTTCCAGCCCTGTGCTTAACCTGAATATACCGGTAGATTGTAGCACTTTTGAAAGGAGGGATGTGTACAAATAATCTCTACAGAAAATGCTCAAGGGAGGTGGTGATGACAGCTGTTTCAGGTATTGAAAAGCTCCCAATTGTGCACTAAGAATGGAGTGGGCTCCAATTTAATAGCAAAAGGGAAAGGTGGGGAAGGGGTGCTCAATCTGACCTGTGTGCATTCCTTGTATCTCTGCTGCCTCTCCCAAAAATTTTTGCTCACTTGGTCAGTTCCTTTATCTGTCCTGCTGTGGGGAAAAAAAAATACTCAACTAGGTAAGGTGAACACATGAAGCTTCCTTCCTTCTTTATACATGAGCTAGAACACCCTTCTGGGAGCTAAAGCAGGGTAGTAATTTAGTAAGCAAGCAAGCAAATAAATCAGCAGTTCCTAAACTGTGGGTCACAAGCCCAGAGGAGTGTTTAGTGGGCTGCAGCCCTGTTCAGACATCCAGGCCTGCTCCGTCAGCCTCTCCTGAACAAGCTCAAGTGGGCCATGCTAGGGTGCTATCTGGATGTCATGGCTGGTGCCAAAGCTGGCCATGCTGAGTGGCTATAACCCCTTGCACCAGACAGGTCAGAGACACTGGCCCCCACCTAGTCAGCATGGCGCCAGAGAGGCTGGATAGCCCACGAGCAGCTGGTGTCCCCTCCTGGACAGGCATCAGGGGAGGGTGGAGCATGGGAGATGGGAGGTAGCAAGGGTGGGGGGGGCAGAGACCTTTTTGGATCAGAAGTGAGTCATGGGGCTAAAAAGTTTGGAAGCACTAAGCTAGATCAATGAGCCACCTAGCCCACTATTATCTATTCTAGTTGGCCCCAACTCTTCTTTCCAGCCCTTTAACCCAAAATGCTTTATCAAGAAAGGTTAGGGATTGAATCTAGGACTTTCTGCATGCTAAACATGTGCCTTGTTACTAAGTGCAAGGGAACAGGGCTCAGTGCCTAGTCTCTAAACACCATCTTATGACCCTCCCTTCCCTTCATTGGGGTGTGATGGAAGAGAAATGATGGCACATCAAACTATCACAGTGCCTAGTAAGTAGCGACATCCCTCCCCCCCCCCCCCAATGTTCCCACAGGTCAGACTGGATTTACATGGAAGAATGATAGCCACCATTCAAGACTGGGAAGCCCAAACAGGAAGAGGATTATCCCTTGGCTAGCAAGAAGCCCCTAAATCCAAGGATGTTCCGTTTAAAACCAAGCCATAGAGGTACTGGGGCAGTCTGGGAAGCATGATAACACACTCTCTTTCTCTAGGGAGGCCAGACAGAGAGGACAGAGGCCAGACAGGAAATCAGTAGAAACAAAAAGGAGTTTATTGAAGGACTGAATAAACGAACAAATACAAACAAATGAAAATGGAAGGGGATGTAGAGGCTCACAAAGCAAGACATGTATGAAACGTGAAGAGGACTGATAAAGATGTATGGTTGGCAAAGAGTTTAAAAGACACACAGAAAATAAAATAAAGTTATTGAACATGAATAGCTAGAAACTTCACTGATCACAGTGTTCTAGGAGAAGGGATGAGTTTGGTTCTTATATTCCTATGAGAAGTAGGTGTGCTCTTTAGCAATGCACTAACATGGTACATCAGAGATAGGCTAGAGCAGTGTTTCTCAAACTGTGGGTTGGGACTGACTAGGTAGATCACAAGCCAATCTCAGGTGGGTCCCCATTCATTTCAATATTTTATTTTTAATATATTAAACTTGATGCTACCATGGTATGTGACTGCATTTGGGGAAACGTTACTGACCTGTACTTTTAAACAGCTACTATGTATATTATTTTAACAATGATAGTCAATGGGACTTACTCCTGGGTAACTGTGGGTAGGATTGCAGCCTAGGACTGTTAAAAATTTTCCTGCTTGATGATGTCACTTCCGGTCACGACGTCACTTCCAATGGGTCCTGACAGATTCTCTTTCTAAAAAGTGGGTCCCGGTGCTAAATGTGTGAGAACCACTGGGCTAGAGCTAACAACCCAAGGCATAAACATAAAAAAACCTAGGGTTGATGATGTCACAGGATTATCCAATTGAATGGTTTGCAACCAGCCCCTTTACCTGGCCCCTTTCCTGGTTAGGTATGCTGAGATGACGGTTCAGCTGGCACCTGCCAATCTGAACAGGAATTTGCCCAGAATTCTTTGAGAGAAATCCAGCCAAGAAGTCACACCATCCACATAAGGCTTGTCTGTAATGGCTTTCTGGAATGGTGCTGAATTAGAAAAGAACAGGCAGGTGTCTGCATCTTTTCAGATGTCAAGGCATGAAGACACTGGGGGAAGGGGTTTAAAGTGTCCAAAAATAGGAGAAAAGCAGAGATTTTGAGCACATAGGATTAACCTGGAATTAATCCTTAATTGGATTAATTGTTGCTGCCACCAGCCAAGGTTAGTGATGATCTAGACAAAAGAAAGCTATTTTGTAAGATGTCCTTCCCACTATGACAGAGTTCCAAAATCCCAGGATCCTCCTAAAACTGAAGTTATGAAGGTAATCGGTCTGAGAGATGGGGCAACAAGATCCCTTTGGAGAGAACTGAGACCATGCAGGTAAAACAGTAAAACAAAATGGAAAAAAAATAAGGAACTAAAGATGCACCAACATAATAAGGGGGGGGGAGAAAGAAGTTTCACTTGTAGAGGTGAGATACTGCACTGGGGCACAGTAGTGGAAAAGTTTGGGTAGAGGTGGGCAACGAGGTTAAAATGCAAGCTGAAAGAATATAAAATGAATAGGCCTTTCTGGATAGTTTCCTATCCTAAGTATTTATGCTAATCAAGAATCATGATCCTTACATAACCAGCTGGGGGATTGGCCATCTGTGTTGATGAATCCAATACACCGGATGAGAGACCTGATCAAATACACCAAGAAGATTCCTTACTCTGCCTTTTATACCCTTTAGGCATTACCTTGATTGATCTGTGAGGTTGGATACTTGGGATCACTTGAGCTCCTTTACTGATCTTGGAGTTCAGCTCAGGTGGGCTTCACAGTCCAATTTGCTGGCCCAAAACCAAGCACTTTGATCACTGGTCAATTGGGAAAGAAGGGGGAAGTAAACAACACTCAGCAGGAATGGCTGTAGCCTTGAAATCTTAGCAGCGCCTTCAAGATTCTAACTGAAGCTTTCTTAGGCAATAGGAACTGGAAGGGCAAAACCGGTGGGAAAAAATAGGGGGAAATTGGGGATTTTCACCATATTGAGCTATGGCTCTTCTATACTTTTTAATTTGGAATTGTCTCCCAATGGAGTGATTCAAGTTTGCATCCAAGTAAGTTAATTGTCTCGGGTAAGGCTGTTAATAAGAATTTTGGAAACAGTTGTATTGTGTAAGTATACCTTTAAGGCAGTACTGGTTCTCTGTTCAAGAGAGCAGAGTGAACAGTTGGCTCTTGAGCAGCAAGTAATAAATTAAAATGTCCTATAAATCAAGTGTTTTACAAAAGCATGAATGACTGATCTCATGATGTGATTAAAATCATCAAGGGAAAAGCATTCCACTCAACAATACTTCAAAGTTATGCACCTGTACCTTTGAAAGTAACTTTTTGATACACTTACCACAACTTTTAAGACCTCCTGATATAATTTAAAGCAACCTCTGCCCCAAGTTTTGATCAATGCTGCCACCCAGGTGGTAAAGATGTATCTGGAGACTTGAGTACTATGTACACTACTTAGGGAGTTGGAGTTCAACCTTTTCCTTCCATGTTCTCTGATCAAAATCCAGTCCCCACCTCACATACACCAGCAGATCATCAGGGGAAGCAGGCATGCACCTGTGTTTCCCTTGCTGGAGCTCATACCACATTACATCTAGCTTGGCCCATTGTCTATACAGTTTGGTTGTGAGAGGAGTGCTATTTTAATTTGCATTGCTTGCAGGTCACATGTCCTCCATTGCTTGCTTTCCCTCAGTTCCTATATTTGTCTTTTTCTTTGTGTCTAATTGCTTTGGGTTATCCTCATAGCTGGTCCATAAATGAAGTACATGATGAAGCTTTTGTCAAAAAGCAGTTTGCAGGAAGCAGCAAAAAAGACTTGGGGTATTTTTCATACCATCTGCCCAGAATGTCTAGATACAATGGAGGACACAGTGCCTATACCTTTAATCATTGTATAGAAGAGGCAATCTGGGCAGGTGCAGCTCAACATGGAAGGGTTTAAAAAGCTGCACCTGCCCAAATTCCCTCTTCTACACAATGGTTAAAGATATAGGCACTGAGTCCTCCATAGTGTCTGGTCACCCTGCATCTGCCACCACCTCCCTCCAGTCTGCCACAGACAGAGCAACACTGATCCACTTTCTCCTCACTAAAAGCAAGTTGGAAGTGCATCAAATGACACAAGCACATATCTGCCTACTTCTTCCTTGTGTTGTCCCTTTAAGCAAAAGAGGAAGTGCAAGACATACTGGATGGCATGCTGGTACATCCAACACTTTCTGATCTGACAGAGCTTCCAGCACGTCTTGAGCTTCCTGTTTTGTTTAAGGGACCATGTGAGAAAGGAGAAAGGTTAAGGGGTAGGGAAGTGGATTCCTGACTCTGCAGGTTTTTTGGGGGGGGAGGGGAAGACATGCCAATGATCTACTACTTTACCCTATTATCTTATTTATTTAAATAAATATTTTTTAAAAAATTAAAATTTAAATCTTATTTAAAAGAACATAAGAAGAGCCCCACTGGATCAGGCCAAGGGCCCATCTAGTCCAGCTTCCTCTATCTCACAGTGGCCCACCAAATGCCTGAGGGAGCACGCAAGACAACAGACACAACCTGAGTCCTGGTGCCCTCCCCTGCACCTGGCAATCAGAGGCAGCTTGCCTTTAAAACAAAGCGCTTACACATACCTACTATAACTTGTAATCCGTAATGAACTTTTCCTCCAGAAATTCGTCCAATCCCCTCCTAAAGACATCCAGGCAAGATGCCATCACTACATCCTGTGGCAAGGAGTTCCATAAACTAATTACACGTTGGGTAAAGAAATATTTTCTTCTGTCTGTCCTAACTCTCCCAACACTCAATTTTCGTAGATGTCTCCTGGTTCTGGTGTTATGTGAGAGGGAAAAGAGCATCTCTCTATCCACTCTGTGTGGATCCCCTGCATGATTTTGTATGTCTCAGTCACGTCCCCTCTCAGGCGACACTTTTCTAGAATGAAGAGGCCCAAACTTTGTAGCCTTTCCTCATAGAGAAGGTGCCCCAGCCCTGTAATCATTTTGGTTGCTCTCTTTTGTACCTTTTCCATCTTCACTATATCCTTTTTGAGATGTGGTGATCAGAACTGGACACAATACTCCAGGTGTGGCCTTACCATCAATTTGTACAATGACATTACAATATTAGCTGTCTTAGTCTCAATGCCTTTCCTAATGATCCCAAGCATGGAATCAGCCCTCTTCACTGCTGCCGCTCACTGTGTCAACACTTACATCGAGCTGTCCACCAGCACCCCAAGATCTTGCTACTGATCTGTCACAGACAGCTCAGAACCCATTAGCCCCGTGGTTCTCACATTTTTAGCATCGGGATCCACTTTTTAGAATGAGAATTTGTCAGGACCCACCAGATGTGATGTCATGACCAAAAGGGACATCATCATGCAGGAAAAATTTTAACAATCCTAGGCTGCAATAGTACCCACTCATATGCAGGAGTAAGCCCCATTGACTATCATTGTTAAAAGCCATAATAGCCTGTTAAAAGTACAGATCTGTAACATTTCCCCAAATGCAGTCACATAGCATGGTAGCATCGAGTCTAAAATATTAAAAATAAAATATTGAAATGAATGGAGACCCACCTGAAATTGGTTTGCGACCCACCTAGTGGGTCCCAACCCACAGTTTGAGGAAACTCTGCATTGGCCTATATGTAAAGTTTTGATTCTTTGCCCCAGTGTGCATGACTTTACACTTACTTACATTGAAATGCATCTTGCATTTCCCGTTCCTTCATTTTTGATTGCGTTTCAATCATTCCTTCCTCGGATGGCCCCTTTAAAGAAATCAGGAAGTGTGGGACAGGCTGGCAGCACACCCAGTGCATATCATACTTCCTGCTTTGTTTAAGGGACCACACAAGGAAGGAGCAAGTTAAGATAGTAGATGGACTGTCGCTATCTTCCTCATGGCCAGTAGATCACTGCCTTCTGTGTGCTTTTTGAGGGGGGGGGGGCTTACATGGCATGTGGTGGTGACATTTGCACCCGCTTCTAGTGGTAAGCCTGGTTATCCTGGGGCAACTTGGCTTTCCCAGGGGCACACAAGATGGGCCTAGCGTTTCTGTTCTTCTGGACTTAAAGAAGCTAGATCTGTTTATATGTCCCACCTTCTAGTACCATCTGTTGTTTGTGACATATTCTCCTTAGTATCTATCCTTAGTACTGCCTGTCGCTTGTGGTATACTAGAATCTTGACAGACAGGATGATCCAATAGAATTGATGGTTTGAATTCTCTTGCTGTTACAGTGCTATTATAAATCTCATAATTCTATATTCTGAAACATTTAAATGGTCTTGATTTTTTCCATTGGTAAAACACATTTGATGCTATTTTGAGGAAGATTATCCCATTTTCACTGGCAAAGAGCCGATCCTCCTTCTGATTCCTGAAAATCCATAATTCAGATGGACCAAAGTACATGGATCTCTCTGAAATTCTGTTTAATTGCTTGTTTCCCAATTGCCTCGTTCACATTAAAAGTCATTTTGGTCTAACTTCCTGTCCAAGAGTCATTATTTTGTTAGCCTTTTTGCAATTTTCAAAAAAGCTTTTATTTAAATAATTACATCATTTGTGTAGTGACAGAATGAGCCAGCCATATGTTAACATAACCATTGCAATCCAGTGTACAATACATCAAAATTTAATCACATTTAGGAAAGATCAACAAGATGGAATGTGATTAATTGTAAGTGATAAAGAGGAATTTGCATAGACAAGCATCACCTATGAAGGAGGGTATAACATCACTATGGAGTCAATGAAGTCTGAGAACACCCTGCTGTGTTTGATTGAAGACTGTTAGTATCCTGCTTTCTTCTGTAATTCTCCCCCCTTTACATTTACATAGAAGGTTCATTTTATGAGCCATTTCTTAAACATTTGGGTAGAAAATTCTTATTATCCCTGTGCAAATGTTAATAGTATTCAAATCTTAAGTAGAATGAATTCGTAATCTTGTAGCAAAGCTTGAGTAGCTTAATACTACCTTGTAGTTCACTTCTTACAGCATGTAAACCATATGTAACTGTTGTGCCACAGCTCCTCCCCACTGGGCCTTGTGCCCGCTTAAGGCTGATTAGTTTCCCTTGTTAAACTCACAAGTGCAGCAAGCAAAAGTCAGAGTCAGGTCCCAGTCCAATAAATGCAGATTGCCAACTCACAGTCCAAAGTCAATATGCCAGGTCACAGTCCAAGGTCAAAGTCCAGGTAGGTTAGGTCAGGGTAGCCTCTCCGTCTGGATCAGGGTAGCCTTTGGTCCTTCTGAAGCTGCCTTTTATTCTTGGATGTCTCATAAGCCAAAATGCAGCTCAGCTGTGAGCTACCTTTTTAAGTCCAAATTAGGCTCAGCTGAGCCATCTCTTCAGTCCATGTCCATTCAAAGTCCCATCAAAGTCAAATGAAGCCCAAGTGTCCATCAGAGTCCCATTGGCCTTGATTGATTACAGCTGTGGAGCCAGCCCTGCCCTTCCCAGAGCTGTCAACCAGCTGTCAAAACATGGAATCACTGTCAACACCACATCATCCACCTGATGATCTTCTGATCTTCCATTACAGTAACATACATAAGTAATATGTTACCGTGTCTTATTGGAAAAATAAAAACACATGCTTTCTTCTTATTTTACCACACATGCAGAGGGAGATCAGGACTACACCCACTGACCCACCATGCTGCTGGGGTGGCCACTGTTGGACTAGAGAGAATAGAATAGAATGGGTGGTGATGTGGTTGGGAGAAGGGAAGATCAGTCCTGGGAGGGGGTGCGTTTGGAGGTGGTGGCATCTGGGGTGGGCCCCTCCCAGGTTTGATGTGCCTTCCTGGATCAGTGCAGACTTGCGCCAGTTATTGAACTGATGCAGGTCCCAGTTGACCCACTGGGCTTGCAGAGGGCTTAGCCCAGGGCAAGGAAACAAATGTTCCTTTACCCCAAGGCAGCCTCCCAAAGCTGAAACTCCCCCATGGGATTCAGCAGAGCCCACGCCTATGCTGCTGCTTCGCCATGTGAAGGGTTGTGGTGAGCCATTTAGTTATTTGATTTTTCTCTGTAAACCGCTTTGCGAACTTTTAGTTGAAAAGCGGTATATAAATACTGTTGTTGTTGTTGTTGTTGTGAGTTGAGCTATAAGTCTGAAATTACAAGTTAAACTGTTGAGGTGGTACATAAAAATTTATTCACAAAATCTCTACTGAAATGCATGCTGGATAATTGCTGGCCCATTTCCTTTTCAGACCTTGCTGCAGACCAAAATAATTCCAGGGCAGTGGAGGTGCACTGCTTTCAAACCAGCTCTGCCTCACTTAAAATGTTATATCTACTATTAACCTTAAAGAACCTATTTGACTTTCTCTCACAGGTTCAGATATCCTGTATGTTGCCAAGGAAGTGTGCTTGTTTGGAACATGAAATAAATGTTAGCGTTCACAAAATCAAAACTCCTCAAACAAGTGAATTGGCTTTCTGGAGCTGAATGAATCAGTTTGCCTTAAATGGTTAGGCTACATGCTGAGTCTATAGAGATGAATGCTATTTCTAGCGATGGAGAGAACTATTTACACACACAACATGGAGAAGGTGGTGTTCTTGGAGGCTGAAGACTGGGCTTTTGTCATCACTCTCTGTGTAAATATGCAGAACAGAGATTCTTCTGGAATTGGTTTGTTGTTAATAGCAAGTCAGATGCCTTCTTTTCACAGAAAATGGAGCAGAAAATCTTTGTGTCCTGTAGTTTCTAAAATCTTAGGGGTAAAATAATTCAACTTTTAAACCCTGCCTTTACAGCTAGAAACAAATTATGAAGAACTAGCAGCTAGAAGAAGCCATTTAATGTTTGGAGAAAGTTCCCACACAGAAATCACAAATGAAGTGGAAATGTTTCTGACAACACCGACCCTCTATGACCTTGCCAATTAAAAATTATGATGCTTATAAATGACAAAAATGTACAGCCAGAGCAGAGATTGAGAAGCACTATATAGTGTCCAAGATAGCTTCTAAAACAATTATTGTTCAGTACTTTGGGGAAATAGGTATAAAGCAGAGAATCGTGCCAGTTATATAAGTCCAATTTATATTAAACTCCGAGGGTAGAGAAACACCTTCTGGGATAAATCAAGGTTTTCAACAGCCAGTGGGGTAGCTAAGGGGGTGGGGGGCAATTGCCCCAGGCTCCCTGACTGGGGGGCCTCAGAGGGGGGGCTTTTTGGGGCCAGGGAGGCCATGCGTAGCCCCCCCCCCGGGCCCTGAAAGGCCTTACAAGGCATGTCAGAAGCCTTAGAGACGCACTTCCGGTTTTCTAAGGGCTCTGTCAGACATCGTAAGGCCTTCCAAGGCCTGGGGAGACCACATACAGCCTTCCTGGGTCTCAGAAGTCCTGCCAGAGGCCTTGAGAGTCACAGTTTTAGCAAAAACCAGAAGTGCTGAGGGTATTAAAAATTTTTTGCCTAGGGTGCCAGATGGCATAGCTAGGCCACTGCCAACAGCCTTTGGCTTGTATGGGGGAGGTATTTGCAGGGACAATTGGGAACAGAAGGGAGTGCTTAACTCTTCCTATGCCCACCAGTGCTCCTCTGCAACCTACAATTTTTTTTTCCTTAGGAAGCAATGAGGGAGTGGGATTAAGCATCACCTCCCAAGCACCAATCTTTGTTCCTTCAACATTACTATTAACCAGCAAATATGTCCTTGGGAAACATTCGTTGGGCTAAGTGCAGGGTGACCAGATACAATGGAGGACACAGTGTCTATACCTTTAACCATTGTAATGACAAGGGAATTTTGGCAGGTGCTGCTCAACATGGCAGGGTTTAAAAAGCTTCACTTGCCAAAATTCCCTCTTCCATACAGTGGTTAAAACTATAGGCAGGGTGTCCTCCACTGTATCTTAGATCACCCTGCTTAAGTAATGTGGTTTTGCTCTAAAACAGTGAGTAGAACACAAGTTGTTTTGATTCTTCTTCAAAGAAAAATTGAAATTTGTAACAGCTAATTGTTCGTTCAAACAGTTGTAGGATTAAAGATTTGTTTGCTTGTTAAAAATAACTGACAGTGCAATTTTGTGCATGTCTACTCAGAAGTAAGTCCCATTGTATTCAATGAAGCTTACTCCCAGGTAAGTGCGTATAGGATTGCAGCCTGAGTTGAATAAGTGTTAAACATCTTATATTGTTCCTAGTAGTACCCTTTGAAGCAAGTGAAGAGTATTTTAGAATGGTTGTGTGTGTTAGGCATGTGCATTTGTTTTGGAAGAAATGGAAATGGATATGAATGGAAACCATTCATATCTATTTTCATTCATGCTGAAATGAATCCATCCTGAAATAAATGGAATGTATGACAATGAATGGAGTTCTGTTTTGGAGTCTCTGTTTTTGCCATTCATTTTTTGAAAGAAAACAACAGTATTTCATAGTTGGAAAAAGTTGTTCCAGAGAGAAGCTCCATCCTGTAGCTGCCCCCTTGTGGGGTCCATGTTTTTACCCCTATTCACCATGCTGCAGTATCATTGCCAGACACTGTTAGCAGAAAATAAAATGACATCTGCCTATGGAGGCTGCCAATAGGGGCTGCCATTTTCTTCCCACAATATGTTGGAATGATGCGACATCAAAGGCATTGTGGGGAAATCAAAATGGCGACTGCCAGCTGGCAGAAGCATGAACTAGATGAGGCCACTGCCATTCATCAAGCAAGTAAAAAAGGGAAAACAAATTGGAGTTATGAAAAGGAACAAAGCAGAAACAAAGGATAAATTAAGCAAGCATAAGTACAAGTGATAAATAAATGGGAAGAGCTCAAATAATGAAAATGAATGGGGAAATGGAATTAAAAATCCCTTCTTGTATGCTTCTTCCCAACTGTGAAGAATGAAGAAAGAGAACACATCCCATGGTATTGGGTTTTCCATTATTGACCAAAGTGAAACTGTCTGGTGCATTTTTCTGTGAAATAACAGAAAAAGGACAGTAAGAAGACCATATAGAAGTTTATCAAAACCTATCCTGCTGCAAAATAGGGACTTTTTGTTATGCAAATATAACTTTTTATGTGCCCAATGGTTTTTTAAAGATAGCTTTTCAGCTATGAAGCAAGCTAACAGAACAAAAGAAAATAACAGGATGTGATGCTCTTCCTACTAATATCTGTGCAAATCCATGCCAAGAAGAAGTTGGCCCTTCAATCTTCAAGTTCTGATAATTCAAATTAATTCAGCCTTGTGAATTTATTTGGATCATCTTTGTTAGTTAGAACTGTCACAGTGCAAACTTCCTCCAAAGCCACCACCCCCTCACAAGTCTAAGATCTGTGTTATGATATGTTATTTTGTACTATAGGCAGCCATGTTAGTTCATGGATTTCAGTTTATTTGCTTCTTAATAATAGCTGGTGGAACTGTGCCAGAACCTCCTTGCCCACCAAGCATTATGTACTAGAATTTAAGTAAGAGCTCAGTCTCAAAATGTCCAAGCTCAGAGTCAGAACTTGTTTTCTCATGCCAAGCTCATGCCAAGTACATGGAAAATAATAAGGAAAAAGTAAATGGAGAGGAGAGTGCAATGCCCTTATCAGTGAACAATCACAACTGAACCACAAGCACCTGGGATTTGAACAAGAAACTTACAGGTGACTTCCATTGGTGACCCCCCAGCAAAATCAAGGCCTAGCAAGCACCTTTGTTTTTGGAAATTAACCACTGATTATCTAATTTGAATGAAATAATAGAAACTTTGATAGTTTTCAGTTAAGCTGGAAACAACAGAATGGGAAAGGTATCAATTCTCACCAGGTAATCTGTGATTTTCTTTGATCTTGAAGTTTCAGGTGATGAACACCCTCTTAGGGTTCAGTCAAGCTGGAATTTCTCTCATGTATGATTTAGAGCACAAACCTATCCTGCGCTGGAACAGGCAAGCCAAGAGACTTGCGCTGTATCCAGCGCAGCATAGAGGCCTAAAGTGGCTCAGTTGGAGGTAGGGGGAAACTTTTCCCCTTACCTCCAGGTAAGGCACCCTGGCCCCTATGGGTCTCCTTGGACTTGCGCCACCTCCAGAGGAGAAACAAGTCCAAGGAGAGCAAAGCGAGACTTGAAGCTGATCTGAACTCCCTGGGAATGGGGTTTGGGATCTGACATAACTGCCGGGTCCCAGCCCCACCTCCCACTCCCCACCCACCCACCCTCCCCTGCCCTGCCCCGCCCCGCCCTGGAATACCTCCCTCCCTTATGGAATGTTTGCTACCCTCCTGGGCCAGTGCAAGGAGCTTGCACTGGGTGCCTCTGGATTACGCTCTTAATGTTTTAGTGTCAAACTAATAATTTGGGATAAATTCTCACTGAAGAAATGAGTACAATATGGCATGGGAAAACTTCAGAGGTTCTTCTTTGGTTACCTTTCAGGAAGGCTCATTTCACAATGAACATGTAGTTTACCTCATGAGACAGACTCCTTCCAGACGTGCCACACAGCAAGTTGGGGAGCGGGACAAAAGGCAAGGCTGAGAAAGGAATGGGCAGTAAAAAAACAGTTGCTGCATCTCCCTTTAATCAGTAGCCTCAAACAAACAGGGTATATCTCCGGGTTACAAACTGGGAACTCCCCGTGATGGAACGGGATATGTTTAACATTTTCTAACCCCTATGAAAAGCTCTGAGCACATACCTCTGGGAGATGTGGAATGATGATTATTTATTTGTCATATTTGTATTTTACCTTTTCTCTGAGGAATCAGAACCACATGCATAGAGATCTAATTTTTGTCAGTGAAACAACCCGAAAAGGCAGCTTAGCCTGAAAGAGCAACTTGCCCAAGGCCACACAGTCAGGTTCATGGCTGAGTAAGAATTAATTCTTGATCCCTACAGATGAATTTCTGGCTGTCTATAAATAGCACGCATGTACACACCCCCCCCATCTCAATAAGTCATTTTAATATTGTGCCTGTAATCTTGTGGGCTCTGTGAACTAGTCCAAGATTTTCCCTTGTTTGATTGCCTAACCGATAGCTTCTTTTTTTTGAAATTACCAAGGACAACAAAACCTTGCTTTTTACCTTCTTTGGTCATAATCACTCCTTGGAGCTGCAGTTGCTTAGGACAGCATTATTATTTGTGTATATTGGTCTATGACCAGCATTGTCCAAGTAGGAAGTATGGATGGTTTCCAGGGAAGGCATGAACTCAAAGATGACTCCACTCCACCCCAAGCCTCATTTTTGGGTCACCTTGGCTAATCCAGCAGCAGGCTGCCTCTACTCTGCTGGAGCAATTCCTTACTATTGCAGGGTTTTAAAACAACCTTTCTTATGGTCCTGTATTGAGGATGTTAAACTAAAATTTGTATTCACAAGCACCTGTACATTTCTCATGGCTGGCCAGCCAACAGGTTTGGTAGGTCTTTTGCCTTACTGAAGAAATCACCAGAACAGTTATTTTGGGACAGCTGGGGGCATGCAGAAATTATTATCAGACTCCTAGCCTTACCCCTACAGACAATTTCCTGGTTAAAATGGTACACTCTAAAAATGGTAATCATCTTCCACCACCCCATATAAACTTTCATTTTAGCATTCTATTTATTTTAAATATTTATGTACTGCCCTTCTGCACCATTATGGGACCATCAGAGCAGTGACTGAATTTTGAAAACATTGTATAACAAATCAATACATGAAAAGAAACAGGAGCAAATAAAATATGACAACAGCACAACCAGAAAACAGACAAATCAGAATATAATTAGTGGAAATTCTAGATTTTTGTAAAAATCTAACCCTCTCAGCTCTCCCCCCCCCCATTTTTCAGGAACATATAGCACAAGAATCTCAATTAGATTACCGAACTTTGACTTTCTTGAGCTCTGAGATGGCCTTCAATGGGCTGAGCACTCAGCTCCACCCCTTCTGTCATTCTGCAAGCAGGTTAAGACATCTTTTGGTTCAGAATGCTTTGGACTGCTAGTTCTCATGTTTTGATTTGCTGCCACTGCCTTTTTTACTCTCCCCATTTTCAGTTGTTTTTATTGTTTCAACTTTATTGTAAACAGCACTGACACATTTTAGTAAAATGAAAAGCAACAAATTTAATAAACAAATGAATAGAGTGTTAGTGTTGATAAGTGCCAGGATCAAGATTGATAAGTGTTGATCGAGAGCCAGGATGGTGTAGTGGTTTGGGAGGTGGACTTAGACCTGGATGATCCAGGTTCAAATCTCCTCTCAGCCACAAAGCTTCCTGGGTGACCTTGGACCAGTCACTTTCTCTCAGCCTCACCTACCTCACAGGGTTGTTATGAGGACAAGAAGGAGGGGAGGAGCAGCTGTGTAAACCGCTCTGAGCTCTTTGGAGGAAGGGCGGTATAAAAATGTGAATAAATAAAAATAAATAAATAAGTGAAAATTAATTGAATTTTTAAAAGTGTGTTATTTACTAGGAGACCAGATCACAACTGGTTAAAAAAACATATAGGACCACTTTAAAAGAGCTGTTCTCTTTAAAGGGCAGGAGGTCTGGTCTAGAGGGTAGAGCCTCCATTTGCCTGAAGATTAACATCCACAAGGTCGCCAGTTCGAGGCCACCGGCACCGTGCGACCTTGAAGCAGCTGGCAAGCTGCAGCTGAACTGTTCCATCTGCTCAGAGCGTGGAAGGATGGAGGCCAGAATGTCAAACCAGATTGGAGTGTAACACCTTGAATGTAGTGGTTCTTGAAAGAAAGAACCTTCTTTCAATTTGTAAAAATCCTTGCGTGGATTTAATAAGCCTGCCTATGTAAACCGCCTTGAATAAAGTCTTGAATAAAGACCAAGAAAGGCGGTATATAAATACTGTATATTATTATTATTATATTCTCTATGAAGACGGGACACATTTTTGCATAGTCACAGAATTCTGTGAGTTAAGTGTCTTGAGACTAGCTTCCATTTTAACAAGGGCATGTGAAGCATCAGTAACCCTTGTCAAATCATAGCCCTCACGTACCTGGTTCATCACAATTATATGGTCCAATGTATTCATTCTTGGATAATGTGGGATCAATGCCCTCTTGTTGGTGCCTACAACATAAGGATGGGGTCAGTAAGGACTGTTCTGGACTCTGATTTTTCCAGAAAGTCAGTGCAGTCATACAGACAATAGCTCAGAAAGCATCCTTGTTACCTTCCTGTTGTCGTTGTCCATTTCCCAGCACTTCAGTTGCTAAATACAGTTGCAGGGAAAGAACATTTTTTGCCTTTGCAAGGGAAACTAGTAGCATTTGTAAAATGCCCTGGAGAACACAAGATAATACCCAGTTCCATTGTCAAAATGCTCCTATTGTATCATGTGGAATTGTTTATTTATTTATATACATTTTATATACTGTGTTTCTAGCCTATAAGAGCTCCCAATGTAACTATGTGACAAATATAGCAGAAAAGCTATTTTCACACTAAGAACAATGAAAACACAAAAATAGTAGCAGCAGCAGCAGCAGCTGTCAAGTTTCCTTCAGACTAGAAATAACAAAAGACCCCCTTTCTTGAGCAGTACTTCTGTTCCTGGAGGGATCACTTGATGGTGGAAGTGCTGGGCTGGATGCTACCCAAACAGTTGAAATTATCATGGAAGATAATTGACAAAAAGCATGATTAAGAATCTAGACCACTGTTGTCATCCGGTGTAGTTTTACCAGATAACGTAGCTTGACCGCTGGGCAGTACCGAAATTGGCTGTCTTCTCCTGTGTTCATTTGTTGTGAACAGACTAAGGGGAGACACAGATTATCATGAACCACATGGTGCAGTAGCCACGAAAAGCTTATTGCCTGGCAGCTGTAACAACATGGACAGGCAACTGATATCTAGCTTCCAGTCATATGATAAGCCCAGGAGTACCACCACCACTGACCCAACAGCTGTTCAGAAATCCAGGGAAGCTAGGGAACATGAATAATGGTTGGCTGGAATTTTTGTGAAGGACTGCATGCATAAAACTTCCCCTTCCATTAAAGTGGAACAGGTAATCCAAGACCTATTGGCAAGATCTCCTTGTGCACATCAGAGCACAAACAAAGTTATGAATCAGAGAAAACATGAGATGTGTTTTTCTTTGTCAGTTAAAATGTTTATTATACTAAGAAAAAGTTAGATGCTGTACAGATCACTGTATTTTTCTTTCCGTTTTGAAATGTAATAGGTGCCATCTTGTTTTAAAAAATTGCAGTGCTCCTGATGATTTTTCAAAAATTGTCACTAGCTTAACTAGACATGTCTCTTAGAATCTAATATCCTTATAATCATCTATTCCAGGGGTGTCAAACTCGATTCATACAGCAGACCGAATAGCATTCATGATGCCTGCTGAGGGCTGGAGGTGATGTCATCAGGCAGGAAGTGATGTCATTAAACAGGTCATAACCAAAATAAACACTTTTTTTCTCACTTAGGAACTCATTAACTGCAAATGACAGAAGAGAAAATATGCAAATCTTGATCATATTTCAAGAAATGGGAAAGCCCAATTATCATGCTGGCCATCCTTTCTGCAATGCCACCTTTGCTGAGAGCTCGAGAGCCAGATAAAAAGCTTCAGCAGGCCACATCTGGCCCCCTGGCCTTATGTTTGACGCCCCCAATCTATTCACTTGTTCATGTTCCACAAACAGAAGCTGAAACAAACAAAAATTAAAATAAGCACCTCATACGACACAACTGCAACTACCAGGTCACATTGCCGCGTACCACCACCACTTCATCAATGATATCAGAAGGTATCTTGGCCCTAAAATTATCAATCAGACACAAATACACTTATGAATCTCAAGCTGAACATGATTAAACCATGGCTAGAAGCTCATATGTTGCAAAAGCTATCACAGAAAGAGAAGGCATGAAATGAAATTGTAATGAATTTTGTCAGAAAAGTCACTGTCATCATATAGGTCAGTGCAGGGCCTCTGAAAGGAATTTGATCAGGGGGTACGAAGTTTATTTTGGGCCCCTTTGCAAAGGGAGAGGGGTGAAACAGAGTGGGGTAGGGTGGTGACAGGTTAGCAAAATGGGGCAGGGAGGGGCAAAACAGGGTGGGGGAAGGGTGGATCCAGCTGGAAAGGTCTTTGGAGCCCAGGTCTACCCACCCATGTGGCATTGTCCGCTAGATACAGTAATATGGAAAACCAAACACACTCTTAAATCTCTCTAAAATCTTTTAAGTATAGAAAATCATATGAAAAATTAGCATCATCATATGTAGGCTCACATTAGGATGGAAAGTGTCCTGTACTTTTGCTTTTGCAACAAGTATAGCCCCACAGCTGTGTCCCTGAACTCCTTCATGGAAAGCAGATCCACAAGCCAAAGAGTTACTGTAGCAGGCCAGTTTCCTCCCAGATTTGACACTGTGTTGAGGAGTGTCATGCATGCATTCTTCAGCCCAGCATATATGGCTTGCCAGTAGCTGCAGCTGCATGCTCATGGTAGTACCCAGCATCCCTTGCAGGCAACAAGTCTGAATAGATAGGAAAATGTAAGATGCCAGGAAATTTCTGGGTCCCCTCCTTTGGCTCCTGGGCCCTTTTTTTGACCCTGGGCCCGGGTACAAATTACCCCCTTTACTCCCCCCCCCCAGACCCTGGGTCAGTGTTTCTCAAACTGTGGGTAGGTGGGTCGCAAGCCAATTTCAGGTGGGACCCCATTCATTTCAATATTTTATTTTTAATATATTACACTTGATGCTACCATGGTGTCTGACTGCATTTGGGGAAATGTTACAGACTCGTACTTAAGTTACTAAGTATATTCTTTTATCAATGACAGTAAATGGGACTTACTCCAGGGTAAGTGTGGGTAGGATTGCAGCCTAGGATTGTTAAACATTTTCCTGCTTGCTGATGTCACTCCTGGTCCTGACATCATTTCTGGTGAGCCCTGACAGATCCTCATTCTAAAAAGTGGATCCCAGTGCTAAATGTGTGAGAACCACTGATATAGGTGGTTTGTTCATAGTTTTTATACAGGAAGATAACAGAGCTATCCTGCTAGTCATCAGATCATTGATGACCAGGGCATCAGGACTGTCATTGTAGGGTATTTAATAGAAGTGTAAAGAATAAATGGAATTGCTTGGTCATTATTATTATTATCTTATTTTATTCACATCAAAATGACAACATAGCTGATAATGATCATATATGTACACTAAACCACAACATTATCATCATCATCATCATCATCATCATCATCATCATCATCATCATCATCATTATTTTATTCACATCAAAATGTCAACACAGCTGATAATGATTATATACACACAAAAATCACAACACTTATCAGCTGGTAAATCCTCATCCACACGGACATCTGCCTGACGTCCAGGTGTAGATGAGGTACCGACAAAGGATGGACGCTGTGCCAATTATGGCGATCTTCTGAAATTGGACTGGTGTTATTGCTGGGGCTTCCAGTTGTGCAAAGTACTCGTTAAATTGTGTTGACATTGTTCCTAGTGCGCCAATTACTATTGGCAGCACTTTCACATGCTTCATCCAGATTCGTGTCAATGCTATGCACAGGTTGCAGTATTTGGTTACTTTCTCCTGTTCCTTCTCCAAAATTTGCAAGTTGCCAGAATGGTGACATCTATGATTAACATGTGCCTGGCTTTTATGATCATAATATTTGGAGTATTGGTCTCCATGCATCTGTTAGTCTGTATCCGAAAGTCCCACGGGATGATGATAGTGGTGATGATGATTTTTAGAGAAAGAAAAATATTTTTTCTTCCTTTTTCTGGTTTTAAATTATTTTAGCCACACTATCATGCAATTATACCTCTTAATGCCTTTCCATTGATTCCTAATTTATCTGATTTTCTACAAGCAGACTGATCATGAAGTTAAGAAGAGAGGGATGTAAGGGACAAGTTCAGCTGTGAAATATTGTAGGGCTCTGAAACTCTAACTTGAGTTGTATTTATGTGTAATGAGATCAGCAAAAGCCAGTGATTTTTAATTAACAATGTGTCCAGTACGATCATTCTAAAACTAAAGATGGAACTGAAATATAACCTGTGAACTAGGCAGTATGAAACCTGATCAAAGTTAAATTCTACTAAAACCTTAAAAAAATTGCAACTAATGAGCATATATTTACTTGTTCAAGCAAAACTTAATTTATGAGTAATTCACGTATTAAGCAGGGTGGAATCTGGAACTTTCCACCCTTTTCATGCTGAATTCTATTACTGAATAGTAATTTCAAATTAATCAGTAAGGTGCAACTTAATGTACTGCAAAACCCTGAGAACACGTGAAACAATCCAAAGTTTGGATGAATATGAGTGCTATTTTCAGAGTGGTATATCTGTTACTATGGCTGTAAATATGTACATACTTCCCTACATATTCAACAAACTCATTGAATTTAATTGGCCTTACTTCTGAGTAGACACACATAGGAATGATATCATTATGAAAAGAACACTGAAATCCCAGCTCCAGACCAGTATAAAAGCTTATCCAATTAGCTTCAGACTACAAGCTCCAGACTGATACAAAACACATGGTGTCCATTTTCTCCTTAACAGTACAATCTTATGGGCTCTTTGCACTGGTGTAATGCATATTCCATCAGTGCTGGTTGCTGAAAAGCAGCTATAAAACACACCTCAGCAGTGCACTGAATAGCATGCTGCACCAGCACCAGTACAGGAGCACCAGCAGGAAGGTCAGAGCTTTCTTACATGCATCACTGCTGGCATGTACATGCATGCACATCATGTACATGCATGCACATCATGTACATGCATGCACATCATGCATGTACTGCTGGCCATCCACTGGAGCAGGTAATCCAGAGGGGGAGATGGGAAGGGTGGAACAGGGTGGAACAGGGTTGAAGAGGGGCCAAAACTTAGTGGGGAGGGGAAGGATCAGGGCAGGGAGGCTGTAAGAGGGTAGCAATGGCACATGCTAGATCCTATGGCAACAGTGCCCCCACCTTTTTCTCTCCTCGGACTTTCACCAGGAAAATTGCTGGTGCAGGAGTCCCATTGTGGAGAGGGAAGCTTACAGAGCTGTAAGGAGATTGAAATCCCCCTTTCTCACTGATGCTTCCCACTTCACCATCCACCTGCTGGATATAACGTGCAGCTTTTCAGCATGGCTGAATGCTGCATAGTCGTGAGAATGGATGATGAGAATGAGAATGGTCGTGAGAATGGATGATGGCCGGATCCCAAAGGATCTCCTCTATGGAGAACTCGTGCAAGGAAAGCGCCCTACATGTAGACCACAGCTGCGATACAAGGACATCTGCAAGAGGGATCTGAAGGCCTTAGGAGTGGACCTCAACAGGTGGGAAACCCTGGCCTCTGAGCGGCCCGCTTGGAGGCAGGCTGTGCAGCATGGCCTTTTCCAGTTTGAAGAGACACTTGGTCAACAGAGTGAGGCAAAGAGGCAAAGAAGGAAGGCCCATAGCCAGGGAGACAGACCAGGGACAGACTGCACTTGCTCCCAGTGTGGAAGGGATTGTCACTCCCGAATTGGCCTTTTCAGCCACACTAGACGCTGTGCCAGAACCACCATTCAGAGCGCGATACCATAGTCTTTCGAGACTGAAGGTTGCCAACAGGAGTTTCAGCATGGCTGCACCAGTGGGGATGCAAAAGTATAGGATTGGACTTTAATACTGGTCTTTTTGCCAAACTTTGTCAAAATGCAGTGCAAAATGCAAGATTTCAACCATTTTTCATTAGTGTGGGGAGTGGATGAGGTGCTCCAGACTGCACTAGAGAACCCCTAAGAGCCTGGAAAGGCCCCAGGCTTTATGATGTTAGTGCCCTGCTATAAAGAGTCAACATCACATAGTGACCCACAGAATTAAAGTTACTAACAGCCCATTCCTAACCTGTGCTGAGCAGCAGGGCCAAGCGGCTTGCGCTGTATCCAGCACAGGTTTGAAGCAGGCAAGCAGTCTCCTAAGGGTAAGGGGATATTTTTCGTAATGTTCCAGCCTGCCCAGTGGGACTACTCAGATCTGTGCCATCTAATTTGCTAGTGAAAACGTGAGCAGCTCCGTGTAAAGCTGCCAGGCCCAGGAAGGCAGTTAGGATATGGCAGAGGCCTCTTCCATGATCCCGCCTCCTCCTGAGCCTTTCCTAATCCCTGTTCCACCCTCCCCCTGCCCTGTTACACCCCTCCCCCCATCCTCCCCCACCACTGCACCACTTGGCACAGTACTCAGCTCCACCAGCGACCTTTCATCTGGATACAGTGTCAGCGGGATACTGCAGACCATTTCGCCAGTGCTGCAGACTTGTGCAGTGCTGCAAATGTGCTTTACAGTACATTTGGAACATCTAGTGCTGGTACAGCAATGGCTGCACCAGCGATTTGACACAATAGGATTGCACTGTTAAGTACTATTAAGTTACTATTATAGCTACCTATACTATTATAGGCAGAATTAAAGTGCCTACAGAACTCTTACTAAAAATGGGATTTGCAGGTTGGAAAAAAAATGCTGCTGTAATGTAGTGCAGTGATTGCTCAGACTCTTGTCACACTTTTTAAAGACTTACATATTTATTTCAGCATAAACATTTCATGAGCTACAGTCCATTTCATTAGAAAGCTTTGCCTTGTGCAAAACAAAACAAAGTGGACAGTATTCCATTAAAACTTTTGTTGAAATAGCAGCCCAGTCCAATCCATTCCCTCCTCCACCTCTGCCACTGTCAGACTCACTTTCCTGGGACTGGTGGAGGTCCGACTGTTCTGCTGCCGATTGCATCTGCACTCTTTATATGATGTGCCATTTTACAACAGTAGAATTGTGGTATGCTGTTGTAAACCCTGCCACACACTGGACCAATCCTGCATAGGCTTGCAGGACTCTTTGCTACTTCTGCTGCAACAGACTGACATAGCAACCCATTTGGAAATACAGGCATGCCCATGTATCTGCAGGGGTTCTGTTCCGGAACCCCCACGGATACATGAATCCATGAATATGGGGGGATACCAACCCCATCCTCTGGAGGTCTTATGACCCCCCACAGAGGCCTCAGCAGAGACTGTGCCCTCAGGGCTTCCCTGGCCCCATAATGCCTTTTAAAGGCATAAAAACATCACTTCTGGTTTTGCAAAAAATAAAAAATAAAAGTGACTTTTTTATCTTATTACAATCATTCTGAGCCCAGGAGAAAGTGTGGGTGGACACACATCGCCTCTGCTGGGCTTAGAAGACCCTCCAGAGATGAGAAGAGTGGAGCTTCCCTCGCCCCCAGAGGGGGCGCGGGGTGGCCGCAGATACAGGATCCTCTGATACACCCCCCGCCCATATTGCACAGTTGCACTACAGGACTGTATAAGTATAATCAAGGAAGCGCTTCTGTTGCAGGAATCTTGCATTTTCTCAGTCTTCACTATAGTGTAATTTCAGGGAGAAGAAGCAACGATCTAAAGTCCTTTGCAGACTAGCATTGTGCAATGAATGCACAGTTATTAAGTACAATGATGCAAACAAGGAAGGAATTTGTTTCACCCCTCCTTGTCAGTGATGCCACAAGCGTTATGAAATACACCCGGCAATGTTCAGTACAGCAGTCCAGCCTGTAAAAATAATAGCAAAACACAGACTGCAATTTGCGTCCTGAAAGTTGCGACTTCTCCCCAACAGAGGTACTATCTTCAAGAAAGGTTCTTGGATTGCTTTCAATACAAGACTTCTAGAAAGAACTTCTAGAAAGAAGCTTCTAGAAAGAACTTTGTTTTCTATATGCCTTTGACTATCAACAGTGCCATAACTGCAAGTTTCACTCCTTTGTTCCCTTTTCAAATCTGCCCCAAACCATAAAGTTTGGAACTGGGTATAATCCAAACATTCCAAAAGCATAGGTCCAAGGTATATGGGCCTGGATGCGGTTTGTGCCTTCATCCATCTTTTGTTCCTTAGTGTCAGCCCTTCCATTAACAATCCTTATGGATTCAGTGAGGCACAGTGTTTTCTTGCCATGCTTAAATGACATGACACTGATAAATTTTCATCTTATTTTAAAACGGTTTATCATCCATATCTATTATGGAAAGTCATCAATTATGCAAAATGAGTGAATATTTAAAGAGTCTCTGAAGTGTCTCTCTTTATGGATCCGATGCTGCCTCCTTCATGGTTTATTGACATGAACATTGTCAAGAGACATTTTATCAACTATCCTGCACAAGTTGCATGAAAACAGAAATGGTGAGGAGAGAGGTAGTCGTTGACTGCAGCAAAGTCAATGAGACTTCAAAGAAATCCTGGCTTTGTTTTAAAAGATGTAGTGGTG
Source organism: Tiliqua scincoides (assembly GCF_035046505.1). Taxonomy (NCBI): domain Eukaryota; kingdom Metazoa; phylum Chordata; class Lepidosauria; order Squamata; family Scincidae; genus Tiliqua; species Tiliqua scincoides. Next base: position 229,202,565 of record NC_089821.1, read on the forward strand.
TACAATCAGGGCCAGCATCAGAATGGTCAGGTTACAGAATGGTGGAGGGCACAGGCCTCTTTGGAGGCCCTCTTGGAGCCACCAAGGAAGGCACTTCTGGTCTGGGAGGTTTGGTGAGGCCTGCCAGACACAGGTCAGGACCTGTGGTAAGTCAAATTTGTGGGTCCTGTATCTGTGGGTTAGGAGGGCCAACCTGTGTATCAGTAACTTTGCTGAGTAGTAGCTGAGCTCCCACTGGTCACTGATGGCAGGCAGATTGTAGGCTTCCCTTAGGGTCTGCACAGTGTCTTCACCTGTAGATGCCTGGGGGAGGCTAGAGTGAAACTCTGCAAAGGATCAATGCTCAGGCCCCTGTGGCAATTAAGCAGTTCTGAAAAACAAAAGGGATTCAGATGATTGTTTAATCAGCAGTACCAATGGTTTGAGCCCCTGGCATTCATTAAAAGGGAGCAGACACTCCCTGTTTTTAGCTGTTGCAAAAGGAAGGGTTGTTTAGGCAACGTAGTTGATAGCAGAGACACATTTAAACACAGTTTTTCCTCAAGGACAGTGCTATAAGTTATGTGATGGCTCTTCTGCTACTTTCCTCAGAAGGAGAATGCATGCACATAAAATGTCACTTTCACAAGTTTGTCTCCATCCATACTTGGCTTCCAGAATTTTGCCTGCTTCTTCCTCCTGCCATCTGGAAGGATGGAAGGAAATGAGGTCAACTTAGGACACAAACTAATCACCTAGTTCCAGTCGACTTCCGTTTTTTCCTCTTAACCCAGTGGTTCTCGAACTTTTCTGGCCTGCAACTCCCCGATCTTTATGGTCATTGGCCACAGCTCCCCATTACATCACCTCAGCTCAGTTACCCCCAAAATGGAGATGACGGTGTTATAATTATACACTAGAAACAAAAAAACAGCTGCCAGCACTGAGTCTGCAATCCTAACCACACTTACCTGAGAGTAAGCCCCATTGAACAAAATAGGACTTACTTCTGAGTAAACCTAGTTAGGATTGTGCCCTGAGTTTGCTAGCAGCACACCTGGAGGGTTTTGGAAAGGGGGGGGGGAGAGAGAGAGAAATGATGAATTTGCTGGGGGAGGGGAAGACTTTTTTGTGTGTGTATCTGCTAATTGCAAACTGATGCAAACTGAGACCCAGAGACTGTTTGGCTGCAATCCTAACCTCACTTTCCTGAGAGTAAGTCCCATTGAACACACTACTTCTGAGTAGATCTAGCTAGGATTGTGCCTTTTGTCTTATAATAGCAGCCAACATGGGAAGTCCCCCCCCCAAAGAGGCAGGAGGAAAAAGGGGGATGGCTGAAAAGGAATGGGTATTTTTATTTTTTAATCAGTTTTTGGAGACAGCCATCAAGAGTGGCTTTTTTTTTCTTTTTTGAAGGGGGAGGAAAAAGAGAAAGGTGAAGATCCTTGGTTAAGCTGACACAGACCCCAAGCTATGTAGGTCTACTCAGAAGTAAGTCCCATTTGAGTCAATGGGGCTTACTCCCAGGAAAGTGTGGATAGGATTGCAGCCATACAGAGCAAGATTACAACTCACCCCCAAAGTAGATGGGGGCTGCTCACACACATACACCCCAACATGCAGAATTTTTGCCAAGTAATCAAGCTCCTATTCTCACTTCGCCTAATCTCCGGGTCAATCAGAGGGCAAAGCCTTTCAACTCTGAACAGTTTCCTTTCTCAAGCAGCAGACAGGCTCCAAGTTTCTCAAGTGGCAGGCAGGCAGGCAGGCAGGCAGGCACAGCTCCTTAGAAGCAATTTGTTAACCTTTTATTCTCCTTCCTTCTGCTGCAGCCAAAGCAGGTCTGTTTTTTGAAACACCAGGATGGGAATCCTCCTTTCCATTTGAAGCAGGCTACAGTTCAATGCACCCTTACTTAAGAATAATACCCATGGAAAGCAGTGGGTCTACTTCTGAGTAAAAAGGGTTGCAAATATATGCAGCTGCATCTCTCTGCTGTGAATTGAATTGCACACTCCCAGTTATGTGTTATGGGTTGTATGTTGTATGTAGAGCTTCTGGCTTAACACATCAGACACCTTAAAAGTGGATTTGATTCATGGTTCTCCTGTAGTGATTCCCAACCTTTTTCACTTGCATATCCCCTTGCAGCCCATTTCCATAAATTGTACTGTTCATATTAGCAAAATGTTTGTAATTAATAATACAAGCCCTCATCTCCTCTATATGAAAGCCCAGACTTCATGTATTTATCACAGTGTTTTCTCTTTTTATCTGTTTGAAGAACAGAAGACTCTGCCTTTGCACTGTTTGGCACCAGAAGTGTCCTGAGAAATTCTGGGTGATTGATCACTTTCCATATTATGTTTCAGCTTTTTTACTGTGCTGGTTTTTAATCACTGTTTCATAGATGAATTGATGACCAAAAACTAGCTATTGGTGGGGCTTTCACAGCCAACTAGCTACCTCCCTTCCTGCCTTGCTGGTCCTTGCAAGGCATTCCTGTCTTGCAAGGCATTCTGGAGCATGACCTGCCTTTTTCTACCATTATTCCATTCTTTTTCAAGTACCCCTAAAGGTCCTATTGAGTGTCCCTGGGAGTATGTGAATACCAGGTTGGGAACCACTGTTTTACTGGTATGTTGTTTACAGTGCACTTACTCCAATAGTGCTTACAGAAAGGTGATGAAGACCAGAATTTAAAAAGAATAAAAATGTATCTTATGATCTTTTACTATGTTTTTAATAAATTAGAGACTACAGTTCTTAGGAAACAATTAGTGGTGAGTTATTTTTCAGGATCTGGCCTAGAGTAAAATCAGACAAAACTATAGTTAGACACCCCCCTAAGTTTAACCCCCGACGTATCTGAGGGTCATAGAAAATTCCATGATAGTTGGCTCAAAACCTGCCCTCAATTTATTTGCCTAATTCATTCTGCATTTGTTAGTCACAAGGGCGGATATTTAACACTTTTCTCATCTGCTATTTTCTGCTGCAAATCCTCAAGACGTGTTAGGAAAGGTAAATATTGTTGCAGGAAAAAGCAGCTGAGGTGGAGATGGAGTGATTTGGAAAGGAAAAGCGGTCAGCTGAAAAGGGTTAAGACAGGGTTCCCCAACTGTGTGTCAGGACACCTTGTGGGCATTGTGAGACACTCCTTAGAGAGCTGCAGACCCCCAGCTGGTAGCAAGACCATGTGGGACACTGGAAATGGCCAGTAAGAGACTCTGCTCAGCAGGCAGAGGTCCTAAGTGCAGCTTTTGCATGCCTAGAAAGGCCCTCCTGCCTATCCTGAGCTTCTTACTAGACATTTCCCACATGATCTCCAAACCTGGATACTACTGGCAATGACATCATTGTTAGTGATTTCTAGGAGCTGTGTGCTGCATTTGCAGGACGCAGGGGCATTGTGGGACACCAAAGATTGGGAAGCGATGGATTAAGAATTCTCTCTTCCTGCTGCTATTTCTCCACTTCCAACTGTAGTCTCTTACTGCTGCTTTTCTTTCCAAACCCCTCCCCAAACCTCTCTCTCTGGCCAATGATGAAAGCATTGGGTTGCAACATGCACTTTGTCCCTTACAAAACAAGGCTCAAAACAGCCTTCAAATAGAACAGCAAATAGCAGCTCAACAAACAGCATCATGATAAAAATACTATAAAGTCTGCATTATTTCCCTGAAGTCCATGGGAAGGGGTGGAACCCAAAATTCTATTCAGCCCTCGCCCAGTCCCCTGGGTTCTCAAATTGAACCAGGCATTACCAGCATACATTCAAGCCTCTCTTCATAGCCTTAAGGGATAGAAACTTGCTTTCAAAAAAAAAAAAACAAAAAAACAAAAACCCAAAGCCAACTGGTATACTGAATTCTGTGCCTGGGATCAAATTCCACTCCTGTGTAGCACAATTTGGAATGCACCACGCCTTGCCTGGAGGTGGTTGCCTTCATGTTCCTGCTTACCACCCTGTGTTCTTATCATGTTGTTTCACTGTAATTAATTAGTGAGTGATCTTAATTCTTTGAAAAGAGCCCAATAATTATTAACAGGCAAATGCCGCCTGGAATGAATGCAGGCTGGCCAATGCGCTCAATATACCTCTCAGCCATTTTGAAACAAACAAGTTTGGGTGTCCTTGTTTAACTAGCAGTGAGTGATTCATAAAATTCCAGACCCCTACACAACAAGCAGGAGCCTTTGAATGTTGTCAGAAAAGTCTACTTCCAGTCTGTTATGAAACCAAGGTTTTGATGTGCTGCCAATTCTTCACATGATGCTCTGGAAACAGAGCCCTCTAAAAGCCTCTGGTTACATAAAGCTTTCCTAGCAACTCAGATTTATCATCACTATCACACACGGATGTAAGGCAATGGTAGAAAACTTAAAAGACCCAGCACAATAGACAGCTTATTTGGCTATTCCCATTTTCTAAGGGATGGCGAACACTGAGCAGCTCTCAATCCCACAAAATGAGAGCAAAGCAGGAAGAAAAATAGATGCTACAGTTTGTGTGCAGCCCATGCACTCTGAAACGGATGCCTCTGCTTCTCAGAGAAACATGGCTGTGCTGTAGACGTGCACATGACAATGAAGCCGTTTTTAACCTCCCTGCCCACCAGTAGTTTATTTCCAACACATGGATATACCTCCCCTCTTCTGGCCTCTCTCTTCTTTCTCCCTCTTGTAGTGCAGTGATAAAAGGAAGTAAACACTGAGGCAGGAAAAAATGAAATCATGCCAAATGAAACAGACATAAAATGGCAAAACAGCATATTTGAATGCTGCCAATTAAAAAAACACACATATACGGTTTAGATATGCATACACGCATTTTATTTTGAGGTACATAGCTTGCATTCAACATATATCTATAGACAGAAACAAGTGAAGATGTTTTTTTCCTAGAAGCGGAAGGCATGAATATTTATTGCCGAAAGAAAGAGTTCTCCTGGCAGTCAGGGAAAAACTGTGTTTTTCTCTTCCCACTGAGACCCACCATGCCTTGCGGGAGTGAAATTCTCCTAAATAAAACTGATCAGGAGGCTTCTTCAGGTCTGGATGACTTTATGCCATTCTGTCTGTGGAACCAAAGATCTTCAGAGGTGATCGCTTTGACGCTGCTATCTTTTCATTCACAAAAACGACACTCACTCCCTCCCCCTCAATAACACTCAGAAAATGAAAATACCCAGCTACAAGAGAGACCATCTCAGCACTGAATTTTATTAAAAACCATTTTTGCAACTCTTATCCTGCAGGATTCCCTCTGCATGTGTAGGGTGGTGAGGGTGGGGTGTCCCATGGCGAGCTTGATTCACAACTCCCCTGGCATGTCTGTGCCTGCCAGCTCTGGTGGATTTTCCAGGTTGCAGAGCTGATGAAATCAAAACCCAAACCTATCCAATGAATTCACACATGAGGCAAAAGAAGGAATGATTGCATAAAGAAAACAAAGATTATATATGAGGTGAAGTAAGGGCATTTTGAGTCTCAACAGCAATGCGCAGGCTTGAAAAAAAACTGGCACAGCTTTGTTTTCTCTTTTAAATTTGCAGTGCCATCATGAGGTATAGAAATCAAAAGGAAATCGATGAAAAAGAAGACCTGCAACCTCCTGAAGTATGGAACTAATTAATTTCGACAGACATTGGCCCAAGCCCCAAATGGAATGAAACAAAGAAAAGTGTACTACATAAAGAAAAAGAACAATTTTCTGTGGAAATCTACAGGGAACGTGTTTTCCTTCTTTCAGGCTATCAGCAGATGATGACAGATCCTAAGGAACTTAGAACCTGTGCAGGCAATCAAATTGGAAGGAAGTAAGAAGAATGAATGTGTGTGTGTGTGTGTGTGATGAGATCACTCCTGCTGGCCCCAGTCCCAGCCTCCACAAATTGACCAGAATTTGTGCACAGGTCCTTTGTGTACCCCCATGCTTGTACGCTTGGAACATATGACCATGTGTTTGCAAGGTACAGATTGCATATTGTGCATTCAGAGCTATGCATGTCATCTCCCATGTGCAATTTACAGTCAGTGCAGGGAGGTCAAGGATGGAGCCAGGAGAAAGGATTCAATTCCACATGCTCTCTTTTTCTCTGCGGTAGCAGAGTGGTGGACATGGAGAAATCGTGGTTCTCTCTTTTCAGTGTAACTGAAGTTCCAGAATACAGAGAAACATTTGCCTTTTTTCTGGCATTCAAAGTGGGTATAACGAACACGAGGGCATAATGAGAACATAATGGGTACAATGAATATATGGGCTGCAGCAGCATTGCGATGGCTGGCTCTGCTCCATTCACACACATTCTTATAAATGCATGTAGGTTGGGGAACAGTCTCCTGGGATGTTCTCCTATGCACATTCCTTTTCTCTATACTGAATGCCCAACAAGATCTATGTGGCCTTTAAAGGCACAAGAGCAGTGGCCAGGAAGTGGTCAAAGATTATAGTTTCCTCTGAATTATGCTTATCAACACATTTGATCAAGGGTGCTTTCCCCCCCTTTTTGCAGTTAGGAGTGCTTGCTCTTTAGCTTATATAGCTACTATTACATCCCTGGATGCAGTCCTCCAGCTTTCTAAACTTTCTTCAAGCAGCAAGTCATAATGCACCAATTTCGACTGAAAATGAGATCAATACGATGCTGTTCCCTACCTCACCAGCTCCCAAGTGATTCATGAATCTCAGAACTAGTTCATGAATCCAAAGGAGGTGGGGAGAGGAGGTGGAGGATGCAGAAGGTAGAATATCTGCAGTCAGCAAATCGCGGACCTCGCTCATAAATCCCAGCATTTGTTACATAATGTTTGTTCCTGACAGTTGCTAGTAGAAGCCAGTCTTTTGGGGTTGTTTTAGCTTTTACTTGTTCTAGGGATTTTGAAAACCTCCTTTAAAATAAACTCCTCTTTATTGCTTTTTGTCGTGCACACCCTCACAAATGCACAAGAAATCATGGAGCATCCATGAGAAAGCATATACTGAACATGCAGAACAATGAGCATTTACGTACGTACAAACACAATGAGGGAAGGCAGTTAAATTGCGATCAAGAAGTATCCGTGTGGATCTCATAAATGAGCAATATTACTGGTGTGCAGAAAGCACATGAGGGTATTCTCTCACAGCTGCTTCATGTAACTGATTCATGCATACACCTATTGAGAGAAATCAAAGCTGTGCTTGATAGCGCCCTTGATTTCCACAGAAGAGGCTACTAGTTTTGGGTCCTTTAAATCTGTCCCAAAGCCAAGCTTATTGCTCTGTCGAGTTTCATAAGGCACCACATGATGAGGGCAGTTGGAAACCACAGCTCTGTTGGTGTTGATTACAGCCTGCTGAGGAAAATAAGCTTCCTCTCTCTCTCCCTCTCTCTCTCTCTCTGCGCATGTGTTGTTTGTACACACAAACATATCAGTAGTTCTTTATACATGCACACACCCAATTGCTCTTCACTCTGTTTGGCTAAACTTGTTGCACCATGATGGTGGTTTTTAATGTAGCAAAAAGCTTGGGGAAATAACCTAAAATACTGAAGGGGTTTGAGGAGAAGGAGGAGGAGGATGTTAGGGAGAGTAAGGAGGGAAAAAAGTCACCCTGCTGGCAGATGAATGCAGCAGGGATGATGTCATTGGAACAGTTGGTGGAGAAAAGAGAAAAACAAGTCTGTGTGTGCTAATCCTGTTTGCTGCCCTAAAGGGAATGGAAAGCAGCCAAGGCAAGGAGTTCTGGGAAACCATATAAGGGTGCCAAACAAGCTTTGCCGCCAACATTAGGAACTGACATCTTTGTTCTTTGTAACTTGGACGGCTGCCAAAGGCCTCATTTCAGCTCTGCGGCATGATTACACTGGACGCCTGCCAGCTGAGCTCTCTGAGCTTCTTTTCTTCTCTGCAAGCATTTTGCCAAACATGCTGCAGTTACCATGGCAGTGGAAAGGAAAGTTTCAAATGATATCTATTTTTTTTTCACACGTTTTTGAAAACAACAACAACAAAGTTGAGGCATGCCTTTATCCAGATGTGCTGCATGTATTTTTCCTTCCCAAGTTAAACCTGTTCAAGGATTGTATCAGAAACATAAGCATAGCACTGAAAGTAGAAAGATGATTGGAGGATATATATAAACGCACACTATAATGTCCCAATCGCATTGAAAATCAGCCATAAGACAACCATTTTCCTGCTCAGCTATGTTCGTTTGAAATTACTGGATTTGTGATTAAAATAGAAAGCCAGATTTTCTAACACAGTTAAGGTGAAGAGGGTTGGGTGGAAAAAAAATTGCCACAGTACAGTCTGCTTAGCAAAGGAAATCTAATCAATGGGGATAAGATTGATAGAAAGGATACTATGTGCCAATGACGTTGCATAAGAAAATTATATTTTTAAAGGTATGCCAGGATCCCCACATTTATTATGTTTTAAGTGGGGACATGAATGTTGCTGGAACCCCATGGGCAGATTTCATTGTGCATATAATGAGAGAGGTGTGGTTCAACTTTGCTTCCTTCTTCTTCCCAGAGAGGCATCCAGCAGTTTCAGTTTACAAATAGGGAAAAAAGTTCTTTGCTCAGGGATTTCAAGTTCAGCCTGCTGCTATTTTTAACCAGCTTCATTTTTCACCTGGTTAGAAAGTGGATCATCGCCTGGGAGGTGGCAAGAATCTATCAAAACCATCTCTCAAAGAACATACAGCAGGCATGTTTCTGAAGTCAAGGTTACAGAGAAGCAATGACAGCACTGCCAGCATCCTCTTCTCCTGCTGCAAAACCTGACACCTAATCCCATGGTGGTATCTTCAGAATATTCTTCACTTAAATTCAGTAACAATGCTATGGGAAACCCTTTCTGCTTATATGTATATAGAACCCACTGTGAATAGATGAATCCAGGGATACTAGGGACACCGCTCTGCCTACAGGAGGCAAGGTGAGCTGCGCATTTCTTCCTCACATCCAGTTTTTTGGGTAAAAAGTCACTTCTGGTTTTTTCATAAAACCAGAAGTAATATTTTTAAAACATCACTTCTGATTTTATGAAAAAATGGAGGCGACTTTTTTCTTGGCCTCAACAACCATTCTGAGGCCTGCAGAGGGCCTCTGGAGGTGAGGGAAGCACACCACTGGAGGGTGTGGGCATTTGTGGTTAACTGAGACCACAGATACAGGATCTGCAGATACTGGGGGGCCTCAGTAGTTCTGAGGAAGCGAGGGATACACATACCCAGGACTAGCACATCCCTGAGGCCAAGCAAAGCAGCCAACCAATTGTGGGGTGTGCCCATCTTTGTCTGCTTACTTGAGTCCACTGCTCCTCCTTCTCCTACTCCCTGGTTTGGAAAAGGAAGAGGGTGTCAGAGAGGATGCAGAAATGCTGAGGAGAAGAGTGTGCTGAGCTAGAATGTTAGAGAGTGGGAGGAGTCAAGGCTGGCATGTCTTCGGGAAAGAGGGGGCAGTATTTGGCATGCTGCCTCAGGGGTCAGGAGGGCTTGGGTTTGTCCCACGCATACTATAAATAACAATGAACATAGTCCAGTTAAAAATTTTTAGCTGCCCAATTCTGTGGATGCACACACTGCATCTGATGTTGGGGGGGGGGGGAATGGGACAGCCAGCAAGAAGTGAGTAAAGATATTTGTTACTTACCCCATGGTAGACTGATGAATCACCTATGGGTCTTCTCAGACATACACCAACCATTTTGATGGCATATGTCAAATGAGAAAAAAGGGGTGGGGTGGCTAGGTGCATGCTGGTGCCACTGAGATCCACCCCATCCCTCCTTCTCGCTATCCCCTGCCCTTTCAGGATCCTCCCAGAAATTCCCTCTGCCCTACCCCTCCCCACCCATGAAATGCCTCTGCTGGTGTCGATGGAGGCTTCTGGAACCTCTGCTTTGCATACTGTTCATTTGCGGCAGCAGGCCAAAAGCTCATGGCAGTGGCCTGGTTTTTGCACCACTGGAAAGTGTGCTGGTTTGCTGGACCACCTAGGGCAACCATAGGATTGGGCCTTAAGTTTCATTGATTTCAGTAGGAGAGCTTAAATACTGTATTTTCTTGGTCATGTATATCCTGGTTCCATACAGAAGTGTCGTTGAGTTCAGTGTACTTCCAAATATATGCCTTTTGTTGTTGGCATCCTTCAGTCTCGGAAGACTCTGGTATCGCAAAGTAGAGATTGAAGGTGGGTCCGACTCCACTGTAGAATCTCTGTGGGTTAAATTACCAGGCTTGTGCAGTGATGTAATACTGGGGGCGTGCTATCGTCCTCCAGACCAGAAATCGGATGGGGACCTTGAAATGAGGAAACAGATCAGGGAGGTGACAAGAAGGGACAGGGTTGTAATCATGGGGGACTTCAATTATCCTCATATTGACTGGGTCAATTTGTGTTCTGGTCACGATAAGAAAACCGGATTTCTTGACGTGCTAAATGACTGTGGCTTAGAGCAGCTAGTCACGGAGCCCACCAGAGGACAGGTGACTCTGGATTTAATATTGTGCGGTATGCAGGACCTGGTTAGAGATGTAAACGTTACTGAGCCATTGGGGAACAGTGATCATGCTGCCATCCGTTTTGACATGCACGTTGGGGGAAGAATACCGGGCAAATCTCTAACAAAAACCCTTGACTTCCGACGGGCAGACTTCCCCCAAATGAGGAGGCTGGTTAGAAGGAGGTTGAAAGGGAGGGTAAAAAGAGTCCAATCCCTCCAGAGTGCATGGAGGCTGCTTAAAACAACAGTAATAGAGGCCCAGCAGAGGTGTATACTGCAAAGTAAGAAGGGTTCCACTAAATCCAGGAGAGTGCCCGCATGGCTAACCAGCCAAGTTAGAGAGGCTGTGAAGGGCAAGGAAGCTTCCTTCTGTAAATGGAAGTCTTGCCCTAATGAGGAGAATAAAAAGGAACATAAACTGTGGCAAAAGAAATGTAAGAAGGTGATACGGGAGGCCAAGCGAGACTATGAGGAATGCATGGCCAGCAACATTAAGGGGAATAATAAAAGCTTCTTCAAATATGTTAGAAGCAGGAAACCCACCAGAGAAGCGGTTGGCCCTCTGGATGGTGAGGGAGGGAAAGGGGAGATAAAAGGAGACTTAGAGATGGCAGAGAAATTAAATGAGTTCTTTGCATCTGTCTTCACGGCAGAAGACCTCGGGCAGATACTGCTGCCCAAACGGCCCCTCCTGACTGAGGAGTTAAGTCAGATAGAGGTTAAAAGAGAAGATGTTTCAGATCTCATTGATAAATTAAAGATCAATAAGTCACCGGGCCCTGATGGCATCCACCCAAGAGTTATTAAGGAACTGAAGAATGAAGTTGCAGATCTCTTGACTAAGGTATGCAACTTGTCCCTCAAAACGGCCACGGTGCCAGAAGATTGGAGGATAGCAAATGTCACGCCTATTTTTAAAAAGGGAAAGAGGGGGGACCTGGGAAACTATAGGCCGATCAGCCTAACATCCATACCGGGTAAGATGGTGGAATGCCTCATCAAAGATAGGATCTCAAAACACATAGATGAACAGGCCTTGCTGAGGGAGAGTCAGCATGGCTTCTGTAAGGGTAAGTCTTGCCTCACGAACCTTATAGAATTCTTTGAAAAGGTCAATAGGCATGTGGATGTGGGAGAACCCGTGGACATTATATATCTGGACTTTCAGAAGGCATTTGACACGATCCCTCACCAAAGGCTACTGAAAAAACTCCACAGTCAGAGAATTAGAGGACAGGTTCTCTCATGGATTGAGAACTGGTTGGAGGCCAGGAAGCAGAGAGTGGGTGTCAATGGGCAATTTTCACAATGGAGAGAGGTGAAAAGCGGTGTGCCCCAAGGATCTGTCCTGGGACCGGTCCTTTTCAACCTCTTCATAAATGACCTGGAGACAGGGTTGAGCAGTGAAGTGGCAAAGTTTGCAGACGACACCAAACTTTTCCGAGTGGTGAAGACCAGAAGTGATTGTGAGGAGCTCCAGAAGGATCTCTCCAGACTGGCAGAATGGGCAGCAAAATGGCAGATGCGCTTCAATGTCAGTAAGTGTAAAGTCATGCACATTGGGGCAAAAAATCAAAACTTTAGATATAGGCTGATGGGTTCTGAGCTGTCTGTGACAGATCAGGAGAGAGATCTTGGGGTGGTGGTGGACAGGTCGATGAAAGTGTCGACCCAATGTGCGGCGGCAGTGAAGAAGGCCAATTCTATGCTTGGGATCATTAGGAAGGGTATTGAGAACAAAACGGCTAGTATTATAATGCCGTTGTACAAATCTATGGTAAGGCCACACCTGGAGTATTGTGTCCAGTTCTGGTCGCCGCATCTCAAAAAAGACATAGTAGAAATGGAAAAGGTGCAAAAGAGAGTGACTAAGATGATTACGGGGCTGGGGTACCTTCCTTATGAGGAAAGGCTACGGCGTTTGGGCCTCTTCAGCCTAGAAAAGAGACGCCTGAGGGGGGACATGATTGAGACATACAAAATTATGCAGGGGATGGACAGAGTGGATAGGGAGATGCTCTTTACACTCTCACATAATACCAGAACCAGGGGACATCCACTAAAATTGAGTGTTGGGCGGGTTAGGACAGACAAAAGAAAATATTTCTTTACTCAGCGTGTGGTCGGTCTGTGGAACTCCTTGCCACAGGATGTGGTGCTGGCGTCTAGCCTAGACACCTTTAAAAGGGGATTGGACAAGTTTCTGGAGGAAAAATCCATTATGGGGTACAAGCCATGATGTGTATGCGCAACCTCCTGATTTTAGAAATGGGTTATGTCAGAATGCCAGATGCAAAGGAGGGCACCAGGATGAGGTCTCTTGTTATCTGGGGTGCTCCCTGGGGCATTTGGTGGGCCGCTGTGAGATACAGGGAGCTGGACTAGATGGGCCTATGGCCTGATCCAGTGGGGCTGTTCTTATGTTCTTATCGCGCTCTGTATGGTGGTTCTGGAACAATGTCCTCTCCAGTGTGCAAAGCCTGGGTAAAGTAGGTATGGAGGATAGGCTGTTACCCATGCAGCAAATCCTCCCTCTCCACGTCGCTGAAATGGTCCAATGGAAAGGCAGAAGCCAATACGGTTGGTTCCAGTGGCATCGCAGGAGTTGCCAGAACATGACTGTGTTCAGCCATGAACTGCCTCGGGGACTCTGGCTCCGGATTTTGCCTCGAGGTTGACTCCTGAAGCCTTTTCCATAACTGGATGTAGCTACAAGGCAGTGGAGGTTTGGGATCAGAGTTTTCCTTCTCTCAGATGAGCTGCCTTCCCAGGCTAACGAGTCCCATCTACCCGGTGGCTGTTTAATCGCCTCTTACGACAAGTACAGCCAAACTGAGGGCCTATTCTATAAATATATGCTTAGGATTGCCATTTTAACAGTATTTCCCTTTGGCTGGATCACGTCAAATCTAGGATGGAACAGTTTTGCAAGGCAAGCTTCTTCAGATAGTTCAAGCAGTTGTAAGTGAAAGCATGGGCTCCTTCCTGTGCCTTCCCAACCAGATTTATGCATCTCTTAATTGGGTGATTTGGCAAGCTCAGTTGTTGACTTCAGTGCCTCCAATCAGTGAGGTCAAAATGGGTTGGTAGGCTGTAGACGACTTATAGCCAGCTCCTGATTACTGGGCAGTGGTAACAAAGAGTTGCCATCAGATAATAATTTCCTGTAATGTCATGATAGAATGGTCCCCTGACAACATACCCTGAGAAAGATTATGAGGGACCTGAGTGCTTTTACAAATCAATTTTATGACATGTATGTAGAAGGCGAAGAGCCTCTTTGGGTGGCTCTGTGTGAAATGATTTTTTATTTTTGTAAACATGGCCCTGGTAATCAACCCCTTCATCTCAGTTTCTATGGGGCCCCCAATGCAATAACTGGCTGTGGAATAAGATTCATGTTTTCAACCATTCCTAAGAAAACAAAACACACTTCAGGTGTGAAGACAGCATTGCTGAGAAGTCTCAAATGGAAGAAGCCTTTGAAGAGAGAACAACAAGATAATAAAGAGAGAGAGAGCAAAAAAAAAAAGTTCACTCAGAAGTCTCACAGATAATAACATGTTCATCTCAGATACCATAAGATAGTGAAAAACAAATTGCCTGGAATGAAAAGGATGAAAAGGGGGGGAGGGGGACAGAAGATGGTGGGAAAGCATTAGAGTGGACATTGTGTTCATTTTCTTTTGAAATATTTATATCCCACCTTTCCTACTCAGAAGGCAGCCCAAAGCAGCATACAGGCAGTTGAAACATAACTATAACGCATCACACAATGCACAGAAAACAATCCGGCAAGGAACCACCACAGTCATGAAATAAACACAGCAATCTCAAAAAGGGAAAGAATCTACTGCAAACTAGCAGACGTCGACCACCAGAAGCCAAATGGGACAACAGTGTTTTTACAGTGCACTGAAAGAAGTGTGGATCAGAGGCTTTATCTGACTGACAGTTGGGAGTTCCATAAGATTGGTTCCACTGCTGAGAAAAATCTGCTGTGGAGTCCAGGGTAAGGCCTCTGTTGAATGAGTCACATGCAACAGAGGATAGGGCTCTTGTGCCTTTAAGAGTTGCATTGGAGAAGGAATTTTGACATCTACTAGTCATTGTGTCACAATGATTCTTCGGCAAGTAAAGCTGAACATAGGACTGGTCCATCTATGAGGCCAATTGAGGATGCTATCTCCATCTGTGCACTTGCCACTTGCCTCACTGTAGCTGCTCCTCCTCTCTGCATGGGGGGTGAGGAAGGGGGAGGCAGATAGTAAGTAGTGTGGATGAGAGGAGAGTGGTGGGCTGAAGTATTAGAAGCATACCACTAGCTAAACTGGGAGATCTTGGGGCAGCCCTGGCTGCTTCTGCCAAAATAATCTCTTCTATGCAACCGTTAGACATAGGAACTTTGTCTTCTACTGCATCTGGTTAGCCTGGGTAGGTCACCAAAGGACTGTGTAACTCCGCTTCCCCTATTGCAAAATAAGACAGATGATGCAATAGTTCTTGATCCACAAAAGAACTTTGTGAGGAAACCATTACAATTTATCAGTTTCCCCAACAGTCATACCGTTGCTGACCTGTTTTTACTGATTCTGGCATCTTTCGCAGCAGCTCAATGTACATGCATTAGCAGAAGACGATGCTCCTTTCCATGCTGCAGATTCCTGCAGGCCACATGGCTATGCTTTTTTCTAGCCAGATGGCAACTTTGGATGGACAACACGAGGGCTGAAATAGACAGAATTCAAAATTTGCTAAATCAATCATCGTGGCATTCTATTAATTCATGAACACTGTATTCAATTAACCACACCACTGAACTGAAGTTAAATCTGTTAGAGCGGTGGTTCTCAAACTGCTGGGTCATGACCTTTTTCCCTTTAAGGGGTGGAGGGGGGGAAGCAAAGATGTGATCCCCAGAATCACACTGCTGTGGGCAAGCAGAGGCTGTTTTTTGTTACTTGTTTGCTGCTTGGGTCCAGGGGTGTAGGGAACCCTGGGGAGTGCTCTGCAGGGCTCCCCAAGTCTTGCAGAATATTAAAGAAAGATCTCAACCCACTTTTGGTTTAGCAATCTCATAAGAACATAAGAACAGCCCCACTGGATCAGGCCATAGGCCCATCTAGTCCAGCTTCCTGTATCTCACAGTGGCCCACCAAATGCCCCAGGGAGCACACCAGATAACAAGAGACCTCATCCTGGTGCCCTCCCTTGCATCTGGCATTCTGACATAACCCATTTCTAAAATCAGGAGGTTGCACATACACATCATGGCTTGTACCCCATAATGGATTTTTCCTCCAGAAACTTGTCCAATCCCCTTTTAAAGGCATCTAGGCTAGACGCCAGCACCACATCCTGTGGCATCCGGGAAGTGGGTTGCGATTTTTTTTTTAACATGCTACCAACTATGGGGAGCCCTGCAGAGTGCTCTATGGGGCTCCCCGCACCCCCAGACCCTGGCAGCAAGTAAGTAATGTAAAAAAAAAAAGCCCCCCTTCGCCTGCAGTAGTGCAATCCTGGAGATTGCATCACTGCTTTCTCTCCCACTCTCACAAAGACTTAGTGGTTGGAAAAATCTACACAAGAGTTTGAGAAGTACTGTGATGGCTAAATCTACATTTTGATACCCAGGGTTGGCCACATGCTCTCCCCCTTCTATGGTGCTGTGCTAGTTTCTGCTCCTCCCATTGCCTGAATTGGAAATTGAAGAGGGGGACAAAGCAGAAGAGGAAGGGTGGGAAAGAGGACAATCGTGGCCAAGAATGTCCTGGTGCACTCCTCTCCTCACTTCCTCTGCTACTGCATGCTCCCATTCAATCTTTTGCCCTGAGAATGGGGGAGGAGGAGGAGCAGTGGAGGCGAGTGGGCAGACAGAGATGGACGCTGACCAGCCACCTCAGTCAACTTCATGGATGGGTCTGCCCCATTTGTACTTTGCACAGATGCTGTTAGGTTCACCCAGAAGCAGCACAAAAGAGAATTTCCTATTCCCTAAAAAGCAAGAGTTACATTGATGCCATGTTAAGCATTCCACTTCCTTAAATTGTTTCCTCTTTCAGTTCAAACCTTATTTAATTTGTGTATTTACAAGCATGATAATACTCAATTATATACAAGCACAAAACTGACATTACAGTCAATTTTGTACAGGCGTATTCTTTCCTTGCTTACATCATCATCGGCATCTGAAGTTTAAATGGGAAACACAAATTTTCTTTTGTTTGAAGGTGTATGCAGATCAGGGGTTGTTCATGCATTCCACGGCAACTAGTCATGTGTGAAGGCTGAAAGTGCCTTGTGATTTGGCACTCCACATCCTGACTCATACACCTTCCCATGTTTGGTATGGGCAGAACTCCTGTGACATCTTGCTCGCTAGCAATTCTTTATATATCTATATAAATAATTGGTATCTTTGCCTCTTCACTATGGATATCCTGTTCATGCATTCTTCTGATAATTCTTTCAGGAAGAAGCTAAAATTGGATATTTCACAATCCCATGCTAGGGATTGTTCCATGCACAATCCTTCCTCTTTGGGAGGGGGGATCTGCGACATTTTGGGAGTGCATATGGATGATCCAGTAATATATTTTTTTAAATGCGTCCACACTTATGGGAGGACAACTGGAAGTTTCAAACGATAAATGTGCTGTTAGTTCTTATGGGGAGGGGGGGTCAAAGCAATTCCTCGTCCATCAGCTACTGCTTTCATTGAGTTAGTGCAGCAGTTCCCAAACTATTTTGACTGGTGGCTCCTTTGATTTACTGGGCCATTGGCTGCGGCTCCCCATTAGAGCTACAAACCTATGCATTGTATAGGTTGGCAAGTTTTTTGTGAGGATTCCATGGCTCCCTGGGGAGCCCACAGTTTGGGAATCACTGAGTTAGGGAATGGTGTATGGGATGTAGTTATGACAGTGATCAATAAGGTCTTCTAAGTGACCCCACGATAGATGGTGTCTTAGAGAAAAATTCCAAAGGGTGGGATCCAAAGGTGCACTTCTATTGGCAGAATATGGCTTCTGCTCAAAGAACAGCTGCTTTAAACCTTGCAGTACACTGTAGCATGGAAAAGTGAAACTAAGTACAAAGGTACTCTTCTGCTCATGCAAGAGCTTGCAAAGGAAATTTCAAAACCTCCTGCACACGCGGAAACATGACAACTGCTGTCAAGGCATTGTGAACTCATGTGCCAGTATTTGCGTAGTGGTGCTCCCATCTATTTTCCTTCCACTCACAGTTATTTGGATACAACCCAAAGTAGGTGGTGAGGCCTCTGCCCCTAACTAGCTAGCTATTTAAGTATCTTCTCTTTGCTGGTACAAAAGCTATTTCTTTGTTTAGGGCTTTGTCCCCAATACACATTTACTTTTGAGTAAACATGCATGAGATTGGACAGCACAATAATGGACATTTGACCTTCTCGTTTTCTGCCCCACTTAATATGCTCATAAAAATTAATTTTCATGACATTGTTTTCCCTTAATGTTGCCAGGAAAAAGAAAACGCAGCTTGAACAGGAACCCTGTTCGTTTAGCAGTTCACAGGAATCAGCAAGGAACATTTTCTACAGCGAGGAGATGAACATTGTTACCCTCTAATGGCTGCACATCAAGCTTCTGCTAAAGGTGCTGAACAGAGGCCTGTAAAATAGGATGATAGAAGAAATAGGGATGCTTCTATCCCTACTTTCGCCTCCTCTTGAGTGCGCTGCAAGCAACCATGTTACTGCATCCACATTTTGAATGTGCAAGTCCTGCTCATTGTTAAATGCAGTTCGGTATCTTGGCTTGCATTTAATGAGTTTCATTTGGGGAGAAAAACACCCATCTTTGGTGATGAAATTTTATTTATTTTATCATTATTTTATTGTTATTGATTGATTGATTGATTGATTGATTGATTGATTGTTATTAATTTTAAGGACCCTTGACACTTTAATGCCAGAGAAAGGAATATTCCTACATCATATTAACTAAATCTATTATAACAGAAGGTTTCTGAACTTCAGACAAGGTAACTAAGTAAGCCCCATTACCACCTGAATACTGTATAAAAATTATCCCTTATTATAAATCTCGCTATACTACAAAATAGATATAAATAGAACCTTGTTGCAGCATTGGCAGGCCTCATATTTCTCTTGGTTACTATTAAATGAGCCACTAAATTACAGCGTCCTTCTTTATAATAATCTTCTCAGAAGCCAAACATTTCATGTGTTATGGAGGACTGTTATAGCATGGGAAATTAGCATGGGGGGCATTATTATAGAGTAAGTACTTAGCTGCACATTAGTGTTACAGGAGAGTGTGTTACAACAGAGGAAGAGTAGGCAATTTCATTATCCTTTCAGCAATCTGTCATGGAACTGGGACACTCAGCCAGGATTTGATATTCTGCTGATGCAGGACTTAGAAGCGGGAAAAAATATGATAGTCTCTTGGGATGAGATTCACAGCACTGCCAACCCCCAAATGATTCCAAAATCATAAATCAGATGTATAAAAATGCTGTAATAAATTTGTATGTAGTATGTTGGTAGTAGTGATCAAAGCACTTTAGAGTCCTTGCAATTCAGCCATTGTTTGAAATAGATTTATTGCTATCATATCTCACTTTACTTCAAGCATGGAATTCAAGGTGGTGTATGTGGGGTTACCAGTAGGTCACCTATTCAGGCATAGACATGCTTAGCTTTAGTAAAGTGACCATATCATGTGACCTAAGATCATACTGTGAGATCAGGTTGCTCTGAAATATAGCAGCTATGACTACAGTTCCCTGGAAAGTTATTCTGTACAGATCTCCTTCCAACAGGGGATACATACGCAATGCAGGCACCAGGTTGCTAGGTGCCCTAGGAGAAGCCTCTCACTGGGTCTCCCACAATGCCCCCTAACTGCTCCCTGATAGCATATTAGATGCCATCACTGCTGCCTGTACTGATCGTTTGGGGTTGGCCCCTGGTGGTGCTATGATGAACACGACCGGCCCACAATGGGCCATTGGCCAGTGCCCAACCCAACCAACCTTTGGCACCATACCTGGACATGCATGAACACTCCCCAGTGGACTGTTCCCTTTTCCACAGCCAACTAGGCATGACTGGACTCCAAACCTAATTTTAAACTTCTTTTCCCAACAATTCCTTGGAATTGTAGATTTGGAAGGTGATTATATTTGTCGCTGAGTCATCTACATGCCCTTCAGAGAACCAGAGATTTCTTGGTTCTTTTGGATGGTGAGGGAAAACAGATTTGTGACGTAAATAACACATTTGAGCTTTTCTCATGACTTTTGTGCCGTTTATGAATGTTGTTAATGAAAAATAGAATGTGCAAAAGGAAAAATGTGCATAGTTGATAATTTATTCATTTAGGTTTATAGCCCACTCTATCTCAAAGACTCAGTGAATTGTAAGATAATCAGGCCTGGTTAGTACTTGGATGGGAGACCGCCTGGGAATACCGAGTGCTGTAGGCTTATACCATAGTCTTTCGAGACTGAAGGTTGCCAAATTTTTTGTAAATGTTATAGCTTTGTTATGGACTGATTTAAAGATAAATCACGTGTTAAACCTCACATGTAAAATCTGAGGCACAAATGTAACTGCTGCCCTTAAAACTAGAGTTTTGCCACTAACATTTGTTATATGGAGTTACATAAAAAAATATCTTTGTGTTTGACCAGGATATTACATCTATGTCTTCCTCATCCAAGTACAAAACTCTGCATATTACAATTTTTTATTTAGGGCTCAATCCTAACCAACTTTCCAGTGCTAGCGCAGCTGCAATGCAATTCACTATACTACCAACTTTTCCATCCACCCAACTTCGTAAGCCAAAAACTTGCATTAAATTAAAAAAAATGCCAATTAAAAAAAAAATTTCCTTCAAAAGTTTTCTCAGAGCTTTCTTTTGAAAGGAAAATAAATCATCCGCCGTAAGCGAAAACAAAGAAAATGGAATCCAAATGTCCAAATTCAGCATTTAAGGGCACAATTCTAACCAACTTTCCAGCACTGATGCCGCCATGCCTACAGGGTGTATACTGTATCTTGAGGAGGCCTCCTTGACTGCCCTCCCACCTAAAAAATTTTTTTTTTAATTGGCATTTTTTTTAATTTAATGCAAGTTTTTGGCTTACTAAGTTGGGTGGATGGAAAAGTTGGTAGTATAGTGAATACATACTGTACATGGCACCTCCAAGCAGTTGGTGCTAACTGGTTTCCTTTGTGCTTGGTTACAGTTCTGAATGGCTCTACCTTGTCATTCCTGTTATGAGAAGGACCTGGAAGTTCTGCCATATATTACTATGCATGCATCTGTGGTCACTTTATTATTAAAGTGAGAAACAGAGCAGGTTTTTTCATGGACTAGCAGAATGTGCCAAAAGCAATCCTGCTCCTTCCTTCTCCACTATCCACCTTCCAGAGCAAGCCACATGAAGGAATAACAGCTTAAAAGCATTCCATTGTTAATAATCCACAGAATAGTACAATATTAACCAAGCAAGGACACTCTGTGGACTTTATTGTTGTAGAAGCAGTGAATGTCTCTTTAAATGTTCTGGTAGGCTATCTCTGTGTGGCCTCTGCCTAGCATAACGAACTGCCATGAATAATCAATGAAAACTAAAGGCTTTTATTACCTACAGTGCTTTGAAGAAGTGAAAGATGATGTAAAACTGCAAGCCAAGTGGCCTCAAGTAAATGGAATAAAACTCCTACAGTCCAGTGCTTGGCATCATCCTCTCAGCCTAGTAAAATCTTAAACAAATTAGGGCTGCACAAGCTGTGAAATACTCAGACTTAGTGGAGAAGTGAGGCGGCTGCTGGGGCAATGTTCTCTGACTGCCAAATGCATACAGCTCATCTTGGCAGTCAGAGGAGGCAGGTTATAAATTTCCAGAGGTTTAACGTACAGAATTTTCTAGCAGGCAAATACATTCATAAAGAACAAAAATGAAAGTCACAAAAGAACCTAGAATTGCCTACCGGGAGTGGTCTGAGAAGCTGGGTGCCTGCCAGCTGAATGTCTGAAAAACCTAAACTGTATAATTGTAGAATCAGTGGTAGAGCTTGGAATGTACCGGAAAGCCACTGTGTTCAGCCCCAGGCACTGAGCCAGAAGTCTTTGTCCCCTGTACCCACAAAACACTAGCCTACGTGCAATATGATTAACCCCCATTGTCTAAGCACAAACAAAAATGTAGCTGTGAAAACATAGCTATGAAAAGAGTGGTGTTGTCTGTTGAGAGTCAATACAGAAAAATCAATTTTTAAAAATCGTGTCTCAGTCTTGAGGGTCTAGATCAGCAGTTTTTAACCATTTGGATCTCATGGCGCACTGACAAGGTGTTAAAATTGTGAAGGTACATCATCCGTTTTTGGTCAATTGACAAAGCACACTGCACTGCTGATCAGAGGCTCAAATCCCCCAATGGCCTCACTAATAAATTACCCTCCCCCAAAGTCCCACAGCACACCTGCAAACCATTCACAGCACATCAATGTGCTGTGGCACTTTGGTTGAAAGTCACTGTACTAGATCCTTCCGCCTTTATTTTCTGTATCTGAATGGAGAAATATCTACCCATATAATGTTCCACATGTCTAAGAACATGAGCATATCAGTTCACACTGGTAGGAGGGGTGCCATCAGAAAACTTAAAAGAGAATGGGTTTGGTCCCTCTGTGAGATACAACTTCTGATGAATCCTTCCCAGTAGTTATATTTTCTATAAAAAGTTATAAAAAGACAGACTGGTATTTGGATGTCTGTGTCTTTCAGACAATGTCAGCCAATACAGATATCCCACCCACATCTCACAACTGTTGCATCATTCCTTCTTCCAACAAGAAGAATTTCTGTGCAGTAACTAGCAAGAACTGTTCACATGTGCTGAGATGAGACATTTGGAGAAAATTCACTGATAAGATCATGGGGCGGGCAAAAGTCAAACTACTATTTCTTCTAGGACAAGAAAAAGAGCTTCAGATATGTGTCACTCCAGGGTGGGGCATGCTGATTCTTGCTCTCCCCCATATGAGGATGGCAGCTTCGGTTAATTATAGCAGGTGGAAGCTTTAGTCCATTATGGCCAGCTTTCCAAAATTCCCACCTTCTCACTAGTTTTGTGTCAATAATGTGTAACAAGAACCCACCGGCCCCATTGTCATTTTTCCTATTTGAACCATTCCTCCTGCATGCTTAACTTCAGAACACAGTGTGGTCAATGAAAGTGTTGACCCAGTGTGTGGTGGCAGTAAAGAAGGCCAATTCTATGCTTGGGATCATTAGGAAGGGTATTGAGAACAAAACGGCTAGTATTATAATGCCGTTGTACAAATCTATGGTAAGGCCACACCTGGAGTATTGTGTCCAGTTCTGGTCGCCACATCTCAAAAAGGATATAGTGGAAATGGAAAAGGTGCAAACGAGAGTGACTAAGATGATTATTGGGCTGGGGTACCTTCCTTATGAGGAAAGCCTACGGCGTTTGGGCCTCTTCAGCCTAGAAAAGAGGCGCATGAGAAGGGACATGATTGAGACATACAAAATTATGCAGGGGATGGACAGAGTGGATAGAGAGATGCTCTTTACACTCTCACATAACACCAGAACCAGGGGACATCCACTAAAATTGGGTGTTGGGAGAGTTAGAACAGACAAAAGAAAATATTTCTTTACTCAGCGCGTGGTTGGTCTGTGGAACTCCTTGCCACAGGATGTGATGATGGCATCTGGCCTGGACGCCTTTAAAAGGGGACTGGATAAGTTTCTGGAGGAAAAATCCATTACGGGTTACAAGCCATAATGTGTATGCGCAACCTCCAGATTTTAGAAATCGGCTATGTCAGAATGCCAGATGCAAGGGAGGGCACCAGGATGAGGTGTCTTGTTATCTGGTGTGCTCCCTGGGGCATTTGGTGGGCCGCTGTGAGATACAGGAAGCTGGACTAGAAGGGCCTATGGCCTGATCCAGTGGGGCTGTTCTTATGTTCTTATGTTCACTACATGTTTAAGTGGTGCCTGAAGTGGTTCTCTATTTTCAGTCCCCTTCTTTTGAATGGTTTGCTTGTGGATTAGCATGCACGCCCTGCTGCCACTGTTGCTTCTCCTCTTGGTGTAAAAAAGCAGCTTGGCTGGCAAGAGGAGAGGAGAGCAGGGCAACTACCCTGGAGTGCCCTCCACCTCTTCCTCTGTGCCTCCACTTCCTCTGTTCCCAACATGCTCCATCTGGCCTGCTTGTTTGAAGATGTGGCCAGAAGGAAACAAGCAGGAGGTGCCGGTAGTAAAGGTAAGTGGGAGAGCACTCTGCTACATCACAACAATCCTGTTTTCACCTGTCTCTCATCCAAGGGGAGAAATCACAATGGGATTGCCAATGTGTACACAGTGAAGCACCAGAGTAGCACTTGTTTGCTGGGCCAAAGGAAGAGGTTGGGTTGCTGGAGCACAGGGTAAAGTGGCTGGGTAGCTGTGGATGGAGAGGGACAGCCGGTGGATGAGGGGAGAGGGCTTCCCACATCAGTGTGCTGCCTCCTTCAGCCCATTGCTTGAAGCCGCCACTTCAGTCCACCTCATGACTGGGCCGGCCCTGCTATAAGTCAACTCCTGTCCTGCAACTATAATTCTTTCTCATTCTCTTGAAGCAAGGCCATCTTGGTGGTTGCTGCTTCTTTCCAGCTGGACCCTTGCAAAGGCTAACAGAGACCCCATTGCAAGTGCAGTGCAGACCTACTTGGGTTTACAAAGGCTTTTCCTCCAGCCTACCATTGTAGGCCTTTCTCTTTTACAAAATAATCATGCTGCACAAGAAGAAGCCAGAGCAGAATGAATTGTTAATGAAATTGCACCCCGGTGTTTGTGCAGACGAAAGACAACGACATGGTATCATTTGCAGACCGTACCTGCTTCACTGCAATGAGATGCACAGCCACAGACAGATCTGCTAGATATTTTCAAGGAGGTCTCCTACTGAGCTTTCATGATTCTGTTGCCATGGGAATATTCACTGGCTGCACAAGGGTTTGGAGAGCGCCCAGGTTCAGGGGAGGAAAATACTGTACTGTGATGCACAGTCAGAGTTCCAGTCGCAAACAAGCCAATGCTGGGAGGGGAAAACCCCAGAAAAGATGTGTGTATTCTCTCGATTCTGGCTCTGGGTGTATTAGACCTGCTTTTTCAGTCATGCCTCTCTGGTATTATACCCTAAATCTGGCAAAACAGTTCATATATACTGCCGAAGAGGGTGGAATTGCTCCTTCAGACATTGCAGCCGCAGTTAGAGGGGAAAATGAATGTGAAGCCATTTCAGTTGCCTTCTTGAAGTGCTGGGAGTTCAAAATCATAGATAAGCATTAGAGGCCTGCTGCATCCTCTGTATTTTGTGCAAAAAAATGAGTTAACGTTATTTTGAGTGACAGATTTCTTACTGGCAGTCTACAAATAGCATATAAATACTGTGGGCCATCTTTATTTGTGGGTTTGGCATCTGTGAATTTGAATATCCAGGGATACCCATGCAGCTGGAGGGCCTCAGAACACCTCCCAGATGCAACTGGAAGCTCCAGTCACATCTCGGAGATGTTCAGAGGCTCAGGGAGGCAGTGCACAGGAAGCTTCTGAAGAGACCACATGCAACCTCCAGAAGGCCAAGTACCCCTCTCCAGGTAAGTAATTGCTACACCACTCAGCCCTCCTGCGGATTTCCTTATCTGTGGAATTTGGTATCTATGAGGTGTCCTGAAATGGATCCCTCATGGATATCAAGTGCCCATTCTATGCACTACTACTCATAGCATCTTCTCATGGAAGTTAAATATTGCAGTGAGATACTTTTGGCTTTCCATTTCTTTTATCAGTAAATATTTTGTTGCACTTTGCCTGGCTAGGAGCTGGTTCACAGAAACCAAGAGTCCCTAGCTACAAGTCTTACAAGTGTCTGCAGCCAGCGACAAAGAGCCAGGCAGCAATTCACATGGAAGTACCATTTGTACAGAGTAGCATCTCTGCAGAGATGCAGGGAAGGAACATCACTATAGGTTTTGCAGGCACCACAATGCACTGTGTAAGCGACCCTTCCCCCTCCCCCCTGAAGCCATTCCAGGTGGTGAGAGCAACTTGGAGTCCTCTCCTCAAATTGAGTGTTGGGAGAGTTAGAACAGACAAAAGAAAATATTTCTTTACTCAGCGTGTGGCTGGTCTGTGGAACTCCTTGCCACAGGATGTGGTAACGGCATCTGGCCTGGACACCTTTAAAGGGGGATTGGACAAGTTTCTGGAGGAAAAATCCATTATGGGTTACAAGCCATGATGTGCACGTACAACCTCCTGATTATAGAAATGGGCTATGTCAGAATGCCAGATGCAAGGGAGGGCACCAGAATGAGGTCTCTTGTTACCTGGTGTGCTCCCTGGGGCATTTGGTGGGCTACTGTGAGATACAGGAAACTGGACTAGATGGCCTATGGCCTGATCCAGTGGGGCTGTTCTTATGTTCCTCCACATTGCTCTCACTGTCCAGAATGGTTTTGGAGGCAAGGTGGAGAGGCTGCTTACACGGCACATTGAGGTGCATGCAAAGCTTACCATTTTGCCCCCCCCCGGTATGCCACTGAGATGCTATATGGCCAACTTCCATGATCTGCACAACCATAAAGCCTGCTTCAAGCCACTGCTGCCTGCAAATTGCAGGATCCACATAGGCCCTCTCTGCATGGAAGCAGCAGTTCACACAGATGACACCTCTGCATGGATGCTGCCTGGCCATAAGCCCTGAGCAAAACAGCTTGAAGCAACAGCACTTTATGGAGGTGTGAAATTCCCTATTCATCTAATGGACAGTCCACTTTAATATGTAATTATGGACATTTAGCTGTCAGCACTAATATCTAACTATAAGGTACTGGGGACTCTGGCTGCAGAGCTCAGGTATCTTATTCCTGCATCATCAGATCAGCTTCCATACACAGGGAACTCCTATCCTGAGCTCTGCTGGACTACAGCACCCACCATATAATAGACAGAGACTGGAGAGACTGGCACTGCTGCTACAGCTCAGGTGAACAGAGGAACTGACAAGGGTCTGACTGGGTCTATAGAACATTTTCTAGGCCCAGGTTCTTCTGACAGAGCAATCATTCAAATAGCCACACAGACTCCCTTGCCTTGTCTTGCTGTTCTGTTTGCCTGGTCCAATGTAGTCAACCCACCTTAAGACTCATCTTAGGCCCTCTTGCCTCTGGTTCTTTGAACCTTTGTCTGCTTAACAGCCTGGCCACTGACCCACATCTGATCCTACTGGCCATCTGGTGTTAAGAGTTTTGAGATGCCATCTAGATAGGTACCAATAAAAGGATAAGGTAGAATAGGTATAATGTAACATTTATTGAATGATGTAGTTTTTACTTATTTATTTTAAAGATTCTGAGCCAT
The DNA here is from genome assembly GCF_035046505.1 of Tiliqua scincoides. Classification (NCBI taxonomy): domain Eukaryota; kingdom Metazoa; phylum Chordata; class Lepidosauria; order Squamata; family Scincidae; genus Tiliqua; species Tiliqua scincoides. The sequence continues at coordinate 229,229,504 of NC_089821.1, forward strand.
GCACAGTAATGGCTCTTCCTCAGGCTTATGTGATCACAGTTGATAGAAACATAAACAAAAATCTGTGTTTTAATGGAGGGCTGTCATCCTATCTATTTTTACGCAAGTTTTGTTTATGTAAGAACCTTGTTTTGTTTGTTTTATGCCCTGATCATATATGTGCAATGAGAAATCTCTTTGTGGTTCAAAGGTTTATAAGAAACTGTACATTAGAGCTGGCCTAGTGACAATATTACCCTGATTTAGCTGTTTGTTTATTTATTCACTAGAATAGTAAAATGGCAGGCAGGAAAAAAGACTCAAATCCCCACTTCCTCACCAGTTCTCCATGCCTTCAAGTAAGCTTTTCATGCAAACAGAAGTCCATTCAGCTACCATTACACGTTTACAAGTAAAATGAAGTTTGGTCCTAACACTTAATGGAATGGCATTTTCCTTCTTACCCATGTATGCATTTGAAGCCCCTCTGGAGCTTTGAATCACAGCCAGGTACATAAGCAAGATCTGCAAAAAGTGGTACAGTATTTGTACAGATGCTGGAAGACTCCATCCAGTAGCATACGGGGGGGGGGCAAAATGCTGCTTACTGCAACTGTCACAACGTGCTGTGTAAGTGGCCCCTCCCACTCACCATCCATTCCAGCATCTCGGAGCCATCCAGCAATGTCGGAGCCATTCCAGGCAGTGACATCTATGCTCAGGCACTCACCAAACAAAACAGCATCTCCTGTGCATTGCCATCGCTGCCTGGAAGGGCTCCGACATCAAGTGGTAGGAGCCGCTTACAGAGTGCATTGTGGCACCTGCAGTACTTACTGTTTTGCCCCCCCTCTAGCTATGCTACTGACTCCAGTGCACCCACCACAGCTGTCAGCTTTTCTCCATCATGTCCAACGCGTAGTGACGACCTCCGGGTAAACAGAACCTCCATTGACCCTGTAATATTCTAAATGTTATAAGATCTGCCTAAATTCAATACATATGCAATTAAAAGGTAAGATAACGACTATAAAGATTGTTTCATATGTTTTCACATTTGAACCAGTGAAAAACATCTTTTCTCCTAAAACTGTGACAAAATGAAGCATTGCTGTAGGAATTTCAGAATGTGAACTTCAGAGTACCTCCTCCAAACCATTCACTGTTGATCCATCAAAGAAAAACATTCTTCATGTAACATCTGGATCCTGTAATAATACATGCATTTGTTATTAATTCAAAAAGCAGGAAAGTTCAGTTTATGCCATTTCAAGATACAACCATAATCTCAGCTCCGTCTCTGTTTTAGCTCATTACAGCTGAGAGGAAGGCCTTCTCCCAGTTTCAGCTGTACACGCCTTTATTTAGTTTAGGTTTTTGCTCTGCTAGTTTGGGTCAGATTTGCTTTTTAAAAATCTTTGTTTTTGTTTTGTTTAGCTGATTTTTGAGATGTTGGATTTATATTTGTAATTGCAATGTATTCTAGAATCCAACAAAGCAGATGAATACAGTTTTGACAGTATTGTAAATATCCTGAAACTAGTCTTGTGGTTGCAGAGGTCCACGTTCTAGTTTGTTTCTAATCAAATGAAAATGCAACTGTTTGGCTTAAAATCAGAAGCAAGTTTAGTCGTTTGTGTGGCTTATTTGCTTAGGGGTGTGATGAGGGATGGTTTCGGGCTGGAAGGGCCCTGGGCAAAGTGCCCTTGGTGAGCCTGGAAGACATGTTGGACTTACACTAGAGAGACTGCAGTTCAAATCCTAGGTCAGTGTGATTTTGATGGACCTGAACAAACTGCTACTTTACAGCGTCAGTTCTCCTTTTGTAAAATGGGAATACAAATACTGTAGTCTTGTAAAAAAAAAAAAAGCTAGTGGTTATAAAATGTTGGTGTAGAGCAGGGATCGGCAACCTGCGTTTCTAGAGCCGCATGCAGCTCTTTCAGCTGTCTGCTGCGGCTCCTCCAGGTGAAAGTGGCAAAGAGTGTGACAGGAGGCACCTGTGTTGGGAGGGCAGGCTGCTTCCCTCCACCCCCTGAACTCACTGCCCTCCTCTCCCTTCACTCCCACCTGCCCCACATTGGTTTCCCTTTTCAATTTTGCCCGCTCTGCAGGCTTAAGGTCTGTTTTTCCCTTCCCCAACTCTCCAGCAAGCTCAGCCAATCAGCATCCAGCAGGCTCCTGGCTTTTTCTGTTGGAATGGCTCAGGGCCCTTCACTGGCTGACCACCAGCCAATCCTGAGCCGCCTTCCTCCTCAGCCATTGCAAGGCCTTGCAGCTGGACTTTCCCTGAGCAGGTCCCCACTCAGTGCAAGGAGAGGCTTTTCCTCCACAGTAGAGGAGACATCCTGTGTGTCTACTCAGCAGTAAGCCCCATTACAGTGGATGAAGCTTGCTCCCAGGAAAGGGTGCCTGGGATTGCAGCCGTGGAGCCTGCTCCTATGCATGTCTACTCAGTTGTAAGCCCCATTATATCGGATGAAGCTTACTCCCAGGAAAGGGTGTCTGGGATGGCAGCCTTGGCACCTGCTCAAGGTCAAGTGCAAGGACGGGTGAGTGGGAGCATGCGCAGGTCTGTTCCAGAGTAAGCCCTGATGTAGTCCCTGGGCTACTCCCAGGAAGGTGTGGAGGGCTATATCCTCAGCCTCCTCCTATGCAGGTCTGCTCACAAGTAGTCAGTTAGGCTTCCTCCCAGAAAAGTGTGGAGAGGACTGCAGCCTCAGAGCTCAAACCAACTTGTCTGCTCAGAAGTCCCATTGTAGCCAATGGGGCTTACTCCCAGGATAGTGTGGAGAAGGTTACAGCCTGAGTGAAGGCAGGCAGGCAGGGCAGAAGCTGGCCTGTGGCTGCCCCCCCTTCTCTTCCCCACCTCTGGAGTCTGTGTCCTTTTTTCCTTCCAGCAGGGTGCCTCTGGAAGGTGGAGGGAGTTCTTTAGTATCCATGTAAGATAAGCAGATGTCATAACCGCCATATGTATTGGAATCCTGGAAGATCTGGTGAGGAGGTAGATGTGTTGTCAGCAGTGGCCCCTTTAAGGGTAAGGCCTGGGCATCCAGCAGAGTGTGCTGCACAGCTGCAGCCACTTGAAGGCAATAGGGCCCTCAGGGATATAAGGACCACCTGAGGAAGGGGGTGTGGGTTGTAGAAGGAGTGCAGGTTGGAGAGGAGACTGACTGGGCTTATTGACTTTGACTTGGATACTCTGACTGATTTGACTTACTTACTTTGGAATCTGATCTTGGACTATGACTTGGCTTATTGACTTTGGACTCTGTCCTGGATGCTCTGACTGACTTTGTGACTAATGGACTGCTGGAGACACTGGAGTTTGGTGTGTGGCTGCTGTGCCCAAGACCTGCTGAGGACCCAGGGTCTGCTGTAGTGGTGGGAGGCTGCTGGCAAGAGAGAGGACCTCTGCAGGTTGAACAGGTGAGCTACCCTGGAGGTGGGGTCCAGCAGGACTGCAGGGCAGAACCAGGGTCATTTGTTGGGGGAAAGAAGGGGAGCTAATTTGCTTAAAGTGGGCCTAATTCTCCAGGCAGAGAATAGCCTTGGAATCAGGCAAAACACCATAGAGACCAGGTGTCTGAAAACATAGGACAAGCATAAAGGTGAAAAAAAAACGATATATGCAGTATTATCTTCATTTTAGATGTCAAAAGGGTTTTGTGGCTCCTTGAGTGTTTAAGGTTGCCGACCCCTGGTGTAGAGAGACTGCTACTTGCGTGTTCCTGCAGCTGTCACTGCTGAGTTGCATGTTGCTGCATGCACCTGCTGCTCACCAGGGCTCACCAATGTAGGAGGTATTTCTTAGACCATGAAACTGAATGAGTGTAGCAAACATAATTATTACATATGTAGCTCTGAGTGTATTTAGATTCTGTACCAGAGCTCATTCCAAGGCTTACAACCAAAGAAGAAACCTAGCAAAACATTCATCTTGTTTTGTCAGCAAGGGGTTCTGGGAAATGAATTCTGGTATAGGAAGTCTTTGCTCTGTAATCTTTCCAGTAGCCTCCTGGGTTCTAACCAGGCAAGAAGGTTTTCTTCAGATTTTTTTAGCCCAGTTTTCAACTCTTTTGCAGACTGTGATCCAACTTCAAAAACAAGATTCAAAAACCAACAGTATCTTTTAGATAATGCTGGTGATGACATCACAAAAATGGTGTTTGGCTTTGCTACCCACCATGTCACCCAAATCCATTATGAACTTTTGGAGAAAAAAATCAGGGGACAATTTTTGTTTTGGATGATGGAAAATTATATCAGCATGCAGCTTCATATCTCTGTGTGTTGGGAGAGGGCTCGTTATATTTCGATTTTTAATTTTCATTTGATTTTGATTAGCTGTTTTTATTTGAATCTGGTGGTCTATAGTCAAGGCAGCTGACTCCAGCAGTGTTTATAAAAACACAGGGACAACTGTTCCTTAGGAGGGACACCACTGCCCAAGTCATCATTTACTGCAGAGAGAGTTCATCACAGTTGTGTCCCCAGTGGAAGAAACTGAGAACTCTCTCTGGTGGTATTTCACTTCAATCAGTGAAATCGTCGGATTATGTCTGTGAAGCTGTTCACAGGCTTGAAGTCAGTTTGGGTCTGCATTCCTGTTTAACTTTCCAAGGTTAAAAATGAGTCCAACTCATCTCTCTAGGCTGAGCATTGTCTTCAGTGCCAAAGGGCATAACAATATGAGTAACAGTGAGGTGTTTGGTTCTCACCAGTTCCTCCAAGCATTCCTCTAGCCTTCTTGAGAACAAGCAGTCTGTCACAACCCCACAGTCCTTCTGGCCAAGCCGGCCAAACAACCAAAGCTGGCTCTTTGTATGTTTTCTTTCAGCAGGTCCAGTTTCAGCCTCTTCCTTTTCTGAAGGTGAAACAAGCAAGCAAACTCAAACATCTCACAGTATACCTAAAAACGGAAAGCTAGAAAGCGTGTGGAGCAAGTCTTCTGTGGCCCACCCCTAGTTTTGACGTTCTGCATTTTCATCATTGCCTAAAATAGCCTCATCACAGTGTACACCTTGAATAACTATTTTGCATCAGAGGGAAGTGACTGGTTTTTGTGCACAATGCCAATGGCTCCCCAAAGAGGGGCTTTTCCTTCCAACCCAGCAGTGTATCTGGGCAGTAAGGAAGGTAGTAGAAACCTTATATGGACTCATATTCTGGGACCTGTGCCTCTTAGCCTCAAAGGCCACATTTGAGCCTGTTGGACTTGTTTTTACACAGAGCACCCTTTCCTACAAATTCCAACAAGGACAAGTCTCTCTGAGAAGAAAATAGTCCTCCATTACTGACTGTCCCTTGCAATAAGCAGCTGCAGGAGAGTGTTGGGCATGGTAATCTAGGGCATGCTCTCAATTCACATGGAGCAAGATGTCCTGTCTTCCAAGAGGGGGTCTTCCAGGCCAGGCCAGGCCAGGCCAGGCTCACAGTACCCTGGAGAGCTCCGAGTGAGTAAATTGCTCCAAAGATGGCCCCAGAAGGGGTGAGGTCTTAAATAACTTCAGATCCTAATGACACCTCCCAGATGCTGCCTCCTGGTATGGAGAGCAAAAAGATTTGAAGGGGCAACCCTCTGGCCTGGAATCTTGTACATTCGTCTTAGGCCATCACATTCCTCTTGGGTCATTACCAAACCCTGATGTGAGTTTGAGGTTCTGGGCATTGGTGGGTCTGCTTCCTCAAAATGCTCAGACTCCATTCAGTGGGAGCTGGCTCCAGGAGCTCCACTTCTGCAGTTTCTAGTACCAGGCTCTCCAACTCTGGGGTCTCCCAGTAGGCCCAGGTTCCAGCATGGTGTCATGACCTGATACAGATCCTTCTGAATGGACGGCTTCCCTTCTGCTTCCCTTCTGCTCAGGGCAGGGCTCATGACACAATGGGCCCAGTATTCCTCATGAACTGGATTTTTCCCCTAAAAGACTAACCAGAATCCCCTGTCAATGGGATGCGATGGCTAATGCGCACATGTTCCTTGGTAGAGAAGATAATTTGGAGATTGAGACAAGTTCCATGAAGCTGGCAAGTTTAGAAACCACTGTAATAAGGGAATAGCAATCATCCTCTGAGGTGTGGAGAATTTTTAAAGGAATTCACACCATAGAAAACGAGACAGTCACACTACAAATCACTATAGTACAACCTCCAATGTGGGTGCATTAGCAGTTTTAGTATATGCAGGAAGGCTTTAACCACCCTGGGTATAGGAACTTTACAGGAGAATCCTAATACTTAACAACAAGCATGAGCAGTAAGAACTTTGCAGCCTAAAGAGTTAAAGAAAAGCTATGCTTTAGGGTGAGAGGTTTGAACTCATAGATGGGTCATGAACAAAGGCAACATTCTTTTCATGGGTCCCCCTCCTTACGAAAGCATTTCGAAATCATTCTATTAAACTTTGCCATGCAAAACTTGTAGGACTTTTTTAAAGTTACTTTCATTGCATGTTAACCTTTTGCTTGCCAAAACAGTGTTTATATTTTCCTTGGCACCTTCCGTTTACTGAGGACAGCATTTGTTCCTATGTTCTAAAACACTTTTTCTTAATCTCATTACAAAGAGTCAGTCTCTTTAATATTTTCCAGGGCTCCCTATTGCTGAGCTATTTCCTCTTGGAACCATTTCCTTTTTAGTGCATTGGGGGAATTACTGGGCCCAATTAGGGTCTCATTTATGTCTCTGTGAATCTGGAATAAATCTAGCAGGCTTTGTGAAGCTGATCCAGAATTATACGATCCAAATCTGTCTCCTCAGGACTAATTTTGCTAAGAAGCAACTGCAGGAAAGCGGAGGTTGATACATGGGAACATTTTCACAAACTGATCTAGAACAATTTCCATGTAGGAAATGGCTTAAAAGCAGTGGGTTGTAGCCAACAAAAGTGGCTAAGGGCCCAGTCCTTCCCTTGCTGCCCAACCTTCTTGCTGAAAAGCAGTTCTCCTGAACTGCACAACCATACAGGATACAGTGGACTGCATTGACAGATGGCGGGAGGGGGATAGGATTGGGCTGTAAGTCTTATTGAAATGAGTGGGATTTAAATTTGTCACAACTAACTAGCCTCATTGATTTCAGTAGCGCTTAGTCAGCATGGCTAACTTTCTTTGGATGCAACCCAGGGTGTAGATTGTGATGTGTGATGATGATGACATACATGTGCATTATCACTGTCCTCAATTTTTTCTTGCACCTGTCCCAAATGTTTTTCATTGTCAAATGTAACAACACTGCACATTAAGATTGTCTCCCTTTCCGCTGCTTGTCTTCTAGTATGTATGGGATGACACATATATCTCATATGTCTATCCCATAGCTCCTTTCCCTGCTCCTTTTCTCAGACTGACACATATGAAAAATATTTGGCTGTTGCTCCATGGTGATGTTGCTGAAATCACCTCCCCAAAGCAAGTGATGATCCCTGTACCAGCCATAACACTTTGAACAACTACCAAGATCACCACCTCTATACTGAGAGCCTCTATGCCCTTCACAAACACCCCTAGGAATGTGGGAAGGAGGTATGCAGGAGGTTCAGGATGTGATCATGATAATCTGCCAGTAAAGAATTCAAGACATTATAGCTGAGTCTGAGATCACCGACCAAAGGGAGGAACTCAGAGCCATAGATTTTCCCCCAGTCACCAGAGCTGTCCACATCTGCTAGAGCAGGTAAAGCAGTTGTGGGAGGGAAGGGAACAAAACGGGATGGAGAGGGGATGTGATGTGATGGAGAGGTTGTGGGAGGGGTGCATTTGGCACTGAAGGTGTGCGCTGGATCCTACCTCCTTTCTCTCCTTGGACTTGAGCTACTGAAGTCACTAGTGCAGGTCTGAGGAGACCCATTGCAGGTCTGGAGTCTTACACAGGGATAAGTGGATTTAAATCCCCTTTCCCTGCTGAAGCCTTCTGATCTGCCCTGCCCCACTGGATACAGCGCACACATTTTTGGTGCAGCTGCACCAGCCAGAAGGGGGATAAAATTGGGATAAAAGAGAGTGTTGGCAGGTGTAGGTTGCTCTGGTGACAGTCCTGCTGACACCTCATGCAGCAATGCTCCTAAAATGGCTGCTGATGGAGCATGCCATTTTCAACAGCGGAAGCGCCTTCTGCTGTAGCAAAAGGCTCCATGTGCCAGCCCAATCCTCAGTAGGATTGGGTCGCTGGTTTGACTTTTAGACCAGCTGACCCTTGGCTATGGCAATACTCCTGGTCCTGTTTCATTCCAATCTGGGGTATGGTCCCCTCAAAACTGCAAGACCCTTGAGTGCCCTCTGCTGTTCAACAGGAACCCTTGAAGGACAGTCTCCGTTGCTAAGTATGCTTTCTGTGGGGTTGCAGGTGCTTTAAACAAGTTAAGGAAAAGTGCGCTTTAATTTCAGCTGCTGTTTAAAAAGCTCAGGTGGTGATGGGAAAAGTCAACGGGAAGACACAAATCAGGAGGAAAATAAATGCTATTTTCAGCTTTTTGAAAGGACATTGCTAACAAAGAAGAAAGTGTGGCACAGAATTGTGCTTGATGGAGCCCTTTTGAGACGAGATAAAGGTGTTTTTCTCTCCCTTGCTGTTGTGTGCATTCTCGCTCAGTCTTCGTCCAGCTGGGTTTAGAAATTGAGGTCTGGGCGTGCGATTGTGTATTTGTTCCACCAGACATTGGTGTGCTTTCTCCAAACAATGTGACTTTTATTTTAGCATGGTGGCAGCATAGCGGTTGCTTAAGGGGGAAATAGAATCAAGAGCATTAGGAAGTTAATAAAAGAAGTGAAGAGCAACTTTACTTCAGAGAGTGTGAAGAGGAAGATGACGTATGTAGTTTGCCTCACTTCATCTGATAGTGGGGCTTAAAGAAGAGACCAATTCAGTATACCAGATGTAGCCATGTAGGCCATTTGGGTAAGATGGCTTCACTCTTTCAGCATATTCCGTCCCTACAGCAGATGAAGTGAGGAAAACTACATCAATGAATAAGCACATAAGAAGAGCCCTGCTGGATCAGGCCAAAGGCCCATCTAGTCCAGCATCCTGTATCTCACAGTGGCCCACCAGATGCCTCAGGGAGACCTGCATCCTGGTGCCCTCCCTGGCATCTGGCATTCTGAGGTAGTATGGCATTCTTTCAGCTCATGCTGGTTCTTCTCTCTTCTCTGGCACATATTTGTTGCTCTTCTGGCGCACAACCCAACAAGCAGACTTTAGGTGCAAGGGTTATGTCAGGGACTGTTGCCTTTTTGTCTCACAGCAGCACAGTGGAAGAACAGGGAGAAATCCAACAGGTATGGTATATCTCAGCATGGAGTACAGTGACTGGGAAACCTGAGGAATTTCTGCTTGTCACAAAGGTTTTAAAGACATGGGGCACAATCTAAACAGGTCTACTCAGAAGTCCTATTGTGTTCAATGGGACTTACTCCCAGGAAAGTGAGGTTAGGATTGCAGCCATGGTGTATCTGTCATGTAACAAGATGTTAATCCTATCCATGCCTATCTAACCCTATTCTACTTTCATTCATTCATTCATTCATTCATTCATATTTTCACATTTTTATACAATACTGGCCTTCCTCCAAGGAGCTCAGGGTGATGTGTTCTTCCCTCCTTTTGTCCTCACAACAACCCTGTGAGGTAGGTGAGACTGAGAGATAGTGACAGGCCCAAGGTCATACATGAATGGGGATTTGAACCAGGATCTTCCGGCTCTAAGTCCAACTCCCAAACTACTACACCATCCTGGCTCTTTTCAGATCATTTTTGTGGTACTCTGACTTCAGGGCATTTTTTTTTTTGTCTAACCTGTGAGCATGGCCTTAAGAGTTGTGCATGTGGTTTGTGGTGGTATGGTTCATAGCCACATGTCCTGATTTCCCAAGGGCATAGGATCCCCCCTTGCACATGCATAATTCCTCATCACGAAGGGCTGTCCCATTCATGTCCATGGAGGATAAAGTTCTGTGTGTCCCTTGGTGTGTGTGTTGCTTGCAGATTCCCCCCCCCCCCGGAAGCCACCTGTGGGCATAAGAATGGCATGTGCATTTCAGAAAGCACACACAGCTCTGGATCAGAACCTTCAAAGAAGTGAAGAATGTCTGGTGCAGGACAAATTGTCACTGAACCTGAGAATGAAGACAACAGACAGAACTATTCATAGTCGTGACTGTACAAAGAGGGTTTTTGTAGGGCTTGAAAATACCTGAGAGCAGACGAAGGAAGCAGTTCAAAGAGCTCCCTTTCAAAGGTCATTGGATGGTATCACTTTCTACTAGTTCATGATGTCCGTTCAGTGCCTGTTCAGCTGCATTTTTTTCTTAGCCTCGCAGAGGCTGTTCTTGCTGATTTGGGAGGTTTGCAGGTGGCGTTATCTGGGCTGCTTAGCCAGAGTCTGTGGGCCCATCTTGCCCTTCAGATATGTGGGAGTCAGGAGGAACTTCATATAATTATTCAAGGACAGAGGCTGGCCTGCTGCCCAGACCTAGAGGCATTTTGTTTCGTCTCAGAATGATAACACTCTGGCAAGATACAAAAATACATTTCAAGGTAACATTGACAATCCTTATTCCCAAAGCTCTGGCTGTCCAGAATGATAACGGTAAAGCCCTTGGAGGACTTTTTCTGTGCAGTGCTGACCAGAGCTTGGATTCATCTGAAACTTGACCCAAACAAAAACATTTCAAACAGTGAGGCAAGTCCCCATGCGCACTGGGCCAGGACAGGCACTTCTGATGTTTTTCCAAGAACCCAGCCATGGGCCAAATTTCTGCTATGTTAGGCCATGAAGAGAAGCAAGATATGAGAAGTGCCAGATTGGAAGGTTTAAAATATTGATAAAGTGTGACATCAACATTTCCCATTTGTTTGTTGTGTGTTGCCATTAATGAAGAGCACAGTAGCAAACCTCAGGAAGCCTTCATAGCAAAGGCTGGTTGTTGTGGGTTTTTTTTCTTGTGCGACAAACTGAATTCTATAAAACTGGTGATATATAATTCCACCATATGTTAATCAACAAACTGCCTTGAAGGCCTGATTTAGGTCATAAAATTGGCTAGAAAATGAAATGTCAATAAATAATAACATGGGAAACAATGCATCTCAACATCAGTCTCCTACTACTAACACATTTGTTTGGGAGTAAGTCCAGTTTATTTCAACTGAGCTTCTACATGTGTTTATGGCTGCAGCCTTTGCTACTTTAAAGTGAAAACATAAAGCAGTATATACAGCAGAACACATTACTGCCTTGATCTGAGATAGCAGCTGCCTTTACTAGAAGAGATGTTTTGCAAATCTGCATGCTATGAGATGCTGGAGAAGTATAGAATGTCAATAATAAGTAAGTTTGTGACTATACCCATAGCATCTGTGCAGCTTGACAGAGGGGGCTTCTACAAGTCTCATCCAATTTTACTCTCACATTTCACACTTATCTCTGTTACTACAAAAACTAGGAGTTCAGGAGAGGAGACTGTAGCTTAGGGCCAGACTGCATGTGATGATTAATGTGTGTGCTGGCCCTTTAAATGTTTTGTTGTTTCTTAAAAATACCTTGCATAGCTGAATGAGATCCAGAGTAAAATGGAGTGGCAGGGAGGGGGGTAATACTTTGCCCTTGCAGTGGTTCCGATCTAGATTGTGCAATTTACTGTAGTGAGGCAGCTTCCACTGAAAGCCAAAAGAAGCTTTTTTATTACTGTAAATAGTGGGGGGGGGGGGGGGGCACACAATACAGATTGGAACCATGGTCTAGGATCCAGTGTTGAGAAATCCCTACTGTTGCATTTGCACTCTGGATTGCATATCCCCATGCAAGCTGTTTTCAACAAAAACATACCATATCAAGGGCCAGCACGTGCATTAATCTGAACATGAAGTTTGGTCTGTAGTAGCAGAGCACAAAGCCAGTTTCACAGTTCAAGTCTATCCTCCTCCCTCCTCTCCCCCCCCCCCCACACACACACTGATGCAGCCATACCAAAAAGGTGCATGCTGTATCCAGCAGGGGAAGGGCAGATTGGGAGGCCTGGGATGGAAAGGAGAATTATTACACCTCTTGCTCAACACCAATGGGTCCCTCAGACCTGCATCAGCTCTTGAGCTGGCACAAGTCCAAGGAGAACAAAGGGGCAGGGAGCATCCGAACAGACAGAATAGGATAAGGATGCACCATTGCCACCAGATTCACCCCCTCCCACTGCCTCCCTCCCTCCCCCTCTTCCTCCCTCTCTCCACCCAGTTTTGTCCTCTCCCCGCCCACCCCATTCTCCACCACTACCATACCTGATCCAGCAGATGTGGCAGAGTTTAGCCACAGAGTTGTGGCACTGCTGTATATTGCAGTACCATGTGCAAAATGACTACTAGCAGAGCAATGAATTTCCCGTTCAAAGGATCTTAATATCAGGGCCCAGAAAGCAGCAGCCTTGTGGAGCTACTTCCCACTGTAGCAGGTAGTGTTGGGCTAGATGGACCAACGGGCTGATTATGTGAAAGGCGACTTCATATGTTCATGTGTGTGTGTGGTGGTGGGGGTGGGGAGTTAAATGACAGCTGGTTTTTCAGGATCCCAACAGGATGTAGAGGTTCATATACAAGTGGCTCATGTAGACTCCACAAGCTATCAGCAATTCTATTAAATTTAAAACACAACACACTCGTCTTCCATGTGTATCAAAAGAGGTTATATAAATTTTGAAATGTTGATTTCTAAAAGAAAGGAAAAGAAACCCCACTACTAGGCCTTTTGAATAGGGAGCCTGTTTGGGAACTTTGGAAAACAAAATATTAGCACTTAATTCATTCTTTGCCCTTCAAGAGGTTTTTTTTCTAAAACTTCTTAGTCCAATATTTTCTTTGCCAGTTTCACATGAGAAGTTTTGGACACACTTCAGTTCAGACTGAGAGAACACGGCGACTGGTTAAACCTTTCAGCTTGGTTGTTTCTGAATTTGGCCACAGAACAAAAGTCATGAAAAAAGGTTGAGTTCTGTGTGCTCACAGATGGTGAGGAACCAAGGATGGCACCAGAGTGGCACTTATCCTCATGTACCCTTTGAGTGTACCTCCTGTATCTGAATATGCTAGACTTGAAATCCTGTTGCCTGCCATCTTGTCTTGTGTACTGACTGGAGGTGCCATACAGAGAAAAAAGGGACTGACTGCAGTTTACAGGAGTCATGATTATAACCAACAATACATTTAATTAATGCATGGCCTGGGTCCCAAGAGTTCTTTGGCACCTAAAAATAACATTTTTATTTACAACAGTGGAGACAGCAGAGCCCTAAGAGACAGATACCAGAGCTTCAGCTGAAGGGTGGAAGGATAAGGAACTGTTCATGATGATGATCCTGTCTGTGTTCTAGAACAGTGTTTCTCAAACTGGTGGGTCGGGACCCACTAGGCGGGTCACAAGACCATTTCAGGTGGGTCCCCATTCATTTCAATATTTTATTTTTAATATATTAAACTTGGTGCTACCCTAGTATGTGACTGCATTTGGGGAAATGTGACAGACCTGTACTTTTAACAAGCTATTATGTATATTCTTTTAGCAATGATAGAAAATTGGAATTTACTCCTGGTAAGTGTGGGTAGGACGGCAGCTTCAGATTGTTCAAAATTTTCCTGCTTGATGATGTCGCTTTCAGTCATGACATCACACTCAGTGGGTCCTGACAGATTCTCCTTCTAAAAAGTGGGTCCTGGTACTAAATGTGTGAGAGCCACTGTTCTAGAAACTTTCTAAAGGTAAAAGAAAGACACTTAGAGCACAATCCTAACCCCTTATGTCAGTGCTTTCCAGCACTGGCATAGTGGTGCCAATGAGACGTGCTGCATCCTGCAGTTGAGTGGCACTCACAGAGGCCTCCTCAAAGTAAAGGAATGTTTGTTCCCTTACCTCAGAGCTGCATTTCCCTTTTGTCAGTGCTGGAAAGCACTGACATGAGGGGTTAGGATTGCGCTCTTAAGATGATTGCTTGGCCAGTGCCAGAAGTCAAGTGGAGTCAAATAAATAGCTGCCAGAGTGCTGATCTCAAATGGGCTTTGCATGCTGAGATCCAGCACCAACATCTTGCAACTCGCTCAGTACAGAGCCCAGCCAGGTCATAAGTGGTGCTCTCTCCAATCTTGCGAGGTCCTGTGTGAAGGGAGTGTGCTTCCCAGGATTCTGGAGTATTTTCTAGCAAAGGCCCCATACAGTGACAGCAACTCTCACCCCTGCCAAGAAGCCACATGGTCCTAGCAAGGCTGACAAGAAACTGATCAGGTGAAACTAGATTCTGGAACTGACAGAAGAAGTGGTGACTTAAACTCCAGCCAAATATAAATCAGTCATTTTAAAGTGAATTTCAGATTTTCACTTAAACATATGTGAAAAGGAGGCAAAATAGTCAAAAGCAAAACTTTTTCCAAAGTGTTAGTTCTAAAAATCAGGGCTATAATTTAAGAGTTGGTTTAGTAGACGTACGTTAGTAGCATTTCTCAAACTGTGGGTTGGGACCAGATTTTTGGTGGGTTCCATTGAGCCTCCAATGAAAACATGGCTGATGGAAAGATCAGTTAAGGAATTGCATCAGGCCCTGAGGCTATTCAAAAATCAGCTGCTAACTGCCCGGCAAAGAGCTAAGTTCCTGCAGTTTGCAAGCTTCTGAAAATATAGGAGATAAATGTTTGAGCATCTGTTTTCTGGTGTGTGCTTTTCCAAGTCCGTCAATGACGGGTAGTGGCAACAGGTGAACTGGATCACATAACTAAACGCCTCAAGCCTGATTACAAGAAATGGATTGAGGTTTTTGCAAACAAACAAACAAACAAAATATTATTTGTAAATAAATAAAACATTTCTTTCTAAATCACCTTTTTTTGAAAAGTCTCGTAAAGCTATGTGGGTCCCGATAGAGTTTCATTTTAAAAAGTGGGTCCTGGTACTAAAAGGTCTGAGAACTATTGCATTACAGTATGAGCTGTTGGTTAGGACAGGCAATTGCTGTGTCAATTCATTCTTCAGCAAGGAACTTACACTATCCTTAGACAAGCCATGATTTCTCCATCTCACTTCCACTTCTGAAATATGGGCATAATAGTACTGGTTTGTTCTGCAGTCTTGTAAGGATAATTGAGATCATTCTTGTGGGGTGGGCGGGGTATCCAAACTTTATGGTACAGGGGCTGCATTGCATATCTGACACAGTGCCCAATCCTAGACTTCGCACACTGGCTCACCGCCAGTGCACACAGTTGCAAACATGCCATAAGGCACATTTGTGGGCGCTGGCGCCAGTGCTCCGCTGGTGCTAGCCCAGCGCCGGCTGGCACTGAGCTAGCACTGGTGGAGTGCTACGTTCTGGGGTGGGAGGAGGCAAAGGGAGGGTGAGGAGGAGGCGTGTTGAGGGAGGTAGTGGGGTGTGAGGGAGGTGGGACTGGTGGGGCTTCTCTCCACTGGATCCAGAGCCTCAGTGTTGGGCTGGCCACCCAACACAGAGGCTCTTCATTTTATGGTGACCTTCAGGTCATTGTAGAATCAATACAATACAATACAATACAATCATTGTAGAATCAATCCATTGCGGGGCTACTCCGTTTACAAAAGTCCCCTTCTCCCAAGGAGGGGGCAGTGGCTGCCTGGAGCATGCAGGATGCAGCAGCAACCATTTTCGGCACCACTGCAGCCGCACACACTGGGCAGCTCAGGATTGGACTGACAGTGTTTAGGGCTGGAAAATAAATAAGTAATAAATACATGGAGAACCAATGTTCTGAGAGTTCGATTGAATACAGTAAGTGCGTAGGGATGGAAGGAGGAGGGGAGCAGAGGGGAAAATTGATTTGCACAGGAAGAGGAGGAATGGATCTTGAAAAAGTGTCAAGCCACCTGTGACGCAAATCTCAAACTTTTTTGTCTCAGTTTCTGCTCCATTTTAAGATTTACTAAAATACAGGTGGAGCCTGTTTATCCATGGAATTTCCGTCTGCGGATCTGGCTCAATGCGGGTCCCCTGGACCCGCATGGAGCCAGACTTGGCCCCACCCAAGCCCTCTCGAGGTTACCGGAGCTGTGCCCCAGTTGCCTCCGGAGGCCTTTCTGTGGCACATGGAGCCTGTGTCCAGCCTCCATGGGCCTCGGAAAGGCCTCCAGAGGTCCTAGAAGGGCACTTCCGGTTTTCAGAAGAGCCTTTGGAGGCGACTGGAGCACAACTCCATTCTGAGACCCGTGGAGGCTGCGTGAGGCCTCCTTGGGCTTCAGAACAGCTCTGAATGTGACCAGAGCAAGGCTCCAATTGTGTTTGGAGCTCAGGAGACTTTGAAATCCATGTGATTTGATTTCACGTGGAATTCAGTATCCATGAGGGCTCCAGGAATGGTCTCATATTCCAGGTCTCTCCACATCAGTATATATCTCATTCAGAAGTTATCCAAAAATCACTCCAGGTTGCTTTATGAACCCCGGAGAGACGGCACACCACCTCATGTGGCCTCTCTGAGGCTCAGAATGGTGCCTGGAGCAGTTTTCTGATGACTTCCAGTAAAACTCCAAATCCAGTAAAACTGGAAGTCATCCAAAATCCACTCCAGGGGCAATTCTGAGCCTTGGAGAAGTTACAAGCAGTAGCAGGCAGCCACTCCGAGACTCAGAAAACCTCCCAGACGCAACTGGAACAAGGTTCCGGTCGCATCTGGGAGGTCTGCAGGGGGGTGATCTGGGCGTTCAGCCCTCGCGGTGGGGCAAATTCATGGATGCCAAAGCCACAGATAAAGAGTCCCCACTTGTAAAAGCTATTTTTACTTATCTCTTGCTGGCTATCTGATTGTCCCCTCACCATTGCATGCAGTGCACACTCAATTGGGACAGTAGAAGATAGTGGGTGATAGGACTGGGCCATTAGTCACCTTTTTTCTAAATCCAAACTAAAGAATCCCGAACACTGTAACCTTTCTCCATAAAGAAGATGCTCCAGTCCCTTGGTCATTTCCATTGCTCTTTTCTGCATCTCTTCTAGCCCTGCAGTATCTTTTTTGAGACAAGGCGACCAGAACTGCCTGTTACTACCCTTAGACTTCAGTTTTCAAGTTTCCCTGAAGAAAGGAATGACTGCTACGCTAGTCCTGTAATATAGATATGCCCTTAGTCATCCCTAGAAGCTGCCCTTAGTCACCTCTGGAAACAGAAGTACTGTTGATCTGAAGTCAATTCATCATCCAAACTCCATCTTGAGCAAACATCAGAGTTGTTTTTGCATGAAAAGTTGCTACAGTGGATGAAAGCAGATCTTGCTTTGGCACCGATTGCTGGAAGATAGCCTAAGGATATTGAGTATGCTGGCTGCTTCTAGGCTTGCTTGGGAGACGTGCATAGTACTGTTTATTTTCTAGTAGCCCTTCTGTGTGAGACTGCACGTAGAGGAGGATTCTCTTTTGCAGAATGTGTGGAAGCAGGTTTTCCTCCTCTTCTGAAATGTCTCTTTGATCCCAATTATTTGGGAATGGAGACTCAGGTTGCTGCTGACATCCTGTTTCTGCCAAACTAGATGCAACAGCTTGAACTCCAGTGTTTCGAATCCGTTACAAATATTGACATGGCCTGGATGTTTTATGTTCCTGGTGGCTTGCTGCCTGGTTGGTCTCACATGGCTTTATTCAGAATTGAAAGCTAAGGAAGGAGCCATTTAGTTGCTGACCAGAAGTAAGATACCCATTCAATAGTCTTCCCCCACCTTGTTTTACAGTACTATTCTATACACATGTAGACAGAAGTAAATTTCATTACGTTCAGTGAAGCTTACTCCAGGAAAGTGAGCGTTGGATTAATGTTAAAAAAAAATATGATCACTGCTGTACAATATGAAATGGAACAGTCCATTCTATCATCTCAGGACATGGCCCCCTCATTTTGCTGCACGTGTAGACCTCATCTTCTTCTCCTTGTCTTTCTCTGTGAGTTTGAGCCACATGCCACTTGTCAAAGTCTATGGGCCAAAGTGTATTGTACTGTCACTGTGAGCATGGGGAAGTACATGGAAACCGTAGGACAACCTTTGGTCCCTCACCAAAGGCTACTGAAAAAACTCCACAGTCAGGGAATTAGAGGGCAGGTCCTCTCCTGGATTGAGACCTGGTTGAAGACCAGGAAACAGAGAGTGGGTGTCAGTGGGCAATTTTCACAATGGAGAGAGGTGAAAAGTGGTGTGCCCCAAGGATGCGTCCTGGGACCAGTGCTTTTCAACCTCTTCATAAATGACCTGGAGACAGGGGTGAGCAGTGAGGTGGCTAAGTTTGCAGATGACACCAAACTTTTCGGAGTGGTGATTGTGAGGAGACCAGACGTGATTGTGAGGAGCTGCAGAAGGATCTCTCCAAACTGGCAGAATGGGCAGCAAAATGGCAGATGCGTTTCAATGTCAGTAAGTGTAAAGTCATGCACATTGGGGCAAAATAATCAAAATTTCACATATAGGCTAATGGGTTCTGAGCTGTCTATGACAGATCAGGAGAGAGATCTTGGGCTGGTGGTGGACAGGTCGATGAAAGTGTTGACCCAATGTGCGGCAGTGAAGAAGGCCAATTCTATGCTTGAGATCATTAGAAAAGGTATTGAGAACAAAACGGCCAATATTATAATGCCGTTGTACAAATCGATGGTAAGGCCACACCTGGAGTATTGTGTCCACTTCTGGTTGCCACATCTCAAAAAGGACATAGGGGAAATGGAAAAGGTGCAAAAGAGAGTGACTAAGATGATTACTGGGCTGGGGCACCTTCCTTATGAGGAAAGGCTACAGAATTTGGGCCTCTTCAGTCTAGAAAAGAGATACCTGAGGGGGGACATGATTGAGACATACAAAATTATGCATGGGAAGGATAAAGTGGATAGAGAGATGCTCTTTGCACTCTCACATAACACCAGAACCAGGGGACATCCACTAAAATTGAGTGTTGGGAGGGTTAGGACAGACAAAAGAAAATATTTCTTTACTCAGTGTGTGGTCGGTCTGTGGAACTCCTTGCCACAGGATGTGGAGACGACATCTGGCCTGGATGCCTTTAAAAGAGGATTGGACAAGTTTCTGGAGGAAAAATCCATTACGGGTTACAAGCCATGATGTGCATGTACAAGCTCCTGATTTTAGAAATGGGCTATTTCAGAATTCCAGATGCAAGGGAGGGCACCAGGATGAGGTGTCTTGTTATCTGGTGATACCACTAGAAGAAACAGTAGAAAACAAATATGCATCCACTCTACATTGTAGACCGCAATCACCCCAAAAGTACAGCAGAGACAAAGTCATCTTTGTGTAATGCTTTTAATACTGTGCAGGAATGTCAGGGTAGGAAATACTGCAGGAAACCATTATAAATCAACATCCTTAGTGGAATTCAAATAACCACAAGAATATTTGCACTGATCTTCAGATTTTAAAAAAACCCTTACTCTGTTATTCAGATAAAGCCTATATAATTTGGCAATGTGACTTTAAGGGTCAGTTTCTCACCCAGAGGCTTAGCAATATATATTACCTTAATATAGAGGTATTCCAGCTGCAGATAGAGTTTGCCCATGCAGCCTGGGTAATACAGAAACACTCTCTCATAGATTATTATATTGCCCAATATATCAGGATCTTCGTATAAGTTACTTATCGCCAATCTTGGCTGCTCTCTGGGGTCAGAATGACCAGGATAAAATTGTGCACATACTTAGTGGGGTAAATGAAGAGCTTTCTGGGCTGGTGGCTAAATATCTAAATATGATAATTAAGTAACGTATTTCTATGATGGTCACAAATGGTTGATATGTGGCAGCAAGGCCTGGTTGGTCATGGTTGGAAGTGAACTGTTTGATTCATATATCCCTCCATCCAATCTTTTGTTTTATACTGTTTGTATTTTAAACATGCCAATAAAGGTTTCTTGTCTTGTCTACAACCTTAAAGTAATTCACATGTTCCCACAGGATTCAAAGTGTGCTGATATGATTGAGGAGCAGGCAGCTTATATTGATAGTTGATAAAATATCAATGATATTTATTGCCATGTTGAAATTTGTCATATTAGTATCTTTCCCCCATTCCCAGGTTACTTAGAAGCCCCCCTCCCCTTCCTTTTAACTTCACAACAACCCTGAAAGACACTTAGGCTGGGAGATCTGTGACTTGCCCAAGGCCATCCAATGAACTAAGCAACGATTTGAACCCAGTTTTCCCCAATTCAAGCATAAGTGTAATAGCTATTATATAACATTGGCTTGTCCATGGGAAAGTGCCAATGTGATACTTGGATGACATCACAAAGAGTTACTTTGGAAGGAATTTGCTATCAGTAGCTTGAAAGCCAGTGGCACAATCAAGTCCTAGGCTTCATGGCACTGAAGACCTTTTCACTCCACTCCCCCACCTTTTGTTTGAAGTAATTAGATCCTTATGAACAAACTGTTCAGATATATTTTCTTTAATGTTGTTGTTGTTGGTTTTTTTCTGAAACGTGATGGCATTGTTCTGTGCCACTTTAGAACTCTGGAGTACGGTTGGTTCTTTCCTTTCTCTGCTTGCAATAGTATCCCACACAGATAGGCTAAAAATAGATTGGTGAATCAAGTGCTTGTGAATGACTGGAGTGAAAAGCCTTATTAAGAAAGACGTTCTTCAGCTATTCAACAAGGAGGTCTAGCCCAGGCAAAAATCTGTGCAAGTTTCTATGTAGCTTCCTGCCAATGCGCCTCCAGTTTAGCCCAGAGGGACCATCTCAGAGTGAGTTCATCATCCACATTCATTCAAAGAACTGGCAGCTCTGCCAAAGCTGCCAGGAGAGGTGCCAATCGGGTGATAGGTGGGGTTTTTTTCCCTTCAAATTTGCGATGTGGAAGCAAATTTGCATAACTGAGGCACTCAATGACAGGACGTAATGAGACTTTTTTGAGAGGAGGTGAGCAGGCCATGAATCATGATCTGCTGAAAACTGTTTCAAGGCCCTGGGCTGCAAACACCTCTGTCTGCATGGGGGCAGGGTCTGATGTTTTTTCATCACTGGAGCCCCGAGTTCCTGTTTACCAAGGCTGTTTGCTTTTAATACCCATGAGAAATGGAGAACTAGAAACATATGCAGGTGATTCCAAACCTTTAGCACTGAAAAAAGTGTACTTCCTTCGTTTTCTCTGCCTGTGAACACTATTTTGATCTATTTTTGACCAAAATCAAGAGACAAAACAAGCTCAAAGGGGCTGGGAGACACCTCAATTTTCAGTAAAGGAGAAATGAACTCCTCCATTTGGCCACCACCTGGTCGTATGTTCCTTGTTCCTATTCAGAAAGAATCCTATACACTTAGAGGACAACTTCCTGCACTCACTCACTTTCTCAGTCTTTTTCTTTTTGCTAAATCAGAAGTGCAGAAATGGAATCCTTCCAAACAGACAACAAAGCTCAGGCTGATCTCACATTTGTTGCCTGTCATGGAGATTGGCCAAGACAGGTGGGAGGCCAGCAGGAGATGATGTCACGGTCATGCAGGCAATATACAGGGAATCCCCCTTCATACTGTAGTGTGGATCTATTTACTGAAGTTGTATTTTAATACTTTTTTGTTTTTGCGTATTGATAGCAGCCTTGGGCACCTCTATTTAAAAGGGAAATAAATAAATGTTTAAAATATATAAATATGCTTTCTGACAGTAGTAAACAATACAGCAGTTAGATGTTTCGTGGCATGGTGATCGGCGGGGTGGAGAGAGCTCTCATGTCACTGTTTTCCCCTGTTGCTGAATCTGCCTCTCTGCCAGGGCCAACATTGGTAGGCTCCGCTGTCATCACAAGGACCAAGTCAGGCAGAGAGAGAGAGAGAGAGAGAGAGAGAGAGAGAGAGAGAGAGGAGCCTCAGAAGTTCCTTCCCATTACACAGAAAATTGCCCTCAAATATAACTGATTGCATGTTGCCCACAGTCAAGAAGAACTGGGCAAGGCTCTAAGTTCAACCAACCACAGGCAGGTAAAGAGTTAAAATATAAAGAGCCCATTCCTATCCCCCACCACGCTACAGCATGCAGCTGCACTAAAACCAGGGTGACCAGATGTCACAGCTGCAAAAGAGGACAAAATCTGGAGTGTGCGACTGCTGCCAGTTCCACCCCCAACACGCCCCCAGTTCCTCCCCCAACACGCCCCCTCTTCGTCCATGAACCACCCCCATGCTGGCTTACCTGCTGGCTTACCCCTGCAAAGGGGGCTCAAGCAGGCAGGCAAAGGGGGGTTCATGCACTTCCGATGCTGCTACCACTTTCCCATGGTGGCTCAGAAATGCAGCGCACTTCGTGCATTGTCAGCAGCTGATTTATGTCAGTAGGACAATGTCTCGCTGTCCTAAATCCAATGCTAGGATTGGGCCAAAACAGATTGTATTATAGGGTTGAATAATACAAGGAGATAATAAAACAAGCAGACTTGCTAAAAATTGTGGGTAATAGCAATGCTCAGGAACAGACCTTAGCAAAAATACAAGCGGCTGATTGATTATAGGCAGATTTAAAAACAAGCATAACCCTAACACCTCCAACAGCGCAATCCTAGCTTATGCTGGAACAGGAAGGCTGGCAGGCCTGTCCCATATCCAGCATGAGTTTAGGCTGCAAGTAGTTCGGCCTGGGGCAAGGGGCAAGTAGCTCAGCCTGGGGCAACACTTCCCCTTACCCCAGGGAGAGCTGCTGCTGACCCAATCTATAGAGGTGGCACTGAGGTGGCCAGGATCCAGCATAACCGCCAGGTCTTGGTCCCACCCTCTGCTCTCCTGCTACCCACCCATGGGTCCACCCACCACCCGCCTCTCCCCACCCTGAAATGCCTTCTCCTTGCCTTCTTCCCGCCCTTCCCATCCACTCCCCCAACTCCCACGCTGACTGAGCTTGGCCAGCATGGACCTACCTTTCTCCATCTGTGAGGAGGCTGGATACAGCCTCTGTGGGCCGGTGCAAGTCCCTGCTCTGGCCCAGCTGACCCTCGAGGAGGCAGAAACATGCTTAACGGCACGTTTGCAACCTTCCCAGGCCAGCGCAAGGGACCTGCGCTGGTCAAGTACTCCATTAGGATTGCGCTCCAAATCTCAGTGTTCCCTAACTGTACACACAACTTAATCCTCTTAGCATAAGTTGAACAAAGCTAAGGGTTCTTAGCATTGGTTGAACTAGCATTCTGGCAGTACATGGAAAGTCCAGAATACATGGATACCGAATTGGCAACTGCATGCCAATCCCAGCAAATGAGCTGGCTAGGGGTTATTGTCCTGCCTAGGCCAGCTGAAGTGAATCACAAAGCAACCTGTCTGCTTGGCCATGCGGTCATTGTGCTTTTATGCTGATTTAAAATGTCTCAGGGTAACCTCTTTCCTACTGAACCTTACAGTGAGGCTTTCCTTAAGGGTAATAGATGAGAAGAAAGGAGCAAAGGGGGCTCAAGCAGGCAGGCAAAGGGGGGTTCATGCACTTCACCTGTCCCAGAAAATGAAACATAATTTTTCCATCAATACAAAAGCAAACAAGCAGTAGCATAGCTACGGCGGGGCATAGCACTAAATTTTGCAGTCACCTCAATCGCCACGTAAGAGGTCTCTCCCCTTTGAAAACATTTTGGACAGTGACAGCCTTCAGAAATAGTGAGAGCAAAGCAGAGACAGAATGACTTTGAAATGGCTCAAAGGCGAGGGGGGAGGGGCCACTTATGCGGCACATTGACGTGCCTGCAAACCTTAGCACTTTGCCCCTTTCTGGGAACACAACTTTGAACAAGGATCTAGCATGAGTAGTGTCACATCCTGTTTCTGCATACTAGCAAAGGAGACTAATCTCCTTTGGGGGGAAGGGGTCACAGGGAGAACCCATAGTCCTGTATGATTCTTTAAAAAAAAAAATGGCAGAGATGTGCTTTATCACTCAACACATAGCATCAAAGGGCATGGCCAGTGTGCATCCAGTTACTTGAAGACATGGCCAAGAGACATAGCCCTGTTATTCCCACACATGATGTCGTGGGGGGGGGGGGGGATGAATGAATTGTCCTATAATGCCCTGTTGATTGAGGTGGGAAGTTTTGTTCCTGTCACTGGGGTTTGTAAGGCACTGAAGTATATGCCCCCAGTCCTTGACTCCCAACAAGTAGTTTGTTTTTTAAATATTTCACACTCAACCACAGTAATCATAGGACTTCCTACTTTTGGATCTGACATTCCATGAGCTTCAGTGCACAGAACATTGTGTTAATCAGCTTTCTTCAGGTAGAAGAGCCACTTTATTCTCTCTTCTGTTTACTGTATGGTAGCATGCAACACACGTCCAGGGCCAGACGAAGGACACTTCTGAGCTGTCCAGCTCTGACCGCTTGTTTACGCAAGTTTTTCGCAAGCCATATGAGGAGGAAGAGGAGGAGGATTACTGAGGCAGCCAGCTGTTTCATCTCCAGTGGTTCCCATCCCTTAAAGGTCAATATCCTATTTTTAAAATGCTCTCCTTTTACACTATTAAAAGTATCTTAACTCCTTCTACCCTGCGTGGGAGACCTCAACACAGTTCTTTCTTTTTTTCTGAAACCATGTGTAGGTTAACTAAAATTTGGGCTTTGGGCTTCTACTACTTCCATCCAGGAATTCAGACATGAGAGACAGTTTTGGCAAATTTGCAAATGATGTGATAAGCAGGGATGGGAACTCAGCTCAGTGACTTGGACTCGAGCCCCCAAAATGTGCATTTTTGGTGACTCGATTCGTGAGTCATGTGCATGGAAGACTCTGAAAAACACTCAAGTCAGGGGCTGACATGCTGACTTGAGTCTGCCTGGATCTAGGTGTGCTTGATTATTGTTTTCATGGCGTGAAAAACCTTGTGGGGCTGGCATTCAGACTGGGCGAGCACCAAGGAAGTTCCAACCACAAGGTAGGGAAGGGTTAATGCATCCAAGCAGGAAGGGGGAAGCGGGAGTGAGTTGTTTTGCCCATGGTGGGAAGGAAGGAACCCATGATCATTGGATGCAGGGATGGAAGGGCAGGAGGAGAAGCCCAAGGGGGTTCTTGCCTTAGGATTGGTTGGAGGGGGAAAAAGAAGGTGGGGAAGCAGGGGGGAGGCGGTTCATACAATCATGCTTTCCAACCTCATGGTTTCTATGGGCTCCATTTTTACTTGGGAAGGGGAACCCACATTTAATGACTAACTGCGGTGGGACTACTTCTGAGTAGAGCTGCAAGGATTGGGTCGTCCTGGTAAGCCTCACAGCTGCTGTGTGTGACCCACCTCCCTCTTGCCGCTTCTGTCCCCATTCTTTCGCAGTCCATTCCACCCCCTCCTGCCCTGTTTACAAATGGGCGGGGACAGCAGATGAGTGTTCAAAGATAAGTTCAACACACATGCACACCAGCAGCAGCCCCATTTTTTCCACTGCAGGCTTTTTAAAGGGGGCAGGGTGATTCTAGTCCAATTGAGTCACAAAGGCATTACTCAGCGACTCAGAAAGTGCCCCCGTTATGACTCTTTTTTGAGTTGAGTTGCAGGGGGCAGAAACTCTGGACTCGACTCAAGTCGTGTTGCGCTGGATTTTCCCATCCCTGGTGATAGGTAAGTCGGGTCCTGGAATGCACCACTTAAGGGAAAGCACAATTTCTTCATATTAAAATAAATAAAAACCCCTAACTGCAAACAAAAAATAGATACAAAGCAGAGGGTGTCAGCCTTCCTTTCTCTCTGACCTGCTTCTTATTCTCACAGGGGAGTGCTCAACCATACAACCTCCACCTGCCATCTGAAGAAATAGTACAATCCTGGAACTTGATGAACAAACTTGTCTAGAAAGCCTAAGGTGAAGAGCAAAGTGCAAGGTCTGCCATCATGGTCCATGCTCCACCAGTTTACAGAACACCGCTTACTGGTGTAGAGGCCAGAAAGCCAAACTCTCCCAGCGGTGCCCTTGCAGAGTAGCTGCTGCTCTGTTTCTGTCGGTGGTGGGAGTGGATCAAGGGTTGGATGAGGCAGATCATGGTGGCCCCAGAGCCCACCACATCTTGAGTCCCCACCCTCCTGTGACACACTGTTTGTGGTGTTTCAGATCTACACCAGTCAAACTGAGTCCCACTGGGGTCCAGGCAGTGACTGGGGTGGTAGGCAAAATGTTTCATTGCTTACGTCTTCTGGCCAACCTGGTCCTTGATTGGAGTGCAGGATGCAGTGGAGGCTGCACCGACAGCCCTGCATCATGCGTGCCAGCAGGGGATAGGATTGGGCCATTACTCTCCTAAAATCAATTGAAGTTTGTAGTGTAACATCTGTACCCTTACACCACCGATGAACAAAGGGATTTCCAGAAACAAAATTGTCCTGACAAGGCATTTCCCATGACTGGGTGCTCACAGAAAGGTATTGTGCAAAGGATTAATTTGCTTCCCCTCCTCCCATGATTACGTGAATGACTGTTCACTAGAATCAGAGCTGCCATTCATTTCCAGGGTGGTGGTCAGAGAGCACATAAAGTTCTGGGATTACTTGGCCAAGAAAACCCTGCAGTGGGCAGAACAAAGGCAGCTTTTGGCTCTGTGCTGCCATCACCGTTTAATCAAAGCCGCTATAAACACTCCTGCTCTTTGTCTCCTTTTGATTATTTGGAAGCAAAGAGTACACAAGGATGTAACAGATCTTGTTAATCCCAGAAGCAGGTGATAGAGAGGATTGTGTAATCATGGCTGCTCCTAAATGAAAAAAAGGAGATGACCTTTGTCCCTTGGTCTGCTGAAGCATGTTTGCTTTCCTGTGGTTTGAGCCAGTTGGTTCTGGGCTGGGAATGTTAGCATTTCAAAGACAAAAAGGTTGTCCTTCTAAAGTGTAAATGAGATGTGTAGAGGCTGAGCCCTTTCTCTCTTGATGCAAACTGTTTACAGAGTGCTCTCCATCTTGTATGCTGCACATACATCATGACACTGCAAAGCAGGAATACTCTGTCGGTCCTCAGCGTCTACCACAGAGAGAAAGAAAGATGAGCTATTAATTTTTTTTCCAGCTCCGGTTCCCTGTGACAAATGTTGGCACATCTTCTGACTTGTGAATTATAAAACAAGCTTCTGAAAATCATTTATATTTCCGGCCAGCCTAAACAGATTTTGGTAAAAATTTAATGCTAAAAATTGAACATGATTCTCTACTACAATGAAGAATCATCTCAAGACAATGCATCTCAGTGGTTAGGGAAAGCCAGCAGCCATAAATCAGGAGCTGTTGTCCCGCTTGCCCATCACCTTCAAGTCAAAAGGTTTGCTGAACATCACTATGCTGGTTTTGTCTGGTTTGCCAGTTTCAGCTAGTGACAAATGAAGGAATAAGAGGAATAAGAAAGTCAAGTAAAAGTAAGATGGGTGTATTTGCAGTGGTTTTGGCTTTGCTCCTGGCCACCTGGAATCATCTTTGGAGGAATACGACAAGATTAAAAAAGAAAATCTCCACATTTTCATCTGTTTATCTTTAGCTCTCTCCCCCCCCCCCAATTCATGGGAAGAAATGAAGAGCAGACTGAAATATTTACACTGTTCAGGAATTGTACTATAATACAGAGACCTGATCCCACGTTTCTTTTGCCTTTATAACGTATTGGGTATAAAATGCTACTAAACGTTCAGAGGAAATAAAGAAAAAGCATTTAATATACAGTATCAACACTGGAGCAGTCACAGCTACCAAAAAGAAAAAGAAAAAACAGTCTGGTTATTTGCAAAGGGTGAAAAATACCTCATTGATCCTATGGGAGTGGATAAC
The DNA here is from genome assembly GCF_035046505.1 of Tiliqua scincoides. Lineage (NCBI taxonomy): Eukaryota > Metazoa > Chordata > Lepidosauria > Squamata > Scincidae > Tiliqua > Tiliqua scincoides. Next base: position 229,257,237 of record NC_089821.1, read on the forward strand.
ATGCTCTGTAATCATTCCTAAACAAAATAATCATGCATTTTAATGAGGGCATGGTAACTAAATAAAGCAAGAAAAACAACAGTACAGTAGTCATCCTTCGTGACCGTCAGGGAGAACAACTGAGACGTAATAACACTGTAGGGAAAGTTCACCTTCAAGTCCACAGCACCTTCCTGCAACGTGTTTGGGCTGGCCTCAGGTGTGACTAAGGCCTTTGGTGAGACAGCTTTTCTTTGGAAAAATTGCTAAATAATCATCTTCAGGGGTTTTAAGCATAACAGTTCCCATAATGTGGGTCAGGAGGAGCCACTCTTGGGTTACAGGATGTACTATGTGGGTGGGCTTCCAATACTCCTAGCCAACATTTTGCTGAGCTGAGCTGTTGTTTGGACAGAATGCAGCTTGACAGTCTTTGTTTGGATTTGGTCTTTCTTGGATATTTTGCTAACTTGAAAAAGAAATATGTAGGTGAGTCATTTGAAGAAGAAAGCAGCCTGAAGTTCATGATCTGATGAATGCTCCTTGAAGTACTACCCCATTACAGCCTTTTAAAAAACGATGCTTCCAGCGTTCACTGAGTTAGCACATTTTTCGTAGACAGTCATGGTGCAGAGTCCCATAGTGATGGCTGCAAGTCATTCAAGGAAGCAAGTGTGATGAAAAGCCAGCAGTAGAAGTACCAAATTCCTTTGCTAACCGGTCATTTGTTGTTGCTAGGGTACTTCCTGCTCCCAGTGCATAGCTAGAGGGAGTGCAAAGCATTAAGTTTTGCAGGGAGCCTCACTATGGCTTGCAAGCACCCCCCCCTTTGGAGCCATTCCAGGTGGTCGGTAAAAATGGAGGCGTATGAATGGTTCCAAATTGGGGGGGGGGGCGCTTGCACACCATGGCAAGGTTCCCTGCAAAACTTAATGTATGGTAACAAATGGTACCAAATCAGTACCAAAACAAAAGCATGGTAACAAATCAGTACTAAAGGAAGCTGCATTACCAGAGCTCTGACTATCAAATACAGATATGCTCCATAGTCTTAAGCAGAAGAAGCAAGAAAATTATATAAAGATTTTTCTTCATGGCCTAAAGTCTTCCAGCACAGCAGAACAACAGACTGTTTGCCTAAATGAGACCTCATTGCCATTATCACCTCTCCCGTTATGTATTATCTGACCTCAGCCTCTTCACAAACAAATGCGTACGTTTCTCTTCTCATAGGTATAGTCCTCCCACCTAATGAAAGAAATTCGGTCACAGTGGAACCACTGGTTATTCTAGAAGTGAACTGCTTTCACAAGGTTATTTGGATATGAAATCCCAGAATGCTCTTTCTGCTCATTGTTCATTCATATCTGATTTCAGACAACAAAGTGAAGGCTTGGATACAACTGTGCTCACGGAGTCCCTTTGACGCTGTACCAGAAACTTTTAAATCGTTTTCAGAAGGTGGCATTTGTAATATAAGACATAGCTGAGTGGAGTGACTATTCAGTTTTCAGGGACAATGGCTTCCTGAAAATGAGGACAGCTTTTACTCTCATGATACAATGATAAAATGTCCTACTTATTATACTGTTGGGGAAGGATAGGATTGGCTACGTATTCATGGCAAATGCATAACAGCAAGTGCTAATAACATAAGAATAGCCCTGCTGGATCAGGCCATAGGCCCATCTAGTCCAGCTTCCTGTATCTCACAGTGGCCCACCAAATGCCCAGGGGTAGGTGCTAAGCCACGGGTTTTCACATGGTGCTTGTCTACCAATCAGGAACTGCTGTTCGCACTTGCCCACTTTATCATCTGGGGCAATTATTAAGACAAAAACTATGTTTTAAGTTTTTTCCTCTGACTGCAATTTAATGTTATTTATATATGCTAATAAACCTAACCTGTGGCCCACTCCTATGTCGGCTGAGCACCGGTGTGATGCTTGTTGTGCTGGTGGAGGCTGCTTTACGGCAGTTGCAAAACACCTTCCGCTGGCATGCACTGTCAGACTGTCTGTGCTGCTAGAAGAGGTGCTTGCCTGGGCACCGCTTAACAGTGGAGCCTGGGCTGCCTCCTTCCGCCTCCCTTTTCTCAAAGGGGAAAAGGAGGAGGTGGCACAGAAGTAATTATTTCTGGGTCAGGTTGGGGTAAGCAAACGGGGTTGGGGCAGCAAATGGGGAAGCAGCCCCTGGCAGAAAAAGCACCAGGACTGCCATTGGCTGGAGAGGTCTCCTGAATGCCAGTGGATGGAGAAAGACTTGCTGGAGCAGGTAAGGCCATGCAGCGGGTGGAGCGGGGTGGGGAAGGCAGAATGGGGGAGGTTGGGCGGAAGGTGGCAAGGAGAAAGGTGGATCAGGCCTGGGAGGGGGCAGGTTCAGTGGCAGCAGTGCATGCTCATTCCTGACCCTGGGCCAGATTTACCTTCCCAGGTCAATGCAGACTTGCGACTGCTTTAGCGTTGGCACAGGCCTGAGTTGACCTACAGGGCCTGCAGGAGCTTACCTCAAGGAGGCTTCCCAAAGCCAAAACTCCCGCACAGAATTCAGTGGAGCCCACACCAGCACTGCTGCATTGCCATGTGGGGAATTGCCCCAAGATCATTCAACTGCATGAGAATGCCAAATGCAATGGTGCTAGGTGAGAGCATGAGGGGGTAAGCAGCCAGGTAATAAGGTGAATCAACACAGCACAAGATAGCAGCTGGGTAAACTGCAGAACAATAATATTAAAGATCCTCTGCACAGAGCTGTTGAACTCCACTGATTTCCCACAGGCGATATAGCCTAGACACAAACTGCTGGAAGTCCCCCTTCTCCCAAATCCGAGTTTGACTGAAGCGTGTGAAGCAGCGAGGAAATTCTCCAGCCCAACATTCCTTTGCATGTGTGGTTTGGCTTGCTCTGCGCTGGAATGTAGGAGCTAAACTTCATGCCCCATGTTTTGATTGTTAGGTGCAAAAAAGTCTCGTTTTCAGATTCTTCCAGAACTCAAAGTCTCTTGGACGACATACCTAAATACCTACATGCATACTAAATTTCAGCTGATGGGACTAGGAGAATCTCAGCTATTGGGGACACATTTGTCTCCTCCATTTCTAGCGAGTGGCTTTTAAAAAATCCCTCCTTCAGACTTTTCCAGTAGTAATAAGTATGCTTTTGCCTACACATGTACCTAATTTCAACTTTTTGGTTAATACGTACACTTGTGTATTTCAAATGTGCAACTAAAACATAAAGTGAAAATCCAAAAAATATCTGCTTGTAAATAGGGACACACGTCAGGTGCCACAACTGTTGCAGCTCCCTGTTGGTGGCAAGGGCAGCATCAGAAGTCAGTTAGGCTGGGCACTCACCAAGGCCCATAGCCCCTGAAGTCCCCCAGTGCAGGCAGTGATGGAACAAGTAGCTCAACCATGCAGTCCATGCTGTTGCTGTGTAAACTTCTCCTCCCCATTTACAACTGGGTTTCCTTGAACACTCCCTTCTGCAGAGGCCCCTGTAGCCTCTATGGATGGGGAGGGCAGGAAAGAAGGCTGCCTGAGTGCCCTTTCCTCAGTGCTTTTGTGGAAACTTGTGGCATTTCAGAAGCACTGAGAAAGGGGCATCCTCTCATTACATTTTTTCTTTGCCTCTTTCCAAAGTTCAGGGACAGTGAATAGAGCATTCTTGGAAGCAGTTGTAGAGCTGAGGGGAGGTCACAGGGATACTGTGACCCTGGGTGGCACTGTGTGGGAGGGGTGGCAATGCTGTCCCTCCCACAGCCACAGGGGTCCTGCCCCTCTCTGGTCACATTTGGAGGGATAAGGGGTTGGCCCAGGTCAGGGGGCGCCCTGGAATGTGTGCCCTGGGGCAGTAGTCCTTCCAGCTATGCTGCAGCTTGGAGGGCACTTCCAAAGTGCTGAGGAGGAGACATTTTTCAGGATCATGGGAATGTATGTGTGCCCAATCCATACACAAGCACCAGGAGATATCTCCAAGTTGGGCTTGGCCCAAACTCCCACAAGACTGTGGCACTAGCTCTGCTTCGTGGTAAACCCAGGTTTGTCTCTGTAAAATGGGTGAAATGGCCTTGACCGCCAGCAGCTCTCTCCTGTCTTAAGCAGATGTATCACCACTACCCGAGATACTTTTTAATACAACCGATTGAACTAGGGACCTTATACTGGGACTCACCAGTATTTTTCACAGCTGAACTATCTTCATAGCAATTGTCTGGTCAGAACAGTATTGCTCAAACTTCAATTGCCACAGTTGCTGCCAAACAGTTTTACTATTATGCAGAACTCATTTGTTTCCTCATTTTACTTTCTTTTTGCTAGCTTCTCGTGCCCTAGTTCAGAAGTTTGAACATAAGGATTTGGTTTGTTTCCTTTTTGGCAACAAAACACAGCCTTATACTTTCCAGTCAAGCTATAGTTTCGTTTCCAATCTCAATTACAGGCTTTTATATAAGAAAGGTAATGCATTTTCGAAAGGAATGCTTGGCTACCATGTTTTGACAGTTTGGCTTCAGTTAAGGTATAATTACACTTCTCAAAAACAAAGGTTTGGAAACTCAATCATACTATTTGCACTTGGGAAAAAATCATTCTGTTTTCACTTGTAGAAAGAGACTTAATTTGTCCTTCACTTTCTGAGGTGAAAGCAAAAAGACAGATTAAGAATTCTACTACTAAAAGCAGGGTTGAAACAGGATCAGCTTTGGTGCTACTTATGTGATAGACACACACCCTCGACTGAGCCACTCAAATTCTACACATACGCCCCCCCCCACACACAAAAGCAGGAAGCGTGGGCATGTGTTGTATATATAAAACCCTCAGGCAACAGGTTTTCATGTTCAAATGGCACTCCCCTCTGCCTGCCCCCCCACTCCAGCTCCAGCACATACCACATCCCATTCTAATTATGGTTTATGTTCCGTCTGCAAGTCCTGAATGATGTGCCTAAGAAGCATTTGGCTGACTCCCAGCAGAAATGTCTTTTGTTTTTCCTTGTAGTTCCTTGGGATTTCCTTGAATACAATGAAGTGCACCTCTGAAAAGCCCAGACTGAGCGCACTCTGGCCATCAGAGGAACAGGCAATGTTCCAGTCAGAGTCAGTTAATCAAGTATGGTGTACTAGAAGCTCCCAGCTTGGGGGGTTGGGGGGGCAACATACATATTGGAGGCCTTTTAGAGGAATTTATTAGCTCCAGCCAGGTATTTAGCAGCAGAAAGATGCTTCCAAAGCCTTTTGTTGATACTCAGGGCAGCAGGACATCCCTGGAACTCAAGTGTAGGGCTAAAAGAAAACGCAAAGGAAATTTTGTGAAACAAACCAGATATAATCAGCAAAGGCACTTATATAGCCTCCTAGCCTTGTTTGGTTATAATGTGAGGAAGGAATGCCCTATTGTAGTCAGTGCATCTGCAGTGTATGCCAAGCAACAATGTGGGGATGGGAATCTGTCCCAGTAATCTCTAGTGGTGAGTCTACAATACTGGTGACTGCCAAACAAGGAAGAATGGGACCAGTTCACCACTCTTTACACCAAGATCAATCACAGTAAGCACAGCAACATAAATCAATTGACAAGCTTGTTACCTCCCTTAACATCTTGCTGCCACAACAAAAATATCATCAGTTTGTCTTTTCTCCCTGAATACATTTTTCACTCTTCATTTGTTTCATTCTTCATTCCTTTCTCATGACATTTCCCCAATTTTCGAGCACTGTTTGGTATGATCCTCCTTAGGAACAAGCCAGCGGCAGCAGATTGTGCTGTTCTGGCACCTGGGCTGCATCATCATCCAGACGGAATGCAGCATCCCATAACAAAGCTAAAGCATTCGAAGAGGGAGCAAAAGCTGTGCGGGATGGCCCAGGATGGATTCTGGCTCCTAACATAATGTGAATACCATGCTACAAACCAGGAACTGCTGTCTAAAACAGATATTATCATTAAATGTGTCATTATCTACTTTGGAGCTTAATTCACTTTCACATAGCAGCTATGCAGAGGCCTGATCTGAATAAGGACTATTGTACCAAAGACAGTGGGTACATAACTCTTTACCTCTGTGGCACTGTCCTCCCCAAGCTGCTTTTGGCCTCTGAAGATGGCATTGCAGCAAATTTCCCCCTTGGGGGGTCTAGAGCAACTTTGGAAGTAATTTTTTATGGGAAAAGCACAGAATTAAAGTGTTTGTTTGTTTGTTTGTTTGTTTGTTTGTTTGTTTGTTTGTTTGTTTAAAACTTCTGAACCATTATCCTGATCCACATCAAGCCCCACACAGCTGCTATTTGAACAGGAAAGAAATCTCAAGACACAGACAGTGCTGTTATAGCTCCTTGATAGAAGGCTGATCCATGAACCCAGGGCCTAGGAGAGGGAGGTAAAGGGAGTAAGTTGTACCAGGGTCCAGGGTCAAAAGGGGGGCACAGGAGCCAGAGGAGGGGGCCCAGAAATTTCCTGGGATCTTACATTTTCCTAAATACTCAGACTTGTTGCCCGCACGGGATGCTGGGGACACTACCATGACTGGGGATGCTTGGGTCAGTACTGATGCCACATGGATGGGTAGACGTGGGCTCCAAAGACTTTTCCAGCTGTCTCTACCCTCCCTCCATCCTTTTTCGCCTCTTCCTGCCCCTATACTGCTCACCGGTCACCACTCTCCCACACTTTTTTCACTCCTCCCCCTTTGCAATAAGGCCCAAAAGAAACTTAGTAATCCCTGATAAAATTCCTCTCAGAGGCCCTGCATGAACCCATTTCAATATAGGACCAAAACATGAATTAGTGATTAGTGAGAAGGCTGCCAGCAATCAGTGCCTGGTAATTTAGGGATGGGACAGGGAATCCCCCACCTTTACCTTACTGGCTCCTGCTGTGACACATATTCACTTTCAAGAGAGGCCGAATTCCAAGACATGAAACCTTTCCTGAATCTTTTTGCAAAGTCAAGTAAAATTTTAAAAAATATTTCTCAGGTTGTGCGATTATCTCTGCAACTGGTCCTTTCTCTTCCACTAAAAATCTCCAGATTTTTTCCCATCTCCTGCCCCCCTGCCCCGTATTATTTTTAAAACCATTTCATAGATTTCCAAACTGGTGGTGCAATGATACACTGCAAAATGCACATTTAAATATGTGTTGTCCTACAAAATGCACAGGCTCTACAGACTTCCCCGTATCTTATAAAATCCATTCGGATGGGAAGCAGGACCAGTCTGGAACTAGGCATTTCATTGCAAATTTTGGCAAGAGATAAATTGGGTGACATTCAGCATCTATCTACATGTATAATACACCCTCGGAAACATGGTGAACTGAGAAGAACATAAACCAAATCTCTAAGAGGAAAGCTGCTCTGATGGGATGTTCCAGACTTGTTTCAAAAAATTTGTTTCAAAAATTTGTGGTTTGAAAGTGTTTCCTGCTAGACTTCTGCAAGCAAATCTCTGAACTTTATCAACCTGAATGCATGTATGGGAGAATGTGGTAGGCCGTTACTTTAAATGTTCTCTTTTTCTACCTTGGTTATATAATAAAGACTCAATTCTGATAGCCATTTTGCCACAGCTCTGAAACATTGGAACCATTTTCAGGATAGCCGTACTGAAAGAGTGACAGCTTGCTGAGTGCTGAAACAGACCCTTTATGGGTTTTTCTAGGGGTTACTGCCATTGGCATAAATGTTACAAGACTTCTCTGTGCCTGTAAATAATGATTGTCTTTCAGCCCAGCCAAGTGACCCAGACAGCACTAGCAGATTCTCAGATAATATGTAGGTAGAGTCACAGTGTGGGTATAAAGAACAAATGCTAGCAAGACTCAGGCAGTAATAAAAAGAATGCCCGAGAAGTTGTTACTGATAAAAACAGCTTTTGCTCCTCTACCTGTAAACTCTAAGATGTTGACAAAAAAGAACAATGGAAAGAAATGGCTCAAATAAACAAGAAACAAAACTCTGTACGAAAATTGGGTCCAAAGGAAATTCTGTTCTACCTCCTGCAGCAACTGTTACCCTGCACATGCCCGATCTCGTCTGATCTTGGAAGCTAAGCAGGGTCAGGCCTGGTTAGTACTTGGATGGGAGACCGCCTGGGAATACCGGGTGCTGTAGGCTTATACCATAGTCTTTCAAGACTGAAGGTTGCCAACCTCTACCTCCTTAAAATACATTGGCCTCCCATACTGCTTTGAAGTAACATACTTGAGAAGCATTGGACTAATATCTGAGGGATCAATCCTATCCAACTTTCTAGCACCAATGCAGCCGTGCTAATGGGAAGTGTGCTGCATCCTGCAGTGGGGGCACTCATGGGAGCCTCCTCAAGGTAAGGGAACATTTGTTCCCTTACTTTGAGGCTGCATTGGCACGTGAAAATGAGATAGGATTGGCAGGATGACAAGCAGTGGCGTCGCTAAGGGGTGCGGGCCACACCAGGTGCCACGCACATGGGGTGATGCACTAAAATCATGGTTAGGAGTAACCCCATCATATTATATACCGTTGGATGTGTAATTTCAAGTGGAATGCAATGCAAAAACCCAGAGGGAAATATCTCCTTTCTATCAAAAGTTATGACCAAAAAACTGGAGAACAAAAAATGCATGGATCCCTATGGAAAGTGAAAGTGAGCCATATTGCGCGTTTACTCATGAGTAGGCGAATTTGCCTTAGTCCGTCGGAAAGGGCAGGCTGAGAGAATCCAACGACAGCAGAATGGTCCTGATCCAATGAATGCAGCCCCCAAAAACACCTGAGAAGGAAGTCCCTCCCTCCAAGCAGAGTAATGTATTGAGCCCTATGGAAAGCGAAACTAAGCCTCACAGTCCTGTTTACTTGTAAATTCCCTCTTCTACACAATGGTTAAAGGTATAGGCACTCTGTCCTCCATTGTACCTGTTCACCCTGAGGATTGGGCCCTGAGCCTTGAAATATAAGCTTGGTTCTAGACCAGAGCCTGAGTTTGGTAACTGAGTAAAGTTCTAGCCTTAAAGTGTTTAAAGCCAGTTCCAAAAAGAAAGATCTTTTGTTGAACTAGGAAGAAGCTCAGAGTCAAGTTTTGTGTGTATGGGGGGGGGGGGGGAGGATATTCTTAATGATAACTTTTTAGAATTTGTAACCTGCTGTGAACATTAGGGATGGAGAAAGCTACAAGCTGAGCTTTGTTCTTGGCTAGGGCTGCTTCTCTGTCTCTAAGAGGGGAATGATAAGCTGAACTTCAGCAAACCTACTTTCTGTTCCTTGCATGCAGATGCAGTTGATTTCTGCCTGTTGACAGGCATCTGTTGTTGATTTCAGCCTATTTTTACATTTTCCTTCCATCCTTCCCCCCCCCCCCAAATAGCTCATGTTTTATTTTTGTCCTGCCCTTCCCCTTCTCCACAGGAGATCACAATACATTATCCTCCACCGCACACTCCATTTTAAGCCTTACAACAACCCTGTGAAGTAGTAGATCACCCAGTTTGTTTTGTGGCTGAGTGGGAATGTGAACCAGATCTCCTCAGTTCCAATCCAACACTCTAAATCAGGGGTGTCAAACATAAGGCCCAGGGGCTGGATACAGCTCACAGAAGCTTTTAATCTGGCCCTCAGGCTCTCAGCTGCTGAGCAGTGCCAAGGCTACTGCTGAAAGGGCTGCCCACTTGAAAATTTGGCTCTTCCATATCTTGAAATATGATCAAGATTTGCAAATTTTCTCTTCTGCTATTTGCAGCTAATGAGTTTCTAAGTGAGAAAAAAGTTCTTATTTTTGGTTGTGACGTGCTTAATGACATCACTTCCTGCCTAATGACATCACCTCTGGCCCTCAGCAGGCATCATGAATGCTATTCGGCCTGCTGTATGAAATGAGTTTGACACCCCTGCTCTAAACACTATACTACACTTGCTCGTTTATTCTGAACATAGGTACACTGCGAGGGGAAAGAAGTTGGCTTGTTAGAAGTCAAAGTAAGTAAGCAAGCAAATAAATCAATGCAAAGATACATTATCAGTTATTATGCATATTTGGAGAAAAAATACCAGTCTCACCCCTCCCCCCCCCACACACAGATACCCTTTCTGCAGCTTTTACCTTGCATCCATGAGATGAGGGATTGCTTTAAGGAATCATCATTGATGGAACTGAACAGTTCTAGAGTTTTAAATTCTGCATTAGAACAATTTGAAGTCATGCTGCAGTGGCTAAAGGATGATGGGAAATCCCACAAAACTTCCATGCAGGTGTGCACGTAGTGGCAAAGCAGTGTCCACAATAGTGCAATGTTTGAAGCAGGTCTTGCCCATGGCCCTCACTGGGTAGTAAGGATGGCGACTCTTTGAGAATAGTTTAGCACAGGGATTGTGCATTTCAATCACAAACTCACCGCCATATTACAGGGATGGTGAGACTGAGTTACTTTATCTCAGCTTTAGGCTGCATCCGATACACCCTTATCTGGGAGTAGCTCCCATCGTACTCAGTGATACTTACTTCTCAGGAGAGTTGCCCAGGATTGCGCTGTTGGTCTCCCACTTGAAATATGGGGACAACAATAGCAGCCAACCTTACATTAGTGTTGGAATGATGACCGAGATCATGTATGTGAAAGGTTTTGAGCACTATGGGAAAAGTGCTGTCTAAATATAAAGATGATCATTGATCTGAGGAACATTGGCATGCAAATATGACTTGCTTTGGGAAGTGCTCTGACAACGCAGTGGAAACGGGTGCTGTAGAGAAGCCTCTTGCTAAATAGATTGTCTTACCAGCTGCTTCTGTGAGGTTTCATTATTTGCAGATGAGTGGGCCACAAAGGAAAACAAGGCTTCTCGGAATGACCCATTTACTTCATGCCTGTACTCTTCTTGTTTAGTGGACTGCCTTTGCTCTTGCCAAACAGAGTCAAAGTCACCACTGTACATCCAGTTTTTTCCTTGTTTCTTGGAAAGCACCACTCGATACCCTGTCAAGAAAAACAAACACAGAGGGTTTGCTTGAGTTCTATTTAAGGCAAATCACCAGTGGCAGTTCCAATAACAAACCCCAGGCCATTATTAATGCTTGTTATAAGACTAGGGCTACTGTGCATTAAAAAGGGGGGGGGGGTCAGCACTTGTTGCAATAAATGTGTTGCCTAATATAGCTCTCTTTTCATTCATTTTGCAATTGCTGCCCTCCCCAAGTGAACTAAAGGGAGGCAATAATGACTTTGGGATAAACGAACAACTCTTAAGTCAGAACTGAGTCAGTGAACAGATGCAACAGTTTTGTATTGAGGGGAAAAAATAAGTTAAAAATAATATGGATAAATTGCATATAAAATAGATACCAATATTAGGCATATGTTTAAAATTAAGCCAAAAAAAACCCATCAACCTTTAACAGGCTTTTGGCTTACTTATAGGACACAAGTTTTGCACACAAGATTTCATGTTCAGGGTTTGAACAGACTCCACCTGAGACTTGGGAGAACTGCTGCTATTTAGAGGAGATGGAACTGGGTAAAAAGGTCCACTGTGATCAAATGGGATGTATCAGTAAGGTGCATACGGTACTTAATAATAGTGGAAAGGACTTTCATTCCACTAGAACAGGGGTCGGCAACCCGCGGCTCTTTCAGCCGTCTGCTGCGGCTCCAGAGTCCAGGTGAAAGTGGCAAAGGGGGTGACAGAGCGCCTAGAGAGTGGCTGGGGAGGCTTTTGCAATGTAAGACACCGGCTGGCGTGCGGCGTCTCTTGAGCCGGCTGAGGGGAACAGGAGGCGGCGGCGAGGCCAGCAGCAGCCACTCCTCCCTCAGTGCCGTCCCCTGTGGGAGTCCCCACCCATCCCCATCTCGCCCCACCTGGATGGTCTGCATCGCGGCTGCGGGCCTCCCCGTCCTCCTCCCTGGTGCTGGTGGAAGCTGACCGGCGAGTGTGGGCGCGTGGAGGACCTCTTCGAGTACGAGGGCTGCAAAGTGGGCAGGGGTACCTACAAGCACGTCTACAAGGCCAAGCGCAAGGACGGGTGAGTGGGAGCCCGCGCCCGGCAGGTCTGTTTGCGATCAAGCCCCGCTGTAGTCCCTGGGCTACTCCCAGGAAGGTGTGGAGGGCTGTAGCCTCAGACCCCTACTGTGCAGGTTTACTCACAAGTAAGCTGTAGTCAATTGGGCTTCCTCCCAGGAAGGTGTGGAGGGCTGTAGCCTCAGCCTTCTCCTGTGCAGGTCTACTCACAAGTAAGCCCCGCTGTAGTCAGTGGGGCTTCCTCCCAGGAAGGTTTGGAGGGCTGCAGCCTCAGCCCCCTCCAATACTACTCACAAGTAGTCAGTGAGGCTTCCTTCCAGGAAAGTGTGGAGAGGACTGCAACCTGAGAGCTCCAACCAACTTGTCTGCTCAGAAGTCCCATTGTAGCCAATGGGGCTTACTCCCAGGATAGTGTGGAGAGGGTTGCAGCCTGAGGGAGGGAGGGCAGGCAGGCAGGGCAGAAGCTGGCCTGTGGCTGTCCCCCCACCTCCCCCCCCCCAGCTCAGGCTCTTCCCCACCTCTGGAGTCTGTGTCCTTTTTTCTTTCCAGCAGGGTGCCTCTGGAAGGTGGGGGGAGTTCTTTAGTATCCATGTAAGATAAACAGATGTCATAACCTCCATAGAGGACCAGGTGTCTGCAAACACAGGACAAGAGTGTATAACAAAACTAACTAAAAGCTACAAGAGGGGGCTAAATTATAAAAATGGGACCTATAACAGCATAAAGGTAAAAAAAACTATATATGCAGTGCTATCTTCATTTTCGAAGTCAAAAGGGTTTTGTGGCTCCCGAGGTTTTCTTTTCTCTGGAAAACGGGTCCAAATGGCTCTTTGAGTGTTTAAGGTTGCCTACCCCTGCACTAGAAGCAACCATGGGAAGCCCCAATTCTGAGTGGGATCCCCAGCTTATGGAAAGGGAAACATTAGCCCTTTCCTATTGCACCATCCTAATGAGCACCCACCCCAAAAAGGCTGTCTTTGCTGCAAATATTAACAGTTTTTTTTTTACTCCAGACAAAAAACTCTTTGTATTCTTATTCAGAAGATTATTTAAAATGGTTATAATGCTGCTCATATTTAATGGCAGTCTCATATTACAAGCTGAATTTTTCCCATCAGTCTCCCTGCAGCCATATGATTTTCACTCCAGGCTTCATCAAGGGTTAGGTGCTATCATTAAAACAGTCTACTGCTTATGAGGAAACCAGTTGTCTGCTGTCACTACACAGGGATGCTCTAGACTGGCTCAGTTAGGAGATGATGACATGGCCATCAGCCTCAGTATGGTGCAATTTGGACAGAGGGACATAATGAGTTTCAAAAGTCATATATTGACAGCCATTCAAATAGTGTTAAATTATGTTCTCTCTCCAGTTAGTATTTGGGTATGTTTTCAAAACTGGTAGATGAAAAAGAAATCAGACACTGTCTTACTTGGAGGTTTAGTGAAGGTAGCAAATCTCCTCACTGTCTAGTTTCTTCTTGGCTATGTGTGTGCAATGCAATCACTCACTGACCACTGCTAGTACTGGGGAAACAAGCAGAGACTTTGATTCCTTGATAGCAACACCCAGCAGAGTGTTTGTATGACAGCAACTGAGCTAATTTGTTGTCAAATATTGCCATGCTCCTGGAACTGTTTGAACATCTTAAGAAGCTGAGGCACGGTCATGCTCTGTTCAGTACATAGCCAGATATGACAGAAGACCACTTCTTACTGCAGCTAAAGGCACCGCTGAGTAAGTGGTCATATGAATCCATCCAGAATTGTGAGTAGACTGCCAAGTATCCAAAACCCATCCAAGAACCAAGCTTCTTAGCCCAGGAATTTTTCCACTGCCAGCACTTTTTCATCTGAAAGATAAATGGCTTTTACTTAGAGGGCTCAGGACTCTATTTTTTTCCAAAATTCTTCTCAGCTTCAAAGTGGCTTTGGAAATTGGCTGCACAACTAGCCAGCTGATCCAGCCTAAAATGTGCCAACCTGCAAAATCAGGTCGTTGAGTTTTGTTTTTCTTTCCTGCAGCAACAGCAGCAAAAAAAGCAGGCTGGAGGGCTTACAGACGAATGCTTAATTCACCAGGATACATTTAACTGGTCACCATATTTGCTGTTTCTGTGCCCTGAATTTCAGAAATCAGGGACAACCCTTGCTTCTCTGTTGATGGAGGAAACCAGCATGGAAAGATCCCTTTGAAACAGAGGTTTTTGTTTTTGGGAACAATAGGTTCTTGCATTAAGAAAGGAAAGATCCCCCTACACTGCCAAGACCACATGCAATATATTCCTAGGAACATGCACTAACTGACATGATCTGGGGTGCATGTGCTAGTGGGGGGAAGCTTTGGTAGAGGGCACAATACAGCCATCTCCTATTCAAAAATGAAGCCCCTTTCAAGGCAGTCTTCCAAACCGCCTTGGATATTCCATTATATCCAATTCATACATCTAGAACTCAGTCACACAAATGGCCAAATACATTTAGGGCCGAATCCTATCCAAATTTCCAGTGGGATAAGGGAACAAACGCATCCTTAACTTGAGGAAACCTCCATGATGTAGTTTTGCATGCCCCATTGGCCTTGGTACTGGAAAGTTAGATAGGATTGGGCCCTTCAATATACAAATAGCTGAGTTGTTGATTCCTTTAAATAAATGTTGAATTGGGATTGTTATGATAGCTCATATGTGGTGAAGGCGGAGGATTAGCTAGTGCAGCCTTAATTGTCTTGAAACTATGAGACCAGATGTTGATTCCTAGCTGATAGGATCTTCATTGACTAATCACTGTTTCTTGGTTTCATTTTGTGTAAAACATAACAGCTGATATTAGCCTGAATTGGCTGGCTGGTGTTGTATTGAGCCCAGACCCAGTTTTAAAGTAATCTACACAGTGTTGGCATGCCCAAGTCACTTGCCTAAGGGAGTTTCCTTCCTTTTCATTGTTATTATGTGAGCATTTAGGGAGGAACACATATGCGGAAGGAACCTGTTGCTTAGGCAAGTGACAAATGATCCCCACATCACAAGTGGAGAAGAATTCTACAAGCAAGCACACTAGAAATCTCTGGAGGTCAATGACAGAGGTTCTTTGCTGGGATTCGATACAGATTCCAGAAAGTCTAATGCAGACATGTTTGTATTTAGGAAGTCATATTCCTAAATTCTGGCAGTTTCAGGGGTTGTTTATTGTAACACAGAATCCTGAAGCTATTAACTCAACTTTTGACAATGACCAGATTCTCCAAGAAACATCTGCTGGGTGTGTGCCAAATCTCAACAATATCTTCCCTAATAAGTACAGCTTGGGCTGCAATCCTACACATACTTACTTGAGGGTAAACCCTATAGAACTCAGGGGATGTACCTGTAAATAAACATGTTTAGAATTCTGCTTCGATAAATACATTTTTATTAGATCAAATTGAAATCTTAAAAGTATATTTACCCCCAGACCTAACAATAGATATTTTCAAATCTTTTGCGCTGTCTGCATTATTTTTCCAGTAATGTACACAGAGTAATGAAAGGAATGACTGGTTTTATGAATCAAATTCATACTTGCCAAGAGGCACTTATTCAATTGTTGCTCCTCTTATATTTAGTAGGGGAAAGTAATTGTCCCAGCAAAGTGTCTTTTCTAGTGTCTGTTTGCTGGTGTTCTTCTGCAGCTTTTTAGATTGTGAGTCCTTTGGGTACAGGGAGCCATTTAATTATTTGACTTTGGGCCCAATCCTATACAGTGTGTGCCAGTTCACCAATGGTGTGCACTGTCACAAGCATGTAGGCAAAAACGTAGGCATGTTTGCAGGCCCTAGCACCGGTGCTAATCTAGTGCTGGGCGAGTGCCGGAGCTCCACTGCTGAGCGGTTGCATGGACCGGCAAGCAGCAGAGAGGTAGGTGGAGGCATGGGGGGGAGGCAGGGAGGAGGCTTCCTGGGGCAGGGGGAGGCAGATGGAGGGTGGGGAGGAGGTGTGCTGGGGGAAGGAGTGGGGCGGGAGGGAGGATCCTGAGCCTCTGTTTCGGGCTGCTGCCCCAACACAGAGGCTCAAAATTCTATGCCAACCCTTGGGTGAATGTAGAATTGAGTAGCCCCATTGTAATAATGTTTGCACTAGATTAACAGGCAGCCTAATCTTCTGCTTACTTGGAATCAAGTCCCACTTTTTTTTTTCCAGTGACCTTTTCTCAAATGTACATGTGCCAGAGACTCTAGCAGTTATGATAAATGCATGTGTTTGACCACTGCCCACTTTTTAACAAATAGCATGGTGGTGTGTGAAATAGCCTGAAATAATGGAAATAGGGCGGGGGTTTTTAAGCATTTAGCCCCCACCATGGACATGGTTCGTTTCCCAATTGTGCTTGCCCACACTATTTATAGTGAAATATTTGCTGCGTGTAGTGTAGTGTAGTGTATGGTCAGAATAGGAAAAATGGCAGGGCCCAAGTGGTTAAGACCCACCACAGTTTTTAACAAATAGCACATCCCCCAGCACTCTTCATTAAAAAAGATTTCTTGAGCAGTTCTCACTTCCGGCCCCTGTGAGCTGTGCTGTCCTGTGGAGCCCCTGATGGCTGGCAGTCTCTTCCGCGGCCTGATCAAGCCTGTTGCTAGGCAGCTCAGCCACAACAACCTCCCTGAAGTGACAATGCAGCCACTGCTGGGTCCCGCTGGGGCAAGCTTAGTTGGCTGACGTGATAGGTTCCTAACTCATCAGCCACTTCCAGGTTCACTCCAAGGCCCTGGGTAGCAGATGGCCCCTCCCACTCCAGATAGCTGGCCAACAGCATGGCAACGCAGCTGCAGCCTCCAGGCAGACCTGGCAGGGCAACCAAATATGGAGAGGAGGCTCCATCCAAGATTGGGGTCCATGAAAGGAGCATTATTTATACAGGGCAAGGGCAGGAAAGGGCAGGGTGATCAGACGTGCCTGTGCATAAAGGTCCCTCAGCAGCCAATGAGGAGCTCAGTAAAGGGTAAGCCACCCTGTAACCCTTGGTGGAAAAGGCAGGCAGAGGAAGCCAGGTGGTTTAACCTCTTGCTCTGGCCCTATTTGAGGCTGCTTGGGTTTCCCTTTTGCTCCTGAGAAGGGCCCTCAGCCCCTGTCCTGGATGCTTTTCCTTCACTGCCAGCAGCATCCTCGGCCGAACGCCCAGCAAACAAGCAAGAGCCAAACATATGCATTTCTTGTAAAGTGTTGTTTGGTCCTAAAAACAGACTATCCCAGCCTGTATTGGGATTACCGTAAGTAAGCCTATGTCATTGTACATAACAAACTATCACATCTTCGTCCCCAGCCATTCCCTGTATCTGCTTCCCTTCCTCTTTTGTTTCCCTTGTGCATTGTGCATCCTTTGGGAATGTGAGCCTTTGGGAGAGAGACCTGTCTTTTCACTCTGCATAAAGCACCATGTCCATGGATAGTGCACAAGAACACAATCACATGGGATTGCGTAGAGACCCCTGGAAATCCTTCATTACGTGGGTTTCCTTCATAGCACATCTGTCATAGGGTCAGCATTCTAAGACTCACTCTGGTTTGCCCAAGCATAGAGTTCCATCCCACAACACAAAGGAAATATAATCTTGCAATGAGACTGCCGTGCATCTACATTTTGTTCTGAACACATTTCAGCTGGTGTGCTGAAGGCAGAACAGGCTGTGCTGCCACATCATGTTTCCCAGCAACACAGAACACACCACAGATTAGCTCTAACTTGCAAAGCTTTAAAAAACAACAACATGCTTATTAGTCATGTTTTTAAAGATCCAGAGAACCGTATCTTTGTTGGAAAGGGAGCTAGATGTTGGAACAACATCAGCTCGCTGAAACATAAGATACACTCCACTTGTTCACATAGTTTGTGACCTTGGATAGCTGACAAACCAACATGATAGGATTTCAAGCTTTGTGTTTTGCAAGCTTCAGGTACCAGGTGTTACTGAAGGTCACTGTTATGGAAAAATAGGCTCTCCCACAATTAGGAAAAGGCTACAGAGAATGGCTTTTATGCAACACAGTTCGTTAATGATTAGCCATTTTTAACTATGAAGTTAAATAGTTATTCCAAGCACTCTGTTATAATAGAAGGGGGGATAAATAACCATTAATTGTGAACCACATACAACAAATTCAAATGCATATGATATGTGAATGCAAGTATTGTATTTCCAAAGGAATAAGAAAAATAAAGTGTAATGATAAGTACAGTGAGAACTAGGACATCAATTCTGATTAGTTCATGTTTCCTTAAATTCTAACACTGTGGGGACTTTTTAAACAACAAACTGCTACCAAAATATATCTCTTTAATTTAGATAGTTCCCTAAAATCTATCTGCCAACCTAGCCATAATCTTTGTGGGAATAAAAAAAAATTAGGTTGACAGGTACTAGAGACAGTCCTTTCAGTGATAGCACCTCACCTATAGAATTCCCTTTCTGCAGAGATAAGGCTGGCTCCCTCCCTAGGTAACTTTAGATGGAAAATCTAATTTTTTTCTTCCAGAAAGTATATTGTTAAGTGGCATAATGCTCTTTGCAAACTTATTTTACTGCTTCTTGTTTCACTGCTTTTAATTGCGTGATCTTTTATTTTGCTAATTGCTTTGTTGTTAATTCAAAGTAGGGTATGAATAAATACATACATAAATGAAAAGACAAAGGGCCCAATCCGATTCAGTTTTCCAGTGCTGGTGCTGGTATGTCAGTGGGGTGTGTGCTGCATCCTGTGGTTGAAGGGCAGTCACTGGGAGCTTCTCAAGGTATAGGAACATATATTCCCCTACTATGGGGCTGCATTGTAGCTACACCGCAGCTGGAAAGTTGGATAGGATTGGGCCTAAATTTGACTACCAAAGGCTTTCTTCCATGATGAGTCTTCCCCATGTCGCTCCAATGCATAACATAAATTTATTTGACCATCAACTGACTTGCAATATCTCCACTGACAAATTTGATGTACTGATGTAGATACCATGATTGCACAATTTTTAAAGGTTATTTCCTCTGAAGAAACACAGACTGGGCCTGTATGATTCTAAGTACAACAAAGTGCAGAGGCAGGCCTAATCCTAGCTTAAGCCATTCCTGCCCAATATTGCATATACGCAACAAGGACCAAAAGTGTACACCTGTGGGCTGGGCAAAAATGGGTTAAGGCCAAATTGTATCATCAGGATACTCCAGAGAATCTACACACACAACACACACACCGGTGCAACAACAGTCTCATCTGCAGGATCCTTGTGTTGTATTGTGTGTGTGTGAGTGTTTGAGTGTGGTGCCTGTTGCTGTGTTATTCATTCCCAGTGGTCAGGAGGGAACTATCCTCCAAGCCTGGACACTCATTGGCCTTGCACCTGCTCCAGCCCCTGCTCAGTTCACCCTGGCAGCACTTCACTGGCCTGTTGGGACTGATTGGGTGCAGTGAATGGCACCTTGGACATCACATGGATGACGCACCAACTTCACCGCAATGACAAACAGATGTCATACAGACACCAACTTCATGACAATGACACTTGGATGATATGCTGACTTCACAGCAACGATAAATGGACATTGCACAGATGACATGCCAACCACACTGCAATGACACATGGTTGTCACAGTGATGTTTTGGTGATGTCAAGGCAATGAGGCACCGCTCTGTGGATAACAGGCTGTGTCAGTGTTTCTGTTACTGCAAAGGGCTGCACAATTGTTGCTTTGCTAGGACATCTGTGTGACATCAGTGTGGTATTACCAGGGCAGTTTAGGATATGACAGACATTGCACTGGCATTAATGCACCACACACAGCATCTGAATAGGACTGGGCCATAAATGAGCCCCATACTTGGCCATGGTTGTTGTGGATTGGCTGACCTGGCTTGTCCTCATGCCTCTCTTGCCTTTACTTCAATCACCTTTGTCTGAAACAAAGAGGGATTAAATGCCAGGTAAACCTTATACCTTGTTTTATGATGGAGATAATTGCTGCTACTGTTGTTTACTGGGCTGCTGTTGTGCAATTGCAAATTTTGGTGTGAAATGATTTGAAAACGGCAAATATCTATGAGTGTTAGCATTTTTTTTAAAACCTATCATTTGGCAAAGGAAAGGAGATAAAATAACATTTACAAAACCTGGGGGCAGGCTTTGTGGTACACAACACACTGCTGTGTAGAGCTAATTCACATGACCTTTGTATGGGTCAAGGCGTGGGCTGAGTCAGTCCATTCAATAGCTGAGCAAATATTGAATCCGTTGTTGGTTTATTTTACCCTGTACTGAGATGTGAGAGGTGAAATTCTTTCATTTTGGACAGCTGATCAGTCAGATCAAGCTGACCAACATGGATGCTGCAATGCAATCAGTCTGCAATGTCTACAATATAAACATTTAACTCCTTACCCACTGCAGCACAGAGAACAAAATATACAATCACACACATTAGCCCTAAATCTGTATGGTGGCAGAAGTTTGGAAGCAGACAATGGTACAAGCCCTATAAACATGGGACAAATCTGAGCCCAAATGAGCAACGGTGCTAATGAAACCCAACAAATTATTTTAGGTATATAGTCATTTGTGTGGTTTTGTGTACATGCATGAATGTTTTAATGTGAGGCAGAAAGCTGAACAAATGATACATTGGACCTTGACAAGTATCACTTTTTAAAAACAACAATGTACATTCCCACCAATGTAAATGTTATATTTGCACTACAGGAAATGCAACACTCCCCCCCCCCCCAAAAAAAAACCCCAATTTGTGTGTTGTGGCACTGCAGAGCAGTATCGAGAGAGCAGGGGGTTGAACCTCATATAGCTTCCTCTCCTTAGGTGCAACTTGGAGGTTTCTACTAGCCTGTTCTTCCTATATCCTCATCAGCACATTACTGACTGGTCTCCTCTAGCTTTCCTCTCCCAGCTGTACCTCAATTCCTCACTCTTCCTGGCTCCTAGCTGCCCTGGTGACAAGGAAGGCATGGGAAGGAGGCCAGAATTGCTCTTCATGATGAGGCCAGGCTCACCCACTGGTTGCTGCCATGGTTCCCACAGCCTCCCTTTGGCCATTTGGGGATTTTTCCTGGCACTGGTGTTGTTCTGCCTGGAAGGGGGTGCACCATATCAGTCTGACAGGGTGCCAACCACTCTGAACCTTCACAAATATCACGAGTGAAAATGCATTAACTGACGAACATATCCTGAGCTGCCTGGGGCGCCCAACCTCAGCAGCACCAAGAATGGCTGCCGCCGGATTCTGCACGCCTTGGGCTACCGCAGGTGGCACCTCGAGAGAAGGAGACTTTCATTCCCTTCTCCCAGGTAAGGGAAGCAGCCCCGCAATGGGGTTACTTACTTTACCGTTGGCGGTAAAGTAAAGGTGTTCGTGTAGGGCGCTGAGCCCCACACAAACGCCTTTGATTCGGTGGAGCAGAGCTTTGTTTAACCTCCTTTTAAAGCCACCTGAGCACATCTCATCAGCACATCAGCACATCTCATTCCAGTAAGGGAGCAGACACAGAAATCCAGTCCTCACCAAACTTGCATTCAGTAGCTTATCATTTTGCTAGGCAACCTGTACTCTGGAACATTTTAAAGAAATGAAATAGATTCCAGAAGATACATTCAGAAGGAGTACAAACATTATTATTAGGAGAAACTTAGCAGAATACAGACTCAGTTTTTCTTTATTAAAATCCACTGCCAAATTTTTACACATTTGACACATGTAATTGGTAGTGTAAAACTGACGAAGCTGACTTGTTTGGGACCTAGCTGAAATCAAGTCACATTTTTCATATAAGAGATATGAATTTAATTTGCAACCTTAATGTCTGGACAACATAATATAAGTGTAAAAATTGGTTGAAAAAGTGTAGCCTTTTTTTTCCCTTTGAGGCAAACATATTTACAGCACTGAGTTCAATATTTTATAACTAATCAATAGATCATCTATATGAAATGTGTTTGAACAGTCATAATGGGAATTCCTCTGTGAAGTTATTTATTTATTCTCTCATTCATGCATTCATTCATTTTTTTGTCCCACTTTTCAATGTAAAAAGTTCCCCAGACACCCACAAATATCTATTTAAAAGTTGAATTTTGAAAAAAACAAAAACCCTCATTGTTAAAACAATACTTCTAAATAGCATTTACAACAACAAAGGAACAAAACACAACACAGGCAAACAACAAAAGCTTTTCTGAAAATGGAAGGAACAATAGGTCAAAGCAAAAAAAATCTTAAGTCAAAGGAAAAAAACATTGAGGTTTCCCCTCAAATGGCAACATCAACAGCTGTTTTCTGCTCAGGACTGTATGATCCAAATCAGCTGAAAAAGTGTGAGTGCCATGCAAAGGTTTTTTGTGTTGTTTCCCTTCACTGCGTTTAACAATATATTTTACTGCCTCAACAAAACCATGAAAATCTTTGTATTGCTCATTAACTCTCCATCAAACAATGCAGAATTTAAAAATGTGGAATGTTATTGTCTTCGTACACAGAGTGAGTATAATTACGTATGCAAATACAAAACTTGGGCTTGTCTGTGGACTGGAAAATAGAAAATCAAACACCTTTGTGAAACATCTGCTGATTCAGGTGCAGAACACAAATGGATGATTGTCACTCTATTTGAGAGGGAAATGCAAAATCACAGCTAAGCAATAACATGCTCCTGTCCCCTCTGCTGTCCTTTCTTCGCTTACTCACATCTCTCTGTCAGTTCTCTCAGATTGCACTCTTGTTCTTCTTTTTCTCATCCAGCTCCTTAAGGGTTTGGCAGGGCCTTTTTATTCTGTCAGGTTTCCTGTGCCCTTACAAATGGTACAAGAAACAAAAATTCTGTCAATAGAGTGTTATGTATGCAGGATCGAAATCCTGCATAACTGATTGGCCCAGACTTATGGCTGGTCAATTGGGTGATGGATCAAAATCCTACCATCCGATTGGCCCTCTAGTTAATGTTTCAATTGCACCAATCATAGGGAGTTTGGGCAGAGCTAAAGGGTATAAAAGCCAGAGGTGTTTGCCTTGTGTCAGATTCATTGCCAGGTCCTGTTCTGAAGCTGGAATAAATGTATTGAGCTGTTATCACTATGCCTTCCTTTATTCGCATGGACCCACTATATAACAAGAGTGTTTTGCATTATGCAGATCTACAGCTGCTTTGGGCTGCCCAGGACTGGCTCCCTCCCTGGTCTGCTGTGGCTTACTCAATGCCCGCTCTCCCCAAGCCCCCACGCCGGCCTGACTTGGCTGGTGTGGCCTTACCTCCTGTGCTGGCCCAGCGGGGCTTGGGTCAGCCTCTCTCTGTGACACAATGTGCCTTACAGCATGTTTGCAATACCCTGGGGCCGGTGCAGGGGATATGCGTGGCTTATCCAAGAGTAGCAATTACACCAACAGTATTACAGAAATGACATTACATAAAAATGGAAGCTGATAGGTAATATTTTATGAAAACCTTTGTAATTTCTATTTGGTAAATTATTGGGAAAAAAAACTGAGGGATTAATTTAAAAAATTCCACACAAATTATTAGTGTTCTGGAAAATCTTCTCTATAATGGCAGAGAGGAGAAGACACATGTATTTTTTATATATATTTTCCCCAAATAAAGTTTAATACATGTTTTAATGAAAGGTCATGAATTCCATACATACACATCCCTGTTTGAGGAATGGAGATGTCTGATAGCAGATGACTCTCAGAGTAACTGACAAATATGTCACTAGGTGCAGTGGACAGAAGCAAAAATAAATGAACACAGACTAGCTGTAAGATGTCTAACAAACAGCAGTCAGGGCAATAACTTACCTGGTGACATGATGGATTTTGCTGATCTTCAAAATCAATTTAACTGTTATCAACAGGACATGCTGTTCAGCTCAATTCGAACTCTTGTCTCAGCAAGAAAGGTGCTGCTGAGAAAAAGTTGCTGGTGAAGATTTGGAAAGCTCTTTTCTCTGTGGTAGGAGTCATTCTCTGAGAGTGGAGGTCAATATCCTGCAAACTATACATTTCATCAAGCAATTGGAAACTGCCCCTGTTCTAGATAACTTGCCAGCAACCTACCATCAGTGACAGGCATGTGAATGCATACTCTTTGTTATCAATTAGGTAAAAATAGGTGTATTTGTACATAACAGCTTCTCATGGTGGGGTCGTAAACCTGTTTCATGAAGAAGCCTTGTCCTGTGCAGCTAGCATGGCCTCATCCAGGAAGAGTGGAAATCCTTACATCTGTGATCCTGATACAGAACCAGGAACAGGCTGCTCTGTGTTGGTCTCACTGCATGCCTCCACCATACAGGTGGCCAGCACTCTCAACACTCAGGAAATGAAAATCTCATAGACCTTGGCCAATAAACCCGAACAGTTCTTACTGCAACACTCTCAGCACTGTTTGCAGACATAGAAAGGAGAGAATGGTCACTAGACCCAGTCTCTCCTCAAAGAGTTGATCTGATTGGCCTAATAGCAGCCTATCTTACAGGATGTGTGTGCAGCCCTAATTCAACATGGACCATGGGGCATTCAGCCATAGTTCTGAAAGCATTTTTACCCTGCACAGAGTGTGTGTGTCTGTGCGCGCACGCATAAGTCTGGTTCATCCACGAATTCCCCTTGCCAGATTGGAATGAAAATGTGTTTTCTCCTACAACCTGTTATAAAATAACATCTACCGTATTTTTCGCTCCATAAGACGCATTTTTCCCCCCAAAAAAGTGGGGGGGGAAGTGTGTGCGTCTTATGGAGCGAATACTGCAAAAAAAAAAAAATCCGCCCTGGCCCTGCCGCCTGCCTGCTCGCTCTGCTCTGCTTCCCTGGGCAGTCAGAGGATACTCAGAAGTAAGTCTCAGAGTCACTGGGGCTCACTTCCAGGAAAGCGTGGGTGGGGTGGCAGTCTGCCCAAGCCCGCTTGTCTACTCAGAAGTAAGTCACAGAGTCACTGGGGCTCACTCCCAGGAAAGTGTGGGTGGGGTGGCAGTCTCGCTGCCCAATCCTGTGCATGCCTACTCTGAAGTAAGTCCCATTAGAGTCAGGGGGCTTACTCCCAGGAAAGCCTCTCTCTCCCCCCCCCAAGCCTGGAGCATCACAGCCTCTCTTTCCCCCCCACCCCAAGCCTGGAGCATCACATCCTCTCTCCCCCCAAACCTGGAGCATCACAGCCTCTCTCCCCCCCCAAACCTGGAGCATCACAGCCTCTCTCTCCCCCCCCCAAGCCTGGAGCATCACAACTTCTCTGCAACACAAACACTTTCCCCCCTCTCTCACACACACAGGCTGCCCCCTTCTCTTACACACACAGATGCTCTGCCCCCCCCCTCACACACTCACACAGCAGGGGAGGGGCGCTTTCACTCACCTCATCCAGCATCTGAATGTAAGCCCCCCCCCCATCACAAAGAAAAAACTGTCTCCTTGGTCAGAATGCCAGTGTTTGCTTATTGCACAAGCCCCAGGTAAGGCTCGGTTCTCACCATAAATCCAGAGGTTTGTTGTGTCTTGAGAATTCAAGTTGTGGTTGGACTTTCCACTTGTTCATTTGTATTGGAATCACGGAAGAACTGGCGAGGAGGTAGATGTGGTGTCAGCAGTGGCCCCTTTAAGGGTAAGGCCTGGGCATTCAGCAGAGTGTGCTGCACAGCTGCAGCCACTGGAAGGCAATAGGGCCCTCAGGGATATAAGGAGTACCTGAGGCAGAAAGGGTTTGTGGGTTTTGAAGGAGTGCAGGCCTGACCTGCTTTATTGAATTTGGAATCTGACTGTGGATTGTGACTGGACTTGGATACCCTGATGGATTTGACTAACCTTGGACTGTAATTTGGCTTATTGGTTCTGGACTCTGATTTGGCAACTCTGATTGATGGGACTGATTTACTTGGCATTTGTGGACTGGAACTGGACTCACTTTTGCTTGCTGCACTGGTGAGTTGCACAAGGGGGACTGATCAGCCTTAAGCGGGCACAAGGCCCAGTGGATTGGGATTTGGCAGAACATCATTGTAGCAGAAAGATAATGTGATCCCCTATTTGTGTGCACCTGCTTTTGTGAGCTTCATAAATTCTGACTCTAGTGATGATGTTTTCTTGGGGTTTCCAGAAAACTAGAGTACTCAAACCTTTAAGTCTCTCCATTTGTTAATGACAGTGATAATGGTTCTTAATGCCACTGTTGACTGCTGTTCACTTTACATGGTTCAAATGTTATTCTGTTATAGTTTGTTAAATATTTTATTACACTATTTGGTTCAGAATATTTTTTTCCTGTTTTCCTCCTCTAAAAACTAGGTGCGTCTTATGGTCAGGTGCGTCTTATGGAGCAAAAAATACGGTATATTTTTCAGCGAGGATGTGCTCAAGTCACTGAGCTCGAGTAGCGAATTGAGTCACTGACCCCCTGACTCGACATGACTTGCGAGTCATAGCAGCAGCCATACTCAACCTCAGCCACTTATAGAGTCATTTTGACGCGAGTTACGAGTCATTACAAGAAACAAGTCAAGGCATGAGTCAGATGCAACTCCACATTAAAAAGGGAGATGCTGGTGTGTGTTGGAGTTCTCATTTAACACTCCTCTGATGTTCCCATCCCATCTGCAGTCAGGAATGTGTTGAAGTCCTTTACTTCAACCACCATTTTCATTTAATTGATGTAAACAAAAGCTGTGTTGTTCAAGTGAGTGCAGCAGTGCAGAAAAACAATTGTTTCCATACAAGCCTCAGCACCAACCATTCACATCATAACACCTGATTCCACCTTCAGAAGGAGCACCAGGTATGCCGAGCTGCAAGCCACGGACAGTGTGAGGGGACAGAAGTTGCAGGCAGGAGGGAGGATTTGCCCTTAGCAGCCAGGAGGCTTATGACCCAATCCTTTGCAGGTCTACTCCGAATCCCACTGTGGTCAATGAGGTTTCCTTTCAGGTCCATGGGGCTCCTTCCCTTCCTCATCCAGAAAAGAAACTCAGACCATCCATTTGTTCCTTGATTGCCAGGAAAGCCTCCTCCCATATGTTCTGGCTCTCCCCCCACTACTCACTCACTCACTCACTCCCTTCTCCCCGGAGGGCACCCAAGGCAGCTAAGTCTCCCTCCTCCTCTCCACTCCCAACCCCCACCTCGTGAAACCAATTTATCCTCCTCTCACCACATCATTCTGCTGCTGCCATCCTCCTGAATGCTAACTCCCAGATCGGCCATGAGGTCTTTGGTGCAATGTGGAAGAGGTGAAAAATGAAGGAAGGAAGCACACACACATTCACAAAACAGAGTCACAAGCACACACAAAAAGCAAGTTACTAATTAAGTCAATTCAAGTCATGCCTCATTTCTGTCTCTAGTTGGGTTCGAGTTAGTGATATTCGTGACTCAAGTTAACATGAATCCTGAAAAACCAGCATTTTCACAACTCAAGTTGAGTCATCACATCTCAAGTGCCCATACCAGTTTTTAGAGTCATAAAACTCTAGCCACTAGTACTACTATTTCCAGACCTTAACATACAGTATACTTGCAAAGTTATTCAACACAAGTAACAGAGCAGGAGAGCTGGTATTCTAGCATTCAGATAGGCAAATGTGCTTCATCATTAGCTATAAATTTAGCATACAGAAGCAGAAAAATGATACTAAGTTTTGACATCCCTACTTCTTGTGCTTCCCCTTCTTTTAGAAAACAACAGAATTATGAGGAATCTTGAAGGGAAGTCATGTCCAACAACAATGAGGAGGTTGCCAAGGATAGGATTGAGAAGTGAATCTTATTACAAATTCTTTTTTCTTAAGACAAAAAAACACACCAAAAAAATCACACTTATTTGTTATTCTGAGTCAGTCCTACCTGTGTGAGCCCTGGATCCCTCTAATGTGGTCTTTTCAGGAAGTTTGCCATCATATCTCAAGAAGAAAAATGAATGGGGCAAGTAACAAAAATGATTAATTGAAATTATGGAGAGCACTGTTATTGTACAAACTGAGCTTCTCTGGATATTTGCTCAGCTGGAAAATATCTTTATGAACATGCTCACCAACCTCCCTAGAGTTCTCACAAAAAAGAGGATGATGAATATTGATACTATAAATTGCTATCCCACTTAAGAGACATTTGGAATCCTAATGCTCTTGCTGAACTATTCATGTACTGGTATGCCTTTCCCTTAATGTTAGTCTGCTAATGAATGAACATAAGGCCTTTGCTTTATTTTGCTTCATTGTTTTACTTTTAGGGGTGGATCACATAATGCCTTTTGTATGTGTTATTTAAGATATTTAAAGTGTACTCTAAAATTGTTCAATCTGAAGGCAATAAACAGATATTTACAAATATCATGCAAGTACACTTTTCACAAAACTCAGATTGGAAGAATGTACTTCAAAAGCAATCCAGGATTTGTCACAGTGTGTGAAAAATCATTTTATGGGCTTCCGTAAAGACTGGGGCCAAATTATATATTATGGAGTGAATTCTCTCAATGACCACCCATGTTTGGTTTTTTTTTGTTTATTTGCAGCATGGAAACCAATGGGCAATTTGATAATGGGTGGTGTGTATTACTCTTCCTCTATAACATTTTCCAGAACTGAATTGTTCAAGCCTGATAACAGATAGCTATATTTTTGTGTATGGTAGTTCTGGGGATGATTTGGATCAAGAGAACAGCATGGGAAATGGATTCCACATCCTTTCCCTTTATACCACTTTAACGATAAAATTAGCAGTTTTTCCAAAGTGGTGTTTAGTTGGCGTTTAGTAGTGTTTAGTTTGGGATATCAGTCATGGAGCTCCTGGTGTAGTTTATTCCTGAGATCATGTATGTGAAATGCTTTGATCCTTCAAAGTATGCTATATACTAACTTGAGAAACGACCTGCTGGATCAAACCAAAGGCCTATCTAATTCCACATTTTGCCTTCTCCAATAGCCAAGCAGATATTCAGGATTTTGGTTTATTTGGTTTTCGTATATTGCCATGACTGCTGAGCCAGCATTCCACTGACAAGACCAGTGGTGTTGCTAGGGGTTGTGTGGGGTGCGGGCCACACTGGGTGATGCACATGGGGGGGTGACACCATTACTGGCCAAAAATTTTAAAATCTTCATATTTTCAAATACAGTCGAGCGCTGCTTAACGACAGGGATCCATGTCATCAAGTGGGTTCTGATGCTATCTGAAGCCTCCAAAGGTGAGAGGAAGCTCTGTTCCCCGTGCCTCTGGAAGTTTGGTGGGTATTACCTTCTGACCAGCGGCAGCATATGCAACCAGTCACTGGCTGGAAGGTCGTTAAGGGGCGGTCATCTGTAATACCATCATGTTATATATCATTCAGTGCATAATTTTATGCAGAATGCAACGAACAAACCATGTTAAAATATCTGTCAAAAGTTAAAGCCCAAAAACCAGCAGGGTGGGGCGATGGTGCATCACCACGGCCACCGCTTGGGGCAGCGCAATGCCCACTGCATGGGAGGAGGTCCATCAGGGGGTGCTGGCCTCCTGCACCAGCTGCCTTGGGTCCCTTTTAGAGCCGCCCTGGGTCCCTTTTAGGGAGAAGGGCAGGATACAAATAAAGTTTATTATTGTTGTTATTGTTATTATTGATGCAAACCCTAGTGACACCATTGGACATGACCACAGAGAAATGATCAAGTTATTAATCAAGGCTACCTCTGATGGCTTCTGAACAAGATTCTGCATCCAGTACTTAAATCCCCAGAGCTCATGAGTTAATCTCCAATTCCTAGGATCCTCCACACCGCTAACAGAATAGTTTGTCTTTTCTCTTTTACCCACTGTTAACACAAAAAGTCCAAACAAGGGTCAAATTGTAGAGACTGAAGGTGTTTCACAATGTTCAAAGAAAACATTCACATGAGCCTATGAAATACTGCCAAGTAAGTAATGGAGATAGATTACACAACCATCTGGCTACTGGGAGTGCAGCATAGGCTCCCTTTAGTGATTAGAGAGCAATCTCAAAACGTCCAGCAACTTCAGTGAGGACGTGTGTTTCACAGCCTAATGTCATTTTCATAATCTGTCCACAACAGGCATGTCAAAGGAAGTGATAGGTTGGAATTGCCCGGCTCCTCTTTCTTCTGTACATCATCCTTCAAACAAGGGCAGGATTTTTTTTCACCAAGTCCTAATTAAGTGGGTATTTATTAACAAAGTGTAACTGAAACTCACACTTTAGAGCAACTATTCGTTTTTCCAGCACTAAGAATGAAAATGCAACTGAGTTGTGGACATGGTGTGTTCAGTGGTGAGTTCATACAGCTGAGCTGGAGTAGAAATTCACAAAATCTGGTTTCAACATAGCCAAACAAATTGGGAGGCCTTGGTTTGGGGGGGGGGGGCACATGCATACAGTGACAGCCACAGTGTCAGGTGGTGGACCCCTGGGGCATCTCTGCCTTGGAGCATTGATTTCAGCGGGAAAATGGCATGGCATGAAGAAAGGTAGTGTTCGATGGTTAAAAAGAATTCTTAGTGTGTACATTAGAGTGTTCAAAAGGTTTCACGTACGTTATTTTATAACCTTAGCAACAATCGTTTAAAGTGGGTCAGCATTGTTATTCTCCATATTGCAGAGAGTTTGTTGAGGCACAGAAAGTAACCCTGTACATATGACCAGCAGAGGTGAAGTCTATGAGTCTGAGGAGAGGTGAGCATCACAACCACTTGTCCCTGTTGCATCTGACTCCCATGTTTCATGGTCACAGCTATCCTGGAATTTATGTATGTGCCTACACCCAAATGCACAAATAAGCTTCATTTGGGTGAACTATATCCTGCACAAATAGATCATCCGTAGAAGGAAGCCTACAGGCATTCAGGTGAGCAAACATAGCCTTACAGGCATGCAGATCAGGTGTGGTGGGGGCAAAGCCAGGTAGACTGGACCCACATTGACTTTCTGCCCCTGCCTGTACTGGCTTGTCTAAAACCAGCGAGTTAAGTTTATGACAGAGGTGAGTTTTCAACTCTGATCAGAAGCTCACTCTCTTCACTGCTATATGATACTTGTTCTTTTGGCTGCTTCCCTTGAAATTATAGAGTGTCAGAGTAGCTGCAAATTTTGCAAGCCAATGTGATTCAGTAGAAGGGACTGTATTTGAAGGGATTTTATTTGATTAAGAAAATCTTGTTGAATTGGGTTATTGATTGGTCTGTGAGAGTAAGGTCTTGCAGTGGGCTGAAACGGATAATGATTGCCAAACCCAAGATAAAGGAGAACTTTGTCTTTCATCTTGACTGTGTGTGATGTGTTTCAAATGACACACTGTGGATTTCACTTATCCACAGCACAGGGACATGATTCACTAGCTATGAAAAATGCTTCCTTCCTTTCCTCTTTTTCCAAAGAATCATAAAGTCTGGTTCTTATGTCAACTGACTGGCATGACTGCAACTTCCAAATAGCCATTTCTCATACTGTTCTCGTACTGATTGGGTGATCATGAGAGATAATTTATGATATGGCTGCTCCTCATACCATTGTAATCAAGGGAATATAAGAATAAGATTTTTTACTATATTGCAGCTCACACTGGTCCACAACAAGAACCTCATTTATTTTTTTAAAGATATATAATATTAAATATTCTTATATAATGTTTGTACATTTACTTTGATTCAAAGGGAACTTTAGAAACCTGTTCCAAGGTCAAGAATGGACCTCATGTTTTCTTGGGTAGCTCGTTCT
The DNA here is from genome assembly GCF_035046505.1 of Tiliqua scincoides. Classification (NCBI taxonomy): domain Eukaryota; kingdom Metazoa; phylum Chordata; class Lepidosauria; order Squamata; family Scincidae; genus Tiliqua; species Tiliqua scincoides. The sequence continues at coordinate 229,288,916 of NC_089821.1, forward strand.
TCTTAAACAATACACATTTATCACACTGAGTATGGCTCTTTATACTTACAAGGTTTGAATCTATAGGAGGCCTGCACCCTTTGACCACTAGTGTCAAGAAGGGAGTTGTGTTATCAGCATGAAGCTGTGGCCTAAAGCAAAGTCTAAAAGGGTAGGAGCCATCCAAACATCAGAAAGGACATATTATAAAATTTATTATCATTAAGAACTTTCAGCTTAAGTCTGGACTGAGCATGGAAGCATTTGTTTGCTGCTTCTTGCCACAGACCATATGGCAGAACATATGGCACAAACTCACTCTGGTTGGTATCATTAGACAACCGCCAATGGCCCAGGGCCCTTAGAAAGACCCAATGGCAATCCTTGTGACCATCCCTGTCAAGTTTGTGCAGTGATGATAGAGTTAACACCTTTGGCCAAAAGAGCTACTCCATCATCACCACCTCTCTCTCATTCCAGACCATGGTATCCCATCCCATCCCATCCTAGTGTCTCATCCCTTCACACACTTTGAAGGGCGGACAGCTCACCCAGGAAGGACAGAGCCCATGAAGAACAGTATGCCAGTGTCCTATTACTAGTTGGCTATTCGTCACAACTTCCATACTCCCGTGTCTACTGCAAGGGATTATGGGACAGCCAGTACCAGCATGATGAGCAGAAATAGAAAAACTGATATGGGACAGAGTACAGTTAACCTCAGAATGGATGCAACACACAAAGGAATAGTAGCTATTATGGAAATCACACCAGATTCAAGAGCTCTGGGGAAAAGGTTTGGGAGCCCCTAGTTGAGTGTCTCACCTTAGGATGTTACCACCAAGTTCTGTTGTCACTAAGTAACACTGCTGAATCACTGGATTCAGTTCTTAAATGTGTACTTAGGGAATATAGTTTATCCAGCAGACATATCATTCCAAAATACCAAAATTGCAGAGTTGGTTTTTTTCTTGTCCAGCAGAGACTTCCTCTTTCAGGTCATTGGAATATGTTTGATTTTAAACTGTTTTGAATGGAAATTGGCTGTCTGCGCCACATAGCTGCTGGTGACTAATGGATGTCCAAAGTCCCCATGACAAATTTTAACTTCAGAGTTCAACTGGAAAGATTAAGATAGTGGGTCAGGCATTACTCACGTCACTCCCCTGATATGAGGGCAAGAATGGCACCTTACCTTGGTGTGGGGGCTCTGTTGTAAACATGTCACTGGGTGACTGTAGAGGTCGCCCATTGACTTGTGCTATCAATATTTTTCTAGGAGCAATGCACTGAACCAGACAAAACTCAATGGGCTCTCAGTCAACACTGCTCATTCTCTGTTTGGGCCTCAAGTTTTAGAGCAGACCATTGACTGAATGAATAAGTTGCAAAACAGAAGAATGAAGCTATTGATTAATTCAGTGAGCAGGGGATTTTTAATACAACCCAGAAAACTACCCAACTTATTATACAAGTCATTCGGTCTCTGTAATCGTGGCTCCTGAGAATTCCAAGGACTATGACAGAAGGAGGGATATGCCCTTCTCAAAGCAGCACATGCCTTTTAATTTCCTGTCCAGCCTCTCATACCATTTCTAACCTTTTTCTATTCCCCCCCCCCATTGGTCCATTCCTGGTTGTTTATTAATGCACTCTGCTGCATTCTGTTTTTCACAGTAATTGCACCCAGCAAGATTTTGTTAGCTAGAGAACTTTAGATAACAATTAATCATGTTTGGAAGATTGTGAAACTGTTGCAGCTGAAGTTGCAGGCTCTTTTCCACAGTCAAATATCAAACATGTTCTCAATCTATTGTTGGATTTTTCCATCAACAGGTTGCAGTGAACTGAAGGAGAGAGAGTGTGTGCAAAATCTTTGGAGCCTCAGCTTCTGCACTTTTTTCCTTAGGAAAAGAGATGGTGTAAACCAGTGGTTCACAAACTTTTTAGTGTTGAGACCCACTTTTTAGGGACCCACATTTGTTGGAACCCACCGGAAGTGATGCCATTGACTTGGTAGTGATGTCATGGCCAGAAGTGACATCATCAAGCAGGAAATTTTTAACACCCCAAATGAAAAAATCAAATTAAGAAAGTAAATTAAACGTTTACAATAAGTTTAAAAATTTAAAATAAAGAAGAACTCTCCTAAACATCCCAAGAAATTGCTGATCTGGTTGAAAAAAATTTCCTAAACATCCCAACAGCTGCAACAATCCTATCCATACTTACCTGGGAGTTAACCCATCGACTCTCATTGTTAAAAGCATACACATAGTAGCCTGTTCAAAGTATCAATCTATAACGTTTGTCCAAATGCAGTCACATACCATGGTAGCATCAAGTCTAATATATTAAAAATAAAATACACATTGAAATGGATGGGGACCCGCCTGAAATTGGCTTGCATCCGACCTAGTTTGAGAAACACTGGAAACAATAACAAGAATAATATTATTGCAGTTACACAATGGTCAGAACTGTAAGAGCACATTGATATGGAAGTATGCAGTTGGGGGTGGCTAAGCAGGGTCAGCTTCAGAGAGGGGGACTACTTGGGCACATGATACTCTGAGTTCAATTCAAACAGCTTGTGAGGCCTCCCTGTGGGGGGAGGACCAACCCAGCCTTTCCAAGGGGGACCCCCTTGTGGAGGCCTCAGAACAGTTCACCAGAAGAAGGGGGGATTATGTCACCTGGTTCCCCTTCTTTGGGTTGGCAGCATTTGCCAGTCAGGAGCAGGGGCTGCTAGCAACAGGTCCTCCTGCCTGCTCTTTTAACTCCCAGCTGCCTTGCCATCCCTGGCCTCCAGGTTTATGTAGGGCAGACCCCTCCCCTTTGGCCCCTCCCCTTCCCTCACAGGGATGATACAAAAAGGGCCTGTCTCTGGGACTGCCCTCCCCTAGGATTACCACAACTCCTCTCCTTCTTCTCTCTGTTTCCCTCCCACTTCCTCTCACCTGGAGCTGCCAGGGTTGTTCCTGAGAGGGCTGGGAAGGCTGCTGCCCCTGCTCTGGTCTCTGCCTTTGGGGGTTGGGCTGGCCCTGCCCACCTGGGTCCTGTAGCTCTGCAGACAACTCCGGGAGGTCCAGCTGTGGGCTCCTGATGTCACAGCCACGTGCCCTGCCCAGCAAGGCAGGCCCTGGCTGGTTGGGCAAGGGAGTGCTCCCCTTCCCCCCAGGCAGGGGAGGGGCAGTTGCCCAGCAGCCGAATGGCCTGCGTCCTGTCTCTCCCCTCCCTCCTTCAAGGCAGGGGGCAAAGCGGGGGGTTCGGCACACAGTGTTCTTCTGTTGTGCCTTGCCGCCCACAGGAATACCCAGGCAGCATATGGGGAGGTGGCCCCATGCTCCACCGGCTTCCTCCCTGATCCTCTGACCCAGAAGTCCTCTCCCTGGGTAAGTTGGGGACCTGTGGGAGGAGGGGAACCCTGACACAGCTGTCTAATTAAAGCTGTTTTAGCACCTCAGATACATACAACTCATTGACCAGAAAAAGACTACAGAGTGTTCTAATGAAAGATTACTGTGACACACAGTGACATGTGCCTCTCAACTACATGGTGACAGCAGAGAAGCTGTAACAAATGCAGTGGAAGCTGCAGTAGATGGGGATGCATTGGTGAGGAGACCTCACAAAACCGGGCATGGTCAGGAATAAAATGGGTACTATTTGAAGACATTTATAGTGTGGGACTAAGCATGGCCCTTACTCTGTTGCAGCCATAGCCCTCTAATTTGTGCAGTTTTTATCTCAAAATACAGCCTGGTGCCATCTTGGGTCCACCACCTCTGCACTAAAAAGACAGAACCCCATACCCTGGCCGTGCTCCTTCCACACTGATGTGAAACCCCAAAGTTCAGCTCCTTCCACACTGATGTGAAACCCCAAAGTTCAGAACCTCCAGTTTCATTTACAGGGATATGACATTTAGGTTTCATGGCAGCATGTGAGGAGCATGGTAAGAAGGTGAATGATTTGCTGCTCGCACAAGCCGTCAGGATGCTGATAATTGCAGCTTGTCTTGATGTAAGGATGGAGGGAGGTGACAGCAGCAGACTTGAGATAAAAGGCATCCTGATTCCACTGCCCCTCTCGGTCCCCTTGCAAACTGTCACTGATGCCACCCACATAGAGAGGCTGCCTGGACAAACTGATGGTGCTTGACCCCATGCAGGAATGGCATCAGAGATCAGCCAGGTCATCACTGGCCAAGGGCCCACACCAATCTGAGAGCCCATTTGGCTGGGCACCCCCTGAACTCTCAGTACTGGTGGCAATACGGGGCTTTGTGCCAAGACCCCCAACAACCTGATGCCAGTTATTCCATCCCATTCCTTAAGACCATGATGAGAATGTGCGCTCTCATTCTTCAGGTGCCATGCTACAGATTTTGTGGAGAAACAGAAAGAAATTTTTTCCCACCACATTCATAAACAACCCAGGAAAGGCTCATAGCATATACATCTCACAGAAAAGTGTTGTCTGCCAACTCTGAGATATTTTGTTTCTACCAGCAGAGGTTCACTGGGAAGCTCTGTTCTACCTAGTGTTTTGCTGTGTATTCTTGCCACAGATGTACAGGACTTTAAGAACTCCATCCCTCCTGGGAGTGCTAAGCATTTTTCTTCATACCAATTTATGTCCTTCCCCCAGACATCCTGGAAGCCCCGCAACACAGGTTTATTATTGAGAAAGGTTGAAGCGGGCAGGGAGGAGACTCACAGGAACACACAGAAAAGATGGACACGTCTGGTACACATCAACAAAAGGAACAAGAAATCCCAAGTTGGCCCAGTTCTCAGGAATCCTGAAAAGCCGAACACTTTCTCCCCTTGATTTGCTTCTTTTACAAGCTCAGAGAATAAAATATCTGATGTTTCACAGTGGCTGCCCCAGGAAAGAATTCACTCATTCCACTCCAGCTTCCCCAATTTCTTTCCAAAAGATCCAGTTTCCCAACAGCTTTAGCAGACTCTCAGTGAAAAGAATGTTTCTGGCTTGGGGTCTCTCCAGTTCTGGTGGTTTAGCGGAGGATTTTGGAAAATGCATTTGCTCCGTTGCTCACAGTTACAGCAGATTCCTCCTGCAGCCCTGACTTACCATGTGCTAAATAATTATTCAGGCCTGCAGGGAATCGGAACACATAAATATTTACTTCATAAAAGAGATCCTGCAGACAGGAGGCCAGAGAAAAGTTAACTCTGGGTAATCATTTGTATTTCCTTTTCATTAACAAAAAATAATAATTCTAGATTGCCAGAAGCCATATAAAAAGGGCAGGCATATTTCTTCACCACAAACTGTTTCCACAATGGAAGGGTTTTTTTAAGCAACAAAGGCCCAAATCCTAACCAACTTCCTAGCACTGACACAGCTGTGCCAGTGGGGCATGAGCTGCATTCTACAATTGGGGTGCAGTCACAGATTTCCTGAAGGTCAGGAAATCTTTGTTCCCTAACCTCGGAGCTGCACTGCCCTTACCTCAGTGGTGGAAAGTTGGTTAGGATTGTGCCCAAAGAGATATAGCACTGCTTCTCTGAGGTGCAAGGCCCTCAGTCTCCCATTTTTATACGACCTTTATACTTGAAAAGAGCTTTGGAATTTGTGCATTGTACAATAACCCTGAGAGACAGTGGCTCATTCCTGTTCTAGAGATGAATGACTGAAGCTCTGAGAAAAGAATTAGCCAATGGCCAGAAGTGAGCTAGGATCAAGGAATGGGTTTGGGAGACCCAAGACCCACCCAGGACCTGTAACAATGCAGGGAAGAGACTCCAGGCTTTTTTCAGTGACATGATAAACATTAACCTTATCATTTACCCTTGGTTTACTAAAAGTCATTTCTGCAGTCTTATATATGAGCATATCAGCCATGTGCTAAGTAAATCCTTGAGCTACAACACAGTTGTTGGATGTAAACTCTCATGTATGCATGAAGTTGCTTCCCATCTTCATATACTGCATTTTTTTTAATGAACTGCAATTTGCCACATACATAGTCCTTCTTTACTGTATTAAGTTTATTTTGAAGATCCATGGCGTGAACTGGTTTATGTTTATTCCAAGTCTGGAAAACCTCAAGCTAATATTATTCAGAACATGGACCTCCCACTGAAGTCAGAAAAAGCTGTGCATTCAGATAGGTGGCAGGGCAGATAGGTGACAGGGCTTGCTGCTTTGCAGGGCTTGCTGCTTTGCTTGGAACAAGCAGTTGTGTTCGCTTTTCACTCACAACAGGAGAGGAAACTGAATGCTTTCCACATGCGCTGCCTCCGACGCATTCTCGGCATCACCTGGCAGGACAAAGTTCCAAACAACACAATCCTGGAACGTGCTGGAATCCCTAGCATGTATGCACTGCTGAAACAGAGACCCCTGCGTTGGCTCGGTCATGTCGTGAGAATGGATGATGGCCAGATCCCAAAGGATCCCGGCTATGGAGAACTCGTGCAAGGAAAGCGCCCTACAGGTAGACCACAGCTGTGATACAAGGACATCTGCAAGAGGGATCTGAAGGCCTTAGGAGTAGACCTCAACAGGTGGGAAACTCTGGCCTCTGAGCAGCCCGCTTGGAGGCAGGCTGTGCAGCATGGCCTTTCCCAGTTTGAAGAGACACTTGGCCAACAGTCTGAGGCAAAGAGGCAAAGAAGGAAGGCCCATAGCCAGGGAGACAGACCAGGGACAGACTGCACTTGCTCCCAGTGTGGAAGGGATTGTCACTCCCGAATTGGCCTTTTCAGCCACACTAGACGCTGTTCCAGAACCACCTTTCAGAGCGTGATACCATAGTCTTTCGAGACTGAAGGTTGCCAACAACAAGCACTTGTGTGATCAATTTCCTTCTTTCTGATACACATTGATAAGGATGTTTATGCCAAGAAAGATATCAGCATCAAGATAGCAGCTTTCCCAAAACTATGCAATATCAGAAGGAGTCAGGTGCTAAGAGTCCAGCATGTCTGCAGCTTATAGAGCTGATGCCATATCATGTATGCTCCAGGGGCTCCATCACTCATATGCTTGGAGTTTATCACTAGATAATGATGACAGGATGAGGAACTTTTCATCTGTCAGTATTTTATTACCTGTAATTTCTTCAAACACACTGATGAGCAATACTGAGACAAGGGAACCAAAATCAGGATCCAAGTTTAGGTCTGCGAGCTGCATGTAGTCACACAACCAGATGTGTAATTCATTAGGCTATTCCCTAAGAAAACTACTGGAAGGGATGTGAGTACGTTGTACAATCTATTCCCACAGGGGATGACACAATACATTGAAATGCAGATAGGATTGACACGTTGATCCGGAGTACGCTGTTATGCAAAATATCACCAGTAACAGTCAACACATGGCCAAATAGCAACAAAATGAAATCTGAGTACAGAATAATAATAACCCTGTAAACTAAGCTGTGTTTGTATCCTCAAGATCGACTGCTGAATTTAACCTACTGCAAGAATTAGCTAATTGCAGGGGTATGCAAAAGGGTGTCAGGGATTTGATGGGTGGTCTTTTCTCTAATTACATGACACACATAATTAATTGGTTGCTACATCTCTAATGTAACATGAGCATGCTTCCATATATGCTGCAATACATAGCAAGGATTCTTGTACCTGCATATTTGGGCATACAACATGTGATTTATGATTATGTTCCCAAGAACCCTCCTGTGTCCAGTGGTCGCCCTGCCATAATATCAATTTCAGGAAAGATTACAATGTTCATTGTAGAGATGTCCATCTCTGTAAAGAGGAAATAAAAGTTTAAGCTCTATGCAAGAGGCAAAAGTAACCTTTTGGTGGTCATAATACATGATGCAAAAAGATGGGGGGGGGGAGCTGACATTGAACCCAAGTCAACAAAGTGCAAGCACATAGCCAAAAGATCTGAGAAGTCCACCAGTACACATGAGGCTGCATAGAACTAAGGCTCAGCCAACATACTGGAGAAAGCAGTGCAGGGGCAAAGAGGGGCATTCACTTTCTTGTTCCTAACTTGCTTACTCTGCTTGCTGACCAGCCCTGAGCTCTGTCCCTAAACCTAGAGGACTCACCCCCCTCCCCCAGCTACAGGAACTGTTTTATTTCTTGGATGCTGATGACTGGCATTCACATCCTAAATTGTGGTGCTAGTAAGTAAAAGATCCTTCCTGTTTGAATTTTGGTTTAATCTTTGCACCAACAGTCTAGCGGTTTTTCTTCTCATGTGGAGAGGTCCTAAGGCCCACCCAGATCTCCACTATGGGGCACATTTACAGCCTCATCTTTTTGAGGGCTTACAGCAGTGGACCTCATGACCCACTGCTGTAAGTCCTCTTACAATGTCATAAGTGTGCTGCTACTGTGCACTGTGGGACTGCCAGTGTGAATGGCCAGAGGCCATCTGTGTGTTCCAGCAGTTCCTGGATACCATGCCAAAGGAGGTAAGGTGGTGTCACAGATCATTTATAGGCAGGAGGGGGAGTAATGGGGGGCAGGGGTGGGCAGGCAGGAGGCATTTCAAGGGTGCGAAGAGGTGGATCTTGGCAGCACTAGTGCATACCTCTTATCCCTGTTTTTCCAGCCCAACATGGCCGCTGCCTCTCCACAGTCATATCCCAGCAAAATAGCTTGTGCAGGAAAGCATTTTTACTTTGCTTTCCTGGGCTACCTGTTCACGCATGATCACTGTAGCATGCAGTGATAGTGTGGCTGCCTTGGGTAGGATGGTGGAGGATAGGATTGGAGCATAAGAAACATTACAAAGAATCCTGTAGTACCTTAGAGACTAGCACATTTTTAACACATATGCTTTTATGGATCAGAGTGCTCCACATCACATATATGCAACCCACAAAATCGCTATGCTGAATATATGTCTCTCACAGCAATCCTATGCATGTCTTCTCAGAAGCAAGACCCATTGAATTAAATGGAATTTACTTTTAGATATGTGCACAAAAAATTGCAGCCTCCATCCTTAAAGTGCTACAAGAAGCTTTGTCAGTTTTGCTTCCACAGACTGACACAACTACCATTCTGGAAGTGCCTGACTTTCACTTGGCACTGAGTTTTGTTCTTTGAATCTACAAGAGGATTTGTTCCTGGAAATGGATCTGCATTCCTTGAAGTGTGGTAATTATTCAAGGCTTCAGAACTAGCTCAATACCATGGGGCACATCAGCAATCAGAAATGCAAGTTTTTATTCTTGTCTTATAATAATTTAATTTCTATGCTCTTTTGACACTCAGTCCCATGGTGCTCCAGCAACATTTGAATAATGGAATCACATGGGGGGGGAGTGTGGATTGTGTTGGGCATGCCCATATCAGTACAGAACATCACTTCCCTTGGGTCTGACTGCATTGACAAAGAACTCCCTCTGCCTCCCTGAGCTCTTCCCATCCTGCTTGATTCTGATATGCTTAAATATTACTAGAGCAGTCTGGGATTGAACCACAAGGGAAGCAGTTCTCTTGCCTCAATGGTATGTATAAATTGCACCTTAAGTTTCAACCCAAAAGCTATCTTTTCTGTCCCAATTAACAAGATTGGTTTTTTCTTTCTCTATTTACTCTAATTCCCAGCCATTTTGTCAAAATAGTGACTTCTTTGCATGTCTTTTCAGTTCTCATTCTAGAGAAACACACCATTCTTTTCTTTTGTGTTTCTTGCTACTAAAAACATAGTTGTATCCAGTTGTAACAATATTAACTAATTAGTATTGGCAACCTTCAGTCTCAAAAGACTATGGTATCGCGCTCTGAAAGGTGGTTCTGGCACAGCGTCTAGTGTGCCCCTAAACCCTAAACCCCACGCACCCCATGAGGTTAATGGACCGTGGCGAGGCAACACCTTACTGGCTGGGGACTGCCCAGCTTAAGGCGGGCAGTTAACTAATAGTTAACTTAACTAATTACTTAGTTAACTTAGTTAACTTAACTTAGTTAAGCAGTTAACTTAACTAATACAGTTGCACATAGTTGCATGGGGGTGACTGAAAATTTTGGCACCTTTGCACAATCATTGAACATAAAGAACAATGTCAAAATTACAGTTGCATCATACACACATTTAACTTACGTGAATTCAACCTTACATGCTCAGCAAAAAAGAGAAACAATTTACATAGTGCAGGCAATTCAATGGAATAAGCATGAGTTAGGAAAGTGAGATGGGAGATGTGAATCTGCTGTTCGTTCAGCCAGCTTTAGTTCTGGCATGCCTCTCATAGTGTTTAAAAATACATACTGCCTATAGTAATTTTGACTACACAGTTGGCCCTCAGCATCTACCAGAGTTCCATTCCTGGAAACCCCACAGATGCTGAAACCTGCAGATACCCAGGCTCACATAACCCAGATTTGGTTATTAACCTCACATCCAGACAGAACTGGAAGGTGCTTCTAGTCATGTCTGGGTGGTCAAATGGAGCTTTCCACTGGGTTTCAGAACCCACGGTCACCCAAATCAATGTGTTCCAACCCTAGTTTAAAAGGGTCCACCTGTATGCAATTTTTGCCTTATATGCTGCCCTTAGAACCCAATTCCCAAATAAGATGTGACTCTGCTGTATTGAACACAAACTAGCAAATAATAATGCTGATTAGTTACAGAATTCTTAAGATTTAATTGCTTGATCAGTTCAACGACCAATTACATATGCTGTAAAAGAAGTGGAAGAGTAAGTTAAGTAATGTGCTTAGCAGTTCTCACCCAGCACTCACCTCCCTATTCCCTGCTTCACCTGTTTTACCAGGTAAACATGAAGTACCTGGAGGAAAGGTTGTTCTTGCTGCCATCACTCAAAACTAGAGAGCTCAGACAGAAGGCGACCTCCTTAGAAAAATTTCCCTCCCAGATTATCCAGGGAGCCCAAAATCCACAGAGTCCCCTTCCAATCAAACAGTAGCCTAAGGGCACACTCAGAGTTGTGGAAACCTGCTCCCTCCCTGTATGAACTGAGACCAGGCAGGTAAAGGCAGAAAAAATACAAGAACTTTATTAAAAGATGGTGAAGATATCAAAACAATGGAGCAAAGAGTAAAGGATAAAAACAAGGCACTGATAACCCAAGAAAAGGAGGAAAAAGGGATAGCAGCAAAGATGTTAAAATGCAAGTGGCAAATGAAACAAAAGCTGATGCAGTTTCTCTGGGTTCTTTCTCTATCCAATCTAGTCTCACTGTTCCAGGTTCTTTGGCCATGTTTTGGCAGAATGGGCACATGAGTCAGTCCCATGGAACATCAAGGTGCTACCAATGCCTGACCTGGCCTTGATCCTGCTTTTTATAACCTGTGGGCGTCACCTAGTTTTCACCTGTGGGACTGGGTGTGGGTAAGGTCACTTGGAAATCAGGTGTGTCACAGTCCAATGAAGGGCTAAGATCCTGGTGCTGCAAAAATCCACCCTCTTCTTCCTCCTTGCCTCTTGGCCTCCCTGCCCTAACACTCCCCCTGGCCTTCCCCTCCCCACCCATGACTTACCTCACCACCAACTTATGGGCACTGGCAGAGGCTTTGCAAACCACTGCTATTTGCACTGCTACCCACTTGCAGCAATGGCCTAGAAATGCAAAACAGTAGCACTGCAGGGCCCCCCTACTCACCAAGATGAGAAGCAGTGAAGGTACTCGGTAGCAGCATCATGACCAACTGCTTCCAGGGTGATGACCAATTTCAAGCCAATTAGACCCTGTGGTTGGTGGGAGGGAGGGAAAGCCATTCAGTGGCAATGCTCCATTTGCCACACTCTTGTGACACCTTGGCATGGAAGATTCCATGCTTGCTATAGAGCAAGGTGTTGGCTCCAGGTGCTCCTCTTGCCACTCAGTACGGGGTCCCTCAAGGCACGGAGCCCAATTTGGCCAAATTGCCCTAAAGCCAGTCCTGGCCTTGTGCTGCTGGAATCCAGACAGGGTTCGGCCCTTAGTGTATATCCAGAATGAATCAAGTGAGGTCAAATGACACTTAATTGGCAGACCATGCAGGACAAATACTGGGTGCAGAATACATTTTAAGAGAGCATGTTGGAGAGACACTGAGAATTCTTGTGAGCCTCAAAGTTCAAATTCAACTTAAAAAGTTGAAAAACTTTGCCGAAGTTCATGACTTTTTGAGGTTTTGGATGAAACATGTTTCTATAAACACAAATACACCCTATTTTCAGTCTCTCAAACATATTTCCCGTAATCTATGGTGCAAAAAACAAACATAACTATCCAACAAGGCTTCAATTTGAGTGAATGGCAAAGCTCCACATTAAAGAACAGAGTCTTCCACAGCTGCATCAACATTATCTATACAAATGACATGATGCTACTTGAAGCTTTGGCGTTGAAACCTGAATCCCAGAGTCAGCCAAGGTCTGGAATTTGGCCATTTCCGAATTCTTGTGTAAATGATGCTGCCATCTTGCTTATTTTCCACTGAGGTTTTCCACAAATTAACAGCTGTAGCAGACTTTTGGAAAACACAAGTTCTTTCCAAGCCTTTCTTCTTTCATATTCTTCTCTTAATTTCACTTTGCTCCATATGGAGAGGAAGAAAAAAATTAAATTACAAATAAAAAACAGAATATAAAAAATGACTGGGAGCACTAATGTTTGTTCTGCTACTATGGAGGGGGGAAAGCATTTCTTAAGAGGAACACACACAAGAGCTTTGATCTGCTGACCATGATCTCACGGTAAAGATAAGGACGATATGACCAAATGAAGATATTTAAAGGGAGCCATTTTGTAAACAATCTCTTTGTTTCTATGCATAACCCCAAATCAAGACACAAGCTTGATGAAATTCTTGTCAGAAAGATGGATTTCACTTTGCTTGAGTACAAATGCAGCCCCAACCCAAAATGAGACTAGTGAAACATTCACATATTAGCCGTACAAGGTTCTGCATGTGTTGCTTCCTCTCATATGCAGAACCAATGCCCCGAGGCCCTGTGTGAATTTCCAGTCAGAATGGCACACCAACAAACTCGCTTCAGACTGGGAGCATTTCCAGGACAGAGTACATGAAGGCCACAATCCTAACCAACTTTTCAGCACTGACATAAGGGCAATGCAGCTCCGAGATAAGGGAACAAACATTGCCTTACCTTGAGGAGGCCTCTGTAACTGCCCCCCAACTGCAGGATACAGCACATGCCCCACTGGCACAGCTATGCCAGTGCTAGAAAGTTGGTTAGATTGCGCCCCAAGTGTAATAAAAATGTACAATTAGTGCATTCAATCAATTTCACTCAAACATGCACACACACATTTCATATATCAAAAAAAGGGCCCTTTTCATCAATAGATACTATTGATGAGGGAGAGTCTGCTTATGGAAACAACTGGCTGAGGTCAAGGGCAAGTTGTAAAAATACATGTATATTTGCAAAGTGTAGATACTTATCCTCTCACCCATACTTGATATTTTTAAAAAATTGCATGTTTCAGGTGTCTAGGAGTCCAGCATTACTAGGAAGGATGAACTGTCAAAAATGCTTTCCAATTGTTCACAATGTCCAGCATGATTATTTCTGGCAGCTGGTTTTGTCATAGCATATATTTTGTCAGCCAATCTTAAGCAAAAGTGCAGCTCAGCCACTTAGAGACCTGTCAACTAGATATAAACTATGCATTTAATGTTTTATAAGTCTGTTCTAGATCTGACCCTTTTCTGCCACACCGCCAGATACCAACAACTGCCCTTCCTCCCTCTTTTGAAGCTGTGACAAGATGACAGGAATTCTCAGGAAAGAGCCATCAATTTAAAACCTCCCTGAGTAGAGGTGGAGTTGTTTTCCTGAAGAACAAACTTTTATGACTTCCTGCCATAGGCAGTGACACTCACACTACCAGCTACACTGTGTGACAGACGTTTTTAAAAATTTACAAATAAATGAGAACAACCTATCCTGCTAATACTTAGAGTTCAACATAGGCATCTTTTAGTAATTTTATACTTCTCTATATTTAAATAATAAGTAGAATTCACCATATTTGCAGTGCTAGTTGTACCAACACATCTAGAAATCTGTCACACTAGAATAACTTACTTCCATATAAGATATTTAAGGTCAGGACATTGGATCATTTTAAGCACTTGCAACCCCATCTTAACCAGGCCTCACATGAACAGAACTGGTGCTCCATCAGCACAAAGCCCAGGCTGCAGGCATGGCAGCCACTGCAAGGCTCATGGGCCAGAACCAGCAGTACAAATGGCTGGAGTCCCAGCACTCACTCCAATGTACCGAGCCCCTGCTGGAGTGGGTAAGTCAATGAAGGGGGCGTTCAGGGGACGATCAGGGCAGGGATTAGGCCCAGTCAGATGCATGTCAAGTATGGGCCAAGGATAGATATCAACAGAAGCAGTCCTGATATCTTATGCTCCTGGCCTGGTCTTGACGTTCTCACTTGTATTTACACCAGCCAAGGAACTGGTGCAGATCTGAGTACGACCATTGGAGTGCAGGCAGCAGCAGAGTAACTGCCTAGCCCAAGGCCAGCCTATATCATGTAGTGGAGGCTGCAGTGGAGGAGGAAAGTAAAGTTTTATTTACTTACCTTTCCCAGCCAGCCTGCTCCCCTACTGGTGCGTGGAATTTGGCAGAGGCTGCATTGGCAGGCCTAAATCCTGCACACCAGTGAGGGATAGCTACTTGTGCCTGTATCCTGTCTCCTCTTTCTGAACCTTCCCCACCTCTTTTCTCTCCTTGACCTTACACCAGCAAAATGACAGGCACAAGTCTGAGAAGCCCCATAGGCAATCGGGGCAACCTACCTAACTTAGCTAAATATGTAAAACATATTTGAATTAAAAATATATATTTTCACTTACTTCCTGCAGGCCGTCTTGTCGCCCCAGCACCACCACAGCATGTACTGTAGCCTCCATTGGCATGGCTGCATGCTCAAATGTGGCCAGGGATGGGACTGGCCTATTAGTCAATTAATAACATGGAAACAAAAAGTGCACTACTCCTCGTGCATTACATCATCTTACTACATCATTACATCATCTCACTACAAACCACCATATCAATCATTTACACTTTTCTAGCACCTTTCCAGATGATGGTTTGGAAGCATTTGGCAGACACTACTGGCAAGCAATTGGCTAAACAGAAAAGTGAAACGAATCTGATGGCATTCAATTGAAAAAAGGAAATAAACTAGTCCTGACAACACAAGAAGTCAAATCTATTACAATGGAATATTGAGCATCAACAGCTCACTCCCTCCTCTCATACCATACTTACGAAAGTTCTGCAACTGGAGATTAATGAGACCCAGATGCCATTTTCTGGCTATTCTTTCACTGAGCAGGGAAAGAGAACAACCTGGTCACAGACTGTTGTTCATTCATTTATTTGAAATACATACCATCCAGTGTCTGTTTCAGGTTTCTGGGAGCTTGGGGCCACCTGTCTGTATGGGTCCCTTAAAGACAGAAGATGGGGCAGCCACCATCCTTTTTACCTACACAGGTAAGTCCTTGGAATCCAATGATTCAGTATCCACTAAGCTGACTTACCACTGATACCGAGGTCTACCTTTAAATGCCTTGTACCAAGGGAAAAAAGCACCAATATATAGTTTCCTACCTTTGCGCTGTTAAATAATTATAATTTCATTCCATTAGATTTCATTATTCACCCCAATTAATGGTTAAATGCAGTATAGCATCTACACCAATGCATTCTGGGATAACAATAGAGGAGCAAGAAACCTGGAAGTGGGTCTTTAAAGCATTTTTCCCCCCACTGATTTGGTATTCACTGATTTTTTTAATCCACTTGAGGTTCCGGAATGGAACCGCAATGGACAACAAGGCACGACCTGTAATTGTGTCACTGGGTAAACGTCATTGTGTTATAGGTGACGAGAGAAGCTGGAGAGTCCTCTTAGTTGCCACCACTGCTAAGGTAATTTCCACAAGCATTTCAGGGACGCTTTCCTTGTCAGTAGCAGTAACTGCTTTTTGGCAGCCCAGAAGTCAGACATGGACCCTTTCGCCAGTGTCAAGTTGGTAAACCCTTTATTCTGGCATTGGGTTACTGTCAGTGCTTTTGGGAATGGAGGATCGACACAGATCTCAGTACGTGTATGACAAAGTATGGTGTGGTTATATGTTGTATGTGATGGGGATAGGATTGGGGCCTTAGGGTCCAATCCAGAATCAATGATGGGCCAGTACAAGTCTCTTGCATTAACCCAACAGTGTCATAAAAGTGGCATAAAGCACTTTCAGTCACGCCACTAATTGAGGAGGGAGGCCTGCCCAAGCCCCACAGGGCCAGCAGAAAAAGTAAGCCCATGCCAGCAGAGTCAGGTGGGCACAGGGGTTTGGGGGGGGTGGGGTAGGCAGGAGGGAGGGAGGCAGGCATTCTGGGGCAGAGAGAGGGTGGTCAATGGGCAGGCCTGTGGATGGGTGGCAGTTGAGCAGGGGGTTCTAGCCCCATTCCCAGGCAGCCTGGAGCAGCTCTGGACTGCCCAGCTTTGCTCCACCTCTTGAGGTGGCACAAATCCAAGTAGCCATATTGGGGCTGCTGTGGTGTTACTCAGGGTAAGGGGAATGCATTCCTGGCTGAGCCACAATCAGCCCAAATCCTGTGTTGGATATGGGGCAGGCCAGCCGGCCTCCCTGTTCCAGTGCAGAATTGGATTGGGCTGCCAATGACATTGCATCGTGTTGGGGAGACGGGGAACCTCAGGAATAGTTTCAGTCAGAGTTGGCCATCCTAACAACAACAACAAAAAATTAGGGTTAGCTCAGAATAAGTGTCCACACTTTTCTTCTATTCTGGAGCACATTTCCCTTCCATCTGAGGTTCACCCATCATTAACAGCAATCTCCATAACTTCAGCAGTCTTTCTATTTATACAAGCTTGGTTCTTCATATATAAATAATCCAAATGGAAACATTAAAAAGCAGCTGGCGCCTCAAGGAATAATGAATAAAAAGCCTGTTTCACAAGCACGACAGCGACTATCTCATACATGTCCACATTTCTCACTGCTCATTCTCTACACTGAAGGATATTTGCATGAAAACAAAGGTTTTGTTTATTAAGTGTTCATCTGTTCCTGCTGTTCATTTCCCAACCTCAAGTCATAATCCCTTGAGTATGACATCACTATCATTTTTTTCTGGACATGATTATGAAGTCACCAAAAGCAGATTAGTACTGCCATTGAGAAGCCGAAAACAAAATTACTTTTAGATACAAATGTTGGCCTCCTGTTATTGCTGTTTTAGTTATGGGTTTAATGGATGAGAGCTATTTTTCTGACTATGTACCCCAAGCCAGTTAGGGGCCATATTAATGTGCATGCAGGCTTCCTTGTGCATCTTGGGCTAGGTAGTTAGAGGAGTTAACATGCACAAATGGGTGCTGTATACTGGTTTTGCTTCTTGATCCAGCTGCTGGAGCTACACACATGGACCCTAAAGGTAGTGGTTCCCAAATTGTGAGCCGTGGCTCCCTGGGGAGTTGCAGAAACCAGCAAGGGGAGCTGTGGAATCCTTGTGAAACCAGCAAGGGGAGCCATGGCTATTGGCCCAGCAGGACAAGGGTCAAAAAAGTTTGGTAATCACTGCCCTAAGGAAAAAAATAAGCAATTGTGCTCAGGAACAAGCAGCGGGTCTGAATATATTTTGCACTCACTCACCCACCAACAAGAAGATGACCACTTGCTGAGGACTGTTCCATGTGCACAGCTCAGGCTGTTGCAAATATGCACAGTTGGATGGGACCAGAGTCCATACAACCTACTGAGTCAAGATTCAACAGTTCGGCTTTAGTGAAGATATCGCTTTGTGCCAGTACATTTCATAATAAAAGAAACATGGAATGTATGCACATGTGGAGTCCATAAAACCATCAAATCTTAAACTGCATAGACTCAATAAACACAGAAAATGTTCCGTAATTTAATTAAATACATTTCCATCACAATGCTCCGAGTGCCTACTCAGAAGTTCAATGGGGCTTACTCCCAGGAAAGTGTGCATCGAGTACAGCCTTAGTCTCTTTCTTGATACAAAATAGTTTGCAGAAGTCTGGAGGTGCCTCTGAGTGTCTTGAAGCTTTTCGAATTCCACTGAATCCCCAACCTTCAGAAAACCATTGACTGAAGGCTATATATAGCAGATGGGTCTGAGATTTCAGCAGAGTTGCATCAGTAGACCAGAGTAGAATTTGGCACCAAATATACACACAGACTTTTATCACAGCACACTGTGCAAAATAATCTGACGGTCTTATTTTACAGGCCTGCTCACCTCTTGGGCCCCTCTTTCCAACTGTGCCTGTGTACACTTGTGCTTCATTCATTACATGCTTGGCAGCCATACTTGTTGGTATATTTAGAGCATCATAAACATCTGCTTGATTCTTACTTGAAGCATGACCTCAGGCTATTTTAAGGGTACAAAAGTATCTGTTTAATACCACTACAAGTAGTGTCACATGGCTATTATACATATGGATATCTACTTTTTTCTTTTTTGAGCTTGAATAGAACAATGTGATTGCAATCTGATAAACTATTGATTAATTAACCCACAATAAGGTTTATTTTATTTATCATACCGGCACCCCATCCTTCCTCTCAAGGGTTAGTTTGCATGTGATGTGGCTCTCAGGTAATTTTCCATTCAGGCATTGCTTGAGGGCTGTTCACATATTCAGTGGTATACATCTGCATACTTTTAGATACAGTCATTGTCCATTACCACTGTCAATAACCTTGGTAGAGTTATTCACATGTTCTGTTCACTGCAGCTACAATCTGTGTACAATGTACATTGATTGCTGATCTGTAAAAATGAGCTCAGTTCACCCAGAACTCACCCAGAACCAGGT
This sequence comes from Tiliqua scincoides, assembly GCF_035046505.1. Lineage (NCBI taxonomy): Eukaryota > Metazoa > Chordata > Lepidosauria > Squamata > Scincidae > Tiliqua > Tiliqua scincoides. The sequence goes on from NC_089821.1 coordinate 229,307,745, forward strand.
GCCCATGTACAGACAGTTGTACCAACATATGAACAGCCCTTCAGAACCAAATCTATTCAGCCGAAATGCTGAATTATGTGCCTTCAGACAATTGTGGGCAGTTCTCTGGGATTACAAAAGCATGCCAATTTCATTTGCAGTGTGCTCATGACAACCAGGGCAGAGGGGGTGGGTCTCAGTTGTACCATGTTTTGCCAGATTCCCAGTCCAAGCTCCACCTGGAGAATTATGCCCACTTTAAGCTAATTAGCTCCCCTTCTTTCCTCAGAAATGACCCTAGTTCTGCCCTGCAGCACTGCTGGACCCCCACCACCAGAGTAGCTCACCTGTTCTTTGATTCACCTGTTCCACCTGCAGAGGCCCTCCTTCCTTCCCCTCTCCTGCCAGCAGCTCCTCCCACTACTATAGCAGCACATTGGTCCTCCACAGGTATTGGGCATGGCAGCCAAACACCAATTTCAGTGTCTCTAGCCGCCTCCAAAGTCCATTAGCAGTTCCAACCACCATTCATGTGGAAGACTTCTGCAAATACAGCTTGTTGGAGATGCTCAGGAATAAACTACCAGTTCATTCCCTGCTTCTTCGAATATACTTCCTACAGTACACCATTCCTTCCACGTGGGCCATAATAGCAGGAGACCCTTGCTGCTTTAGCTGCAAAAGAGTTCTGCAAAATTTTTGAAGACTGGTTGTGCTTCTTTTCATTTTCAAGCTTTTCCTAATTGTTTCCTTTTATATTGGAAACCCACTAGGAACAAGTTATTAATTTTTTCCAGTCACAAAAGCAAGCAACAATGGGCTGATGTTAATCAAATTCCCATTATTCTCAGTCAAGACTCATATAGCAAGGGATTCATCTATTGTAAGCAATGGTGACTTTAGTGATGTCCCTTTACTTGACATGTACAGTTATTTTGACATGGCTCCATAGAGACAAAGCAGTGGCTTGAAGTCAGCTTCATTTTCCATTCTGTATATAGCTGTGGTTAAGTTCTGTCCTGGCTGGAGCTGGGAAAGGCTTTGCTCTGGTTATAATAAAATTTCCAAATCCTTTAGTATTGGGGAGTTTGTGAATTTAGTACACAGACCTCTTTTACATCCAGGTAGCACACACTTATTCATAACAATTCTTTTTAAGCTTTAAAAAAAATAAAATCTATGGCTATGTTCACATGCCAGTTTCCTGTGGTCTAGTTCTCTGTTAGCAAGAAAACAATGGTGACTGTTTTCCTTGGATTCCATATGCAGTCCCGTCACCACACAGCACTTCCTCTGCAATGAGTGTTATTTTACAGGACACTTTTGATTGTCTTGGAGAGATGTTCTTTCAAGAGGGAGAGAGGGAGAGCTATATCAAAGTTGATTGTGTTGGCTGTTTCTGCTTATTTTCTCTAGAGATGTTGCTTTGTAAGCATATCAAATTTCGAATTATGTAAGATTGGGAGACAGACACAAAGCTATTGTTGCCGGCAATTGTATGGCCACCACGTTGGTCAATATCGGCCACAGGGAATGGATGCAACTGAATTAGTTCTTCGTAGGGCTGCTTTGCATGAAATGATTTTCCACAATTGCTGCTTCAGGATCAATATTACTTGCAATGAGCCTGGCCTAATGGCAGCACAAAAGCACCCATGGGCAGTTGCCAAGAGTACTGCTGATGTCCATCCTGCCCTGTGCTGATGACTGGGCCCAGTCAACAAGTGGCAACTACTCTTCTCCCTTCTCATGGTGGTAAATGTGGAGTTTCATTCTCAGTGGGCAAAAAAACATTAATGTATATGCTGCCTACCATATTCCCCCCCATCCTATGTAGTGTTGCAAACACTGTATGGACCATTAGGAACATAGGAAGCTGACCTGTACTGAATCAGACTATTGCCTCATGACATCACCATTACACCATCACCTACATCTACATCAATATCGTCAACACTGACACACTATTTTCAATACTTGGTAGTGGCTCTCCAAGGTTTTAGAAAGGAATTTTTCTCTGCTGTCCCAGGAGATGCTGGCAGTTGAATGGAACCTTCTGCATACAAAGTAGATTCTTAGTAATACGTACCCAAGATCGAAGTCTTCTGAATGATCCAAGGGGTTCTGAAGGCATTTACATTATGTATCACATGTGTCAGCATTTGTCAGCTGGCGACTATTTTTCATGGGAATTTTATGAACTTAGGAGCTGTCACTGATCTAGTGAAAGCTGAGCACTTTTGATTTCCATGGATGTGATTTAGGCTTGTGATTAATTCTCCCACTGGAATCAGTGAGTTTCACATGTCCATAACTTTAATTTGAATGTGTGGCTGGATCATATCCTGCTACCCCAGGCAGTAGCCACACCAAGGAAAATATGAACTGTACTGGCATAATTCATATGAGGATGTATTTGTAGAACAAGGAATTAGCATGAGCCTCACTGAGTACAAAACAATGGAGTAGAATCCTTTGGCTGCCCTCATACTTATCTCTGCCTCCGATTCTGGGTCTGATCACTCCACCCCCCTGTGGCTATCACCACCCCACTGTGCAGATATCCGCCGCCCCCTACTCACCAGAGGCTCACTGAGCCTCGCGCAACCTCCTCCCACGCCAGAGAAACCTCTGTGAGGTTCCCCAGTGCTATAAACTGTGCTTCTGTCAAACCAGAAGCACAGTTTCCGCCCCCATCAGGAGCCTCAGAGAGGCTTCTGCAGGGTCCTCGTGGCCGGCGCCTGGGGCATATGCCCCATCAAACCCTATGGCAGGCATACAACTGCCCCCAGGTAATCAGGTGCAGTACTCTTACATTGGCTACAACTACCTGCTCTTGCAAGGGGCACCATACAGGCTAAAAGCAAAATGCATGCAAAGAAGTCTTGACTTTTTTAAAAATGAAAAGCAGCCTTACAAGGCTGCCATTTTGATTGGAAGAGCACCAGAGGGGCTCTGAAGAGCACTGGAATGGGGGAGACTGGAAAGAGCCAGATGCTAAGAACAGCTGCAAACTACTGCTGTTGCCTGCACCACCAAAGAGGTAATGGGAAAAAAATCAAAGGAAAGGTCACAAATAAGAGGTTTTCCCCAAAACTTTATCAGAAATTCTCACAGAATCTCCAAAATGCCACCCCATTTTAGCCCCCTAAATTTCACTTGCCACCCAAATTCTAAACTGAAAGTTCTTATTCAGTGAGGACTTAAAAACCAGACTGTACACAAACATACAGACATACACCCCCTCACATTACTAAGCCTTGAAGTAGCTGTGCAAATTAAAGGATAAAGCTCCCTTCTCTGTGGAAGACATATGGCACTTTAACATGTGCCCCTAAGCAAAAATGCCTTTGAGCCTCTTTTGCCCTTTGTGCCCCACGTGAGTCCTGCTAATGCAGAAAGGAAAACAGAGGATGGAAACTAAATGTCCAAAATGTAGTGAGAGGAATGCAGGTTTTACGTTTACATAGCAGTTGAGTCCACCTCCTGTGCGTAAATGTCCTTACTGTTTGACATACCCATAAACAATCCCGCCTAGAAATCCAGCCAAACTACTGCTTTGTCAAGGTTTCCTCATCCTGTTAGAATCTGTATCTCAGCAGTGTCTACAACATTGATATGCTATATTTGCATGAGTAAAATTCAACATGGGGTCACCGGTTTTTCCCTCAAGATTTACTGTATGGTCAGTTAGTTCCATGGAAAATTGTGGCATTTGCATCCAGTACTCCAGAGGAGGGAAAATGCTGTGCCTGCTTCATGAGAAAGGAAAACAAAAGAATATGATCAAGGCCTACCTAGGCTAGCATTCTCTCTCCCACAGTTGGTAGCCAGATGCCTCAGGAAATGCAAAGCAGGATCAGAAGGTAATGACCATCCTGTGTTACTTGACTATGGCATTTGGTGTTGCCGCTGAACACTGAGGTTAGCTCAACAGGTCTAGGGAATGCTCTGAATGATGGTGTCGATTTGCTGAAGGTAAACAAATGTAGGTCTGGTCAGCGCCTGGATGGGTGACTGTCTGCCAATCCCACAGAATGGAAGAACAGTGGCTTATAAAGCTGACAAACAGCTTTCACTACCATTGCTAATGTATGTCGATAGACTTGTCCCCCATGAATTAATTCCTAATTTCTTTTTTAAAGCCATCTAAGCTAGTAGCCAGCAGTGCAAATTAACTCCGCATGTTAATTATGTGTTCCATGAAAAAGAATGTATAAAATTATGTTCTGGATGCCCTTCACTATAAAGCAAGGGTCTCGAAACTGTGGCCTTGGGGCCACATCCGCCCGCCACAAGATTTTATCTGGCCTGCAACAACTTAAAATATTTTTTCCCCAGACAGTGCTCAGACAGTTAACACATGCAGTTCCATCTGCTGTAATCCTTTACACATGGCATCAGCCTAGCTAACATTTTCAGTCACCTGGGCAATATACTTTAAGACCCTCAAGTCATAATTATTCAATGTTAATCTTACCCCTGCTGATAAAACAAATTGAGTTTCCACCTGCTGACTTTTCAACAATGCCGTAAAACAATCATGGTGACAAAATAGTGTCATTTTTGCATATGTGTAAACACCCCAAAGGATCAGGAGGAGACAGTGTGCATGCATCACTTACCTCCATCCTATATAAAACTGATTTTTTTCTGCCCACGGAAATGTGTAAAATATATGAAGTGGGCCTCGTACTGAAAAGTTTGGAGTCCCCTGCTGTTAAGTATATTTTTTCTGAGTGCTTCAGGTACTTGGGGTGAGCAGTAGCGATAAGCCTACTCATTAGGCCCAGATTGTTGGGCCAAATTGCATCAACATTGCACTTCGCTGCCTTGAGGAGCAGATTGAAGACAACAACTCTGCTGGCACAGAGGAAGATACAACCTGTCATAATTTGTTTACAGCAAAGAACTCCCATTCACTCCGTGTTGATCAGTGTTTCCATGCGTTGCAGGATAGGGTGGTCAAGCAGCTTTTGTGAGAACTTCACAGTGTAGCAAGTACTTAAATAACTTGGAACAAACCAAGATGCCTGGCAGTAGCAAGGCGATTACCGCGGTAAAGTGACATTAACCATACACTCTAGAGCATGAGGTTCATTTGTACATATCAGTTATAGCCTGGGACAGGCTGACACTCACTTCAATCAAACACTAAAAGGGCAGCTGTTTGCATAGTTATTCCTGAATGCCTTTCTTGCATGAAGTCCAAGAGAATTGTCTGACTCAAGTGCTGGCAAAAATGCAACGTTGTGATTACCACAATGCAGTCTCATTTGCATGGAGGAGACCTGGACAATGCCACAGCTGCAGAGCTGCAATCCAAAGGTGTTCTCTGTCCCTTTACAACTACCCATGAAAATAGCCACCGCTTCTCCTATGTGTTCCTTCCTTGGTCCTTTTGTTAGCACCATGCCTGCTGTAGCAAGAAGGTCTCCAAGTGTGTCTCCACCCTGCAAAGTGTTGGCCCTGTTGTATTTAGCAAGAGAAAAGCAATGGTCCTTATTCACTCCAGCATGGCATCCTGCCTAGTGGATGTTTGCTGGTGTTTCTTCTGCATCTTTTTCGACTGAATCTCTTATCCTTTGGGAATCTCTTTTCTTTTGGGAAAGAGATTCATCCACCCACCCATCCATCTAAGCAAACCACTTTAATGGCAATCCTATACACACTTCTCTGAGAGCAAATCTCATTGAACCCAATGGGACTTACTTCTGAGAAGACATGCGTTGGACTGTAGATAGATAGATAGATAGATAGATAGATAGATAGATAGATAGATAGATAGATAGATAGATGCAGGCTCCAGGTTGTACCTCTGCAGTACAGTATACACCTACCTCACAGAGAGGGTAAGCAAGCATGTCCTTTATAATAATATGCAAGTATTGTTCAATGTCTGAATGGCCAACACGTCATTAACTGTATTAGCTCTTCCTAAATAAGGTAATCCTTTGACTTCAAATCAGCTCTAACAAAATCTACCATAGGTTCTTCTTACATAAACTTATGTAATGCCACACACATACCAGCCTTATTGTACATAATACCTTCAGCTTGACTTTTACCAAGCCAACTTGCTGGGGAGCTTGAAAGTTGTTCTAAATGTGACACTGGAGGTGTGCAAATGCATCTCTGGTGTCTCTCTGTTTTTGCCAAAAACAGCTAAGGGGGCAGTTTGGATTGAGGACACGGTGCAGAGGAAGGGGAAGCTTCTTTAACCCACATCACAGCACTAGTTGTTTCAGCAAAAATAGATGCTGAAGATGCACCATGTCCAGTTTGGCCCTGAATCATTCATCAGTAAATTGAAATGGGGATGAAATTGTAGCTAAATGTTGCTTGTCAATAGCTTGGACAACACACAAATAAAACTTTAAAAGGAAGTCAAAGTAGGGCTGCGTACATTTAAAAAATTGCAGTTTACAGTTCAGAGCACCATTCCTTTTCTCCACTCTCATTTTGCTCTGTTTTAGGCCCGTTTGGCGCCTTTCATTTTAACCTTTGTAAATAAAACATGATTGCTTTTCCTCGGTGTTCACCACCATCTGTGTTGGGGGCAGCAGCAGGAGCGGCAGTAAGCAACTGCCTCCTGATGGTTGCCACCTACTCTCCTGGGGCACAGTGTTATTCTAAGGCAATGTAGTTAAAAAAGATTGGCTGCCTGCATGAAACGATACTGGCTGCCTATGTAGTAGCTGCCCTCGTGGTGGTCTTTGGTTAACTACACTGCTGCAGGACAATGCTGCATCCTTGGGCAATATCGGTCTTCAAGGTAGCATCAGGAGACAGCTGCCATTGTGGCTCCTGCCATCTCCAGCAGGTGTGGCATTGAAAACCAAGGAAAAGTAAGATTTAATAGGTAGGGAAACAAATTGGTAAATGAATGATTATTCTGAATATAAAGACTGTTTGTACTCATCTGTTCAACTTCATGTTCTTTTTGGGACACGTGGAAAATGGGAAAATGGATCCCATAGTTTCATTTTCTTTTATGTTTGCTATAAGTATATGGGCCAAAGGACTGAAACATGTACTTCAGGCAGGGCACGTCTGTTCAGGTGACATAAAGAACCCAAGAAACTGTTTCCTGCTCCAGAGTGAAAGAAAGAGTTGGGCATTTTGTACCAAGTTCAAGCATAGTTTTGTTCAGCATGATCAAATACCAGCATGCTTTGAAGGATATGCACGAACCAGCACAACTCTAGTAATTATGATAAGCCAAAGTATGTACCCCACAGCTCCGCTGCACATCAGAGCACTGCAAGAGTGTGACTGCTATGCAATGCAGAATGTGCACATCAGATAACCCCCAAAGCACTAGCAACCAAAGGAAAATCACTGCTAAGTATGTGCCCCATACTCTCTTACAAGCCCAAAAACAATCCCCCTTTCAGAGAGAGTCAGAGAACTGGATAGATCTCTTCTGTAAGAACCCACCACAACACCCATCCATCCATCTGTCAGAGATTACATATGTAACCGTGATCCCCAAAACATTTGAGACCAAGAACATTTGTCAGCTCTTGAGGAGGAAGGCCCGCATTTGCTTCCTTCACTTACAGGGCATGTTTTATTGCTTAGTCAGCTGTTACAACAGCATGCAAACTTTTTTGGAAGAGCCGTGGTCGAAAATAACTGATCAGTAAGTCAAAAGTGTCAAAGCTGTCTGGGTAGGTGGAGGCACTAACAGGAAAGCAGGAAACCTTGTCTGCAAGTTTAGAGCTTGTGGAAAGGAAATAGTTTCCATCCAACACAGAGATTGTAGACTAACTTTGACAGGAGGGCTCAGTCAAAGCCAAGAGCCATTTTTTTCTCCCCCACTTTAATGATTTCAGCTTGCTGCAGTTTAGCACTCAAGGGAGGAAGTGTGGCTTAGACTACATTTAATGCTTTTGATTGTTCTTACTATCAGCAGTACAGACATGGAGGGAGGGAGGACATGCGTGTGTACATATATAACACCCATTAATGGGTATGCATAAAACAAACACTATGTCTTAGCACAACTAGACCATAAATCTTATCTTGCATTTAGACATGTTTGCTCTGTTTTTAAAATGAGCACATTTACACATCGCACAAACAACCCAGCGGTATCAAACACACCGCCACATGGATTGAATTTCAATGGCAAGCCTCGGTGTTCCTATAAATAACTTTTGCACAAAGGAATTGGAAATCTGTAGCAAGAACATTGTAAGTCACAAAAGAGGCTCAGTCCAAGATTTGATCAGGGCTGAGGGAGGGCACAAAATGCTGCCCCCACCTCCCCATACCTGCAGCACATCAAGGTGTAAAGAACCACCACTGTTTCTGCTGCTTTCCTGCACCTCTGCCTCCCTTATTGCTGCTCATGGGTTGTTCTTCACCTTCTCTTCCTGTGCTCCCTGGATTTAAAAAGGAAACAAGGAACACGGAGAAGGAGCAGAACATATGAAAGAGAGTGGTGGGTGAGTGGAAAAAGACTCCCTCTAAGGTAGGATTCATTTCTGGACTCCTTGTACTAGCACTGCAAACAGGGTAGTAGAGATCTCATATAGCTCTTTCAACCAGCCCTAGACTATATGGATGGGGCAGGGACCAGCATAAGGTCGTAAGAATGTGTTTGGTCCCCTAAGCAAGCCCCACACAAAATTGCACTAACACTATTTAAAATGTGCTACGTTCTGATGTCATCACTTAAATTCCAGGTGCTCAGAGCAGTTCATATAAACTATCCGAACACTTGGAATTTAAGTCCAGCTCCTTTGAATGACTTCCCATGGCTTCATAGAATTGCTATGAGCCCCAGGAATTTGAGTTTTAGAGACATCACCCAGCCTTACATAAGAACATAAGAACATAAGAACAGCCCCACTGGATCAGGCCATAGGCCCATCTAGTCCAGCTTCCTGTATCTCACAGCGGCCCACCAAATGCCCAGGGAGCACACCTGATAACAAGAGACCTCATCCTGGTGCGCTCCCTTGCATCTGGCATTCTGACTTAACCCATTCCTAAAATCAGGAGGTTGCGCATACACATCATGGCTTGTACCCCATAATGGATTTTTCCTCCAGAAACTTGTCCAATCCCCTTTTAAAGGCGTCTAGGCTAGACGCCAGCACCACATCCTGTGGCAAGGAGTTCCACAGACCGACCACGCGCTGAGTAAAGAAATATTTTCTTTTGTCTGTCCTAACCCGCCCAACACTCAATTTTAGTGGATGTCCCCTGGTTCTGGTATTATGTGAGAGTGTAAAGAGCATCTCCCTATCCACTCTGTCCATCCCCTGCATAATTTTGTATGTCTCAATCATGTCCCCCCTCAAGCGTCTCTTTTCTAGGCTGAAGAGGCCCAAACGCCGTAGCCTTTCCTCATAAGGAAGGTGCCCCAGCCCCGTAATCAGCTTAGTCGCTCTCTTTTGCACCTTTTCCATTTCCACTATGTCTTTTTTGAGATGCGGCGACCAGAACTGGACACAATACTCCAGGTGTGGCCTTACCATCGATTTGTACAACGGCATTATAATATTAGCCGTTTTGTTCTCAATACCCTTCCTAATGATCCCAAGCATAGAATTGGCCTTCTTCACTGCCGCCGCACATTGGGTCGACACTTTCATCGACCTGTCCACCACCACCCCAAGATCTCTCTCCTGATCTGTCACAGACAGCTCAGAACCCATCAGCCTATATGTGAAGTTTTGATTTTTTGCCCCAATGTGCATGACTTTACACTTACTGACATTGAAGCGCATCTGCCATTTTGCTGCCCATTCTGCCAGTCTGGAGAGATCCTTCTGGAGCTCCTCACAATCACTTCTGGTCTTTACCACTCGGAAAAGTTTGGTGTCGTCTGCAAACTTAGCCACTTCACTGCTCAACCCTGTCTCCAGGTCATTTATGAAGAGGTTGAAAAGCACCGGTCCCAGGACAGATCCTTGGGGCACACCGCTTTTCACCTCTCTCCATTGTGAAAATTGCCCATTGACACCCACTCTCTGCTTCCTGGCCTCCAACCAGTTCTCAATCCACGAGAGGACCTGTCCTCTAATTCCCTGACTGTGGAGTTTTTTCAGTAGCCTTTGGTGAGGGACCGTGTCAAACGCCTTCTGAAAGTCCAGATATATAATGTCCACGGGTTCTCCCGCATCCACATGCCTGTTGACCTTTTCAAAGAATTCTATAAGGTTTGTGAGGCAAGACTTACCCTTACAGAAGCCATGCTGACTCTCCCTCAGCAAGGCCTGTTCGTCTATGTGTTTTGAGATCCTATCTTTGATGAGGCATTCCACCATCTTACCCGGTATGGATGTTAGGCTGACCGGCCTATAGTTTCCCGGGTCCCCCCTCTTTCCCTTTTTAAAAATAGGTGTGACATTTGCTATCCTCCAATCTTCTGGTACCGTGGCTGTTTTGAGGGACAAGTTGCATACCTTAGTCAAGAGATCTGCAACTTCATTCTTCAATTCCTTAATAACCCTTGGGTGTATGCCATCAGGGCCCGGTGACTTATTGATCTTTAATTTATCAATGAGGTCTGAAACATCTTCTCTTTTAACCTCTATCTGACTTAACTCCTCGGTTAGGCGGGGCCGTTCGGGCAGCGGTATCTGCCCGAGGTCTTCTGCCGTGAAGACAGATGCAAAGAACTCATTTAATTTCTCTGCCATCTCTAAGTCTCCTTTTATCTCCCCTTTCCCTCCCTCACCATCCAGAGGGCCAACCGCTTCTCTGGCGGGTTTCCTGCTTCTAACATATTTGAAGAAGCTTTTATTATTCCCCTTAATGTTGCTGGCCATGCGTTCCTCATAGTCTCGCTTGGCCTCCCCTATCACCTTCTTACATTTCTTTTGCCACAGTTTATGTTCCTTTTTATTCTCTTCATTAGGGCAAGACTTCCATTTACGGAAGGAAGCTTCCTTGCCCTTCACAGCCTCTCTAACTTGGCTGGTTAGCCATGCGGGCACTCTCCTGGATTTAGTGGAACCCTTCTTTCTTTGCGGTATACACCTCTGCTGGGCCTCTATTACTGTTGTTTTAAGCAGCCTCCATGCACTCTGGAGAGATTGGACTCTTTTTACCCTCCCTTTCAACCTCCTTCTAACCAGCCTCCTCATTTGAGGGAAGTCCGCCCGTCGGAAGTCAAGGGTTTTTGTTAGAGATTTGCCTGGTATTCTTCCCCCAACGTGCACGTCAAAACGGATCGCAGCATGATCACTGTTCCCCAATGGCTCAGTAACGTTTACATCTCTAACCAGGTCCTGCGTACCGCACAAAATTAAATCCAGAGTCACCTGTCCTCTGGTGGGCTCCTTGACTAGCTGATCTAAGCCACAGTCATTTAGCACGTCAAGAAATCCGGTTTCCTTATCGTGACCAGAACACAAATTGACCCAGTCAATATGAGGATAATTGAAGTCCCCCATGATTACAACCCTGTCCTTCCTTGTCACCTCCCTGATCTGTTTCCTCATTTCAAGGTCCCCATCCGATTTCTGGTCTGGAGGACGATAGCACGCCCCCAGTATTACATTGCTGCACAAGCCTAGTAATTTAACCCACAGAGATTCTACGGTGGAGTCGGACCCACCTTCAATCTCTACTTTGCTGGATTCTATCCCTTCCTTAACATAAAGGGCCACCCCACCTCCAACACGCCCCTGCCTGTCCCTCCTGTAGAGTTTATAGCCCGGGATTGCGGTATCCCACTGATTCTCCGCATTCCACCAGGTTTCCGTTATGCCCACTATGTCAATATTTTCCCTTGTCACCAGACATTCCAGTTCTCCCACCTTTGCTCGTAGACTTCGGGCATTCGCATAAAAGCATTTATACACGGAATGCCCCAGGATGGGCTGCTTATTCGCTCCTTTGTCCCCGCATCCTCTCATTGTGCCAAACCGTCTATCACATCCCATCACCCTACCTTTCCCAATTTCTTCTCCTACCCTGCCTTTGTCTTGTTGTTCTCTAACCTCCCCATCCTCATCCCATAGGGATGTAGCCTTGTACACCCCCCTGCTCATCTTTTTGACAGTGTGTAGGACGTTTAGAACCTTGATATTTCCTGAGAATCTCAGTACATTTTTTTCTTCATAAAACAAGTTTCTTGTCCTAATGTAAAAATTGTTGTGGGCAACATCTATTTAAGGATCAAAAATGAAAGAAAAGCTTCCAATGACCAAAGATATGTGCCTGGTAACTCCCACCCACGACTTCCTGGTCCTCTGCTCTCTTTCCCCAAGAAGACTGCCCACGTTCAATCCCAGTCTCCTCGCCTTTGTCTGCCTTCATCCCAGGCCTTGCCAAAATGTCTGGGAAAGCCAAGTGTTATAATTGGAATCTGTGGCAAATCTGCAACATGTATTCTAGGCACAGACTATTGGGTTTCTAGACTGATGTTGAATGCTATTCAGTGTGCAGAGAGTAGTCTCCCTATCCTATTTACAACCTGAGTTGCAAATAAGTAACCACAAAGGTGCAGCTCTGTTGAACAATTTCCCATGGTTTCCTAGAACTGATCTAAGCCCTAGAAATCAGAGTTCTAGACACACTGTTGTCACCACACCTGTTTCTGTATTGTCTTGCATCATATTAACTCCCTACACAGCTTGTGTCACTTTGTATCTCTTCCACATATCTTTTTTATGATTACTCCCTTCTGATGCTGTCATTGCAATGCCCTGAGATAACTGCCAAGACAACAACAAACATAAAGAATATCATCTGTTCGCATGAATTTCTGTTTGGCCTTGGTTATCAATCTTAATATTCATTTGGCTGAATGTGGGCACCTACCCTTGATTTCATTTTCTCAAGTTGTCCTGCACATGCCCGATCTCGTCTGATCTCGGAAGCTAAGCAGGGTCAGGCCTGGTTAGTACTTGGATGGGAGACTGCCTGGGACTACTGGGTGCTGTAGGCTTATACCATAGTCTTTCGAGACTGAAGGTTGCCCACCAAGTTGAAGACTGTGCTGCTCTGACCCCGGATACAACAGAAGCATAGAAGGACTTCCGCAACTTGTGGTTTACTTTCCACAATCTTAAAAACATACACACACACACACACACACACACACACACACAGAGACAGAGACAGAGACAGAGAGAGTGTGTCACATCCTGCCCAACATAACCAGCCCCCAATCCAATATCAATGGGGCAGAGGTTTTTGCAGGGGCCACCTGCCAAATGGTTATTTGTGGAAGTCACCCAAAGTGGAAACCTTTGTGGTTATTTTAGCTATTAGCAACTTGTGTTGTAAATAGGACAGGGAGACTGTACTCTCTGCACACTGAAATGCATCCAACATCAGCCCAGAAACCCAATATTCTGTGCCTAGAATACATGTTGCAGATTTGCCACAGACTCCAATTATAACACTTGGTTTTCCCAGACATTTTGGCAAGGCCTGGGATGAAGGCAGATGACAGCAAGGAGACTGGGATCAAGTGTGGGCAGGCTGCTTGGGGAAAGAGCAGCAGAGGATCAGGAAGTCATGGGTGGGAGTTACCTCTTACCAGACACATATCTTTGGTCATTGGAAGCCATTCCTTCATTTTTGATCCCTAAATAAACATTGCCCACAACAATTTTTACCTTAAGACAAGGAGCTTGTTTTATTAAGAAAAAATGTACTTTCTCAGGAAACATCGTCCAGGTTCCAAATCTCCTTCACAGTGACATAAAGAAAAGCAAATGCATGCCATGACTGAGGTTTCCACCCCAAGTATTATTCATAATTTAGATTAAGCAACATGATATACATAGTATCCCATATTCTTTTTGTATTTAATAATACATCGTTCTGGTCAGTCACCTTCATAATGGACAATAACTGTTTTATTTGCCACAAGTTGTTTATCAGCATTTGAGTGAATTTGTGATAACTAAACCAATCCACCAAGTGCTTGCAGATATCATATAAAAACTATATCATCTGGAAATAAACCTATAATCCAGGTATGCCCAATTGCTTATCAGATTCTTCTCTGATCATAGGCACTTAAATTCTGCATTTGTCTTCACAAATCATAAATAAAAGACAGGGTTGCTCTCCACCTGAATAGCATTTTCAAGGTGATTTGAGGTGTAAAGTGGAACGTGTTGTACCTGAGCAGGGGTGTGATATTTATGTCATGGAAAGGATGGTTTTCAAGGAAGCTTCTGAAGGAGGCACAGGAAACCGAGTACTCATCAAGTGGTTAAGAAGTTGTCTTGTTGTGCCTGTTGTCTTGTGCTCCCTGGGGTATTTGGTGGGCGACTGTGAGATACAGGAAGCTGGACTAGGTGGGCCTTTGGCCTGATCCAGCAGGGCTCTTCTTATGTTCTTATGTCCAGCTAAGGTAAACAATGTTCCCTCAAACTCCCCTTGTGGTGACAAGCATCATTTGAATGAATATCTGAAGTGGCATTCTGTTTGTTTCAGAAAACACTGGTCTCTTTTGTGATGCACTGAGTGATTTGAGTATTTAGTGCTGTTGGGTTTTTGTTACTAAAATGTGCATTTATTGTTTTTAAGTTGGTTTGTTGTCATTGTGAAGTATAGTTAGGATGATGCAGGATACAAATCTTTCAACTAAATAAGTAAATGAATCTTTTTTTAGAAAAAATGGAATATCCAAAAGTGTGAATATGCTAATTCTGTTCAGTATAACAAAGTTTAAAACTCACCCACTGATTTGCATTGAGAATGATCTAAAATAAAAATGAAAGAAGGAAACCGAAACTAGCAAAAACAGACATAGGTTTCAAACGAGCCCAGGTATCAACTGCATTTGTTGCAGGGTTTGTATAATATTTATATTTTTAGTATGCATAGAGTTTTTATATTGTTATTTGCGGTTAGTGGTAAGAAGTGGTTTAATTGTGTTATTCTGAACAGGGTGAAGATGATTGTAGTACTGTGCATCTTTTCCATTTAAGACTAACTCTTGACAAACCTGTTGAAAAAGAAAACCACTGCCGCTGGAACTGATGCTATGAGCAATTTTTAAAATGCTGGTTTACAGATTGTCGCTTCAACGATACTTTATTCCACTTGGTTCTTTTAAAATGTGTGTGCATGTGTGGCTATAACTTTATAGCTATATACGAAGCTGTAAGGCAGAGCTATTCAAAATAGGGCATCACAGCGCCCTAGCCTGAAGGCCCTGGCCACTTTCCCCTTAAGGGGCAGCAGCATGGGGAGGCAACTATGCGATCCCCAGGACCGCATCGCTAAGGGGGGTGCAAAACCTTGTTCAGTGCATGTCCAGTTTTGCCGAGGTAAGTGACCAAGACTCCCACTGAATGGCAGATCTGAATACTAATCATGGCCAATACTAAGTCCATGAAGGTCTTGTGTGGATGCCCTAGTTTTAAAAACAACAACATGAGCACAGGGGACATAGAAAAGCAAGGGAATAAATAAATAAAAAAGAAACATTTAAAAAATGGGACACTTTCATCACACAGTATATAATCCCATTCTCTTTCCATTATAAAGGAACCAGTATAGCACAGAGAAGATACTGAAAGAGGAAATCAGCTGGGACAGGCTTTCAGATGTGATACAAGAGCCTTGATTTAATTACTTTTCTAAATAGATAGCAGCAACTTGATTTTCCGAGGGATGAGAGAGGATAAGACTCAATTGCAGCAGTGAGAAATTAATCTCTGAACACATAATCCTGGTCCAAATCAGTCTTGCTTCATGCGCAGGAGACAATGTTTCCACTTCTTCCTTGAGGCATCTGCAGATTGGTTATCCAGAGCTCTTGGCAGAGCTCTTTTTGCTTTGGAGGACTTTCTGTTTGTGCGAGGTGTTTTCTTTGTCCAGGGGTGGGCTGGGAAGGGGCGGTTGACTGGCGTGAGATGAATCCAGCCTGGTGTTCGCTTTCTGTGTCACAGTATTTTCCACTCCTTAGTTCTAGTTCATCATTTCACACCCCCTCCAAAGCTTTTGCAGATAATGAGAACAATAAATGCTTTCCTTTCTGTTGTTATTGTAAAGGGCATGTGACCTTTGGCTGCTTCGAGGCAGAATCCACAGGATGATAATTGTTTTCATGGAAACATGATATTGTGCCAACACTTTTCATCTCCGAGATGCCTAAACTAACTCATGAGCAACTCATCTACCAACAGAATCTGGGAGTAAATTTAAGGAACAAATCTAAGGAACCTTTCAGAGCACTAAAGCTTGTTCACCACAGGCTCTCCCGTGATTTGACAGCAAAGTCCCAGGATGATGAGAAGTTATTCAAACAGAAGAGTGGAGTGGATTGAGGTCATTTTAGTGTTGTGCTACAAGACATAGGACGGCCATTTGCAGTGAGCTTTCTTACTCTGAATGCAGTGTGCCTGTATGCATTGTTGACTTCCCATATCAAAATGTATTCTGTCAACCAACCAATTAAACTTTGCCATGAAGAAAGCACACAAATGATGTGGCATTTAAAAGTGGGAAAAGCATGACTTGTGAATGATGGTAATGCACAGTTTCTGAAGCAGGGGAAGACTTCCGGGTGATCACTGAAGTGCTTGATAACAGTACTTCAGCTTTGATATCAGCTTTACTCTGTTATTGCTCCTCACCTGCCTCTTCTACCCCTAGTTTGAGAAATCCTATATCCCTCCATCAAGCACTCCCTCATTGGATATGTGTGGCTCCTTTTCTCAGAAAAGCCAGAATCATGTTCAAGGGTAATCCTCACCCTACCCTACCCAAAAGACAGGTTCTGAATAAGGCTGCGAGGACTAAGTAGTCTGAGAAATCAGTCCAGAAAGCCCAACTTTTTTAGAACAACAAGAACAAAGTTGTCTAGTCCTCTTGGTTTCAGAGAAAGTCTTGACATTGTGCTAGCACTTTCTCCTTGACAACCAGAGAGGTTTTATGTCTCAGGATATAAGCGGTAAGGGTTTCTGTATGCAGTAATTATCTCGTTTCCTGAATTGCTGCCTTCCCCTGTACGCTTGTTCCTCCCTTCCAACTTTTCAATGTTTTCAACCTCCCTCCCCATCTTAATACCTGACAAAGAGAGAGAACATACTTTAAATGTCAAAAATCCTACTGAATAAAATGAGCCGCAATGTGAGTGTCTAATTTGTATATATTGTTTGACTATTTTTAAGATACCAGGGGGCATAAGTCTTTCTGGACCACCTTGCTGAGGGGGATGAGTAGGCACTGTACCACAGTGGCTACGGTCCTTGAAGAGTAGTTAATGCTTCTAGAAGGTGATGCTGGGGGACTTCTGCTTGATCCCACAGCCATTGGCCTATGATATTCTACAGCGTTTCATTGTGTCCCCCATGCTAGTCAACATCTACATAAATCAACTGAGGGAGATCATCTGGAAGATTTGTCATTGGGTATCACGAATGCACCCACATGCAGATGACACACAACTTTAAGTCCCAAGCTGGACCATCCAAAGGTAGTGGAGGGGAGCAGGGAGAAGCAGAGCTCTAGGATTTCTCCTGCAGCAGCAGCAGCAGTAATGTTATTAGCAGGAGCAGTCAGCTTCTACCTTCTATCCAGAGAACTGAAACAAGAAGAAGAGGCGGGTGGCAAACTGAGAAATTTGCCTAGGCGTGTATGTTAACATCCAGGCCAGTGCTCAAGGGAGTTGGGAGCACTGTAAGTATGTGTAGGGAAGGGGGGAAGCCAGCAATGTGATCCCCAGTATTGCGCTCTGCCTGAAATGGGAGCATTGTGTTGTGTTTTTTTACTTACCTGCAGCCAGCACTTCAGTCCTGAGGAGTCCAGGGGGAGGTCCTGGGGGAGGGGGGTCCCCATACCTGCAAAAGTGTAAACGAAAAAGAAAAAAAGGGCACTTTCATTGCAAAAACTGGAAGTGCCCCCTTTTTTTCTTATTTCTTTAAACACTTTTGCAGGCATGAGGAATCCTGAGGAGAGCTTCTTGGACCCCTCAGATTCCCCAGGACTGCAGCACTGGCTGCAGGTAAGGAAAACCCACCCCTCCCAACCTTGGCAGCAGCACAATCCTGAAGATGAGGTTGCTGCCTTGCCCCCCTCCCCACCCCTTAAAGGGGCATTGGCCAGTATTTTCCCAGCTGGTGGGCTGCACTCCACCAGTTGGGGAACCACTGATCTAGGCCATCATCTTTCCTAAGGGCTACTACCTAAGAGACATTATGCTACATGCTTATTTATTTTCCACTAAGGCTACAATCCTGTGCATATTTACGTGGAAGTAAATTCCACAGTCAGACTGTATATAAGACTTGCTTCTGATTAACATGCATAACTTGGCACTATTTTGGGGGTTTTTTTAATCTCATTTTTTAGTTTTTTACATTTGTTTCAAGCTATTGAAACCCACTCCAAGAATTTGGGAAGAAATGAGTTAGAGTTAATAAAGTATAATAAATTTCAAAGCAGAAATAAGAGGCAGAAGAAAATACTTCAATGAAGAAGTTTGATATTTACCGTATTTTGGTTTTTATTATAGTCTTAGTGAGGCACGACTACGATATGGGGGTGGCAGGTCATGATGCACTCTTTGCTTTAATATTTACCATCACACCATTGGTGTCCTCTCTAGCTGCAGAAGCTTTGGAAGTTCTAAAGCGGTGTTTAGGAGCAGCGAAGGACTGAGTGGAAACTGCAATCAAACTGGGCCAAGACAGAGATTTCCCTGGTCAGGAGTCCCACTGATCCATCAGCATTTTTGCACATGGATTGGCACTCCCCTTGAAGAAGCAAGTTCACAGTTTGGGAGGTACTAATGGTTTTGCCCCTGGGTGTCCAGATGGTGGCTGTGGTTTGGAGTGCTTTGGTCCAGCTTTGATAGGAGAGCGAGCTGCATCCCTGCATGTGCCTGATCTAGTCTGATCTTGGAAGCTAAGCAGGGTCAGGCCTGGTTAGTACTTGGATGGGAGACTACCTTGGAATACCGGGTGCTGTAGGCTTATACCATAGTCTTTCGAGACTGAAGGTTGCCAACCAACCAACCAGCTGCATCCATTTCTATCTTTGAGAGACCTGCCGGAGTCCAATCCTAGGCATATCTACTCAGAAGTAAGTCCCATTTTGGTCAATTGAGCTTACTCCCAGGTAAGTGTGGATAGGATTGCAGCCTTAGGGCCCAATTTTACCCAACTTTCCAGCACCAGGGCAGCCGCAATGCAGCCCAGAAGTAAGGGAACAAATGTTCCCATACCTTGACAAGGTCTCTGTGACTGCCTCCCCACCACAGGATGCAGTGCACACCCCATTGGCATGGCTGCACCGGCACTGGAAAATTGGATAGGATCGGGCCCTTTGTCACTTTAAGACTGAATTACTGCAACATACTATATGTGGTGCTGCCCTTGGAGACCTTTCGGAAATGACCACAGTTCCAAAATGCAGCTGCTCAGCTTCTGACCAGCAAAAGGCTTTATGATCATATTTCACCTCTGCTGTCACAGTAAATTGCTTTCCAGTTTGTTTGCAGGTACAGTTCAAGGTGCTGATTGTCACTGTTAAAGCCCTACATGGCTTAGGACTCAAATACCAAAAGGACTGCCTTCCTCCTTATGAATCTACCATCTGTTGAGATCGGGGAGGGAGGCTTCCAGGCATGTTCCCCTAGCCTTTGAGGCTAGTCTGGGGATGACATATGAGAGGGCCTTCTTGACTGAGGCCTCCACCCTGTGGAATTCCATGCTGCTAAATATGTGTCTGTTCCCTTCCTTGCCAGCATCTCCCCAGAGACCCACAACTCGACATTTTCAACAGGTGTTTCTTGAGTGCGCCTGATTTCTGATCTCTGTTCCCCCTTGGATTGTTTTTGCTGATTTGGTTGTGTTGTTTCTTGCTTCAATAGGATTTCATTTTTTCCCTTGAATTGCATAGATTGTTTTTGGTGACATTTTGTAAGCTGCCTTTCTGGGGTGGGTTATGCAGTTTTTAAAAACGATGATGATGATGATGATGAGACATGGGTGTGAATGGAATAAGACCAATAATGTGGCTAGCTTTGCTGAGAGGATGCATCTCGGGCCCTACATTGGATCGGCAGCCTTGTGACAATTCCTAACGTGGCCAAGATGCATAAAAGAAGAACCATCTGAATAGTGGCATAGCTAGAGAGGGTGCAAAGTTTTGCAGAACACCTCTCAATGGCATGCAAGTGGTTCATCCCCTTCAGAGCCATTCTGAGCGGGAGGAGCAAAATGGAGGTGCATGTCAGTCTGAGCAGATGCCTCCATTTGTTCCTCTGCCCAGAATGGCTGCGAAGGGGAGGGGCCACTTGCATGCCAAGATGAGGCACCCTGCAAAACTTAGTGCTTAGCACCCCGCCTAGCTACACCACTGCATCTGAATGCCACTAACGCTCCAATTCCACTCTAAGTCATAGAAGGTTGCAAAGATTTCTTTGGAAAGAAGTGATTTTTGCAAACAGTTTATTTACCGGACTTTCCAATAATCTGAAAAACAGGTTTTTTCCAGGCTTCCTCACCAAATGGATACACACTTGGAAGGAAAACAAAATACTATAACTGTCTCCTAATGTCATGTGGGATGCTGATGAAAGAAGGTTGGAACCGCCACAAGACATTTAGATGCTCAGGCCTTGAATGACTCATGACCTCATCTGAGTCCTACTTAAGAGCACTTTAGAAGACAGGGTAATTGACTCACAACAATATGATGTAAACTTTGTTTTTCCTTTCTGGAAATGACGACTCCATTTTCCAAAGTGCTTTCCATTCTATTCATGGTGCACTTATGTATTAACTTAGGTTTCTATAAAATTAAATACAGTACTGTCACATGGATCCCTAGCACTCTGCACTCTCGACAATTTTTTTTTGCCTATGTAGGTGTTAGAACAAATGCCTGAATCATTCATTAACCAAAAGCAGCATGGTAGGAGAGAATATAATTGACAAGAAACTCTGTAGATGTGAATTCAACATATTCATAATTCTACTTTTTGGGAATGCCCCGAATTACAAACATTCTGGGATTTAATCGTAGAGAACAATACTAAATTCCAAAGGCCAGATTGAAACAATTGCATCCAAACTTTCGCTTATGAGCCTGTGGCCACCCCAAGCACTCCACACAGTGTGTGTTCTACTCTGGTTTGTGATGGAAGTGTCTAAGGCCTGGAAGCACCCAATGCTATCTATGAAATACCACTGAGACCAGGATACTAGAAGGACCCTTTCCTCCCCCCATAAGAAATAGGCCATCCTTTCAGATCATCTTGACTGACTTGAGACAGACCATCTCTGTGGAGGTGCTGTGAATCTTCCTCCCTCTTGAGCTGAGGTTTGCTCTATCTCTCCTGGTTTTCTCATGACATCTGAAGGGTTTTTTGTTTTGTTCTGTATTCCCTGATCTCCTGTAATGTATTAACTTTTCTATTTAAATGCTAGCTTTTGTTTGTTTTTATGTTGTCTGCTTGTCTATATTTGCATGTCAAATTATTATTTTCAGTTGTTAACCACCTTGGGTATCATGTTTTAGAGGGGAAAGGCGGGGTATATATCTTTTAAAATAAATAAATAAATTGGATAGTGTTATTAGTTTTTAACTGAGCACATTATGAACAGAGTCACCATCTGCTGAGTCAGTGGGCAAAATGAGCATGACATCAAGAGGCTTACTGTGAACGTGTAATCTTCAGTAGTTAAAAACTAAATTGCACAGACCACATCCTACATATGTTATTGATATTGTTATGTGCTTTCACCCCACTTCCCCTAGTGGTGAGAGGTTCCAGGGTGCAGCATTACTGGCTTCCTTTGTAGGAGAGATAACTGGAGGCTTACAGTGTTTGTGTTGTTTCATTTACAAACATAAGGGTGAGCATTGGAATGGAGGTAGAAAGAAGCACATTCCTGCAAGCAACAATGGGCTACATATGTTGTAGGCATCTGTTGAACCTGCTAGGTGCTGCTGCTGTCAGTTCCTTCTCTTAGCTGCCATTTTAGCTTCATATTAAATCACATCTGCCTGTCTTTGTCTGCCTCAAAACACACCCTTCAGTCAGCCCAGCCTGTTGCTCTCTCCCCACCAAAAAGGGGGAGAGGGAAAGATGGACCATCTTATACCCTCCAATGTGACCCCTCCCTCACACAGAGTTTGAGACACATCTCTTGAGACACTTTTAAAGAAAAAAAGCACTCTGTATCCTTCACACCTTTGTGATTTTTTTGTGCTGCCTGACAGCTCTCTAGATGTGAAAAAACAGTTGTTCAGCCAACATAGTTGGAACCCCACACTATCAGCTGATTTCACCATGGTATGGACATATGAAGCAGTCTTATGGACTATTGGCCCATCTAGCCTACCTTAACCAGCACCTGCCTAATCAGGTACCTTTCCCGTCACCAGCTATCTCATCACCAGCCATTGGAGGTCCTTTGACAGGTGGTGCTGGCAACTGAACCTGGGAGCTCCTGTTTGTAAAGCACATGTGCTATCTTTGACCAATGCCCCAGTCCTGATGTGGGATTGTACCCCAGATACACTCAGGGCTATCACTTCAGATTTCAGTAAAGAGATATTAATAGGAAACCAATATTCAGCAGTGGTCATTCAAAAAATGATTATTGGGAAAAAAAACTGGGGAAAAAATTATTGTTAATAGTGTTTGCTGTGATTTTTTTCATTGTCCCCCCCTATACTTCTCAGAACTTAGAGCAGCATTGTCAACATCAGACAAAACTGACACTGTTATTTGAAACAAAGGTATTTGTACCATTAGAATGCAAGTCTGGCACACAGAGTCATACTATACTATGCAACAATCATTACTCAGTGTGTAAAACCAGAGAGCTGATGAGAGACAGAGGGGAGCTGGTGAGGAACAATCATGTGTGCTCTGAACCATTCATAAGGGTTCTCCCCTCCCTAAATACCAACCCCCACAGGTACACTTTCTCTCCCTTTAATACCACCGCATTCACAGCAATTCAGTCTGGATTCTTGAAAGAGAAAAGGACTCAGCAATACAAACTTGGAACTATGTTTCGGTATTCAATCTTTTTTCCCCCCCTCATCATGCTCCACATGTTAAAGCCTAACAGGTTGTCTGACAGTGTCTAATGTATGATGGCTCTGCAGACACCATGCTTGGGACAAACTGCAAATAACTAGCTGGCTGAAACCATGGTGACAGTCATTAGTGTCGTAGTTCTCACACAATCTACTTCCCTTTGAGTTCCACTGCTCAGTGACTGCAAAAGTCATTGTACAATGGGAAAACACAAGGCTGTGTTAATCTAATCTGCATCCGCTGTAAAAGAGTGAAGGAGAGCATTGGCTTCTGAGCTCAAAGTCCTTTTTCCCTGCCTCACAGTGAGTGAATATAAAGTTTAATTTAAAAGAGCCGCAGCTGAAAGAAAATAAAGGGTTTAGCTGCGCTCTTTAGAGGTGGTAGGCCTGCTTAGTGTCTACACGGGAGGAGGGGGTATGGTGCAGGCACAGAACACCTTTCTAGATTCTGTGGGATGCTATTAACAATACTTAAAAGCTATTTTTGGCACTGCATTCTTACTTCTCTTTCACGCAGAGGCCTAAGAAGGAAAGCAATTTAGAGGGTTCTTTGCTTGTATTCATTACTTCTTTTCCTGATCATCTGATGTTCAAAGGGAAAGGAACCATAGCCAGGCAGGTTCTCCTTCCTACATCACCCTCAGGTGACCACACTGATGTCTACAGCTGTTGCTCCCTGTAATGTTTACTGTGCCCCCAGCCAGTCCTCTGCCTTCTCAGCACTGTCACTTCCTTCTCCAGGCCTCAGCCCACAGGATCATATACTGCTGACCTTTTCCCCAGCCAACGTGGTTGCCCCAAAAGGTGCGTACTGTATATCCAGTGGGGGGAGGGGGAGATAAGGAGGCTTGGTATGGGAAAAGGATCTCCTTGGATCCATGCCAGCTCTTAGCTGGCGTAAGTCTGACAAGAAGAAAGGGGCAGGGCACGCCTTGGTGGAGGGGATAGGATTCAGCACATGCCACTGCAGCTGGATCTACCCCTCTCCTGCCACCTCCCCACCCACCCCTGTCCCCACTGCTACCTTACCAGAACTAATGGGTGTGGCAGGGTCCAACAGTGAAGGGCTATGTGGTGACAGTTAAACCAAACTTCTAGTTGTGCTAGTGTGCATTCACATCAGGGGCAGAAGATTCCTGTGGCAATAATTACAAGACCTTAAAATGCACATGTGATTTGGGTCACAGGCAGTATGAAATGAGTCAATTTGACCCAAATCGCCCCTTTTGCATATTCTAGATTTTAGAAATATCTGAAACCAAATAATGTGGCTTCTCCTGTTTTCACTAGAAAATACAATACAACTACTGATGTGCTTTGGTGATTCCATCTCTATATCTTATCTGTGCTAGTTATTTAAAACTGGGAATTTTAGGAAGACTTTTTTCAAACTTCCAAGCTTATTTAATCCCAAAATGGCTGGAAATTTGGATCAATCATTTTGCTTTTGTGTAAAAAAACAACAACTAAGACTTGAAAAGAGACTATTGAAGAAAAATTCTGTTAACTAGAAGTCCCTTAAAGATGCCTGATTTCTTTCTTCTTTTTTTTAAAAGACCTTCAGTGACCAACTTGTACCTCTTTAAGTTCCTTCAGTAGGTTCCCAGCTAACAAAAAGCAGGCAGTAGACTTACTAAGATGCATAGAAACCTTGGGCAGCTCTTTATAAAAAATTTCCTTTTTAACTGCAATTTCCAAGAACTTTAATCCATTTAAACCATAACTTAAAAAAAAAAAGAGGTAGATGAAAAGGGAAACTTTTGATTTCTCATCTCTTCCGAAAGCTCCCTGGCCTGTTTCAGAACTTTGTCATCGTAACTGTTGGGTTTGTGGTTAACAGTACTGCCGTCCCATGATGCTTTGCGTGGTCTAAATCATTATAGTAGTAAGGAAGTAGAATCTCTTAACCACAAAGTCAGTTTCTTTTTTCGAGCCTTTAGTGTTGCTTCACAAGGGCTTTTTTTTTTCTTTTTTTTTTTAAACAAGGCTCTTTCCTGTTTTTGAAACTCAAGCATCTGCATGGTTGGCAGGTTACTCAAATAATCTTATCACTTAAAATAACATGGGCATGAATTTCAAAACTGCTTACTCCACTTGCCCCCTCCCTTTTCCACACATATATCTATTTACTCACAGGGATCCTTATTTACAGTATTCCCTTGCCAACTGCTGACACAGAAGAAACACAAAACCTGGTTACACATTAAGCTTTATTGTTAAAATATTTATGCCAGGTTCTGTCTAAACACTGTTTTCTGACTGACCTTAGGCCAAGGTAAAGCTGAGAAGGAGAACAGGTCCCAGTGCAATCTCAAACTATTATTTCTCATTGCTCTTTTGAACCCCCTCGTCTCTCTTAGCTAGACAGAGACTGTCAAGTTCTTCATGGCATGCAGTTTCATTTTTAGAAAGTGAAATAACACACAACCAGCTCCTTCTAAGGTCACCAGGGAAGGGTTGACTGCGGGGGTGGGGAGCAGAGGCTGTCTCTAGTAAACATCTCAAGAAGACATGAAACTGTCCGTGGTGTGAATCTTGACCTTAAAAAATATATACACTTTGCAAGTCAGGACATGTTTTTTTCCACTTCAGAAGAGAAGGGAGTGGGTGGAAGTCCAAGGATGAAAGTATGCATCGAGTCAATCCAGAAATTAGCTGCAATCTGTCTGTTTTGCACAGCAGCTTTGGAAAAAGCTGCCAAATATAACAACTTTGTTTGATAGACATCTCCTGGCTTAACTCCTGAGCTGGCCAGTAGCCATTTGACATTGCACAACAAATGCCTGCAAAATTAATCATAAACTCTCTGGTTGGAACTTCAAGTGCTGCTTTCCTGGAGTGTCTTGGGTCCAGGCAGGAGTTCTGCCAACAGATTTCAGATGGTGTTTTCTTGAATGACCCCGCCTGTGAGGGCAAAGCGTCACAGAGAAAACCAACTGGCTGAATGCCTTTTGTCCTCCTTTGCTTTGCGTTGAAAACCTTGCGGTACAATTACTCCGTGCAATCCTCCGTGCAAAGAAGACGGCAGATATCTGAACTTCACACTCTCTCAGTCTTGCTTGGGAGAATTAACACTTAGCTCAGGAAGACAGAACATGAGTTCTTAAAAAAGAACTGCTGTTAAAGTGGTTAATGCTTTGCCCACCAAACTTGGTACCAGTGCATTTTAAATAGTTGTCAATGCTCTTGCCATTTTTTAAAGTGATTTTTTTCCAATGACGTGTCAGTAGTGTTGATTGAAACTGGGCTGTTCTGCTCAGTGAACACGCTTGACGAACACACTCGTTCATAAACTCATTTAAATATGTGGGATCAAAATGAAGGGGGCCTGTTTCTTCTCAAGCAAGTATGTCCAGGACTGAGGCTCAAGTGTTCTTTAAAATGAACAACAACCTGCCAACGGGGCATGCACTGCATCTTGTGGTAGGGAGGCAGTTACAGAGGCCTCCTTAAGGTATGGGAACATTTGTTCCCTTACCTCAGAACTGCTTTGTGGCTGCACTGGTGCTGGAAGGTTGAATAGGATTGGGCCCTAAGGGAGATGTGTGGATTTCGCCCTTAACACTTGATTCTGAACACAAAACCAATCACCTTTGGTTAAGTCACATGCCCCTTTGTAATTCTACCTTCAGCATAGCTACGTCTATATAATGTGCAAGACTGCCCTGCTTAAGCAAATGGTTATTTTTCTTGCCAGCCAACTGTGGCCTATCTGGAATTCTTTGCTTTTGGATCAGTTGCCAGAAAAACAGGAGGCAACACTATTTTCTTGCTCTGCTATTTTAAGTAGAAAAAAAAATCTGTCTAGATTATGTGAACAGACCACTACTTTCCACTGAGCCTTGCTGGGCCGCCCACCCCCAAATCTCTCAAAACCCACTGGGTTTCATCCTCAGAGCCCCACCAAAAAGACTTGTCTATCCCCAGTCTCACTCTGGACTCTACCCTAGAGCTTGACATGGGTTGTTGTGAATCTAAGGGCGCAATCCTAACCCCTTACGTCAGTACTTTCCAGCACTGGCATAGCAGTGCCAATGGGACATGTGCTGCATCCTGCAGTTGGGGGTCACACATGCAGACCTCCTCAAATTAAGGAAATGTTTGTTCCCTTACCTCGGAGCTGCATTGCCCTTATGTCAGTGCTGGAAAGCACTGACATAAGGGGTTAGGATTGCACCCTAAAGGAGATAGGAAGCATTTTGTTGATTGAACTAAAGGCACAAGGGACAGTGCCACCCTACAAAGGTCATGGGTGCTGACAAATAGCTTCCCCCCATTACAATTTCATGGTTATTAAAAGTATCATTTTAGGTTCAATATATGATTCTCAAGGCAAAGTTGATTGTGGAGGGGAGAACTTTCTTTGGGGAATTCTTTGAAATTCTTTGGGGAATACATCATAGCCCTGATTGACCCTTTGCTCTGCCTTTGACTTTAGTTCCACTCAGCGTTGCTGTAAGGTGTAGATTTAATCACAGTTGCATCCAAAAAATCATGCGTCCAACAGTCATCAGGAAAGCATCCAATTAAAAACAAATCTAGATTAAGCATTATTCTGAATCACTTTCTCAAGCTTTCCTTTACCACTATAAGGATTGGAAACTAAAACCAGACAGACAGAGAGTTTAAATTTTAATGATAATGCTACATATAGTATAGCCCTCCAAATGTCATCATGGGGAACATACATTTAACCATGCCAAAATGCCAAAATAGGAAAGGCTTGTCACTCCTCAACAGAATCACGGAAAATTATGTTTGTAAAAATGCACATTATGTGAACAAAATAAATCACACAGTGTGATATGAAAAGAGAAAAAGAAATAAAGTACATTTGACACAATAACCAATTTATTGCTTGATGTCTTTTTTTTTGCAACATTTTAAATGAAGTAAGAATTAGATGGAGCACCTTCAGTCAGGAAGCAGCTAGAACTTTGAACTCTGCCATCTGGAGAGTGGAATTTGTGTTTTCATGGCCTCAGGTTACAGGTTAACCTTGCCAAATTGGGTTATTTGTGTAGCTAGCCTGGCCCGCTCAACTTTTTTGTAGACTTTGTCACTGGGAGGATTTCTATAGAGTAGTAAAGCAGAGGAGGTTATTGTTGCCAGGATGTTTGGGGAAGGGGTGGAGGCAGGGAAGGGGGAAAAACATCAAGGCAGTTTCAGCTCATCTAAAATTATCCGTTTTATTTCACGAGAAAAAGGGTTGCAACATTGGCTGGAAATTTTGCCTCACATTGCAAGTCAGCACAGACAGGAAGGCAAAAAGCT
Source organism: Tiliqua scincoides (assembly GCF_035046505.1). NCBI lineage: Eukaryota > Metazoa > Chordata > Lepidosauria > Squamata > Scincidae > Tiliqua > Tiliqua scincoides. Next base: position 229,335,990 of record NC_089821.1, read on the forward strand.
CCCAGCTTAACGGCAAAGATCAAGCCAGAGCGTGCTCAGCAGACCAGGCTGAACACGTGATGACAACACAATCCTGTTCCATCTGTTGATGTACTCCTGGTCCCCCTTGGGCACTTTTCCATCTAGCCTTGCAAGCAGCTGGATCAATTTACTCTTGCCTACGGTGCACTGCACAGGCATGGCCTGAATAATTACTCATGGAAATCCCCCTTCTGTTTCAGACCTTTGAAGAAGGAATCAAGTTGCTTTCAAGCTCCAGCAATTAATAGCCTTTTTTGGTGGAGGGGAGAGCAGCACAAACATGAACATTTCAACCCAGCCTGCCTGGCTTCGAGCAAACCAGAGGGGCTGAGGGGGGTTGGAGTTCAGAGTCATAGTATCCACTGCTACAGTGTGGATTTCTCTGACGTCAACAAGCCACTATTACTTGCCCAGTCTCTCTTCCTACTGATTCTTCCCCCACCCCACCCAATCCTATGAAACACAGGGAGGTTAGTTTAGTGACAGGGAAATATTTCAGGCACTTAAGAGAGACTCCACTTCTCTAACAATACAGCTACTGCTTACTCTGCCATAAGGTGACTTAGAAAAAAAAAAGTGAGTCATTTCAAATGGGGGAGGGTGAAAATCATTTGGAAATAGAACATTTGGAACCAACTGTACACATTTCTCCCAGTTGGTATGATTAACTGCTGTGACTAAGGAAACGCTTTTCCTGTGGCTAAGAACACATCCTCATTCTCAGATTTAGCTAGAAACAGTTTATTTGGAGCTATCCCTCTTCGCCATTTCTACTGGTGTCTGGCATAAAGTGTTCAAGATTGGATGTCCTTGGCCACCTGAGACATTTCCTTTCCTTTGGTAGTAATTGTATACAGAACCTAGGACCAGTCAAAGCTCAAACCATCTCACCTTAAATATTTTCTGCACAAGGATGTGCACCACCCCACCAGTCACCGTCTTCTGGCCAGCTCCCTAGTTTAGAAAGGATTGACTGAACCTGGGGAGAAAAAAAGGAAGTCTGTGGAAGAGAGTAGAGTGGTAGTGGCCTAAACCAGTGTTTCTCAACCAGTTGTATGGGTACCACCAGTAGTACTTGAGGTGGTATCTGGTGGTACCCACAGGACTCCTGGATACCTGTTGTCCAGTAGTGAGACCAGGAACACAACACAACAAAGAGTGATAGGAGACTTAGGCTGAGCTTCAAAGCTTGCTTTTCTGCACTCATAAAAGACCTCCCATCTGGTGTTGGTCCTCTTACTGGTGTTAGTCATGTTGCATCTGGCTTCCCGTCCCAGAAGTAACTGGCTATGATGTAATCAACAGCGACTTCTGATAATACTTCGAATAGGTGGACCATGTGAAGTGGTACAATGGAGGACAAACGTTGAGAAACCATCTCTTGGGAGCATCTAGGCCACCACCACTCTACCCACTTCCACATGCACTCTGCAGGTTCAGATGGTGTTCTTTAAACAGGTGAACCTGTTGGAAAATGTGGATGGAAGCAAAGGTGGGGAGGCAAGTCAAGGGGCTGAACTGGCTCTTTCTCTTGACTGTTGCTTTTCAGCATATCCAACAGGGAGAGCAAGGCCAAGAGGCTAAGTGCTTGCTCTCTCTCAACCCAGCTTCTGCTCCTGGCCCAAGCATTTGCTCACTCTGGCAGCCAGCTGAGATGGTGAGTGAGCAGCCTGGCAGAGACAGTGGGTGGCGATGGGGTGCATGCAGGGCATGGCCTGCCAGTCAGTCACCCAAGCTGGCTGCATCACCTCACCCATTAGCATGCCAGCAGTATGCAAACAGTAACACAGGCCAACACGCACTTTGCTTTCTTAAATGTTACACCAATTTCTGGCTATATTTGGGGTGCCAATTCCAAAAATGGCATCCGTTTTGCCCGATCACGTCTAGTTTTGGAGACATGGCATAGCCTCTTTAGTGAATGGTTCAAGCAGCTTCCTCATGAGAAAGCCTACACCATGGCTTCCTAGGGCAAAACAGATAGGGCAAAACAGATGCCATTTTTGGAATCGGCACCCCAAATTCATATCAAACCACCATAAAGTTTGGGAAAAACTTTGCTGACCCTCAATTTTGTAGGCCTGTGTAATCGTTGGCATTTGCATAGTGCTTTCAGGTGTTCAAAGTGCTTCAGCAATATTATCTGTTGCAATTCTGACAGCAGTCCCGCAAAGCAAGTCTTGCTATCCCCATATTGCAACTGGGGAGCTGAGGCTGAGAGGGGATGACTTGCCTAAGGCCATCTAGTAAAATCATAGTTGAGGCATGTTCCAGTTCATAGCTCAGTCTCTTCACCACTATGCTGAGTAACCACTGCACTGTAACACTAACCAGCTCCCACTATATACAGAATAGGATCCAAAAATTGTGGTACTCCCATTCCAATAGACCAGGAGAGCTTTAAGCCCCGTTTTGGTGTTCATTCATGCAGAATGAAAATGCTTAGAGCAGCGTTTTTCAAACTGTGGGTTGGGACCCACTAGGTGGGTCACAAACCAATTTCAGGTAAGTCTCCATTCATTTCAATATTTTATTTTTAATATATTAGACTTGATGCTATTGTGGAATGTGACTGCATTTGGGGAACTGTTACAGATCTGTACTCTTAACGGGCTATTATGTATATGCTTTTAACAGGCTTACTCCTGGGTAAGTGTGGGTAGGATTGCAGCTTAGGATTGTTCAAAATTTCCTACTTGATGATGTCACTTCTGATTATGATATCACTTCCGGTGGGTCCTGCCAGATACTCGTTCTAAAAAGTGGGTCCTGGTGCTAAAAGTTTGAGAACCACTAGAAAGAGGCAACATCACTATAGCAGACTCTAAATTTATGTGGATACATTAGAACATCTGTAGGGAGACCCCAGAACTAGAGCTGTCTGCATAAGAGTTCCCTACAGATTTTCTAATGAATGCATGTAAGTTGGGGGAGCCCCCCCCCCACTCCTTCTATACAAATGAAGGCTTGAAAAGGGCTATAGACTTGTGTTTTTTCTTCCCTGGGGCTGCACCCATTCCTGTGGAGCATGGCAAGCTGCTTTGAAACAAAAATAGTTTGTCATATGAGATAGGGCTCTGCTGTTCAAAAAAAGAAAGGAAAAAATTCCACTGGTCTCTCACAAGCCTGTAGGTGAGCCTCAGAGTAGTATGTTGGATCACAGCCAGTGGAAATAAACCCAAGTTCAAGTGTAACTACAGTGAAATGCTTATACTGTTTGTTTTTTAAATCTATCATTAACATAGTGCCTGTAATGCTTCATGTTCCATAATGCCTCTATGCAAAATAATAAACTGTAGTCATGTAGAGAATATGAGAGTTATATAATGCAACATTAAGGAGATCAACTGAAATCCTGCAAAAGCAAAATTATAAGCAAAATTTTTTAAAAAAATACTGTGTAGGTGAGCATGCATCAGTGATTCTGAAGTTGGAGCATAAGAATTTCCAAACCACTCAGAGTCAGGACAATCAGGGCCAGCTGATCCTCCTGATCTCTCTCATGATATCATCAGTTCAGCATGGCCAGATGTTTTTCCAAGAAAGAAGAAATGCAATTCCTAGGCACAAGCAGAATGCATTTCTCCATCAGCTTGTTGATCAACTCACAGCACAGTGCCAGAGAAAGAAGACAGTTGCCATTGCTCTGACACTCTTCTCACACTCAGGATCAGAGCACTAGGTGAAGCAGCTGAGTAGACAACTGGCTGTGAGAGGTGGTGGGTAGGCATGGAATACAGAGCTCCTTCACCAGTTCACTGCATCCATCTGCCTCAACAGCCCTCATGCATGGGTCAGCCCTAAGTACCCATAGTATGAGGTTCCAGAGGAGCTGCTAGGTGAAGCTCCTTCCTGATTCTGCCCCCTTCCCCAGTGTAGTGTTTGTGGTGGGCTCCATAGTGGTAGATGCACTTCTAGTTGCTGGAATGCTGAATGGTGGTGCTGAATACCAGAAGGGTGCTTCTTTCTTTAATGGGGTTTTTGCTTCCTTGAGTCATTAGTGCTCTCTCCTTATGTGTGTGTGTGTGTGGGGGGGGGGGTTGTTATTATGTCTTCATCCTGCACAACTCCAGATCTAAAATGAGAGCAAAGCAAATAATTAACAATTAAGTTGCCTGTGTTTCATTTCTGTAGATATTACAACATACAGTCATTGTGTACTTCTCCAGTTTGTGAATTATTACCACCACCGTGGTCAGCGTTTACGCCGCCAGCCTTCATCAAATGTTCCTAAGATGGAATCTTCTGTGACCAAACAAAGGTCAGAGTTTCGCCTGTAAATCATCAGAGCCAGCCGAGGAGGGAAATTCAGCTGACAAAGTCATCTGATCTATGCAGCTGTGTACCATTTCTGAACTGGTTCCACCTCTTGTATCTCTTTCAAGTTCAGCATGAAGGCACAGACATCTGCTAGTTCCTGAGTTACAGCACACTTGCATCAGTGGACATACCCAGCCCTGCTCAGCCTAGATGAATTGTTTTCCAAACTTTACATCAACTTCAAGCATCATTCAGCTAGCAGCTGAATCCCCTGAAAGCAGCTGGGAGTTTTGCTACAAACCTGAAGTTGTAATTTCAGCTACCGCTGTGCCCAGGTTGCTTGCATTCTGTGTTTTAAAAAATCATATATCAGGATTCTGTGCCAGAGTAACCCATATTTTGTGCCAAGAAAATATTTTGTTTGTTTTTGCATGATTCACTTTGTTTCCAGTTTGAATTTTGCCTCCAATACCACAATCTGAAGGGTTTTTGTGCTTTTGCAGAATGGTGGACTACACACAGCCCTATGTATCTTCCGCTGCACACTAAAGCTGCATCCAAACTTGATGTTTTGTTTGTATGATCTATTTGCATATCATCCCATGTCATTGGTTTGCACTCAATACCCTGCTTTTCATGTACACGAAAGAGGTGTGACACTCAATGAGAAAGTGCAATTGATCAGGGAAGCAGAGTTGTGCTGTTTCTTTCACAACCATTATTCATTCCTGTACCCTTTAAAAATGTCTTTAATGCTAAACTTACACTGTCACACCCTTTCAGTGTGTTCACCCATAGTGTTGTGCCTATTTACTAAATACATTTGAGCATCGACGAAGCTTGTCTACTTCGTCAGTTCCTTTTCTTCTGCACTGTGAGGCACCCCTCTCCTCTCTACCTCCCCCCACCCTTTATAAGTTATGCATGCCTTTGAAACTATTATTGGTATGCCCGAGTAAAGAAATTATAAAACTGATAATAATAATTTTTTTAAAGCTTGACATTTTCATGATCCCAGAAGTCAGCTGCCACCCATCTTTTTCTCCCCAACACACTGTAGCAAATGCATTTGGCTTGAAAAGAGTCATGGGTTCATTCAGGACTGGTCCATGCATGAGGCCAACTGAAGCAATTGCATCAGGTAGCAGACTGGTGAGGGCACCCATGTCTGTCTGCCTCCTTGCCTTCGCTCCTTCTCCTCCTTGGATTAGAAAAGGAAGAGAGGGATAGAGAACAAGAGAAATGTGGAGCTGAGGAGAATCCAGAACATTGGAGAATCAGAGAAGCAGAGGCTGGCACATCATCAGGTAAAGGGGGCAGCGTTTGACATGGTACCTCAGGCATCAGGAGATCTCCGGCTAGCCCTGAGGTCACTGGTGCAAATTCAGGCTTATTTCTCTAACACCATTGTACTTGGCCTGTCTTTTTAAGGTAGGTTACTTTAGTAGAAAACCATTGTTTCAGCATTCAGCATGCTATGGCTGATGTTTAACTGTGGTCAGCTATATTTTACATGCTTCCACATATTGTTATCTTCCTTGAGATTTCAGCCTGTAAATGTTAATCAAAAAACAAAGAAGTAAATGCACTCAGACTCTCTCCTCCACAGCAGGGCTCTGGGACACCAGCTATTTGCACTTCCTCTTTTTATGCTTCTGCATTTATATACCAAGGGAGAACTTGAACAACAGCCTGTGCTGCTGTTTCCTCATGTGGAGTTTGCACATATTGCCACAGGGACAGTGAGCAAATTGCTCCTTCAAATGTTACCACAGAATTGTCTTCCCCCCGCCCCCACACACACACCCTGAAAGGAAACCTGAGTGTAAGTGTTATACGACCTTTGCTAACAGGGTTCAAATGGTCCCACTTAGAAGAGGGGGTCCCTACAATGTAGCACAACAGAAATGTGTGTCCAGGCATTGTGGTAATGGCCCCCATCCACCCCTTGCCCTCTGCCCTGTTATCCAGTACTGCAACTCATTTGTTCTCAGTGCCTGGTTTGTAAACCTGCGTCACACACACCACAGCCCAGTGAGCCCCATTGTAGTGTGGCTTTGTGCCAATAGTGACTCATTTAATGAGTACAGCATTACTGAATCATCCAGGCTGCTTCCTGCAACATTTCCTTGCAGGTCTCCCATTTAACATACACCTAAGTAGCAGTTGTGTCTGGCTGAGGTTTTTTTCCTCCTCTAAACCATGTAATCCCATGAGAGTTCTCCCATTCATCTTCATTTAGCCTCTGCTGGTTTCGTTTCATTTAGTTTATCCTCTGCAAAGGAGCTGTTGTCCTTGTTGAAGTCCTCTGAATCATCTTCTGTGTATGTACGGCCATCCAATGAACCAGGAAACTACAGCACGCCAAACTTAGAAGCAGCTCAATACAGGCCTGGCCAGACTGTAAAATTCCACTCCTGAGAAACTGTCAATACATCCCAGGCCAGTGGCAAAAGTGTACAGGAGTGCATAGGTAGGGGATATGAGCAAAATGTTAAGATTTTCAACCAAAACATGACACTCACATTAAATACTGACCTCAGAACACCATGGAAGCAATATTAAGCAGCTTGCATCAGGACAGGTGGTGGGGAGAGTGGAAGCTTTGGGGTGCCCTGAGTCTGTCACCACCCTGAGTCTGCAACCGCCCCCTCCCTTCAGCCCACCATAGACAAATACCACATTGATTTGGTCCAGCTCACTAAACATAAGGGAGAATTGATCACCCTCTTCCCTCCACACAGAGTTTAAAGGGAAGGTTCAAGGAAGGCGCACTTTGCTAATCCATCCCCTCACTCTATACAGTACTTATATGGTGTTTAAAGTTTAAAGGGATGCATTCCTTTTAAACTTTAAGCTCCTTGCAAGAACAGAGCATGGTGAGGAGGAGCTCTTTTTCCCCTACTCCAAACTGTTTGGACCTGTGACACTCCCCACACTATGAAAGCAGCATGTGGCTCCTGGAAGTGACTGGTGATTATGTCATTGCTACTGACTTCTGGGATTGAAATGCAGCTGCAGATAGAGGTAAGTTGGCCACAGCGGGTGGGAGGGATTTTCCCGGAACACGAAAACCATGTGCTGCTCTTCCAGCTGCACTGCACCTGCAACTGCTGTTTGGAGTGGCACAGACTCCCTGCCAGGTGACAGGCATCCCATGACACCCTGGCAAATGCCATTAAATGCATCATAATAAACAGTTTGGGAACTACAGCCCTCCTTCCTCCAACACTACTGAAAGAGGGAGGGAAACTGCCATACTCCAACAAACTAGAACCAAAAGCCATTGTTTGAAGCAGTTCCTCAAACTGGTTTGTGCTAACTGGTGTTATGACAATTTCACACTGTGGATTTTCATTCTATTTTGTTTAATACAGGAGTGGCCAACCCACAGCATGCTATGTGCTACTTTTTATTCAGAGAATCTTGAATGTGCCACTCCATCCTAACATTGCTTTTAGTGATTACCACAATAGCTTAATAGAGTGCCCAAATCCAAGTATATCTCCAAGTGCCAGAAGATACAGAGCAAGAAACATGGGAGTGCTGTTGCCTATTTAGAGCTTTCCAAAAATTGCTGACTGCTGATGAGGCCCAAAAGATGACCTGCATGGATCTTTAGTTTGGCCCAGCTGGCTTTGTTCCAAAGTCCATATAATCTGCATTCATTGCCCTTCTGCACAGCCCAGTCCCCCTGTGCCTTCCCACCTTCCTGTCCTCAGAGATGATCTTAGATGGGATCTCTTTGCAGATGATTTACTTAAAGATGGTACCTCTGCCTGGTTGGGCCACCTGGGGTTTGCCAATCTCATTGGACATCTCTGTGCTGCCCTGCTTAGCCCTTGCTGCCTTCTACAGCCTGCCCCTCACTTGTTCAATGCTCCACCCATGCAATGCCCATTGCAGCATTAGAAACTGGGGAGGAGGGTGCCGTGTGAGGCACAGCAAAGAAATCAAGCAAATCATAAACTGCTGTGATGCTTTCTTTGTTGTCATGTAAATGTTTTTCAAAAAGATATATGCTGACATTGTTAGCTGCCACTTAGAAAGTGTTCGCATAGCACTAGTGGCACATGTGCCGCACATTGGCCACCCCTGGTTTAATACTAAGTAACAAATGTTGCTACTTTTTCCAGAAGACCTACAGAACTAGTCACTGCTAAAAGGGAGTAAAAATAAAACATGGTTATATCACCCACACACACACCCTTTAACTTCCTCACTCCCTAACACAGAGGGCAGATGTGTGGCTAGGAACCCCATCTTTACTTACAATTTATTGTCCATTTATTTATTTTATATCTTGACCTTCTTTGTCAGTAATGAACAGGGGGGGGGGGCAAATGATATCAATGCAAAATAAAAGCTACACAGTATCTAAAACCAGCAAAACAACACTGGCAACAACAAAGTTTAAGCCGTTTCTGCCCAATGTTCAATATATGCAACAGGGATCAAATGTGTGACCTGTGGACTGGGCAGAAATGGGTTAAAAATAAAATAAATAATTGCACAAACAGTAGATTACATATATGGCATGTTGCAATGTAACTGGTTTCAAGCCAAAGCAGCTTTTTCTAAAACAAACAAGTTAAAAAAAAAATCTGTCATTTCAAAGTTTACAGCACTGAGCAGATATAACGATGGTGAATTCCCATCTCTTCACCACTATTCCCATCACACAGGAAGTCCTAAAATTGGCTGTAGCCCAAAGTTGCTCATGAGTGTTCACCATGAATGTTTCTAGCTGTCATCCTCATTTCATCACTCGGTATTCCACTGGAAACCAAGCAGCCATAGGAGCGGCACCACAGAAAACAGAGTGCTTAGGAGCTATCACGTCAATACAGAGTCATCTCTGTATTCCAGAGTTCATCTAGGGCATCAGCAGAACCTGCAACCAAATCAGCAGTAAAATTCCCCAGAGCTAACGTGTCAGTCTCTGATGATGGACCTTTCTAATTGGTCACTCCATCTTGCAGAGTTGGGCCATCATCAAACATCTAAACCTGGCCAGGCAATGCTGATGTAGGGGTCAGGAGGCACGTGGGGAAGGGTGAATCAGCAGGTGAGGCTCAACCCAATCTGTCTCCTGGTTTTGTTTTGTAAGACATTTTAAATAATTATTCTCTCCAGCCATGCTCTGAAATCAGAAGTAAGACCAGCCAAAGGCGGGGTGAAGGAGAAGGGAACTACGTCAGAGGGTATTGGCAAGGAATAATTTCCTTGGGCAGCCTGATCCAGTCTTGTGACTGCAGTGCTGGTGGTGGGTGTCATTTCCCAAACAGTAAGTGGGGCCAGTGGGGAGGCTTGTGCAGCCATGTTGACGCTGCTGCAAGAGCACCAGCTGTCAATGGAGAGGAGGTGAGCGCAAGGGGGAATAGCAGAGTGAGGAGGGTGAAAGGAGGGTCTGGGTGAGGCATTTTGAAGCAGGGGAAGGCAAGGGGAGGGTGAAATGGGAGAAGGATTAACCCAGGAGGGAGCGGGACCTCTTCCATTGAATTCTATCTCCATGTCAGGTTTGGAAACCTGACATGGGGCTTCTTGTGCACAAGCTTTTTAGCTGGTACAAACTCAAGAAGACCCATTAAGCAGGCTGGGGCTTTACTCAGGGTAAAGGGACAAAGGTCCCCTTCCTCGCAGGAGTCTTCCAGCCTGCTTGTATCCAGCACAGGATACAGCAGTGGGCAGTTAGCACCGCTTGTCCTGTGCTGGATGGGACTGGGCCCTAAGTTTTATATCGACTGCTGTTTAATCACTGTTTCAAATTGTTGGGTTTTGTTGTTTTGATTTTGTCTGCTTGTCACAATTTATTACATTTGTAAGCTGTCCCGGCAATGCTCTTGAAGGGTGTTATAAAAATCTCTACCTAAAGAAAGCCCTCAGGCTAGGGAGCCATCCTCTCACCTGTTGAAAACTGCCATGCACATGGATGACATGGAATGCATGAACAAATAAGCACATAAATATTAACTAATGGGCGGGCTTAGGCACCTCAGCTGTCTGATAGTCCTCCCCAGCAAGCACTCCTTCCTGTTCCTGTTAGCTCAGCAAACACAACTGCTGATATAACACCTACTTCCACCCCTGCTTCAGCCCCCCCCCAACTCATGCATCAGCTCAGTCAGCAGGAAGGGGCATTCAGAAGTTACACACACTACATAAGTGCCACCATGTGGGCTTTTCTGGTAGTGTCCACCTGGGGCTGCCATGTTCAGAGCAGTCCTGAAAGCTGAGCAAGAAAAGAAAGTGCTTGACGCAAACAGCAGAACTTTCCCGTTGGCCTGAAACTGGCCAAGGAAGAATCTTCTCAGCCTATTTTGATCTTCTTAAGAACTGACTCAGAGGAAGAGTGGCACTTATTGCATAATCAATACTCCTTCCTGGAGCACTCAGGGATTTCCTTGAAGGTGCCCTGTCCAGATGATACTGAGAATTAACTTGATTACTTCTCAAGCTGAAAAGCGCTTTGGCTGACGTTCAGGCTCCTCCACCCGCTCCCGATTCAGCAGCAGGTGTGGCTCTTTTTGTTTCAAGCACGATCAGTGAGGTAATGGCCTGCGGTGCACACAAAGTCTCAATGTGCAACTCATTGGGACAATGCTAAAATGATTTAAACGCAGTTAGTCATCTGTAACTTTTATGAGGCGCTGATCAGCTGTGTGTGACAGAGTGTTCTTTGCCTCCTACCTTCCCTTGGTGATGGGGCCATCCTCTTCAAAGCCAGTGGAGCTGCCTTACATCAGCCAGCTAAGATAGCCAGCCCTCCCTATACCTTCAGATGTGTATTAGAAGCTCTGCTTCACCCAGAAACATGAACTGGAAGTGGTGGGAAAGCCACTTATCATTTTGGAGCCACTTTGATTTTAAGTATGAAAAGGAATGAGAGTCCCTTCCTTCCCCCCTTTCTTTTCTCCCCCACCATCTAAATGCTTTCTGGACACAACTTGCAGGGGAAGAAGACTTCTTTTTATGAAGTGCTATGCATATCTATGGCATTAGAGCTAAATAAATATAAATGCAATTTTACAGATGCTGGAAGACAATGTCTTATTAGGCTAATGTCTTAATAATTGTCCAGGATGATTTTTTTTTTTAATCAATGAGAGCAAATGACATCCTCCTGATAGCTAGGAATTTTTCACCAGCTGTGAAAGAGTGGGGCAGGTGCCTTCCTCCAGCTAGTGAGAGGGGGCAGATAAAGGGTTTGGAGCCAATTTGTAGTTTGAATTTAGAGAGAATGACAGAGAATCATACACTGGAGCTGTGAGTTACCTATAGTTGAAGCACCATGATGTTCTGGGGCACTCCTTGGGAATCGGGGGCAGGGTGGGCAATTTGCTGCCTGCTGGCAGAATTCTGCTTCCTTCCCTGTGCTCTGTTTGTATAATAGTTGTAAAGAAAAGAAATTACAAAGACACTGTAAGGCTCCAGTACTCTGTCACCAAAGGAAACCAAAGCGTTTGGCACTGACCCTCAACTTCTCACTGCTCTCGAAAATGGGGCAGGTATAACACTCATAAGTAGTCCAAGTTAAGTGGTCAGGGTTCAATTCTATCCAATTTTCCAGCACTGATGGAACCATGCCATTCCAACCGGGCACATAGTGCATCCTGTGGTGGTGGAGCAGTCATGGAGGCATCCTCAAAGTAAAGGAATGTTTATTCCCTTCCTTCGGAGCTGCGTTGTGACCTCAATGGCACTGGAAAGTTCCATCTTGCTCTATAACATCTCCATGAAATAATTGAGAGAAATCATCCAGAAATTTGGTCTATGGTGTCCTCAGTTTGCTGATGTCACACAGCTCTGTCTTTTTGAGTCTGAGCCAGGTGAGGTGGCGGAAATGGTGCTGAACCAGTACCAAGAAGCCACAATGGGTTGGATGAGAACCAAGAAACTGAAGCTCATTTGTGACAGGGTGGAGATTTCTGGGTGGGTGGTTTAATGTGTAAGCATTACGGGTGGCATTAACTGTGAAGAAGTCTCTCGTGTGCATAAATGAATGTTGAAAGAGAAACCCAGCCATTTCAAATTTAATGTCAAAAATAACTTGCAGCAGCAGGAACTCTTAGATTCACTCCCAACAGAATGGCTGTGTCTCATGTGGGTGAAACTCAGTTCCTTGTCTTAAAAACAAAACAAAAAAGCATCTCTGAATAAAGTCAGAGGGCAAAAGTTAGTGAAATTCAAGATACTGATATTGAGGTTGGGAAAAAGAGAGAGAGAGAATTTTCTTGTAGCTTTACCTCACAGTCTTCAGTGTCTAATCAAACTAGTTTTGTCTTGTGGTTTATTAATTTGTTAATTTAAAATCTAGCCTGGACAAGGCATATGCAAACATTCACTTGTGAGTCACACTGATGATGCACACAGAAAATAGTAAGGCTGCAGAGGGAGGCCAAAGCATCTTCTGAACAGCAAACATCTGGACATTGAAGTGTCTATGCAAGAATTAGAGTTGTGAAAGGGTGTGGGGGTTTCTGAAAAGGCTAGACATCTGGGTGGGCACCCCAGAGTTGTTGCTTTGATATCAGCTGCTTCCACAGAGGTCACTTTTCTAGAAAAAGTTGCTGGTGGGAACAGCAGATGCTCCGTTTAAGATCTCTGTGGTATGGAATAACTATTATTATCTTTTAAAAGCATGGCCTAAATTATGGTCCTCTAGTTCCAACTTGGGCTTTCGACAATGATGTTTTTCATCTTCTGGTTTTATAACACCAGCATAACTCAGCAACAGAATGGCAAGAAGAGTAGGATCTTAAAAGCTGGAAGCAATCCATGGGTCACCCGGCCCAACCCCTGCTGTAAGACAAGAGATGCTAGACTGAAAGTCTTCCTGACAGATAGCCATATAACTGTCAAAGTTACCAGTAGACAGGCTGAGGCCTGACTGCATAAGACAGATGGGTTCATTATCAGAGGGGTAGCACCTGGACTCCAGTGGCTGAAATTTAGAAGAATCCAAGAGAAGGCAGGCATTCCAGGGTACAAGAGTCAGACTTGATCTGAGAGCAATGGGACATTCCAGTCCTTGGGAGCTACAGGGCCCAATGCAAAATATTTTCTGCAGGGCCCCCACCCCTCACAGGGACCCCACCCACTGGGACAAGCAGCAGTGGAGAGCCCAGGGCTGATGGCACCCCATGCAAAGCGTGGTACCCAAAAATAGGTGGCAGTGACATAATGATGTTACTGCCAACTGCTTCTAGGGAGCCAATGAAGTCAGATTCATTTTGAAGGGAATCAGATTTCCTTATATCTTTTAACCAGCATCTACACTAAATCCTGGATAATGGTGCCAGTATAATACATCATGTATCGGTTTCTAGAGCAGTAGCTCATAATGATTCACAATATTTCTAGTTTCTTTCTTGCCTGTGCAAGGCACAGTATTAAAATCCACAAAATAAAAATCATCATAAAATTCATCATTATGCTCTATCATATAGTAATTGCATGGTGTTCACTAGTATAAACCAGTGGTTCTCAAACTTTTTAGCATCAGGACCCGCTTTTTAGAATGACTGTCTGTTAGGACCCAGTGGAAGTGATGTCATGGCCAGAAATGACATCATAAATTTAGGCTTCAACCCTAAACCAAAGGTGCCATTACAAAGCACGCTCACGCTGTTATTTTGCATTGCTCAGAATTCAAACATTCCGGCTCGGGAGTCAAAGCGGAACACAGACTTGGATCTTTCTCCAACCACACGGCCCTCCCTACTGTCCAACGCCCCATATTCCCACCTAATCCAGGGCAAAGATCACCATGATTCTCTCCCACCAGAAGCCCACCCTGCTCAACAGCATGGTACCTTCTATTTTTAGCTCTGTGTTTTCAGTGGCGGCTGAGATAGCCATTGCAACACACCCGAAATCTGCTCCTAGTGGGTCCCAACTAGGACCCTCCTAGTGGGTCCCAACCAACAGTTGGGAAATGCTGGGATAAATAATCTCACAAGGATTACAACTTGAACCAACATGCATACAGCCCAAATTGGAAGGACATTTCCTGTGTCCTTGCTTAACCAGAATTTATCAGTTGCCGACAAACCCAGCTACAAAGTTTATACATGATTTCAGCTCTACTGAAATCCAGTGATGTTTATGGAACTAATGACATTATATGTGAATATATGCAAATAATCTCTGATGCTTTTAATTATTCTTTTAAAAAGAAGCAGCTTTGAGAAAGGGGAATTTACCATAGGCATAGAAGCAGAAGGGAGGAAAGGGTGCTCAATTTGTTTCCTGCCCCTCTGCTGTTTCTCTGCTCTAAATCCCTCCCGGCAGCTTTCCTCTCCCCGTGGGTTTTCAAGGCATGCTTTCCCCAGCAATACTATTCTTTAAATTTCCTATATTCAGGCTGTGTTTTTTTTAAAAAGACATCAGTTGCACAAATTTGCGTATACCATGCAGTTAGCCCCTATACAGTCATCATGTTGTTCTTTGATGCCAGTCACTCATCCACAACATTTGATGTTCTGTCTCCTTTCTCTAGAGAAAGGGGACAACACTCAAAAATGTAGGAGGCACAGAAGAAGACCTTCCAATGTGTCCAAACTAGGGTCCCAATTAAACTGCTAAATATTCAGCAGTTTTTTAAAAAAGTCTTCCAAACCTCTCTGATCACAAACATGTACATCAGTCAGTCTGTCTGTTGCACTTTTAAAAAAACACATAGGCTACAATCCTATACACACTTTCCTGGGAGTAAGCCCAATTGAATAGCATGTGACTTCTGAGTAGACATGCATAGGATTGTACCCATAGGTATTTAAAATATACCAATCATATCTAGAGCATAGCAAATTATGTGAAATAAACTAAGGAGATAAGAAAAATAAGTTTTAAAACTTCTGTTGTTTTAATCAGTGAAAGTCGCATTAAAGCAGGCGTGCATATTTATAAAGTGAGCCACAAATATAATGCTTACATTGCACAATCCTGTGCCAATATCTGGAATCTTTTGTTGATGGAGAGAAGAGAGGAACAAAGAGATTTTATCAAGCTTTTATTTGCGGGTACAAACCTTTGATCAATAATAAATGAAACATAAGAACCTTCCCAAAATGCTGGGACTGACACTTATGCACAGTGACTGAGGCAAACACCGAGTGCTGATTCATGATGCAGCTTGCTTCATTTGCCAAAAAATGTATATAACTTCAGAAGCAGCAAGCAGTAGTTTGCAGGCAAGGGATACAAGTGCATTTTTGTGCTCCCCCCCCCCCCAAAAACAGTCAAGATGCAAAATCACACTGAAAGATTCAGAGATAAGTGTAGATTTCCCAATCAAATTCATGAAAGATACAGCTTTGTGGAATGTGTTTCTTCCATGCAGTGCTATAAAGCTGCAAAAACTGTGAAATTATCCTGGCTGGCCCAACTATTCAATGAATGGTCCATGTAACCATTCAAGGAGCCACAAGGCAATCAATTGGAAATATCATTATTGCTGTTGCCAAGTGTTTTCTACGCAGCTGTTGCCTCCTTCAAATATACAATACTTCAGCCCAAACCTCACCAACCTCAGGGAACACCAACTTCAGCCCAAACCTCAGGGAAATACTGTTCCCTGAATTGCAATGTTTAAGCTACTGTTGGATACTTTCACCCACCACACCCAGGTCACTTTGAAAATGGTTGACATAAATGGATCTTTCCATTGCTTAGCAACTATAATTGGATTACCATCTTCCACCAGACTAAGCAAAGTGGCCAGTCTAGCCAGGGATTAAGCATGGGGTCAGCAATAAAGTGACAGATAAGGGGAAAATGAGAAGAACCAGGCAAGAAGAAGTAGATCTGGTTCAAAAGAGAACATAAGAACAGCCCTGCTGGATCAGGCCATAGGCCCATCTAGTCCAGCTTCCTGTATCTCACAGTGGCCCACCAAATGCTTCAAGGACCTCACAAGACAACAAGATACCTGAATCCTGGTGCCACTCCCTTGCATCTGGAATTCTTTGTGGTAGTAGTAAAAGAAGAAGTAGCCTACTTCTAAAACCAGGAGGTTGCACATATCCATCATGGCTTGTAACGTGTGATGGACTTTTCTTTCAGAAATCTGTCCAATCCTCTTTCAAAGGCAACTAGGCCAGACACCATCACCACATCCTATGGCAAGAAGTTCCACAGATTACTATAGATACTCGCCTATAAGTCAAGAAATTTCTGCCAATTAATTCAGTGTAAATCCTCACGTCAGGGGTCAGAGCTGTTCAGGCAGCCAGGAGAAGCCCAGATGAGAGCAAGAGCAGAGATAATTAAGGGCTATTAGTCCCCAGGGCTTTAGAGGCCAGGCTGCCTACAGGGAGAAAAGGTTTTCCTTCTCCTGGGCTGTCTGATCACCCTCCCTATAACACGCAGTGTACACTCTATCAGCAGCCTTGCCTGCTATGGGCTCCTGTGGGAGAGGATTGGACCCTAAGAACCTAATTCTGGCTGTCTAGGTCTGAGATGGGAAATGTACATGCATGGTGCATGAGGGACTGTAAGATGAATGGATATTTCTTCATTTGCATCTGCTCTCCATTTTTCATTTTTCAGTTTAGTTTACTATTATTATGATTCAAAGACTGCTACAGGCAGAATGGCAAGCTTTCCCTCACCTGTCATTTTCACTCTTTCATTCTGCTGCACATTCACAATGTTGGTCATCCTCTTGTTTCCATTCATTTCCCCAGCAGCCCATGATTCAAGGCCAAGACAAGAATGCAAAGTTCTACAACAAACAGAACTTCCTTTCTACCCAACCACAGGGCCCTTGAAAAGTGGAATGACACATACACTACTATGGATCCTCTGTTTGACCAGAATCCCTTTACATTGGGCCTACAATTCCTAAGATCACTTCTGCCCAGGGCCAGCCTATACATGAAGCAGGCCGATGTGGTTTGAGTCAGTGGTGGGTAGTGAGGAGTGGTGGATTTGGAGTGCCATTTCATCCCAAGTCTGCTGCTGCCTCCCTCTAGTTCACCACAGACATGTGCCATATTGATCCATTCCTTCTTCCCTAAAAGTGAGTAGGAATTGGATTATCCACTTCCCTCTGTCCTCGCACAGGGTTTGAATTCTAAAGGGAACACATCTTTTTAAACTTTAAACCCTGTGTGAGAGCTTTGCTGTCCCTCTCCTCACTCTTCCCTCACATGGCATTTAAAGTTTAAAGTGACACATCCCCTTTAAACCTGGAGCAAGTGGAAGGGTCATGAAGTGCTTTGTCCATGCACACCATTTAAAAGGATTCATTCCCTTTAAACTTAAACTTTGAAGTCCCGTGTAAGGATGGAGCATAGTGAAGCAGTAAGGGGCTTTGGGGGTTGGAGTGTGCATGTTCAAGTGTGTGCACCCCACCAAAAGCAGCAGTGGTGAGTAAGGAGCAACAGTGTGCCATGGACCTGGTTGGGCCCTCTCTGCTTCTGCCTTTCACACTTTCAGGTAGACAGTGAAACTCAGGGAGGCAAAATTAACAGCATTTGCTCCACTTCCCACACCTTCAATGCAAAAGTCTTCACGTATAGAGGCTATATGAGGCAATGAACCAGGATGATTCATATGATAACAGCAATTTCAAGCATTCAGGTTCCCAAGAGGAGCAAGCAGCAGTATATGAGCACGAACTTGGTGTGGAAATAGATGTAGATGGATAATAGCATATCCCTACCCTTGTAATATAAGGATATCATTGAGCTACATTTCTCAATATAACCAAGTTACTAAATGTGATTGTGTTGAAATAATCAGAAAATAATATAACTTATTAACATACTAGTGCAATAATAGTCCATTCAGATTCCTGTCACCATCCCCGCTTAATCAAGTTGACTGAATAGTTACAGATTTACAGATTCAGACACCTTTATTAGGCATTATTGAAAATACAAACAAAGAACATACAGAAGTGCATAAGTATAATGTGGCAGACTACAAATGACACCTATAAACCAAGCACTTCAACAAGTAGGGGCATGCTTCAGATTAGTCGCCACAATTTGTAAGATAAATTTAGCTGAGAAACAATGTCAAAATCAGAGGAGGTTAATAAAAATTGCAGTATAGCAAAACCCACAGCGAGGGAGTTAAGGTGAAATTGGAGGGCCAGACTGAATAGTTAGATGACAAATACTTTCACAGACATTAGACTTGGTAGTTACCACTCATAAAAGGGGGAAGAGGATTAAACCAATTGTAATTCCCATAGCAAGTCACTTGTGAGAAATAAACATTCAATTTTCAAAGAAGAGTCATGCAATGGGTGTGTAGAGGAATGTTCCTTTATCAAACATCATATCCCACGAGGAGTTCTCCGGTTAAATTGAGTAGCATGGGGATTGCCTGAGCTGGTTGGAAAACAAGCCAAATCAGCCTCAGCTGGAAATAAGTGCTTCTAGATCTCCCAGAGTCAAGACTTAATGGAAGGCAAGACACAATCACTATGATGAAGTCACTAATGTTGTTGTTATACAAATCTTTAGGCAGCAGTTTAAGATCTGAAGGGGTGAAAGTTATAGGCATGAGAAAGCTGATATTTATTGCTATGACACTCAGGGAATGGAAAGAAACCCTTGTGTAAAATATGAATGGTTGCTGCTGCCAAGAAATGTATCATTGCTTTGGTTTAAAAAAAAAGAAAAGATTATTCAACTTCTCAACCATGGAGAAAAACGATTTAAGAGATACAACATATGGAAAGGGTAGCTATAAACTTGAAACAGCAGCCTTCACTTCTGAAGATCATGTCCACCTCAAAATTCAACCTGGTTTCCTTGTCATGCCTTTGCCCGAAGGAACCCTGGATTCTTGTTCAGTGAAGGGAACCAGCAATCTTTTTTGCAGGATCTCAGGACTGTCCCAAAACTACAACTCTCAAGTTCCCTTGAGAAAGCCATGTTACCATCAATGCAGTGTTTAGCTCTGCACACTTATTTTTTGTAGCTGAAGTATTAACCGTGGGGAGGTTTTCAGATGTGAGGTGATTGGGGCTTTAACCCGTTCCCTCTGCCATCGTCCTGATCCAGATTGGACTCTTGCACAATCACTTTTCCATCAGTAGGAAAGCTTCTGGATCATGATCATGGCAGAGGGTTAAAGCCCCCTCTCCACACCATGGTCTCAATCCTGATTCGCCACCTCCTCATAAAAAGCAGACATGGCCAAATTCTTTGTTTCATGTAATGTGTAGCTTGGCCCTTGCAATGCTTGTATACAGTTTCTCTGCGGCCACACAACAAACCTCTTGTCCCTCAAAGGAGGCCCAAGGGCTCTGCCACTGTGCAGAAAGCTTTAACCAAATGCCTCTGGCTCCACTCCAGCACATACGGCAAGAGGCCTCGAGACCACAAGCATTTTTGCATTTTGAACCCTTCCTTTTCTTTGTGGTGTGGTTCAGCAATGCATTCTAGGCTGCAAGAAAGCTGGCGTGTTGGACCTTGTTCTTGCTTGACACACTGGTAACTCCCCAGCTGTTGGAGATGTACCAACACTTCCTGCCAGGAACCTTTTCCTTATCAAGAATGTGACCTGATTATACCTTGTATACATTCCAAGGGAAGTATGAGACATCTCTGCTTCTCAGTGCTGGAGAAGGATCGTCACAGTATTACGATTTCTGTGCTGAGATTAAGTTCCTCAGCTCTTCACAGAAATATATAGTTTATATGTCCAAAGCAGTAGCTTCTGCCTGAACACCACTGCAGTTAATGTAGCCGTTTCCTTGGGTATTCCGGTCAGGATAGGGGGCTGCTGGTTGTGTACAGGAAAGGATAAAAGAGAAACCTTGGCCTTCATTTCATTCTAACCTACTTAGAGCCCAAAGATGGCTCATTGCGCTTGCTAACTCATCCTGTGCCTGTTGCCATGGCAACACTGCAATACGCCATGCAAGGCTGTAGCTCACGGATTATCACTGCTGAGGCTCTTTGAGAAAGAGGCACACAAACACACTTGATGAGTCACGAGAGAGATAATAAGGGAAACAAAACCAAGCATCGATTATAGCGAGGCCATTTTCCTGATGCTTTAACAGTAATAAATTAATGGCTTTTCAGCAAGACTCAATTGCCCTGCCTTTTGCTGCACATTTTTGAAACAAGAAATCATTTTTGAAAAACATTCAGAAAAAAAAAATTTCATCTTTAAATCTATCCTTGGTAGTAGATGAAATGCTTACTATTTTACTAAAGGAAGACTATTGAAATTAGACCCTCTCAAGCACATTGGGCCAAACACATTGGAGATAGGCCATAATCAGTACTTTGCCTGTGTGGTTATCTTGAAGTGTTTCTTCCATATAGGTGTAATTTACACTCAAAGGTAGGTATTAGGGATCATTTATTGTGCCCATACCTAATCCTATCCTGTCAACTCACCCTAAAACCCCTAAATCAAAGGCAACAATACTCAGTATTTTTATAGCACATTTCAATGGTTCATTCAAATAACTTCACATAACTGCAGATCTGTCCATATAATTGTTGTGGTGAAAATCCTGGGTTTCCTCCTATTTTTCTGCACATTTTTACCTAGTTTAGTCCCTCCTATCACCTGGGAGGCTCCCATTGTGTGTCAGAATTCTCCAGTGACTGCTAAACCATTGGAATATAATCATCTTTGTTCTGTTGTTGTTGTTGTTGTTGCTGTTGTTGACAATCTCTTTGGACTAGTAAACAAAGTATATGCCTTTCTGCAGCCCAATGAACCTTGAAACATTCCTTATGTCTGAGTGGAAAAATCAAGAGCTTAGATGACTCTCCCCTCCAGCATCCAGATTCATAGGTAAGGCCTGGTTAATGTCCTGAGGTTGTATGAAGTAAGGCCATGCACCCACCTTTACACATTTGCCCTAATATGACATCTGATGCTTTGATGGGAATTGTAAACCCACCTGGCTAAGGGTGGATGCAAGCCCCAAAATCGTCATCTGTGTATATAGTATCATCAGTGTTTTATTTTACATTCAACTTCCATTGCAATCAGAGGCAGCTCACCTCTGAAACCAAGAGCTTACACATACCAGAACCTGTTCTCACTTGCTGCCCAAAGCATGGAGGTCAGAAATCATGACCCATTCCCCTTCACATATGGACTGAACATGTGGACAGGAACATGAGAAGGGAATTCTGGAATAGCTTAACATAAAAACAAAAGAAGAGCCATGCTGGATCAGATCAAAGGCCCATCTAGTCCAGCTTCCTGTATCTCACAGTGGCCCACCAAATGCCCCAGGGAGCACACAAGACAACAGACACAATCTGTGTCCTGGTGCCCTCCCCTGCATCTGGCAATCACAGGCAATCAGAGCTTGCTCCAGTTTGCATTGAATTGGCCAAATTTATTCATTCATCCCTTAAAGAAAAGTGTTATCCCATCTTCCCCCAGTCAGTTTTCCGCATAATCTACAGACATTGTTAAAAATACAAAATATAAAACCAAAATGCAATTCTCAATTTTAGCAAAAACTTAAACCCAGAGCATAGCAGCAGCCCAATCAAACAGCAAAGAAAGCATAAAAAGAAAAGCAGGTGCTCATGTTCTCTCACTAATGGCTTTGGAGAACAAAATAGTTTTCATCTAGTGCCCCAAGGATAACAATGATGAAGTGGATTCCTGAAAAATATGCCTTAGGCAGAGCATTCTGTAGTCAGGGCACCATCATATGTTACTCAGGCAGGCTATTAGAGAAGACAGTGTGGATCCTCCTGACATACAAGGTCAAGGCTGGCCTTAGGAGCTGCAGGGTCCAATGCAAAGCATTTCTGTAGGGGGCAGGGGAGGCTACTCACCAGAATGAGTGGCAGCAGTGAGCCCAGGGCTGATGGCACCCCACACATAGCAGGGCACCCAGAAGCAGGTGACGGTGATGTGATGAGATCACTGCCAACTGTTTCCGGGCAGCAATTTCAAGCCAATTGACCCAGGGCAGACGGGAGAGCCATCCAGCAGCAACGCTCCGCTCACCGCACTCTTCTCGCAATGCC
This sequence comes from Tiliqua scincoides, assembly GCF_035046505.1. Taxonomy (NCBI): domain Eukaryota; kingdom Metazoa; phylum Chordata; class Lepidosauria; order Squamata; family Scincidae; genus Tiliqua; species Tiliqua scincoides. Next base: position 229,358,252 of record NC_089821.1, read on the forward strand.
TCGGCATAGAAAATTCCTTGCTAGAGCTTCAGCTACAAGGCAAGGTGCTGGCTGCTGCAGCTGTGAGCACTCCACTTGCTGCCCCAATGCAGGGCCCCTCCAGGCATGGGGCCCAATTTGGTCAAACTGGTCAAATCGCCCTAAGGCCAGCCCTGTACAAGGCAAGTTATTTGAAGGAACACCAACACTATTTGGGACATTTCAACCATCTCACAAAAACCCTTACAGAGCTGGGAGACTGAACATGTGGACAGGAACATGAGAAGAGAGTTCTGGAATAGCTTAACATAAGAACATAAGAAGAGCCCTGCTGGATCGGACCAAAGGCCCATCTAGTCCAGCTTCCTGTATCTCACAGGGGGACTCACTGGCATGGTTGACACACCATTTTGCACAAGCAACTATAATCCAAGTGGTTCCCAGGCAGTTTGGGTTGTATCCTAAGAATGTGAAGTGAAAGAAGTTCCATTTGTGAAAGGGGGCAATGGTAGTTTTCACTAATCTCCTATTTTCTCTGCAGCCTCCTGCACTCCCCAGATATGCACCTAAGGATTAGGGGACCTTTAGGAGCAGATTTTTGGAGGATACAGAGGGCTACATAGGAAAGGGAAATGGCAAAATCACCAAGCTCTGTTTTGCAAATGGAACTTCTTCCAATAAGAGAAGAATCCTGTCGATACCTGTACACCTTATCGGTTTCTGGGCAGCAAGCATGCCACATCATGCCATAGCTGCAGGATCCAAGGAGGGCGATAGCCATTTTACTTGGTTGGCAGCAGAACAGATGAATAACTGTGATACTGAAATAGAACCTGCTGTTTAAACAATAATTTAATGCTTAATACAAAGATGGCCACCCTAAACCTTCTTACTAGTGGGAATCCAGTGGGACTGGCTTCTGCATAAGCATGTTTAAATTTTGGCACACTTTTTGAGCACTTCCCTTGATCAAAACATCCTACACTGTCCAAAGAAGCAGATTATAACTGTGACTTCAAGAAAAAGCTACAAGTAGGATTTCTGTAGGAATGTTAGGTACGCTGTGAATGAAGGATGAGGACTTAAAATCTTTAGCTTTCCATTTAAATTACATTTTTTTAAAAAATTGTTAAGATAGCTTCATGATAAAGATCTTAATGTGTCATTCACTACCATACAGTCTTTCCAAATGGAAGCTGTTACATAGCCGGTTAGGCCGGGCAATTTGAAACTAACTACAGTGTCGTTTCTAGAATAATCTGTAAGGCTTCATTTAATGCAAGTTGCACAATTGCACAAAGGCAGATAAGGAAACCAGACTTACAGAAAGAATTATAGAGAAAAAAGAGGTAAGTCTGGCATTTGAGAATCTGGCTTGAGTGCGTGTGCATGTGTGAAATACATTGTTGACACCTTTGTTATGGACAAATAAGATTTATGCACTACAAGTAATGAGCAACTTGCAAACTCCTGTGTTACACAAGGTGCCTGTAGGGAAAATATAATTTGAATAGTGTTCATGATCTGCCCCAAAATGGGTGTGTTGGGTTTTCTCTGTCCCAGATCTTAGTAGTGCCTCAAGCAAAGAGTTGCTAAAATTATCTGTCCCAGGATCAGGAGGGTTGTTTGCCATGTGTTACTAGACATTTCCTCCTTTCTCTATACTTCTAGCTTGGATTTTTATTAAATGCTGGCCACCAATAGGCAGGTGCATTAAGGATGCTTAGTCCTTGGGTGAAGTGCTGTTCTGTTAATGTATCTGACAGAAAGAGGGTTGAGGTGGAAAAAATGTGAGAGGAATAAATATGAAGAAAGGTCTGGTAGAGAGGAATGGCAGAAATGGACAGTTGTGAGGTATCAGGGATAGGGTCCAGAAACAAGAAGACATATTTCTCCACTGAAATCGAACATTTTGCTGTTCAAAGAACAAGTCTACACTCAAGGGGAGAGAAAATAATTCCTTTTCCAGACAGATGCCATAAGGGTCCTTATATTTGCTTCTCTATGACATATTTTATAGGACCTTGCTTTTTCATTATTATATCTCTAAATACAGGTTAATTTTTTATTAGAGAATGTTTCAATTTTACTAGCAGAAAAATGACTGGGTAGAGAATACAAGATTCTGGAACACGGCTACATACACTGAGAAAGTATTGTCAGTCACAAGCACAGAACATTCGAGCCTTACTACAGCCAAACTTGCCCAGCAACCAACACGTGACTGAAAAAGTGACAACTCCAATTTGCATGGGCAGAGCAAGTTGTTCTAGATAACCTCAAGCCAAGGCTGTCCAGCTATAGCATAATCATTCTTAACTCACCCTCCCACAGCTTATCACAACATTCTTTAAAAGCAAAGCAACAAGCGTCCTGTGGAGGTGTGAGAATCTCCACCTACCTAAATACTAGGCTGGAAACAACTGAGAAACCATTGTTCATGGTTTCCAGCCTAGTATTTACAATTAAGTGTCCTCTCTAGTCATTGTAGAGGAGAAAATTCATAAGGACCAGATTGGATGAGTAGAAGCAGAATCCCATCAGTGGCAGGTTTAAAATAAAATAAAATAAAAAATAAGTAATTGTAACTATCACCTGGGAGGAAGGCTACAGCTAAAAATTCTATGGCTGCAATCCTATACACTCTTTCCTGGGAGTAAGCCCCGCTGAATACAGTGGGAATTACTTCTAAGTAAACATACACAGGATTGTGCTGTAATGCCACACTCCTAAACATACTTATCTGGGAGTAAGCCTTATTGAATACAGTGGTATGTACTTCTGAATCAAGGTGACCAGATACAATGGAGGACAGAGTGCCTATACCTTTAACCATGGTAGAGAAGAGGGAATTTTGGCAGGTGCAGCTCAAAATGGAAGGGTTTGAAAAGCTGCACCTGCCAAAATTCTCTCTTCTATACAATTAAAGGTATAGGCATTCTGTCCTCCATTGCATCTGGTTACCCTGTTCTGAGTAAACATCTGTAGGACTGCACTGCAGCCCAGGGTGTTATTTCACTGGATGTAGCAAATGAATTGTGTTCATATACTCAACAATCAGGTTGCAGTTTTGAGGCTATTCCAAGGGATTACTAATACCTGTACTATACTAAAAAAAGAAATCTGCATGTAAGCCTAACACTCATATATTCCATCAATAAGCAGTTGGCCTTATTAATGGAGTGTGTCTCCATTCTCTGGCCTGGCACTCTGCATATGGACTGGATCAATCTCCACAGTTTCTTGTGAGTTTCTCTATCTTGTGCAAAGGCCTATATGATGTTGTTCTGTTGTCTTTTATGCAGTCTGCGTTGCTATATTTTTGTATAATTTTTGATTTGGTTTTAATGTTTTATTATGAATTGTTAGCCCCTTTGGGAATTTCAAGATGGGAAGGTAGGACATAAGTATTTTAAATAATATAACAAAAATAAATAATATTGGTAATGGACAGAAGTTGTATGTGGGCTAAAGACAAGTGTATATCAGTGGCACCTTTCTAGGCAAATTCTAACGCTGTTGCCAGTTCTGACACTAACTGAGGTTTATGACAACAAAATACATGACTAATTCTATGTATTCATAAGTTATGATGACAGATAAGATTTTGCCACACACCTAGGTTGTCAGATAGAGGAATTTTTGTAAGTGGTTCCATACATTCATTCCTCTGTGGACACATCATTCCTGTACCAGTGCATATGGCTGGTAAGGCTTTCTTGACTTGTGATGATGATCTACTACAACAGATTCCTTTGTCCCTTCTTTCAGACAGTTTACCATTCTTTGATTAGAGCCTCTAAGCAACCTCTCTGTTGTGAGTCTATAGTAGCACACTGCTGAGATTTTCTCAGAAAACTGAAGCAAACATGACCATATAACATAGTGGGTGTGCATATCAAACACCCACTATTTAAGTAATTAAAGGAAGCTATTACAAGGGCATCTCACTTACCGCCAACTCTAGTTCTTTACCTACTTGTGCAATAATGGGTGTTTGCAGACAAAAAAAAAAAAAGCCTTCTTTACCTAATGCTATTCAACCCCTGTTCTAATTCTGTTCTAATCATGCAAATGTAGTCCTATTAGTGGATTCCCTTTTTCAGAAGTCCTTTCAGAAACATCAGCTGTTCCTTCCCTAGGGCATCCTCCACTCCTGCTGCTCCAGGGGAACCTCAAGAGAGTCGAGACTTTCTATGTGGACATTGTCCCACCATTGTTCCTGCTCTATAGGGAGCAGAAAAGTGTCCACTCCTTAACTAGGATTCCCATCAGTCACTGCTGCTTGCCCACATCACTTTCCCACTCTATTGTTTTTCCATGGCAAAGCACCTGTGCCATTATTTCTATAATGTCCATCCCCCTTTGCAGTGGCCATAGAAATACTAACTGCCCTATAAGGAGGAGGAGAAAAGAGGCAAGCAAGGCATATTCTGCTGGCAAAGGAGGGCACCAGGATGCAGGTCTCTTGTTTTGTATCTGGTGGCCACTGTGAGATACAGCAAGCTGGACTAGATGGGCCTTTGGCCTGATCCAGCATGGCTCTTCTTATGTTCTTATGTGTCGTCCCTCCCACCAATATTTTTCTGTTGCAAATATTTCCTATTGTTTGATTTTATGTAGGCTACTCTGGGAGGCTTGTTGACTGATGGGTGGGGTATAAATGCTTTAAATAAATAATAATAAATACTGCTCTGTATAGACAGAATTCAAAAATAGGATAAACTGACATGGGGGGCTATCAATTATCATTAACTTTTGCACTGAGTCCAATGGGGGCCTGGCTGCAGAGGGGAAGGGAGGAAAGCCTTGTCAGTTCCATCAGAAACAGTGTTCCAGCCAGTACTGAAGCAAGGCTCAGCATAGCCTCCCTTTAATCTCTTCTGTCCTGCTACATTTTCAAGGCAGAACAAATTGAGATAAAGAGGTCTGTCATGTTGCCTTATTTTGTCTTGAAACTGTAGCAGGACTTGCTACAGTGAAGGTCAAGACTTGAGGCGATGGGGCAATAGCTCAATGGGAAAGAACGTGCTTTGCATGCCACAGGTTCGGTAGCACCTGGCAGCACCTCCAGGTAGGGCTGAGAATCCCCCAGCTTCAAATCCTGGAGAGCTTTTGCCAGTAGACCAGTGTTTCTCACACTGTGGGTCAGGACCTGTTGGAGGAAATTAAAATAGTTTCCTCTTTGGAATGGGGGGAAGCAGAGTAGCTTAAGCAGCAGACCCCTCCCCCCTTTTGGGTATCATCCCAGGTAATCTCCCTCACCCAACTGACTGCTAATCAATAAAAAGACAAAGAGGCAATGGCTTGTTAAAGTTGCAAAGAAGTTATTTACTAACAGTTTCATTGAGTATATATTTACAGCATCTGATTAGGATCAGAGGTTCAATTAATACTTAGGGATAGCAAGGCCCTAGAGCTGCCTCGTGCTCAAGATGGCGTGGGCAGCAGAGCCCTGGTGTGCACATCTTAACAAGTCGGTGATCAGAGGACAAAGAGGAGGTGCTCAGAGGAGAAGGGAAGGATAAAGGGTTAGGGCCACACCCCACAAGGATCACAGAGTGAACAGATAGAAAGGTCAGGGTCACTGTACCATTGTTTGACTCCTTTTTAGACAGCATCCTGCCCCCTCTGGACAGCAGACGGAGTTGCACCAACTCCAACAGGACCCACTAGGTGGGTCTCCATTCATTTCAATATTTTATTTTTAATGTATTAGACTTGATTAGGTCTGTGACTGCATTTGGAGAAATGTTATAAACCTGTACTTTTGACAAGCTACTGTGTATATTATTTTAACAATGATAGTAAATGGGACTTGGTAAATGTGGGTAGATTTGCAGCCTAGGATTGTTAAAAATATTCCTGCTTGATGATGTCACTTCTGGTCATGGCATCACTTCTGGTGGGTCCTGACAGATTCTCATTCTAAAAAGTGAGTCCCGCGGCTAAATGTGTGAGCACCACTGCAGTAGACGATACATTGGTCTGATTCTGTAGAAGACAGCTTTACCTATATACGGTATATGTATTCAAGTACTGTAGCAGAGGTTTGTCATTTTGGAAGAGGAAATGGTGGAGGACAACCAAGCATATTCCAAGCCACACCTGAGACAACAGCACAACATCAGTGAAATGGCTTGCACTACCATTGTGACAGAAGTCTTCCGAATAATTACAAAAATAGCACTTTAAAAACTTGGGGAAAATGGAAATGCAATAGTTTGGGAGAACATCAACTATCAGGGTAGGGAGAGCACATGAGCAATTGACAACCATATCAGCGGAAAAAGGAAAATGTGGAAGCACCCTATATGACAGTCATTGAATAGTGGTTGTAATAATGATGGGGTTTATTAAACACTAATAATAATAATAAAGGTATTTCTATACTGCCTTTCTTGGTCCTCAGATTTCTCCTCGGATTTTATTCAAGGCGGTTTACATAGGCAGGCTAATTAAATCCCTGAAGGGATTTTTACAATTTGAAAGAAGGTTCTATTTTTCAAGAAACCACAACATTCAGATGTTTCTTTCTGATCTGGTCACAACATTCTGGCCTCCATCCTCCCACGTTCAGAGCAGATGGAATAACTCGGCTCAGCTTGTCAGCTGCTTCAAGGTCGCACGGTGCCAGCGGCCTCGAACTGGTGACCTGAGGATGTTATCTTCAGGCAAATGGAGGCTCTACCCTCTAGACCAGACCTCCTGCCCACTATCACAATAATGTTAAAACAATACATCAAGGATCAATGAATAAAAATTGTAGCATGTACCACTTCCCCCTTGAAATGATACCATGAGAGTAGATACCCTCTTGTTCACTTATTTATCTCATTGGTTTTAATTGGTTTTAATTGGTCCCTGTACAGAGTCACAGATCAGCCAAAAATATGCAGAGAGGTTTTGTTTTTGTTTTTTTACTTACTGGCTGCTCAGTGTGGTCTAAAAGCATTCCACAAAAGTGGCTAGTAATTGAAGGCTTTTGGAAGAAACATTTCTAGATGTGTGGGGGACATCAGGAAAACAATGTAGCTATATTCACCCAATGATCTGATAAAGATAGTTAAAGCAGATACTTTTGTAGATAGCTCTTATGACTAAAGTAAATGGAACAGGTAAAAGAGGTACTATCTGTTAAGGTTAGCTTAGTGCTCTCATAATTTGTGGTGTTCTCATAGCAGGACACCTGGGAGACGTGAGGAGGACAAAGTGGAGTGAATGTGCCTGTCCTGCCTGGAAGACTAAAGCAATTGATGCCACACTGAGCTAAAGTTTAAAAGCTGTGGTGTATTTTGGGGCCTGCAGGGAGCAAATTACAGAATATAGCCAAGCAGAACTCCAAAGTGCCGGATGTTGAAATGAAGCACAGTTTCTCCTTTATCACTATTTTCCCTCTCTGAAGGACAACTTCTACATTTCAATAACACGGGAGCTGAGCTCTTGCCGTGAATCTAAAGATTTGTTAAAACAGCATGTTGGATACATGTTTCTACAAGCCAATCGCTGGAGAGACTCTGAGATAAAGAAGAAGCAGCAGAAGAGATGTCAGTTCCTGTAGTTGCTGAGATTAGGCTCTACCTGGGAAGACTGGATTGGCAAACCAAGGATTTGCCAGATTTGCTAGCAGTTCTGCTCCATCCATTTTCTCTACTTAGCTACAGGAGCTGACTGCAATATTTTTGCCAACACACAAATAGCCATTCAAAGTGGAGTCTTTGACTCTCCATAGCTTCAAAACTACACAACAAATTTTCCCTAGACAAATAGAAAGACGGATCTTTGAAAGCTGGAAAGCACTGACATAAGGGGTTAGGACTGTACCCCAAGATAGTGAAGAGTCTGGAAACTGTCCTGTGAGGAATAATGAAAAGAGCTTGATATGTTTATCCTGGAGAAGTCTAAGGCAAGATATGATAGCCTTCAACTACCTGAAGAGCTGTCACACAGAATAAGGGGATGACTTACTTTGTGTGGTCCCTCAGGGCAGAATTAAAATCAGTAGGTAGAAACTACAGATTTAGGCTAGACATGAGGAGGAAATTCTTAATTGTTGGAGTTTCCAGCACTAGAACAGTCAGCCTTGTGCAGCTGTGGGCTTTCCCTCACTAGAGGTTTTCAAGCAGTGGCTGGATGGCCATCTGTCAAGGATGCTGTAGTCAACTACACTGAGCAAGGAGCTGGACTAGATGACTTCCAAGATTCTTTCCTACTCAAATATTCTGTGATTCTAAGTGCAAGATTTCCTCAGTATTCTAATTTCCAGCACATCAGTTAAATGGATGTTCTACTTTTGGATGAAACTTGGGACAATATGTGCTATCTGGAGAACTGGATGGTTTTGTTCTGGTGTCATGAATTTGGATTCAATAAGATTTGGATTTCACAAGCACTTTCATCAGCTTTGATTTGTCTCTGATTTGTAGCCAAAGCCAGGATCTAATTTACACAAGGCCTAGAATCTTGATCATCACTAAGATAAGAACATAAGAACAGCTGGATCAGGCCATAGGCTGGATCAGGCCCACTGGATCAGGCCATAGGCCCATCTAGTCCAGCTTCCTGTATCTCACAGTGGCCCACCAAATGCCCCAGGGAGCACACCAGATAACAAGAGACCTGCATCCTGGTGCCCTCCCTTGCATCTGACATAGCCCATTTCTAAAATCAGGAGGTTGCACATACAAATCATGGCTTGTAACCCGTAATGGATTTTTCCTCCAGAAACTTATCCAATCCTCTTTTAAAGGCATCTAGGCCAGATGCCGTCACCACATCCTGTGGCAAGGAGTACCACAGACCAACCACACACTGAGTAAAGAAATATTTTCTTTTGTCTGTCCTAACCCTCCCAACACTCAATTTTAGTGGATGTCCCCTGGTTCTGGTGTTATGTGAGAGTGTAAAGAGCATCTCTCTACCCACTTTATCCTTTCCATGCATAATTTTGTATGTCTCAATCATGTCCCCCCTCAGGCGCCTCTTTTCTAGGCTGAAGAGGCCCAAACGCCATAGCCTTTCCTCATAAGGAAGGTGCCCCAGCCCAGTAATCATTTTTAAAGATTTTAAAGATAAAGATAAAGATTTGTGAACTCTAATAAGCCTGCCACTCACTCACTTTATTACTCACCCCCACACTTTGAAAGGGAAATATGGAGAATGAAGGGTTCTATACAAATAGAACAATATCTGTAAAAACCTCATTTGCTACCTATGTGCTGCCTACTCACAGTTGTAACATTGACAGCGCAATCCTAATCCCCCCCCCCCCAAGCTGGCAGTTCCGGCCGTTGCGAATGTGATGTAAAGCAGTTTTGCACCTACTCAGGAGGAGGCGAGGCCAGCGCATGTCCGTGCACCAACCTGGTTGCATCAGAGTCACACAGGGACAGGATAAGTTTGCATGGGCAGCATACCTCTGGTGCAGGGATTTGGGGAGGACATGGGAAGGGCGTTCCAGGGGGCATTCTGGGGCAGGGGAGGGCAGGTGGCAGGCAAGTCAGTGGGTAGACCAGGCTCCAGTGGGGGGGTCCAGTGAGGGAAACAGGATCTGACACTTGGGTTGGAACTTGACCCTGCTCCCGAGCAGCCTGACAGTTACATGGGCTACTCAAATCTGTGCTACCAATTTTGGTGGCTCAGATCAAGTAACCCCAAAGGGCTGCCTAGGGAGTTGCTTGGGGTAAAGGGAAATGATTTCTCTTACTCCAAGTTGCGCCCTAGCCGGCCCCAAACCTGCACTGGATACAGCACAGACCAGCTAGCCTGCCTGTTTCAGCCATTTTCACAATGGAGAGAGGTGAAAAGCGGCGTGCCCCAAGGATCTGTCCTGGGACCGGTGCTTTTCAACCTCTTCATAAATGACCTGGAGACAGGGTTGAGCAGTGAAGTGGCTAAGTTTGCAGACGACACCAAACTTTTCCGAGTGGTGAAGACCAGAAGTGATTGTGAGGAGCTCCAGAAGGATCTCTCCAGACTGGCAGAATGGGCAGCAAAATGGCAGATGCGCTTCAATGTCAGTAAGTGTAAAGTCATGCACATTGGGGCAAAAAATCAAAACTTTAGATATAGGCTGATGGGTTCTGAGCTGTCTGTGACAGATCAGGAGAGAGATCTTGGGGTGGTGGTGGACAGGTCGATGAAAGTGTCGACCCAATGTGCAGCAGCAGTGAAGAAGGCCAATTCTATGCTTGGGATCATTAGGAAGGGTATTGAGAACAAAACGGCTAGTATTATAATGCCATTGTACAAATCTGTGGCAAGGCCACACCTGGAGTATTGTGTCCAGTTCTGGTCGCCGCATCTCAAAAAAGACATAGTGGAAATGGAAAAGGTGCAAAAGAGAGCGACTAAGATGATTACTGGGCTGGGGCACCTTCCTTATGAGAAAAGGCTACGGCGTTTGGGCCTCTTCAGCCTAGAAAAGAGACGCCTGAGGGGGGACATGATTGAGACATACAAAATTATGCAGGGGATGGACAGAGTGGATAGGGAGATGCTCTTTACACTCTCACATAATACCAGAACCAGGGGACATCCACTAAAATTGAGTGTTGGGCGGGTTAGGACAGACAAAAGAAAATATTTCTTTACTCAGCATGTGGTAGGTCTGTGAAACTCCTTGCCACAGGATGTGGTGCTGGCGTCTAGTCTAGATGCCTTTAAAAGGGGATTGGACAAGTTTCTGGAGGAAAAATCCATTATGGGGTACAAGCCATGATGTGTATGCACAACCTCCTGATTTTAGAAATGGGTTATGTCAGAATGCCAGATGCAAGGGAGGGCACCAGGATGAGGTCTCTTGTTATCTGGTGTGCTCCCTGGGGCATTTGGTGGGCTGCTGTGAGATACAGGAGGCTGGACTGGGTGGGCCTATGGCCTGATCCAGTGGGGCTGTTCTTATGTTCTTACTGATTTCACCTGCAATGCCACATTGAAATAGGTTAGGTATTTATACAGTGTCATTATCTTACCTCTGAGCTACCTATTCAGAGTTGTAACATACAACCAATTAAAGATCAGACATCTAACGGTCAGACTATTGTATGACCAGGGACTGTGGCAGGGGAAAGGTTATAAATTAGGGTCAGACTTGACAGTTAGGACTTGAACACTTGATTTTTCTAGCATATTCAGGAGACTGGATCCCGAATGGGATTGCAGCAAGGGGAGCAAGCTTTAACCCTTCCCTCCCACCATGGTCTTGACCCAGATCAGGAGCCCCCATGGCTGCTGTTTGCCCCAGGAGAAAAGCTGCCTTTGGTTCCAATAGGAGCATTCCTCTTAATGGAAATATCAGCTGGGAAGGGCCCAATTTGGATCAGGACTGTGGTGAGGGCAAAATGTTAAATCTCACTTTCCCCCAGTTCCAATCAACATTGCCCCCCTCCAAGCATGCTAGTTATGTTAGAAAAGTCAAGCATGCAGGCTGAAATCACTCAGTAGGCATATAGTACAAACCAAATTCTCTAGGTGGATTGCTGTCCCCTGTCCCCCCCCATTATGAATGATGCAATCTGCTTAACAGCCTGTTCATCAAAGAATCTAGATGAGGAGAGAAAAATAATCCAAAATGTGGAGAATATAAGCTGTGGGGTTTCCCCTGCAGTATGAAGGTTTCCTGGTCTAAACTTTGACTCAGAAGAACATTGTTGCACCCTGGAATTCAGAAACAGCTTTCTTTGCCCTTCAGCCACATTGCAAAGGAGGTTAGTGGTACAGGTTTGGACTCAGCAATGGTTGGGGGAAAAAAAATCTCTGCATATAACCCTGCAGGAAGGATTACAGCTGTCTGCCTGTCACACAATTCAGTCTACTTTCTGTGATTCTGTCTGTACAATTGAGAGAGTGAAAGGTGCATTCAAAGAACCGAGTATATGCAAAGTAGTACCCGTGTTCCACAAAGCATACAGAATGGAATCTCCTCTAGGAAATGAGAATCCTCCATCCTCTGCAGCATGTTTTTAAGGCCAACCATTTTATCGCATATAGCTGTACCATGCTTCTTACCCTGTCCAGTGCTGTCTTGCCAGGCTGTCCTCCTTCTAATGAGAATCATTTTCAGGATTGTGAAATGCAGGGCATGACAATCCACCTAGAGAAATGAGGCTGCATACAGATCTATATAGTTAGAGTGGCCAAGCCACTGTGGAAGCAGGTTGCCCTGCTGCCATCACTCCCAGGAGAAAGGGGATCAGCTGCTTCCCAGCAGAAACAGCTGCGAACAGTGTTGACTGGCTAGGGGTTAGACTTGTGACACTACACTACACTCCTCTCCTCCCCAGAGCAGCTTTTCAGCTTAAAAAAATAAGAAAGAAAAGGGAAAAAAGAAAATACTGTTCTGTTGTTCCTCTCAAGAAAAGAAGCTACCTAACAAATGTCAGCATGCAGGCTTATCAGATAAGCATCATCTATGCTGCTGCTTTGCCTGAGCATCAAAGATCAGGCCCTCTTCCAGTAGTGTGGCTATAGTGGGTGGCACAGTAAGTATTGCAGGTGCCGCAACATGCCATATAAGCAACTGTGTTGCTGTTGCTGCCCAGAATGGCTCCAACAGTGAGTGGGAGGGGCTGTTTACATGACGCATTGTGGCACCTGCAATACTTACCATGCTGCCACCCCTGTTAGCAGCATTACCCTCTATTACCCTCTTCCCCCAAATTAGTGCAGGTAGCAGACTATAACCAATATTCTTTCGTAAGGCACTGTAGATGCATGAAGTTTCTCTTTCAAGGGATTGAGTGCTGTACTAGTACTGTGGGCTTCATATGGTCTTGTTTTTGGCATGTTTATATTAGTGCAAAAATCTGAGCACAGCAGGGGATGTGAATAAAACCTGGTACCTTTTTCAGAGGTGAAAATGGTGGCTCCTTACCATGCTGAGACAAAGGAGGGCAGCAGCAAATATTGTTGTTGTGTTGTTGTTCTTATTATTATTAACAACAGTATATACCACTTTTCAACAAAACATTCACAAAGCGATTTACAGAGAAAATCGAATAACTAAATGTTCCCTATCCCAAAAGAGCTCGCAATCTAAAAACGGTAAATGTATTGAATGATTAAAAATACCAACTATGCTTTGATGATGTGTTGTCATCTTCAAGGGCAAGTTCTACAAGATCTCCTGTATCAGAGACATGCAAGGTGCTGGACATTTTTATTCATTTGGCATAAGTTTGAGTTTCAAGTCTCTTTTTTATTTACTTACTATTTATCTCATACACTCCACACTGGTCCAACAGTTAACTTCCATTGCAATGTCAATGATCAGGGACAAAGGAGTGCACTGGTGTTCCTGGAGGGGGAAAACACTAAGTTTTTCAGCTACCAGAAGGCTGGTGAAAAGCAGCCCCTCCCCCTTGCCTTCAGAGCCATTTGGAGTAGGGAGAGAGAAGTGAAAGCTCCGAATGGCTCTGAAAGCCAGAGAGAGGGGACACTTTACACCAGCATTCAGGCTCCTGAAAAACTGAGTTTTTGCCCCCCGTCCAGGAATGCCAGTGAAGGAGAGATCAGCATGTATTGAAGTACTGGATGCAGTGCAAGTGTAATATGAATATAATCAGATAATCAGTCAAAGATTTGCCTTCACATTAAAATGTTTTGCCTTTCTGGCTTCAGGATCGTAGGTCTGGCTCCAATGTAGCTCTCAGTGGCATAGCTAATGATTGTGTAGCCCGGTGCCAAGCTCACAATGGTGCCCTGGAAGTGATGTCACAACCGGAAGTGACATCACACCCAGGCTTTTTAAAAAGTGAAAATTGGGAGGCACCCACCTCCTCCCCCCAGCAGTTCACCACCCACTTGCGCTGCTGCTTCCCCCCAGTCAGTGGCATAGCTAAGGAATCTATCTATCTGCTATGTGGGGTCAGATTTTGTAGCCCCCCCCCGCATGACAAAATCAAATTTAATTAAGTAAATAAATAAAAAGTTAATGGTTCCATGCTGTGTCATAACAACATCTCGGCACTCAGAACAAACAGTCTCATAGGTCCCTTTGGAGTAAAGCAAAGCCACTTTTTGTCCACAGCAGTTGTGTTTTCATTTTCTGGTTAATTGGCCATAATGTTTGATAGAAAACAGCTATTCCAGTGCAGTTTGTTTCATTGCATTCTGCATTAAATTACCTTTCCAATGATAGATAACACGATATACATACCAAGATTTTCACAATTTTGGTCACTAGTGTCAAGCTCAGCTTGCTGCCCCCCTAAAGCTTGATGCCTGGTGCAACTGCTACCCCCTGTACCCCCTTAGCTACGCCACTGGTAGCACGCATCTTGCCACTTTCCTCACATAATGTTTGCCACTCTGAGCTGATTCATCAGACTATTTGCAGTTATATGGGGTTTATGCAGTTACATCTGCAGTCCCTAGCTGATGCTTGGTGAGCAGGTTGTCCTCTCAAGCAAAACACTGCTGTAGGTGCCACTGGAATCCAATCCATGTGTCAGTCATGTGTCCCAGCCAGCAGAACTACTAAACTATGACCACACCCAAATAATCACATTTTCTTTGCCTTAATTGTTTTAAAGTCACACTCCCTGCCTTAGGTTGCAATCCTATATTTACCTAGAAGTAAGTACTATTGAAATAAATGAAATTTACTTTTAAGTAGCCATGCATAGGATTGTACTGTAAATCCCTCTACTCTCTCCCACATATGCCCTATTGATGGAATGCTCTTTTCTCTAAGGCACTCTGGTCTTTGCCATGCTGGAAAGAGGCCAGGTGACTTGAAAATATTTAAGTTCAGTTCATGATTTGATGCGATGGACCACATAGTCCTCTTTCTGCCAAGTAAGGAATCTGAAAAAAGCAAAACAGTAGGTTTGCTTCCAGGGCAAGAAAAGCATGGCAAGGAACATGTTTGGCATTTTGGATACAATAATTACCACTAGAAGACTTGGATCAGAGTATAGAACTAACATCCAGTTTGAAGTTCAAGCATCTAAGAATGAGACTGTACCAAATAACTACCCTGGTATCCACTCTTCCGCTAAAAAGCTCAGGGAAGCTTACATGGGGTTGCTTATTCTACATTATGAATACTGTACAACAATCCTCTCTAAGCTAAGGGCCCAGTTCTATCCAACTTTCCATGCTGAGGTAGCTGTGCCAATACGGCAGGGCTTTTCAGACTGGGGCGTTGCAATGCTGCAGCCTGTGGGCACTGGCCTGTTTCCCCTTAAGGGCCGGGGGCACCCAGGAGGCAGGGAGGAGGCAGCAGCATGATCCCCAGGATCGTGCCTCTCAGGGGGGTTGCAGGGGCTTGGACACACTTACCAGAGTCTCCTGCAGCCTTCCAGGGGTGCAGAGAACCCTTTACAGCTGTCCGCAAGGCTCTCCAAAGCTTCACAAGTGAAAGTGGAGTGATCGCACTCCACTTCTGCACTCTGCTAAACCAGCAGTGGAGTTGAAACCCAATGCTTCACTTTTGAAGCATTGGGGAGCCCTGTGGACAGTCATGCATGGCTCTCCGCACCCCCGGAAAGCTGCGGAAGGCTCTCGTAAGTGCACCCAAGCCCCTACAGCCCTCCTGAGAAGTGCGATCCTGGGGATCGCGCCGCTGCCTTCCTCCTGCTCCCCCTGCCTCCCCCCCGCCCCTGCAAGAACTTACTGCAGCTCTCAAACTCCTTGGAAGTTTGAAAACCACAGCAATAGGGTGTGCACTGCATCCTGTAGTGGTGGGGCAATCACAGAGGCCTCCTCAAGATAAGGGAATGTTTGTTTCCTTTCCTCAGAGCTGCATTACAGTTGCATTGGTGCTGGAAAGTTGGATAGGATTGGGCCCAAAGTTATGCAGAGATAATGACTAACCAAAGTAAGCTTTGTGATTGAGCAGGAATTTGAACTCAGATCTCCCTAGTTCTCCTTTGTAGCTAATGAAACTTGTGTAAGAGAAGAAGTCTGCACTTCTTTGAATTGGGTGCACCCAGGTCTTTGAATTGAAGTTTGTTCGGATTTTTAGTGGAAGACAATTCCTGGTGGAAGTTATCCCTATTCTTAGTAAATCTTGGTAAAAAATGAAACTAGCCTATTCCTTTGACAATACTGATCCTGAGTTTTATTTTTATTCAAGTTTTATTTTGGAAAGAAAGAAAGAAAGAAAGAAAGAAAGAAAGAAAGAAAGAAAGAAAGAAAGAAAGAAAGAAAGAAAGAAAGAAAGAAAGAAAGAAAGAAAGAAAGAAAGAAAGAAAGAAAGAAAGAAAGAAAGACAGACATCAGGCACTTGATGAGTTCAAAGTAGCTCAAATGTCAATAATAGTCCCCATAGCAAGTTAGGATAGTTATGAACAGGAAATTTCCCTGTTACTAATTATGAAAGAAAACAAATTTGTAGATAAATCATAAAAAGAGAAGAGGCTTGTATTGTTGCAAATGTTGCAGATGGACGGCTCCTGGGGGTATATTTAGTACTCCAGTGCCACAGCATGACAAGAGAAAATCCTGATTGCAGAGCCTAATAACACACTACCCAACACTCATCCAGTAATATCTAATATTCTTGCTTCCGGCTCAGATTTTCTGTAAGTCACTGAATACAGTCAGTATGAAAGTAACTCTCTTCTCAAAGTCTGTTTTTAAGAGTCCAGCTGGGCACAGTTCATACAAAAAGATCTTTGAAAAATCTGTCACATTGTCTTAAAAGGCAGGGCTTCTGTAGAAACAGAATTAATATTGTAATTGTATGCACATGTGTAGTGGGTGGGGGAAAATGCAGGGGAGGGAGTTATTTATAAGTAAACATTTAGAGGATTGGGCAGCATTTCCCCCATCTGGTCCGCTCCACCCCATCCCAAAGGTAGTTTAAATGAAAAGACATCAGAGGCAGTTTGCCAATGTGTCCAATGGGCAACTGTGCTGGATGAGTAAAAATATAAAAGAATGACTTGCTCATAGGATGGGAAAGGAGTAGGGAGTGGAAGAGGTAATTCTGTCTTCATATTGAATCACCTGGAAATGGGCCCTTATGAGCCACATATACAGATGCACAGTGATTGAGTCTGCCATCGCAATCTTTTTTTTTTGGCTGGCTGCCTGCCTGCTTATGTGGAGCAAGTGACCCTACCCAAACCAGGCTATATTAGCCACCACCGACTCCCATGATGTCATGAACCCAGGAACTAATACTAGGAAAGATGCTGAAAACTGGCTTTGAAAACCAATTTTCCAAAAATATAACATACGCAGCCAATATTCATTAGCTTTGTTTGTTTCCTCACCATTGGGGAAGACAAGACTAATTCTGAAATGAGATTTCATTCTGGCAGGGAAAGGGGTAAACATCTCCAGCAATTACATGGAGTTGGAGTCTTTAATCATACTCATTATAAGCAGAACACCCATTAATTTCACTGTATTTATTCCCAATTTTGCAGCATGCAATAGCACCTCATCTTCCACACTTTTGATTGAAAACTGATAGGCGCCAACCTCTTCGTACAGTTGAGAACTCAAACAATGTTGAAATTAGGGTTCCTGGCCTTTGTTTCTACCTACCCCACTATAAGGTATTCTGTGGTATGCCAGATGGAACCACATTCTGAACTATGAAAGATTAAAGAGATAATTATAGGTGCAGCTCACAGAGAAAACTCCTTTTATTTCAGAATTAACCGGGAAGGAGATGAGGTGGCAGCTGTCGTATTGTCATAGTCTTCACTCCAAGTTTGTCTCCTGCATCCAAAACACAGCAAACAGATTGAAGCTGGTGTTCTGCCAGTTCACGACAGTCACCCCTAGTGGTTGGAGGTCAATATTTTCCTTTACCAAGCCTGTAAGCCAGCTCAGCTGTCACTGGTCCATCTGTAAAGTGATTTTAGCTTTTAAAAAAAACCCACACACATGTTCCTTCTTGGGTTTCTGTGTAGTTGCATGGCATGGCAATGGTCATCTCACCATTGTGGCCACAGGTTATCATCAGGTGAACATCATTCTGTGATGCAGGTGAATTGTGTGATTTCCCATGATGCTTTGCTGGTGTTCTGTGTCCCATGATGATTCAAGGAGGAAAGGTTTTTTTTTTTCCTGAACACTATCATATTTTGCCAATACCTTGGACTCAATCACTTCTTTCCATGTTAAAAGCTGCCTGCTTTTTATATGATTCAGGACACAAGCCTAACCAGGTCTACTCAGAAGTAAGTCCTATTTTGTTCAATGGGGCTTACTCTCCAGGAAAGTATAGTTAGGATTGCAGCCTCAATCTGCCAGATGTGAACATTTTAAGTGACTGTCATGCCACTTAAGCCCATACTAAAGAGGCTTGTGGGGTGTAAGTGGCATTTGTTGCAAATTATATTACTGAATCAAATTATACTGGCAGGGTAATTCCAAAACCTATGAAGGCTGGTCTGGAATCCCAATGTGTGGGAAGAGGAGTTTCTTCTGCCTTAGTAGTATCAAACTACTTTTCAGTAGTATCACCCTTTCAAGAAGAGAAGGACGAGTCAGATTACTATCAAAAGCTGGAAAGCTGACTGAAAAATATTGCTTCTGGCACTATGAGACTTCCATATTGATTCAATTATTTAATGTGTTTAAGGGAGGCTGTTCCATGTTCAGATTCTCCAGTAACCTCACTTCCTCTCCTGGCAAGGGTTCTTCTAGGAGGCTTCTTATTTTTCCGAGGTCTGCAGCTGGGTCACCTCTTGGCAAAGTGATGGTGCCCTGAGTTGCAACATGCAGTATTGAACATAACCTTGCTTGCAATGCTGGCAAGCCAGACCACATCCCCACTTGGTTCAGTGGGAACTGTTTACCTAGAAGGACTGCCCAGTTAGCCCCTAAATAACTAATTTGACCCAGGATGACAGCCCATTGCTGCTCACTCAGCAAGCTTGCCAGCACAAGGCTGCTTTTCCCCAAGTCAGAGCCTCTAAAAGGACGATGACTTGGCTCCGGCATATCAGATTACTTTGCTCTTACAGTTACATTTTAACTGAGAAAGTTTAACAACTATGACTTATGGACTTCTACAATTGGCAGAAGAAAAATGAGCAGAGGAAGTAATGGAAAAAAACCCACAAGCAAGGCCATTCCATGCTCTGCACAAATTCTGGGCTCTTTGTCCAATTTGTGAGGGGGGGGGAGGGGGATTGTGGAAAATATTTTCCAGATACACAGGCCTGGCCTCACGAAGTACTTATTTATGCCAAGTTTATAAAAAGCAGCTGCGGACGGGGTTGAATGAACGGATTACACTGCTGTCTGCCTTCCAGAATGTGCTTTCGTTCACACCCTGTCCCTGAGAGAAAGGCTGATTTCTCAAACCTCCATAAATTCACTTATACACACTTAAAATGGGGGGGGGGGAGAACATCTCTCCTGCTTAGTCAGAGGGGTGTGTGTGTGAGAGATACTGTGTAATAATAATAGCTATTCCTGTATGAGAAACAGTCAACAAAATACAATATGTAAAGAGTTGTCAACTTTTGAGACTAATAGCCCAATCCTAGGCATGTCTACTCAGAAGTAAGTCCCATTCAAGTCAATGGGACTTATTACCAGGTCAGTGTGAATAGGTTTGCAGACTAAGGGGCCAATCCTATCCAACTTTCCAGCACCAGTGCAGCCGTAATGCAGCCCTAAGGTAAGGGAACAAATGTTCCCATATCCTGAGGAGGCCTTTGTGACTGTCTCCTCACCACACGATGCAGGGCATGCCCCATTGGCACAGCTGCACAGGCACTGGAAAATTGGATAGGGTTGAGCCCTAAATGCCCAATCCTATCCAACTTTCTAGCACTGATACAACTTATAGTGCAGCCCTGAGGTAAGGGAACAAACATTACTTTGAGGAGGCCACCGTGACTGCCCCTGCCACTGCATGATGCCACACACACCCCATTGGCATGGCCGCATCAGCACTGGAAAGTTGGATAGGATTGGGCCCTAAGCTTGATGCATAGAAATTAAGCAGAAAACCTGGTTTTATCACTTTAACGCCACACTGGAAAAATTCCCCAGCAAGGAAGTTAGCAGCCTTAGGGCGCAATCCTAACCCCTTATGTCAGTGCTTTCCAGCATTGACATAAGGGCCATGCAGCTCTGAGGTAAGGGAACAAACATTCCCTTACTTTGAGGCCTACTTGAGTGACACCCAACTGCACAATGCAGCACATGTCCCTTTGGCACAGCTATGCCAGTGCTGGAAAGAACTGATTCTTTTCCTTTCAATGCTCTTTGCTTGGCCCACATTTTGATCCACTGTGAGCTTTAGGAATTAATAGATTTTCAGGGCAATTATTTTAATACTGAACTTGGGCCTGGCTGTCCATCGTCAAAGCTAGTAAAGCTGCAATGTTCCTCTTCCTGTTTGCAGTTCACACTGTGAACATCTGCTATAGGCCACAGGCTCAGCCATGCATCCTCTGAGATTTATTTCAGTTTTGGATACCTAACACATCCACCCTGACTCCTGGCCCAAGTTGCAGTAGTATGGCTACTGCATCGAACAGGAGCAGATGTCAGAATGGTCCCTCCAACAGACCAGGTTCCCTTTCTAATTTTGATAACTATAATGTGTTGATGTAAGCCCAAGGAGATGATCTGCTGGGAGGATTTCATTGACTTGAATCTGTTTGGAATGGGGCAATGCCTGGGAAGAAGGGAAAGAAGGAAAGGGGGGTGAGCATCAAGAGGTTTGAATGTGGCAATCTATGTTATTGTTACTGAAAACAAAGCGACCCTCTGTTCTGCCTAGTGCATTCCGGTGCTTCAATGGATTTGGATCAGAAGTGGGTGGGGTTGTTGGCATCCTTCAGTCTCGGAAGACTATGGTATCGCGCTCTGAATGGTGGTTCTGGAACAGAGTGTCCTCTCCAGTGCGCGAAGCCTGGATAAAGTAGGTATGGAGGATAGACTGTTTCCCATGCAGTCAATCCCCCCTCTCCATGACTGTGTTCAGCCATGAACTGCCTCAGGGACTCCGGCTCCGTATTTTGCCTCGAGGTTGACTCCTGAAGCCTTTTCCATAACTGGATGTAGCCACAAGGCAGTGGAGGTTTGGGATCAGAGTTTTCCTTCTCTCAGATGAGCTGCCTTCCCAGGCTAACGAGTCCCATCTACCCGGTGGCTGTTTAGTCGCCTCTTACAAAAAGTACAGCCAAACTGAGGGCCTATTCTTATCCCCAGTCCCCAGTGGGTGGGGTGTGGTGTCAAAAATCCTCAGTCAGGTTCTAGTACTGTATAACCTTTGCAGAAGGCAAACTGTGGAATTTCCCCCAGGGGTCTGGTCAGTGGAAACATAACTTTACATCTCAATAGTGACTTGTCAGAGATTGATCAATCTGCTGGGCAGCTTAAAAGTCTTGCAAATATTGCAGCTATGTTAAAAAGGCAAAAGAATGACTCCTACAGAGTAGGAGACCAGACTGAGGATTGCAGGATATGGATTTGAACTCCACAGCTTTGACTCTCTTAGAACAACAACATGAACATGCCAAGAAAGCCAGCATTGCATCAGAAATATCGGCCAGGACAATATTTCCTGGCAATTGTTTGAGAAAAGCTTTTCTGAGAACTAATCGCTCCTCTGGGGGTTGCATTTACCTGTTTTTGAAGAGGGAGTAAGAAGAAATTCTGAGCCTCCGTTTCCTACAGTAAGACAAAAAAACTGGGATGGCTCCAAAAGTACTGCTATACTGGTCTACCAACCCTTCCCCCCTTCTTTTGATAGAGAATTGTGTGAAATAAGTTGTGGGAGAAAGATACAGAAGAAAAAAAAAATCCCTATAGTCTTACAGGAAGGGGGGGGTGTTTCTCTAACTGCCAGAGTGCCACATTGCCATCTAGTGGCAACAGTAGAAAAAAACAACAGAAGTTTGCTGCTTCAGACTTTATTACTACAGTATATTATTTATATATCCCTTTTCAACAAAAAGTCATTCATATAGTAGTTCGCATTGCAAAATAAATAAGTAAATGGTTCCCAGTCCCCAAAGGGCTCACAGCCTAAAAGGAGATGCAGAAGCGACACCAGCAACAGCCACTGGAAAAGACATCAAGCTGGAATAGAGGGACCTTTGCTTTCTCCCTACTAAATGTAAGAGAAGCACCACGTTAAAAGGTGCCTCTTTGCCCAGTTAGCAGGCATTAAGTAATCTCAGTTCTTAATGTGGACATAATTCCTCCCCCCCAAGAAAATGTTTGAAAGTGCTTTTCTTGGGAGAACATATGTTTGCTGTGACCCTTGTTTAATGATTGAGTCTAAATTATAACTTGACATCATCTTGGCTTGATGCATGTGCACTCCAGTTGTTTCTACACTGATGTAGCACTATCATGGCAATCTCTGAGATGCCTAGCTACTTACAGGAAAAAGGACAGTTTCTGCCATTATTTATGTTGCCTCAGATGGCTGCATTGCTTGTTCTCCATGACCTGCACAGGGATAAAGATCTCAAATGTGAGGGAAAACCAATGTTGCATATCCAATTACTGCTCTTTTGTTGTCTGGCTGTTTTTAGAACAGGCTCAGTAAACAAAAGTAGTGAAACAGGTAGACTTTTCTATTTTTAGACTTCTAGAGATGCTATAGGGTTTTTATTCTATTTTCAGTTGTGCCCTTGTTGCTTATAGAGAGTGCAGGTTGCACTGATTATGATAAAACTATTATAGAAAAAAATACTGATATAATTGATCACTTTTTTAAAAATGCAACAGCTAATGCACAAGGCCCTGAATGGTCCAGGCCTGGTATCCATAGAAGTATCTTCTCCCTTATGAAATGCCACATGTATTGCAGAAGAGTTTTCTATTGCAGTCCTCAAATTGTGCAATCCCTACCAAGAGAGAGGCTTGCTCCAGTCCAACATTATGGGCAAAGACATTGTTTCAGCGGTCTTTTAACTAGCCTTCACCTAGCTTGCTTAACTTCAATAATTAGATTGTGAACAAAGAATCAGGTTTATTTTATGGATTTGTGCTTAGATTAATCACGTTGCTTTGATCTCGTTGAATTGGGAATTTGATCACGTTGAATTGGGAAAAGCTATTAAGGAAGCTTGATGCAGACCTGAAAAGATACTTCTTCCCATTAGTTTCTGCTCTCCCACAATTATTCTCCCTCCTGCCATTTGGAGATCTACCTATTGGGCACAATAGTCATTAAAGCAATACTCACCCATGCAAGGTAGACCTGTCTGCAGTTTCCATACATGTGTTTAGGAAGCAATGGCAACAGATGAACCAGAATGCCTGCCATTCAGTATCCAACAAGGCTGTGCTCCTCATTACCTTCATTGATGCACAGTGTGAGTTTACCTTATCTTGCCACTGCAACTACATCTTTGCCTTGTGTGAGGCTCAGTAATCGTTGAAGTATACTTGTCAAGCCAATACTTTCTCTTCTACCTGCAGGGAAAGCATTGGGACCATGAATGCTCTGCCTACCTCTATTTCAGTGGTATTCAAACATGACGGCCCAGCCTGAGGGTCCTGGTCCCTTTTCCCTTAAGGGGCGGGGGCAGCCAGGAGGCAGGGAGGCAGCAGCGGCGCAATCCCCAGGATCGCACCACTCAGGGGGGCTGTAGGGGCTTGGTGCACTTGCCCAAGCCTCCTGCAGCCCCCTGGGGGTGCGGGAAGCCCTGCGCGACCTTCAGCAGGGCTCCCCAGGTCAGGGAAGATGACAGCGAAGCGATCGCGCCCCGCTCCGTTAAACCCAGAAGCGGTACGTGATCACCCCACTTCCCCTTTTGACCGGGCTGCACCCTCCAGTCCCTGCAGCAGCCATCGCTGGCTGCGGGGAGCTGGACGCGAGCACCTGCAGGGCTCCCTGGGTCAGGGAAAGTGAGAGTGGGGCGATCGCGCTCTGCCTCCGGGTTTAGCGGAGTGTGGTGCCATAGCTCCGCTGTCACCTTCCCTGACCCGGGGAGCCCTGCCGAAGGTCACGCAAGGCTCTCCGCACCCCCGGGGGACTGTAGGGGGCTTGGGCAAGTGGACCAAGCCCCTGCAGCCCCCGAGCAGCGCGATCCTGGGGATCGCGCCACTGCCTTCCCCCCGCCCCCGCAAAGACTTACTGTGGGATTCAAACTCCCTGTGAGTTTGAAAACCGCAGCTCTATTTTATGGATGCTTAATGGTGGGGTGACAAAGGAGGTGAAGGGGCCCTGCCTTGAGGCATGGTCACTCCCTGCCTTGCTTACCCATGTAAGATGCTTGTCTTTGAGGCCCTATTGTACCAGTGAAATTGGGATTCCAAGTGGGTCCTGAGACAAGGTCCTTAATGGAGTTCTAAGAAAACAAGCTTATAATCTGTCCTTCTACATTTGGGGCTAGTTTTGGTGTTTGGTGAAGATTTCCCCAAAGTCCTCAGCTGTGTGCCTGCAAAACAGTTCAGTGTAGTCTCACCCAACACACCTTAACATGGACTTCCTGACAAGGGATACAAAGGCAATAAGAACACAGATGTGCCATGACTGGTGGCAAAACATCTCTTTCGCATATTGTCAACAGCCATGTTATAAAACAAGCTCCCGCTGAAAGAACGTAGTGGCTCATTTTTTTCCCCTTTTAGGAATAATACAGTTTACGTTCATGGAAGTTCCCAATTTTAGACAACCTGTCTTTTTATTTACATTAAATTCTCACAGTTGCAGAGCACCCACCTTCACTATCTACCACTACAGAAATATTAAGAGATGGAGGGGATGGTTAAAAAACACATGCATGAAGGTCCCAGATTCAATCCTTGGCATATTCAGGTAGAACTGGAAGAGTGTCATCTTAAACCATTGCACTGACACCAGATAAGACAGTTTCATACGTTCATCATTTGTAACAAACCTTACCCTTGCAAATAAAAGTGCAAGATGTACACAAATTAAACACACAGAAGTTAATACCTTTTCACTGTATGGATTCCCAAACTTTGTTGGCAGGCTGGACACCACTGCCAAAGGACCAGATAAAAAAAAATCAGTGTGGTTTTAAATCCCCTTTTGAAAATGACCAGATTGGAAAATGAGAAACCAGTCCTATACAATCCTGGAAAATTGATAGAATTCGGATTAGGGTACATATTCTGAAGTACAGTGGTGCCTCGCATAACGAAATTAATCCGTTCCGCAAGTCCTTTCGTTGTGCGAGTTTTTCATTTTGCGAAGCGCGTTTTCCCATAGGAATGCATTGAAATTTAATTAATGTGTTCCTATGGGCAAGAAAAGTCAGAACAAAGTCAAATTTGGTTTACAAAGTGTTTATTAAGTGCTCTTTAAAGGCATACATACTGTACTGAGGATTTCAAAAACGGGGGGATGCTGAGTGGGGAGCTTGATTCCAATACAAGTGGGGGGGGAGAGCAGATCTCTATACAGACCAGTGCAAAAACAGGGGAAAGGTGTGGGGGAGGGAAGATCTCTAAATAGACATCACAGCAAGACCAGTGCAAAACCCCTTGCACACAGAACCAACAGATGGAAGTTGGGGGGGGGGGGCAGATCTCCATACATACCAGTGCAAAAACAGGGGAAAGGTAAGTCAGCCCCAGTAGAGTCAATGGGGCTCACTCCAGGGATGCGTGGACGGGAGAGAAGCCTCCCTGGGCTCAATCCCTGGGCTCCTTCCCTAGGCTCACTCCCTGGGCTCACTCCCTAGGCCAGTGATGGCTAACCTTTTAGAGACCGAGTGCCCAAACTGCAATGCAAAACCCACTTTTTTATCACAAAGTGCCAACACGGCTTACTTTCCTAGGAGTAAGCTTCATTGACTCTAATGGGGCTTACTTCTGAGTAGACATGCACAGGTGCAGGCTCCAATCCCAGGCACTCTTTCCTGGGAGTAAGCCTCATCCACTGTAATGGGGCTTACTTCTGAGTAGATATGCACAGGAGTGGGCTCCAAGGCTGCAATCCCAGCCACTCTTTCCTGGGAGTAAGCCTCATCAACTCTACTGGGGCTTACTTCTGAGTAGACACGCACAGGAGCAGACTCCAATCCAAGCTTGCAGAATGGGCAAAATTCAAAACGGAAACAAATGCAGGGCAGGTGGGGGTGAAGGGAGAGGAGGAGCAGACTCCAATCCCAGGCACCCTTTCCTGGGAATAAGCCTCATCCACTGTAATAGGGTTTACTACGGAGTAGACACGCACAGCAGTAGCTCCAAGGCTGCAATCCCAGGCACTCTTTCCTGGGAGTAAGCCTCATTGACTCTAATGGGGCTTACTTCTGAGTAGACACGCACAGGAGCACTCCAATCCAAGCTTGCAGAATGGGCAAAATTCAAAACGAAAACAAATGTGGGGCAGGTGGGGGTGAAGGGTGAGGAGGGCAGTGAGCACAGGGGGCGGAGGGAAGCAACCCGCCCTCCCAACACATAGGGGCTTGGAAAAAGCCTCAGTTTCCTTTAAAGGGACACGCCGCTTCAGCGCCCCTCCCCAGGCTGCCTGGTTCAGCGCTGTGTGCCAACAGAGACAGCGCTGCTGTGTGCCCTATCTGGCACGCGTGCCACAGGTTCGCCACCACTGCCCTAGGCTCACTCCCTGGGCTCACTCCCTAGGATGGGATGAGAGAGAGGCTGGGGTGCTCCAGGCTTGGGGGGGGGAGAGGCTGCGATGCTCCAGGCTTGGTGAGAGAGAGAGGGCTGTGATGTTCCAGGCTTGCGGGGGGGGGGGCACAAAAACAGGCCGGAGCAAGAACGAGCAACCCCTGACAGGCACACAGGAGCCTGCCCTATGAGTAAGTGAGTGAGTGAGGGGTGGTGAAGAGAGCATAAGTGTGTGTGTGAGAGGGAGGGAGGGATGCTGACTGACCCGCTACTGTGCGAGGAAACCCCAAGAACTCATCATCCTTCCTTAGGGTGAATGTGAGCATAAACCAGCATGACGATCCTCCCCCTTCCTTAGGGTGAATGTGAGCATAAACTGGCATGAAGATCCCCCCCTTAAGACAAACCAAAACCAAAACAAAAAAAATTCGTTATGCGAAGCATAAGTCATAAAAATTCATTGTGTGAGTTACCAAACTTCGCGAACCGCTTTCGTTATGCAGGTTTTTCGGTGTGCGGGGCATTCGTTATGCGAGGCATCACTGTACTTCAAATCAATATGCCATGCCTGCAGAAGAGTCAGCAGATGTTAAAACCCATTTCTGCCCAAGGTTGCATATATGCAACAGGGGCCAAATGTGTACATCTGTGGGTCAGACAGATGGATTAACAGCTTCCAATCACTAGCTTCCTAAGAAACATTTAAGCAGCAGAAAAATAGGTAATTGCACCTGTATGACCAGTTAAACCCCGAGCCATCAAGCTTTTATTAAACATAATTGGCATCACATTCAACATGCACCCTATAATATGTATTAAAGACACTTGGGCCTCATTGGCTCACTTGGGTAGCAAAACTGTCTGGGTACTCCTGCAATATCAGATCCATTCTGGCATACAGAGTTCCTTCAGGAAAAACATGACATGTCAGTTGAAGGAAGTTAACTAAAAAGAGACAAGATTCTTGTAATGAGATGTACATACAAGAAGTGGGATGGTTCTTTTTTTGAAGGGGGAAGAAAAAAGATGGAAGGAGCAAGATGATGCACAGAGAATAAATACTGTGAAGAATACAGAGGTCTCCAGTGTGGAAAACAGAAGAAAAGGAAAATCAAAGAGATGGTGCAGAAAGAGGTTAACGAACTATGTGATGCTACAAGAGAACAAGAGGGGTGTGCAGAGAAAGGCAGGATTAACTGAGAGGAATTGATAATCCTGTGCTAGTGCACAGAAGGCACACAACACTTGTGCAGAAAGTGGGCGTTCTGAGAAACTGACATTAAAGGACAAAAGGAACAGCTGACAAAAGAAACAAAAACATTTTCCTTTGTCTACCTCAGTAGTGTGGCCATGTTAATAAACATATTTAAAAGCAGCCCTTGGTTGCCTGAGTTTGTGCACAATAGTGGTAGAGAGTTACCGATATGCTGTTCTGCATTTACAGTAACAACTTCCGCCTTTTCATGTTTCTACTCATGCTTTCCACATTACTAAATTGAAAATAATCCTGGGGAGCTGTCAGGACATGCTGATATAACTTCACTAAAAAAAACTTCATATTTGAGCACATACACAGGAGCGCAGATAAAACTTTATTGTCTTAGCTTTGTTCTCAAAAAAGAGCATGGGGTATTCTTATGTTGTTTTACATTGGTAACAAATGACATTAGTGACACTTTTGATAACGCAACATGGTGTATTTATAAAATGAATTTATCAAAATACACTTTGCACTAGGATAATAAATAAAGTTCAGCCAAACCAACCTACTCAAAGTTAATTTTAACTTTGGTAGATTCAAATGTGGTATACAGTCCATTATAACTACTATGCTTGCTCCTTCACCCCACCCCCCACCCCAAATGATGCTCAACTTTTGGGCTAAGGAAACAATAGTTTTTCCTGCTGTGATTTCTCATTCAACGTCGTCTTCGGTCAAGCACTGTGCAGTTACAATTCTCTGAAAAAGAAAATATTGGAACAACTTTAGAACAGTGTTATGAATGGCATAACTCCTTGCTGGATGAATTATTAAGATCAGTTGCCACTTGCAAAATTAAATTTAGATTCCCAACACCACTGCAATAAAAAGTTTGAAAGCAGCAAGTAGGCACTAAGAATGAGGACTATCTAGCAAACCAATATGAAATATTTGGTCAAGCCAACACTGGGAAAGCACTACTTACCTTAAATCCTCTAACCACTCTTAGAAATATTGTTGTTGTTGGCTTGAAACTATCTGAACATGGCAGAGTACAAGATTAATGGAATTTAAAAAAAAAAAATACCAGGAAGGCTTAGTTATATTAAGCCAGACATGAAATCCAGAGCAGACTGTTTTCTGCACCAGCACAGAATTTTCCAAATTCTGACAACTGCCACAGAACCTTGAGGATCCCACATTTTTTTATTTTGTCTTCTTTTAAAAAGTACCTTAAGTTCTTACTGTTAAAGAGATGTTTGAAAGTTTCAGGCAGTGGCTCCAAATAAAAAACTCCTTTGATCAAATAAAGGATTGCACTCTTCCATTCTGCTCTGAACCAGTTTCAAAAGTTCTCTGATTTCAGGGTTTCAGCAGTGACTTATCAACAAGCATTTTCAAAAGCATGGTTATGCACCCTGTTGCCTGCATAAATCTTACCATGTGCTCAAGAGCAGCTAAATGCCATCAGCACATTGACAACACCTCATGCCAAGTTTCCAATCAATTTCTTCCAGCAGCTTCACGCAGATGTTTCAGATTAAGGGGAAACAAGATGGAACCTATCACACCCCCTAGGATTGATTCCCTAGGATGGAGCAGTCACTTCCGAGCACAACATCCCAGCCCCTGTCTGACAATCAAGAGTGGAACCACTGCAAAGCAGTGCTTCCAATACCCAGAAAGGTACCATGGCTGATGGTATCAAGAGCAGTCTGAAAGGCATAGAAACATCAAGAGGATCATATTGCCACTATCTTTTGGCATAAGGGAAATCAAGGTAACTTCCATCTGAAAACTGGATCAAAACATGTATTACCACTTTGTCCAAGAATACTGAGTCATTCAGTTATTATGTAAAGTTTGGGCTATGCAAGAAGAGCCACCCCTGCCCATCACTCACCATTCTGTGAAGGTCACCACTCACTTTGCTCTGAAAACTAGAATTGTTCCCAGCATGCTCTTTTTTAAGGAGCCCCTGCATGGAGGAAGGAGCAAGATCACTGCATTTTGATTCTCTAAGCACAGTGATCAGGCCCCTTGCCTTCCTGGAGGAGGATGGAGCAAAGTGAGACATAGTACCGGAACACTATTGCAAAGCATTTGTAATGTCATATAAGAAGTTTTAACTATTTCTCCACAAACGAAACACCACAGTAATTCAATGCTTAAATTCTCACAGCAGTGTCTACAGTTGAGCTCTTTGTGTGCAGCCTCTTAATTTGGAAACTCACAGAAGTTGGACAGACTAGTATATTACAAACACTGTCAATTTCTAGTTCACTTCAGAAATACTAAAAATATTAACAGATACCAATGTGTAATGAATACCTTGTCGTCACTGTCCTCCCCCTTTTTCTTCTGGAGCTCCCAGAAGTTGCTGTCCAGGTTCAGCAACGTAAAAAGCTGCTGGGACATCCTTTATAAGCAGCCTTTGCCTAAAACTCCAATATCTAGCTCATGTGCATTTGTAGACTGCGGAACTTCTTCCACATCTGGAGAACTGAGATTGGCATGTGCTTACTTAGTGGGCAGTCAAACCTGTTCATCTACATCAAAGGGTGGGATGGAGTGACCTAGGTGGATTCCAGTCCTTTAATCAGGTAACTTGATTTGCACAACTTGCCAAAGTTGCCATTAACTTGCTAGTTAATGACTCCCTTCCTATAAGGTACCATTTCACACCAAGAATGCAGTATTCCCTCTCATGGCTCAGGCCTTCTAAAAAAATAAACTGAACTCTGTACATCTAGTTCATAGCTATACCCACTGCTTAGACACTAACATTCCACTGCTCCAAGCAGTTTGACCTCCACAAATGTTACCACCGATGAACTTATTTGGCACCAAGGACTGCAAGAAGAAATGCAACTGGCACAAAAGCTGCGCATTCTGGACTTTCTGGAAAATGCCAGCAGTGTAGCAAAAGCACTACTTGTCAAATTCCAATCAGAGAACCTTCCTCATTTCAACATCAAAAGCAACTACTGACATGGCAAATTATCTCCTCCCTTGGCATAGAACATACATTAAAATAAATCATGTGCACAGGTTGGCAATCTAACTTGAGAGCAGCTCTGCTAAACTTAGTAAGAATTCTGGGGAAAAAATGTATAGGATTATGATGTAAATAACCTTGACAAAGCCTAAATCTACTTCAGTGTAAAATAAAGCGTTTTGTACCTGACTAATTGTTGGAAGTTTAGTGAGCAGCATCTGAAAAACTGGTGGTGGAAGAGTCTGCTGAAGAACTTGTAGTAATTGCTGTGGTTGCCCACACACAGCAATGGCATTTGTCAAATGATCAACACCTTTTTCATATTCACCTGTTCAAAAATAAAATACATCAAATTGCATGTTGCAAACTTGTGCAGCATAGATTTGGAAGCACAAATGATATCCAACTTTCATCTCCAATAACAACACATTTCAACAAACGAGGTCAATGTCCCCAAGTCATTTCCTTCCTCATAAACTGGTCACAGAAAGAAGCCACTCAAAGAAGAGGTTGTTAGCTTGGAAACTGCAAGTTTCACTTGTTGTCCTGCTTCCGATAGTGAAACTTGCTTTTACAATTTCAACTTTCTTTGAAAACCATACACCAATACAAAGGGAGGTTTGAAAGATACCTCCGCAGTTAGCAATTCTGTGGATAAAACTGCTTACATCCAACACGACAGATTCCACATTGTAAAGATTGGAGGATGAACCCCTTGAACTTGCTTATTCAACTATTCTGGAGTCTTTTAATCTTGAACAGCATGAGGATGTAGACAGGATTCTTGGGAAGGTACAGTTGGCTACATGCACAGCTGATCCTTGCCCATCTTGTCTAATAAATTCCTAGGAGATTGGTGGTGGGGTACAGGACTAGACAAGCAGGATGATTAATTTGATGTGGAAAAGGTGTGGTTAATCATGTCTTGAAAAGTCAGTGGTCTACCCTCTTCGGACCCCACTGCACCAGACTTTATCAGTCAGTCTCTAATTTTCTGTTTTGGGACAATATATTCATATATATATATGGATGTCCCAACTGCAATGGTATATGGATGAGATTAACTTCTTAGACCCTTTACAATCTGATATTTGGATGGTATCCAAAACAAAGAGCCTTGGACAATGTAGTAGACAACATATATATAAAACTAGGCAGAGACAGTGCATCTTTATTGGGTCTGCTGACCCTTTAAGCAGCTTTCAATACCATTGATAATGGTGTCCTTCCTGCACCATTTTACCGGGTTGAGTCTTGAGAGCGAGGTATAATGGCTGCTCCATTATTTCTTGGAAGGCCAAATCCAACAGGTGATACCAGGAGTCCCATGCTTAACATGGACCTACTGGGTTCAATACTACATGACCTATAGCAGCGTTTCTCAAACTGTGGGTCAGTACCCACTAGATTGATCACAAGCCAATTTCAGGTGGGTCCCCATTCATTTCAATATTTTATTTTTAATATATTAGACATGATGCTACCATGGTATGCGACTGCATTTGGGGAAATGTTACAGACCTACACCTTTAACAGCTACTCTGTATATGCTTTTAACATTGATAGTCAATGGGACTTCCTACTGGGTAAGTTTGGGTAGGATTGCAACCTAGGATTGTTAAAAATTGTCCTGCTAATGATGTCACTTCTGGTCATGACATCATTTCCAGTGATCCTGACAAGATTTTCATTCTAAAAAGTGGGTCCCGGTGCTAAATGTGAGAGAACTACTGACCTATATAGTTAACATCTACATGAAACCACTGAGAGAGATTTTCTGGGTGCCACAAGTATGCAGATGACACCCAGCTCTACATCTCCCTTCCATATGATGCTGGAGAGGCTATGGAAATCCTGAATAATTATTAGGGGTCAGTAATGAGGATCAACAAGCTAAAATTAAAACCAGTTAAGACAGAAGTGTTATTTGCCAAAAGACCAGAGATCCAGATAATGGATTGTCAGATTTTTGTGAAAGAGGCTACACTCCCCTTGAAGGACTAAGTTTGCAGTTTGGGGATGTTCCTGCATGACCAGGTTATGGTTGTATCTTGGGACATATTTTCCATCTAAAGGTGTGTTCAAATTCCATCCTTTCCTTCTCAAATCAGTCTTGGTTATGATTAATTTTGATATAACCAATGTGTGCGTAGACTACTTCAATTTGCTCTACGTGGAACTGGCCTTGAAGAATACAAACAGGTGCAGAATGTTGTCACATGATTCTTGGCTGGTGCCAGGCAGTACGTTTTTGTCACTCCATTATTATTGCTATTATGCAGGTTGCCAATCCATTTCCAGGTGCAATTCAAAGTGCTGGTTGTTATCTTTAAAGCCCTGAATAGTTTAGGATGAGGTCACCTAGAGGACCATCTCTGTCCATATGAAACAACCAGTCCTCTTGACATCTTCCAGAAGGGCCTTCCTCTGTTCCATCAGCAGTGAAAGCTAGTGATAACAAGCTGGTGATAAGAAGAGAGAAGGGTCTTCTCTATAGTGGTACCTTGTTTGTAGCATGCAAGAATTCATAACAGTGGAAATCAGAATGGCTCCCCCTTTGCTATCTCTCCACAGCAGTTGAAAACCAAACCCTTTTAAGGTCGTACTTGTGGTTAGGGTTTGTTTTTTTTGG
The DNA here is from genome assembly GCF_035046505.1 of Tiliqua scincoides. NCBI lineage: Eukaryota > Metazoa > Chordata > Lepidosauria > Squamata > Scincidae > Tiliqua > Tiliqua scincoides. The sequence continues at coordinate 229,391,549 of NC_089821.1, forward strand.
TTTAATTCTGTTAAGGTTGGTGCACTTGTGTATTTATATGTTTCGTTATATACCAATTATTTCTTCATAAGATTAGGGGATAGGTCTATTTTTCTTTTAATGTTGCCTTCTATACGTTTAAGTTGGCTGTAAGCCACTTCAGGCACCTATGATTGGAGGAAGAAAGAAGGGATAAGCATTCTTTAAATTAAGGACATATATATTCAATTTGATTATTGCGGAAGCTTCTAAGGATATAATTTAAATAATTAATGATCTTAGTACTGAAATGCCCTTTATTTCTCCCTCAAATTTAGAGAAATATGCTACAACCTTGTGCAAGTAATTCTTCACCAAGCTGTATTTCTTCAAGGAAGAACTTCTGAACTGCTTCAGCATCTTTTAGATCAGGCAACTGTAACAAAACATGTATCCAATTAGAAATCACAGTACATACTTTTGGATGTGAAACTGAAAAATATTTACTTCCCTTATGGCTTATAAAACTGAGCTGACCAAGAAGACAGAATACACGAGGGAGGGGGAATCACATTTTGGTTTTTCAATAGTGAAATTGTTACAATATGGCAAGAAGTTAATGCCCCCAGACCACAACCTATCTCATCATTTATGAAAGAACACATATGAACATTTACAATTGCTAAATAAATGTATTGCACAGCTTTATTTCTGAGGCATATTTGGGAAGATATCCAAAATACTTACTAGAAAAGGTTGTTAGCATGATAAATTCAAGCCGAAGCCCATTTTGAAGAGAATTCTGTATCGCAGATAAAATACAGCACAGTAAAAATTGAACTAAATGTTAAATGGTATTGATACCTTTGAAAGTCCTGCTCTCTCTTTGGCAAGCTTCTGTTTCTTCCTTCCTAAGGATTAAAACATACACACACTGAATATATATGTTCTATAATAATTTCTAGACTTGTATTTGATAAATGTATCAATTTTCAAATTACAGTGCTTAATGTACCCACAACTGATTTTGGACCAGAAAAACACTTGATTATGCTATGAAATGTATAATCAAAGTTAAAAATCACACAGGCAAATGCCTCATTTACAGATCCGTTTTACATCTGGATAAGTAAGAACCAACAGAGACTGGTCTCTGCATACAGATAAATTATTCACAAGAACTTATGAAAAATTTAGGGAGCTGATTTCCTCAATAGTTACACTGCTTGGATAAGTTTCTGAAAATTGTTGGAGTGGAAACGGTTACCAGCTCACATCTGAGAACTAGTTTATAGATTTTTTAACAAGTTTATACAGGTATATAAATAAAGATTATATCAAAGTACATGAGTGTTTGTTGTAGAGGTGAAATAATACAGAACCATGAGAGAACGTTCTGCATTTTGGATAGCTCTACATGTTTCTCTTGCATTCATCCTTATCCTGGAAGTTATAACAGCAATACTACCAGAAGGGTTTGAGAATGCATCAGGTGAAACAGTGATTAGTTAAGGAGAACTTGGAAATTTAGGGCACAAACAAAAACGATCCATGAGCTGCTGGAGATCTTTGGCAGAGTGGGTAGTGACAGCTGCATCGTCGGCAAAGAGGAAGTCACGCAGACATTTCAGCTGGACTTTGCTCTCAGTCTGGGCCTGCTATGGGGGCACTATTATAGCCACTGAGGTTTGAGCGCTTGGTGAGGCTTTTTTTCTTTAGGTGGGCCCTGATGCTGAAGTTTGGGAAGCACCGTTCACACATATGCGCAAACCACTCCTCACATGTATGTGCAGGCATGTTCTCTGGATACACATGCAATGTGGGTATGCAAGAAACAGGTCTCTGCCGCTGCAGGAATTGTGCAGCAACTATACAACTCCTGCAATGGCAGAGACCTGTTTGTTGCATGCACACAATATATGTGCACGTGTATCCAGAGAACAAGCCTGCACACGTGTGCGGGGAGCAGAGTCGAAGACGTGACAGGCAGGACGCCTCTTGCACGGGGGAGCGCTTGAGGACAGCCCTGGGGGGAAGTGCTCGTCTCTCCCTCACACGGAGCGGGGCCTTTGGGGCTGCCCCACAACCGTAGGTGCTTCTGCGTAAGAAGGCAGTACCCTCTCGGACTGGAGCCTGCTGCGTCGCCAGAGAACCCTCTGCGGCTGGGGGGCGGGGCGGGGGGCACGTGCCAGAAACTCAGCGACCGTTAACGGTCGTCCAGAAGGGAGGGGCGCCTCGCGCGCGAGAAGCGGCCACGAGACTCACGTTCCCGCAGGCGATTCTTGAAATTGGGGTCGCTCCGCCGCTTGCGGTCGAAGTAGATACAGTAGCCGATGAAGAGGGCCCCGCAGAGGCCCGCGGCGATGGCGCTGGTCTTGCCTACCATGGTCTCGCCCTGTGCCTCACAGGCACCTTGGAGCCGAAGCGGAAGACCCGGCCCACCGCTCCACACGCACGCTTCAGCATGCGCCTAGACGCGTCATCGAGCGGCGACAACAAACCGACGCGGTTGAACGCGGCGAGCGCCGGAAGGGAAGCGGGCACGCGCAGCCCGCCTCCTGCTTCCACTGCGCATGCGCGCGGTCCGATTCTTCACCTGTCGCCGCCTTGTCTGCATTGAGCATGCGTGTTGTGCGCACGCGGCCCTCTGCTTCCTGTGCAGGAAATGGAACGTCCGTTCAGCCGGTCTGTGCAGCGCATCTGCTGATGAGCTGCGCGACGTAAGCGCCCCCCCCATTGCATTCCTAGGGCTGCAATCCCGTGCTCACTTTCCTGGGAGTAAGCCCCATTGAGCACAATGGGACTTACTTCTGAGTAGACGTGCATAGGATTGTGCTGTCGCTGAATTTCCTGGGATACTGCAGTGCTTCGTGCGACAACGACCAGTCTTGGAAAGGAGGAAGGGCAACTGCATGGTATAGTCCTGTCTGTACTGTGGTGGCATTGCAGCCCCACCAGAGACAAAGGGTGACCTAGTGGTTTGGGAGGTGGATTCAGACGGGAAGATCCAGGTTCGAATCCCCCCTCAGCCTTGAAGCTCCTGGGCGACCTTGGGCCAGTCACTCAGCCTCACCTACCTCACAGGGTTGTTGTGAGGACACAGGAGGGGAGCAGCTGTGTGCAGCAGCCTGAGCTCTTTGGAGGAAGGGCGGTGTGAAAATAAATAAATACACACTTGAAATACAACTATATACCTTCAAAAGGTGGGTAGCTAATCTCCCTGAGGCCGGCAGTGCCACAGCTGCGGTTGGAGAGAAGACGAACGCTTGCAGCACAACTGACCTGAGAATGAATTTTGCATTCACTTCTAAGGTCTCTCTAAAACAGTGATTTTCAACCACTGTGCTGCGGCACACTGGTGTGCTACAGACACTTGGGAGAGGTTCATTTATTATTAGGGCCACTGGGGGGGTGTTAGCCCCTTTACCAGCAGCATGGTGTGCCCTGACAGTTTTAGCAGCTTGTCAGTGTGCGCTGAGCTGAAAAAGTTTGAAAATCTCTGCTCTAAAAGCACTTCCAGAACAAATAAATTAAAAGACTGCTCGCATGGCTAACATTTTCAAAAGAGCAGTGTAGGAACAAGGAAGGTGCTGCAATTTGGCACTAGCTTCCTATGGCCCTCTATTCAGCATAACTCTTCCTTCTCTATAGCTTACTGTAACTTCCCAAGCTTATTAAGGCTGCTCACTTAGCAACACCAGCTATGAAGCAAAAGTACACAGAGAAATGTTCAGTTGCTTCATAGTATTTCCACAGCTGAGTGTACTCTGGAAGTACAAAAGGAGCAAAGAATGAGTTGGAGATTAGTGTGAGCACAAACCGTGCTTGGGATGCATTGCCTCAGATACAGCCAAACATATAGGGGTTGTTGAGCCTGCAATATCCCGTAAAAGTTTGGCAGATAGAGGGATTTTCTTTTCCCTCTCACATACCAGAACCAGGGAGCTTCCACTAAAATTGAGTGTCAGGGGAGTTAGAACAGACAAAACATTTCTTTACCAAGTGTATATTCTGTTGAACTCCTTGGCACAGGATATTGTGACAACACGTGGCCTATCTAGGCGCCTATGTAGGCAACATGTGGCATCTGCCTTTAAAAGAGGATTGGACAGCTTTCTGGAAGAAGAGTCCATCACAGGTTACAAGCCATGATGGGTATATAAAATGCAAACTCTTGGTTCTAGAAGTAGGCTACCCTAGACTACCAGATGCAAGGGAGTAGTAATAGGATGCAGGTCTCTTGTCTTATGCTCGCTGAGGGCCCAATCCTATCCAACTTTCCACAGCCAATGCAGCCTCGAAGTAAGGGAACAAATGTTCCCTTACCTTGAAGAACCCCGTGACTGCTCTGCCACTGCAGGATGCAGCGCATGCCACATTGACACAGCTGCATCAGTGCTGGAATATTGGATAGGATTGGGCTCTGAGTCATCTAGTGGGCCATTGTGAGATACAGGAAGCTGGACTAAATGGGCCTTATTTTGGCTAAGATCAAGCGAAACATTCTCTGTTAATCTAGTGGGGCTCCTGATGTCTTTAAAACATAGTACACAAAACTCAATGCAGTATTCCAAGTGAGATTATTAAAGCTTGTGGTCCGTTAGTCTACCTTGATCCTTTTTCATGTGCTTGTGGCAAGCCTGGCCTCTCCCAACTTGCTTATGTGTCTGGTTTATTTGTATCTATTTTGTATTTGTTTCCACTGAACTTCATTTTGTTGGTATGAATCCAATGACTAAGCCTGTCAAAGCTATTTGATTCTTGGTGCTGTCTTCCAGAGTGTTAGCTACCCCATTCCCCAGCTTTGTGTTATCCAAAAAGTTGATGAATATCCCCTCTATTTTCTCATCATCCTTTATTGTGAGGTAGGGGAAAATATGTATATCACTAAAAGTTTCTTGGAGGAAAGTCTCATGGCATGCATCTCCTCAACCCTCAACTCCAGGATTCTTCATACAAGCTGTTTGAACAGGCCAATTCCACCTTTCACCTGCCTACATTTTCATCTTTTTGTTTTGTTTTGGAAAGCAACTAATATTCTCAGTTCAGAGAACCCTAATCATTCCATAGGTTCTGGAAACCTAGACAATTTTAGTTTTTTTCCTTTTAATTTACAAATGTTTATATGTCTTCATACTTAGAGCGTCCCCAAAACACATAGACCCATTATCTGAGCTTTGGGTGGCCCAATTCATCTCCATGCTAACAAGCAACTGACTACCCAAGTTTGCTGTTGGAGAGAATGAGTTAAGTAGACTGTTACACAATCCATTTTATTTTTTAAAAAAAAATCCACATTTTGCAGTGTATTATGATTTCACTTGTGTTTTTTCAGTTTTTTCTTCATGTTTTTTGATTTTGCTTTTTTGCTCGTTTTCCCTGGAACTGCTTTTTCACCAGCAAAAGAGGTACTGGAGTTTCCTTTGGCATTTTTCAGTGAAGCAACTTTTTTGTACTTCAGCCCACCAGAGTTCTTTACATTCTTGTTTAAGCTTTTCTGTTCTAATTTTTCCTTCTCAACAGACCGTCGCACTCTGAGCTTTCTTCCTTTCAGATCAGAGTTGTTTAGTTTCAGAGCAAGGTGTACAGCATCTGTATTCTTTAAAGTTAATGAGAGTATAATAAATATAAACGGCAACACCTAAAATTAGACATTCAACTTTGACTACAATCACTTATGTTTGTCACACTGTACCACTTGCCAGTGATATATTTTTCTACAGTCAGTATGTGATATACTCATATTTTAAATATAGCTGGGTTAACTCACAGTGCACAGTTATCATGCCTGAGCAAGCACCAGAAGCCAGCTCTAGTTGGGAAGTCCAATTCAATAAACTCCAGGACACCTACTCTTAAAAGGAATTTTTGAACTGCAATTCTGGTTAATAATTAAACACAACAGAACAACTTAATGAAGTGTCAGTTAATAAGCTGCCCACCTGCCACACAGCCCCTCCCAAACCAGACAGGGCTCCTTTTGCAGCACTGCTTCCTTGTCCTTCCTTCCTCACATGGGTCCTCTAGGAATAGGGATTTCTAACCTTTCTCCTCATGATGGCACTGCAAAGGAAGTCAAGACTCTTCTGTAGGACCTGCTTGTGAGGATGGAAGATGAAGCTGCACTGCAGATGGAGACCCCTTTGGTATGCAATGGTGAGGGGCTTTGTTAAGTATGGTAAAAGCCAGCATATTTGGTTAACCTGCAACTCTCATTCCCTATGGATGCCAGTTAACAAATCTTTTACTGTATCTATCATCCTCGTATGAAGCCGCACAAAAATACTGTAAATAGCACATATAGTGCTCCAATGTACTTCAAGTCACTCTTATTTCTGCACAGCTTCTTCTATGTACATTGAAATACAATGGGTCATGACATCAGTCTTTGTGCACCTTTGAGTCAGACATCAATATGCTATGCATTAAATGCAGTATAAATGCAGTATCATGTTGTTTTCATTCTAGGTATGTAATAAAAGTTAATTTACCTCAAACAAAACATAACCAAACCCTTTGCCAATGCCTGTGTTCCGATCCCTCACAATTCGTACACCGATAACATTTCCACAGTCGGAGAAGTGCTTTCTTACGGTGTCATCATCAATTTCTGTAAACAGTTTTAAAAAGCATGCTGGTGAACAATTAGACCATTATTTAGGGTGTGTGGATCAAAATTCAAAACATTCTCATTTAAGATTTAAATAGAAAAAGGTTCCAACCTTTTAACCGCCTGCAGAAACTACTTTCACTTTTGAACACGAACAAAAATATTCTTGATAAATTCACAATTCATAATGACAATGTCTGACAGTTTGCAACAAAACAAAAAGGTCTTGATTTATATAAAATTAATATTTTTAAAAATACAGTACATATTTAAGTACATTGCTAATACTCTAGAAACCATCCAAATACATTTGTCTGCAGAAGAAACTGGATTTTACAAAACCTTCTGAAACAGTACTCTTACGCTAAACTAGTCTCTGTAGAGAAGAGTTCATGAAGATCTACTTACCATAAGGAAGGTTTCCCACAAATACAGACTTCTTGTTATCATGCTGTTAAACAAGCAAAGAACAACTGTGTCAGCAGCCTTAAGAAAAATATGGGAAGAAGTATCTTTCAACTTTATTTGAATTACTTACACAAGTGGATTTTGAAGCAAGGTCAACTCTGATGTGGAATCCACTGGCAAATTCTGATCCATTACTATTGAAGCCATAACAGGAACAAGGCATCAGAAGAAATAATTGCTATCATATTTAGGTTGTGCACTGCATTATTTCATAAAAATGTTAACACAATGTAACATTTGCATGCTTTCAGTTGTGTATAATCAGACACACAGTCATATGATTACTGAAAAAGTGATTCAAACCTACATACCGTTTTAAGGCATTATTAGCAGCATGTTCTTCCTTGAAAACAATATATGCGTTAACATACTTCATATTAGGATGTATCTTTCGCCTGAAGAAAAAAAACAAGTTTTTTCCATATTTTAGGCTGAAAACAGTCTAATTTTTACACATTTTTCACGCAAGGTGAACTCATAACTGAACAGATTTTTGAACTTACAGCATTATTCTCAACACGTTTACTTGTGCACGTTCTACTGCATACATTGTTATTTAGAAGGTATATAAAGAATTGTACTTTTCTTTTCCCAATGACTCGACCCCACTGTTAACAGTAATATACTGTACACCCTTTACTTTTTTTATCTTCACCCCTCCCCTCCAAGAGCATGCAGGGTCAGTCTCTTCTAGTATTACTGCATCAATACTCTGACTCAGTTGATATACAGCACAATTGGGCTGAGCTGAAGTGGACAGTGATCCCTTCTGCTCTTTCTTGGGGCATCTTAAGCCATTTCTACCCAACGTTGCATTTACACAACAGAGACCAAATGTGTACACCCGAGGGCTGGGCAAAAATGGCTTAAGAGGACTTTATCTCCCACAAAAGCTGTGCCAGTACAAGTTCTATATAATAGTAAGGGACTGAATATAAAGGACTTTCTGCCTTTCAATAAAGGCAAAATTTGAGTTGCTATTAGACTACAGCAGCTATAGTGCAAATTGCTACTCTGCCTTTTCTACTGATCTGTGAATTCCAGAGAGAGCTTAATTCCACTGGGGTCCAGGACAGTTGAGAGTTCACTGTATCTTTAGAAAAGTGCACTGCTGAAAGTGGTTATACATGTTTTCATATTTATGTACAGGTGCAGCCTATTTATCCACGGATTTTTTTATCTGCAGATTTGTCTCAACTCCAATGGGGTGGGGGTACTGAATGTCACACACCCCTTTGCCTCCTTTGCCCTACGCTGGCGTCTTAAAACACTGCAAAACACTGCAAAAAGGCTCCGCCTCACCCAGGCAGGGAATAGCCCTGGTGCCCTGGAAGAGGTTCCCCTTGCAAAGGAACAGTAACATTCCTGGAGCTCCTGAGCCAGCCGAGGCTGAAGAGGGGAAGGGGGGCAAGAACCTCTGTAGCCAGAACACATGCAGCAAGGTGAAGGTGGAGCTCGCTCTCACACACACACAAACACACACACAGGGGCAGGTGCTGTAGCAACAGAGGGGATTGCTTTAAAAAACTGAGGGAGTGTTTGCTGAATTTCTCCCCCCCCCCCCCATGGTGCAGGCTATCACAAAACCTTTCCACCAAGAAAAGCATGCTATTTACAGCCCAATCCTCTCCACACTTTCATGGGAGTAAGCCCCATTGACTGGATTGGGGCTTACTTCCGAGCAGAAATGCATAGGGCTGGACTCTGAAAAGCTCAGCATCCCACCTGTGAAAGAAGCCCGGCAGCTGGCAACAGGGGGGAGGCAGGAGGGGTGATTGCTTTAAAAAACCCAGGGAGTGTTTGCTGAATTCCGATCTCCCGAGATGATGGAGGCTCTTGGGAAGCCTTGGAGAGACAGGTGAGGGTGAGCAAAGAGCCGAACTACAAGTCTCAGAATGCTCCAGGGCAGAGGAGTTTCCATGATGGTGGTTGGAAGGTGTTGCAGGAGCAGCGAGGAGGAGAAGAACCTGCAGCGCTGTTGGGAGGCCGCTTGGGACACAGAGGCTTCCCAAGTAAGTTCACCATTCCAACTGTGAAAGAAGCAGGACAGCTGGCAACAGGAGGGCTGAGTATGGACGGGAGGGGAGGGAATTGAGAACAGCTGCCTTAGTTTCCTTCCAACCGGAAGTGTCAGGCTGCAGCCTATTTGCACTATGGGCTATAACTCTATGGACTCAGCACACTCTATGGACTCAGTTTTTTGTTAATTGTGCCAAGTCATGGAACAGAATTAACACGGATAAATAGGCTCTACCTGTATTATAAACATTTTCTACTGGAAATGGAACTGATTAACAAAATGAGAGAAAGTTAAATTGCCTTTTTTCTTATCAAAAATGAACACACAGAAATTATGTAACTTACTTTATGGCTGCCATTCTTCTGGACAGAGTATCCTCATCTGGAATCTTAAGGGAAAATAAAACAAAAACAGAAAAGTTAGTTGGGAGGACTGATTCAGCTTTATGCACATTATAAACATTTTAACGTGCCAGTGCACTGTTAAAAAAAAAAAGGATAGTGCTGTTTCCAATATTGCTAGTACCCACTTCACTGTGCAAAAACAACTGAACACACTTAAGAGAACAGATTAGAAATCAAAGATGTTAACAGCCCAATCCTATGGGCTTGTACCTCCTTTTGGCTGCTAGGCACTCTGGCAGTGAGCAAGGTAGCAAGAGGGGGTGGATCCAGCAGCAGTGGTGCACACTGGATCTTATCCCCTCTGTGGGCAACCTCCCTGTTCTTCTCTCCTTGGACTTGAGCCAGTCTTACTGATGGTTCAGGGTGGCTAGGTTACATTTCCACAGATTTGTTTGCCAGGGACAAGGGTCCTTGTTCAACACAAAAGCTTTTTTGTGTCGAGGTATGCTCCAAAGCCCAGCATGATACAAGATATCTAGTTTTCTTCCACCAAATTGTCTGGCGTGCACAGAAAACACAGGGGAGAGGAGTCAGTAGCAACCACAAATTGACTCAGCCAATATTTGTGAACCCTGAGGTAAATGTTCACCTCGATGCACCACCCCCACTGCAGTATTTTCTCTCCTTTTGCTTCTCCACCTTCCCATCCCTTGTCACATCATTGCGGCAATGTTACCACTGCCTGTTGTGGCCTTTTTAATGCCATAACAAGCAATGGGGGGGGGGGAAGCTGGAAGAAAATTGCTACCTGTTTGCTTGCTGAGGGCCAACAGCTATCCTTCTGACATAAGCAAAACTACATGTCTAAATTATGCTGGTTTAGGCCAATTTACACAACCAGACTAGGGCAATAAGTATGTGGGTGAGCTGAACCAGGTTAGTTTGGAATGCAGTGTAGTGTTTTTTGTAATTGTGTAACCTTTTATTCAGTGTGCAACACTATGCTTGTTTGGTGCACCATTGGCAAATCCACTTATAGCAGCCTTGCACAGACTGAACAGTAAGCTGAATTACTCAGGCATTCTCTTGGTTACTTATATCTAGTTTTGCAAAACCTGCTAGATCAGTGATTCCCAAAGTCCTCCTTAGGAGGAGAAAACCATTTGCTGGGATGGGACTGCAGCAACACAATCTCCATGATTGCGCTGCTGCTGGAGAGGAGAGGAGGATTTTCACTTACCTCCAGCCAGCACTGGAGTCCTGGGAGGTCTGGCAAGCCATCCTGAGGGCTCCTCAAGCCTCTGTAAGTATGAAAAATAGGAAAAAAATGGGCACTTCTGGTTTTCAGAACAAAACCAGAAATGCCAATTTTTTTTCTCTTTTTAACAGGCTTACAGAGGCTTGGGAAGCCCTGGGGAGGGCTCCCCAGATCCTCCAGACTTCCCAGGACTCCAGTGCTGGCTGAAGCAAAGTGAAAAACCCCCTCCCCTCCCTGGCAACAGCATAATTCTGGGGATTCTGTTACTGCCTTTCCCCCCTCCCTGCTCCTTAAAGTGACATAGCCCATTGCTTCCCTGGCTGGTGGTTTACGACTTGCTGGTTTGGGAACCACTGTGCCAGAGACTGGTTTTGTCATATCACACTTCTAGAGTTCATCTTTGGAACAGGATGGGCAACAGCTCTAAAGCTGAAGAATTTCTAATCTACACCATCTACACTTGTCAATTGTGTTACAGAAAACATTTTTTCCTAGAACAGTTTCTATTCTCTCCTGATGAGAAATTTCCAGCCATAAGACTGTGTATTCATCAGCCCCTTTCAACAGGGGTAGCTGTATGAAAACACAGCACCCCACAGGGAAAAGCAGAAGCAGTTGCTATTGTCCTGCATTTAGCACAACTCTGCCTCTGTCTAGAACAGGGATCTGCAACCCACAGCCAGAACTAGCATGTCAACCAAAGTTATCTGGCCCACAAGCCGAAGTCTGGCCTGTGCGGCTTTGTCTCCCGCTCAGTTTGCTGTGCACCCAACAAGGAATGGCAGCGTTGCCTGTTCAGGCTTGTGGAATCCTTGTGCCACCACACATCACAGGGACTCTTCAAGCCTGGTGGGAGACTCCCCTATTCCCCACCTGGCATACAGAAAACTGGGTGGGCAGCAAAGCCACTCAAGCTGAGCTCCATGTGGGCTGCTTCCAGGTACGTGACAATCTGGAAGTTCAGAGGTGACATGATGACATCACTGCTGAATGTCTGGCCCCTTTAAAGAAAAAGGTTGCAGGCCCCTCTTCTAGAGAATGGAGGCTTTCTTCCAATGAAACTTGAACAGCTACTATTAGAAAAACTGTAACAACCACAAAAGAAACATACCAATGAGCGGAAGCGAACAGATTCAATTTGTCCATATTCTTTGAAAAACACGATCAGCATCTAAAACAGATATTTTGTTCACTTTATTAATGCAAATATGAGTGATAACGAAGCCACAACAACTGCACCCAAACAGTTTGTAAAACTCTGTGTCTTTTTTATTCTTAATGCTATAAACTAACATGTTCCAAAAACTTAGTATGTTTCATGAAGAGAAATAATATTAAAAACTAAAAGTGGAACTTGAAAATCTGGCTTCTCTAAAGCTGAATTATACTACCATATTTTTCGCTCCATAAGATGCACTTTTCCCCCCCAAAAAAGTGGGGGGAAAAGTGTGTGCATCTTATGGAGCGAATACTGCAAAAAAAACCCCCCACAAAACTCTGCCCCGGCCCCGCCCCCTGCCCGCTCTACTCTACTCTTCTGCTCTACTTCCCCAGGCAGTCAGAGGCTGAGCTGGCGGGGGCTCCTGCCTTCCCTCAGCACCTGCGCAGACTGTAGCAGCGCCGGATGGAGCGCGAGGGCGATGAGCAGGGCTCCAAGGCACTGCAGCCCGCCAGAGCTTGAGCCTGGCAAGCCTGTGTGTCTACTCAGAAGTAAGTCGCAGAGTCACTGGGGCTCACTCCCAGGAAAGCGTGGGTGGGGTGGCAGTCTCACTGAGCAAGCCCGCATGTCTACTCAGAAGTAAGTCTCAGAGTCAGTGGGGCTCACTCCCAGGAAAGCGTGGGTGGCGTGGCAGTCTTGCTGCCCAATCCTGTGCATGCCTACTCTGAAGTAAGTCCCATTAGAGTCAGGGGGGCTTACTCCCAGGAAAGCCTCTCTCTCCCCCCCTCCAAGCCTGGAGCATCACAGCCTCTCTTTCCCCCCACCCCAAGCCTGGAGCATCACAACTTCTCTGTAACACAAACACTTTCCCCCCTCTCTCACACACACAGGCTGCCCCCTTCTCTTACACACACAGATGCTCTGCCCCCCCCACACACTCAGACAGCAGGGGAGGGGCGCTTTCACTCACCTCATCCAGCATCTAAATGTAAGCCCCCCCCCATCACAAAGAAAAAACTGTCTCCTTGGTCAGAATGCCAGTGTTTGCTTATTGCACAAGCCCCAGGTAAGGCTCGGTTCTCACCATAAATCCAGAGGTTTGTTGTGTCTTGAGAATTCAAGTTGTGGTTGGATTTTCCACTTGTTCATTTGTAATGTATTGTATGGGAACTGGCGAGGAGGTAGATGTGGTGTCAGCAGTGGCCCCTTTAAGGGTAAGGCCTGGGCATCCAGCAGAGTGTGCTGCACAGCTGCAGCCACTGGAAGGCAATAGGGCCCTCGGGGATATAAGGAGTACCTGAGGCAGAAAGGGTTTGTGGGTTTTGAAGGAGTGCAGGTTGGAGGTAGGAGAGGAGACTGACTTCATTGAAGTTGGAATCTGACTGTGGCTTGTGACTAGACTTGGGTACCCTGACGGATTTGACTGACCTACTGTACCTGGAACCTGACCTTGGACTGTAATTTGGCTTATTGGCTCTGGATTCTGATTTGGCAACTCTGATTGATGGGACTTATTTACTTGGCATCTGTGGACTGGAACTGGACTCACTTTTGCTTGCTGCACTGGTGAGTTGCACAAGGGGGACTGATCAGCCTTAATCGGGCACAAGGCCCAGTGGATTGGAATTTGGCAGAACATCATTGTAGCAGAAAGATAATGTGATCCCCTATTTGTGTGCACCTGCTTTTGTGAGCTTTAAAAATTCTGAGTTCTTGGGGTTTCCAGAAAACTAGAGTACCCAAACCTTTAAGTATCTCCATTTGTTAATGACGGTGATAATGGTTCTTAATGCCACTGTTGACTGCTGTTCACTTTACATGGTTCAAATGTTATTCTGTTATAGTTTATTAAATATTTTATTACACTATTTGGTTCAGAATATTTTTTTCCTGTTTTCCTCCTCTAAAAACTAGGTGCGTCTTATGGAGCGAAAAATACGGTATATAGTCAAGATGTAAAGGGGAAAAATGCTGTAAGCGGATAAAATCAATATCACTACATTTAAATTTAGATGCAGATTACCAAACAGCAGCCTGTTCCTAAGCAAATTTACTCATATGAATATCTCACATATCAATATTTATTCCTGAAAAGTGTGTTTGAGATCTTAGGCCTCCCCCCAGCTATTTGTTTTAACTGCCTAGGTTCAGATCCCTAAATTAAAGCACTTACCTGCGCTGTACAACTAACAGGTAAATTTCCCACAAAAATAGTCCTTTTATTTTTTAACTTTTCCTCAGCCCGGTTGACTTGTACTTTCTTCTGTTTTATTCTAGCATCTTCATCTGAAGCTAACAGATGTTTGGTCAACTGAGATGGTCTATTTTTCAACTTCTGTTTGATCTGTGTTTCTTTTTCCTCCTCTTCTTCATCTGCTTGATCCAAAGCACGCTCCCTTGATGAACAATGAAACATTGCAGTCAAACTATTAACAGGGTTTCCCCCTAAAAAAAAAAATCTATATAATTGACCTATCCACTGAAGTAACAAAACATCTACTGTTATAGAAGCGTAAATGAAAAGTAAATTAAAATATTGTACCACAATGAGAGTTGTTCATGAGCCACATTCAGTTAACAAACCTCTCAAATAAAAAAATGCATAAACAGATTACGAACACATTATACTCTTCATTTTTGTAGGTCTCTAACAATGCAATCGATACATGTGTGATCAGAAATGTCCCATTGAGTTCAATGGAACTTACTATCACGGAAATGTACATAAGACACTAACCTGTTCTGATTGAACATGGAGCTAATTTACATTTGTAACTACTATAACAAATATGTTTGTTAATAATGCACACAGATAGCAGAAAATTGAAAATGAGAATAAAGCAGTAAGACTTTGCTCATGCTGTTCTTCTAAAAACTCTAACCTCTCTCATCCACATCTCATAAATGAGGCTGGCTTTATAAAATTTAGGATGCAATCCTACACACACTTAACTGGAAATATGTCTATTAAAAATCAGCGCAATTTACTTTACAGTATATATTCCTAGGATTGTGCAGTTACTTACCTGCTTGCCACTCTTTCCTCTGCTAGAGAGAGATCCTTCTTTTTAGCTTTCTTCATTTTTTTCAGAGAGTTACTTTCAGTACAGGAACTCTGAACTTCAGTGACTGTTTCCACTTCTGCATGCTTGCGCTTCTTATTTTCCTTTTAGAAAGAAGAAAACTTATTTTAAACAGTTTGATTACATATGGTCAAATGAAAAAATAGCCTGTAAAATAGGGACAACTTCTGTTTAATGACTCCCTCCAAAGATATAGTTGTTATAAAAAAAATTATCCTAAACAACTTCTCATATTTCAGCTCCAATACATTTCCGTATAGCTCTTAAAGCATTCATGGCAACAGCTTAATTGTCTCACATTTTTGAGAAGAAGCCTGTGTTGTAATAGGTTATGATCCTGGAATTGGAGACAAACACTAAAATGACTTCAAGCACATGAACATAATAAGAACATAAGAACAGCTCCACTGGATCAGGCCATAAGCCCATCTAGTCCAGCTTCCTGTATCTCACAGCAGCCCACCAAATGCCCCAGGGAGCACACCAGATAACAAGAGACCTCATCCTGCTGCCCTCCCTTGCATCTGGCCTTCTGACATAGCCCATTTCTAAAATCGGGAGGTTGCGCATAAACATCATGGCTTGTACCCCGTAATGGATTTTTCCTCCAGAAACTTGTCCAATTCCCTTTAAAAGGCGTCCAGGCCAGATGCTGTCACCACATCCTGTGGCAAGGAGTTCCACAGACCAACCGCATACTGAGTGAAGAAATATTTTCTCTTGTGTGTCTTAACCCTCCCAACACTCAATTTTAATGGATGTCCCCTGGTTCTGGTGTTATGTGAGAATGTAAAGAGCATCCCTCTATCCACTCTGTCCATCCCCTGCATAATTTTGTATGTCTCAATCATGTCCCCCCTCAGGCGTCTCTTTTCTAGGCTGAAAAGGCTCAAATGCCGTAGCCTTTCCTCATATGGAAGGTGCCCCAGCCCAGTAAGCATCTTAGTCGCTCTCTTCTGTACCTTTTCCATTTCCACTATGTCTTTTTTGAGATGCGGCGACCAGAACTGGATGCAATACACCAGGTGTGGCCTTACCATAGATTTGTACAATGGCAGTATAATATGCCGTTGTAAAATGGCAGCACAACGTTTTGTTCTCAATATCTTTCCTAATGATCCCAAGCATAGAATTGGCCTTCTTCATTGCCGCTGCACAATGGGTCGACATGGTTTGTTTTCTTATTGTGAAAAGTATTTTAAACAGTACAATAACTGATGTGACAATAACAAATAACAAGATAAGTTTAAAATTATCTTTAGATGAGAGCTGACAAGTCTTCAGTTTGCCTATTTGCTAACTGAATAAGAGGCACTTTTCCAAGTGGGGGGTGCTCTTTTTTTTTTAGTAGGGGGAGAATAACTGGCCCTCCTTGCCCCAGCTGTGTCCTTTCTGGTGGCTGTCTGCTGGTGTTCTTTTGCATCTTTTTAGATTGTGAGCCCTTTTGGGACAGGGAGCCATTAATTATTTTATTTTCTCTGTAAACCGCTTTGTGGACTTTTGTTGAAAAGTGGTATATAAATACTGTTAATAATAATAATATTTCATATGAGCTAAGCACCAACTCAAGTGACACCACTGCATAATGGGAGTTGTTGCCCATGGACTAAAAATGGAAACAACTCTCATGCTATTTCATTAAACTATGAAATTAGGTAAAGGCATAACTAGGGCGGAGCCTGAGGGGCACCTGCCCCAAGTGCTATGCCAAGGGGAGTGCATGACTACCCCTCAGGCTGCGCCCTAGTTATGGAGGAGACACTGGCGGCTTCTTGACCCTGTTCCTTCTCAGGGGAGCCTCCACAGGAGAAGGAATGGAGGGGGCATGAAGCTGCAAGCAGTATAAAGCAGTCACTTCTGGTTTCTCCCTGGAGGAGGCACTAGCTGCTTTGCACCCTTTTCCTGTGGAGGCTCCCCCTTGAAGGGGGCACCCCTTCAAAGGGGAGCATCCACAGGAGAAGGAATGGGGTGGTGCAAAACCACTAGTGCCTCTTCCTCTGAGGAGAACCCAGAAGTGATGTCATGATGTAATGTTGTGTCATCAATGCCCTGGGCATTGGGACAGTGTGTTATGCCTTTGAAGTGATGTCTCAAAGAGAAGTGCCAAAGGGATCGTTGCATTACACAGAAAATTCAAAGTTGTGTTTGTCAATCGTACAATTTCAGACACCATGTCAGTAGAGACAGCATTTTTTAAAAGAAAAATCCATTTCTGAATAACGTTTTTCCATTCACAAACTGGAAGGTATAAAACAGCAATTGTCAACAAGGAATTTTTGAAGGTTCTGACGACAATTTTTGTTAGTGCTAAATTATGTGCTGCCGCTCCGTAAAAACGTCTTAAGGTCTGCCGATGACAGGGGCCAAATATATTATAACAGCACTTTGTTACATCATTCAAAGCCTGTAAAAACAATCACAAGACTTCATGGCATTAAAGACTTATCAGCAGGGTATGGCTGCAGCTTTATTTAGATTAATACGTCTTAGTATTAGATCTATGCTCTTTGGCCTGCATTACCACAAAGAGATGTATAATTGTAAACAAGCATAGTGTGAAAAATTAGACTACCATAATAAAATCATCTGTTCTTTTTCAGTGACTATACATGGATACCTAACATCCTATAAAGAATACAACATCCTTGTATCCTATAACATGGATACAAATCATGTCATGAAAACTTGTTATGCCAATGAAATAAGCATTGTAAGCATCTGACAGACTCAAATACAGGTTTGGTGGGCTGTATTCAAGTTGTTGGGTTATATGATGTACAGCAGTGTTTCTCAAACTGAGGGTCGGGACCCACTAAGTAGGTTGTGAGCCAATTTCAGGTGGGTCCCCATTCATTTCAATATTTTATTTTTATTAGACTTGATGCTACCCTGGTATGTGACCGCATTTGGGTAAATGTTACAAACCTGGACTTTAAACAAGCTACTATGTATATTCTTTTAACAATGCTAATAAATGGGACTTAATCCTGGGAAAGTGTGGGTAGGATTGCAGCCTCGAATTGTTAAAACTTTTCCTGCTTGATGATGTCACTTCCGGTCATTACATCACTTGTGGTGGGTCCTGACAGATTCTCATTCTAAAAAGTGGGTCCTGGTACTAAATGTGTGAGAACCACTGTTGTACAGGTTTACGCACAGAAACATTTCCAATTACAACCAAGCTTGTAAACCATGCAACTTGAGGATAAAATGATCAATAAGTGATCCACCTTGGGATCCAGTGTGTGGCAGGTATGAATGCTAATTCCATGCTTGGGATCATTAAAAAAAGGATTGAGAATAAAACTGCAAATATTATTATGCCATTGTATAAATCGATGGCACGGCCGCATTTGGAGTATAGGCTTCCCCCCCCATATCTTCAGAGAATGTGTTCCTGGCCCTATCTTGGATATAGGAGAACCGTATCTCTGTGTCCCCCTGCACAGGACATGGGTAATGGGTTGCCTGCACCCATTTCCTTTGTTTATGTTATTTATACTCATGCAAAGGAATTGTTACTTGCTTTAACTAGACACTATAAGCAGAAGGTTTATAGCAAGGCAAGCAGGCAAGCAATGTGCAGGTAGAGGGGACAACTCAGTGAACTTGCTTCCTGTTAATGTTAGCTGAGTCATCCCCTCTAGCTGCAAGTTGCCTACCTGCTTGTCTTGCTACAGGTTGATCACCCCTTATCTAGACTTCCAAAATAGGGAACTTTTTTGAGTGCCAACATGACTTTTTAAAACTTTTTTGTCTAAATAAAATAAACCGTGCTTAATGCACAAACCTTGTTTTATGCACAAAATTATTTGAAATATTGTATAAAACTACCTTCAGGCAATGTGTATAAGAGGTGGATATGAAACATACATGAATTTATTTATTTATTTAAAAAACAGTAAATGAGTGGGCCTGTTTAACCTTGGGGGTTACTAACATTTACCATTTCACCAACATTCTTCACCAATATTCAACATTTGTCTAAAACAGTTGGATAAATTATGGGAATCCACCAATTGAACCATTTAAGAGCCACTTGTAGGTTCCAATCTTAAGATGTGACCATTCTTTAGCCCTCGGCTCTCCCCTAACAATCTGATCACAAGGCTCCAATGACTCAGAGCTGGGGACTGAATTTGCCATCTTTTGGCTGGCCTAGGAAAAGAACTGTACTTACCCTTGGCACAGCAACATACACTGGCTGTGTTTCAACTGCAGGAGCACTGAAAAGTTGCCCCAGAACACTTGTACCACATGCTGTGGGCTTATTTTGATACAGGCTGTTGGCCACTTGCCCCACGATATAATCTTCACTCGGTGAAGGTAAAGCATCTTTCTTCTGTGCCTTGCTATAAACGATATAAAGTTAACCATCAGTCATTTAACACCACTGGCAATTTTATACAAACACTTTTATGTGGAAAGTTCTGCAATGCAACAAACTCAAGTGACCAATTGTAACATCTAGAAAATTTCAGACATTTCCAAAAATACATCAATGTGAAATGGCATTTTCAGAATGCTGCACTTTTACAGTGTTTTATTGAGGTGTCTACTGCATTCTGCGGTGGTGGGGCAGTCAGGGAGGGAACATCTATTTGCTTTTCTTGGGTAAGGTAAGGGAACATCTATTTGCTTTTCTTGGGGCTACATTGTGGCTACATCAGCACTGGAAAGTTGAACAGGATTAGACCCTATGACAGTATATTTTTCCTTCTTCTCACTGTTGCATTAAGTTCATTTGTTTTTGTTTCAAAAAGAAACATCCAGGAAGTCACCAACTTTCCAGCCACAGAAAGATTGGGAATCTGTGAAACTTAGATAAAAAGCCAGTTCGACAATTTCTACTCACCAAAGTGACCCTGATTAGTCCCAGTCTCCCTCCCAACCTTGAGGCAGGCAGTGGGGGGGGGGGGGGAATCATTTCTGTAATTGCACAGTATTTCAGACAATACTGCTTCCTTCCCAACATACACAGAAACTAGCCTTGGCCCCTCTTTCTGGAGCCAGAGAAGAGATCTGGGGTTGATCGGCTGCTCTGCATCAAGTCCCAGACTTCCTTTTCAGCTGAAACTAGGGAGAGGGGAGAATTGTGCCGGACTCATAAGAACAGCCCCACTGGATCAGGCCATAGGCCCATCTAGTCCAGCTTCCTGTATCTCACAGCGGCCCACCAAATGCCCCAGGGAGCACACCAGATAACAAGAGACCTGCATCCTGGTGCCTTCCCTTGCAATGACATTCTGACACAGCCCGTTTCTAAAATCAGGAGGTTGCACATACACATCATGGCTTGTAACCCGTAATGGATTTTTCCTCCAGAAACTTGTCCAATCCCCTTTTAAAGGAATCCAGGCCAGACACCATCACCACATCCTGCAGCAAGGAGTTCCACAGACCGACCACACGCTAAGTAAAGAAATATTTTCTTTTGTCTGTCCTAACTCTCCCAACAGGCATCTGTTTTCTAGGCTGAAGAGGCCCAAACGCCGTAGCCTTTCCTCATAAGGAAGGGTTCCCCAGCCCAGTAATCATCTTAGTTGCCCTCTTTTGCACCTCTTCCATTTCCAATATGTCCTTTTTGAGATGTGGCAACCAGAACTGGACACAATACTCCAGGTGTGGCCTTACCATAGATTTGTACAATGGCATTATAATATTAGCTGTTTTGTCCTGAGGCTACCCCTGGGGGCTGGGGATAAGAATAGGCCCTCAGTTTGGCTGTACTTGTCGTAAGAAGCGATTTAACAGCCACCAGGTAGATGGGACTCGTCAGCCTGGGAAGGCAGCTCATCTAAGAGAAGGAAAACTCTGATCCCAAACCTCCACTGCCTTGTGGCTACATCCAGTTATGGAAAAGGCTTCAGGAGTCAACCTCGAGGTAAAATCCGGAGCCTGAGTCCCTGAGGCAGTTCATAGCTGGCAACTCCTGCGACGCCGCTGGAACCAACCGTATTGGCCTCTGCCTTTCCATTGGACCATTTCAGCGACGTGGAGAGGGGGGATTTGCTGCATGGGTAACAGCCTATCCTCCATATCTGCTTTACCCAGGCTTCGCGCACTGGAGAGGACACTCTGTTCCAGAACCACCATTCAGAGCGTGACACCATAGTCTTCCAAGACTGAAGGATGCCAATGACTGTCCTGAGGACCTCCAAAATGTAGCACAAATGAGGGAACAATCCCCAATCTCATCCCCAGCTCAAGGCTTGGGAGCAAAGGCTTGTCCTTGATCTACCTTGCATTTCAGAAACATAGCATTAGGTCAGGAACAAGGTTTCATCCCTTGAAGAAGTGGCAGAGTCCCGTTGATCACAAATCATTTTCGCTACCATGACCGGAACAGCATTTTGTACATTAAGTATAATAGAAACTACAAATATTAGAAATCATCTTCATGTTCATTTCTAAGCAGCTACAGGTTATCCAATAATGTATTTGTCTTTAGACAAAAGTTGTGCAAATCTATCATAACTATAGAGAAACCACAGAGGCAGGGCTGGCTCAAGACTTCTGGGCACCTCACCACCACCACATTAAGTACCAACCTTTGATCCTTCCACTTCTTGGAATGGAAAAGGAAGAGAATGATGGAACAGAAGAGAAAGAGAGGAAAGTAGTGAACTAGCTACACTAACCTCCGTCACCCTCTTCCTTCTCCAATCCAGAGAGAGGGAAGGAGGGCCTCTGAGAGGAATTTTATCAGGGGGTATAAAATTTCTTTTGGGTCCCTTCCCAAAGGGGGGGACAACAGATTGGGGGAGGGTTGCAATGGTGGCGGGCAGAATATAGGTGAAACAGGGTGGCGACATTCAGAATAGTCTTTGGAGTCCAGGTCTACTGGACAGCCCGATGCAGAGCCCAGATCTACCTGCCCAAGTGGTGTCAACTAGTGGATTCAGCAATACAGAAAACCAAACAAACGTCAAAGACTCTCTAAAACCTTTTAAATATAGAAGATCATTGCAGAAAATTAGCATCGTATTAAGGTTCACAGTAGAGTGGAAAGTGTCCTTTGTGTATAAAAGCCTACTTCTGCAGCTGTGTCCCTGAGCTCCTCTACACTCGTTTGTGGCAAGTGTGGCTTGTTTGAAACAAGCCAAAGAGGCCAGTTTCGCCCCAGATTTCATTTACCACTGTGATAAGTGGCACGTCAGCATTCCTTAGCCTGGTGCATGTGGCTTGTGGCAGCAGCCACTACCAAGCCCCCAGTAATGCCCCCAGCATCCCACATGGGCAGCAAGTCCAGGCGAGATAGGAAAATGTAAGGCCCCAGGAAATTTCTGGATCCTGGGTCCCCTTTTTGACCCTGGGCCCAGGTACAAAGTACCCCCTTCTCATGTGCCCCGGTGCGGGGGGCATTGCAGACATTGGGGTGGATGGGCTGGGCACCCCCTGATCTGCTGCTTGATGTCACCACCTGAGTTGCCTTCCAGCCCTGGAGAAAGGAAGGGAGAACCCCCACTTTGGGATGCCAGATTCCCTCCTTTCGGTCAGCCTTGAAGCTCTGCTGCATTTAATGTTCCAGGACTCAGGCACTTGAAAATGTGAGAAGCAATTCTAAAGACAAGAGGAACTCTGGGCACGTGCAGAGCGCCCCCCTAGCACAACCAGGGAGCCCCACGAGGGGGAATTCCAGGCAAAGGGCGAGACTTCTGGACTCCAGCAGCACCACTGTGGAAAGAGCGCATGCGCGGTGCGGCAGCCAAGCGAGGACGGGAGGGAGCGGGAATAGAACGCGATCAGCATTCCGGATTGGGGGGGGTAGGCGGAAAGAGCCAACAGCCAGACTTACCCTGGCCGGACCTTGCCCGCCTTCTTGGACTTCATCTTCTCCAGAGAAAGGTCCCGCAGCGGCTCGCACTCTGCCGAATACCACCTGGTCTCCAGCGGGCCCGCCCTTCCGCCTCGAAGTCCCGCCCACGTTGCTTTCGTCTCGGGCGCGCTCTTGCTCCAGCAGCGCTGCGGTCAGTGGGAGCAGCTCAGGAGCGCCCTCTGGTGGGGACCGGCCGGAGCACAAGCTGGAGGAGCCTGCACAGACCCATCACTGCTTCTGACATGTGCTCCAGTGGCAGGGGGTTCCACAGACGCTGAGGAAAGAATATTTGCCTGCACAGGGTTAGGATATGGTGGTAATTGCTCTGGGAGCAGTGCAGTTGATGTGCTATCCAAATAGCAGTGGGCTGTGTATATTATAAAATTGAATCTATTTAGAAATTCCAAAGAGCTTTTCTATGCTCTCATCTTATTGTGCAAAACATGTGCTGTTCTTACACTTGAGGATACTTGAGGACACTTGAGTTTCCCCTCCTCAGCTTCTGCATATGTTGTGGGTAAATTCTGTTCTCCCAGTATCCCAATACCAATATTTTGTCATTGGAAACATGATCTCACTTTCAGGTGGTTCTGCTTTTGATGACTGGACCTATATGGTTCTCTTGCTCAGGTCTGTCTACAGTGCTGCAACATGCAGACTCAGGAAAGACTCATGCTTTACTCAGTTGTTCAGGATCTAAACGTCTTTCCTTGAGGTTGTTGTGAAGGATCCAGAACTCTTTCCTGAAGGCTGAAGTTGCAGGAACATTTTATTTAATAACCCACACTGTTTTACTACAGGGAAAATGCCATTTCCCCTTTCACTGCTGGTTGTATGACTATTACAGATCCCTGTTAGAGAGAATGCTCATGAGATCACTGATGAGGAGTGACATGGCTGCCCACTCCCCAGTGCCAGCTTTATTTTAGGATTCTTTTTGAAGTTCAGGGAAGCACTCTCTATCTCCCTAATGTACCATCTCAAAACTACTGAAGAGTGGTGCCAACTACTCTTTCACCCTCCTGCCAGGTCAGCATCTTCTCTTTATTTTAAACAAACATGGTTTAGGGCTGTGTCCTTCTCTGGTCTAACACAAATATTCCTGGAGTTATTACTGATACAATTTCCCCTGTGCTTGGCAAGGTATTTCCCTTCTACTCTGTCTCATTAAGTTGTATTTGCAGAAGGATCACACAAAAGCCAGTGGCCCAATCCTACCCAACTTTCCAGTGCTGATGCAGCTGTGCCAACAGGATGTGCTCAGCATCCTGTGGTGGGGAGGCAGTCACGGACGCCTCCTCGATATAAGGGAACATTTGTTTCCTTACCTCGGGGCTGCACCATGGCTGCATCAGTGTCAGAAAGCTGGATAGGATTGGGCCCTAAGCCTGTGGGGCACATTTCATATAACTGCGCACAGACAAGCCTTTATCATTCCTATGTTCTCTACAGCATTTGTGTTTACTTTCAAGTAGAAATAGAGCATACAAGGGGACCCCAACTTACATTCAATCTGTAAACATTCGATTTACAAAGGTGCTTGATCAGGGCTTTGAAGCAGGCACAACTGTGAAGACATTCACAAAACAAACAACAGAAGCTCTTTAGAGACAACTGAAGCAGCTCAATAACTTTGAAAATTGTGACCCTCCTTGCGGTGGCAACAGGGAAAAACAACTTCTCAAAAAACACGGAAAATCTGGGGACTCTTGGGTGCAGCAGATGAAGGAAGCAGCCACCTAGTTGGACACAGAGATATTGCAAGGTGGGGGGGGGGAGCATTAATATTGTATGAGAAAAAGCTGGCCCTGAATGGAGGCAACTGCAACAGCAGAACAAGACTCAGCCACCTTTTACCACTACCAAGCAGGAAATGGGGAAGGGTTAAAGCTGAGTTTGATCAAGGCCCCCTACAGCTGCCATTTACTCACTTTAAAAAACAAACACACAGAGAAAATCTTACCATCTTAGAACCCAATCCTATGCATTATAGTCCCATTATAGTCAATGTGGCTTCCTCCCAGAAAGGTATGGTTAGAATTACTGTCTCAATCTTACAGTTCAATTATGATTAATATGACTAAAAATTAGGACCAAAAGAACATTCTTTTGATGCCACTCTTCTGTGATGTAATTGCTTTGACCCAGCAGCCCCCTCCCCCTCTTGTTGTACTTTTGCCCACAGGCAAGTCTTTGGGATCACACTTTGGGATCAAATTACAGACATCTGAGTTATGGTCAGCTGCATTGGTGCTTTGGGGAAGACCTTGTATGACCTTCAGTGGTGCTTTCACGTAGGTGTGATTGTATTGAGCTGTCAAGGACTGGATATTTCGACTGAAATATGTTTAGACCTCTGGAACCTAACTTGTACTTTGGTTACTTCTTGAAGAACATGAGGGGGCACTGCAGTAAAATAATTGCCTCATCAGCAGGATTCTAAGGTTCTTGCAACAAAACGTGGAAGTGGATTCCTATTGAGGGGCCTGACGTAGGATGAGATGCAGACCACACCACCTACTTGTAGTATGCAAAAAATATGCCACATGAAAAGCATCTGCTGAAGCAATGCCATTTTCGAGATCATTACTTCTTTAAAATATTTGAAAAACATACAGCTAAGCAAGTACATCTAAAGGGGCAAACCAGTGTCAATCATGTTGGGGTAGTCCAGGCACCCACAAATCTACTCTCCAGGGATAAGTGTTCCTGGGCAAGAAAGATGTCCAGCAACACACATCTCCTCCCCAAACCCTTGCTTGTGCTGCTATCTAGAAAAGGATAAGAAGCAGCAGGAGTCACTTCCTGTTTCTTGGCTTTCCTATTCCTCATCACAAATGAGGAGAGTATGAGCAATACGAATTGGTTAGAAGCACAAATAATGTAAGCCAAATCAATATTTGAGAACCATGAAGCAGCCTTATTGATCTCAATGGAAACAACACATCCCTAGATTAAATTTACTTGAATTTGTTTCAGAGGTATACAGGTCCAGCCTTGTTATACATGGATTTTTATACACGGATTTGACTCAATGGCCCCCTGCAAATGAGAAGGAATGTGCTGAACCCTGGAGAAGGGGGAAAATGCACCCCTTTAAAATCACAGTTTAAAAAACTGCTTTTTACTGTTGCAGAGAGACAGTCATACAAGTGATTACAGGTATAAGTATCCACAGATTTTTCTATCTCAAAGCTGATGAGAAGGGCCCTTTAAGTAGAAGGAAAACAGTCATTTAATAATGCCAGAGAGGGCAACCTGCTGACAATCCATCAGTCATTCTCTCTGCAGGCTTGGCTTCTCCCTTCCACCTGAGCATGTGAAAGAAGGCTGAATGGCAGCGATTATCACCTTTCTCCCTTGCTGGGGCTCCTGGTGAAGGGAGGGATTGCTGCCTCCTAGTGAAGCCTAAGCTCCTGGAAAGAGACTGATTAACTCTGTGTGCATTACAAAGGTCATCAAGGCTGTTTTTAAATCACCAGAGAAAAGCGGCTTTGTTTTTTAAATGGATTTGCTTTAGTGCGTTTTTTTGCCATCCACTGTGTGTTCTTGGAAGGAAACCCTCAAAATCCTGGAACCGAATGAGTTCCTAATGAGACTCAACCTGTAGTTACAAAATAATTTGTCCCAGTATTACAATTGTTATGTATTAGCTAAGCTGGGGTTCTGGCTGATGTCCATGCATATCCTGTCTTAATTAAACTTTTAGAAACAGAATCCAGTATTCACAAACTATGGCATTTTATTTCAGAGGCCTTTGCTTACATTTGTACAATATATTACATAATTCCATTGTCTGCAGAACCTAATATATATTTGTATAGCTTTTCTCCATATGCCTTTCCTTCAATGTTTGTCAGCAATTTTTTTACAGTCCTGTACATATCTGAATAGCTTGAAACCATTTTCAATAAAATCAGTTACCTTAAGCACACACTACTAAGACTGAAAATGCTTTTCTTAGAAAAGTCGAAGGTAAAGATTCTGACACTCTAGCATCTACAAACAGAATGTTTGAAATTCTTACATGTTGTATTGCCAGAAAAAAAAGAAAAAACATGCCAGCCCCTGTAAGCCCAGCCAAAAAAAGTACACAGAACTACAATTAAAACAGTAAAACAATCTGTACAATAAAGTACTGTGTATTAACAGTGCCAGGTATTAAATAGCTTGAATGAATACTTCCGCAATATACAAATGTCTTACAAAGGTGTGTAATTAAATACAAGTGCCAAACAAGAGAGGGCCTGGGATTCATACAATATAAGATCAACAGAAGTGGAACAGCTGAGTTGATTTCGGATTCTGTACAAGGCATTTTTAAAAAGATAGATCTACCACTCAGCTATTTATATTCTAAACAACTATCTTTTTGTGGCAATGTTCTTCTCAGCAACCACAAATTATATTAACACCTTCTTGAAGATCTCTCAGTTGTAGCTCATAATAAAATAAGCATTACAAATGAAATTTGTTGCTTTAAACAGAAAAGAAACGTTTACAAGAAAACGCAAAAATAGAAGTGTTATAATTCATTATGAATAAATATACACTTTAAACTGGCTAAATACAATCTTTATACATTAAGATTTAATACAGTTTGTTAGCCATTTTCTTCCTTTTTCACAATGTATTTTTATCAAAATTAAAAAAAATACTGATTCATAGAAAAATGGCAAAGTACAGTAGTTTCATTCCAATTTATGGGTTATTAAAAACCCATAGGAACCTATTTAGCCTAATTCAAACCTGTAAACATTAGTCAGCCTTTTAAACAGAATCCTTATATTTGGTTATCAGGTCTGATGAGAAATATCCTATTAATGGGAGGTTTGGAATTAAATTACATGTGCTTGAGTTGTACAGTTATAGCCACCAAAAGGCGACTCAGTTAAAAACAATTATCTTGTAAAAATGAAAATAGGTTCATTTTTCCTAAATAATGGAAAAATATCAAACGCTCCAGCTTTAACAAAATACCAGGGAATATGTGAACAATAAGCCATTTTAACACATTACTTGAGCTTAACTCAACCACTGAACGCTTACCAGATTGATTCTACAGGCAGTGAACAGCCTCCATTTGCCACAGTGGAAGGCCTTCAATTCATTCAACATATAATTCCCGGACGAGTTGGAAACAATTATTGCTTGAGGAAAAGCAGTTTGTTGTACTTTTTCTTCATAAAAAGTGCACTTAAGTGCAAAGTTAGCTTGTCAAGAAACTTTTAAATACAAAATAGTGCTTGTCTGAAGTTTGTGCCACTGTGCAGTATAAAAAGTGGCTCTCAGCAGCCAGTAAGTGCAAAGTGCTTAGGCAAGTCTTGCTGTCACCTGCACTCGACTGACATTCCATTTTGTGATGAACTTGACATAGGTGGATCTGCTAAACTTAACATAACTGCCGCTGTAATGGAACTGGAGGAAGGTGATGAAGATGATGACGATGTGGTTGCAGCACCTGGAAGGCGGAATAAAAAAGAAACAGATGGTTACCAAAATCAAATAAAAGCTGGGACATTCTATTTTGCAAAGAGCTTCAAAGTATTTTTCTAGTTGCCGATTGTATTTTTAATGTATGTTGTTTATTAATCTTACAGAATTTTACTGTTGCTTTGATCCACACAAACTGACAAACAGTATAGCTGTCCCTCAGTTTCTGCGGGGGTTCAGTGCCGATACTGATTAAATACCAATATTAGCAAACACAGGACTCCCTTTTAAAAATGTTTTTAAAAAGTAAAAATCAGAAAGAAAATAGCTTTTCCCTACCTTCATGCTGCAAAACTATAGTTTGCAGGACAGTTTTCTGTGTTCCTGTAAGCCACTTCTGGGTTATACAACCCTCTCCCTTGGCCCTGGCTTGCCCAAAATGCATCACAATGCATTTCCCCAATGAAAATGAATCACATTTAATTCCATCTAATTAAGGATCAGAGTGCACAAGTCATCCAAGGTTCACCAAACAGAAACTAATCTTCAGAGAGAATCACGCCAGCCTTAAAATTCTGACCTCATTGGCACCATTAAACTTTGAGGACAAGGTCTAACTACTGTACTTACTTTCTCGCTCTTTTTTCTTCAGCCGTTTTCTTCTTCTGTCAATGGAAGCTACTTCAGATTTTAAAGACAAGTAATGCTTTCTGATTTCTTGCAGCTTTTCCTGAAGGACTGCGATGCGCTCTCCACTGCTCATATTTTCCAAGTCAGCTGTGTGAAAACATTTGTTATTTTAGCTAAAGTTATCATTCTTCCTCTTTATGAAGAAAAAACAAGGGATACAAAATGGATGCACAGGGAAGCAACAAAGAAGTGCACAACATTATACAATTTCCAGACCTGATACTTTCATAAAGTCAAATTTTGCATCAAAACTTCAATTCTGACATTCAGATTTTTACTAATAACTGGAGATAAGCCTGGAGATCAAGCTTCTGCCTTTAATGCTTGCAAAGTCAAATAAAGTGTACTTAAAATATGTAAAATGTAATTTTAATTTACATTATTTTAATGTAAATTATTTACATTATTTAAAATGTAAATAAAATATGTAGCCAATTCATCTAACTCTTGGACTTTCAAGCAAGTGCACATATAAGATTACAGGCATAACAATGGGAATCCACACTTACACATCTGAAAACTCCATTTGTAAAGTTTTGGCAAGCGATTATTCTGTTCCTTGAGATCTGAATCCTTCTCTCCATTTTTTCCACATTTCCCTGGAGACTGTGTTCTTGCTGGAGATTTGGTATGCTGAGACTTCATTCCTGTAGAAACTGATTTTGCTGGCTGAGATTTGGCAATACTTTCCCCAGCAGAAAGTTCCTCACTATCACTGCTGTTTGCTGAAGAAACACACAAAAATATATTATATACATTTAGTTTATTCTTCAAATTTTTTTCCTATCAGGAGGAGCATTCCCTCTTTAGAAGAAAACTCATCTCAGTTCAGACAATCAGCTAGCTATCCTCTAATAAAAACAAGATGGCAGACTTCAATATGAAAGCAAAAGCTTACACATGTTTCTGCACAGATAAGGGAGAATGTATCCCTGCTAGAGCGCTGGGGGGGGGGGGGAGAGAGCACTGCAGTCACACAATCTTCTATGCACTTGGCAAGCCTTCCAAACCATCTATGAAAACTGTTCTTCGGATGTTGAATTCTCTGTACAGTTCTCTATACATGCCTTAGTCTTCATGTAAAAAGGTATTTATTTTAAAACATTTATACCCCACTTTTCTCCCCAAAGGTGATCCATGGATTCCACTGTGAATTAAATAGTTTTCAGCAAAAACCAGGCCCAAGACTGACACAACAAGATATTTTAAAGCATCATTTGATTCAACTGGAATAGCTACAGTTAACTACTCAAGTGAAACATATAGAACTTCTAATATGTACAGAATGTCTACGATGTTATAAACATTGGGCTGGATCTGACATTTTTATCCCATGAGTGGAATGAGATGTCATTCATGAAAAGAAAGCGATATTCCTGAAACACCGTCTTCTGTTAATGGAAGTTCACAGAGTGAAAATATTGGAGCCAACGCATTATCACTTAATAATGTTATGAGTGTAAGTTTTGCTTTGGACTTAGTTGCCATACTTACCACTTTTGCTCTTCTTTTTGTTGTTCACAACAGACGTTTTGTGACTTCTTTTCTGCTTTTTTGTGGAACTTCCTCCCTGGACTTCTTTAAGCCTTTTCTGGCCTGCACAAACTTTAATAATAGCAAGAACAAGGTATTATACAAAAAATATATTTAAGATACCAGAGGCAACGTATGAA
Source organism: Tiliqua scincoides (assembly GCF_035046505.1). Taxonomy (NCBI): domain Eukaryota; kingdom Metazoa; phylum Chordata; class Lepidosauria; order Squamata; family Scincidae; genus Tiliqua; species Tiliqua scincoides. The sequence goes on from NC_089821.1 coordinate 229,422,064, forward strand.
AATGAATTATTTTTCACATTTCATGATATTATCAACTTCCTAATTCAGTCCTAGCTCCCCAAAATAGAGAGGTCAAGACCCAAAGGAAGGCCAATTGCACATCAGAGAAAGCTACAAGCACGACACAAGCTTTGGGTGGTATTTCTCACCCAGCTCTCACTACTAAAGAGACTTCCAAAGACACTGAATTGACATTGTTCAGCTTAAAAAGGAATCTTTCTTCTAAAACAGTGGAACTAATGTGACAAAATTACTAGGAAACTACAGCTGTGTGTGTAGTCCTCCCCTACATACACATATCCCTTTTTAAAAATCCCAACCATAGAAAATATTATTTTTAGCTATTCTGCATTAAACAAAGACGGCAATGAGTAATTCATTAAAACGCAGAAAAGAATGAACAAAAAGCACATTAAGATTGCAATCCTATGCCAGTTTGCCTGAATACAATGGTACTTGTTTCAGAATACACATGCATAGGATTGCTCTGAAAGTTACGTTAAAAAAAAATTAACACATCAAGTGATATACTGTTCACATGACGAGAACAAAAGAGTAATGATCACTTTAAATTTAGAAATTCATTAGGAAGATGTGAGAAACATTCAACACTGCTGTAATAAAAAGCCTGCCAGGCTAAGGATAAAACTAACATAGGTCAATGTCACAACCATGACATCACTGTCTTATGATAGCAATAAGAACACTCAACCAAGCTTGTACATTTCTGTCAGCTTCATACATTTTCAACTTTTAATCTAAGTCTGCAATTCTATACACCATTTCCTAGGAGTAAGCCCAACTGAATACAATGGGACTTCTAAGCAGACATGCATAGGCTTGCACTGCAAATTTAAGACGCTTCTACATGTACATTAGGGCGCAATCCCAACCAACTTTCTAGCACTGGCACAGCGGTTCCAGTGGGGCATCTGCTGCATCCTGCAGTTGGGGGGCAGTCACAGAGGCCTCCTCAAGGTAAGGCAATGTTTGTTCCCTTACCTTAGAGTTGAATTTCCCTTACCTTGGTGCTGGAACGTTGATTAGGATTGTGCCCTTTACCTACATGTCTTCACAAGTCAAGTAAAACTATTTATTTTGAGCCAAAGATAATATGAAAGGAGATAAGGCCTAGGAAAGGAACAAAAATAGATGTGTGTGCAGCAATTCAGGATTGGTTAGAAGTTGACTACTGGGAAAAGATGATTATTAATAATAATAATTTATATAGCTCTGAGTGTGCCAAGTGCTTAATATATTTTATCAAGATGTTATTCCTATAACAATCCTACAATTATCCCCATATTACATCAAGGCTGATGATGGAGGAATTTGCTTAAGACCACCACCCTAGTGAGTTCATGGCAAAGGTGAGATTTGAAACAGAGAAGCCCTGATTCATAGCTCACACAATGTTATATCAACTCTGAATGAACAGTCTGATCAGCCCTGGCCAAAGTTCTGGCACTGCATGAGGCAGTGCCTCTCTGCTTGCCTGCACCAAACTGTTCCTAAGTGGTGGCAAGTGGCACCTTTTTTTCCTCTCTTTCCTTCAGCACCCACAGAGGAAGAGGTAGGTTGCTGCTGGCCTGATTCTATTCTCTCTTAGCAAGTGGAAAGTAGATCAGAGAACCTACTGAAGTGGGTCAATAGGTGGCAGGCTGGAAGGAGGTGGTGGGCAGGGTGCTGGGCACCCCCTTCAACTTTCAGTTTGTGTCATAAGTGGGTCAGTCCTGAATCTGATTCCCTTTTCAGTGAGCTGCATAATTTAGCGAAAGATAGAAATACTGTTCAGTAGCTAGTACTGTGTTGAAATTACTTGAAATGATTTTGCTGGATACTTCATTCTCATGAATAATTCTATCTACTAACTAGATCTTAGTCATTAAAGTGCATTCTTGGGATAACTTTTGGGGGGGGGGAATTTTGTGAGTTCTGAACCAATCAGTGAACTTACATCTGAAACCGAACACACTTCAGTATTATTATAAAGGTTTGAACAGTTCTCATTTCAACATCTCTGAAAATAGAAAAGAAGAGGCATTCTTTCAATTGCCAAACAAACCAACAACTGTATTCTGATTTCGGAACAGTACACCTTCCACAAAGGTGTATCATCCTTCAAATAAGAGAGAAACAACAATACATGAATACTGTAACCACATAATTTAGGGTAGAAATATATGCTAAATGGTACAATGTTTATACCTTTTTCAGTGTGTTCTGGTTGATTGCTGCTGCTGGAGCTAACGCTAGCATCAAACCCCGTAGGAGATATATTTCCTTCGGACTGAAGATCTTGAAGTTCCCCTACAACACTGTCCACCTCAATCGTGCTATCCGTTTCACTCTTAATACTTCGTACCTCTTCTTGATTTGGTGCCAATGTCTCAGTGCCAGATACACTGAACTGATGTCTGCTGGATTCCGCTACAGTTACAGATGGGGGTGACTCGGGTGTAGTGGGAGGGGTGTTTAGTACAGAGTTACTGCCACTACTTGGAAATTCAACTTTCTTGTCATTCATTTCAACTGGTTTCTCCTCGACAGATTTAGTATCTGTGCTGAGTGGCAAAGGTCCTTCACCTTTAGAACTGCACAAAGATGTTTCCTCTTCTACAAGAGTCTGCAGATGCTCTTCAGGTGCAGCATCCTCTGGAGAAGCATGTGGTGGAGAAGCTGCAGCTTCCGTGTCAGAGTCTGAAAAAAGTTCCTTGAGCGTTTTTTTAGGCCACTGCCCCTGAATACTTGACCATACATCTTTCCGATCCTTAGCTCTGGTATTTTGAAGCCTTTCATCAGAATTACTTAAAAGTTTTACTCTCTTCTCTGCTACTTCAGAGAAACCTGTATAAAAAGCATTTGTCCGCAAAGATTTTCTTTTGTCATCTAATCCATTGTATTTTTTAGTTGGCGATATCTTTAATTTATTCTTTACTTCATCTTCATCTGAGGAGCTGTTGCTACTGTTTTCCAAGCTAAGTGTGTCTTTGCCATTTGATTTTTCATCCTTAATATTAGGTGATCCAGTTTTTAAACATTCCTCTGTGCCACAGTACCTTCGTTTACTACGTTTTACTGGTGTTTTTGTTTTATCTGCTGCCTCCTTTTTGACCTCTTTCCTCTTCTTGGTGGCTTCATTCTCTCCTTCATAATCAGTATCATCAGATAATTCACCCAGTTCTTTCCGCAGTCTTTCTGGAGATTTGGAAATTGACTTGGATGTCACGGTGCCTGCAAAGGGTTTAGCATCTTCTAGAAAGGCTGAAGTGTTCTGCTCCTTTGGACAGAGTTCATTATCATCTTGGCTCACAGCCTCATCTTGAGGTTCCTCCTTAACAGTATTATATACACCTGAAGCACTTGGGTCATCACCCTGCTCACTGTCAGAGCTTTCAGAAGCTATAGGAAAAAAAGACACGAACAAATCACTGCACCAGTCACATTTCCAGATATACAGCACTTATATTAGATTTCAACTCCTTTATGGTCATATACCTGTCAAAAACATAAATCAAACAAAGAAAAAAAAAGGCAGGCTTCTTCTGATCAAATGCATTTTAAAAAAATAGCTACAGCTACAGCCACAGCTACACTGAAAGCAAGTCTTGCTTATTTACAATTATCTGTGACAAAATACTTCTGGGAAATTATTCTAAGAAACTTTCATAGTATTTTTGAAATCTAAAGTGCTTCAGGCCCTGATTCAGGCAATCTCTTACAGCACTGATCAGCTGCTGAATAGAATGAGGTAGCTATATTCCACCTTCAGCATGCGACTGGTGCTGTAAAAGTAGATAGTGCTGATCACAAGATTGGTAACACTTGAGATCTATGGTTGCCCCCTCTAACAGCAGCTTTTTACATATGCCAGATGTGATCCAGAAGGGTGACCCCTTGGCAGAAACTGTTCTGCTCAAAGTCTGCACTTGCCACATGCAATAAGGTTAATGTCCATATTTATTCATGTGTTCAAAAATATGAATTGTAATAATAAAGTAAAGGTTTAAAGCACTGTTTCTCAAACTGTGGGTTGGGACTCACTAGATGGGTCACGAGCCAATTTCAGGTGGGTCCCTATTCATTTCAATATTTTATTTTTAATATATTATACTTGATGCTACCATGGTATGTGACTGCATTTGGGGAAACGTGACAGACCTGTACTTTGAACAAGCTACTATGCATATTCTTTTAACAATGATAGTAAATAGGACTTACTCCTGGGTTCGTGTGGGTAGGATTGCAGCCTAGGATTGTTTAAATCATAGGATTGTTGTTCCTGCCTGATGATGTCACTTCCACTCATGACATCATTTCCAGTAGGTCCTGACATTCTCATTCTAAAAAAGTGATCCTAGTGCTAAATGTGTAAGAACCAGTAGTTTAAACTATTAAAACCTAACTTTATACTTCCTGTTATTCAATAGAGCTAAAAATACAATATGTTCAATACAAAGAATTTCAGATTAATGCTTGTGTTTGTTGTCTTCAAAGGGATGCATTATTTCTGGTATAATTCTGAATATTGCTATACCATCCCTATCGAACAGTGTGATCCTATGAATGTCTATTTGGAAGTAATTTCCACTGAAATGAATGGAACTTACTCCCAAGTACACATGTATAGAATTGCAGCCTTAAAGTCACTGAGAATATCACATCTGACATCTAGACTGAAAATAAATGAATGAGGCAACCTTTACAGGTGTAGGAGCTCAGCTCGAATGTGAAAGCTCTTGTGCTTGTAAAAAGAAAAAAGAAAAAGGTTGAATCATGGCATATGTCTGCACATAGTCAAACACAATACATAGATTCTGACATTTATCAGTATGTGGATTATTTCAGTTGAGTAAAAAAACTTATTTTCAAGCATTTGAGATAACTAGATGATCTGCAAGACCACAGATGAAAGAGATGCAAAGGAAAATACACTGAAGCAAAAGAAAATGAGGATGATTCTAGAAGAATTTATCAAACAAATGGCCTTAAAGAGGAACTACATTATTTTTTTGGAGGATAAATGCCACATCCAGGGTTACGTAGGAGGAGCAGAGTCAAAAAAGGGAGAACGAAGTTCCCCACCCCCAAAAAAGTTGTGCAGAGTACTTCTGTTTTGAAAAATAACAAATTGATATTGTACAGGACCATGCCTAGGATTCAAGAACTCTCATGCCTGGAATTCAAAGAATTTTACAACTAGTTCTATGTTCCAAGGGTCTTCAGACTTTATCTTCTTGCACAGCACTCTACTATGTCATCTGGCAAACAGCTTTGGAAATTGAGGGGACTTGCATGAAGGCCAGTTGTTAAACAACAGAGGGCCAAATCCTATCCAACTTTCCAGCCCAGGTGTAGTCATGCCAATGGGGTGCGTGCTGAATCTTGTGGTGGGAGGGTAGTTATGAAGACTTCCACAAGGTAAGAAAACATTTGTTCCCTTGCCTTGGGGCTGCACAGTAGCTACACTGGTACTGGAAAGTTGAATAGGATTGGGCCCACAGTCAAGAATTCTTCTGGGCACACAAACTCTTGGACTTGCATAAAACAGCTATTTGGATTCTGATCCTAAGTCAGGAATCCAATAATTGGCTTAGGATGGAATAGAGTCACCAAGGTGTGAGGATGTGATTCAGTACGAATTTTAAATAAGAGATCAGAGCTGTATTTATATTGCTATACATAAAAAATAAAACAGATTTGTAAAAAGATAGGAATAGATGAATGTGGAATGGTAGAAAAAGACCAAAAAAACTCTCCAAGGAGAGAACAAGGAGGCCACAGACAATGTGTCAAACAAATGAGGAAAGAGGAAAAGTATACATTCTGAAATCAAAAGTACTGGTAACACACAGACAAATAAGCATTCATTTTAATAAGAACAAATCATGGATGAGAATTTTAAAGCTGTGCGGAACAGCGAAGTCAGACTACAGCATGGTTATGAAACAGAAAAGCTATGGCACACCAGAGAAAGTAGTCCTTTCTTCCAGGATGATGAAAAGGTCTTCCAGGCAGCTATATTTCAACAGACCAGATCTGACACAATAGTTTCTTCATGCACTATAATTCTAAAGATTTACACTAGGGTGATGGAAGCCTGCTTGTTAGTAATATCTGGACACAAAAGCAAAGCAGAATTGAGCAGAAATTTTGCTCAATTTAAACTTTGGATCCACCAATGACACGTAAATGTGCAAAAGAGAACTTGGAGAACAGGCATCTGCTTCAAAAGGGGAAAAGGTAGAATCTTTCTTCTGGAGTTCAAGTTCTCTTTAACTCTTACATTTCATGGATAAACCCAATATAAAAGATGAATTCACTGTAAAATACATGAGACACAGAGTACAGAAAAAACTGCAACTACAAAAAATAATACTTAGTTTATTGTCTATTATTGTATGAAAAATATAATAGAGAATAAGCTGGTGTTATTTTTTGAAGCAAAAATCCTTGTGTTTCCCCTCATTCTGCCTATTTTTCCTCTATTTTTAAAATAATTTTTCAGCCTCCAAAGTTTTCTGTAATGGTTTAGTATCTGAGCAGCTGGGACATCTGCCAGTAGTAGTTTTGTCCTTTTGACTTCAGCACCATAATCGAAGGGCCATGTGGTATCCCAAACAAGGCTTACATGAATTCTGTCTCTTCATATTTAGAATACCCCAGAGACAAATCTCCCACTGAGACTGGCATGTGCCCAGTGATTAGGCAGTCAAGTTCATCTGGCTACGTCAGGGCTTTCCAAACCCCAGCCCGGAGGCTGGATCCAGGGTTTGGGGAAAGCTCTCTGTTCCCTGAGCGCAGCTTACCGTTCCACCTCTGCTCTGTGTGTATTCTGAGTAGATCTGGGCACTGGAACGCTCTGGACAGTCGTATCTGCCTGGACATCCTATTGACAGCCTTCTGGGACACTGGGCAACAGAGGCGACTGCCCAGAGGATCCCAGTGTCCAGATCTACTCAGAATACACATAGCTCTTTCATACTGATTAAACAGTCATACAACAAATTAGAAAGTCTGTGTACATTACCCTGCAGTCCATTAAGGATAGATGTAATTTCTAAAGATTTATTTGGAGCTGGTTCAGAGGTTTTGGTATCAGTGCTATCTGGTCTGGATGCCATCTCAGATGATATACTGGCATGAAAAGGTGGTTTTGATGAGCGTCGCAATTTAAACGTTTTAGGAGAATACTTCTCATCTTTCTCTTTGTCAGTTTTATTCTAGTTTAAAAGACAAAAACAAATATATATATATTGTTAATTAACCTATAAATTTGTCTCATATCAGAGTTAACATTCTGGACAAATAAAATGGCAACATAATGTACATGAGAGAAAATCTAATGGAACTGTTCCCTAGGGGAGAAAAAACTAAGACTCATTAACATAATGTTGACTTAGAAAAATAATGCATTGTTGTAAACAAAAAAAACCCCTTCACACTCACGTTTATGTTGTACAAGGACATTCACAACTCTTTTGTCCTGTAGCATCCTTTCAATTCCTGGCTCATATATATCCTATGCCTACCTTTGAGGTGTGTGCTACAGAACACACTACTAAAAAACCAACACCGCAGATAGAGATTATTCAAATTTTAAAATAAGTCATTTAAGATGCCTACTGTTTTCCCTCATGCTGTAAAAAACATGGGAAACGTCTTCACAAGTCTTTATTTGTGAGAATAAATGAGTAGGAAGATGTATGCCACCCTGAATGTCTTAAAGCAGGGTGGAGACTGTGGAGCCTGTCAGCATGTATGAAAGTTTGAGAAGGGGTCGTAGGACCCATAATAAAATGGCTGCCAAATGGAGCCAGGCCCATTACATGAGTATTTAAATGTTCTCTTTGATTAAAGGCCAAGCTAATTTTAGTTTTGCTATCAAATTTTAATTGCAACCTACCCTAATTAGCACTTGTCATCACATCAGATTCAGCTTATCGGGCTTTCCAGAGGCATCTGACCAGCTGCTGTTGGAAGCAGGCCTGACTCCCCTTGGCAGCCATTTTGTGAGTCCCTGCCACCCCTTCTCAAAATTCCACAAATACCCACAAGTTCCACAAGGTTGAGAATCCCAGCTTTAAGGAGTTTAAGGTGGCACACATAGTTCTTCACCCCTCCCATGTATCTTCACAACAACCTGTGAGGCAAGTAAGATAGAGACAGTGACTGATCCATGACTGCCCGCTGAGCTTAATCATTGAATGCCATTTTGAACTTAGCTCTTCACAGTCCTTGTCTGACATTTTTAATTCAAAGTATTTCAATGCTGTTCCCATTAAAATCCGTGGCCTACAATGCCCATCAGGGAGTTCACTGATTTTGCAGAGGCAATTTTCAGTTTAGCGTATCACACAAGAAAGTGAACCAAGTCACTTTCTTTAAATTTAAGGAGCCTAACAAGAATTAAAAAAATCCATACAAAACAGGTCACTCATGTAAGTCAGTCACACCTCAATGACTCCCTTTATTGGGAGGGGGGAATTTCAGAATTTAAAATATATGCAAAACCATTTTCTTAAATAGGTAAACTAAGCCACAACATAAATGAAACAGTCAGCTCAATCCTATCCAGTGGTGGTGAAGCAGGGCCATGTAGCCTGCGCTGTATCCAGCACTGGCAAGCAGCAGCCTGGAGGTCTCCTCAAGATGTCAATTTTCCACTCCCTATGTAAATAAAATTCAGAAGGAGACCAACCTTTATTTTCTTTCGATGCTTTATTTTGGGCACATTTTTGTCAGCTGGTCTCACTATTTTGTCTGCTTTTATCCATTCATCATACCTAAGAGGAAATAATAATGGAGAACAAGTTCATATAAAAAGTATATTATTTTTGTCATCACACAGCAGTAATGCTATTAACAAAAATAAATTCTGGGTACCATACTTATAGTGCAATCCTAACCATATCTGTTCAATGTATCCAATGGAGCTTACTCCCAAATAAAAGTGCTTAGGATTGCATTCCCAGTCACGCACCATTCATTCAAGGACCTTGAGACCTTACAGTTAGATACTTACTATGCATGCATTTTCTGCAATCACTATGCTGCACAGACTCAGTGAAAACTATGAGTTGTGCAGGAAGCAGTCTATAGGACTTAAAAGAGGCTACTTTGTATATTATGCTGCAACAAACCTAGATTTGCTACCAAATGTACAGCCAATCCTGGAACTTGTCAGAGAGTACCTGTTTGCAAACATGTATTTACAGTGTCTACATTTTACATGCATATATAGGTGGGGCGTCCATATCCACAGATTGTTCATTCACAAATCTGGCTCAACACAGATTCCCCAGACTTGGCCCAACCTGAGCACTCTGAAGGCAACTGAAGTTGTGTTGCCTCTGGAGGGCTTTCTGAACCCCACAGAGGCTACATGTGTCTACCTGTGGCTTCTGTGGGCTTCAGAGTGGCCTGTAGGGCTGATAAGATGCAACTTCAGGGCCAACAAGATGCAAAGTGACGTTTTTATGCCTTTTAAGGCATTCTGAGGACCAGGGAGGGCTTCTCCAGACCTCAGAATGCCTTAAAAGGCATAAAAACATCCACTTCCAGTTTTTGTAAGGAAACTGGATGTTGTGACTTTTTGACCCCAAAGCCATTCTGAAGCCTATAGAGGCCGCAGGAGCACACGTATGGCATCTGTCAGTTTCAGAAAGCCCCCTGGAGGCGACCAGAGCCGTGTTCACCTTTGGAGCTTTTAAAGGGCCTGAAATAGCAGATTTCATTATCCATGGCTTTCAGTATTTGCAGGGGCCTGAGAATAGATACCCTGCAGATCCCGAGGTCCCACCTGTACCAAGAAATACATGAAGTAGCCCTGTGCAGAGGCTGAAGTAAAAATGTGGTTGTGCTAACTGGTTCCCAAGCTCAGTATCAATTTAAAGACAATTCAGCAAAGAAAGCATCAGAATTCTAAACTTAAATATACAAATAGTGAAAGGTCATGTTAGATCAAAAGGGTTGTAACGTGTCCTTGGAGTCTCTTGAGAAAACACTGAAATCTAGCTAGGTATACAATTTAAGAAGGAATGGCAGATAAAAGCATGTGGGACAGATGGAATTTACTTACACTGCAAAGAAATATGTAATGGATTGCATCCAAACTTTTATCTCCATTCAGGGAAGAAGTTTTTGTTCATGGAAGGAGAGCTGCACTCACGGAAAGACCACTTTATTCTCCTTCCATGAACAGAAAATTCTTCTGTGAGGGGAACATATTTTATAAAAGTGTTCCTGGCTGTGAGGGAAAGTAGGGTCTGGCTCCATTACTCTTCCTCCTGCAAGCATCAAGGAACAGGTAAATTCAAGGTAAGTTGATTTCCTTCCATGATTGTGACAGCCATAGGAGACCAGACAGCAGCGGATCCAGTCCTCAGTAAGTCAAGCTTCTTCTCACCAGCAGTTATAGCACTGTCTTTTGGTTTAGGCTAACTGCCTTTCACTTCTTAGGTGGAAGTTTCCTGCCCTGTATTGCCTCCCTGTGCTTTTGTTTGAATTGTTTCTAAGATCCTTTCCAATCAAGTCAAATATTTCCTACAGCTGATACCTTTAGACTCAGCCATCAAGTAATTCTCCAATAGGTGGACACATCTACCTCACTGTAGCCCAAATCCCAAGGCTCTGGTTCAGCATTTCTTAACATCCGTCTTCTGCAATACCACTTTGCATAGTCCACTTATTGGAATTACCACTGAAACAACTGGTGGTGATGTCATCACCAGTTCCTTCTGGATTGGGAGGCCAGATGCAATGTGACAAACACCGGTAAGAGGTTGAAGATGGGAGGGCTTTTTCGAGTTAATGAAAAGCACGTCCTAGAGCTGTGCTTGCCAAGCTGAGCCTTCCTACTACTGCCTGTTGTGCTGCTGGTGTTGTTGCCCAGTGGCAGAAGTTTGGGGGTCCTGTGTATGCCACTAGACACCACCACAAGTACCACCAGTGCTATGAGTATCACTGGTTGAGAAATGCTGCTCTAATTAGATTGGTCAAGCATGTTGAAGGTGGATTAAGGTAAAGAGAATTGGCCAGGGAGAGTGACTGCTTTCCCCGTGTCCCTCTTCCATTTCCAGGGCAACCTGTTTTTGCTCCCCCACCCCAAGTCCACACAGCTGCTGCCACTGCTCCACTCAGGCAATGGACAGAGTGATGGGGTTGCAGACAACAGCCACAATACTAAACATGGGTGTAGATTCTGGAGTCTAGTATGCGTCCAGAATCTCCTGGACACTGCAGCTAGATTCACAGCTATTCTAATCAGCCAGGAGCGTATGTGCCTCTGCTCTTCCTGAATCCACTGCCTGCTCATGTGTGCCCATGCGCACTCCTCCTACGGAGGGCATGTAGGTAATGAGCAAGCATGCTTCCAGCCCTCCTTCCCTTTCTTTACAAAGCACTATGCAGCTTCCTCAGTTTGCACCTCTTTGGATTGAAATGAACTGGCACAGAGGATGCTGGGAACCTGGGAGTGCTAGAGGGGAAAGGAGGCTGCCACCACTGTATTCTTCTTCTGACTTGCACCCAGCAAGTGTCCAGTAGAGTAACAGGCTGGAGAGGATAGTAGACAGATATACAGGAGGCTCATCTGTTCAATTTCTCTCCACATGAACATTTCAGGTGGCCTGATGATTGGACCACCCCTATGATCAGCAAAAAGGAAAGCCAAGTGGCAACTCCACTCATGTTGATTATTGCCATAACTAAGATTCAGGGAACAAGTCTGTGATCTTGAAAAACCAGGAAAACCTAACATCATAAAGTTAGGAAGACTGTTCGCGTGCATGCTTTTAACATAACTCATATAAACAAGAACAAATATTAAAACATCAGAAAAAAAATCTAAACCTTACTGCATGCATTAATAAAATATCCACCAGAATTTTCAGTCATATTTGTTGCACTCAAAAGCGGGGGTGGGGAATGGAATGATGTTTAAAATGGGATGCACAAGTGAGTGCTCATTGTTAATGATGGGAAGCACTCACAGTTTGAAACAAGAACTCTTTCTCCACAGGAAGAGAGACTGGGACACAACCCACTACTCACAGTATTAAACACTAACACTGTACTAGTGAATGCATATTCACTGCACCAAACTAAAGACGAGCATATTTCAAAAAAGTGAATTTATTATTATTTTTATTTTATTAATTTATACCCAGCCTTTTTGCCCAAAGAGCACACAAGGCGGCTTACAAACAATTTAAAATACAACATTAAAAAAATCATTAAAACAATTTACAATAATTAAAAATCTAAAAAACAAACAAACCCCGTGGATTCTCATATAAAAAAGCAAGAACGCCAGCCAGCCTGTCAACAATTAAAAGCTTTTTGAAATAAAAAGGTCTTCAGTCCACGCCAAAATGTTAGCAACGAGGGAGCAGTTCTCAATTCTAAGGGGAGAGTATTCCACAGTTCAGGGGCCACCACCGAGAAGGCCCTCTTCCTGGCCGCCACCCCTCTCACATCTCTTAGTGGTGGCACAGTCAAAAGGGCCCCCCCCCCAGATGATCTAAGAGCATGGGCAGGATTGTAGGGAAGGAGGCAGTCCCTCAAATACCCCAGACCTGAGCCATAAAGGGCTTTAAAAGTCAAAACTAGCAGCTTGAATTGGGCCCGGAACAGAACCGGCAGCCAGTGTCGCCGCCGAAGCAGCGGCTCGACAGAGTCAAACTGACATGCCCCAGCAACCACAAGAGCAGCCGCATTCTGTACTAGTTGTAATTTCCGGACTGTCTTCAAAGGCAGCCCCACGTAGAGCGCATTGCAATAATCTACTCTAGATGTCACTAGGTTAAAGAAATCTTTGAATCAAAACTATTTTCTCTTTCTGATACCTTCAGGAGAGCAAGGTCAATGAACAGACTAGAAATTCCTAGCTGTCTTTTCCTTCACAGCTATTCCAATCACTAAATAGAGAATATACTTTTTGCTGCTGCTGGCACATCCTAAAAGGACCACATGCATCTCTAAGCATTCCGAAATTCATGATCACTCAGATTATGGATGGTGTACTATATCCACTACCTCTTCAGTCACAGATACTGTGTGAACTTAATTCTGACAATACAAACCTGACAATGCCTTGATCTGATTAGAATCAATTCAGGCTTACTGGTCTAAAAGAACTATGAAAATATCAATATACAATAAGCTCAAATTGTGTAGTCTGTCCAAAGTAAAAACAAAAAACCAACAATGAAATGGCTATAGTCATGATTCTTCATCCTAACAAATTACTAGATTAGAATGATTATACAAATCTGTACGATGACAGACCATGCATTCCATATTATTAGTCAAGGTACATAGCCTATCTCAATGTATTCTAGATGCATGGGGGGAAGAAAGGGGCACACAACAATGTATTTTCATCATACAACTACCTGCCCTTGGAAGACAATGAGAAAATAGAGGGAGCAGCAAAAGTTGTTGGAAGGTGTTCTGATTCCCCAGATGTCCCTTGGCATGGATACCACTACAAACCTCTTGCTCCTCTAAAGGCACCCACATGGTGTTCCCCACCATCACTACTACCACATTAGAATACATGGCAAAGTTTTGCTCCAAGCCCTTGGAGTTCGGAATCTGAGCCTGAAATGCCCAATTTATAGATTTAGGATTATATTACTTGTAGGAACTACGCCAGTGCCCACTGAGAGAGGAAATGTAAGCTATAATCACCTGTCTCTACAATACTGAGAAACTTGATGCATTACTGAGTACAACATTTCTTACAATAACACTCCAGTTAAACATGTCCTCCTAAACTCAAATACTTAAATAGCAAATTGTGTGAACAATGAGAACTTAGAATATTATTCTACTCTTCACCTTTAAGAGCTAGAGTTTCAAGCAGGAATAAATTTAAAGTTCAGGGGGAAACACACAAAATATAATTAAGACTTAATGGTCCCAAAGTGCTCACAATTCTGCTACTTCAACCTCCAAACTTCAATATATTGTAGATTCAATCACCACACTTTCTCCCCTTATATTGACCTATAAACTAAATTGAAAACTCAATTAGTATCATACAAAGTCTTCACTTGAAGCAAGTGAACTTTGCACCGCTCGGCTCCTATCAACGTCTTCTTAATTCTAGAGAAAAACGAGAACACTGCTTGAATAGACTAAGTTGTCTAATTGCACACCCCTTTCAAAAGTTCTAAGTGGGATGAAACCAAAGGCAAAAAACCGAAGTTCTTTGTGGCAACATGAAAGTCGCATGCTGTATTTGTGCTTTCTAAAAACAAATGCAAAATTCAACATTTTGTTCGCTCAATTGTGAAAACAGAAAAGGTAGCATGGCAAGGTTTTCCCGACTATGACTCATGCTGACTGACTCTGCCAGAACTAGAGAAGTCTAACATGGCCTCTCACCCTTCAACCTTCTTAGAGAAAGAGTACTATAAAAAGTAAGATCCAAATGGTAAGCAAAAATGATAAGCAGTTCACAGGAGTATTAAGGAGAATGTAAAGTTGGTCACAAAAGCCTTTGCAAAGAACATTTTCCTAAGAATCTCAGGATACAGCGATATGGGAACCACATAAAGCAGAAAACTTAATTAAAGGCATACAGACTACAAAAGTACCACTAATAAATATTAAAATCACAATTTCCCCAAAAATATTAATTATAGCCACAAGCCATAATAGAAAGATACAAACAATAATAAGTCAAGATGAATCCTCTTCAGAAGCACAAAGTAACATGAAGCCAACAGAAAGGCAATTGTTTACTGCCCATTAAGATGCACATAAGGACTAAGATGCAAGTAAAGACTCTGTAAAGACTCTGTAAAGATCAGTAAAGAAACTGATCATGTGGTCTAATGCGGGAAGAGAAATATGGATCTTGCATGCAATTGTCCAGAAAGAAATTTGCATTTCCAAATGAAATCTCACTTCATGTCCACTTCTTGGTAAATTATATGTTTGTTTTCCATGCTACACTTTAAGCAATGTCAGAGATCTATCTGCAATTTGCTCGACATGACATGACTGAGCAAAATTAACAGACAAGGGACCTACGTTATTATTATTATTATTTATTTATTCCACTATGATATTTCACTGTCAGGAAGTAAATTTTTAAAAGCTGAGGCAGAAGTCTGAACAAGATTTCCTTCTCTTGATCTACAGGCTACTGATTGCTAAGGATATATTCTATAATATAAATAATTTTATACAGTACAATGATCTTCATAGAGAAGCAATATTGAAAAAGTTCAATATTCACTGTGTTTTAAAATACACAAGTGTATTTTAGAAGTATTTTTAAGGAAGTAATCACTAGCTAAATCTCAATTACCTCACATTCCATCCGCAGTAGTGCACCAAGTAAAGGACTTCTCCACCTTCAATATCAGAATCTTTAATACTAGCTTCATACATTTTTTGATTTTTCCCTCGTCCATACCGCACTTGTACTTTCATGCCTGGTGGATAACATTCAAATTCTTCTTCCTCATTGTTGCCACTGTTGCCATCTTCCTCTTCTTCCTCCTCCTCTTCTGCTTCTTCTTCATCTTCCTCTTCTTCCTTAATGGTGCCATCGCTTGAAAGGTTTAAAAAATGTCAGTTAATAATAAAAATACTTGGGAAAAGTGTTCAGTGCCAAATGGCGTATACTGAATAATATTGTGGATGCACAGAGGATGAAGAACAGCAGGCTCCATATATATATATATATGCATATATATGAAATCCCTTAAAGATGAGAATTTTCTTATTAGTATTGTCAACTGACAAGAAAATAGCCAAGCAACCAGAATCAGTGACAGAAAGATGCTTCAAAGCTAACAGAAGATTTAAAAGATGACTTGATTTAATGAGAAATGTCTACTGCTATCTATGAAGACTAAGGATGTACCTATGAGCCAAGAAGGTATTGGAGTTGACTACTCTAGATATTTCAGCTTCCCCCCTCCATCTTGGGCCCATATTTCTCACTATAGTTACATAATTTTGCATGAATTTTTCACTGTGTGCTTTACACGTGACTAGTCTTCAAAGACTTTACTGGATAAATGTGTGATTTTGTTACAGGTGGTTAACTGGTAAAGGACTGCTTCAAAAGCAGATATTCTTAGCCTACTAAGGACTGGATCCAAAGAACTGAGCAACTAATTTCATACATCCAAGGAAGTGCCTTCTGTTCAAAGGAAACAGTAAAAAATCTCACAACCAGGTCCTTGGGCAAACCTATAGTAGTTCTTTGGGTCCTGCCTGATACATAGAAATATTTATGTAGTAGTAAAAGTTTTCAAAATTATACCTCAATCCAACACTTTAATCACATGCTTTAAGAAATTTAAAACTGATTTCATTTTGAGAGTACCTCTTCAGAAATATTGGGCAGAAGATTTTTGTCAAGTTTCCTATGGAATCTGGCCTAGTGTTCTGAAGGGGCAGGCACCCCAAATTAGAGCCTAGCCAGGATCTGAAGAGGAGACAAGCTGTACAAGAGAGAACCGCATGTGCAGCTGAAGCATTACTTTTTGTTTTGGTCACAGCAGTTTCAGCTGCAGAACAGACAAGGCTTTCTTCAGTGTAAAAAGCACTTTATCACTCAACAGTGGACACTGTTACAACAAGAAAAGACTGCAAAGCTCCAGCTATGCCTACAATTCTCTCTCACATTATGCATGCCCATTCTTTGAATGCCAGCCCTAACAATTATAAACTGGAGGCAGGAATGTATCTAGTTCATTGTATATAGCTAGAAAACATTTATAACTGAACACTATTTAGAGAAAATCTTAAAACCACACCATTTTTTAAAAATAGGTTAACAACTATATGGAGAGAGATGCTCTGCTTGAAATATAAAAATTCAAACTTTAATTTTTAATATTTAGTATAAACAAAAAGAAATGCAATTTTATTTTTCCTTAGTTGTTTTATAATATAGATTCATTAACATTCAGGTGCTTCTCTCACATAAATGGGATCAACCTACCAGAAAGGCCACACTAAATCTTAACATATAGCCTATTCAGTATATATCTGAGTTGAAGTTAACAAAGAGATGACCTATTTCAATATGTATTATGGCCTTTGGCTCCAGTCCAGAAAGTTTCTTTCAGCAGTGCCAAAGGGATTTTAAGCTTTTTTTTTTTTTTAAAAAAGAACTTTTCCCCCCAAACTGTATCCCATATTCCAAATATTATGGGCACAATAAAATCACCATTTCAAAACGGGTTTGCTGTGCAGCATGAGGGTGCAGTGGGAAAAGCATAAAGAGGACTATACCGTTAAAAATCATACTGGCAAACGCTATTGAATGTGCAGAATTAATCATGTTATTGTGCATGTGGGCAACTACTGGAAGTTATGAAAACTTCCTTTAGCTAAAAGGGCCCTGTGAACAGCTTCTAGATTGCAGCATCCCTCTCCTATCATCCAATCAAGTTTACATCATTCTATCAAGTTTACATCATCAGTGCTTTCAGGTTCCTACAAGCCAACTTATTAAACATAAGGCAACACTGATGATGGAGATCTTATTAAACAGATATGTCTAAGCAGTCAACTTGTATACTTTTTTTTTCGTATTTTCCTATTATGAAATCTTCACTGTTTAAATCACAGGAAGGCAAAATGCAGCCAGTGTGTCTCCCATTAGCTTCTCCTCAGTTCTCTTTTCTTTTGAAAGCAGGTTTCTAGCCTTCAATTGTTGCAAAGAAAAGCTTGAAAAAATTATAGAAATGTGAAAGACTCAGACTAAAAAGCACATAAAATTATCCTTAAATCCTCAGATCAGGCAGTAACATCTTCTTGAAGCAAACACCAGGATGTATAAGAAAGTTATAGCAGAGATCATTTTATATTTAAAAATGCTGAAGAGTGATTTGAAATCACAGATGGAAGATATAAAGATGCAACCAAGTCAAGGATATTCAGGGAACAGGAGAATGGTCAAGAATACATGCCTGTTTGGGTTTCCAATAGATCTGTATGTTTTGTAGATTTGTAATATGAAGATCATAGCATTTTATTCTCAGACTGAAAATCTTGTCGTACAGATAAGAAGCAAAGCACTGAACACCACGAAGCAGAAGTCCTTAGATAAAAGGAAGCCAGGGTAGACCCGTATGCTGTGGAAAAGCCTTACATGCCATGTGTGCGTACAGGCAAAAGCTGGATTTTTTTTGTATTCCAACTGTGGTATACTAATAGAAAAACTTTATGCAAAGCAGATGATACCTATAGGCTTTTAAATATGTTTCACAAAGCTGCAATAATATGAAGATTTAGGCTAAATGGTAGTACAAAAATGGTAGTATTGAATAGTGGACACCTGAAAGTCCACAGCATTAGAGCTCTACCGACAAGGTAAAATGAGGATGCAAGCTATTCCCAAATGTAAACTACCTCAAGCAATTTAACAATGTCCCAAAGAGCAGGAGTGTCCACCTTTAGAAAGAAAAAATAAAAGAAACCAGCCAACACCTACATTGAAATGCATATTGGAAACTGATAATACTTAATGATAATAAAGTAAATACTGTTAAAAGGCCAACCTAAGAGAAGTAACACTCAACATACCCAATATCAATTGCACTAGATCCAAATTTAGCGTAAATTCCCTTTGTCAATTCAAAACTACCTTGTTACATCTACAGTAGTGGCTTTCCCCCAGTAATGCATAAGACTGAGGGTCCAACCCTATCCAACTTTTCAGCTTTAATGCAGTGATGGGGGGCAGTTATGGGGGCCTTTTCAAGATAAAGGAATGTTTGTTTCCTTTGTGGTTACGTCGGCTTTGTAAAGGTGGAAAGGATTGGGCCCTAAATCATATAATTTCTTTCCTTACAAACACTTTTTGCAAGTCTCCACAGACACAACCCAGAGAAAGTTTAGCCCGCTTAACTTCTATATAAATCAATGGGTCTTAAGCCCATGGTTCAATACTTAAGCCTCTGTTATTTCACTATATCAATGATACATTAAAAATATATCTGTTACTTGCATTTTATCCCAAATCTCTTGAAAATGTCATTCATGCTGTAATCCTATACACACTTACAGGGGAGTAATTTCCACTGAATTTAATAAGACGACTTCTGAGCTGACATGCATCGGATTGCACCCTAAGTCTCCCATGAAGATTCTTCAGTACATACCAAGTACTTTATACTCAATGACAATATTAGGTAGAAATGAATGGAACTCTATCAGCATAAGTGATCAAGTAGACTGTTCCATTTGTTGTTGCCCCTTAAAGTATTAATCTTAGAGTGTTCTATAAAATGTTGCTATACAAATATTTTCCTAATGAAAATTCCTTACAATCATAACAAAAGTGAAGGATTACTTTCAAGCAGGTATTTGTTTTGAGTAAATATTTCGAAACTACATATTTCCACAATTAAATGCTATTTTAGAATTGTTTAAATTATTCTTTTAATAGACAATTACAATAAACCCTGGGTCTCTGCACTGTTCAAAATGTCCTCCTTAATTTATATTCAGTCATTACATGATAATTCCAAAAGCTTTTAAAAGCATAACTATATCATTTTTCCAAATAACTCAAAAGCTACATAGACAGAAGAGATAGCTCTATTATCTTTTGTTCTTTCATCTGAAAATAATACTTATATGATTAACATTAAGACTGTTTTTGCATCTGTGCATAAACCTCAGTGCATTTAAATCAAACCCTGTGGTTTGATGCAAACATAAACTTAAAGCACAATTCTGTAAACACAAAACGATGAAACAAACTGGTTCAAAATTCTGTTGCTCATTTTTCCTAAGCTCCACATGAACGGATTTAACCTTATTACATGCTTAGAGCATAATTCCAACTCTCTGTGTTTGATATGTTAAAATGTACAGGTTCCATTTGACTGGGACCTGTGTTACCACATACAAAAAGTACACTGCATGAAATCTAAATCAGCTATCTGCCTCTCTGCCTAGGACAGCCAAGCAATTAAGCAGTCCAGTGGTAAAGTGAACATTTCTACTCTCCCTCTGTTTCCCACAATGAGCAACAAACAGCAATGAGCAATGCATGTGGCTCTTAAGCATGTAGGGCCAGAAGACAGATTCACTAGCACAGGCTGCACTACAGTGTTCAGTTATAATAGCCCTGGAGAAAAGCAGTCATGCTGTGGAGGGTTTAAGTGCCATCTCTCTCTGCATTAAAATCAGGGGGGAGGGGCTCATAGCCACAGGGCGCAATCCTAATGCCTTATGCCAGTGCTTTCCAGCACTGACATAAGGGCAGTGCAGCTCTGAGGTAAGGGAACAAACATTCCCTTACTTTGAGGAAGCCTCCGTGAGTGACACCCAACTGCAGGATGCAGCACATATCCCATTGGCACCACTATGCCTGTGCTGGAAAGCACTGACATAAGGGGTTAGGATTACACCCGCAATTGTACAACAATGTGTTTCAACAGGAAGTGTAACATTCCACTTGTAGTAAGTTTGTACCACAAAGAGTGACAGGAACCATAGGTGGGAAAACATTGTGTTGTGCTATGACAACAGGCAGGAGAGATGCAAGCAACATTCAGGCAGGTGGGCAGAGAAGGCAACTACCCTCAAACAGTTCTCTAAAAGCCATTTTAAATGGTTTTTGAAATACATCACCCTACTGAAAACATATTAATCTCATCAGACTGAAAAAACCTACAGACAACCTAATATGCAAAATACATATTACTCTTTCCTGAAGTACAGGGTGGAAGCAATGCCTGCTCTTTAAAATCATGGGTTTTAAAATCACTGGTCATCTGCCTCTGAAACTTTCCTTCCTCAGAATGAATTCCCCTTCCTTTCTATTATCAGGCCCAACTACATCTGCACAGACACTTAACCACGGTTAATACTCTGCAAACTCAGCCTTCTGAAGTGCGTCTGAAGTCCCAGGTTAAAAGGAAATCTGATTAAAAGGGAATCTGGTTAAAAGGGAATCTGGTTAGGGGAAAGCTGATAAGTGAAGGAAAGGCAGAATCTGGACCAAAGACAGGAGCTCATGTTCCCAAGATTTACATGCAATTAGCAGACTATGATTTGCAGGGAAACAACATTACATCAGATCTGGTCCTAAAAGTAATATTGAAGAATGAACACCATTAATAAGTTTCCTATACTTTTAAAATATTGCCCATAAAATAAGAGAAAACATATTCACAATTATACCAAAAATGATTCAATCACTTTTTAGGAACTGAACATCCTTCAAAAGCTGTGAGGAATGGTGGTAGCGGGGACAGCAGGTGGAGCAACTCCAACAATTTTTATTTTGTATGAACTAGTTAACTCCAGTAAAATGATTTCCTTTGATGCAAACATACCATGACTAATCTCCACAATGAAGTACTTATGAAAGGATTATAGCGATATAGTGCTTAATAGATACTTTTAAAATCCCTATTATGTTTCATAGTTTTCAATTATGCTTTGTAGAGTTGTTCCTAACATTAGCTTTAGCAAATTGTCAACCGTAAATTTTAACGTCTCAATCTGTGTCCAAGCAGTACAACACCACATGAATCACAGGCACAAGGCACACATTTTACAAAGATTTAGAAGACAGTTCTCTAGGACAATAGGGTACCTGCCACTAAACTTTACAGTTTATGAGTCACAAACATTAAGGTTCAAGACAATATGTGAATAAACTCACTGCTTTTTTGACTGAAGAAGAAAATTGAGATAATGAAGATCTGATATGTTAGAAACTAACATATATTAATGAATAATAAAAGTGGCAAACCATCCAGAACACAAGCAT
Source organism: Tiliqua scincoides (assembly GCF_035046505.1). NCBI lineage: Eukaryota > Metazoa > Chordata > Lepidosauria > Squamata > Scincidae > Tiliqua > Tiliqua scincoides. The sequence goes on from NC_089821.1 coordinate 229,443,833, forward strand.
TAGATACATAATATACACACTATTTCAAAACCATCTGTAATTGTTGTTGTTGGCAACTGTCAGTCTCGAAAGACTATGGTATCGCGCTCTGAATGGTGGTTCTGGCACAGCATCTAGTGTGGCTGAAAAGGCCAATTCGGGAGTGACAATCCCTTCCACACTGGGAGCAAGTGTAGTGTGTCCCCGGTCTTTCTCCCTGGCTATGGGCCTTCCTTTCTTTGCCCCAGTCTGTTGGCAAAGTGTCTCTTCAAACTGGGAAAGGCCATGCTGCACAGCCTGCCTCCAAGCAGAACGCTCAGAGGCCAAGGTTTCCCATCTGTTGAGATTCATTCCTAAGGCTTTCAGATCCCTCTTGCAAATATCCTTGTAGCGCAGCTGTGGTCTACCCGTAGGGCGCTTTCCCTGCACAAGTTCTCCATAGAGGAGATCCTTTGGGATCCAACCATCACCCATTCTCACGACATGACCAAGCCAACGCAGGCGTCTCTGTTTCAGCAGTGTATACACGCTGGGGATTCCAGCTCGTTCCAGGACTGTGTTGTTTGGAACTTTGTCCTGCCAGGTGATACCAAGGATGCATTGGAAGCAGCACATGTGGAAAGCATTCAGCTTCTTCTCCTATTGCGAGCGAAGAGTCCATGACTTGCTGCAGTACAGAAGTGTACTCAAGACACAAGTTCTGTAGACCTGGATCTTGGAATGTTCCGTCATTCTTGTTGGACCAGACTCTCTTTGTGGGTCTGGAAAATGTGGTAGCTGCTTTACCAATGTGTTTGATTAGCTCAGTATCCAGAGAAAGAGTGTCGGAGATTGTTGAGCCAAGGCACACAAAGTCATGGACAACCTCCAGTACAACATAATACAACGTAATACAACATAATACAGTAAGGTATATGGTTATATTTCTAGATAATCAAAACAATAGAATCACTATTTCAAAAAAGGTGACTTTGTATCTCATCCTAATAAATGTTCTTCATTACAACTAGATTCAGTTATAACCAAAGCTCTCTTTGCTAACTTAACAAGCTATACTGACCAAAGGGATACCAGCAATAGTAAAATCGTGGGCATCCATGGTACTGAGGAAGGGGATCCAAAAGGCCAGGAAACTAATGAAAGCCTCACACAATTCTATAGCAGCTGCCTAAGCTGGTGCAGTGGATTTGCTTAAAAATGTTAAGTCAGGTTTTTTTTGTTTTGTTTTGCTTACTCTCCCTTAATTTTGATGAATAAAGGAACTATACAAAAAGATCTATATTTTATATCATTGTACCCTAGATTTTAAAATTCCATATAGATTTTAATAGGACACATTTTAAAAGACATTTTAATGGAACACATATATAAGTTTGCATGTAGATATGAAAGACCAACCAAGGTCAAGGTTAACTTTAATCATTTGTTATGAGTACCTTTAAAATATTTATGGACTACAGGACCCTGTTGCAATCTTGACTGAATGGCAGTCATGGAACTGCAGCAGCACAATGGCTAACATGTTGCTGTATACAGCAAGGCTATAGCTTCAAAGACAAATTACTAAGTTACAAAAGTGATTTGCTATAGGCTGTTAACTGTATCAGGAGTAAACAATTTTCTCTTCCAGGTAGCAACACTCATAAACCATAAAACCCCTGAATAATTATATTCAGTGACAAACAGAAGTGCTTTAAAGACGGTTGTTTGTCTTTGCAAGATGGAAGAACAAATGAATGGAAGAATTGATGCACATGGATAAGAAACTTATCACTGAGACTCAAATAAAAAAGTTTAAATGTTCAATGGCAAAAGTTGTTTGAAACCATGAAGGTTAGGAACGTACTTCAAAAAAATATGATAGCTGGAACTCCCAAAATTCCAACATGACAGCATATACTGTAAACAACCACATGGAAAGGGTGTGTGTGTGTGTGAGTGTCAACATTAGGCCTTGAGCCACTGTGTTCTGATAACATTCTGAGGATCTATCCAACTGAATGCAATAAAAAGGAATGTACTGACTGCTACATTTTAATGGGACACTGTAGTGCAGCCATTTTCAACCACTGTGCTATGGCGCATAGGTGTGCTGCGAATGGTCCCCAGGTGTGCCACGGAAATTTGGGAAAGGGTCATTTATAAGTAGGGCCACTGGGGGGGTGAGCCCCCCCTTGGCAGCACAGTGTGTCTTGTCAATTGTTCAAAAACTGATGGTGTGCCTTGACCATTTTAGTGCCCTGCCAGTGTGCTGTGAGATGAAAAGGGTTGAAAATCACTGCTGGAGTGGATTACTTACAGTTGTACCTTCAGTCAAGATATTTAAGTGAAAGAAAGCCCAGAGCATGTGCAAGAAAAGACAGCATGCATATTTATACTTTAAAGACTTTTTGGGGCAGATTTCTAAGGTGCTCCTCAGAGATCCTTTTTCCCTATAATATCTATGGATATCCAAGGCATGCTTCTTCACTCACTTTCTTGAACACTTCCGTTTACCCTAGTCTCATCACATTCCAAACAGCTCCTCAGTACCACCAAACACCAAACAAAAGGCACCAGTAACCATAGAAACAACCTTTGCACTGAACTAATGCTATAGATAATTCTCACCACAGGCAAACACGCAGAGCTAAGAGAAACCCATACTATAGATGTAATCTGAGATGTGTACTAAGAACAATGAAATCTGAACTTAAAAGGCTTTCAGTCACCCTAAAAAAAAGTGTGAAAAGTAGATCCACAATAAAAAAAGTACACAAACCTCAATATGAAAAAAAATAATCAACTCTGCTTGATAGCAAAACTTGAAAGCACAGTGGGCTACTTTCAACATATTATACATATATTTTGCATGTTTTAAAAAAGGAGCGTACATTTATAAAACTGACTGATTAATCACCTTTCCCCCTGAAAGGGACCCACAGAATCATGCATGTCTGAGTGCCAACTATTCAGACAGACTCCAGGACCAAGGCCAGTCACATACATACAATATCCAGATCATAGATATTTCTGAATTCATTTCAGTTAAGTAATCTGGACAGAGATTTTTAAAGCCAACTAGCAAAATCAAGGGAGGATTGGAAGATTTATACATTGTTACAACAAAGTAGCAATATCAGTTCTGTAGATGCTGCCACCTTATCATGGGAATGAAATACAGCAGGAAAATTACACTCCTTCTGGTGGATACCAATTGTGCCAAGTCACTTAAACTTTGTTGATACTTCTATTACTTATTCTATCTGAAGTTATTTGGCAGTTATCCGCAGGTATCCATATTTTGCATTTGCCCTAATTCATTTCCTTTTAACCTATTCTGCACAATTCCTCTGGCTCCAGCTTATATTCTTCTCATACCCAAGATCCCCCAAATTCAAAAATTTCTTTGTAACTTTGCAAACTCTATGCCATAACCCATACTATGGTTCAACAATGTTATCCTGGCCAAAGTCAGAAACTGCCACTGTGTCCACCTCTCACTGGGAGATAGGGCCAGTGGCACTGCAGTCAACAGGGTGGTATTGCTACAGGAGCTGCACAGAAACAGTTTGTGTACTCCCTGAGGATGGGGAAACGCAACTTAGCTGCTGTGTCAGTGGTGATGCCACATCCAGAGGTAGAAGAAGGGGACTGGGACAATGAAAGAGTGATTGAGTGGTAGTGCCAGCTGTCAAGAATAAAATATTACCACAGAACAAGGATGAGGAGGCTGGACTGGGAGCAAAGGGAGCATGCCTGTTACCCTGTTTGCAGAGGGGCATGAGATGCAAATCCTCAGTTTTGAGGATGACGACTAGGGTACAACCCCAAACCCCTCCCCTCCCAAATTTGAGCCCAGGGAGGTATTAGATTCTGCTTGTTCACTGTCCCAGTCCATGTCTGGGCCAGTTAAGAATCTGTCCACTTTCCTACCCCTCAGGGGTCATCCTTGCTTCTTGGGAATCCCAGGTGCCCCACAATCCTCTCCTCTCATTTTCCAGTTCCCAAAGGTTTCTAGTTCTGACTGATTTGAATTCCCTATCCACTCTTTTCCGTGTTCTCCCTCCAGACATTCCTGATATCTTCTACCACCACTAAAGCAAGGTTACATGTCAACTAGACAGATAGACAAATAGTTTCCAGAAGGAGCTCCTAACAATGAGTGTGTCCTGATTGGAAATGTTAAACACGATCTAATATTAGAATAGATCATGAAGACAGTTGCTTTTTATTTTAAAACTTTCAATGATCACAATCAAACTGATCTGGAACCAAGTACTGTTTCCCACATGCAGTTAAACTGAAAATAAAGGACCCTTACTTTGATTTTTCTCTCTCTTCAGTCTCTGAACTGGTGTTCTCATTTTCCAAGTCTTTACTCTTCTCATCCTCATTACGTTCCATATTGGCTTGATCATCTGTTTTCATTATTTTGAATTCCTTTTCCTGGTCAGATTGACATTCTTGAAAACCCTTTTTGTTTCCCTAAGAGAAATAAATACATTGCAAGAATAATTTAAACACAGAAAGCAGAGCATTTACTTTTAAGTACAGTCTTCCCTCATTTTACGCAAGGGTTGTGTTCCAGAGTCAGCACAATGCTAAAATTGTGTTCAGGTGTGCATTCCTTGGTAGGGATAAATTCTCCAATCTCTGTTGTTAAGCAATTCTATAGTTATGAGAATATTCAGCCTGTTGCATTACATACTAGTCAATTTCACTCCATTAAATTACACAGATGCTATAAATGCATTCAGTCACTAAATGGGGCTGAATGTTATGGAATGTAATTTCTATTACAGTCATTCCCATCTAGTGGCTGATTGCAGCATAGTGCCTATAGCATATATTTACCTAATGCAGGGGTGGCAAACCCTGTGGGAAGCCCCCAGTCTCCAATGAGACTCTGGCCCTCCAGAGACTTGCTGGAGCCCATGCTTGCCCGACACAAGTGCTCTCCGCATGAGGGTGACTGTTCGACCTCTCGCGTGAGCTGTGGGATGAGGGCTCCCTCCACTGCTTGCTGTTTCACATTTGTGATGCAGCAGCGGCAGCGAAGGAAAGGCCAGCCTTGCTTTGTGCAAGGCCTTTTATAGGCCTTGAGCTATTGTAAGACCCTCATTCGTTCATATAAGTTCCATCTCTAATATATTCATTTATGTAAATTTATTCAAATTTGAAATGTTAATTCTTTTTTCCCTCTTGAGTTTTTTCGGCGAGGCCTGAAGACCCTGCTCTTTAAACAAGCCTTCTGATTCCATGGCCTTTTTAACACTTTTATACATCTTTTAGTTTCTTTTTGACAGACTGGATTCCTCTATGATTTTGCTGTTTTATGCTCTTTTTATTCTGACTTTATTCTGACTACTGTTTTTATGGCCTCTGTTAATGTGTTTTTAATATGTTTTTATCTGTGTTAAATCATGCTTTTTAAAATTGTTTTTTACATGTTGTAAGCCGCCCTGGGTCCCTTTCAGGGAGAAGGGCGGGATACAAATAAAGTTGTATTATTATTATTATTATTATTATTATTATTATTATTATTATTATTATTATTATTATTTCCCCGGCCCCGACACAGTGTCAGAGAGATGTGGCCCTCCTAACAAAATGACCTAATGGAATGAAATTGACTAGCACAGGAGTGTCAAAGTCATTTTATGCCAGGGGCCACACTGGACTTAAGGCACCTTAAGCTGGGCTCCTGACACCTCCAGAGGGTATTCTGAGGGCCAGGGAGGCCATGTGCCACCTCCCCAGCCCTGTGAATGTTGTTCTGAGGCCTGAGAAGGCTTTAAAATGCTACTTCCCCAGCCCTGGTTTTCAAAAAAAACTGGAAGTGGTGTTTAAGTTTTACTATTTAAGTTTACTTAAGTAGAACATTTTAGTGTTTAAACTGTTCTCCTTTGACTTTCTGGTTTGTTTCTTGGTTTCCTGACAGCTTGCCAGAATTCACACAACAGAATTCATGTAAGCCAACTGGGCATAAGATGAGAGGAAACTATATCTGTTCACAGAAAGGCATCACAACCTGTCATTTTAGGAAACAAGCAAGTGCACCTCCCCAGAAGCAGATCTATTAGATCTTCTAGTAAGGAAGAGGATAGCAGCCTAACGTCTGCCAGAGGACCTCCTTGCATGAAGGACTGCAATCTAGGTGACCAGAGATGTAAAACTGTTTGAATTTTTGAAGCCATGATGAAAAAAAAAATAATCATGTTTTACAAGGGAAAAAAAATGACATTTTGGGAAGAATTGAATGATATACAATACTTACTTTCTAATCAAACCTCAAAGTTATTCTACCAGCTTATACACAAGAAATGTATTAGGTGAACCACAGCACATCAAACTCTACTATTCGGTATATTTCTGAATGCCTCTTATAACAAATAATAAAACTAAATATAAATTATAAATATACCCAGAATTATATCTAAACTTTGAAACACTATGCTTAGAAATGTAATGCTTAGAATTTCTATGCTTGGAAACAGCAGCTTCATACTTCAGATTTACCATGTAGGAACAAGAAATTCCTATTTTTAACAAAAACAGATTTTTTAAAAATCATTTTAAAAATGACAGAAAATAAACATCTCTAACCAATAGCAACAAATGTGGAAATTCACTTAAACTTGATGGTAATATTGAACTCCCCAACAATATATCATCGTATCCACAATAAGGCTATAATCCAGGGCTTTTCAAACTGGGGCGCTGCGACACATCAGCCTGTGGGCCCTGGCCTCTGCTCCCTTAAAGGATGGGGGCAGGGAAGAGGCAGGGAGGAGGCAGTGGTGCAATTCCCAGGATCCCCAGGATCGCGCCACTCAGGGGGCTGCAGGGGCTTCGGTGCACTTACCAGAACCTCCTGCAGAGACCATCTGTAGGGCTCCCCGATACTTTAGAAGTGAAAGTGGAGCGATCGTGCTCCACTTCCACTAAACTGGAAGTGGAGAGCAATCGCTCCACTTTCGCTTTTGCAGCTTCGGGGAGCCCTGCTGATGGTCATGCAGGGCTCCCTGCACCCCTGGGAGGCTGCAGGAGGCTCTGGTAAGTACAGCCAAGCCCCTGCAGCCCCATGAGCTGCGCGATCCTGGGGACCATGCTGCTGCCTTCCCCCACCCCCGCCGCCTCCCCCTGCCTCAGCAAGGACTTACAGCGATTTCAAACTCCCGGAGAGTTTGAAAACCGCTGCTCTAATCCAATGCACACTATCCAAGTGAGTAAACCTCACTGAACACAGTGGGGCATGCTTCCAAGTAATTATGCACAGTATTGGGCTGCAAGTGTCATGGAAATGAACCCACATTTATTTATTTATAACCCACTCTATTCCCCTACATAATAAATACCTAAAAATACAGACATGTGCAAATACAATCAAGAAACAAGCTAACATGTGAAAGATGTGAGAAGTATGTGTCAGTTTATGAAAATCTTTCATTTTCTGAAGTCCACAAAGCCTAAAATGAAAGTTCTGAACCTGAAACTATGGATCCATCAGCTATCATTCTGATTCAGGAAATAAATCTGAGTTATACTGGGTTGTATCTGATGTTCAGTTACGTTTCTAAATCATGCCTAACTAAACCTAGGATACAAGCCATTAAGATTTTTAAACACTTATCACTGTATTCAACTGATGAAGAAAATGGAGCAATTTGAGGCAAATGAGGAGCCAAGCTATGTTCTACAGAGGTCTTGACTCCATGCTACAGGGGCCATATGACTGGCAGACTCAGACTGTATGCCCAGATCAAATACCTGAATATGTTCTGAGTTCTACAACATTTGAAAGTGCTTTCTGAATATCAAGAGCCCTAAATATGCTGTTTAGCTATCTAGTTAAATATGATAGCAATGCCATCCTTGCTAACATTATTACCATAGAATTTTGGATCCAACACATCGTTGGTAGCAAACTGGACGTAACAAAAGCATTTTAAAACACTGCTTTGAGAAGAGTTTCAATCATCACTCACAAAATATTTTAATTTTTTTTTCAGAATATGGGCAAAAAGTAGACCTCCCCCCCCGCCCCCGCCCCGGAAAAGTTTCCACAGTTTTGCTTCAGGCCTTCACAGCTGAATACAAAGCTGCAGCCAGTAGCCCTTCTTCATACTGGAGCTGCTTGTGCGGAACCCTCTGGTCTGTGGCAGACTAGAGCCTTCCTCATCAGTAGATCAACATGCAAGCACCTAGCATGGTGCTTTTTCTTGAATAATGGCTATGCCACTGAACATATATGGTATGTTCGGCACAAGGATAGTGAGAAAGGAACAGCCTTCCAAGTGAATCTGGACCACAATAGGCTGTGATCCCATATACAATAGGAGAAATGTAGTCAACAAATAATACCTAAATGATAGAATAAGGTTACAACCCTATACACACTCACCTGGAAGTAAGTCCCATTGAACTCAATGGGACTTATTTCTGAGTAGACATGCATAGGCTTGTACTGTAAGACACAGTGTTGACAGATAACAGATGATGTTAACAGATGCAGTACCAAACATGACTTCAGCTTCTACACAGAACTTCAATAAAATAAAAAGATACATTTTGCAATCCACAGAATGTTACAGCTCTTACCGAAGAGGAGGATTTATCATTTTCTTTCTTTTCATTTTCATTCTCAGTTGTTTTTATTTGTTGCTTCATGACTGCTATGATGTCTTTTTCTTCAGTTTCTACCTTTATTTCTTTTACATGTTGTTCAACTTCATCATTCTTTTTCACATCTTTTTCATGGTCTTTACAGGACTTGCTTGCTACTTTCTCTGGCAATGCCATTTTAAATTCAATATTAGCTGATGTGCAGTACTCTTCAAAACCATAAAGGTATCTAAGAGAAGACAGCAACATACAAAGGTCAATTTTCCAATCAGTTGAATCACTGACATTCTTTACAACTACCAAAAAAGTTAACTTGCTTTATAAATATGTGAAAAAGGTTAACAGACAACAACTGACATATTTTTAGATATTTAGAAGCATTTTTAGATCATATACAGCACAGTGTATTTATTGTTTATGGATTATAGTTCATAGTATAGATTGCTGATGGTTTATTAATATTTTTTGCATTTTTATGTATCTTATTAATACCATGTATTTTTTTTCCTTCTTTCCCTCTTTTTTGTGTTTGTTCTATTTTGTTGTATTTTTTTCTTTCACTAATAAAGGGAGGGAAAAAAACTAGCTTTATAAATATTTTAAAGACAGTTGAATTAAGTCTAGTCAGCCAAGTACAGTGGAAGTTCAGAAATAAAATTTATGAACTTCCAAACAAAATTTTTAAAAAGGCTTACTGGTACTTTCTGGGCTTCCACAAAAATAGCCTTATGAGGAAAGGTTACAGCGTTTGGGCCTCTTCAGCCTAGAAAAGAGGCGCCTCAAGGAGTACATGATTGAGATATACAAAATTATGCAGGGGATGGACAGGGTGGATAGAGAGATGCTCTTTACACTCTCACACAACACCAGAACCAGGGGACATCTGCTAAAATTGAGTGTTGGGAGAGTTAGAACAGACAAAAGAAAATAATTCTTTACTCAGCGTGTGGTCCGTCTGTGGAACTCCTTGCCACAGGATGTGGTGATGGCGACTGGCCTGGACGCCTTTAAAAGGGGATTGGACAAGTTTCTGGAGGAAAAATCCATTACGGGTTACAAGCCATGATGTGCATGTACAACCTCCTGATTTTAGAAATGGGCTATGTCAGAATGCCAGATGCAAGGGAGGGCACCAGAATGAGGTCTCTTGTTATCTGGTGTGCTCCCTGGGGCATTTGGTGGGCCGCTGTGAGATACAGGAAGCTGGACTAGATGGGCCTATGGCCTGATCCAGAGGGGCTGTTCTTAGGAGACTTGATCTGAATACTTAGCTACAACATATGGCATAACATAGCCAAAATGCAGAAAGACACCACAATTAAGATTATTATCTTTAAAAAGAGAAAAACCAACATCTATTTTGAGATAATTTCTTTTACACCAACTTGAACATAAATTTATTCACTGATTTCATTAGGCTCTTCAGATAAATATACTTATAGCCCAAGAAAGGATAGCACTGGGCCATTAGTACGGCAACTTTAAATTTAGTACAGTTGTGGAAATGTGTATATATTATTATTATTATTATTATTATTATTATTATTATTATTATTATTATTATTATTATTATTATTATTATTAACAACAGTGTTTATATACCGCTTTTCAACAAAAAGTTCACAAAGCGGTTTACAGAAAAAAATCAAATAACTAATGGCTCCTTGTCCCAAAAGGGTTCACAATCTAAAAAGATGCAACACCAGCAGACAGCCACTAGAAAAGGCACTGCTGGGGTGAGATGGGCCAGTTACTCTCCCCCTGCTAAATAAAAGAGGAGCACCCACTTGAAAAAGTGCCTCTTAACCAGTTAGCAGGGGTATAGATTTTTATAATATTAGATGGAATTTAGAATTTTGGCACAGCAGCCTGTCATCGCTGGAAGCTCCTCCCATGAACAGAACAGGTACACTCACACAAGAGGTCCTTGGGAAAGCAAAAGGGATCTTTTCTGATCATGAAAAGAACTTCTGCCAATTGCAAACCACTCCATCAAAGATATGGCCATCACCCATTGAAGTGAAAGATGTATTTCACAGTCTCCTTTGTAGGACAAAACATATATATTCTTTTATTAAAACAGAACACATATGGTACACTTTTTAAAGCTGAGACTGATCAGTCCACCCAAAAGGTCATACATACAGATTTACTTACTTTTTGTAAGCACATTTAACATTATATCCAGCAGCAGAGTTTAAAACAGGGATCCCCAGATCCTGATACACTTGCTTCCAGACTGCTCCACTTTCAATCTATAGAACAGAATGAAAATTGTTTCCTCATTCAGTACCAATCACTAAATAAACAAAATTTAAAGCATCTAAATTTTGGAAGGGAGGATATTCAGATGTACAATGCTGCCATCACATATACAGTAGTATTGTGTTTCATTCCATACTACAGTTCCATTTCTAATACTTTCATACCTGTACCCACATATCTTGAACATGTGCTCTGACCACACACCTAGCTCACCTAGCATACATAATGGGCTGAGCTGTATCCTAAAAGTAGGACAATCACAATGGACCAAGTGCAAGTTATCTTTCTTCACCCCTCCTCCCTACAGCAGCTCCTTGAATCCCTTGAAAAGCCACTCTTGAAGGGTGGGAGATCTTCAAGGTTTGGGAATCATAGTAGAGGCTGTTGTAGGAGAGAGAAATTTCAAGAAATCAGGCCCAGGGATCTTCTGCATGTTGAGCAGTGCAGGCAGCTTCCATCTCAGTGATGTTGCTGTCCCCCTGCACATACAGGGGGGAGGACCTGTATGAAGCCTTCCCCCAGACTTCATACAGGTCCTCCAACCTTCAGGGGAAGTTTGAGGACATAGAGGAACAGACAGGGATACAGTCTTCTGTGACCTTACATGAAGTTCTTAGTATACAAACTACAGAATTTAGCACTGTATAGATTGCCACTGCTGAAAAGCATGAGATGCCTCTGTAATAACTCTTGGCTCTTCATTTCAGACTAGCTCTATGAAAATTAGGCTAAGAGCTTACTTGTAGCAATACTAATATAATACAGTAGCAGAGTAGCACTTTAGCATCTGTTTTATACTTCACTTACTGATCAGTTTACTGCTTAGAGAATTACCACCTTCCTGTGAGTTTGCTTCATATATGACACAAACAGCATGGTGTATGGTGGAGATGCAAATGTGTATATGCCATTGCACGCAGAGTAAGTCACTCCCATTTTTAAACACAAAAACAGGTGATATTCTTCCCCTGAAGGCTGCTTTCAATTTGCAGATTATCTCCATAGATATCATGGTCAAATCTATCACTGAGTGAGTTATATGACCATTAACAGCCATTTAATCCTGCTACCGCAAAGTCTTGCATATTAAAAATCAGGATACTACTTTTTACCCTAACACAATCCAAAAACTAAATATATGGTTCTACCAAAACTAAATATATGGTTCTTTTAAGTACTGTATTTTCAGTAAAATTTCTATGCAGTCTTGGGGCAAGTGATTTGCATTAACACATGCACAAAATTACCAGAACGCTAGGAAGATGGCACAGCTGCATGTAACCACTTTGGGAGCTATACGTAATCTACACTATTTTATTATTAACAGCAAGAATTAAGAAAAATTAAACCCAGAAATTACTTGTTCAGAAAGTTGCAGCTGTGTTCTACGAATTAAAACAAAGGATGTATCAGAGGTGCATTCTGTCAGCTACTTGTTTAATGAATATAAATGACAGAACCAGGAATTTCTTTTCATATCTTACAGATTAATTACATAACACAGCACAAGGCATTGTCTCCATATTTTCAAGGCCAACTTTGCTATCATAAGAACAAAAACTTTCTTTTTAAAATAAACTAAAAACGAATGTTTATATTCTCAGGAAGTTAAATTCTGCATGCACCACCAAATTCTGAGCTTCTGCTATGCTCACAGGAAATCAAAGAACAGAGGCAACTCAACAACTTGTTTCAAAACTGCTTTGAAACAAGAACCATAACTTTATAACGTGGACACTGAAGAATGTATACCCAGCACAGAAAAGACACTCAATTTACGATTCAAATACAATAAAATGCTTTTTAAAGAAAATGAAAACAAAACATGGAAAGCACTCTCAGAATTGCAAAAATAACATGCAAAAGAGCTCTAAATGTTCCTCTGTTTTCTTTACATAACTATTTTCATTTTTATTTTAGAGTTGCATATTAACTATGACATTTTTCTATCCTGATTTATTGTACTCACATTATCAAATCCTCCAAGCTTATGTACCAGTCTGAATAATTTGAAGAGATTCAAGTTTCTGTATCCAAGTACAGGTCGTTTATTAATAGGAGTCCCTGTGAAAGAAAGTACTTTGAAGCGGGGGTTTTCCGCAAGGCAAAGACAAAGACAATATTGAAGGCAACGCACGTAAATATGTTCAGAGTTTTAACAGCACAGATTATATAGCACATATATACTGCACAGCCCAATCTTACACTCCTTTACTCAAAAATCTAACTTTGCAGTGGAGCTTACTCCCAGGTAAGTGACCAAATTTGGATTTATTTTCAGATACTTTCAATCTGGCCTATGATTGGGCAGCTGAACAAATGGCATTATGGGACAACAGAATATATTGAATATACTGTACACAGTGGTTTCACCTTATCTACAAGCTTGGCATCTGCAGATCTGAGCATCCACGGATCCTTAGCCCACATGTTCCTCAGAAGGCCTCCAAGATGTGACCAGAAGCTACTTCTGTTTCGCTCTGATGACTTCTGCTCACGTCTGAAAGGGGTTCTGAGGCACAAGGAGGCCACACACGGCCTCCCTGAACCTTAGAACACCTCTGGACATCATCAAAAGTCACCACCATGAACTAGAAGTGGTTTCTGGTCACGTCTGAGAGGACTTCTGAAGAAGCTGAGAGCCCAGCGCAATCTCCAGAGAGCCAGATGTGGCCTCCGGGTGAGTAACTGCAGCAATATGCCAGTGCCCCACAGTTTCCAGTATCCTCTGATTTTGGTATTTGCAGGGGATCCTGAAATGGATCCCACATGGACAGGGAGAGCCCATAGCACATAGAATATACTAAAATAGTATTTGTCCTGTAATAATGTTTATCTTCAGGGTTGCACACCCTGTAAACCACCAAGTCAAACACGAACTACTAGCCTTTTTTGGCAGCCACCTTGGGGTTGATAAACTTCTTGATTTGCTGCCTATCTGAGACTGTAAAGCACTTGGCTTTACAATAGTACATTACATTTACTACATAGTACTTTACTACAGTACATAGCTGGTGGGTCACAAGTTGAGTAGGGTAACTCTTATTTTTATTTTCTTTTACAATATTCATAACCTGCCTAACTTTCCAAATGGAAAACTCAAGGTGGCTTACATCCAACAAAATACAGAACAAAACAAATCAAGAAGAAAAAAATAAGCAAATCAACAACTGACTACAAAACTCACAAAAATCATAACCAGATAAAAACAAAGGTACCAGAAACAACAAAATAAGACCAAGTTGTAAACTAAAAAGCAGATACTAAGAACTAAAGTCTTGCTTAAAAAGAAAAGATTTCAAGGCCCTGTAAAATACTAGCACAAAGGGGTGGTCCTGATCTCATATGAGAGGAAGTTCCACAGACTGGGCGCAACAACAGAGAACACAGAGAACAGAGAACAATTTTCACAACTGAGAGAGGTGAAAAGCGGTGTGCCCCAAGGATCTGTCCTGGGACTAGTGCTTTTCAACCTGTTCAAAAATGACCTGGAGACAGGGTTGAGCAGCGAGGTGGCTAAATTTGCAGATGACACCAAGCTTTTCCGAGTGGTGAAGACCAGAAGCGATTGTGAGGAGCTCCAGAAGGATCTCTCCAAACTGGCAGAATGGGCAGCAAAATGGCAGATGCGTTTCAAAGTCAGTAAGTGTAAAGTCGTGCACATTGGGGGAAAAAATCAAAACTTTAGATATAGGCTGATGGGTTCTGAGCTGTCTGTGACAGATCAGGAGAGGGATCTTGGGGTGGTGGTAGACAGCTTGATAAAAGTGTCAACCCAATGTGCAGCAGCAGTAAAGAAGGCCAATTCTATGCTGGGGATCATTAGAAAAGGTATTGAGAACAAAACGGCTAATATTATAATGCTGTAGTACAAATCGATGGTAAGGCCACACTTGGAGTATTGTGGCCAGTTCTAGTCACCACATCTCAAAAAGGACATAGTGGAAATGAAAAAGGTGCAAAAGAGAGCGACTAAAATTATTACTGTGCTGGGGCACCTTCCTTATGAGGAAAGGCTACAGCATTTGGGCCTCTTCAGCCTAGAAAAGAGGCGCCTCAGGGGGGACATGATTGAGACATACAAAATTATGCAGGGGATGGACACAGTGGATACAGAGATGCTCTTTACCCTCTAACACAACACCAGAACCAGGGGACATCCACTAAAATTGAGAGTTAGAACAGACAAAAGAAAATGTTTCTTTACTCAGCGTGTAGTTGGTCTGTGGAATTCTTTGCCACATCATGTGGTGATGGCATCTGTCCTAGATGCCTTTTAAAGGGGATTAGACATGTTTCTGCAGGAAAAATCCATTACGGGTTACAAGACATAATGGGTATGTGCAACCTCCTGATTTTAGAAATGGGCTACGTCAGAATGCCAGATGTAAGGGAGGGCACCAGAATGCAGGACTCCTGTTGTCTCGTGTGCTCCCTGAAGCATTTGGTGGGCCATTGTGAGATACAGGAAGCTGGGCTAGATGGGCCTATTACCTGATCCAGCAGGGCTGTTCTTATGTTCTTAACACCCCATCACAAATTACCATCAACTGCACTTCCATGGACAAAGGCACCTACAACAGGGCCTCCTGAAATAACCTCAAAGGACAGGTAGACAGTCCTTCATGGTTGTAAGTCCCAGACCATCAAGACTTTTCTGAGACAAAATTAGTACTTTGAGGCCTTTTCAGCCACACTAGACGCTGTTCCAGAACCAACATTCAGAGCGCGATACCATAGTCTTTCGAGACTGAAGGTTGCCAACATATATCAGGAAATGTATAGGCAGATAGTGCAGTTGGTATAACAAGGTCATGACATGGTCTTAATTCTTGGGACCAGCCAGCAACCTGGCAACTGCATTCTGTACAAATTGAAGTTTCTGAACTATCTTCATGGACAGCCCCACATACAGCTTGTTAGAGAAATCCAATCTAAATATTGCCTATGCATGTCTGACCATCACAAAGTCTGGCCAGAGGGGGGTGCAGCTGTCGCACCACCGGAAGCTGAGTAAAACGCTCTTGGTCATAACGATCACCAGTCTATCCAAGAGTAGAGCAGAGTCCAAGGGCATCCTCAAGCTGCAAACATTTAACCCACATACATTCAAAATGGCTTTAATATACAGGTCAGTCCTTGGCATTCTCAGTAGTTCCATTCTTGGAATTCCCACGAATGCCAAAAACCACAGATAATGAAATCTGCAGTCCAACCTCTTTTCTGAGCCATGGGGTGGTCATGTGCAGCCTGCCCACACCTCAGAATGGCTGCCAAAGCCTTTTAGCAGGCACTTTCGTTTTTTGCAAAAACTGGAAGTGTTTGCAAGAACGCTCTGGCAGGCATTCTGAGGTGCAGGGAGGCTGCGCATGACCTCCCTGTAACTCAAAAGACCTTCTGGATGTGACCAAGGCCCACAGATAGTAAGTCAAATAGACCAAGGCCCATAGATACAGTCAAATTCATTTTGAATGCTATAAAGGCATGCATTGTATTACTCATGAATAAAGTTCATTTTATATATACAAAAGTAACCCAGGGCTGCACCACCTTTTAGTACAATTAGATAGTGCATTATGTTTAAAAATAATGAAGACTCACCTCTGTCTTCCATGAATTTATATAACTGTTGTAGAAAGTTCTCTCTTTCTTCTGGAAAGGGTTCTATTTCTTCCTAATTGAAATACAATAAGAAAAAAAAGCATAACTTAAATAAAAGTATGATGTTTTAAAGTTCAATCGTATCCAAATCCCTCCCAATAAAGGTACATGCTGCATCCAATGGTGGGTGAGGACAGTTGCTGAGGACTCCTCAGGGTAAGGTAACATTTGTTCCCTTACCCAGGAGAAAGCCTCCATTTTCTCTACGAGTCTCCATACTTCTGTGCCAACTATTTTGGCTGGTGCAGAACCAAGGAGGGAGAGGAAATGGGAGATCAAAGGGGATAAGATATGGGAGCATGCAAGTGCCACTGATCCTATCTCCTCCTGTTCTGGCCCCTACCCCTTCTACCATCCACTCCCACCACTGCCTTATCTGGCAATGGTGGATGGTATCTTCATGGCCACCTGGAACTGAACCCACCAGCAGTGCAGAATAAACACAATGCATGCTGGATCCAGGCTCTTCTATCTGGATCCTGATGCTTCCACCAGTGGAATGCATGTTCCACTGGCAGACCTTTTCCAGTAGGACTGTAAGTAGAATTGTGGAGAAGGAGTGCATGTGGTTGCCTAGACTGTGACATAGGTCAGAGAATCCAGTAGTAGTATGTCTGTTTTATCTTGAAGAACTTCACATTCATTGAGCACAATCTTTGCTGCAAAATATAGGGGCTTTATCTCCTAACCATGATTCGTATCTGTGCGTATGTGCCCGCACAAGGAAAGTCTACGCTAAAGATAATGTGATGTAGCGAAGTAATAGAAGCTGTGATATCCACTCTGCTGATGAAGCTGTGTAATTCAACAGTCAATATATTCCTTTTAGGAAAAAGTTCTAACATGACCTACTATTACAATGATAATATTGTAATATTGTAATATTTATATACTATATATTTATAGAATATTTATATACTTTTTTTTAACAAGAAGTAGTTCACAAAGCAGTTTCCATAACTAAACAAATCACTAAATGGTTCTCTATCCCCCAAAGGACTCACAATCTAAAAAAGATGCAGAAGTGACACCAGCAGCAGCCACTGGGAAAGTTACCATGTTGGGGTTGAGAGGAAGATATATTGCGAAATATCAGAGGAGACCACTTTAAAAAATGCCTCTTTTGCCCAATTCACCGAGTTAATAGTATACTTGCCTCTTCTTCACTGCTCTTATCTTCTTTTTCTTTTTCATCTTCTTCCTCCTCTTCTGCTTCACTGCTGGAGCTTTCTTCTTTCAATTCAGTTTTCCAGTTACTGGGAACAGTTCTGTTTTCTCTGAATTCTAGGGCTTGATCAAAAGCTGTAAAATTGAGTTAAATTTATGTTATGCCTGCTCCAATATTTAACAGATTTTGTCAGTTCATATAATACATTTATTTATCCTGATAATCTGTCTAGTTTTGAGCCATAAGGGAGAGGGTTGGCCATGCTTTCCTAGATCACTCAGTTCTCTTGCTACTGCTTGTTTTTGCTTTGATGTAAGTCGCAACCCTAGATTTGGGGACTATTTTTCAAATCAGAGAGAGAGAGAGAGAGAGGCTTCTCAATTATCTGATCAGTTCCCTCACTCCAGTGGTGGTAGGGGAGCTCTACTAAATCCCCACATTCTCACTGGTTGGTCTGGGGGTGAGGGAAATGGGAAAGCAAGGCAGGAAGGTTGTTGTTGCTTGGTGCTATGCCT
Source organism: Tiliqua scincoides (assembly GCF_035046505.1). Classification (NCBI taxonomy): domain Eukaryota; kingdom Metazoa; phylum Chordata; class Lepidosauria; order Squamata; family Scincidae; genus Tiliqua; species Tiliqua scincoides. The sequence continues at coordinate 229,462,028 of NC_089821.1, forward strand.
GCTTTACCCTCTGCATGGGCTCTCTTCCACCTTAACGTCCACCACCTACAGCTGTTGTTTTCCCTTGTGTCTATTTCTAGATCATAAACCCCTGGGGCAGGGAACAGTCCTCCCATTCTGTGTTAAGTGTCTCATACGTAGATGGTAACAGCTAAATAAGCTTCTATTCTGGAGAACTTGAAGTAGCAAATTGTAGTTAGCATTCCAATTTAAGAATTACAAGACATGCTAGGCTGCCACTGGTGTTGCTCTTAGGTGAATGTGCCAATGTAGTGGAAGCAAGCTGGATTGGTTGGCACACTAGGTAGCTGCTGATTTGACAGCAGCTACCCATTTGAAATTGCGTGTCATCTTTGCTTGGAGTACTTCCACTTTAAACTGCAAGCAGAGGAACTGATGAATGGGACTGTTATTGTACCTGTTCAGATTGCACTCAATACAACTCTGGGGATTTCTCTTTCTTTTGTGGGAAGGAGAAGGAATGAAGAAATTTGGATGAGAATTGACTGATCTGGAGATATGCATGGGAAATAACTGTTAAACATAAGAACATAAGAACAGCCCCACTGGATCAGGCCATAGGCCCATCTAGTCCAGCTTCCTGTATCTCACAGCAGCCCACCAAATGCCCCAGGGAGCACACCAGATAACAAGAGACCTCATCCTGGTGCCCTCCCTTTTATCTGGCATTCTGACATAACCCATTTCTAAAATCAGGAGGTTGCGCATATACACATCATGGCTTGTACCCCATAATGGATTTTTCCTCCAGAAACTTGTCCAATCCCCTTTTAAAGGCATCTAGGCTAGACGCCAGCACCACATCCTGTGGCAAGGAGTTCCACAGACGGACCACACGCTGAGTAAAGAAATATTTTCTTTTGTCTGTCCTAACCCGCCCAACACTCAATTTTAGTGGATGTCCCCTGGTTCTGGTATTATGTGAGAGTGTAAAGAGCATCCCCCTATCCACTCTGTCCATCCCCTGCATAATTTTGTATGTCTCAATCATGTCCCCCCTCAGGCGTCTCTTTTCTAGGCTGAAGAGGCCCAAACGCCGTAGCCTTTCTTCATAAGGAAGGTGCCCCAGCCCCGTAATCATCTTAGTCGCTCTCTTTTACACCTTTTCCATTTCCACTATGTCTTTTTTGAGATGCGGCGACCAGAACTGGACACAATACTCCAGGTGTGGCCTTACCATAGATTTGTACAACGGCATTATAATACTAGCCGTTTTGTTCTCAATACCCTTCCTAATGATCCCAAGAATAGAATTGGCCTTCTTCACTGCCGCCGCACATTGGGTCGACACTTTCATCGACCTGTCCACCACCACCCCAAGATCTCTCTCCTGATCTGTCACAGACAGCTCAGAACCCATCAGCCTATATCTAAAGTTTTGATTTTTTGCCCCAATGTGCATGACTTTACACTTACTGACATTGAAGCGCATCTGCCATTTTGCTGCCCATTCTGCCAGTCTGGAGAGATCCTTCTGGAGCTCCTCACAATCACTTCTGGTCTTCACCACTCGGAAAAGTTTGGTGTCGTCTGCAAACTTTGCCACCTCACTGCTCAACCCTGTCTCCAGGTCATTTATAAAGAGTTTGAAAAGCACCGGTCCCAGGACAGATCCTTGGGGCACACCGCTTTTCACCTCTCTCCATTGTGAAAATTGCCCATTGACACCCACTCTTTGCTTCCTGGCCTCCAACCAGTTCTCAATCCATGAGAGGACCTGTCCTCTAATTCCCTGACTGTGGAGTTTTTTCAGTAGCCTTTGGTGAGGGACCATGTCAAACGCCTTCTGAAAGTCCAGATATATAATGTCCACGGGTTCTCCCACATCCACATGCCTGTTGACCTTTCCAAAGAATTCTATAAGGTTCGTGAGGCAAGACTTACCCTTACAGAAGCCATGCTGATTCTCCCTCAGCAAGGCCTGTTCATCTATGTGTTTTGAGATCCTATCTTTGATGAGGCATTCCACCATCTTACCCGGTATGGATGTTAGTCTGACCGGCCTATAGTTCCCCGGGTCCCCCCTCTTTCCCTTTTTAAAAATAGGCATGACATTTGCTATCCTCCAATCTTCTGGCACCGTGGCCGTTTTGAGGGACAAGTTGCATACCTTAGTCAAGAGATCTGCAACTTCATTCTTCAATTCCTTGATAACTCTTGGGTGGATGCCATCAGGGCCCGGTGACTTATTGATCTTTAATTTAACAATGAGGTCTGAAACATCTTCTCTTTTAACCTCTATCTGACTTAAGTCCTCGGACCAGAACTGGACACAATACTCCAGGTGTGGCCTTATCATAGATTTGTACAACGGCATTATAATACTAGCCGTTTTGTTCTCAATACCCTTGCTAATGATCCCAAGCATAGAATTGGCCTTCTTCACTGCCGCTGCACATTGGGTCGATACTTTCATCGACCTGTCCACCACCACCCCAAGATCTCTCTCCTGATCTGTCACAGACAGCTCAGAACCCATCAGCCTATATCTAAAGTTTTGACTTTTTGCCCCAATGTGCATGACTGTTTGGGGTCAGGCATATTAATTGGAACTGATTTGTGGGGATTTGGGTTGGAAGTGAGTTTCAGAAAGTTTACCAATTAAAAAGGAAATTGATTTGAAGTTCATCCTTGCTGCACTTCTCCTCCCTCTGGGTCATCCCAAAGGGGCAGATCCATGTTGCCTATGGTATGGAGTAAGACAAGACTTGGCTGGATCTGGCCCTTGGGTGAAGAGGACCAAATCAAAAAATGATGTTTAAAGAAGGTGCTTAATTCAATGTACTTTAGTATGGCAATTACAAGCCCTCTAAATAAGGAATAGTCCACCATGAGATTTTTCTCAGAGAGACCAAAAGAGCTTCAGAGGTACAGCTAATGCGACAGCTTCCCATTTTCAGCCTCTCTCATATGTTTGATGCCACCTGAGGCATGCAGGTCTGCTTCCACCCCACAGGGAGAAGGGGAAGAAGGCTCTTATCTTTTTCTCTTCCAAATCTGGTATTCTTCTCTCTCCCCCACCCCTTTTCCTGCTATTCCTCCCCCACCCAAGCTCTTCCACCTCTTTCTCATTTCTCTCTCTTCGTCAGCTTGGTTGGCTTGCTTCTTCTCCCTCTCTTCACAAGTGCTCTTTCTTTCTCTTTCCTCCACACATTTGCCTTCTTTGTTCTCTCTTCTTCTCCTTGCTTCTCCCTACTCCCCTTTGTCTTCCTTGCGCTGGTCTCATTTCCTCCTTCCTTCAGTTGCTGACAGCTGCTTGGCTACCAGTGTTTTCTGGGCAGGTGGTGCCAAACAATGACATTATTGCTCCACTGCCCATTGGGGTGAAGCCAGGCCTCAAGACTCCCCATCGCCATGCAGGGCAATGGAGTCCACAACCCATTTCCTCTATCTTGTACTCAGTTTGTGGTTCAGCAAGTTATATCTCTCAGGCTCATTAGTTTGCCTTCTGTTTGTCTCCAGCATCTAATATTCAGAGGTATACCATCTTTGAACATGGAGGTTCAATTTTGCTTGACAAAGGTGGAGATTGCTGGAATGAAATAGGTAGGACAAGCTTTGGGTGGACTGAACCATGAGAAGGTGAGGTGGGTATGGCTTAGTAGACTGATGGGACTTGTAGCATCAATACTTTTGGTGACACAGTTGCTTACAGTACTATATTACACTAATTTCTAGCCAATCATAACTAAACGAGAAATGCTTTCTCATTGTTATTTCAAGCTGCTCTTACCTTGTTTTAATGTAGAATCTGGCTTTGGTGAAGAGTCACTAATTTCTCGGACGTCTTTCCTTGGTACCGAAGAACTAAAAGAATATTGATATAGCAATTTTTAAACAAACTTCAAACACATAAATATTTAAAATATTTGCATTTCAAATATAAATTTATGTTAATAAAGCATTCCTTCTTTTCTCTTATTAACTATCTGTGGACAAAATATCAACCATAGCTCAGTGGGCAAGCTCATGCTTTGCACGCAAAAGGTCTCAAGTTCAATTCGTGGCATCTCCAGTTAAAGAATGAGGTAATGTCAGGATCAGATAAAGGGAAAGATCACAGTCTGAGGTCCTGGAGTACAGTTGCCCATTAAAGTAGGGAATACTGGGCCAGATGGAACAATGGTCCGACTCCTTAGGAGACAGCTTAATATGTTCATGCATTCACTACCAGCCAAAAAGGAATAATGATATTTTGAAGAAACAATAGATGCAGATCACTAGAACCACAAAACAAATTTCCACACAGAATAGGATGTGCAACCAATACCTTTCCCCCTTCTTTATCAACATGTAGCATGCACCCCTATATCTGCCATTATGGATAGCCACAACTACATAATTTCCAATGATACTTGAGGATTTGTATTTTCTTTAATTCAGAGACTAAGATTTTTGTTTTTACAAATGTAAGTTTGTTTTCAATTTTCTTCTACATTTTAAGAAACAGCTTGCATGTATTTTATACTGAGTATTTTTACTCACAATTTGCCATCCTTGAAAGAACGAACAAGAATATTATCCTTTTTCACTGCAATTTCATCACTACAGTCAGGACAAACCACCTGCAAAAAAAGAAAGAATGGAAATATTTAAATATCTTATAATGGTATCAAGTATTTATGTAAAAAAATTCACCAGAGATGTTTGTTGTTCATATCCCAGAATCTTACAAATCTGGTCTGTTAACCATACACATCACAAAGATTCTTCCTCTTAATTTTCTGCAAATTGCAGAGAAATCAATAAGCGGAAGGGGGTCTTTCACCAAGCCACACATGAAAAACAGAACTCTGCCCCTTCCAAGTCTTCTCACTGGGGAAGAAATGGGGAAGAGGAGGGTTTAAGGGACCAATCCTAGTCAAATTTCCAGCACCACTGCAGCTGCAGTGCAGACCCGAGGCAAAGGAACAAATGTTCCCTTACCTTGTGGAGGCCTCCAAAACTATCCTCTCACCACAGGACACCCCATTTGCATGGCTACACCAGTAGCCTACACCAGAAATCCTATCCGATTTCAACCCAAGTCTTTCATTTTGCATGGACTATGGAGAGGACTCGTATCTTCTCTGAAATGCTTAATGAGCGAAAAATCCCCTCTCCTTGTCTGAATTCATGGATGCACAAAGGACTTGGGGAGGGAAGGGGCCTTTTCTCTCTCTTAGTTTGAGTTTCAGAGAAGGCACTTCATGCTTCATGTCCCTCATACTGCTTCCTGTTCCCCAATACCAAGTTCAAAACAAAAGTAGATGAAGTATCTTGCCGTTTCTGAATCTCCAAAACCCAGAACAATATACGACACAATTTTTCCTTTCTTCACAATGCTCTGTGGGTTGGATCCAGACACTGGTTTAGCTCCAAAGATGTGCTTGGACATGCCCAGTGAAATCTTTTCACTTCTTTGTTTTGACAGATAGATCCTCACGCTTAAGCAGTTTGTGATATGGAATGCAGATCTGTCATTCAAAAGGAAGAAGTCAAAGATTTTGCTAGGCATGCCCAAGCACATCTTGGGATACTGTAATATCTGATTATTGAACTATGCCAAAATGTGTAAATTCTCTCTATACCTGACCTCAGAAAGCATTCAAATTGCTATTTTTTGCAATATATAATTTTCTATGATATATCAATTGAACCAATACTTAAATTATATTCCCTATTTAAAAATCAGATCCTGGTTTCTGAGACCTTCATCTGTGTAATTTTAGCTTTCAGTCATATTAGAGGTGGAGCCTATTTATCCACGTTAGTTCCATTTCGTGACTCAGTGTGATTAACAAAAAACAAGTTGTGCTAAATCCCACAGAGTTATGCAAATAGGCTGCAGACTGACACTTCTGGATGGAAGGAAACTAAGGCAGCTGTTATCAATCCCCTCCCCTCCGTACTCAGCTCTCCCACTTCTGTCCTGCTTCTTTCAGAGGTGGGAGGAGTCCTTTTAAGAGTCCAGTCCTATGCCTGCTATGAGTCCAATCCTATGCCTTACTCAGAAGTAAGCCTCACTGTAGTCAATGGGGCTTACTCCCAGGAAAGTGTGGATTGTTTTGTTTGTGTTGGCTGGAGCAGGACAGCCTGCACCATGGGGGGGGGGAGAATTAGGCAAACACTCCCTGGGATTTTTAAAGCAATTCCCTCTCTTCCCCCTCCTGCCTCCTTCTCTGTTCTCAGCCTTCCCCTTTGCCAGTTGTCCCTGCTTCTTTTACAGGTGGGATGCTGACCTTCTGAGAGTCCAGTCCTATGTGTTTCTACTCAGAAGTAAGTCCCATGCTAGTCAATGGTGCTTACTCCCAGGAAAGCGTGGAGAGGATTGTAGCCTTGCTGGGCTGTTTTGTTTTGTAGGCTGGAGCCTGCACCATTGGGAGGGGGGAATTCAGCACACACTCCCTGGGTTTTTTAAAGCAATCCCCTCTGTTGCTACTGCAGCTGCCCGTGTGTGTGTGTGTGTGTGTGTGTGTGTGTGTGAGAGAGAGAGAGAGAGAGAGAGAGAGAGAGAGAGAGAGAGAGAGAGAGAGAGAGAGACTTTGCTGCACTTGCTCTGGCTGCAGAGGTTTTCTGCCCCCCCCTTCCCCTCTTCAGCCTCTTTGCTGGCTCAGGTGCTCCAGGAGTCTTACTGTTCCTTAGCAAGGGGAGCCTCTTCCATGTCTCCAGGGCTATTTCCCTGCCTGAGCCTTTTTGCAGTGTTTTGCCTAGAAAAGGAGCTAGATGCCGGCAAAGGGGGCAAAGGTGTGTGTGACTTTCAGTTCCCCCACCCCATTCTTGTTGAGACAAATCTGCAGATAAAAAATCTATGGATAAGTAGGCTGCACCTGTATTGTGTTATGCCTTTCTACTAAGCTGCAGTCATCCATTAAAAGTCCTAACTTTATGACGCTTATTTCTAGAACATAATCATAGTACTCTGGTATTTTATTGTGCAAACAATTTTTTTATTTGTAGCTTAGCCATTTTTTATTCTAAAGAATTTTATTGTGACTAATTAATGTAGCATAATCATCTAGCAGCAATAATTCTACAAATAATAAAACAGTTACTCATAACTATCTTTTTTTAAAAAAATAATCAGGAAAAGACCTGAAAAATTTCAGTCACCATTGATGGCTTAAAACTGGGACTGGTAAAAAGCTGAACAATTGCCACCTGTGATTACTCGAGCAACTGTAGGGAAGAAGCTTCTTGCCATTATGCCTCTCACTCTCTCTTCTCCCAGGCACTGGAGTACCAGAAGGGGGGTCAGGGAGAGGCAAATGCCATGGGGTGCCACCCCTGCCACCAGTATTTCCCCTCTTAATGTCCCTATACAAGGCATTAGAAGACCTTCTGGGGGCCGGGGAAGGCTGTGCGCGGCCTCCTCAGTCCCCAGAAGATCTTCTGAGGTCCCCGGAAGGCCTAAAAGGGTCACTTCCAGTTTCTCTGAAAACTCGTAACATTTTTAGGCCCAGGGGATGGCATTTCGTGGCCCTGGTCCTAGGTTGCACAGGGGCCAGGATTGCAATTGCTTTCAAAACCCTAACAGAATAACATAGATCAATCAGACATAGTGCCTCTCCCTTTACCACTTATTAGCATTGCACTTCCTGCTACAACTGCTAAGAACTTAAGAGCCTCCTGGATCAGAGCAAGAGTGCATCTAGTCCAGTATCCTGTTTCCAACAATGGCCAGATAGATTCTTCTGGGCAGCCAATTTAAGCTGAGCCTAGTCACATTTGAAATGCAGGACACAAAACTAGCCCAGCCTTCTAGCAGGAACATACTTTACTAACGAAGAAACACAATCACCCCCATTGAAAGCCCTTGATAGCCAGAAAATGTGCACTGTCTCTTTAAAAAAGACAAGCCACAGGCTAGAACTGAAACCAAAAGAAGCTTCTTTCTGTGAGGCTCTTGCCAGGGCATGTTTCTCAGTTAGTAGAATGCAGGAGGAATTGCTAATAATAGATAAGTGCTGGTTTTGGTAAAACAAGGTCTGATTGCATATTATTTTTCACTAACTTCACAATAATGTGACCTTGCAGTTTTCACGACTAAATTTTTTTGACACCACCTGTTATATTATAGTGGGGTTTTTACTGTATTTTGATATTTTATACATTCCTATACATATATTCCAATCTTACTTGCTCTGTGTGATAGTTCTGACTGCAATTAATGATTTCTGGGGTTCTCATAAACAATATAAAAAACTATTACTTACCAAGGCTGGAAACCAGAGATTTTTCTTTTTATCCACATTTACAGACTCTACGCACACAACTTTTCCTAATAATTCATCAGTTTGTTTCCTGTCATCTTCATCTTCGTCACTTGAGGAAGAGGAAGATTCTTCCTCTGGGCTACAAGACAGTTGCAAATAAATCATTGTCTACGGCCATACTACTTTATAGCTGAGAATACCAATGTAATACCGTAAATTAAAATGATAATAATAACCTGAAGTATGGATAATATTTATTTGAAATGGTTACGGAAGAGAAGTGCTGTTTATATTAATTAAAAAATTAACAAAAATACTCTCTAAGTATGCTATAAAAATGTTACAGCTGTTTTGGGTACCTTTCGGGGAGAAAGGAAGACTATACACCTAATTAATTAATTAATTAATTAATTAATTAATTAATTAATTAATTAATTAATTAATTAATATTTTTCCCCCATGGTGGATCCTACCAGAATAGAATGGCAGGTTATAAATTTCTTAAATTGAATAAAATAAACAAATTAGGAAACTCAATCAAGTGACCAACTGAGCTACACCAGTGGCATATGACCCAGGCAGCTAACCTACAAAAAGCACAGCATGCGTGGGTGTGGTCATCATATGGACAAGCCTAGATAAGAGGTTAGAAAGGGGAAATTTCACAGTGAACGTCATATGGTGCTAGGGGAGGAGCTCCAACCCGGAATGATGAGTTTAAGCACTTCAGTCAAATGAGGGTAGAGATGCCAGTGAGGTGACTTGATTTCCTATTCTGAAGTCAAATGCTGCACAACTACCAAATAAGGAGGTGAGACGTTTAGGGAAGGAAATCTTTTGGGAGAGTGTAACATTCATTTAATTTAAAAATGTAAGAACTTTCCACTTCCCTTCATTACTTATACACACTCTATTACGTTCAGCTATCATGTAATTAGGGTGCAAGAGCTCCTGAAATAATTATTTAAAGCCTTCAGTGGCACACAAGTCCTCTTTGTACAGTATGAAAGTACCTCCACAATGTAACATACAATGTTTCACAATGCGTGCAAGCGGGCCAGTGAGTCCTGCCCTGGCACTGCCATACTACATGACCTGCCCCTTGCTCTTTCTGAAAACTGTGACTGTTTGAACAGACAAAAATCATAAGAACAATCTCTTCCTGTGGACAAGGTTTGTCTCTTTAGACCAGGAGTTCTTAACCTTTTATGATTACAGACCCCCAATGGACTGCCTAATATATCCCCATACTCCTGTCACTAAACTGTCGAAATCATCATCATCAGCGGTTCTATTAGGTACCAATTTGACTTCAAAAGATGTCAATAGTTTGGTTTTACTTTACATATAGATATTTAGGAACAGAATGCCTCAATTTCTATTGATAATGGTGGTAGTTAATAATCTAATCTAACAACAACTTTTTTTCAATTGTTCAGAGATCGATTCCCATATCCCCATCATTTGGTTCCCATACCCACAAGGGGTATGCAGACCCCCAGTTAAGAACCCCTGCTTTAGACAAACGCTGCCCAGGGAGAGAGTGGGTAGTGATATGGAATGTATCAGCAGTAGGCGGTGGGGTTTGCTGGTGCACTCCCAGCATTGTGAAAAGTCTACATAGCTTCATAAGGTCAGACCTGAATAGGCAGCAGCCAACATGACATCTTGTGATAGCAAATTTTGTAAGTCAATCATGCATGCGTAAAGAAATCTTGTTTTTGAAAAGGATTCTGAATCTACTGCTGATAACTTTCCCTGGGTTACTCCATGTTTGAGTATTATGATGGCCTTGAGTTTCTAATGCATGTGCAGGTCTTCCCTTGTACATAGTAGTAGATAGAGCTGAGCTTAGATGATTTTCAAAGGGGATTATGCCAATTCATGGATCAAGCTTGTCTACCAGGGGTGAGAGACCATGAGTGAAATAGAATACCCAAGTGCAGAGGTAGTATGCTGCTGAACGTTCACATGCATTGGAAGGGCATTATCTTCATGCTGTGTTTGTGGGCTACCCAGAAGCTCGTGGCTAGTCTCTGTTGGAAACCAGATGCTTGACAAGGTGTACTTCTGGTTTGATTCCACAAGCCTCTTCTTATTTGATGCTTAGGCACAAGAGCTCAGTGCTGACCTCTCCCTACTTCCTTCTCAACTTTGTCTGCAGTGAAAATGCTCTTGGATACTGCAAGGGAAGTCATAAGGTCAGCAGGCCTTATGAAAAGAATATGAATCCACAAAAGGATTTCATATAAGCTCCTGTTATTTAACATATGAATGTTTTTTTCCTATTTATATTATTTCTTTTTAATAGTACAAACTACAAATAACCTCTTGAAAACTAAGATAGTAACAAATCAGAGAACAGTGACGAGTAAAACTTACATATGATTAGATCTCCTTCCTCTGTTGGTTTTCTTTCCTATGACAGGGGTCCCAAAATGTTCAGGGTTGGTAAGTGGGAGCTGATCTAGTGTCTGTTGACAAAAGCATTATAAGAATTACTATCTGAATCCACCCCCCAAACAAGAGACAAAATTTAATATATTAAATAGGAAAGTGAACCTGTGGAATAGATTTTGCCACTTGCATAACTCAAACATGGCAGAATGCATACAAAGAGAAATCAGCCCTGAAGTTAATTACCCAGACAAGGTCAAGAATTCAGTATATTTTCTTGCACCATAACACTGAATTCTACTCCTTGCTACCAATACAACCCATTACCAGGAATATTGGGGGCATCCTAACACATTTATTTTTCAGAATAACTCTTGATCTAAACAAAATTTATATCTTTGGAGCATTTGAGTGTTAACTAGACTAGAGGACTAAAAGCTTTGGAAGTAGTTTCTAAAGCATTAGCCAATTAAAAGTTCAAACCTCCCCCCCCCCCATTTTAAAACATATAAACAATAGCTTAGAAAATGTATATCCCTGCAGCCATTCCAGCTTCCTGAAATTAGTTCAAGTATGTATCTAAATGCTCTGTTTCTCATTTAATCACAAATACTTACTTCACTTTCAGCAAAATGTCTCTCTCCTTTCAGGCAAAGTGAAGAGCGTCTAAGAGTTTTTTCATCTCCATCGTCAAATACTGATGCCAAAGGTGAAAGGAAACACAGATAAATAATAATTAAGGATTCCATTAAGTACACTTGTTATAAGTACATAACAAAACTTAACTTACTGCATTATCGTATACATCTGATGCTGCTCTGTGTTCTGTAGAATTTACTCTCAGATAATTGTGTGTATTGAGTACTGCCCATGACTAACTCTGCTTTGGATTATACCCAAAATGCTCCAAAGATGGATGCATATTCATAGCAATAGCATATAACTTAAAACAAATACATTTTAGGGCATAATCCAAATTGTTTCCTAGGCAGGCGCAAGTCCTGGTGCAAGTCCTTGGATGTCGAGGTAGGCCGGTGCATGTTGGTGCGTCGGCCTCAGGAGGCCGAATCTGGCCTTGCTGCTCCCTCCCAGGCAACCCTGACTAGCACCAGGTTACTTGGATCTGCGCCACCTCTTTAGGTGGTGCAGATCCAAGTAGCCCCATTTGGGCTGCTACCACACAACACTTGGTAAGATAAAGTTCTTTTAATTCAGGGCTGCACTGTGGCTGCCTCAGTGCTGGAAAGTTGGATAGGAATGCACCCTTAGAAATGGTATGGTTTAACCACACAAAGGTAGGAAACATGATTTTGGCACCTTTTTCTTCTTGTTAAAGGCGTTTAAATGAGATCCCAGAAATCTGCTGGCATCCATGGTGAGTCAAATCCACAGATGCTGGATCCATGGATACCAAGATCCCATTGTATTTCAAAATCAAGGACATTCCCAATAAATATTTTAAAAGGTCTGAATTTCACTGATTATGGAAGATCATACATTTTTCTGACAATTTTTGGACTGAAGAGAAACGCAGTTAAAGTTTCCTTACCTACAGTGTACCAACTAGCATCTGTTAATTTGTTGATGACAGCCTCCTGGTAAGTTCCATCTGGATTCTTTACTTCCACCACAGTTCCTACCTAAAATACAAAAGCTGCTTAGTGGATTTTCCAAGGAGGTAGAAAACACTGAACATTTCAATTTGATTCTGTTAAACTCAATTTCTATTACTGTAATCAAATCTCATTAACAGAGCATAGCGTGTAGCAGGATTTTTTAAAAAAATAGCTGGACAAACCCAAAGAGTACTTGGGGGAAAGTTTGAAAACTGGAGATATTATTTATTAATATTATTAAAATATTTCTTTATTCATTTCTTTATTCAGCCTTTAAAAGGGGATTGGACAAGTTTCTGGAGGAAAAATCCATTACAGGTTACAAGCCATGATGAGTATGTGCAACCTCCTGATTTTAGAAATGGGCTATGTCAGAACGCCAATGCAAGGAAGGGCACCAGGATGCAGGTCTCTTGTTATCAGGTGTGCTCCCTGGGGCATTTGGTGGGCCGCTGTGAGATACAGGAAGCTGGACTAGATGGGCCTATGGTCTGATCAAGTGGGGCTGTTCTTATGAGACTTCTCTGGAGGAAACTGACTTCAAAAAATGCATTTTTTCCAAATTAAATTTGCGGATACTGGATCTAAAATTAGCCACATTAAAGTACTCTGACATTTTGAGTGTTTTATTTATCAATCTATCTATTTATATCACACCTTTCCCATGCCGAAGCAAATGCCCAAGGTTTAGCCAATGCCCAGGGTTTTAAGCATCACCCATCTTTGCAAGATAATAGATTTGTAAGATTCGACTGGATGATCTTGATTATCTCAGGGTGTGTCTGTGTGATTTCACTTTTCAGATACAGTATTGATTTCTATTGAAATGTCTTTTAGAACTATGAATAGAATCATTTTATAATTCCACTGAGTAACTCAGCTGAGGATCCCCCAATGTTCAGAAGTGGTCTTTGGCACACAAGGAGCTGAAAAGCCCTGAAAAGACATAATACTGCATGCAGCTCCTTGAATTCTAGTCTATACTGTTCGCAGTGGTGTAGCACTGAATCAGATATAGGTACTTGATAAATTTGAAAACATTCTGAATTCAGGTGTTCAAATACACCAATATGGCATTAAACATACTATATGCAATACAGAGACAGAATGGAAATCGAAAAGGTTAAGAATGTCCAGGTGAAGAGATCAAAAGAGAAAGGTTGTAGGATCAGCACTGCACTGATTAAATTTGCCATACGTCACTTGCTGAATTGCGTTTTCAACTTTTACCCAAAATTATCCCCAAAAACACTTTTGCAGAAATGCTGACCTGCCTAGTACCACCTTTGACTACCAGCAGATGGTGAACAAGAGCTAACTGTCAAAGACATTTGCCAGAATAGGTGTCTAAAACAAAAATTAGATAAACTTCATAGATCTGTGACCCAAAAGTCAGAACTAGTATGCATTGCTATTTCAGCTCCATGGCATCTTAACAAAGATTAAAAGAGAAAAGATGTCTTATCATTATGAAATGTTAGAATTTCTGAAAAGGTGATATCATCCATTTCTTCTCTAAAGCTTTATTTTAAATTTTCTTAGGCAATCAATATCTTTCTGCAGTATAGACACTGTGTAAATTACTAGATTGGCCATTGGTGGGTTTTACACATTAGGGTAAGGAAAACAGCAAGTGAGACATACACCATTACAGTAAAGCTAAACAGACACACCTGCTTCATTTACAAACAACTTATGCCCACAAAATTCATTTTTGTGATACAGGGTGAAACCCCCCACATTACATTATACATTTTTCAAAGACTCCATCCATCACATGGTGCAAACAGGTGGAAAGCTTCACAAGCTCAACTTGAGAAAGAGGGTGCTAACCTCTGGACTATGAGGTGCCTAGTCAATGTAGGACTGACACTTAGCAGAAGACTCGGTAAACTACTTACTATTTGAGACTAAACTAAACATGAGATAAAAGTTAGAGCACAATCCAATGCATGTTTACTCAGAAGTAAGTTTCATTAAGTTCAATGGAACTTGTATGTTTGTATGCCTTTATGTGATTTAAGCAGCAGCAGCCGCCACTGAAATGATACGGTTGGTGGAACTGCTGCCTGCTGTTGTGGGGGGGGGATTGGATAGGGAATCCCTGTCCTTAATAAACATCTGGAACTATTGGTAGAGGTTGAGGAGCTGCAGTCAGCAATGTGCAGATGTGCAGTTGCTGACTAGTTAGATGTCCCTGATATTTTTCACAAACCATGTATTTGCATGGCACTGGTTGTGATGCCCCTATCTTGTTTCCATTGACACCCCCCAGTGCATACAGGTCACAGTGCGAATGCTGTCTTCCCTTCAATTGTTCTGCAGCATCAGCTGGCAATTCTGACTCCCAAACTGCTTCACAAGTTTAAGTAAATTTTGCCAACAGCTGAGGGTGTGAGCAAGGTGCCTAGCTCCATGAAGAGAGATGTGGCCATTATGTTTACTAACATCCTCAGACTGTCCTGAATATTAATACGGAAGTATTTTTATATTTTATAAAAGTAATAAAATCATTGATTCATGACAGAGATAGTTTATAAAGCTATTAAAAACCCTATTTGCAGGTTAGTAGCGTCCCAAGAGGGGGTAAGGGTGCTACGTTTTGCAAAGTGCCTCAACATGCTTTGTACGTTGCCCCCCTTTTTTGTTGAAGCTATTCCAAGCAGCAAGAGCAATCTGGGGGCGTCTCCTACTTGTTGCTCTCGCTGCCTGGAATGGCTCCAATGGCAAGGGGGAGAGGCAACATGAATGGTACATTTAGGCACCCTGCAAAACCTAGCACCCTGCCCCCCCCCGGATGCTATTGATGAAGGCATGTAATTCTTAATGTAGTGACTATCTGCTGCAAACAAAGTATGAAGCGCTCTAGAGAGAACGTATATGAAATCAAAGTTCCTAAATTACAGAAGCACATACTTAAGACATGCCTGTTGTTAGAGGAACAGAAAATTCATATGGATTTTTTTGGAATGATTTTTGAGAATGAACTGCTCGACTCTGGGTATCTCAAATAAAATAAAATATTATGAAATTCATAAGAGTTTCTATTCTGAAACATTTTCCTTTCCAAATGAGTAACTTTCCAAAGCAGTTACGTAAGGAAAAATAAATTGCTTCAGGAATCACCAGGCACTCTGTTCCTAAATATATTTATAAGAAAGACTAATCAATGTTAAGGTGACTTGTAGGTAAGAGTTGTTAAGGTGACTTGCTCCCAGTGTGGAAGGGATTGTCACTCCCAAACTGGCCTTTTCAACCACACTAGACACTGTTCCAGAACCACCTTTCTGAGCGCGATACCATAGTCTTTCGAGACTGAAGGTTGCCAACAACAAGGTTAGAGTGCTTAGGATGTTGTTCTGGCAGCACAATCTTATGCATGTTTACTCAGAAATAAGTCCCATTGTGTTCAGCAGCATTTACTCCTAGGAAAGTGTGCACAGAATTGTCTCCACAGGCTAGAATTCAAAGAACTATGAAAGTAGCTTCATGAGCTGCAAAAGGGCTTGAGATTTGACTAACCTAAAAAGTAGATCTCCATGCCACATAGCAAAGTGCTCTTCAAATGTGAGGGGGTTTAGAAGTAGTTGTGATAAGGGCTGGGGACCAACTGTTCAAAGATGTAAAAAAAGTTGAACATTTGACAATAACATTCATATAGGCTCCTACAAGCCTCTTACATGAGTAAATCTTTGAATTCTGGCTTGAAGACTGAAACTTTGAAGATTATCCTAGGCCTAAGGGGTTAGGCGCAATCCTAAACCCTTATGTCAGTGCTTTCCGGCACTGGCATAGCGGTGCCAATGGGACATGTGCTGCATCCTGCAGTTGGGTGTCACTCATGGAGGCCTCCTCAAAGTAAGGGAATGTTTGTTCCCTTACCTCAGAGCTGCATCACCCTTATATCAGTGCTGGAAAGCACTGACATAAGGGGTTAGGATTGTGCCATACGTGTCTTTCTGGTGCTGCAGTTTTGTTTTGTTTTTGTCACTAGAAAGAGCTATAGCAAGACACTATACAGAACAGCAGCTGGGATCCAAATAGCACAGTACGTGAATAGAAGGCATTTTCATACGCACTTAGGGGTGAATGGGAGTTCACCAACTCATCCACATACTATATGCCGGTGGTAGCTAACCTATGGCACGCATGCGCACCGTCGCCCCAGCTGCCAGGCGCGAGCCTCTAGGAGGCTCCTCGCATCTGCCCGAGGAGCCAGTGCAGCCACAAAGCCAGCCTCTTCGTGCTCGGCAGCAGCCGGGGCAAAGAAGGGAGGGGCAAGGCCAAGGGGGGAAGGAACGGACAGCAGGGGGAAGAGGTAGATGGGGTGAGCTGACGTCAAAGACCCAGGTGTGCTCCCAAAGTGCCCCATCTAGCCAGGCCACCCAGGAAGGAAGAAGGCTGAGAGGCTCTGTGAGAGGATGTTTCTCACATCATCCACCCCTGTGCCTAGCAGCCCAATGTGAGCACTTCCTCTCTCCCTGTCTGGGGCTTTGGGACACCTGCCCTGCATGTGGTGCTGGTCCTGACTTACTAAGAAGTAAGTCTCATTAAAGTCATTGGGGCTTGCTCCCAGGAAAGCGTGGCTAGGATTGCAGCCTGAGAGCCCAATCCTATGCATGTCTACTCAGGAGTCAATTCCTTTATAGGCAATGGGGCTTGCTCCCAGGAAAGCATAGCTAGGATTGCAGCCTGAGAGCCCACTCCTGTGCATGTCTACTCAGAAGTAAGTCCATTGTAGTCAGTGGGGCTTACTCCCAGGAAAGTGAGAGTAGGATTGCGCCTGAGGGTGCAGCACGGACATTCCCATGGCGGGGTCGGAGAGGAGTTAGGTTGGAGGGGAGCATAGCTCACAGAGTGGCCTAGCTGGAGGAGAGCAGAGCTGGAGGGGAGTAGAGCATTCTGGCCACAGCGTGGGCTTTGCACATGCTGCTGGCCCTGCTTTGTTGCCCGCTGGAGGCTTATCTGTAAGAACGTCACACAAAACTAATTTTTATATGATCTTAAAGGTAAACCACAGAATTGCTTCTCCAATCCTATTGGAAAAGAAGTGCATGCAGAATTTCACATAGCTGTGAGCATGAAATACAGCATGATGCAGCTATCCAACTAGGATACTGCTAGCTTAATAAAAGAATAAATGCAATCTTGCACAGTATTACTATTATTGACAGTATTTATATTTCACTTTTCTAACTGTTTCCTGTCCCTAAGGGGCTCTCAATGTAAAAAGAAGCAAAAGAACACCCGCAGACAGCCACCAGAAAAGACACTGCTGGGGTGCAGAAGACCAGTTACTCTCCCCCTGCTCAATAAAAGAGGACCCACTTACCCAGCATGTAATCGCCCAGCGTGTACACAGTGAGCACAATTGCCCAGCATGTAATTAACCTGTGGAACTCCTTGCCACAGGATGTGGTGATGGCATCTAACCTAGATACCTTTAAGAGGGGATTGGACAAATTTCTGGAGGAAAAGTCAATTACGGGTTACTAGCCCTGATGGGTATGTGCTACCTCCTTATTATAGATGTGGGCCACTGTGAGATACAAGAGCTGGACTAGATGGGCCATTGTCCTGATCCAGTGGGCTCTTCTTATGTTCTTATGTTCCTATGTTCCAGCCGCTCATATAGCCATCCAGCCATCCAGCCAGCACTCTACACTGCACAGCACAGGCTGAGGGAAGCAGCACAAAGATGTTAATGTACAATTTGTTTTTTCTAAACTAAAACCTCAGTATTCAGGTTAAATTGCCGTGTTGGCACTTTGCGATAAATAAGTGGGTTTTGGGTTGCAATTTGGGCACTTGGTCTCTAAAAGGTTCACCATCACTGCTAAACACTATTCTGTAGGTCGTGTGACCCTCAGCAATGAACATTTCTGGAGTGCAGGAAGCAAGAGAGGCTACAGCACAAAGGGTCAAGAGAGTCTTGGTGCATATTCAGAACATTATGTGTCCTTCCTTTGGATCCCAGCCAAATGTTTTCAAAAACTATTCTAGTCACCACACGTACTGTGCCAGAGATAAATTATCACTTTCTAAATTCTACATATTAAAACAGCCCAGCCCAATTTTAATATTGTACACACTACATTGCATCCTACTTAACACATTTTCATAGTCCAGGAGGAAATTTTTACACTGGATATTTGTGTTGCCTCATAATTACATCCAACCTTCTGAACTATTACTGCAAGTATATTGATTTCAAGTATATTGAAAATGGGCAATTTTCACAATGGAGAGAGGTGAAAAGCGGTGTGCCCCAAGGATCTGTCCTGGGACCGGTGCTTTTCAACCTCTTCATAAATGACCTGGAGACAGGGTTGAGCAGTGAAGTGGCAAAGTTTGCAGACGACACCAAACTTTTCCGAGTGGTGAAGACCAGAAGTGATTGTGAGGAGCTCCAGAAGGATCTCTCCAGACTGGCAGAATGGGCAGCAAAATGGCAGATGCGCTTCAATGTCAGTAAGTGTAAAGTCATGCACATTGGGGCAAAAAATCAAAACTTTAGATATAGGCTGATGGGTTCTGAGCTGTCTGTGACAGATCAGGAGAGAGATCTTGGGGTGGTGGTGGACAGGTCGATGAAAGTGTCGACCCAATGTGCGGCAGCAGTGAAGAAGGCCAATTCTATGCTTGGGATCATTAGGACGGGTACTGAGAACAAAACGGCTAGTATTATAATGCCGTTGTACAAATCTATGGTAAGGCCACACCTGGAGTATTGTGTCCAGTTCTGGTCGCCGCATCTCAAAAAAGACATAGTGGAAATGGAAAAGGTGCAAAAGAGAGCGACTAAGATGATTACGGGGCTGGGGCACCTTCCTTATGAGGAAAGGCTACAGCGTTTGGGCCTCTTCAACCTAGAAAAGAGACGCTTGAGGGGGGACATGATTGAGACATACAAAATTATGCAGGGAATGGACAGAGTGGATAGGGAGATGCTCTTTACACTCTCACATAATACCAGAACCAGGGGACATCCACTAAAATTGAGTGTTGGGTGGGTTAGGACAGACAAAAGAAAATATTTCTTTACTCAGCGTGTGGTCGGTCTGTGGAACTCCTTGCCACAGGATGTGGTGCTGGCGTCTAGCCTAGACGCCTTTAAAAGGGGATTGGACAAGTTTCTGGAGGAAAAATCCATTATGGGGTACAAGCCATGATGTGTATGCGCAACACTCTGATTTTAGAAATGGGTTAAGTCAGAATGCCAGATGTAGGGGAGGGCACCAGGATGAGGTCTCTTGTTATCTGGTGTGCTCCCTGGGGCATTTGGTGGGCCGCTGTGAGATACAGGAAGCTGAACTAGATGGGCCTATGGCCTGATCCAGTGGGGCTGTTCTTATGTTCTTATGATTTTCAAGGAACTACTTATTTTCTTGTCTAAACAAATATATTACCTTTAAAGGGCCTTTTATGTGATCATCCTGAACTTCCACAGTTGATGAGTCATGCCTAAATGTTACCTAGAACACAAAATTCAATGGACAGTTAAAGCAGTACCAGTATAAATAAATATAACAACCTAATTCTCATCTTGAGTTTAAGGAGTCTGCAGTAGCTGCAGATTATTTGGATGGCCAAATACTATCCAACTTTCCAGTACCGGTGCAGCTGCAATGCAGCCCTGAGGTTCAAATATTCCCATAGCTTCAGGTGGTCTTGTGAATGCCTCTGGAAAACTGGATAGGATTGGGCCCTATGTCATTAGACTAGCAGTCAAAGAATATGCAGAATGCTCTCCTTGGGAAAGCGGTGCGAGTAAGGAACACAAGTGACTGCCACAATCAAGGCAATTCAAATAATTTCACGTTCTAATTGTCTGATTTGGGTGTATTTGCAGCATCTATGGGATTCTTCCAAAAGTAAGCAAGGCACATGGCAGTTAATTATCTCCTTTTTTTGTGGCTGAATGGATACCTTTCTCCCAATACACACAAGGTTCTACCACGAAGTTTTGGTAGAAATCTTATGTGTATGGTTCTCAAATTCCACTCCTGCCAATGCTGGTTTTAAGGCATACTACTGCCAATATTGCTGCCACCAGGTAGATTCTGCAAACATGCCAACATCTGCATGATGGAATGAGGCACACATATTTTAAATTATGTGGAAGAGCACTAAGCCCTCACACTCTGCAGAGCTGGAAAAAGAACGGCTTATATGGAACTGATGGATGAAATATTTCAGGATTGTAGAAAACTTATATCAAAATATGTAAAGTACAGATGAATAAAAAAACCACATCTCATATTAAGCAAATGTTATGAAATAATTTTACTTGGCAAAAAACCTAATTTATTTGCTGCTTGCCTAATTGGATGTTTTGTTTTTAAAACTACACATTTTTGAAATGCGATTAATGATCACATTAATGATCGTTTTGATTAACCAATTCATGCTTTTAAGCTTTGGTAACTATGGTTACATTCCTGAACAAACTTGAGATAAAGAGTAAAATGCAAAAGGTTTCAAAACAGACAACAGACAAATTATTATTGCAAATAATATTTGCAATAGGGGTTAATTAAAAAAAAAAACCCTCTGAAAACTTCTCCTGGACAAGCTTCTTTGCAATAAATAGGATTTGAGCAAAAACATGTGTTTATGTATGCAGTTAAATGCTGAAGACCCAACTCTGCAACTAGGGCCTAAAAAGAGAAATGTATTAACAGCTTGCTATCACACAAAACAGCATGCACCTACATTAAACAATAGCTTTTCTTTCATCATGAATTTTCTTCATTTCCAAATGTAGAGTGGTACAATTAAACTTAGCATGGATACAGAAACAACAACAGCCCTGTGAGGTGGAGGGGAGGAGGAAAGGAAGTCAACAGGGTGAAGATCCCCCATTGCCAAGAGTAAAAGATTAAGTCAAAAGTATATGCCTGCTCTACAAGGAGGATGGTAATGTTGTCAGTGGCTAAGGAGAGAATGTGAGGGGAGTAGGACTTGAGGAAAAGACAAGAATTTCAGTTTTGGACGTAGTCAGCTTCAGATGAGAATGAAGCTTTCAAGCTGAAGTATCAGGCAGGCAGGGAGCATTATGGAGAATTGGTGGGCCACTGTGAGATACAGGAAGCTGGACTAGATGGGCCTATGGCCTGATCCAGTGGGGCTGTTCTTATGTTCTTATGGATTAGATGATGGGAGAAACTTTGGGGTAAAGTGGCATAGCTGGCTATTGTGCATGTGTGGGTGATGTTGAATGCCACCGGATTTGATGACACTATGTAAAGAGAGAACAACAAGGATTCAAAAACAGAGCACTGAGGGACTCCAACAGAGAGAGAAAAAGAGGGCAAGGAACAACCATCCATAGAAACAATGCAGCCATGAGATCTAGAAAGTTGAAAATCAGAAGAGACTGTTTGATTTGGCAGTAATGAGACCACTGATGATGTTGGGGGAAGGCATCTGCAAGGGAGTGCAATGGGTAAAGTCAGATTGTTGGCGGGGTCAAGAGCAGGATTGGTGGTGAGAAATCAAGGTAGCGGGGAACAGGGATAGTTGTAGAAGTTTGGAGGCAAAACTGAAGAAGGGAGATTGACTTGCAGAGGATGGGAAGAGGGATGACTTTTTAAGAATAGAGGAGACAGTGGTGTTTATGAATACAAAAAGACAAGAAGAGAGGGGCAGGTTGATGAGTAGGAGAAGACAGATGACTATGGGGAGATGGCAACCAGGAGTCAACATGGTACAAGATCAAGGGGGCAAGTGTAGGGATTCAGTGAAGATGACAGGCAGCCGTCCTGTTAAGTGAGGTAGAGAAAAAGAAGAAAGGGTTGAGGAAGGAGGTGGGAGGGCTGGAAGAGTCTGGAAGACACAGGAGGCAAGATGCGAATGGATAGTTTGTTGGTTCTGAAGAAGGAAGCAAAGTATTAATTGGGCAGAGCAGAGAATGAGGAGAGGAAGGGAGGAGCATCCCTTAGCAGGGAATCAAAGGTAGCAAAAGGCACCATGAGCTGGTATAGAGAGGCCTGTAGCACTGTTTAGCTTTGTAGATGGCAAATGAAAAGGAGGAGAGAATGCATTTATAGTGGATATAGAAAGCCAACTGATTTGTTTGCCTCCATAGGCATAATGTTGGCATTCTCCATAGGCAGAATATTGATATGGTGGACTATGAGCAAAGTTGAAGGCGATGTGATGAACAGGTTGGGAGAACACCATAGTAGAAAGGTTGGAGAATGAGACAAGATTAAGCACAACTACCTTTTGGAGCTTCTATAAAATAAACCACTAGCATGCTATTACTGCTTAGTTTTGTCTCCACTCCACCCTGTTATAGGCTGTTACAAATCCTCAGCTGCAAGCTGGGTAATCTATGGAGCAGGAAAGAGTTTGTCTCTCAGGTCTAATAAAGAAATTATCCTGTTCACGCCCCTCAGAATGCAACACTGGAAGGCATGTACACTGGAGAAGCAAGTACATAATTTTTAAAAAATATATATACGTAACATACCTTGACTTTTACCAGTCTTTTTGCTGTCTTGATCTTGGCCTCACAGAAGGCCCCTCTATATTTAGCACTCACATCAGTACCCACTGTCAAGTATGGAGGCTCATCAAGGGCCTAGAAGGGACAAAAGGGAACACAACTGACTTTTTAATCTCCTTCCTTCCAGACAATTGTATCACACATAGTCAGTCAGTCATTTCAAAAACAGTAACATTACACTTAAAAAAGTTAGCCATGCAGTACTATTTCCTGGTCCTAGGAGACACCATATTTATTTCTATTAAAACTGAGAATAATCAAGCTACTGATCCTTATCATGCTGAAAGCAATTAAAATACAAATCGGAAAAATGAATAGAACATGATGAAGAATTTAATAAAAAGAGACTTTTGAGAAAAATAATAACAGTATTGATATCTCCTAACTTAATGTATGGGGGGCCCATATCGGTCTGCTGATCCCACCCCCAGGCACCCCTCTGCTCTCAGCTCTGGAGGGTCTTCTTCGCCTGACAGTAAAAAAAGTTACTTTCGGTTTTACTGTGAAGTCAGAAGTGACTTTTTAATGCTTTATTCTTCTAGAATTGTTTCTACCATTGCCCTTCTGTTTTTCTCTGGAAACATACTGGGTACTCTAGTCTCACTGCTCTTTCCTTAACACATAATTGGGCCTACAAATAAATCTCTAGCAATAGCCAAATGGTGACAGACAGAAGACATGCAATTTTCTGTCAGCTTCTCATATCAGAAGAACATTTCATTTTAACTGTCATGCAAAAGAGAATGTTTTTTGACATGTTTCTATATGGCCCACCGTTTCATAACCAGAACATTCATCTTGCAATCTAACAGGGCTACCAGATCCCAGATTCAAAAAAGATTAACATTATAGATTTCCAGATTTCTAAAGAAATAATCAGATTGTTCACATCATTTGAGAGTGTTTCACTTCAAAAGAAATCCTGATAAGCCTGACCAGGCTCTGCTACAAATTCATTGTAGAATTCTGCAATATGGATGATATTAGTTCTGAAACTCACAAAAATTTCATATGGGGGAAAAGAGGGATAGGGTGGAGAGGAGGAAATTTCCAACTCCGTCTCCATCCCAATTCACACTTCTTTGCCCAATCCAATTAAGGATCACAGGCCTAAAATCAGATACAATATATCATTCCAGAGTTGGTAGAGAAGAACAACCAATTTACCCCACTGTCCTTTAAGCAGCATTTAATATACTGAAGTAGGCATTATATTAATGACCCAATCCTATAGGCCCATTACAAGAGTGCTGCACAGAGAAGCTGCCAGTTGCTCCAAGGGCTCTCTGATGGTTCACCTCTATCTTGCCAAAGTAAGAACGATGGCAAGGAGAGGCATTCCTGGGTGGACTAGGGGGAGGGAAGGAGGTGTGTCTGGGAGAGAGAGGGTATATCCCATCACAAGTGACACACCTTTCTCTCCTTGGTCTTGCATTAGCCATATAGCTGGTGTTGGTCCTAGGAGACCCACATGCAATTGAGGGGCTTACATAGATGCAAGGGAAAATATTTTCCTGTGCCTCTTCCAAGCTTCCTGATTCACACCCCCACAGCATACAATGCTGCCTATTTTGACACACCTGCATGCTATAGCGTGGGGGAAGATTAGATTGGACAGTAAAACAAGGTCCAAGCTTTGGGCACGGGGTACTCTGTCTCAGTGAAGGCTTAGACTAAGTGATCCATTTGGTCTCTCCTGATATCCCCCCGAAGGAGTCCGTGCCAGTGCTTCGCTGCTGCACCAAAGCTCTGAGGCACTTACGGAGGTATGGTGATGATGTCATACACCATTGTCAGACTTCGGGGAACACCAAGCCCTGAACTGTGTTGACTTCAGCTTCACAGAACTTTCAGCTGCATGGCCACACAACTTAAAGGGAACACTGGTCTCTCCTAATTCTATAATTTCTTCTCCCCAAAATATTCCAAGAATAGACAAAACACACTCTAGGCAACACAAAAATTCTCTTTTCTTACTGGCAAGAACTAAGGTAGTGGTTCCCAAACTTTTTAGCACCAGGACCCACTTTTTAAAATGACACTCTATTGGGTCTCATCTAGGTTTACCAGACTTTTTAAAAAAGAAGATCTAGAAAGAAATAATATTTATAAGTAATAACCAGAACAAAAGACCTTCAAACATTTATGTCCCTATATTTACATAAGCTTGCAAACTGCAGGAGCTGAGCTCTTTGCAGGGTAATTAGCAGCTACAGTATCCGATTTCTGAATAGCCTCACTGCTTGAAGCAATTAGTTATCTGATCACCCTTTGGCGACTCACCAAAAATTAGGTCGTAATCCACCAGAGGGTCCCAACCCACAGTTTGGGAACCACTGAACTATTCAGCATGGTAAAGCAATTGTTCCTACTCATCTCAGTACAGTATTCTTTTCCATGACTGCTTGCTTCTGTCTCTGTTGTCACTGTGACACTATAAACCTTTTTGGAACAAGGAATAATTATTTCATTTACTTTACTATGCTTTGTGAACTTTTTTTAACAGTAGTATATATTCTCAATAACTCTGTAGTCTTAGAGATTTAAAAAAAAAACAGTCCTATCATAAAATTTGATTTAAGTCTAAAGAGCTGCACACATTTTGAATACTTATCAATCTGAACAAAGTTTCAACTGGATGTATCAGTGCACTTCTTAAAGTTAACAGTAATTGGAGATCCTGTTATCCTATCCCCCTTATAGAGTGAAATTAAAGAGTGAAATGTTAGCATCTTCTAAAAAGAGCAAGAGTTAGGTTCCACCCTTTCCTTTCCTTTAAGTTCCTAACTTAGGGCCCAATCCTAACCAATTTTCCAGGGCTGGTACAGCTGTGCCAATAGGGCATGCACTGCATCTTGTGGTGGGACAGCAGTCACAGAGGCCTCCTTAAGGTATGGGAATATTTGTTTCCTTACCTTGGGGCTGCATTGCTGCTGCACCAGTGCTGGAAAATTGGATAGGATTGGGCCCTTAGTGTTGTACTAGATGTCGGGGTCCCTCTTCACCCCAGGATCCCCGACTTACCGGGGGAGGAGAGCCACAGGGTGAGATGGCCCTAGGGGACCAGGAGGCCCTTTCCTCCGCAATGCCCCCTAGGCCGGGCCTCAGCCCGAGAGAAGCAGCGCCCCTTGATGACATCACCAAGAGATGGTGTGAGCTGCTGGGGCCAAGAGGCAAGGGAGGAGCCAACCCGAACCAGGTGGCGCAGCAACCACCAGGGGGCCAAACTCTGGGGAGGGACCAGTCAGCGGGGTTGCCCTACATCAGGAGGGGGGCCAGGACCAAAAGCCAGGGTCCTGAGGCAAGTCTTTGTGTAAGGGAGACACGGTCAGGTGAGGCCCAGGGCTGGGCCCCTTTAACAGGGAGGCATTGTCAACCCTCTCAGTAGGAAGAGGAGGGGCCAGGGAAGGGAGGCAGTCCCATAAGAGGCAAGAGGCCTGTGATGAAAAAGCAGCACAGAGCTGGAGGCAAGGCAGGAGGCTGTGCAACCAACAGCTCCTGCCCAGGACTCAAGACAGGTCAGCCAAGGCAGGGAGAAGGACCAGGGTGCCTTAACCCCCTTCCCCTGACCAAATCTGAGGCCTCTCATTGGGGTGCCCTGACCGCACACCCCGACACTACAATAAAGAAACATGCTTGTCTGAGAAAGACTATTAATTCTTTCTAACTAATTAACAGTCTTTCTTTCTAGAACCCAGGTTTCTATATGAAAATGATAATAAAAAAAATATAGTTACAGCAACTTAAGGAAAAACTGACATTGGTGTAGAACAGTAGTTCTCAAACTTTTTAGCACCAGGACCCACTTTTTTAGAATGACAATCTATCAGGACCCACTGGAAAATGATATCATTAACCTGGAAAGTAATGTCATGGCTGGAAGTAACATCATCAAGCAGGAAAAATTTAACACCGCAACAAAATCAAATCTCAATCAAAAATCAAAATCAAACTTTACAATAAGTTTAAAAATTTAATTAAAATAAAGAAAAACCCTCCTAAGCAGTTGCTGATCTGTTTATAAAAATTCCCCAAACATCTCAAAGGCTCTACTCCTATTCACACTTACCCTGGAATAAGCCCCATTGACCATCATTGTTAAAATGCATATATATAGTAGCCTGTTAAAAGTACAAATCTGCAACATTTCACCAAACATAGTCACATGCCAAGTTGCATTAAGTGTAATATATTAAAAATATAATACACATTGAAATGAATGGGGACCCACCTGAAACTGGCTTGTGACCCACCTAGTAGGTCCCAACCTACAGCTTGAGAAACACTGGTGTAGAAAAAGAGGACTAGCAGCAAAATACTATAATAGAGAATGTTTCGCATGATCTTAGCCAAAAGGTTGAGAAAATACACTATTTTCCAGCAAATGATGACACTACTAATCAGGACCAAAACAAAAACAAAGATCCAGAAACTTCTTAATATCTATGGCAGCAAACACATTCCTTTTTAAGAAGTTTTCTTCAAACTCAAAAGCCAGGAGATAAGATTTTTTGCAGATTTGTGATACCTTTAACAGAACATTATACCGTACTCCAAAGCCAAACATTATTATGGATCTTTTAAAATTCCATAATAGAATGAGAAGAGGAGAGTCAGACTATGCAGTTGAACTCAAAAAGCTGAGTACTGCTCATTTGGTAATGTTCCAGATACGCTGAGAGATTTGTTTATGAAATAAATGAGAAAAAAAATTCAAAGGCAGTCACTGGCATAAGGAAATCTGATCTGGGCAAAAACTGCAGAGCTGGTTAAAATATAATAAAATAAAAAATAAAATAAAACAGGTATAAATAAAATAAAATAATAAAATAAAACAGGTATAAAATCGACAACAGCTATAAAAATCATTAAGACGACACCTAAAAGATTTACATCTAGAAAACGAGACTCACATGAATGTAAAAAATAAAGACAAAGCCCGCCACAAAAGCTTCAGACTTTGAAAAAGTACATTCAATGTGAACACGTTTACTCAGCTGCAGTTTGTAAGCACAGTGTCCCACTGACCACAGAGATCTAAAAACTGGACACTTGGCCAAAAAGCGTATAAGGAGATAACAGTCAAAACAGCAAGGCCATGAGAGTGATTTCAACTATGCTGCAGCAAAAGGAAGAAAGCAGAAGCTTGTTGCCTAAACAAAGTGAAAGGATAGAAGAGGCTGCCCACACTGTATAACAAAAGAAAAGGTGGAGTTGTGCAAAGTTACTGTAGAGTAAGCAAGCTGCATGGATATCAATCCAGGGGCCTCCAAATAAAACTTTTCAATAAAGAGAATTAGGTCTGAACTCAACTGAAAAAGACAAAAATAAATGTGCAAACTTGTACAAGGACAAGTTGTACCCATTTCTGTGAAATTTAAATGACAACAAAAGGATTCACAAACACTACTAATCAAAGAGAAAGGACCAAGTAGAACTTAGCTGAAAGAATTCAGACTGGATTGGAAGAAACATATAAGTTAGAGCAGAAGAAAATGCCAACAATAAAATATATCCAAGGCTCATACTGCAGTGCTCCAAGAAGGGTTAGATAAACCTGATTATAACCAAGCTTTATATTCAAAAGTGGAGCCAGCTAAAGTATCTCAAGGCCACACCTGTCCCTATGACCGAAGAGAAATGAGTGAAACTAAACTGGACAGTCTCACTGTACTATTTCCCCTATGGAGATGTTGCTGGCATCCTTCAGTCTCAGAAGACTATGGTATCGTGCTCTGAATGGTGGTTCTGGAACAGAGTGTCCTCTCCAGTGCGCGAAGCCTGGGTAAAGTAGATATGGAGGATAGACTGTTTCCCATGCAGCAAATTCCCCCTCTCCACGTTGCTGAAATGGTCCAATGGAAAGGCAGAGGCCAATATGGTTGGTTCCAGCGGCGTCGCAGGAGTTGCCAGATTCCTGGAGTAAAGGTAAGCATTGATAATATGCTCATTCACTAACAAAAATTCTCTCTCTTAACACTTGAGAAGATACTTTAAAGACTAGAAGAAGCAGGACAATACTTTAAAAAAAAAAGGTTCTTTTTCATGAACCCAGAAGTACAGTACTATACTTGAATTATAGGATTGAAAAAATCCATCCTATGGCAGTGAAACTCAGAACTACTGAAAAAGCACCTGCACCACAAAACACAAAGACTATGTTAACCACAAACTGGAATTAATATAAATTTGTTGTCTGAAGGAGACTAATAAATGGCTGCAGCCAAACCTTTTCCTGACTGGATCACTGAGTGGAGGAAAACTGATTGAACATAAACCCCTGGACCTCGTGAATCAGAATTTCTGACATTAATATCAGAAACAACTATGCTTGAAAATGAACAGAAGGAACATTTAATATCTTGTTGTTATTCACAATGTGTAGACTAAGGGCCCAATCCTACCCAATTTTCCAGTGCCAGTGCAGCCATGCCAATGGGGCGTGTGCTGCATCCTGCGGTGGGGAGGCAGTCATAGAGTCCTCCTCAAGATAAGGGAACATTTGCTCTCTTTCCTTGGGCCTGCATCAGCACTGGAAATTTGGGCCCTCAGGCATCAGAATGCAGAAATCCTCTATGGCTATTTCATTTGCAATAACTTGCAGCATGATTTATTTCTGCATCTAGATTCTGCAAAATGTACATGCACAGTCTTTATGCAAAACTAAGACACAATTAAAACAGGACAACTTTCCTATAGACCTTCCATATAGGAAATTCATGCAAACTATAGTAAATAGTAACAGGAGACGCATTTAATGATGCCTCTGTGCTCCCATCAACATATGCACACACAGTAAAAGAGAGACGGCACATGCATGGACAAATGAGAATATAGGCATGCTCCCATATCCACAGGGGGTTCCGTTCTTGAACCCCTGCAGATAGCAGAAACCATGGATACAGGCAAATACCCATCCCCGCGATCCGGGGACCCTCTCCAGAGGCCTCCTAATGAGGCACTGAAAACATCACTTCCGATTTCTCTGTGAAACCAAAAGTCATATTATTTGCACTTCCAAGTTCAATATGAACTTGGCAAAGGCCGGGGATGGACGTCCTCTGCTGGGCTCAGACTCGCCTCCAGAAGTGAAGGGAGTGGAGCTGCCATTGCCTCCAAGAGGAGGGGGGGTCACACAGGTCGTTGCATGCTGAGGGGCCCTGGAGCCAACCCACGGATGAGTGAAACTGCAGATACAAGATCCAAGGTTATGGGGGCCCCCCCGTATTCTATATGTCAGTGTTTCTCAAACTGTAGGTCGGGACCCACTACATGGGTCATGAACCAAATTCAGGTGGGTCCCCATTCATTTCAATACTTTATTTTTAATATTTTAGACTTGATACTACCATGGTATGTGACTGCATTTGGAGAAATGTTACAGACCTGTACTTTTAACAAGCTACTATGTATATTCTTTTAATTGGTAGTAAATGGGACTTACTCCAGGGTAAGTATGGGTAGGATTGCAGCCTAGGATTGTTTTAAAATTTTTCTGCTTGATGATGTCAGTTCCGGTCATGACATGACTTCCTGATCCTGACAGATTCTCATTCTAAAAAGTGGGTCCCAGTGCTAAATGTGTGAGAACCATTGCTATATGTGCATTTTGCACACCATTTCCTTCCTAGACATGCTAATTATAATCTACAATTATAGCAGTCTTAAGAAGTGATTACACTTGTGTGCTCACCAGAGGCCAGTAGCAATGGTCCTCAAAAAAGCAGTCTTCAAGCAAATAGCACCTGCTTCATCCTCCATCGTCAGCAGTTACCACTATTAGGCAACTTCACCACTTTAACAATCAAGTTTTTGTTTTAGTTGTTATACAGATTCCAAGTGAGATGTTTTGGCAAGGTGAAAAATGTTTTAAAATAAGTTACAAAATGTTTGGGGGGGAATTGATGTCTGTCATGGTGAGTGGGAGACAGTGTTTTTCTATTGTGGATTTTGGTAAGTTTTTGCTGCCTTTTAATTAGTTTAATTTAAATTTGATTGTTTTATGAACCTTCTTGTTGTTTTTATCTGATGGTAAGCTGCCTTGGGTTGCCCTAGGCAGGAAAGGTTTCGTAAAAATGTTTTAAATACAAAATAAAATATGCACATTGCTTAAAAAATTCGACCAGGCTATTTTCATATGTGAACATGGAATACACTTGAAAAAATAATGGCAGATGTGCAGAGTAATCTTTTGTATTTACTAAGAAATGTCCCGCTCTACTAAATGCTTAAGACTGCAATTATATGAATACAATCTATACAGTATTTGTTATGCAATATATTCTGCTACAGTTCAGTACAACTTTTATATTAGCGTTTAATGTCATCACTTTTATCAAAATGTGAGAATTATTAGTTTTTTGAAAGGTGTTTCTAGTTCCGCAATTGCACAAAAAAATGAATATCAACAGAGAGATAAAAGCTTGAATTTACAGAAAATTATATTTCAAAATCCGAAGTGAAGTGCATGAGCTGGAAAACTGGGGATTAATAGCACCAAGATTCTTGGTAATTCCAACTGGCTGAAAAATTCAACTGGTGTGAAGGAGCTTGACACATTTCAACATGCCAGGAATTGTTTCTACAAATGAAATTCTCCCAAAAAACACACAGTTGAAGACATGCTGCTTATGGAAACAAACAAATGCTGCTAGACAAACAATAACTATCTCTTCTGTTGGAATACTATCAGTCTTTGGAGAATCCGAAATGGTTTCATTTGATATACAATATGTACAGAAAACTCTTTTTGACCATTAAGATCAGATAGCTTCACTGATTGAACAAGAACGCAATGCATCCTAAGAACTAACATGGTATCATATCACAGGTCACTGTATTGAGCAAGTTGTTTAAATGTGAACACCATACTTAGAGTACGCACTATCCCCTATCTGTAAGGGGTAGATAAGGAAACAAGTGTAGCTCCACATTTACAAATCAAAATTAAAAAAAAAAAATACTGGGGCCTTTGTACTGTAGTTCTGCCAGTTTTTGTCACATTTTTGTGAATGACCTGAAAATAAACTTCAGAAGGGAAAAAACAAGACACTGGTGAAGATGAAGAAATGTTCCCTTTTTTCTCCCTTTTCATTTCCACCCTGCTTCACTAGTCCTATTAAGAGGATCCTTATACAAAAACTGCCTTGCTGGGCATAAATCATGGCAGAGTGATGTAGTTCCATGCCACACATGTCACTACATAAGCTATGTTCCCTTGCTAGGGCTTAATGGCTCTGGATGCTAGACTGGTGACTGAATTGGGTTAAGCTGGGTGCGGAAGGTAGGAAGTAGTACTGGGTGAGGACAGGATTCCAAATAATTTGGCCACTTCATCAATGTCCCGAACTCCACTGCTTTCCCTATGCCCCTGGTCCTGTCCCCTCCTTTTCTTACTCTCTTGCTTCCATGGCAAGAGCAAGAGGAGGGTCAAGCCTACAGCAACTGTGGCCTGTACAATTCTGTCTTAAGATACACAGAAGCATGATCAAGACACATGACAGGACATACCTCTGTTATGTTCTTGCCTTTGCATAGCTAATACAGCCTGTACGCAACTAAACTAGAAGATCATTCCATGTTGAGGGCTACTTTGTACATTACTTTCTGACACAGAGATTCAAATTCCTCAGAAAAATGAAAATGAAAGAAACATCTACAGAAGTTACTACAGTCAGCCTGCATCTAACATGAGGGTTACATTCCAGAGTCAATTCATAAAGCTAAAATTGCTTATACTCAAAATTAAGCTTGAAAATCCTTTACAAAATAAAAACACATGTTGTTGCTTTAAAAGTTACAAGAGGTGGGTAGGAACCAACTGAGGACACAGCAGGTTTATTCTCCAGTCTCAGGTTTACTCTCAGGCACCAGTATTTAGTAAGTGAAAGTCTTTTCATTTGCTATAATGATACTGTATATACTTTATGCTTGAATAAACATTTATAAGTTAGTTTGCATGTGCGTGCACCAAGACCTAAGAATATGGTACTTTTGGACTAGACAAAGACATTCCCGCCCCCTTCTCCATCTGCAGTATACTCGATTGGCATTTAAGTAAAAAAACTGTGGTATGCATAAAACTAATCACATTAAAGCAATCCTATACATCAGAGGTTCTCAAACTTTGAGGGAGCTTTACTCCCTCAGGAA
Source organism: Tiliqua scincoides (assembly GCF_035046505.1). NCBI lineage: Eukaryota > Metazoa > Chordata > Lepidosauria > Squamata > Scincidae > Tiliqua > Tiliqua scincoides. The sequence goes on from NC_089821.1 coordinate 229,494,922, forward strand.
GTTCTTGTGGGGGAGGGGCTAGGGCAGCAATGCAACCCCCAGGATCACGTCGCAAAGGGGGACGCTTTGCACTTACTTCAAGAAGGCAGGGCTGCAGCAGGCTGCAGGAGGTGCGGGGAGCCCTGTGCAGCACTCCCTAAGGCATGGAAGTGCTTTGTGCCCACTTTTAGCAAACATTCCAAGCCTCGGAGAGCACTGCGCAGGACTCCCCATACCTCCTGCAACCTGCTGCAGCCCTGCCTTCTTGAAGTAAGTGCAAAGCACCCCCCTCACCCTCCTTAGCGAGGTGATCCCCAGGGTTGTGTCACTGCCTCCCTCCCCTTCCCCCACCCCTTAAAGGGACAGAGGAAGCATTACACAAACTGGTGGGTCATGACTGACCAGTTTGAGAACCACTGCTATACACTCTTTCTTGGGAGCAAGTTCTTTGAACTTGGTGGGATTTACTTCTGAATCAACATGCATAGGATTGGGCTGTAAGAAACATTTTGTCTACACAGAAAAAAATACAATGAATCTTTATGTGCAAGTTCTAAGCCAAGAGATATGAAAACCAATCTCCAGTGCAAAGTTAGGATTTCCCCCCCCCTCTCATTTAAAATAAAGTACAACAGAACCATTTTTTGTCCTTCTTTCTAAAACAGCTCAGTGAATGTTGGCCAACATGGTAATCTTCTTAACCCATGCATGTTTGTTAGGACTTAACAAGCAACAGAAGACAGCAAAAATAACTGCATCTGCTTCTTACATGTTCACATAGTTTGCAGCTTAGGGTTCCTCTTAAAAAAGAAACCTGAGGAACAGAAGAAGAACTCATAAATAAATTTTAAAAATTAAGAGCTGAGGATACTTTAAAATCAAAAACTTTTCAATTTTTCAACTCATCATTTCCCTACAGCAGTGTACCTTTTAACATTTTCTTTTTTCCTCAAGGATAAACAATGTGAAAGAATCAAATTCATGATAAAACTATTTTCTTACACAGTAGACTATCGTGCATAGTTTTCACACTATTTCATGCCCCCCATTTTGTTATTCCTTATTCTTAAGTCATGCCCGATAGACAGGATGAGATTGATCCTAAACCTCCTTGTTGAAGTGAAGCACAGTGACATGCCAGCATTATAAAAAATTATGCCAGCTTAGCAATACCCCTCCGGTGGTGGGAGCCTGCAAACTCTACCATTACAAGATGGGAAACTGGTTATAGTTTCCCAAACTGGTGAAGAGGGAAAAGCAGGTCTTAAGTAAGAATCTTTTGCTCACTCATCTTGCCTTCAAAAATGGCATAACATACACTTGCAAAAGATGTGGCATAAGTTATAAGACCCTCCCAGAGAGATTCACAGCCCAATCCTTTCTGGGAGTAAGCCCCACTGAATCTAATGGGACTTACTTCTAAGTAGACATGATAGGATTGGGCTGTCAGATGATGGTTTCCTTCCCCACCCACATTTCCTTCTTCTCTGCCCACACAGCCACAATGGGGGATATGAGTCTGACTAGCTCTGCAGCCAATCAGAGTTAGCGATACATAAGCCCTAGTGAGGAAACATATGTTTCACAAACCAGGATATCTGGCATGGGGATAACACATCTGTGATATCATATGTAAAAATGAGGAACACATAAGTGGTGATTTTGTTGTTTGGGCAAAATAAAACCTCTATATAAAGTGTTCCCTTATTAAACACTTAACGCTAGGAAGAAGAAAAATAAATGAAGGACAAATGAATAACACTTGTATTCTAATCCCTCACAGGTGCCTTGCCTCACTCACAAGGCACTTCCTCCATACCTGCAACTGGGACAGCAAGCAAAAAATACATAGGTAAGACATGGAGGGAGAGTTGGCAGCAAGGGGAAATCATATTTTGATGTAGAACATCTGTACTTGATTCCCCCCAAGAGATGGGTGCATAAAGAATTCAAACAGTGATGGCTACAGAGCACCTCCCACCCACTTTTCAAGTATGGGAGATATAAGGGTGGACCATGAAGCAGTATTTACTCAAACTTGGCAATTGTGCCACATGGGGGCACAGGGTAAGGATGTATTGTACATGAAGTATGGAGCAGAACAAACTACAGTATAGAGTTCTAGTCTAACTCCCTGCAGTAGATGGGTGAGTACCATTTCAGTGCTTACTGTCTTTTCCAATAGGTGAAGCTTAAGGAGACTGCTTATGGGATAATCAGCGGTAAACATTTACTGTTGGCAGCAGAATACTTAAAAGATAAGCAGTAACTTTTTGGAGGCAACATTCACATATTCCAAGGCTTGGACTTGAGCTGCCATCATCTCCTGTTGTCCTTGCACTGCTTCCCCCCCCAAGTTACAGGGCATCTTATGGTGGTACATGTTGTAAACTTGGAATTGCTGCTTTACTTCTTCCTTGTCTGTAGGGCTCCAAACCCTCTTCCAAGCAAAATTCTGGTTTCTCTTACTTATGCAACTATAGAAATATGAGCAGTAATGGGAGAAATCCAAATTTAACCATGCGGTGGAAATTGCTTCTCTAGAGCTTTTTCTGACAATGTGTTGCACATGGAGTGGGGTTGTATACTGAGTTGGGTGAGTTATGAGGTTGCTCAACCATGACTGTGCTAATGCTTTCTATGCATTGGGAATATGGGGGTATTGTTGGTGCACAGTGTTGTAATTAGTGAATGGTGCTGAAATTGCTAGTGATGCTGTGGAAGAGAGTGTCACTACATTAGCATTGGGATTCGACAGTACTTGTTCTGCTATTCACTTAAGTGTTCATTCAGCACAGGATCACAACTCTGTTATACTAATACTGACTCTGGCACAGCTGTAAGAATACCAAGGCCACAAGACTGCACTACCCTACTCTTACATGGCAATCTAGTTCATAACATTTACATAGTACCAGCAGGTAATTTCTTTTCATCAATAATTGCCATTTTGAGCATGATGCCAAGTAACTCACAATCCAATCATACACACTGCCTCAGGAGTGATAAACCCCAGAAGGGGAACACAACTCTCATATCAAGATGTGTGAACTACATTATTCTGTTTCTTGTTTTTTGACCAAGGAACATGTAAATGAGAACTGGATATTAGGAACATTTATTAAAGAAAACATGTTCCACAACCAACAAACAGTCAACAGCTTGGGGAAAAAACAGTAAAACAAAAATACAACAACAAGCAAATGAAAAAAATTGGCATTATAGGTTCCTAGCCTAGGGATTCCAAATACAAATGACCACAGGAAAACTCCATTGATGCAACTGGGCTACAAGAAAAACCACATGGGTAAGGAAGGGATGGAGTTTGGGTTGGAGTTGCTCATAGGGACCATGCCTCGAAGGATATCCACTTAAGCCGTCTCAAGAAAAGGGATGGGGCTGCAGATAATTCAATGCCCATGACTGCAGGGTGTTGTGCCCTCCATTTTGACAACGTAGTGAAGTTGTATTCTCTGTTAACAAGTCTCAATAGATCAGGAGTTTTCAACTGCCGTGCTGCAACACACTGGAGTGCTACAAATGGTCTGCAAGTGTGCTGTGGGAGTTTTGGGAGAGTCACTTACTAGAACCATTAGATAATTTGAGCCCCCCACCAACAGCATGGTGGGCCTTGCCAAAAATACTGATGGTGTGCCTTGACAATTTTAATACAGTGTACTGTGAGATGAAAAAGGTAGAAAATAACTGCACTAGATTGTAGCAGAGTCTCCCACACCAGGGGCACAGGGCACATTTATGTAGAAAGAGAGCACTTGTTCACCAACAGCTTTTATTCACTTGCTAGTCCTTGCTAGCAATCAGAGGAACTATGGCATTTGTTGTGTTCCAGCAGTCAACCATTCAGCAAGGACAGGTGTGGATGTCCCCATCTACAGTGCCACATAGAGATGAGCAGCAGTAACTCCAATAAGCAACAGTTATGGGACTGCCAGCTTTTTGTTTGCAGGGCTCCTGTGTTTTTCCAGAATTCATGACAATACTAAAGGTGTTCGTTTCTGGTGAGTAAGATAGGATTACAGCCTAAGTCTTACTGAACACAGTGGGCTTGCTTCTGAGTAAAGTGAATAAAACAGTTTTCAAACACCTCTTAAAGTAACAGACACAGAGCTATCCAGTATGGAAATGCAGTGAAGAAGAAAGCTGCATCTGTTGCTCCTGGCTGTCACACAGCTTTCAAAGGTACGGAGGCATGCAGGAAAAACAAAACACACACAAAAAATTGGCTAGCCTCTCCCTCTGTGAATCTGTCACAACTTGCTTTACCACTAATGCTTTTAATAAACCCCGACCTTTTCTGTTTTCTTCCTCTGTTCTGATGATTAGCAGATGATCCCTCTCATCCACTTGTAACTCATCTCAGCTGTCTGAATAGTAGTAGGTCAAAAAACAACATGCAGGCTAAGGGATCCTAGCAGCACCAAGTGTGTGGTGAATTCAACACTGTGTAAACCAACCAAATGAAGCTGAGGAAGGCATGGATAAGCCAGCAATTATCTGAGGACTACTGATTTGTATACCAGTCACTGGGATTAGCTATCACATTGTTCTGTTTTAGGTGTGTATGATTTGGGTTTTTCCAATTCCTTCTCTTAGAAATCAACATGAGCAGGCTCATGCTTTGAACCTCTTATATATGAGATGTGTGCTTTTCACTCAGTTACTGTTCCCCATAGGGTTTCTTTTACTATAGATTTATAAGACTGGGATCTTTGATGCGTGGGCTTTTATCTCCCTTTTTTGATCTAGAATTATTAATAATAATTACAGCATTTGTATACCACCCTTCTCATACTCTCACAACACATTGTGAGAGTCTTACAGACGCAAGGTGGTTCACATAGACAGGCTATACTAAACTCATCTTTATTACAAATACGTTTTTACAATAATTCTATGAACACTCATAGAACCGTAACTTTTGGTAGCAGGCTCCTCAAAGAGGCTCTGTTAATTATGCAACACTTTTTCAAACAGTAGTTCTTATTGCAGTTTAAATAGCAAAAAAAGAATCAGAAAATTATTCTCTGTGCCAAAGCGACTTTCTACCTAAAAAGAAATGCAAGGGAGACACTAGCCAACAGCCACAGGGAGAGACTCCAAGCTGGAATGAATAGAGATCACTGCTCTCTCGGCTAAATAAGAAAGCCACAACCTTTCAAAAGGTGCCTCTTGCCCTGATGGCAGGGGCACCTCTCCTTCTCCTAGTGGCTCCCTGTGTTGCCCTCACACATACTCACATTTCATATGTTCTCAGCACTGTCTGTGTGGAAGCTCTGGACTTTAGGGGTGGTGGTGCCTAGTACACTGTGCACAACCCTCCTAATCACTTCAATATGCATGATTTCCCAGGCAAAAATGTTTGTTTTTCTACTGGCCAGGGAACTTGAGTACTTGTCTGAAATACTGCTGTAGGAGTAGGCTGTTGTGCTTCTGATTGCAACTGTGCTGGCAGGAGGTGCTACAGATTCTTCCTAGCTGCATGCTTGTGTATGGGAGGGTGTGACCTGTTATGTGATATCATCTTGGTATTGCTACCATTGTTACTTCTATGCCTTAAAAGGGGCCTCCTGTGAATGAGTAATAGTGGGATACCATCAGTAAGCAACTTACAGGATTAATGGGTAGTGACGAGCTTTTAGGGATACATGGATAGGAGCTATTACTAAACTGAGTTTGACATTCGGTTAGGGGAGCAAGCAGTTACACCAGTGCAATTAATGGCGACCACTTTTTCTGGATTATAGAACTGCCCTGTTAGTTTCACTTTCTTCAACTGCCTTCTCATATACATATGGCACAAAACCAGCCATAGGTAAGCACCTCTATCAGCATGAGGGAGGCCTGGTGACTAAGTATCCTGGTGAAAAAGGATCAAGGTAAACAAGTGAGTTAAGCATCCTTGTGTGAGAAGGCACATTCTTCTGTACCTGATGTGTTAACAAGGAACAGCACTGATAGGAGATGAATCCTAAGGAGTTACAATTCTGTAGAAATTTGCAGACTTTTGGTTGTGCTGAAGCCATTTAAGTTTGATCTGGCTGCAGTAAGCCTAAGACTAATTCCAAACTTGAAGATGGGGAAGTTAGTACAATATATAAAGCAAAAAGGGCCACTGTGTAGGTTGAGGGAGAGATGGGTCAGGTTAGAAACTGCAGCAAACACTTAAAATCAGTGTGCAGGTTCAGAAGAAGGATAAATTGCAGGCAATAATAAAATGCACAGCAGTCACACTAAGGAAAAAATTATAGAGGCACTAAGCTGCTGTGGGTGCCCTTTGGGAGAAAAGTGGAACAAAAATTGAATGAATAAGCTTGTAGACAATTTGACTGCACATGAGACAGAAGATAAAGGGGGATTTATGAACTGGTGCCAGACTTGCAAATACCAAGGTTACCTATCCATAATTGCTAGCTAAAATGTTGTAGAGATTGGGGGGGGGGCAAGGGTGCAAAGGTCAACAAACTCCTTTGCAAAGTCAGGGTGAAAGGCAGAAAAGAGTTTGAAAAGCAAACCCAACAGGGCTAGGCAGTAGCCTGGACTAGTTCCAAGGAGAAGTCAGGCAAGAGAGCCAAAACTGCTTTCCTGGGGAAAGGGGTGTGTAGGGAAGCATTTCAACAAGTGCTTGAGTGATGGCTTACAAAAGGATGGCTGCTCAGAGAGCACGAGAACAGACTTTTGGTTGTCTGCAGGGAAGGAGAGACAGGCTGGAAAGGAAGAGAGCAATCCAATACTTGCCCTAGGTGCCAGCTGGCACAACAGTCCTTGGGTTGCAGAGGGAATGGAGGTGTTTGATGCAGTATCAGTGGGTAAATGAGGGACCTACATGTGGGCACCAATGAACAAACTCTGCACAAGAACCAACAAACAAAAAATACAAGGGGTTTGTGACCCACTTCTTTAATATCCTAAACTTGCATAGGATCTTTTGTGGGGTAAGCTCATCCTTTCATTTGAGTATTGAAGGCCCTTGATTGCTCATCCCTGGTTTGAGATGGGTGGTACTTTTTTTGCACCCTGCCAACGGTATAGCCACAAACTCTTGGTTTGCTTTGGATTCTAGGGCTTCAGTTAACATGCTGCTTTTGATTAGATTTAGTGAGAAAAGCTAGGGTTGGAGATTTCTCTTTTGTGGGGGAAGGAGATTAAAGGGGGACATAGCTGAGACTTACATAAATATACATGATATGGCTAGAAAAGTGTTTCTCCCTCTTTCAAATATCTAGGACCAGAGGTCACATTCAATCAAACTGACTAGCAGGAGATTTAGCATTGGCAAAAGGAAATACTTCTTCACAAAGTAATTTCCCTGAGGAATTTATTGCCGCTGGATGTGATGACCACTAGCTGGCATGCTTTAAAAGGGGGTTGGTCAAATTATCTAGGCAGGTCTGCCAATGACAACTGGCTATGACATACCTCAAAGTTCAGTGGGAATATGCCTGTAAATACCAGCTGCAGGGAAGGAACGGCAGGAGACCAAGTTCCCTTTTTTCTTGGTGGGCTTCCCAGAGGCAACTGGTGGACCACTGAGTGAGGCCAAATGCTAGAGTGGATGAGCATTTGGCCCAAACTAAACTAACATGTCTCATGCTCACCTGTAAATTTCACTCTTTTCAAGGGTAGAGGTGAACACATGCCTAAGGTCCAGTGAAGATGTAATTTTGCTTTTCTGTAATCCATGGCTTGCAAGCAGAAGTTAGTCTCCAGAACAAACGTGTCTCCTCTTAAATTATTTAGCATTACAATTGTATCAACTCTTTCCATGGCTGTGCTAAAGCCTTGTAAAATCAGGTTTTGAAAGCAGTTTGAAGTGAGTTTGCTAACTTTGATCAACAACAGTAACCATTAACACAGGCCAACACACATTTTGCTTCCTTAAACGTTACACCAATTCCTGGGTATATTTGGGGTGCTGATTCCAAAAATCGCATCCGCTTTGCCCTATCAAGTCTAGTTTTGGAGACATGGCATAGCCTCATTAGTGAATGGTTCAAGCAGCTTCCTCGTGAGGAAGCATACACCATGGCTTCCTGGTGCGTCAGTCTGCGTCACTGCGTGATTGCTCCACTTTCACTTTCTGCAGGCTGGAGGGCCCTGCAGATGCTCGCATGGGGCTGCTTGCACCCCAGGAAGGCTGCTGCAAGGACTGGTGAGTGCATCCCAGTCCCTGCAGCCACCCCCCAGCAATGCAACTCATTGCTGCCTTCCCCCCTGCCCACACTGCCTCCCTCCCCTCCCCTGCAAGCACTTACTTCGGCTTTCAAAATCCCAAAGAGTTTGAAAACTGCAGCTTTAGTCTCTTGGTACTTGCTTCCCAGGTCGGCAACTAGTTTTCCTGGAGGGCCATGAGGAAAAGCAAGTGAGGAGTTGTGCGAAGTACTTCCAACTTGCACCCGCTAAAGTGCCCTGCCACAAATTATGCTCCTCCAGATGCCACTTTTTCCACACATCTTTTGTCTTTAGGTTGGTAACTGTGTAGCCAGGTGGAAGCTTCCTAAGGATCTGGATTTGGTTCATGGGCCTACTGCTGAGCTGTAAACTGGCCTGAGTAATTTTTGTACCTGCAGGATTTTGCTATGGGCTTCAGAACTTTCAGTTGGAGCTGACTAGATACTTCTAACTAACAAGTAGAAGTATAGTATATTCTTCCATAGGAAAGAAAAACGAAATAAAGTTCGCTTTATGCCTCAAATGAAATTTCTTCTTGAAACTACTAGTATCTGAATATTAGTGGGAGCAGAGGCGAAGACAACCTGTTTCAAACCTGTATACACAAGTATACAATTAAATATGGATACATGAAATCTCTTAAATCGGTTGAACTGTACATATTCTAAATATGAACTTCTCACAAATGCGTAAAGACTCATTGTGATATCTGCTGTTTTATTCAGTTTTTAATAAGTCCAAATATTGAATTTGCTTCTCCTGAGCTACACACACACAATATAGATATATATGGAAGAACTTTTTGTATCAAGACATAGAATAAGCCTGCAGCATGACCCCCATAGTCAAAACGTAACTCTGCAAGTCTATACAAAGATTTGCTTGTCTAAGAACAAGACTAGCAGCACAATCCTATGCATGTCTACTCAGAAGTAAACTCCATTGAGTTAAGTGGAACTTATCAGGTAAGCTCATACAGTATAGGATTGCAACCTTAATTTTCCACTGCTGTCATTTCTTCTTTGTTCATGCCTCTTAGAGCAGGGGTGTCAAACTCATTTCATACAGAGGACCAAAGTTAGCATTCAGGGCTCCAGCTGAGGGCCGGATGTGATGTCATTAAACAGAAAGTGACATTAAGCAGCTAATGGCCAGAAATCGGACCCTGTTCTTATATAAAAACTCATTAACTGCATATGACAAAAGAGAAAAATCACAAATCTTGATCATAGGTCAACATTTGGGAAGGCCCAATTTTCATGTGGGCTGCCATTTCAGCTGTAACACCTCAGCAGCTGAGAGCCTGAGGGCCGGATAAAAAGCTTCGGGCCACATCCTGGGCCTTATGTTTGACACCCCTGTCTTAGAGATTATGGTCTAGCATTCCATAACTCGTCTAGCATACCATAACTCTTCTACCACTGCCATCCATGCACCACTGATTACTAGGATGAGTCATCTGGCAATCATTGCCAAGCCTTTATTATTGACGATGAGGAGATATTGCATGCCTTTCTGCCATTATGAGGAAAAGGGAACATAGTTTCCCATAGGGAAGCTAATATTTCTGAGAGTAGAAGGAATATACACATTTTAGCCTGAAATTCATTGTCTATTGTAGACTCTACAATAACCTGTAAGAGAACTCTCAATTTATGAGCTCCACCTAAATTACCCAGGAACCACATTTTCTTCACAAGCTCAGTTTTGCGACATCTAGGGCCCACTCCTATCCAACTTCCCAGCACTGATGCTGCTATACCTTTTGATAGAACACAGACATTTCAACACAGTTTTTCTATTGCATTCTGCTGTAAATTACATATTGAATGGTATATAACATGAAAGTATTATTCCTACAAATGTAATTTTAGCTAGTGGTGTCACACTAGTGGTGTCACTCTCCTGTATGTGTCACCCAGTGCAGCCTGCACCCCCGCCCCACTAGCGATGCCATTGCTCCCTACAACCTTAACGTGAATGCTAAAGGGGCAGTTCTGTGAAAACATTTTAGTTCTTTGACTGACTTGTCTGTCATAGGGCGCAATCCTAACCCCTTATGTCAACGCTTTCTAGCACTGACATAGCGTTGCCAATGGGACATGTGCTGCATCCTGCAGTTGAGTGTCACGGAGGCCTCCTCAAGGTAAGGGAATATTTGTTCCCTTACCTCAGAGCTGCATTGCCCTTATGTCAGGGAAAGCTGGAAAGCACTGACATAAGGGGTTAGGATTGCGCCCATAGTCTCTGATTTCAGTGAACCTACTGGCAGGCAAAGTTAGGTTTACCTTACAAAGTTCTATTTATAGGGAAAGTAAGCTGAAAGCTACGAGTTTAGGTGTATATTGGGTACAACATATTTTGTAAAAGAGTTTTTTTCTTTGTGAGGAACAAACTTAAACTAAGCTATATTGCATGTAGTATATGTGTTACTGGATGACTTCAGTATTATTAAAGTTCTTTTTCTCCTCCAGAGGATATTACTCTTTTGCTGAAGATCCCTTCAAGAGCTATTGCTGTGATTAGAGAGATCCTTCATTAGGTATTTGCAAATAAGACTGAAACATGTTTATTACATAATTTTATAATAGGAAGTTTTGCAATTTCTTCCAGAATGTTTATACTAGATAACAGGAAACTGGTAAATCATTTACAAAATTTTCCAAAATCCAACTAGCTGTTAATTATTTGGATCAGCAAACTTATGAAACAGGAAAATGTCTAGATTTTTCCTGACATATCTGAAGGAATAGGTGCAATATCTGATAATTTGCACAATTTAAGAGAACTGCAATTTGTTCCAAGGAATGAAGATACAGGCTGAGTCAGGGTTCCATCCCCAGAACTCACATGGATGGCAAAAATCACATTAAAGCAAATCCATTTAAAAAACAGTGTCCCTTTGCTAAGTGATTTAAAAACAGCCTTGCTGATCTTTGTGTGATGCAAGACAGAATCATTAGGCAGACAATCCAACAATCAGTCTCTCTCCAGGTGCTTAGAAAGGCTTCACTCCCAGCCAACTACCACCCAGTGTGAAACACTGGGGGGGAAAGCAAAGTGATTCTTTCTTTCATGTGCTGAAGGGGAAAGGAGGAGTTACTTGCCTTGGAGTAAAACTGCTCTACATGCCTGGAGAGAGAATGATTGATGGATTGTCAGCCGGCTGGCCTATCTAGGCTATTAACAAGGCTATTGTTAAATGACTTTTTGCCTTTAATTTAAAGCGCCCTTCTCAATGTGTTGAGATAAAACTGCAGGTGAGAAATCTGTGGATAATTAGGTTATACCTACTGCTTATGGGTATGAAAATCTATTTGGAGGGAATTATGCAAACTTGGGCAGGAGGGGAAAAAAGGTACAAAGGAAGGCAAGTAAGGGATGGAAAGACAGCTCCCACCATTATTTTCATGGATGATTTGAACTGTGCAAGCAGATTTCAAAGTTGTTCCTTTCAGTTAGTCCTGCAGATCACTAGATGCAGGTGATCAAATTATAGTACCAAATGTCTGAATAGGTCATATAAGTAATCTTAAATAAAATACTACAGCAGTGGGATAATTAACTTTTTGTAACTTTCTTCTCATCACGTTGGACATAATTTGGACACTTATTAGGATGGAAAGAAAAAAAATTACAATCAAATATACAATGATAATAAATTCATATCTGAATCAAAGGATCATTAAAAAATTAACAGCTTTACTTCTCTATTTCCAGCATGGAAAAAATGTTCCATTCTGGAACCACCAGTGGATAAAAAAAAATCAGTGGATACCAAATCAGTGGGAAAATAGCTTTAAAGATCCACTTCCAGGTTTTTTTGCTTCTCCACTGTCACCCTGGAATGCATTAGTATAGATGCTATATTGCATTCGGTCACTAGATGGGGTGAATAAGAGAATCTAGTGGAATGAAATTATAATTATTTAATAGTGCGAAGGTGGAAAATTGTATTTTGGTGCTATTTGCCTTGTTACAAGGCATTTAAAGGGGGACCTCAGTATCAGTGGTGAGTCAAATCAGTGGATACTGAGGTCCTGCCTGTAACCATGGATAGGAAGCGTTTCTAATAAAATGAAATGATTGTGGAATGGATCAGTTGCCAAGATTAAATTTTTATTCCAGAAGGTTCCAAAACACATTATCACTAAAGAAAGTTAAATAAGGATATTTAAATAAATAAATGTGTTCTCTGAAAATACTAAAAATAATATTTATTTAAACATGTTATATGCTCCCTCCCACTAGGGGACTAAGGGCCCAATCCTATCCAATTTTTCAGTGCTGGTGCAGCTGTGCCAGTGGGGTGTGCACTGCATCCTTTAGTCTGGAGGTAGTAACAGAGGCCTCCTCAAGATAAGGAAGTGTTTGAGGTTGTATTTCGGTGCTGAAAAGTTTGATAGGACTGGGCCCTAAGGCTGCAATCCTATACACACTTACCTAGGCATAGGTCACACCAAGCTCAATTGGCCTGAATAAACATGCATAGGATTGAGCTATCAAAGCAACTTAAGGAAGCAATTAAACTGTCATTACAAATCATATAATAAAAAGCTAACAGTAGCAATAAGCCACTTTAACCAAAGCAAACAATTAAAAGTTACAGCAACTAAATCATGAGAGCTCAGGAAATGCCTGCTAGGAGACCTGACTTCAGAGAAAAACCAACAGGAATGAGGCCAATGTGCACTGCAAGGCTGCAATCCTGTACACAGTTACCCAAGAGCGTCTTAGGAGTGTCTCACTGAATACAAAAGGACTTACTTCTCTCTCTCTCTCTCTCTCTCTCTCTCTCACACACACACACACACACACACACACACACACACACAGAGGACTGTACTGGAAGTGATAGGTATTTCCAGGAAAAAAGCACCAGGGCATGCAAGAAAGTTTCCCTTCCAGATGGGTAGATTTGTATGGAGGAAGATAGTCCTTCAAGGAGGACTGTTCCTAGAAAAATGCAACTCAAGCAGTGCGTGCCGGAGTATACACACGCGCGCATGTGTGTGCACATAGTCATAAAAACTAAATGCTTTAAAGCTGACTCTTCTGCAGGGGAAATGATAGTCACTTTTTATGTATTTATCAAGGAAACATATTTGATACTAATTCCCTTGTGCCACAAATGAAAACAATGTTGTTTAAGAACATAAGAACAGCCCCACTGGATCAGGCCATAGGCCCATCTAGTCCAGCTTCCTGTATCTCACAGCGGCCCACCAAATGCCCCAGGGAGCACCCCAGATAACAAGAGACCTCATCCTGGTGCCCTCCCTTGCATCTGGCATTCTGACATAAACCATTTCTAAAATCAGGAGGTTGCGCATACACATCATGGCTTGTACCCCATAATGGATTTTTCCTCCAGAAACTTGTCCAATCCCCTTTTAAAGGCGTCTAGGCTAGACGCCAGCACCACATCCTGTGGCAAGGAGTTCCACAGACCAACCACACGCTGAGTAAAGAAATATTTTCTTTTGTCTGTCCTAACCCGCCCAACACTCAATTTTAGTGGATGTCCCCTGGTTCTGGTATTATGTGAGAGTGTAAAGAGCACCTCCCTATCCACTCTGTCCATTCCCTGCATAATTTTGTATGTCTCAATCATGTCCCCCCTCAGGCGTCTCTTTTCTAGGCTGAAGAGGCCCAAACGCCGTAGCCTTTCCTCGTAAGGAAGGTGCCCCAGTCCCGTAATCATCTTAGTCGCTCTCTTTTGCACCTTCTCCAGTTCCACTATGTCTTTTTTGAGATGCGGCGACCAGAACTGGACACAATACTCCAGGTGTGGCCTTACCATAGATTTGTACAACGGCATTATAATACTAGCCGTTTTGTTCTCAATACCCTTCCTAATGATCCCAAGAATAGAATTGGCCTTCTTCACTGCCGCCGCACATTGGGTTGATACTTTCATCGACCTGTCCACCACCACCCCAAGATCTCTCTCCTGATCTGTCACAGACAGCTCAGAACCCATCAGCCTATATCTAAAGTTTTGATTTTTTGCCCCAATGTGCATGACTTTACACTTACTGACATTGAAGCGCATCTGCCATTTTGCTGCCCATTCTGCCAGTCTGGAGAGATCCTTCTGGAGCTCCTCACAATCACTTCTGGTCTTCACCACTCGGAAAAGTTTGGTGTCGTCTGCAAACTTAGCCACTTCACTGCTCAACCCTGTCTCCAGGTCATTTATGAAGAGGTTGAAAAGCACCAGTCCCAGGACAGATCCTTGGGGCACACCACTTTTCACCTCTCTCCATTGTGAAAATTGCCCATTGACACCCACTCTCTGCTTCCTGGCCTCCAACCAGTTCTCAATCCATGAGAGGACCTGTCCTCTAATTCCCTGATTGTGGAGTTTTTTCAGTAGCCTTTGGTTAGGGACCGTGTCAAACGCTTTCTGAAAGTCCAGATATATAATGTCCACGGGTTCTCCCGCATCCACTTGCCTGTTGACCTTTTCAAAGAATTCTATAAGGTTCGTGAGGCAAGACTTACCCTTACAGAAGCCATGCTGACTCTCCCTCAGCAAGGCCTGTTTGTCTATGTGTTTTGAGATCCTATCTTTGATGAGGCATTCCACCATCTTACCCGGTATAGATGTTAGGCTGACCGGCCTATAGTTTCCCGGGTCCCCCCTCTTTCCCTTTTTAAAAATAGGCGTGACATTTGCTATCCTCCAATCTTCTGGCACTGTGGCCGTTTTGAGGGACAAATTGCATACCTTAGGCAAGAGATCTGCAACTTCATTCTTCAATTCCTTAATAACCCTTGGGTGGATGCCATCAGGGCCCGGTGACTTATTGATCTTTAATTTATCAATGAGGTCTGAAACATCTTCTCTTTTAACCTCTATCTGACTTAACTCCTCGGTTAGGAGGGGCCGTTCGGGCAGCGTTATCTGCCCGAGGTCTTCTGCCATGAAGACAGATGCAAAGAACTCATTTAATTTCTCCGCCATCTCTAAGTCTCCTTTTATCTCCCCTTTCCCTCCCTCACCATCCAGAGGGCCAACCGCTTCTCTGGCGGGTTTCCTGCTTCTAACATATTTGAAGCTTTTATTATTCCCCTTAATGTTGCTGGCCATGCGTTCCTCATAGTCTCGCTTGGTCTCCAGTATCACCTTCTTACATTTCTTTTGCCACAGTTTATGTTCCTTTTTATTCTCCTCATTAGGGTAAGACTTCCATTTACGGAAGGAAGCTTCCTTGCCCTTCACAGCCTCTCTAACTTGGCTGGTTAGCCATACAGGCACCCTCCTGGATTTAGTGGAACCCTTCTTTCTTTGCGGTATACACCTCTGCTGGGCCTCTATTACTGTTGTTTTAAATAGCCTCCATGCACTCTGGAGAGATTGGACTCTTTTTACCCTCCCTTTCAACCTCCTTCTAACCAGCCTCCTCATTTGAGGGAAGTCCGCCCGTCGGAAGTCAAGGGTTTTTGTGAGAGATTTGCTTGGTATTCTTCCCCCAACG
Source organism: Tiliqua scincoides (assembly GCF_035046505.1). NCBI lineage: Eukaryota > Metazoa > Chordata > Lepidosauria > Squamata > Scincidae > Tiliqua > Tiliqua scincoides. The sequence goes on from NC_089821.1 coordinate 229,510,575, forward strand.
TGCACGTCAAAACGGATCGCAGCATGATCACTGTTCCCCAATGGCTCAGTAACGTTTATATCTCTAACCAGGTCCTGCATGCCGCACAATATTAAATCCAGAGTCACCTGTCCTCTGGTGGGCTCCGTGACTAGCTGCTCTAAGCCACAGTCATTTAGCACGTCAAGAAATCTGGTTTCCTTACCGTGACCAGAACACAAATTGACCCAGTCAATATGAGGATAATTGAAGTCCCCCATGATTACAACCCTGTCCCTCCTTGTCACCTCCCTGATCTGTTTCCTCATTTCAAGGTCCCCATCCGATTTCTGGTCTGGAGGACGATAGCACGCTCCCAATATTACATCGCTGCACAAGCCTGGTAATTTAACCCACAGAGATTCTGCGGTGGAGTCGGACCCACCTTCAATCTCTACTTTGCTGGATTCTATCCCTTCCTTAACATAAAGGGCCACCCCACCTCCAACACGCCCCTGCCTGTCCCTCCTGTAGAGTTTGAGCAGTCCATCATTCAGAGCCCAATCCTATGCATGTCTACTCAGATGTAAGTTCCATTATAGTCAATGGGACTTACTCCCATGTAAGTAGGGATAGGACTGTAGCCTCAGCATACTAGTGGGGCAAAAGCAAAATAGGAAGAAAATAAATAGCCCAATCATGTCTACTCAGAAATAAGTTCCAGTGAACTCAATGGAACTTACTCCTACAATAGTGTGCATAGTATTGTAGCCTTGTTATCTTGTTATCTGGTGTGCTCCCTGAGGCATTTGGTGGGCCGCTGTGAGATACAGGAAGCTGGACTAGATGGGCCTATGGCCTGATCCAGTGGGGCTGTTCTTATGTTCTAAAGATCTTACTACAATCATACTATAACTGTGGGCTACCAAGTTAGATTGCCCCAGCTGCTGCTTGGGGGTAAATGGCTTTTGCAAAGCTCCCTCTCCTCCTTTCACACACACACACACACACACACACCCCAGTACTGGGGCCTTGTGGGAGGGCCCTCACTCTCAATGCTTCTGTTGGTCTCCTCTGGCGGCAGCAGCTGCTGATTTCAACTAGGGGGATGCTGAAGGCCTGATTCTAAGCTGTGGCCATCCTAGTTGCCCTTCAGGTCCTGAAAGCCTGCTGCAAATACTCACTTTGGCCTAGAGAGTAGGGGGGACTCACATGGAACCTCACTGCTCCTTACGGATGGAAGTTGATGCTGGCTGTCCTACTGCTGTCTTCTCTTGGTATCTACTCTCATGCGGGTGGGGAATGAGTTTGCAGCACTGTGTGAAGGCTCACTACACAGGGTTAGGAACAACATGGATAGCAGTAAGATGATGCCTGTAGCTCCCAGGGGTCTCCAGCTCCCTGCTCAAGTGCCACATGAGGCAGAGTCAGAGTGTTCCCATTAGGTATTTAGAGGGGAATTTTAAAATGGCATCTTGGAAAAAAATGTACTGCACACATAGAGCTCAGGATGGCCACCCAAATAGCGCTATCTAAGGGATGGACCTGATTCTAAACTGTAACAAACACTCTGAATCACTCCTAGAAAGAAAACTTGTAACCACAGCTAGAACAGAGGTGAATCATAGACATGAGGTAGATGTCTCATGCCTTAGACATGACGAAGGCAAGAGGGTCTTCATGAGGTAATTAAACAATATACTGGTTTAGAGCAAACTGTAAACTTTATATGGAAAAAATTCAGAACAGGGCTATACCCCATATTACTGAAATATCTCCTACAGACAAAGATAAAATAAAAGGGATAGGGCATACTGTTTTGGAAACACATGGTTGTATTCTAACCTTTGATGGAGAGCAGTTCCACCACTAGAAGCTGCTCCCCCATGCTGAAGGAGTGTTGCAGTCTTGGGAGAACCTGAAGATGGAGCAGTGCTCTGCCGAAAGTTATAAAATATATCAAATTTTATCTAAACCAGGGGTGTCAAACATAAGGCACAGGGGCTGGATGCGGCCCGCAGAAGCTTTTTATCTGGCCCTCAGCTTATTATACTGAGTCTCACTGCTGAAAGGGTGGCCCACATGATAATTGGGCTCCCCCATATCTTAAAATATGATCAAGATTTGTGTATTTTCTCTTCTGTCAATTGCAGCTAATGAGTTTCTACACAAGAACAGTGTGCTTATTTCTGGTTTTGACCTGTTTAATGACATCACTTCCTGCCAAATTACATAATCACTTCCAGCCCTCAGCAGGCATCATGAATGATATGTATGAAATGGGTTTGACACCCCTGATCTAAACTATTACCAGACACAGGGATAAAGTTCAAGACATTTGAGCCCCAGGTTCCAATTCCAGGCATCACAATTTAGGAAAGACACAGCCAAACTGAAGCAGATTCAGAGAAGGGAAACAAAGATTGTCAGGGGGCCTAGAAAACTATCCTATGAGGGAACTCAGTATAAAAAAATTAATAAGTCTGATTTAAAATAATATTTCTTAATTTAAAATTTTTATCCAAAGTGGCACAAAATTAACTAGTGGCAATAAGTGGCACTTATTAACTTGTTTTTAGTTAACTGAAGTGGGGACTTGTACTTATGCTGATTCAGGCTATGCTTGTATAAAGCTAAGCTACTGGTTTTGCATACATGTTTTTTTCACTGTCTCAACCAATGCCTGCATCAATTGATTAAAACTGCAGAAACTCACTGTAGTTGCCATATATTTGTTCACCTTTTAGGCACCACAAAACTGTTATTTACGAAACTAGCAGTGATGCTGCATTCCATGAATGGCATGCATGACCTAAAAGGTTGATGCCAAAACATGGAATAAGGGGTAGTTGGCCTTGATGTCTACCTATAGTGGCATTAACCCACTTCTGCTCAGCCCACAGATGTACACATTTGATTCCTGTTGCGCATATGCAATGTTGGATAGAAATGGCTTAAAACAAAATAATGAATAGCAGGGAAATATCTGAAGTCTTCTTTCTCTGTAATCAGAGACTTAAACATGAGGTAAGATAATGGAATTTAAAGGGAGAAACTTTGCTCTTGTTAGGAGAAGTTAAAAAGAACTGAAGACAGTTATAGTAAAGTTTGCACAAAGTTGCCTGGAGGCAGTTGGGATTTGGATGAGGGCAAACAAGCTGAAATTAAATCAGAGGTCATCCTGGTGCAGAAATCCACGATGCGGGTGCTGGACTATCACCCTGCTCTGAATGGGGTTGCACTCCCCCTGAAAGAGAAGGTTTGCAGCTCCTCCTAGATGTCGGGTGTGGCCAAGAGCGCCTTTATCCAGCTGCGGCCGTACCTGTCTCGGGCGGATCTGGCTATGGTGGCCCATGCCATGGTGACATCAAGATTAGATTACTGTAATGTGCTCTACGTGGGTCTGCCACTGAAGACGGTCTGGAAGCTACAGCCAGTACAGAATGCGGCGGCTCGTGTAGTTGCTGGAGGTTAGTGGTTTGACTCTGTCACATTGCTGCTCTGGTGGCTGCACTGGATGCCGATTCGTTTCCAGGCTGAATTCAAGGTGCTGGTTTTGACCTTTAAAGCCCTAAGTGGCTTGGGACCAGCATATCTGAGAGACTGCCTTCTTCAGTATAGTCCGGTCTGTTGTCTGAGGTCATCAGAAGGGGCCCTGTTGGTTGTGCCATCATGGAGAGAGGTAAGCGGGATGGTGGCCAGAAACAGGGCCTTCTCGGTGGTGCCATCTGCACTATGGAATTCCCTCCCCTTTGAATTGAGGACAGCTTACTCATTAACTTTTTGGCAGGACCTGAAGACTTTATTTATGAAATTCTTCGAGGTCTTGTGTACCTTGGCTCAACGATCTCCGACACTCTTTCTCTCGATACCGAGCTAAACAAGCGCATCGGTAAAACAGCTACCATGTTCTCCAGACTCACAAAGAGTCTGATCCAACAAGAAGCTGACCGAACATACCAAGATCCAGGTCTACAGAGCTTGCGTTCTGAGTACACTTCTGTACTGCAGCGAGTCATGGACTCTTCGCTCACAACAGGAGAGGAAACTGAACGCTTTCCACGCCTCCGACGCATTCTCAGCATCACCTGGCAGGACAAAGTTCCAAACAACACAGTCCTGGAACGTGCTGGAATCCCTAGCATGTATGCACTGCTGAAACAGAGACGCCTGCGTTGGCTTGGTCATGTTGTGAGAATGGATGATAGCCGGATCCCAAAGGATCTCCTCTATGGAGAACTCGTGCAAGGAAAGCGCCCTGCAGGTAGACCACAGCTGCGATACAAGCACATCTGCAAGAGGGATCTAAAGGCCTTAGGAGTGGACCTCAACAGGTGGGAAACCCTGGCCTCTGAGCGGCCCGCTTGGAGGCAGGCTGTGCAGCATGGCCTTTCCCAGTTTGAAGAGACACTTGGCCAACTGCCTCCTTCGAGGCAGACCCTCAAAGGAAGAAAGAAGGAAGGCCCATAGCCAGGGAGACAGACCAGGGAAAGACTGCACTTGCTCCCAGTGTGGAAGGGATTGTCACTCCCGAATTGGCCTTTTCAGCCACACTAGACACTGTTCCAGAACCATCATTCAGAGCGGGATACCATAGTCTTTCGAGACTGAAGGTTGCCAACACACGAGGTCTTACAAGGGTTGCTTTTATAAATTGTCTTTTACTGTGCATTTGTATTTGCTGCTTGATGTGTGTTTTTAATGTTTATTTGTATTTTACCTTGTATTGTATTTTAATCTTGATCGTTAGCTGCCTTGGGTGCCCTTTGGGGAGAAAGGCTGAATATAAATCAATACATAATAATACATAAGTTAAAAAATCAGAAGAACAAAAATAGATCATCATGAGGAAAATGAAAGACCAGATAAGTTTTAATAATTTCTTAAACTAGGAGCTAAGAAATATTTAAAGGGAAAGAACTGCCCACATGAGGGGCTACAAGATAAAAGGGTACAGATAAGGAGTTACTCAAGTGGCATGATCTAACCGCCAAATATTCAATTAGTGCTAGAAATAGGACACACACTTGTCAGGGGCTACAAGAACTTGACTTGCTTACAAGCAGAGTTATTATTACTACCATTGAAAGAAAATTTAATATAGTGCTTTACAGAAAAAAGGCAGAATTTACAGAAAACTATTACATAGCCCAATCCTATTTTAAGGGCTAGATGCTTGAGCATGTGACATGAAGAGAAGGCAGGACTCAGGCCGCAGTGGACAGTGAGCCTAGGCAGTTTTCGAGTTGAGATTTTTGTCTGCATGGCACCATTGAGCACTGACAAAAGGAAGAAGCTGTAGGATGATCTGTCAGATCTTCAATCAAACATCAGCATACTAAAGAAGTCATGTGACTAGGTCTGATTCAACTCATGTTAACCTCTCTGACTGTTCTCTGTACCTTATCTCCACTTAAGCTGTAAAAGTCAAGTGTGTTAGTAGACTCTTGCACATGTCCAAGTGTCCTGCACCAAGATAATGCTTTCAGTCAACACACTGGGTGTTAAGGCAAGGCTGAAGCACATGATACATCCACTTTGCTGCAGCTAAGCAGTTGTTGGTCTGGTCAGTGCCTGTATGGGTGACGACTTAATAACCCATGTAAGTGCCTTGAGTGGACAGATAGAAGAAAGGCAGGGTATCAACACAGGGAGGTCTAATAAACACAGAGATGTAGAGGCTGTTGCTGTGCAATTTGATAGTGTTGTGGGCTATCAGTTGCGCCATCTAACAACTTGTACAGCTCACATATGCCAGAAGGGGCAGGGAGTGAAGATTTATCTTTCATACATGCACGGGCACACAGAACACTGACACAATGTTGTACTCCAAAAAATGTGAGTAACAAGTAAGAACACAGCTCTGTGTACAATATACAGTTGAATAAGACATCTATCCCCAACAGTCAGAGGAGGTTGAACAACCGTGGGCGCAATCCTAACCCCTTATGTCAGCACTGACATAAGAGCAATGCAGCTCTGAGGTAAGGGAACAAACATTCCCTTACTTTCAGGAGGCCTCCGTGAGTGACACCCAACTGCAGGATGCAGCACATGTCCCATTGGCAACGCTATATCAGTGCTGGAAAGCACTGACATAAGGGGTTAGGATTGCGCCCTGTCCTGTTTAAATGAGCCTGGATCATGGGACAAGGATAGTCCCAGAAGCCAGGTTTCCAATATCTTACAAGTGAGACAGAAGGCCACAACCACAAATAGTTCAAAGGCAGACATGCAATTTGAAGCAAACTGAAGGTTTAAGGACATGAGGAATAGACCTCTTTCCTTCAGAAGCCCACTAGCTTGAAAGTCAATGGATGCAGAACCATGCTTGGTTCTTCAGCCATTGACTCTGGCAGCATGTTGCGGAGGAGATGCGACTGTGATACCCTTGCAAGCTTCTGAGAAGGATAGATTTGCATCCTCTAGTCATGGAGGGGATGCTGAATACAATCCCAGGATGTATCACTTGCTTAGGAGGTTCTGAAGTAAGCGCTTCTATGTTGTAGGAGGGAATTCCCCTGAATCCTAACATTATCTGTCTCATTCCCAAGTGCAGGGGTCTTTACCCAGGACCATGACAAGAACAGGGTTACACAAGGTCAAGGACAATCGACATCACTCTGTTCTAACATTTTTGGAAAAGTAAGCACAGAAAAGGGCAAGAACAGAATTTGACAGCAGGCCTCTGGTGTCTCATACTGAGTAAAAGACCATTGAACAATTTAGCCCAATTCCTTCTACTCCAACTAGCAGTAGCTTTGAAAAGTCCTGGGCAGAGGCTTTTCATATCTCCACTTCCTGAGAACTGGAACCCTCCTCCTGTGGAGCCCTGACAATACTCTATAACTTTCAGTGTCAGGTAAAAAAATGACTGTTCAGGAAAGCCTATGATGCTGGCTAAGTTTCATTACTGTGAACAAATGTTAACTGCGTAGCAACTGCTGTGCCGGCCCAGAGTGTCACAAACATACTGTATGTTTGCAGCTACTCTAGAGCAGGCTGGGCTGCTGTGGAGGCCCGTGTTGGCTCGGCAGCACCAGATTCATTTCTCGCACCAGGTGGTACAGGTAAGTTCGCACTGGACAGCACAGGGTTGGAAGCGGGCAATTTGGAGGCAGGGAGAGAGAGTGTGTGTTTTTGGGTGGGGAAGGGTGGAATGGGCCAGGATCAGCAGAGCAGGCCTCCACCATATTCTAACCCCCTTCCTGGCCTGCCCGGAGTTAAATTGGTTTTCCTGAATTTGCAAAAACTGGCACATAATCAAGAAGCCCCAAAGGAACGGCTGCAGTTTTAGTCAGGGTAAGGGGAAATATATTTCCTTACCCTGAGGTGACCTCCAGCCACTTGTGTTGGACACAGCAACACTGTTTCATATTCTATCTCCACTGAGATGAGATTAGTGTCTGCTACGAGTCACATTATTCCTTCTTTTTAATAACCTCAATCAGTTGCAAACCAAAAATGTGTTACAAGATCCTACTTCAACTAGTAATGGCAGGGTATAATATTAATAACCCATAATTAACTCTTCATAAACTCCATTGTGCCACTGTTAATTAATAGAGAAGAAGTTAGGGACCAGTTTCCTATCAGGCCCCTGGGGCATTCCTTTGTGTCTTCCTTAAAATCATAGCATACACTGTCAGAAGTGAAGTATGCATGGATCACTTCTTAATAGTTCTGTGTCTCTTACTGGCCATTTGCAGAGTTGGAATACTAGGGTCATACCCATCAAGGTAATTCTTAGTTCTGCTTAAGCAGAACAGAAATGCTAGAGGTGAGTCATGACTACAGGGGCAATGACCCTGATATTATGTCAGGAAACTTCAACAAGCACTGAGACGTAGCCAACCTTGCCCAGACTTAAGCAAGCAGATGCTTTTAATGAACAGGAAAAACAAAACAAAAAATCTGTTCCTCATTTAACCTTACAAAGCAACAAGTACAGCAGCAGAACAAATTCCAACAACTCTTAATTCCAGTTTGAAAGAGGTTAAACTAAAAGAGGTTAACAAACTATAAGGACTCTATACCTATTCAGTTATCTGCTAAAATTTGTAAAAGGCATTATTTTATGAACTAATACTCATAGGCCTGCGTTGGCTTGGTCATGTCGTGAGAATGGGCGATGGTCAAAACCCAAAGGATCTCCTCTATGGAGAACTTGTGCAGGGAAAGCGCCCTACGGGTAGACCACAGCTGCACTACAATGATATCTGCAAGAGGGATCTGAAAGCCTTAGGAATGAGCCACAACAGATGGGAAAACTTGGCCTCTGAGCATTCTGCTTGGAGGCAGGCTGTGCAGCATGGCCTTTCCCACTTTGACAACAGACTGAGGCAAAGAAGGAAGGCCCATAGCCAGGGAGACAGACCAGGGACATGCTACACTTGCTCCCAGTGTGGAAGGGATTGTCACTCCCGAATCGGCCATTTCAGCCACACTAGACGCTGTGCCAGAACCACCATTCAGAGCATGATACCATAGTCTTCCGAGACTGAAGGTTGCCAATAACTCATAGTCCAGGTTAAGCAATGGAACCAGAATTTGTGAATTGGGAACACAGTATCACGTGTACCCTCCCCTACCAACCCCTTCTGCTCAAATTCAGTTTTAAAGGTGAGACGGTTGAAATAAGCTTGTCTGTGCAAGTTCTTTGATGCACTTAGAAAAACATGATTAAAACTGAGTTTTCCAAGTGAGATTAGGAACATAACCCTGGCTGAACTGAATCTGAGTAACAAATCTAACAGTTAACAGGTGAAGGAGAGGGGAGCAGATTTGCATACAAAAAGGAGACAGGAATTGCTTGTGAACGTGCAGGAACCCTGCAAGCCACAAGGAAGCCCACAGGGATACAGTATTGCACATGCAAAATAGGGTAACACTCTTTGCTGTTGGGATTCCACAGTCCCCCTTTCTCAACCACCTCCCCACCACCTTTCCCTGCTCACTATGGGACTTCACGTGGCCCTGGACTCCCTTGCCTTTGGCAAGGCACCTGGAAAAGACAGCATCCCTGCTGAAGTCCTAAAATGCTGCAAAGAGATCATCGTCACTGAGCTGCATGAAATCCTCTGTCTCTGCTGGAGAGAAGGTGGAGTACCTCAAGACATGAGGGATGCAAACATCATCACGCTGTACAAGAACAAAGGTGACAGGGGTGACTGCAACAACTACCGCGGCATCTCTCTCCTTAGCGTTGTAGGAAAGCTGTTTGCCCGAGTTGTACTAAAGAGGCTCCAGGTACTTGCAGAGAGTGTCTATCCAGAATCGCAGTGTGGATTCCGAGCCAACAGGTCCACCACTGATATGGTATTCTCCCTTAGACAACTGCAGGAGAAATGCAGGGAACAACGACAGCCACTCTTTATAGCCTTCATAGATCTCACAAAGGCTTTCGACCTGGTCAGCAGAGATGGCCTCTTCAAGATTCTCCCCAAGATTGGATGTCCACCCAGGCTCCTCAGCATCATCAGATCTTTCCACAAGGACATGAAGGGCACTGTTGTCTTCGATGGCTCCACATCAGACCCTTTTGACATCCGAAGTGGAGTGAAGCAGGGCTGTGTTCTTGCACCAACCTTGTTTGGGATTTTCTTTGCTGTCCTGCTGAAGCAGGCCTTTGGAACTGCAACAGAAGGCATCTATCTCCGGACCAGATCAGACGGAAAGCTCTTCAACCTCTCCAGACTGAGAGCAAAATCCAAAGTCCAGCTGAAATGTCTGCGTGACTTCCTCTTTGCCGACGATGCAGCTGTCACTACCCACTCTGCCAAAGATCTCCAGCAGCTCATGGATCGTTTTAGCAAGGCCTGCCAAGATTTTGGACTGACAATCAGCCTGAAGAAAACACAGGTCATGGTTCAGGATGTGGACTCACCTCCCTGCATTACAATCTCTGAGCATGAACTGGAGGTTGTCCATGATTTTGTGTACCTTGGCTCAACGATCTCCAACACTCATTCTCTCGATACCGAGCTAAACAAGCGCATCGGTAAAGCAGCTACCACGTTTTCCAGACTCACAAAGAGAGTCTGGTCCAACAAGAAGCTGACGGAACATACCAAGATCCAGGTCTACAGAGCTTGCGTCCTGAGTACACTTCTGTACTGCAGCGAGTCATGGACTCTTCGCTCACAACAGGAGAGGAAACTGAGCGCTTTCCACATGCGCTGCCTCCGATGCATCCTCGGCATCACCTGGCAGGACAAAGTTCCAAACAACACAGTCCTGGAACGTGCTGGAATCCCTAGCATGTATTCACTGCTGAAACAGAGACGCCTGCGTTGGCTTGGTCATGTTGTGAGAATGGATGATGGCCGGATCCCAAAGGATCTCCTCTATGGAGAACTCGTGCAAGGAAAGCGCCCTACAGGCAGACCACAGCTGCGATACAAGGACATCTGCAAGAGGGATCTGAAGGCCTTAGGGATGGACCTCAACAAGTGGGAAACCCTGGCCTCTGAGCGGCCCGCTTGGAGGCAGGCTGTGCAGCATGGCCTTTCCCAGTTTGAAGAGACACTTTGCCAACAGTCTGAGGCTAAGAGGCAAAGAAGGAAGGCCCATAGCCAGGGAGACAGACCAGGGACAGACTGCACTTGCTCCCGGTGTGGAAGGGATTGTCACTCCCGGATTGGCCTTTTCAGCCACACTAGACGCTGTGCCAGAACCACCTTTCAGAGCGCGATACCATAGTCTTTCGAGACTGAAGGTTCCCAATACAATAAATGGGACAAAATGAGCATCCTGCTTGCTGCAACAAGAAAAGCATAGGGTGTGCATCAGGAGCGTATATGAAAAGTTGTGGTTACATAATCCTTTGTAGTTGCAAATAGTTAATGAGAAAGGATCTACCCTCAGGCTGCCCTTAATCACCAGTATAAATTTGTGGTCACAATGACCCTACAGTTCCAACCTCCTCTGAAGTGCAACACAAGGTCAGGAGGAGGAAGGAGACTCATCCATGTTGAGGCACAGCATGCCTGCAGAGACAATTCTCTGTAGCTCCACACTCAAGGGATAGGAGTGGGATTCGACCTGCCAGGAGGACTTATTTCCTGATTAAACCTGCATAGTAAACAGAATTGCATAAATTCACCTACTTACTCATCAGTTCCATTTCCAGCAAAAGCCCCCCTCAAAAAACCAACCATTAGGCCAGAGTTAGTGTCAGGAGTTAGCTAAGTGGGATAATGGCCAGGGCCCAACATCAGTCAAAGGTCCATGACTGAGACTTGAAGCCCTGCCTAGTGCTTGCCTTCTTGCAGTGAAAAAGAAAAAAAATGGAACTGCCAAGGAGTGCTTTAAATAAGCCTCTCTCAAACCCTTGGTGACCGGGGTCGCAGTAGTCCTGGGGTTTCATTTTTTCTTAAGCAATACTGTAATGCCCTTGTTGCCATACATCTGTGATGCAATGACCTGGTGGAGGCATTGCATTCTTGGTAAAACAAACAAAACCCAATAGCAGTCACTGAAAGATACTCTATGCAGCTTTTATCCCTACCACCAGATAAATCTCCAGTAGACCTTAAGGGGCTACTAAGACACTTGACCTGGTGCCCCCACAAATTTGGAACCGTCTCTGACAACTGTTATTCCTTTCCTTCTTCAAAATCTCCATGGAGGAAAAGTGAGGTGATTTCCTCCTGGACTTTGGCAGGAAGGGATGGTAGTGCTTATATCTGCCCAGCAAGGGAGAGAGAGAGGTGGTGTCTCTCCTGTGAGCTGCTACAAGTACCTGTAGCAAGGCACTGCTTTAGTCACCACCAAATCCAACAAAAATGGGGAATCTTTTCTTCCACAAATTATCAGGATGGGTTTTTTCTTTCCCCCCTGGATTTTTCTGAAGCACTGTTTCTGTATTCTATGACAGCTAAGCACATGAACAAACCTCTTTATCTTTCCCAGTTCTCTGAACATACTACAAGCCCTCAAAAAGGGCAGGTGTGGCAACCACAAAGAGTGGTTGGGTAGTAAGCCATCTGGCACCATCAACTATAATGTCCTTCTGTTTCTGTTGGCTTTGTTGGGGCTTGGAGACACTGTTTTGCAGGATTTCTGCTCCTTCTTGGCTGAGAGGTCCCAGAAGGTGGTGCTGGAGGACTCCTGCACAGTACTCTAGTCTATGACTTGCAGGGTGCCACAAGATTTTCTCAAACACTCCTTACTCCACAAAAACATTGGGAAAGGGATCTGGGGGATTGGAGGAGGGTGCCAGACACTTCTATCTTCCCTTTCCACCATGTTTTCTGAAGTGCTGCTTCTGTATTCTACAACAGCCAAGCACATGAGCAAATATCTTTATCCTTCCCAAGCTCTCTGTACATGCATCACATTCTGAGGGAACCAGCAAGGTCCTGAAATGCTGTCTGGAAGTGGTAGGAAACTGGATTAGGGCTGATAAACTGAAATTAAATCTGACTGGAAATCCATAACTAAGATGCTAGCCTGTTCTGACTGAGGTTAAACATCCTCTGCAGGAACAGGTGAGCAGCTTGGAAATCTCTCTATATGCATAGCTACTCCTGAAGACTCTGGCCTCTGAGCAGCCCGCTTGGAGGCAGGCTGTGCAGCATGGCCTTTCCCAGTGTGAAGAGACACTTGGCCAACAGACTGAGGCAAAGAAGGAAGGCCCATAGCCAGGGACACGGACCAGGGACAGACTGCACTTGCTCCCGGTGTGGAAGGGATTGTCACTCCCGAATTGGCCTTTTCAGCCACACTAGACGCTGTCCCAGAACCACGATTCAGAGCGCAATACCATAGACTTTCGAGACTGAAGGTTGCCAACAACTCCTGAAGATAGGAAGGTGGCAGCTATGGCCAGGAGTTTTTGCCCAGCTTTCGTTGGTGTATCAGCTGCAGCCATACTTGAGTCAGACAGACCTGGCCATGGTGGTCCATGCCTTAATGACATCTTGATTAGACTACTATAATGTATGCTATATGTGACTGCCCTTAGAGATGGTTCAGAAACAACAAGTACAGCAAAATGCCCTGGCTCATGTGGTTGCTGAGACTTGGGAGTTTGAATCTGTTGACCGTACTGGCTGCCAATTTGTTTCTAGGCCCAACTCAAGGAGCTCGTGTTAACCTTTAAAGCCATTTACAGCTTGTGACCAAGGTACCTCAGAGACTGTCTGCTTCTATATATTCCACCCTAACGCCTAAGGTCATCTGAGATGTTTCTTTCAAGAAATGATACTCTCATAACCAACAATGTATTTCTTAGATCAGTCAACCTCTCATAAGTATTTCACTTCTTGTCTCCTCAGGTTCTAGTTTCTGTCCTCCTGGAAAAGCATTCTTATCTGAAGCCTGTATGCCGCACAGCTGGCTAGAAAAGTGCAGCACCACTAAATTCTTAACTAGCTTATGACACATTGTCTGCAAGAACAATTGAGTGTTCAACCAATGCATGCTGCAGCGAGAAAGTAAAAAGCACTAAAGTATACTAATAATATTTCACTTCAGATCATTCTATGGAAACATAACAAATCGCTGATAAGGCTTATATTATAAAAGACAATCCTGTAAATAATTACAGACCCTCTTAATCATTGCAAGACCAAAAAATATGAGCACAACAGCAGTGAGGGAGCATCACTAAAAATGGAGAGATGGAAGTGAGAGGAAGACAGATGTGTACTCAGAATGGGTGTTGGCATACTCTCTTCTCAAGCAGGTGTAAATAGCAGCTTCCTTCCTAGTATATTATTTGCTTCTATACAGTATATAGTTTGCTCTTAGAGCAAATAGAAAGTGAGAGGGAAACTTTTTCATGAACTGCAACATGGGGAGAAACAGTAACACACACAGAGTCCTGATTCAGCTCAATCTCCTTTGCAGCTGCTGTTTTTTAAACAATGGAAAGACAGTGACATGTTTGACACAACATTTAGTTTGACACTTAGGCTCCAACCCTGTACACACCTACTCAAGAGTAAGCACCACTGACTTCAATGAGATTTCATTCAACGTAAACATTACAGAATTGCAGCCAGACATTTTGCACAATACATTTCCAAAACGCATCACTTATGTGTCACACACAACCAACAGTATATATGTTTTGTCATGTGTGACACATAGCATCAACTGCCCAAATCTGCTACCAGTTGTGACTTACTACTGGGTATTCATGTGGTTAAAAAAAGGCACACTTGTGATCATACACACACACAGTATGCCTACAATTTCCTATACAAAAATTTATACTCAAAGAAATTCACCATGTGTGAACAAGCCTTTGTCCTGAGTGACCATCTTAAAACATTCACAGAGATTCTAAAAATTGTTAGGTTTCCCTCCATTTTCAAAAAAACCTACAGTTTAAACCTTTTTTTGAAGAATATTATTTTATAAATAGTCACACATCTTTTTGCTTTATTACCAAGGTATGTCAAGTAGATTGCATTACAAGTCAACAGCAAGAGTATGTGTCAGTTTCCAGGCTCCTTTCCCTATATATTTCTAAAGACAGATGAACTATATCATTGACCATAACCAGTGCTTTTTTTGTAAAAGAAAAGGTGCAGGAACTTACAACTTGTTAATCTTTTTATTTATTTATTTTATTTATTTATATTTAAACCATTTTTTATTGGAGAAATAAAATATTTTTTTTATGTGCTTCCCCCTAAAGATGAACTTACTTCTGAGTAGACATGCATAGGATTGGGCTGTCAATCTCCACATCCCCTTCCCCCTAGCTACTTTTTCTACACACGGGGAAAAATACTGTACAGGTGCACTTGTAGCATGTAGTATGTGGTGTGGCACTACTTCGAGGAGAAGAAGCAGTGAATGGATTCCGAAAAATGGCTTACATGAGTTCTATGTAGTAAAATTACACTAAGCAACTGTGGGAGTAAGAACAAAAAAGGAATTCTTACACGAGAGGGGTCCTTAGGTGCACATAGAAACAGCTACTTTTGCAAACAAGTGATTAAATATGGTTTAATTCAGGTATCAGAATACTCTTTGTCTTTGGGAAGGCACTTGGCATGCAAATGTATGTTCTCTACTGCCCTGAGCAGCTGCTGTGCATTGCTGGAGAGGAGCTGCAAACGCTGGCTGGTGGAGGGCATGCTTGTGGGGGAAGGATGAGGAGGATCTCTGGCAAGGCTGGACAGCACGTTGTACACATGTAGAATCCCTTTTCACCTGCCCTTAGCATGTGAAAATGTGTGCAGATATATATCTCAGGCAGGATTAAGAGCCCAATCCTAGGTATGTCTACTCTGAAGTAAGTCTCATTCTAGTCAATGGAGCTTACTCCCAGGAAAGTGCCTAGGATTACAGCCTAAGAGCCTAATCCTATGCATGTCTACTCAGAAGTCAGCCCCATTAGAGTCAATGAGGCTTCCTCCCAGGAAGGTGTGGAGAGGACTGCAGCCTCAGAGCCAAAGCCTATGGCTGTCTACTCAGAAGTCAGTCCCACTAGAGGTAGTGGGGCTTCCTCCCAGGAAGGTATGGAGAGGACTGCAGCCTCAGAGCCCTTCCTCTGCCTGTCTACTCAGGCTGCAAGGCTATGACACTTTCCCAGGAGTAAGCCCCATTGAGCACAATGGAACTTACTTCTGAGTAGACATGCCTAGGCTTGGGCTCTCAGGCTGCAAGGCTATGCACCCTTTCCCAGGAGCAAGCCCCATTGAGCACAATAAGACTTACTTCTGAGTAGACACGCCTAGGCTCATGCTGCAGATTGGCACGGGGGCTGCACTAGCCAGCTTCCTTCCCCTCCTCCTCCGCCAGGCCAGTACCTGGGCATTCCGTGGGTGCCGCAGCCCGTCTCCTTGGCTGGCTTGCTGGCTGGCTGGCTGTCCTCCTCCTCGGCGCGTGTCCCACGCGCCCTCCACCGGCTTGGAAGCTGCGCAGGGAAGCAGAACGCAGGGGGAGGGGAGGCGGGCTGGGCTCAGGTGAGAGCTTGGGGATGGGGCAGGAGGGGGTCATTGTGTGGTCAGGCAGGGGCCAGGCGCCTGCCCACCCTGCACCCCCCAGCACCCACCCAGCGAATGCCTCTGTTTTGCTCCCCCCCTCCTAGAATGCCTCAGAAGGGGAGGGGCCCCTGCAAAAAGGTGCCAGAACTCCGTCCCCCCGCGTTCCATTAGAAAAAAAGCCCTGACCATAACTATTAACAGAAAGGTGTGGATAAATCTGGTAGACATTAATCTACCTACACTGTATTGGCTGAATTCTAGACAGTTACGTATACAAGTTGAGTATCTGTTATCCAAACTGTTTGGGACAGGAAGGTGTTTGGATTGTGGATTTGTCTGGATTTCAGAATAATTGCACGAATATAATGAGAAATGCTTCCTTTTGCTCTTTTCACTGTTACCCACATGGGTGTCTGCTGGACTCTGACAATTTCCAACAAAGTCTGCACAGGTCCACACCACAGAGCAGGGAATAAAACTTACAGCCTTTATGTGCACTACATGCAGGAATAAGCACAAGACCTTCTAGTGTTCACAAGTCTTGGACAAAAGTGTCCAGATTTCAGAATAGTCCAGATTTTGGATGTCTGAACAGGGGATAATCTGCCTGTACTAACTAAAAATTAATAACATCTTGACAAAAAGGGCAATGACTTAAGGCTGCTGTTTTTATCAACAGCCTCCTATGCTGAAATATAGTTTGACTATATTGTTCTGGTATCAGAAAAGTGCATTCTGCATATTCATCAGCAAAGAAAAGGATTGAAATACTCAGAAAACCTTGCAAGAGTGACTATTTGTGAAAACCAAGAGAAAATATGTAAGAATTCCATACAACATAATTATCTATGGCAGTTCATGCTTTCTCCTAAAATAGTTCACTTTATTGATCTCTAGTTATCATGACCACTAAGTGATTAAGGGCGCAATCCTATCTTGTGCTGGAACAGGCAAGCCAAGAGGCTTGCATTGCATCTAGCACAGGATAGGTGCCCAAAGTGGCTCAACCACAGGTAAGCTCAACCACAGGCCCCTATGGGTCTCCTTGGACTTGCTCCACCTCGTGAGGTGGCACAAGTCCGAGAGACCTGAAGCCGCTCCACGCTGCTCGGGAACGGGTTTGGGATCCGACATAACAGCTGGATCCCAGCCCCACCTCCCGCTCCCCCGCCTGCCCCAGAACCTCCCTCTGCGCACCCTCCCCCTGCCCTAGAACACCTCCCTCCTACCTGCCTCCTCCTCCCCCCCCATCCCTGCGTTGGCCAAGCTCAGCCAACACAACTTAGCTGGAGGAAGATGCCACAGAGGCTGGATTTAGCCTCTGTGCGTTGGTGTAGGTTCCTTCTGACGAGGTTCTAACGTGCTTTACAACATGTTTGCAACCCTCCTAGGCAAGGGACCTGGGACATGCGCCAGCCTAATTTGCAGTTAGGATTGTGCTGCACAGTGGGCAAGTGCATCTTTAACACCTACTTAAAAACATATTATTTCAGGATTCTTACACCACCATAACTGTGTAGTTTTAGTTTCTATGTTTAACATTCATTTACACAAAGGGACTAATTGTCTTGAATTCACATACATGCTCTAAGGGAATATCAATGCACCTTATTAATAATATCAACTTACTAAGTCATAAGTAGCAACATGAATTTTTGTTTTTACATACTTCAGGATTCTAAGATCACAATGTGCTCTATTCAAGGGAGGGAAATTATATTTATCCTCCAGTTACTGATAAGGGACTACAGCACAGAAAAGTCACTTGTGCAAGTTAAAACAGCAAGCTGGGAACAAAAGTCGAGTTTCCAGACCAATAGCCTTGAACATTAGCCAGCTAAGACAACACTGCTTCCTTCACTTGAAGGAATGGCAACTAGGCCCACTGTTTAGAACTTAGGGCATTGTTCTATAATTAATTTCATCTCCACATAGATGAGTCTATAGAGTTCATTCAACCAATTAAAAATTTCACTGCGTACACTCATATGTTTAAGCACTACATTCCGCATCACCTTACAGATCAGGTTTATTTTACTAATATAATTACAACAGTAGGGGAAAAGAATGCCCTAACCTTGTTTTCTCTCATTTTATTACTTTGGTTATACAGTCTAAACCTTGTGATGCCATTACAGAAGCACAATATAAAGCAATTCTTTTCTAGAAATCCAGAAGCAAAGTTCTAAACTGTGCATTAGTAGTTTACAAATAAAACAGTTTAAATTTGGGAAGGATGCAATGGAGAAAGAAGCAGTAGAAAGCATACACAGAACACGGGTAGTAACTTCTTCCATAGTACAAGACATAAAGGAACATCTTGATGAGTCACAGGAGTGACACTGCTACAGGGTTGACTAGAACTTGACTAGCCAAGCTCCTTATTCTTTCTGTTGGGCACATGCATCCCAGCTGTTACTCAAAGTTTAGATATGAAGCAGAATGAGAACTGAAGCAACATGTGGAATTATCCTCTCCAAACTGATGTCGGAAGAAAAAAATGAATGAACTATCCCTCTCTCTCTCCCCCTTCATGCTATGAGTGACAAGGATTGAAGCATTACTGCAATGAAGACACCATCTTCTACCAAGTCCTCCTCTCTTTAAAGTGGGAAAAGTTTTGTGCCCACTTATTTTATATCAAAGCTGTGGATTGACAAGAGATCAGAAGTGTCACTTCTCACTATCTCATCACTCCGACAATCTACAAACGAATTAGAAATATTCCAAATAGGTTCATTTCATTCATTAAAAAACAAACTTCTTTATAAAGGACTGACATATTTCAATTCTTATAGTACAAAACTATGAACATTTCCTTAGCAGTGAACTTCATTGAACAATGTTGGATGCTTCCGAGTAAACATATACAGTCCTCTAGTTTTACTTGTTAAAAATCACTGGTAACACAGGCCAACACATATTTTGCTTCCTTAAACGTTACACCAATTCCTGCATATATTTGGGGGGCAGATTCAAAAAATGACATCCATTTTGCCCTATCACGTCTAGTTTTGGAGACATGGCATAGCCTCTTTAGTGAATGGTTCAAGCAGCTTCTTCATGAGGAACCATTCACTAAAGAGGCTATGCCATGTCTCCAAAACTAGACATGACAGGGCAAAACGGATGCCATTTTTTGAATCGGCACCCCAAATTCATATCAATCCACCATAAAGTTTGGGAAAAACTTTTCTGACCCTAAATTTTGTAGGCCTATGTAATTGCAAAAGAAGTAAGCAAGCAAGCAGCCTATAGAAGTCATTCTCAAAATTCTACTTTTTACACCTCTTAATATTTATATTAAAATGCTAAACAGCCAAGTAGACAAATTTCAAAAGAATACCAATTTTCACTTCCTGTACACACCATAAGCAATTAAGAAAAGTGCTTCAGAATTATCCAACTCTTCACAATACGAAACACAAACACAGATTTACAATTGCTGCATAGCAAAAAACTGCATTACAACACTTCTTTCTACTGACACCAGCCTCTCCATAACAGTGTGACTGCATAAATAATATGATTACAGCAGAAATGAATATTTCATCACAAATCACTCATCCAAATTTATTCCTGAATTTGCATATATGCAACAAGAATATGATTTGTATATATATTTTTTGAAATGAGCATTCTCCGTACTGAAAATTTCCAAAAGTTGCTTTCACTTCACAATCTTAGTGTAAAATACAGGTTTTGATAAATTAACTCAGGACTTATTCCTTCAGGAGAAAGACAATTACTGTATTTTCAGCAACTGAAAAGAGGCTCACAATGAAGTTCATGTCCTGAAAACTACCACCTTAAATATATAAAATATCCAATCTCGTTATTCCCAGTGTTTTTAGTACAACAAATGCATAATGGTAGATATCTAAAGACCTAACTCAACAGATGAAGTAGCATACAATATTTAACAACAAAGATGGAAGACAGCACACACCAGACAAGTATTCTGCAATTTTCCTTTTCCAGCTATTCAGGAAGTGCCCTGAACAGCTTTAGAGAGCTTGGAAGCCTAATTTATATCTCAACATAAGAAGCACGTGATGAGTGGCTGGTTGGCTCTGGCTGCTCAGATGATAATGATCGAACCCAGTTCTATGTTCACAGACTGTGCCCATTTTAAAGTAAGGAACGCAGTAAGGATATTCCTTCCATCACAGCTGCAGACCCCCTGCTGTCAGCACCCTTCAGTTAATAGGCACATGCCATCCAATAATGAAAAAAATGCTTTAAAGAAAAAATCTTTCTGCATCTTGAGGCTACAGCCTGCCTGCCTGCCTTCCTTCCTTCCACACTGCAGGCACTTCCAGCGGCTCAGAATCTGGTTGAATTAAAAGCAATCTGGACCAGAAAGCAAATTAGGAGCACAAGCCTATGCATGTCTACTCAGAAGTAAGTCCCATTATAGCCAATGGGGCTTACTTCCAGGTAAGTGTGGATAGGATTGTAGCCCGACAGTCCAAGTCTATCCACACTTTCCTGAGAGTAAGCCCCATTGACTCCACTGGGGCTTACTTCTGAGTAGACACGCCTAGGAACGGGCTCCCTTCATCGTTTCACCCGCAAGCACAGAGCTTCAAGGAGCTTCCCCCTCCCATTCATACTTCCCCACTGGAAGCAGCAGATGCCCCTATTCTTCTGCCTAGCCACGGACGCGGGCCGGGCAGCCATGTCCTGACTCCCTCCGCTGCAAGAAAAGGGAACTCCATCCATCGAGGGCAGGAAGAGTTTGATCCGAGCAGCCCGGGGGAGAAAACAGACCCCCATCCTCGTAAGGGGCGGGGGAGGACTCCGGTCCTCACAGCCAGGGAGAGGGAGGAAGCGAGACGAGGCGCAGCAGACCCTCCGCCGCCCCCGCCCGCCCGCGAGCGGCTTACCTTCATGCTGAACCGGGGCTGCAGCAGAGGCCCCCGAAAGGCGCGGAGCAGCTGCCGATGCTGGACCTGAAGGGAAAGCAGAGCACCGACTGAGCCTCCTTCTCGCGAGGGGAGGGCTCTGCAGGCACCCCCGATGTCCCCCCGCCGAGCCCCCTCCCCTTCGCCCCACGGCAGCCGCTCCCTCGCACACCGCGGCCGCCCGGCTCCCCCCACTCCTCGCTCGCCGCCTTTGACGCCATTTCTGTCAGAGGAGGAGAAACTTGCCACAACAACAACCGCTTCCCGACCGCCCCCTCCCCCCCCGCTCTCCAAGCCCCTCTCCGGCTCCAGCCTTTCTCCGCCGCTCGCTGGGAGTGGCTCCCCCCACACCGAGGGGGAGGCAGGTTGCGGGGCGTCCGTCCAGCCCGCTCGCCCAGGCAGGCGGCGGCACACGCTCCTGCGGGAGGGAGGCTCTCCATTGTGCGAGGTCGAGGAGCGGGGACGGGGCTGCTCGGCTCGGCTGCCCGCCCTCAGCGTCCCGTGCAGCCCCTCGGCCTCTCGCCCCGATCCCCCCACGAGCCTGCCTCCCCCCCCCCGGACTCCGCGAAAGGAGTTTCAGCAACAGCCGCAGCTTTCTGCCCAGGAGCCGGGCGGCGATCGAGGAGGCCGACGGGAGAGGCGGCGAGGAGCCCCGCTCACTCCTGCTCGTCATCCACAAGCGGCCCCGGGACCCCTCCGCCGAGGCTGAAGGACTCGCAGTCGGGGCGGGGGGCGGCGAGTCCCGCCGCAGCCTCCACAAGGAGAAAAACAAGCAGCCAGCAGCGCCGCGCTCTCGCACTCCGCCTCTCCGCGGCCCTGCGAGAGGCTCCAGCCGCCACCCGGGAGCCCCTGGCCACTCGCCCCCGCCGCGGCCGGGGAGCTCCTCGCCGGGCTGCGTACCTTTGTTCCACGGCTGTCGCTCGCCCGCCCGCTCGCTCGCTGGTCCCCCAACCTGCGGGGGGAGGGGGATGGAGCCTCCTCCCTACGCAGCGGGACTCGATCGTTCCCCGGATCCCGGCTCTGCCCGCGCGAGACCCGCCGGTCCTGCTCCGGGGATAGGCGCGGCGCCCACCCTGCAAGCGCGGCCGATCCCTCGGTCCGAACCCGCTGGCGGCAGCGGCGGCGGCCACAGCAGAGGCTCCGCTACGCTCCGAGCTACGCGATCCCCTCCCCCGGCTGCGGCGTGACTGACAGCTCAAAGCCCACACTCGCCCCGCCCCGCGCGCCCGCCATTGGCCCGCCGCTCGCAGGGCCCGCCCCCCGCCCAACGCCCGAAGCCTCTCCGGCAGAAACACTGATGTAATTCTCACTCCAGTTCTATGGAAACAGGACTCGGCGCCGCGCGGGCTTCTGGGAAGCGAGGTCTTCCGCCCTCCCCGAGGGTGCAGGCTGCCGGGACGCCGAACTACCGCTCCCAGGATGCGCCGGGAGGCAGAGGGGCCGGAGGAAGGGGGCGGAGTCCGCGCCTGCGCCGACGGGCTTCGGTGGCGCATTTCTCCCCTATCAGGCGAAGGTGGCGACTGAGGCGGAAGGGGGCGGGGCCTGGTGTGGCGCCGCGGGCTGGCCGGGCTTCTCCGGGGCAGCGAGCGAGGAGGCGCCGCTGTGGAGGTTCGTGCCGCGGAAGGGGGGGCTTCTGCCCCCGCTGGGCGGGGGTGTGGGGCCCTTCCCCTCTGGGTGTGTGCCTCCGAGGCTCCGCCCTCGCTGCCGCTCGCTATAAGGATGGGGCGCCGGCCGGGGGAAGGCTGAAGCGAGAGCTCCTCTGCTGTCACCGCCGCCTCCGCCTCAGGTGCCTTGGGGAGAAGGGGGCCGGCGGTCGGTGTGTGTGAGCCGCACAGGCTGTCGTGGGACTTACTCCTGAGTAGCCCCTTTGTCTCTGAGGGGACTTACGCCTGAGTAGGCAGGCGTGGGGTGGGCTCTTAGGCAGCAGTCCTCCCCGCACTTACCTGGGAGTAAGCCCATTGCCTGTGAGGGGACTTACTCCTGAGTAGACAGGCGTAGGCTGCTGTCCTCCCTGCACTTACCTGGGAGTAAGCCCATTGCCTGTGAGGGGACTTACTCCTGAGTAGACAGGCGTGGGGTGGGCTCTTGGGCTGCAGTCCTTGCTGCACTTACCTAGGAGTAAGCCCACTGATTCTGACAGGACTTACTCCTGAGTAGAGAGGCGTAGGTTAGGTTCTTGGGCTGCAGTCCCCTCCGCGCTTACCTGGGAGTAAGCCCATTGGCTATGAAAGCAATTACTTCTGAGTAGACAGGCGCAGGTTTGGGCTCTTGGGAAGTTCTCCTTGTGCAAGTCCAGTCAAGAAAGGGGTTTGTTTTCTCATCTCTGAGTTCTCCTGAGACAAGGAGCCATTTATGTATTTGGTTCTGTCTGTGAACTGCTTTGTGAACCATTTTGGTGGAAAGCAGCATATAAATTCTGAGGGGGAGGATATGTGTGTGCAGGAGTTGTATTGTGAATGCAGGTGAGAGTGTCAGCTTGATTCCCTTGGGTTTCAAGTGGGGCTGCTATCCATCCTGGTGCAGGGGAATGTGCCTCTGGTTTGGTGGGTGTAAGCGCCTCAGTTTTGTGTTCTCAGAGTGTCCAGTGTTGTCCTAAAATATGGACAGGATGTTCATTTTGGGGTGTTCACTACTGCCTGAGGGTCAGTGTTGGCTGCTTACTGTGTGGCAGTTCTTTAGTCTGGGACACCTGCCCCAAGTGCTCTAGTACTGCAGATAATGCAGAAGACTGTAATGGGAAGAGGCAGTAGAAGCTGCTTTTATTTATGTTGTATGTAGGAAGATAACAAAGGGTTGTCAGTCTTTTTGTGTTCTAGAGGGGGCTGGGGAAGATGAAGTCCTACTCAACTAGGCTTACACACTACTATAAGCAGCAAAAGAACAGCAATGATTAAACTGCCAGTGTTAAAATTGAGTTAGCTTGTCATAGGATTTGATTTTAAAGGGAAAAGGCTGTTAATATCCTTGTTAAGGTACACTATAAGAATTGGTCATACCTGAGTATAATTTAAGATGTGCCTCATATATGTGTGCCTGGTAGCCCTCTAGTATGCCATGCAACATGCTGATCTGGGTAGTTCAAGCAAAAACTGCTTGCTGCAACTTTTTGTATGCCTTGCTAATTTCCAAGTAGGAAAAACATAAAGAAGTATATCTGGAAAATATTTCTCCTGGTTTTGGTACTACAGTTGCTGTGTTGTCTGAGGTAGGAGGTCTGGTCTAGAGGGTAGAGCCTCCGTTAGCCAGTTCAAGGACCGGCTGAGAATGGTGAGACCTTGAAGCAGCTGACAGGCCGAGCTGAGTGATTCCACCTGCTCTTGGTGTGAGCAAGAAGTGTCTTGGCTGCCCTCCATGTGAGAGATGGAGCTGCTTGTCAGCCTGCCTGGGAGAACTGGAGGCCAGAAGTGAGACCAAATCAGGAAGATCCATTCTGAAATGTTGTTGGTTCCTGAAAGACAGAATCTCTATGATTGTAAAAAATCCCCTTGAGGGATTTAGAAATGCCTGCCTATGTAAACCGCCTTGAATAAAGTCAGAGTAATCTGATGACCGGAAAGGCGGTATATAAATATCTAGTTAGTTAGTTAGTATGTGCACTAGGTTATTTAAATTGCCTTGCATCTAAGTACAGTACTTTTTTTCTCTAAAAAAGTTTTCTCCTTTTTAGAAACTTAACAAAATGGAAGATGTAGAAGGGTCATCTAATAAAACTTTCATGGAGCCATGCCATTATCTACTTCAACTACCAGGTAACTTTTCATAATTTGAGTTCTACTAGTGTCTGAAAGTAGATTGGTCTGGAAATCCTGTTGGTCTACTAGGCCTTGTAGTTTTTCGGTTTGAAACCTGGGGTCAGCATCCTGGCCTATTTCCTATATCAGCCTTTTAACTGCCTATTTCTACCTGACTGTTGCATGCAGAATGCTGTTTGCTGAAGAGAAGGAATAGGTGTCTTGGGCTGCAATCATGTGCAAACCTAGCTCATGGAAAACAGTGGGGCTTAAGTCTAAGTAAATGAGTTTAGGATTGCTAAATTGGTTTTCTTTGTCATAGGTCAACCAGCTTTGTACAAAATTTGTCTGTTACTATCCAGGAAACAATCTTACTTTCTCTCCATTTCAGTTAGCTTATTTGAAAAGTCTCTTGATACTAATGTAGATTTGCACATGTGCCCGTCTACTGGTGCCTGCCTCAATTTTTGTTTGGAAACTTGTTATCAGAAGAAAACATTGTTACTTAAAACCAAGATGAGGCTGCCCCTTGGAACTTTCATTTGTCTTGAAAAAGGGAAATACATGCTATTCCCCCCCCCATAGAGGAAGTAAATATTACCTTAATCTTGCAACAGTGTATTTTTCTGGATAATTAGGGAGAAAGAGCGTAGCTGCTTTTCCTATTAAACTGCTGAAGCATGTTGTCCCATATATAATTGTCACATTGCAGGCATGTCTCCTCCTGTATCCACAGATTCCATACCTGCAGTTCAACCCCCTATCTTGCAAATGACTTACTCCCAGTGATTGCAGCCCTCCTGTTGCTGTCACTTGTGTCTTGCTGGCTCTTTGCTGTCTGCAAATGCTAACAGGAAGTGCTCACAGGAGGCAAGTTGGAGGGCTGAAAAAGAATGTAATACTCATGAGCTTGGACTTGCATTCTTTTTCAGCCCACCAACTTACTATTGCTTCCTGTTAGCATTTGCAGACAGCAAAAAGCCAACAAGACACTGGTGATAGCAACAGGAGGGCTGCAATCATATGCAGATAAGTCATTTGTACAGTGGGGGGATTTTTAAACTGCTTTTGTAAGGTTTGCTGCTATCTGTGGTTTTTGGTATCTGTGGTGGCAGCTGGAACTTATCCCCCACAGTTACTGGGCGGGAGATGCCTGTATTTAGATCATTTAAGGTATTAAGTTCACCATTGTTTGAAATAAGTTCTAGTTTGGTCAAACTCTCTTGTAGTTCAACACTTGGCTTCCAGTGGTGGTTAACAGTTGGCTCCAGTTTAAACTTCCAGCTTGTAAGCACTTCCTTGGTATTGCCATAATTGGACAGTGATGAATGTGGCTAGGTTATGGTAGCACAGACAGTGTTACATGCACTGCTGCTGTAAGGATTGTGGTATAGTATTTGCAAGCTGGAAGGAAAGCACTCATCACTGCTGTCATGTATCTAAAAGGAAAAAGTGAACTACAGTCCCAACTTGAATGGAACTCTGCCAATACCACTGGTTGACTTTCTTCCATTTTGTCTTTTTTGATCAGATTGACATAAGAATCTTGTCTCATGTGAAAACTAACCTCACTTTCTTGTTAAAGAGCAATCTACAGATTGAAAGGCAAGACTCTCCACTGTCATCTATCTTGCAGAACTGAAAGTCTTATTCCTTGCACATGTCTCCACCTATTTTTCTTCAATTTGCTATATGCTATTATTTCTTTCAGTTATACTTTAGGCATTCCCCTGTCCCTTTGCTCTCTTTATCCATTTTCATCCTCCTTAATCTTATCCAAAAGATATGTGACTTCTTAACTCATTCTTCACCATTACAGTTTGAAAAACTAGTTGCTTTTCTTCCAGTTGCTTTTCTTCTCCAACATCCATATTTATTTTTCACATTTTTATATCACCCTTCAAGGAGCTCAGGGTTGTGTACATAGTTCTTCCCCTCTTTTTGTTCTCACAACAGCCCTGTGAGGTAGGTGAGACTGAGAAATTGAGAGAGACTGAGATCACCCAAGAAGCTTCACGGCTGAGTGGAGATTTGAACCTGGATTTTTCAGGTCTAAATCCATCTCCCAAACCACTACAACATGCTGGCTCTCAAAGTATAGAACTGTGCATGCTCTCTCTTTATACATATAATTTTCTGCTCTAGATCTTGCACAGGTTGGCCATCCCTTATCCAGAATTTGGAAATGCAGAACTTCTTTGGAGCACCAAAAAAATAAAATCACAAACTGTTTCATGCACAAAATTATTAAAAATATTGTATAAAATTATCTTTAGGCCACGTGTGTAGAGGGTATGAAACATAAATGAATTATGTGTTTAGACTTGGGCCCCATCCTCAAGCTGTCTCATCATGTATATGCAGGCATGTGCCCTTATCTGCAGGAGTTCTGTTCCGGAACCTACTGTGGATAGCCAAAACTGCGGATAAGGGCCTGAACCTTCTGGTCGAGGGGAGCTTTATAAAGCATTAAAAATGTGACTTCTGGTTTTTCTGTGAAACCAGAAGTCACATATTTTCAGCTCTATAGCTCAGTCTGAGCCTGGCAGAGGCCATGGATGGATGCCCATGCCCTCTGCTAAGCTCAGAAAGCTCTGAACTCTGGAGGCAAGGGGGGGGCATGGACCCAATCCCCAGATAACTGAATCCACAGATATGGGGGCCCCCTGTATTCCACAATACAAAAAATCCGATATCCAAAATGCTTCTGGTCCCAAGCACTTTGGGTAAGGGATGGCCAACCTGTACTTGCTCAATTTGCTTTCTGTATGTTGGTTACAATATTTAATCTTGTAAATATTATCTCATTTATGTTTAGTCTGTTTTTTGTATTGAATACAAGTTTTTTCTGTATTATCTCTATCAACAAAGCACAACCAATTTATTTCCTTCCCAACTAATTGAATGCCCAAGTACTCTAGTTGATTCTTTGATGTCTCTTGTATATGTTTAACTGTACAGGGCACATTAAGCGCCCTTCATGGACCCTCTTATACAATTTAGCTGTTTTATTTTTATTTCTGGGTTTTGTGCAATATAATGCAATGCTATTTTCTAACAAAGGCATTTTCCAGGTGAATAAATGCTATGTCTGCTTCTCTGCTGTATGTCTCCTCTCTTCTTATACCTATACTATATTACACAATAAACTTAAACTGCAGAAAGGGAAAAAGTACAGATTCTGTTCCAGGAAACATACCAGTAATAGACATATACTTGTTAAAAAGCTCTGAAATTGGAAAGTTGTGTGATAGAATTAGAAATGGCACAAAAGGAGTAGTTACTTAGATTAAAAATTTCTCTTGCACCTTTCTACTGCCAAAGGGCCACCAGAGCAGCTTACAATAGATATCAAGACCTTAGTAACGAAAATATTGTATAAAAATATTGGTGTGGCAGACAATAAAAACAATGTTTAAAATAAAATAGTATTGGATGTTACAATTGGATGTTATAATTACTAATAGAAATAGTATTGGATGTTACAATGAGCAAAAAGCTAATTGGAAGGAATGGATCCTTACTCTTTTATAGTCTCAAGGGAAGAACCATCTGTACTGGCCAGGGAAGGACATTTAGGTGCCTTGCCACTTCTGTGAAGGCCCTGCATCTTGCTCCTGCTGTTTGTACTTAGTTGAGATGTGGTAACTGAAAATAAGACCTCAGATGTGTAACAAAGTACATTGGATGAGATCCATGAGAGAAGGCACTCCTTTTAATTATCCAGGTCCTAAGCAGTGTAGGACTTGAAAGAAAACCACTAGCGTCTTGAATTGGGCCTGAAAGCATACTGACAACCTGAGCATTTGATGAGATGGCAGTAGTAGCCAACAGGACCTAGGCTGCTGCATTCTATGCCAATTGAAGCTTCCGGACCATTTTCAAAGATAGTTCCATACAGAGTGTATTAAACTAATCTAAACGTAGTGAAACAGTTCCCACTAAGCTGTATGGCCATGCAGCTCAATGCCAAGCTTTGTGTAGCATTTAGCTTGGCAACACTGACAATGATGCTGATGTTTGGAGTACCTAATTCCTGCATTGCAATGCAGCACAGCAGCAAAAGGGGTTCCTGAAATAGCACAGACCCTTTATGGGGAACACTGTTATGCCAAATCTGTTTTCTTTACGAATGGATACAAACATACTGTTTGTTGCAGCTCACACCTGGTTTTCCAAGTTCAGGGCCAGATCCAAGAAGACTCCTAAAATGTGACCCTGATCCTTCAAAGGGAGTGTAGCTTCTATCTAGAATAGGCGGTGTACTTTGCATTCTGAATCAGCTATCCTATAGGTCAGGATCACCTCTGTCTTTCCTTAATTGATTGCAGTTCATTAAACTGCATCCAGTCCTTCACTGCAGCTAAGCACCAGTATAAAACATGCATCAGCTCCCTGAAGTCAGATGGAAAACAGTCAAAGAAAGCTGTGTTGTCCACATACTGATAATAATATGAGTAGTACAAGACATTCCCTTAGGATAATTTAAATCTATGGTAAGGCCACACCTGGAGTATTGTGTCCAGTTCTGGTCGCCACATCTCAAAAAAGACATTGTGGAAATGGAAAAGGTGCAAAAGAGAGTGACTAAGATGATTACGGGGCTGGGGCACCTTCCTTATGAGGAAAGGCTACGGCGTTTGGGCCTCTTCAGCCTAGAAAAGAGACGCCTGAGGGGGGACATGATTGAGACATACAAAATTATGCATGGGGAGGATAAAGCGGATAGGGAGATGCTCTTTACACTCTCACATAATACCAGAACCAGGGGACATCCACTAAAATTGAGTGTTGGGCGGGTTAGGACAGACAAAAGAAAATATTTCTTTACTCAGCATGTGGTTGGTCTGTGGAACTCCTTGCCACAGGATGTGGTGCTGGCGTCTAGCCTAGACGCCTTTAAAAGGGGATTGGACAAGTTTCTGGAGGAAAAATCCATTATGGGGTACAAGCCATGATGTGTATGTGCAACCTCCTGATTTTAGAAATGGGTTATGTCAGAATGCCAGATGCAAGGGAGGGCACCAGCATGAGGTCTCTTGTTATCTGGTGTGCTCCCTGGGGCATTTGGTGGGCCACTGTGAGATACAGGAAGCTGGACTAGATGGGCCTATGGCCTGATCCAGTGGAGCTGTTCTTATGTTCTTATGTTCTTAAATATCTTCAATGTTTTTCCAGAGGCTACATATTTATGTTTCTTCATAGTTTTTATCAGGAACTATATCTGCTGCTTTAATAAATTCTGTAGAGGATAAATTCATTATTGAGCCAGGCTTAAGCAAGATGGGGAGAGATGCGCTTTTCTGAGGTCTGGCCCAGACTGCAATGTCATTGTTGGGAAGAAAACTAAGGCTAAACTGTAAATCATTTTTGAGGATTCCTATGAACTTGCAAGGGCTTTTAGACAAGTGGTGTCCTCGCAGCCTGGTTTCCTGGTAGCACTGGAGAAATACATGCCTTATTGGGGAAAGGATGATAGTGTAAGGACTCTACATCATAATGCATGTGAAGTGCTTTGCACATGCAAAGACCATACAGTAGGGTCTGGTTTTCGATGCAAATTAGACAGAAACATAGCTTCCTTTGGTTCCCTTGATTTAGCTAAATAAGATATATTGATCCTTCAGTTTTTCAAAGCAAAGCCTGTCTATAACCTCCTTTGCATAATACAGTAACAATGGTAGTAGATTATAGTAATTTCATTATGGAGACAGGGTCCAATCCTGTCCAATTTGTAGCACTTATACAGTGGAGGGGGCAGTCATGGAGGTCACCTCAAGGTAAGGGAACATTTATTCCCTGAAGGGGTGCATTGCACTGCACGAGTGCTTGAAAGTTGGATGAGATTGGTCCCCAAGTCTCTGGCAGCTGATAATGAAGAAAAGCTGTTGCATGCTGTGCAGAAAATGTAATTTCATATTTAAAATAGAAACTGCTTTCTACATATGGGATGGTATGTATTGGATGGCTTTGTGACGGTGTGTATGGTGGGGTTATTCTAGTGCCAGAAATTTGTAATGGATAAGTGATGTTTAGGCCTTTTGAAGGGGTCTGAATTTGGTAATGAGCAGAACTTGGATAAGGAAGATGCTGCATAACTCAGAGCCGAATCCTGTGGTAGTAGCTCTTTATAGGAGTGGAAGGGATTGTTGTCTAAGGGTGACAGGTAAGGCTCCTAGTCGTCACTTGTTATTCCACTGTTCAGAATTCATACTATGGTGCATTTAAATCCTGGAGTTTAGTTTGAGAATATTTGATATTCATAAATAGAAAATGCAATACAGGAAATGCTGATCACTCTCTAGTACTCTTGGGTTATCCAAATAAAAATACACTAGCCATATTCAGTAAACCATAACAGTAAGCCATGGTTTCCCTGTTATGAGAATGAATTTTGTTCTGAGCCCTTTGCGCACAGAGAAAGCCACTGAGAGCTTTCCTTTTAGGTGTGAACAAAACTGTAGTTCCATATTTACGTATAAACTCTGTGGCTTAGTATTCAAATCATAGTAAGTATAACAAACCAGCCTGTACAAATAAACATGGATGACAATTTCAAAAACGCTTGCAAGAAATTAACTGCTGAGCCTCACTGTCTTATTTAATTTGTGAATTTATCTTAAGCAATGATGTGACCTCTTAGAAGTAATGAGAATGTGAATATTTTGACAGTCGAGTCATCTTGAGACTGGCTTATTGTGATACAGTGTATATGGGATGGGCCATGAAAAAATACAGAAACTTCAGCTGGCATAGAATACTGCAGTGTGCCTGCTCAGTGAAGCTGGTCCATTGAACCATGTAATACTAATATTGCTTCAGCTACATGGGCTGTCAGTTTGTTTATGGGTTTAATTCAAGAACGGGGTAGTCTGATTGCAGCCTCATTTCTGAGCATACCAAATTAAGATCACACCCTAATATTTTAATACTATAATCCACTTATATCTCCAAAAGAGTTTTAGGATTAGCTGTGTTAGAACTGAAAAGATGGTAACATTGTGAGCAACATGAAACGTGGTTTGTTAGGCTTCTTAAATCCCTGGGGCATCTGCCTCAGTTCAGTATGTCCTGGTGCAGAGGCATAAAAAGCATTCCAAAATACTCAACCCCAACAAGCCCAAACAGCATGTATTTATGGTATCCCCATATTATGGAAATCTCTTTAAAAATTTTTGATGATGGGGAAAGTACATTGTGTTCCAAAACTTCAGTAACTTTCAAAACACTCCTGAATTCCTAATGAAGTATTACGTTTATCAGAGGAATAGCTCTGGCTTTGAATTCTGTGCTTTTTCCAAATAGCAATGCCTCTTTTTAATTATAGGTAAGCAAGTCAGAACCAAACTCTATCAAGCTTTTAATCACTGGCTGAACGTTCCTGAAGATAAACTACGCGTAAGTTGTGTTCTTCGCTTATCTTGACTTATTTCATTGCAAGTATCATATGTATCTCTTTAAACAGCAGTTGTGTAGTAATATAGAAGGGACAAAACTAAAAGTAATGTTAAAATGCATCATTGGTCCCAATGTATTTAGGTCTTTACTAAATGGTTTTGGGATGGGGGTGTCTGTCTGGATCAGGACTATGGCATTGGGGAGTTTAATTCCTGTCCCAAGTTGAAGAGGATCTGCTGATCCCTGATGAAGCTCCCATTCATCCCATGAAGAAAGATCCCATTGGTGCCACTGTCTGGGGGGGGGTGCTCAAGGAGGGGCCACAAGAAAGTTTTCCTAATTAACATTCAGACTCGTATAGACACAGGTGGGTGTTTATGCAGCTGATCCACAAATGACACCCACTGGGATAAGTGACCCCAAGCCCTTTGGTTAAAAGGCTTCTGAAGGATGCACAGTCTATTCTCAGGATATGCAAAGTGAAAGCTAGCTAGTTACCTTGGTAGCAACAATAGTGGCATAAAGTGAAATGCAGAACACTAACTGTGGATTTCTTTATCAGGTTATCATTGAAATAACAGATATGTTGCACAATGCCAGTTTACTTATCGATGACATAGAAGACAATTCAAAGCTCCAACGAGGTTTTCCAGTGGCCCACAGCATCTATGGAATACCATCCGTAATAAACTGTGCAAACTTTGTGTATTTCCTTGGCCTGGAAAAAGTCCTAACACTTGATCATTCCGAAGCTGTAGGAGTGTTCACTCGCCAGTTGCTGGAACTCCATAAGGGCCAAGGTTTGGATATTTATTGGAGGGATACATATACCTGTCCTACAGAAGCAGAGTACAGAGCCATGGTCCTGCAAAAGACAGGTGGCCTTTTTGGATTAGCTGTGGGCCTCATGCAGTTGTTCTCCAGTTGTAAAAAAGATTTAAAACCACTGCTCAACACTCTTGGGCTCTTCTTCCAAATTAGAGACGACTATGCAAACTTGCACTCCAAAGAATACAGCGAGAACAAAAGTTTTTGTGAAGACTTGACTGAAGGGAAGTTCTCCTTCCCAACTATCCATGCCATATGGTCCAGGCCAGAAAGCACACAGGTGCAAAATATTCTGCGACAGAAGACAGAAAACGTGGACATAAAAAAGTATTGTGTGCATTACCTTGAGAATGTAGGTTCCTTTGAATACACTCAGAAAACATTAAAAGAACTGGAGGCTGAAGCGTATAAACAAATTGAAGCACTTGGAGGAAACCCTGATCTTGTAGCATTAGTTGAACATTTGAGCAAAATGTTCAAGGACAATGGAAACTGAGCAGTTGCCAATAATTGTTTGAAAATGAATTGCTAGGATTAAAGTTTACAGTATTCTGCCATTGCTGTACGAACTGTTCTCAACCATCTTAAGGGGAGTTGTTGGGTTTTGTATGTAGTCAAATGATCTTTTGGGCTTCTTGCTTTCACCTGCTTATGCAATACTGCATAGTGCTAGAGGCATCCATTAAATAAAGCTACCAAAGTTTACTCCAAGTACTTTGATCTATAATCCGGTTTAAATGAGGATTTATTTTGGTTTTGACCACAAGGTAAATTTTAAGAAATAACTACACGATATTCTAGCTCTAACACTTTATTAAATTTGCTTTTAATTGGTTCTGGTTTGCCTAGACATGTATATGCAACACTTTCTCATTTCCTTTCCCTTAACTATAGAATAATGGATTGGTGTATGCTTCAACATGAAGTATTTGAGTAGGATGGGAAGGGTGGGATTAATTTTTATCTTTCTATACTTCTATAGCTGTAGGAACTACTCTCAGGTACATTTTAAGGAGAAATGTGGCATTTGGTATGTGGTCTAAAGCAGTGTTTCTCAATCAGTGGTACTCATACCACCAGCGGTACTTGTGGTGGTATCTGGTGGTATGCATGACATGCCCCCAGACCCCTGCTGCTTGACAGCAAGATCAGAAATGCAATAGAACATACTGTGCTAAGAGGCTTGGTGGGCAGAGCTCTGCATGCACTTTTTGTACACATGAAAAACCATCCCAGGTGCCCTGAGCCTTACTTGTGTGCCCGTTGCATCTGACCTCCCAATCCAAAAGTAACTGGCAATGACTTCATCATGTTATTTCCGTTGGTATTTCCCACAGGTGAACCATGCAAAGTGGTACAGCAGGGGACAAACATTGAGAAATGCTTGTCTAAAGATCGTCTTGCATGTGTCCTGCTTATGCCAAATTTCTTAATGCTACAAATGTCCATTAAAATAAAATTAACAGATTGTACTTTGACCATTTGTAATCCCTGTAATTTAGTTGTGGATTTGTTTTAGTTCAGAGTATAAAAGACATCACATTTAGCCCCTACACAGGCTTTGCCAAATACACCAAATGCATAATTTGTTGCCAACTTACAACTTTCTCCAAGTATTCACTTGGTTAAGTAGGGACATTTGTGGTGGTTATATGATGGCAGGTATTAATATTCATAAACAAACTCTGTATGCAGAAATTTTGCTTGAGTGATTCTTTGAAGTGATTTGAAGACAGTGATGCTTATAATTTTTACAAATGAACTTTTTAATGTTAAGATGTTTCCCAATAATTCACAATAAATGATGCAGTACCCTGTTTTAGTCTGAGTATTTACATAGTGCATCTGATGTTAAAGGTCTTAGGCTGCAATCCTATCCACACTTTCCTGGGAGTAAGCTCCATTGACTCTGATGGGACTTACTTCTTAGTAGGCAGGCATAAGATTGGGCTCTTACTCCCTAACTAAGGACTATGTCATGAACCACAAATGACAATTATGGAAAAATGCAACATTAACTCACTGATACTAGTTTGATTTTATTCTCTATAACAGCATATACTGAACACAGAATAACTGGACAAAAATGGCAGTGACAATATCATATCACCCCTCCCCCCATCTTAGATGATAAAGCAAAAGGATAGATTAAAGCTAAAAACAACTTTAATGTAAAATACAGGTTTTGATACAACATTTAACTGTGGAATTATGGTTTGAGATTACTTTCAGGAGCAGAAAAGAGACTCGTGAGGAAGTTTATGTACTGAAAACTAACACCTTAAATATATGAAATACAGTATCTGATTTTGTTACTCCTCGTGTTTCCAGTACAGCAGCTGTCTAAAACTGTAGATATCTCAAGACCTGACAGACAGATGGAGCAGCGTACACTATTTAGTAACAAAATAGACTGGAGGACCCACCAGTCAAGTATTTTGCAGTCTTCCTTTTCAAGCTATTCAGGAAGTGCCCTGAACAACGTTGGAGAGCTTGGAAGCCTGATTTATATCTGAACCCAAGAAGCATAGGATGAGTGGCTGGCACTGGCTGTTCAAATGACAATGATGGAATCCTGCTTAAGATAAGAGTAAGAGTAAGTGAGTAAGAGCCCAAGGGTCAGGCACTTAAATCAAAGTTGAAAGTTAGCTGCACCTAAAGTAGCACCTAATCGAAGGAAGGGAGGAGGATAAAGTGGAAAGCAGGTTTTTCTACTTTGTTTTAAATTAACCCTATACTTAACCCAAGTTAAACTTAATCTAAGTTAGAACATAGCCTAAACAGTTCAGTAAATTGGGACACAGGATCTAGAAAGCAATAAATAATTAAACTCAAATACAGACTAGCTTGAGGTTACAAAACAGTCCAGCCTAAGAGAACAAAACTAGGAGGGAAAGAACCTAGTAAGGGCCAATTCCCAACCACCCAGGCAGAGTCCATTTTAGAATTTCAGCATCACCACTTTAGGAGGTGATAAGAGCCCCATTAGGCTAATCCAAGCACTCCATTCAGGAGCCTGCAGAGTAGGTTACACCCATCAGCAGCCTTTTGTCTTCCTGAGCTTTTGTAAACTCACCTGGGAAGACCAGCCCCCCTTTCAATCAGGAAGGAAGGAGGGAGGAGGAACCAGCCAGGAGTATAAAGCTAGGCCTGCCATCACGCGAGGCTCTCTCCAGATGCATTGCCAGGTAAACTGAGAGTTTAGCATCTGGGCGAGTTCAGCAGCAGGGCGAGGAGGCCAGGGCCCCATACACTGCCCTTCCTCTTCCCTTGAGAAGAGGGCTGCTATCCAGTGTAGGGTTTTTAAAAGGACCCCTAAATAAAACAACAACAAAAAAAAAGCTATGCAGTCAGACAGCCAGCAGCAGGATGGGGGCTATCCAGAGTTCTGCATTGAGTGCCACATGTATGATTATATGCTTCTGGGGCATAAGTCATGGGTGTGTCCTCGGTGCAAGGAGCTCCAGGGTCTCAGGGAACGCATCCGCTCCCTTGAAGCCTTGGTGGCCGACCTGGAGAAGCGCAGACAGGCAGAGGAGGACGGTGGGGAGACTTCCGGGGACGATCAGGCTTCGTCCCAACCTCAGGCGTGCAGCTCCTCAGCTGCCCGGGTGGGAAGTCTCGGGACTGGAGGACATCATCCTGGAGAGGAGGGAAACAATCCCCTAGGGAGGACCCCTTCTCCAGGGGGTGGGCCCGTATCCGAACGCACTTGGGATACTCCTCGGCGGGAGGGGGGTTGGGGGCTTCTTGTAGTGGGGGATTCGATTATTAGAAACATAGAGAGGGGGGTTTGCGACGGATGTGAGGACCGCATGGTGACTTGCCTGCCTGGTGCGAAGGTTGCGGACATCACTTCTCGTCTAGACAGGCTAGTAGACAGTGCTGGGGGAGAGCTAGCAGCTGTGGTGCATGTCGGCACCAACGACGTGGGCAAGTGTAGCTGGGAGGTCCTAGAGGCCAAATTTAGGCTTTTAGGCAGGAAGCTGAAAGCCAGGACCTCAAAGGTAGCGTTCTCTGAAGTGCTACCTGTTCCACGCGCAGGGCCAGCTAGGCAGGCGGAGATCAGGGGTCTCAATGCGTGGATGAGACGGTGGTGTAGGGAGGAGGGGTTTAGATTCGTTAGGCACTGGGGAACGTTTTGGGACAAGCGGGGCCTGTATAAGAGGGACGGGCTCCACTTGAACCAGAATGGAACCAAACCGCCGGCACATAACATTAAAAAGGTGGCAGAGCAGCTTTTAAACTGATCCATGGGGGAAGGCCGACAGGAGCCGAGGGGCATCCGGTTCGGGACTCCTCATCCCTATGGGATGAGGATGGAGAGGTTAGAGAACAACAAGACAAAGGCAGAGTAAGAGAAGAAATTGGGAAAGGTAGCGTGATGAGATGTGATAGACGGTTTGGCACAATGAGAGGATGCAGAGACAAAGGAGCAAATAAGCAGCCCATCCTGGGGCATTCCGTGTACAAATGCTTTTATGCAAATGCCTGAAGTATCTGAGCAAAGATGGGAGAACTGGAATGTCTGGTGACAAGGGAAAACATTGACATAGTGGGCATAACGGAAACCTGGTGGAATGCGGAGAATCAGTGGGATACCACAATCCCGGGCTATAAACTCTACAGGAGGGACAGGCAGGGGCGTGTTGGAGGTGGGGTGGCCGTTTATGTTAAGGAAGGGATAGAATCCAGCAAAGTAGAGATTGAAGGTGGGTCCGACTCCACCGCAGAATCTCTGTGGGTTAAATTACCAGGCTTGTGCAGCGATGTAATATTGGGAGCGTGCTATCGTCCTCCAGACCAGAAATCGGATGGGGACCTTGAAATGAGGAAACAGATCAGGGAGGTGACAAGGAGGGACAGGGTTGTAATCATGGGGGACTTCAATTATCCTCATATTGACTGGGTCAATTTGTGTTCTGGTCACGGTAAGGAAACCGGATTTCTTGACGTGCTAAATGACTGTGGCTTAGAGCAGCTAGTCACGGAGCCCACCAGAGGACAGGTGACTCTGGATTTAATATTGTGCGGCATGCAGGACCTGGTTAGAGATGTAAACGTTACTGAGCCATTGGGGAACAGTGATCATGCTGCGATCCGTTTTGACGTGCACGTTGGGGGAAGAATACCAGGCAAATCTCTCACAAAAACCCTTGACTTCCGACGGGCGGACCTCCCTCAAATGAGGAGGCTGGTTAGAAGGAGGTTGAAAGGGAGGGTAAAAAGAGTCCAATCTCTTCAGAGTGCATGGAGGTTGCTTAAAACAACAGTAATAGAGGCCCAGCAGAGGTGTATACCGCAAAGAAAGAAGGGTTCCACTAAATCCAGAAGGGTGCCTGTATGGCTAACCAGCCAAGTTAGAGAGGCTGTGAAAGGCAAGGAAGCTTCCTTCCGTAAATGGAAGTCTTGCCCTAATGAGGAGAATAAAAAGGAACATAAACTGTGGCAAAAGAAATGTAAGAAGGTGATACGGGAGGCCAAGCGAGACTATGAGGAACACATGGCCGGCAACATTAAGGGGAATAATAAAAGCTTCTTCAAATATGTTAGAAGCAGGAAACCCGCCAGAGAAGCGGTTGGCCCTCTGGATGGTGAGGGAGGGAAAGGGGAGATAAAAGGAGACTTAGAGATGGCAGAGAAATTAAATGAGTTCTTTGCATCTGTCTTCATGGCAGAAGACCTCGGGCAGATACCGCTGCCCGAACGGCCCCTCCTAACCGAGGAGTTAAGTCAGATAGAGGTTAAAAGAGAAGATGTTTCAGACCTCATTGATAAATTAAAGATCAATAAGTCACCGGGCCCTGATGGCATCCACCCAAGAGTTATTAAGGAATTGAAGAATGAAGTTGCAGATTTCTTGACTAAGGTATGCAACTTGTCCCTCAAAACGGCCACGGTGCCAGAAGATTGGAGGATAGCAAATGTCACGCCTATTTTTAAAAAGGGAAAGAGGGGGGACCCGGGAAACTATAGGCTGGTTAGCCTAACATCCATACCGGGTAAGATGGTGGAATGCCTCATCAAAGATAGGATGTCAAAACACATAGACGAATAGGCCTTGCTGAGGGAGAGTCAGC
This sequence comes from Tiliqua scincoides, assembly GCF_035046505.1. Lineage (NCBI taxonomy): Eukaryota > Metazoa > Chordata > Lepidosauria > Squamata > Scincidae > Tiliqua > Tiliqua scincoides. Next base: position 229,549,424 of record NC_089821.1, read on the forward strand.
AATGGCTTCTGTAAGGGTAAGTCTTGCCTCACAAACCTTATAGAATTCTTTGAAAAGGTCAACAGGCATGTGGATATGGGAGAACCCGTGGACATTATATATCTGGACTTTCAGAAGGCGTTTGACACGGTCCCTCACCAAAGGCTACTGAAAAAACTCCACAGTCAGGGAATTAGAGGACAGGTCCTCTCCTGGATTGAGAACTGGTTGGAGGCCAGGAAGCAGAGAGTGGGTGTCAATGGGCAATTTTCACAATGGAGAGAGGTGAAAAGCGGTGTGCCCCAAGGATCTGTCCTGGGACCGGTGCTTTTCAACCTCTTCATAAATGACCTGGAGACAGGGTTGAGCAGTGAAGTGGCTAAGTTTGCAGACGACACCAAACTTTTCCAAGTGTTGAAGACCAGAAGTGATTGTGAGGAGCTCCAGAAGGATCTCTCCAGACTGGCAGAATGGGCAGCAAAATGGCAGATGCGCTTCAATGTCAGTAAGTGTAAAGTCATGCACATTGGGGCAAAAAATCAAAACTTTAGATATAGGCTGATGGGTTCTGAGCTGTCTGTGACAGATCAGGAGAGAGATCTTGGGGTGGTGGTGGACAGGTCGATGAAAGTATCAACCCAATGTGCGGCGGCAGTGAAGAAGGCCAATTCTATGCTTGGGATCATTAGGAAAGGGTATTGAGAACAAAACGGCTAGTATTATAATGCCGTTGTACAAATCTATGGTAAGGCCACACCTGGAGTACTGTGTCCAGTTCTGGTCGCCGTATCTCAAAAAAGACATAGTGGAAATGGAAAAGGTGCAAAAGAGAGCGACTAAGATGATTACGGGGCTGGGGCACCTTCCTTATGAGGAAAGGCTGCGGTGTTTGGGCCTCTTCAGCCTAGAAAAGAGACGCCTGAGGGGGGACATGATTGAGACATACAAAATTATGCAGGGGATGGACAGAGTGGATAGGGGGATGCTCTTTACACATAATACCAGAACCAGGGGACATCCACTAAAGTTGAGTGTTGGGCAGGTTAGGACAGACAAAAGAAAATATTTCTTTACTCAGCGTGTGGTTGGTCTGTGGAACTCCTTGCCACAGGATGTGGTGCTGGCGTCTAGCCTAGACGCCTTTAAAAGGGGATTGGACAAGTTTCTGGAGGAAAAATCCATTATGGGGTACAAGCCATGATGTGTATGCGCAACCTCCTGATTTTAGAAATGGGTTATGTCAGAATGTCAGATGCAAGGGAGGGCACCAGGATGAGGTCTCTTGTTACCTGGAGTGCTCCCTGGGGCATTTGGTGGGCCGCTGTGAGATACAGGAAGGTGGACTAGATGGGCCTATGGCCTGATCCAGTAGGGCTGTTCTTATGTTCTTATGCTTCTATGTTCACACACTGTGCCTATTTTACACTCAGGAACATAGTAGTAGTGGAAACTTTTAGCACCAGGACCCACTTTTTTTAGAATGAGAATCTGACAGGACCCACCAGAAGTGATGTCATGACTGCAAGGACATCATCAAGCAAGAAAATGTTTAACAATCCTAGGCTGCAATCCCCCCAACATACCCAAGAGTAAGCCCCATTGACTATCATTGTTAAAAGCATATACAGAGTAGCCTGTTAAAAGTACAGAGCTGTAACATTTCCCCAGATGCAGTCACATATAATATAGAATCAAGTCTAACATATTAAAAATATAATATTGAAATGAATGGGGATCCATCTGAAATTGATTCGCGACCCACCTAGTGGGTCCCGACCCTCATTTTGAGAGACACTGCAGTAAGAATGTTCCTTCCATCCCAGTTGCTAAGGGGGGTGGAGCCTCTTCCCAACGCAGCGGGACTATGCAAGCTTTGCTGGGAGTAAGTCCCATAGACTAGAATGGGACTTACTTCTGAGTAGACATGCATAGGAGTGGGCTGAATCCGCTCCCCGGATCCCGGCATGCCCGCGCGAGACCCGCCGGCCCTGCTCCGGGGAGGGGAGAGGCGCGGCGCCCACCCTGCAAGCGCGGCCGATCCCTCGGTCCGAACTCGCTGGCGGCGGCGGCGGCCACAGCAGAGGAACCGCACCGCTCCGAGCTGCGCGCTCCCCTCCGTCGGCCGCGGCGTGACTGACAGCTCAAAGCCCACACTCGCCCCGCCTCGCACACCCGCCATTGGCCCGCCGCGCGCAGGGCCCGCCCCCCGCCTCTCCTGCAGAAACACTGATGTAATTCTCACTCCAGTTCTATGGAAACAGGACTCGGCGCCGCGCGGGCTTCTGGGAAGCGAGGTCTTCCGCCCTCCCCGTGGGTGCAGGCTGCGGGGACACCGAACTTCCACTCCCAGGATGCGCCGGGAGGCAGAGGGGCCGGAGGAAGGGGGCGGAGTCCGCGCCTGCGCCGACGGGCCTCGGTGGCGTATTTCTCCCCATCAGGCGAAGGTGGTGCCTGAGGCGGAAGGGGACTGGGGCTGGCCGGGCTTCTCGGGGGCAGCGGCCGAGAAGGCAGCGGCAGCGGTGGAGGTTCGTGCCGCGAGAGGGGGGGCTCCTGGGCCGTGCTCCTGCCCCCACCGGGCGGGGATGTGGGGCCCTCCCCCTCTGGGTGTGCGCCTCCGAGGCTCCGCCCTCGCTGCCGCTCGCTATAAGGACGGGGCGCCGGCTGGGGGGAGGCTGAAGCGAGAGCTCCTCTGCTGTCACGGCCTCAGGTGCCTGGGGGAGAAGGGGGCAGGTGCTGGAGGGGGCGGTCGGTCGGTCGGTGTGTGTGAGAGCGAGCCGCACAGGCTGTCGTGCGACTTACTCCTGAGTAGCCCCATTGCCTCTGAGGGGAGTTACTCCAGAGTAGACAGGCGTGGGGTGGGCTCTTAGGTGGCAGTCCTTTCTGCAGTTACCTGGGAGTAAGCCCATTGACTGATGGGACTTACTTCTGAGTAGACATGTCTAGGCTTGGGCTCTTAGGTGGCAATCCTCTCCACACTTACCTGGTTGTAAGCTCATTGGCTATGAAAGGACTAACCTCTGATTAGACAGTTGTAGGGTTGGGTGTTTTGTCTGATTCTGTTTATTTGATTGTTTCTGGCAATTTTCTAAAGACTGTAGTAGCTGTTGTGATAAAAGGACTATTCTTGCTTAAATGTTTTATTAGAATAACGAGATCGCGCAAGGTTTGACACTAAGGTGAGTCAGACTTCTCATTAAATTGTAGTCAGCATAGTGTTTCAATGTCTATTTCCCAATCTAGTAAGATGACTTAATAGCTTGAAAATCTAGTTCAGGGTTGATACTCTTACCTACCTTTGGTTAAGGGAACATGCTTAGTTTAACAGTGTTTTGCAGGTTTATTCTGTTAATCATGCTTGAATATTGGTTTCTTGTGAATTCAGGAGAGGCCATATTTTATGGTTGTGGGAATGCTAGAGTACTGCAGGGTGGGAAACAACTGTTTGATGGTATAAAAGATGAGAAGAATACCTGGTATGTGGTGTTCTGCACTGTGTATGGCTGCCCTAGTATTGGAAATGTTGTATGGTTGTGACAAAATGTAATAGGTCTGGCTGCAAATGAATTCTATGCATGTGGGCTGTTCATTCTCTTTAAACCCTACTAAATTGGATGATCTGAAACCAGTTTTGGTCTATGTATGTGGCATCCAGTACATACTTGTACTGGGGGCTGGGGATAAGAATAGGCCCTCAGTTTGGCTGTACTTGTCGTAAGAGGCGACTAAATAGCCACCGGGTAGATGGGGCTCGTCAGCCTGGGAAAGCAGCTCATCTGAGAGAAGGAAAACTCTGATCCCAAACCTCCACTGCCTTGTGGCTACATCCAGTTATGGAAAAGGCTTCAAGAGTCAACCTCGAGGCAAAATCCGGAGCCGGAGTCCCTGAGGCAGTTCATGGCTGAACACAGTCACGTTCTGGCAACTCCTGCGACGCTGCTGGAACCGGCCGTATTGGCCTCTGCCTTTCCATTGGACCATTTCAGCGACGTGGAGAGGGGGGATTTGCTGCATGGGTAACAGCCCATCCTCCATACCTACTTTACCCAGGCTTCGCGCACTGGAGAGGACACTCTGTTCCAGAGTCACCATTCAGAGCGTGACACCATGGTCTTCCGGGACTGAAGGATGCCAACTCAACATACTTGTTGAATACCAACCATATAGTTAAGCATTCATTTATAGTTCAGCACAATTGTAGGTGTGTCGTTTTATCAGAGCATCTGTGAAGCTGTTGGGAAATGGTTTCAAATTGACTGGCAAAGGTCAATGAGCTATCTGGTCATGCAACAGGATGTCTGCCGACTATGCAGTGTGGTATGGGGCTATGTTTCTACTGAAGCCTCTGTATTTAAATTGCAGGAGATTTAATCGTTTCCATTGTGAAGCAATAAAACAGAGGGAGGACAGTTTATGGGAAATCCACAGAAAGATGGGGCTAGGCCAGGGATCGGCAACCTGTGGCTCTTTCAGCTGTCTGCTGCAGCTCCTCCCGGTGAAAGTGGCAAAGAGTGTGACAGGAGACACCTGTGTTGGGAGGGCAAGCTGCTTCCCTCCACCCCCTGAGCTCACTGCCCTCCTCTCCCTTCACCCCCACCTGCCCCACATTGGTTTCCCTTTTCAATTTTGCCTGCTCTGCAGGCTTAAGCTCCCTGTTTTTCCCTTCCCCAACTCTCCAGCAGGACACCCTCCTCCTCAGCCATTGCGAGCCCTTGCAGCCCGCCTTTCCCTGAGCAGGTCCCCACTCAGTGCAAGGAGAGGCTTTTCCTCCACAGCTGAGGAGACAACCTGTGTGTCTACTCAGTATTAAGCCCCATTGCAGTGGATGAAGCTTACTCCCAGGAAAGGGTGCCTTTGATGGCAGCCTTGGAGCCTGCTCAAGGCCAAGCGCAAGGACGGGTGAGTGGGAGCCTGCGCAGGTCTGTTCTCGAGCAAGCCCCTATGTAGTCCCTGGGCTACTACCAGGAAGGTGTGGAGGGCTGTAGCCTCAGCCTCCTCCTGTGCAGGTCTACTCACAAGTAGTCAGTGAGGCTTCCTCCCAGGAAAGTGTGGAGAGGACTGCAACCTGAGAGCTCCAACCAACTTGTCTGCTCAGAAGTCCCATTGTAGTCAATGGGGCTTACTCCCAGGATAGTGTGGAGAGGGTTGCAGCCTGAGTGAGGGAGGGCAGGCAGACAGGGCAGAAGCTGACCTGTGGCTGCCCCCCCCCCACCTTCCCCCCCAGCTCTGGCTTCTTCTCTTCCCCACCTCTGGAGTCTGTGTCCTTTTTTCCTTCCAGCAGGGTGCCTCTAGAAGGTGGGGGGAGTTCTTTAGAATCCATGTAAGATAAGCAGATGTCATAACTGCCATATGTATTGGAATCCTGGAAGATCTGATGAGGAGGAGGAGGTAGATGTGGTGTCAGCAGTGGCCCCTTTAAGGGTAAGGCCTGGGCATCCAGCAGAGTGTGCTATACAGCTGCAGCCACTTGAAGACAATAGGGCCCTCAGGATATAAGGAGCACCTGAGGCAGGAAGGGGGGTGTGGGTTGGAGAGGAGACTGACTTGCCTTATTGACTTGGATACTCTGACTGATTTGACTGACTTACTTTGGAATCTGATCTTGGACTGTGACTTGGGACTCTGCCCTGGATACTCTGACTGACTTTGTGACTAATGGACTGCTGGAGACACTGGAGTTTGGTGTGTGGCTGCTGTGCCCAAGACCTGCTGAGGACCAAGGGTCTGCTATAGTGGCGGGAGGCTGCTGGCAGGAGAGGGGACCTCTGCAGGTTGAACAGGCGAACTACCCTGGAGGTGGGGTCCAGCAGGTGTGCAAGGCAAAACCAGGGTCATCTGTTGAGGGAAAGAAGGGTAGCTAAGTGAGCATAATTCTCCAGGCAGAGAATGGCCTTGTAATCATGCAAAACACCATAGAGGACCAGGCATCTGAAAACACAGGACAAGAATGTATGACAAAACTAACTAAAAGCTACAAGAGGAGCTACATTATAAAAATGGGACCTATAAGAGCATAAAGGTAAAAAAACAACTATATATGCAGTGTTATCTTCATTTTAGATGTCAAAAGGGTTTTGTGGCTCCTGAGGTTTTTTCCTCCGGGAAAACTGATCCAAATGGCTCTTTGAGCGTTTAAGGTTGCTGACCCCTGGGCTAGGCAATCCCTGGGAATACGTTCCTTAACCAGAAACAGCTGGGGAATGAGAGGTTCTGTTGGTATAGGACAGGGGTCGGCAACCTTAAACACTCAAAGAGCCATTTGGACCCATTTTCCAGAGGAAAAAAAACCTTGGGAGCCACAAAACCCTTTTGACACCTAAAATGAAGATAACACTGCATATATAGTTTTTTTTACCTTTATGCTCTTATAGGTCCCATTTTTATAAAGTAGCCCCCTCTTGTAGCTTTTAGTTTTTGTCATACATTCTTGTCCTGTGTTTTCAGACACCTGGTCCTCTATGGTGTTTTGCCTGGTTCCAAGGCCATTCTCTGCCTGGAGAATTATGCCCACTTTAAGCAAATTAGCTCCCCTTTCCCCCAACAAATGACCCTGGTTCTGCCCTGCAGTCCTGCTGGACCCCACCTCCAGGGTAGCTCCCCTGTTCAACCTGCAGAGGTCCTCTCTCCTGCCAGCAGCCTCCCACCACTACAGCAGACCCTGGATCGTCAGCAGGTCTTGGGCACAGCAGCTGCACTTCAAACTCCAGTGTCTCTAGCAGTCCCTTAGTCACAAAGTCAGTCAGAGTATCCAAGTCAAAGTCCAAAGTCAATAAGCTAGGTCAGATTCCAAAGTCAACCTGCATTCCTTCTACAACCCACAAACCCTTCCTGCCTCAGGTGCTCTTATATCCCTGAGGGCCCTATGCCTTCAAGTGGCTGCAGCTGTGCAGCACACTCTGCTGGATGCCCAGGCCTTACCCTCAAAGGGGCCACTGCTGACACCACATCTACCTACTCACCAGATCTTCCTAGATTCCAATACAAGTGGGGGGGGAGCAGATCTCTATACAGACCAGTGCAAAAACAGGCAGAAGGTTGGGGGGGAGGGAAGATCTCTATATAGATATCACAGCAAGAGCATTGCAAAACCCCTTGCACACAGAACCAACACATGGAAGTTGGGGGGGGGGGGCAGATCGCCATCCATACCAGTGCAAAAACAGGGGAAAGGTGTGGGAGAGGGAAGATCTCTATATAGACATCACAGCAAGACCAGTGTAAAACCCCTTGCACCCAGAACCAACAGATGGAAGTTGGGGGGGGGGCAGATCTCCATACATACCAGTGCAAAAATAGGGGGGAAGGTAAGTCAGCCCCAGTAGAGTCAACAGGGCTTCATCCCAGGGATGCATGGACAGGAGTGCAGCCTGTGAGTGGCTCATCTCCCTGTCTACTCAGAAGTCAGCCCAGTAGAGTCAACGGGGCTCACTCCCAGGGGAGTGCATATATAGTTTGTGCTCCCCTCTTGTAGGTCACAGTTATATAATACACTTCCCTCTTCTAGGTCCCACTAAAAATCAGGTCTAGACCCACAGTTGGAGAACAACTGTTTTAAATTGTGCACAGGTGAACTGCTTGTGAAGGATACTGTCATTTACTTCTGTACTTCTGTAAATGCCTTTCCACACAATACTACCTCTGAACAAGACCACTTAGTACTACTTAACACTGTTCACAAAGGTGCTCCTGAACAAACAAGCTTAGCGTTCAAAATTGCATAAAATAAAAGGCATACTAACAGTGATTACATCCCAACCATGAAATATGCTTTGGTGCACATATACAGTATGTTACACATACAGTATACAAACATATACAGAATACCATATGGTGCAGGGGGGGGGTCTCCAAACCCCTTTCAAGTTTCCAAGTGAAGGAAATGGGGCAGTGAGAGTGTGAGTGAGTGACCGGGGGATGCTGAGTGGGGAACTTGAAGGCTGTAATCCTGTGCACACTTTCCTGGGAGCAAGCACAATGGGACTTACTTTTGAGGCGACGCGCACAGGATTGTGCCCTAAGCTTGGGAGGAGGGCAGAGCAGCTGCACTGAATTGCTTGCTTTTGCCTTGGCTCCGTGGGGTCAGGTTCGTTTATGCACCCTCTCCTACACGGGCAGGCGGCTGGTGCTGCGGCTTGGGCGGCAGGGAACGTGCGGCGGCGGTGCGGGCTCTTTGGGCAGGAGCTGCTCCGCCAGCCATTCATGCCCTCTCCTATGGGGCGCAGCCGCAGGAGGTGAGGGAGCTACGCCTGTGCGCTCAGGCTGGTGAGCAGCGGCAGCTTCACGGGAGGGGCGTGCCCCTCCCCCACAGCTTGGCCCCGCAGGGAGCCGCAGGAGAAGGCTGAAAGAGCCGCTTGCGGCTCCAGAATGGCAAGTTGCCGACCCAGGTATAGGATGAGTGAAAATGTAAGTTCTAAAACAATGAGATTATGGTATGTATTGGCAACCTTCAGTCTCGAAAGACTATGGTATCGCGCTCTGAAAGGTGGTTCTGGCACAGCGTCTAGTGTGGCTGAAAAGGCCAATCCGGGAGTGACAATCCCTTCCACACCGGGAGCAAGTGCAGTCTGTCCCTGGTCTGTCTCCCTGGCTATGGGCCTTCCTTCTTTGCCTCTTAGCCTCAGACTGTTGGCAAAGTGTCTCTTCAAACTGGGAAAGGCCATGCTGCACAGCCTGCCTCCAAGCGGGCCGCTCAGAGGCCAGGGTTTCCCACTTGTTGAGGTCCATCCCTAAGGCCTTCAGATCCCTCTTGCAGATGTCCTTGTATCGCAGCTGTGGTCTACCTGTAGGGCGCTTTCCTTGCACCAGTTCTCCATAGAGGAGATCCTTTGGGATCCGGCCATCATCCATTCTCACGACATGACCAAGCCAACGCAGGCGTCTCTGTTTCAGCAGTGAATACATGCTAGGGATTCCAGCACGTTCCAGGACTGTGTTGTTTGGAACTTTGTCCTGCCAGGTGATGCCGAGGATGCGTTGGAGGCAGCGCATGTGGAAAGCGCTCAGTTTCCTCTCCTGTTGTGAGCGAAGAGTCCATGACTCGCTGCAGTACAGAAGTGTACTCAGGACGCAAGCTCTGTAGACCTGGATCTTGGTTTGTTCCGTCAGCTTCTTGTTGGACCAGACTCTCTTTGTGAGTCTGGAAAACGTGGTAGCTGCTTTACCGATGCGCTTGTTTAGCTCGGTATCGAGAGAATGAGTGTCGGAGATCGTTGAGCCAAGGTACACAAAGTCATGGACAACCTCCAGTTCATGCTCAGAGATTGTAATGCAGGGAGGTGAGTCCACATCCTGAACCATGACCTGTGTTTTCTTCAGGCTGATTGTCAGTCCAAAATCTTGGCAGGCCTTGCTAAAACGATCCATGAGCTGCTGGAGATCTTTGGCAGAGTGGGTAGTGACAGCTGCATCGTCGGCAAAGAGGAAGTCACGCAGACATTTCAGCTGGACTTTGGATTTTGCTCTCAGTCTGGAGAGGTTGAAGAGCTTTCTGTCTGATCTGGTCCGGAGATAGATGCCTTCTGTTGCAGTTCCAAAGGCCTGCTTCAGCAGGACAGCGAAGAAAATCCCAAACAAGGTTGGTGCAAGAACACAGCCCTGCTTCACTCCGCTTCGGATGTCAAAAGGGTCTGATGTGGAGCCATCGAAGACAACAGTGCCCTTCATGTCCTTGTGGAAAGATCTGATGATGCTGAGGAGCCTGGGTGGACATCCAATCTTGGGGAGAATCTTGAAGAGGCCGTCTCTGCTGACCAGGTCGAAAGCCTTTGTGAGATCTATGAAGGCTATAAAGAGTGGCTGTCATTGTTCCCTGCATTTCTCCTGCAGTTGTCTAAGGGAGAATACCATATCAGTGGTGGACCTGTTGGCTCGGAATCCACACTGCGATTCTGGATAGACGCTCTCTGCAAGTACCTGGAGCCTCTTCAGTACAACTCGGGCAAACAGCTTTCCTACAACGCTAAGGAGAGAGATGCCGCGGTAGTTGTTGCAGTCACCCCTGTCACCTTTGTTCTTGTACAGCGTGATGATGTTTGCATCCCTCATGTCTTGAGGTACTCCACCTTCTCTCCAGCAGAGACAGAGGATTTCATGCAGCTCAGTGACGATGATCTCTTTGCAGATTATGGTAGACTGTGCTATTTTGAAACAATTTTGAAACTATTTTGAAGCTATTTTGAAACAATTGGAGATGTACGTTAAAGTATGTTAAGAAGTTTTCACAGTAGTATGTGTAATATGACTGTCTAGAGAAATTTCTGAAAGGGAAGGCAGTTATGTAAAGATAATAATTAAGGAGTAATTGAAAGACTAGCAACAAATTGCCATAGCCTCCACTTTATCACCTTCATGTTGGCGTGCAGACTGCGTGGCTTTAGCTTCCATGTTTTGATTTCCCCCATATGCAGTATTCCATGGTGAGAGCTGTACAGGCATCAAGAGCTGTGATCCGCAAACTTAGCACTGGGGCCCATTTTTTAAATGACATCCTACCAGAACCTACCTACCTTTACGAGTCTTTTAAAAAAGGTGATCTGGAAAGTAATATTTTATTTACAAGTAATATTTATTTGCACAAAAACTTATGTATCTAGCCTTGGGGTTAGAGGTAACTGTCTGATCTTTCCATCACCTGTGTTTTCATTGGAGGCTCTGCAGGACCCACCAGAAATTGGGTCATGACTCAGAGTTTAAGAAACACTGCTGCATTAGAAGTTACTTAAATTGTTTTGTGTGCAAGTACTTTCTTTAAAAAAACTTAACCTTTCCTTTTCAGAAACTTAATTTAAAAATGGATCCTGTTGAAGAGCCATCTAAAAGAATTTTGTTGGAGCCATACAACTATCTACTTCAACTACCAGGTACCATTTCATTTTTTTTACTCTACAAATGTCTGAAAATTGAGTTTTGTGTGGCAACCCTGTCAGGTCTACTAGGTCTCATAGTTTTTCAGCTGGAAGCATAGGGTCAGTGCCTTGTTTCCTGTATCGGCCTTCTAATTCTTCCAGTTACTACTTGACTGTTGCATGTTATAGTCCTTTTTGTTGGCTGAAGAGAAAGTATAGATGTCTTTAGCCCTTTAGATAGGAAGAAAAGTCCCACTGTGTTTGGTAGGCTATCTCTAAGTAAACCTGCTTAGGATTGCTTTGTTGGTCTTGTTTGTGATGGATCTATCACCTTTTAAAAACAAAAATTCAATTTTACTTTGTCTCTTGGCCCTTTGACTTTCCATTTTGCTGAGACTCTTTGAATAATTTTTTTTCCATTATGCATATTTGGACATGTTGGATATTAGAATACGACTGCTAGTATTGTCCATAAATTTGGTGCAGCTACATTGCAATACTCTTTACAGTTCTGATTGCCACACTGAGAATGGCATTATAGAGCTGAAAACAAGACAACCAAAATTATCAGAACCTGAAGCCCCTCCTTTTGAGGAAACTCTACAGCATTTAGGCTGCTTTATTTTTAAAAGATTAAGGGAGGACATGTTTTGAGATATAAAATTATGTACAGAGTTGTTTCTCCCTCCATCACAATACATGCAGCTCTTAATTTACGTAGGGATTAAATTCTGGAAATTGGTACATATATTCAAAGTTATTTTTCCCCATAGGTACTAATATAACTGGTATGGGTTCGAGGAAAAGCTATTGAAATTAATGACTGGCAATTGTGAATGGAGGCTCCTAGGAGTGGGATGGTGATTGCTGAGGATTACTTGTTGGGAGGAGTCATTCAGCTCTCTCTTTCATTGACTGGTGGCTTTTGCTTTTCCAAGATGGCATAGGGTTGAGGCGAAAGACTACTGGGAGTGGGTACAGATGTTGATGGCTGAGAAAGCAAAGAGAAAAACAAAGATGCCAGTAAGGATACTGAAAAAGCAGTAAGCAGCAGCTCTGTGAACGTATTTTCTTTGTCCCTTTTTTACTCTTCTGTCTTTTGAGGAGATTAGCCCCTCCCCTCACAGGAAGCTGCTGGCATCTAAGGGAGTTGCTCATTAGCAGCTAATTTTTCACATTATTTTAAAAATTGCCAGTGTACATTAGGTGATTTGCCAATTAATGCAGAAAATCTGTTTCAAAAACATGCAAGTTAAGACTGTTTCTCGAGAGCCGCCTGTAGAACCAGGAGTCACCAACAAAAGTGATTGGTGGGAGAGTTAAAATGAGAAATGGAGATAATACCGTTGGCCCGAATCATACATGCAATTGATTTGCACAAATTCAAGTACAGGTAAAAGCCGCAGAGCAACATTCCAGTGAACAAACAAACTCTGTCATGTGACAGTGGTCTTGCCAAACTCACCAGGCTAGCTTCTTTCTCTCCTTGAGCCAGCTAACTAGTGCTTCCCACACTTTCCATTGCACTTTCAGCAGCTAGTTACCTTCTGCTTTCCCCAGTTCCACAAGGCGTTCTGGGGTGTGTGACCCAGCAGCCATTACTGGTTGTTGAGGCAGCCACTGTTGTGCCTAATGATAGGGTTTGCAGAACATAAGAACATTGCTCCCTGTTAAGTGGAGCATACCTGCATATGAGATTGTCTTGAGGGGGAGGGGCCAAAGGACAAAATGTTTAAATCAGGGGTATCAAACTCATTTCATACAGAGGGCTGAAGTTAGCATTCAGGGCTCCAGCTAAGGGCTGGAAGTGATGTCATTAAGCAGAAAGTGACATCATTAAGCAGCTAATGACCAGAAATCAGACCCTATTCTCATATAGAAACTGTAATTAACTGCAAATTACAGAGGAGAAAGTACCCAAATCATGATCATATTTCAAGTTTTGGGAAAGCCCAGTTTTCATGTGGGCTGCCATTTCAGCTGTAACACCTCAGCAGCTGAGAACCTGAGGGCCAGATAAAAAGCTTCCGGGGGCCGCATCCGGCCCCAGGCCTTATGTTTGACACCCCTGGTTTAAATGGTACAGAAGATTCCCTCTGCCATTTGACTTACTGTTTTGTGCTCCAGAGCAAGCCCGAAATGAGAGAATGAAGCCGTTTCCTTAGTCATCTCAGTTCCCATGCATGTCATTTATGGTTTTAGTTCTTAAAAGTCATACAGTGGGCCCTTGAAAATACCAATTTCTGATAATTAAATCCATGGAAAGCCCTCAAAGGACCTCCTGGTTGCAACCAGGAGCATCTTCTGGCTGTGTCCAGTAGATCAAATGAGACCTTACAGCATGGGTTGGTACACGTGTTGAGTCAAATTTGTGGGTGCCTAACCCACAGATAAGGAGGGCCCACTATATATGCATTTGTTTGCTTTAAGGGAATTTGTACTGTATTCTGTTTTGGCTTTATGTGCCGAATCTTGGAACATAAGATGCAGGCCAACTATATTTCACAAAGTGCATTATTAGCCTGTAGAACTTTTTGCCCTAGGATGTGATCATGGCCACCCAACTTGGATTGCTTTAAATGTGGCTTTCATGGAGGAGAGGCTTATGAATGATTAGCCTCCATGGCTGTGCACTACCTCCAGTTCTAGTGTTGGTATGCCTCCTAATATGCAAACTGTATGCCACCTTTACAAAAAAGCACAAGGTAACTAACAATAAGTAGACCTACAAAAACCAGTAGAACTACAATAACATTATTCCCCTAGATGAGACAGAGGAAAAACACTGTAAATAGTGCAGGCAACTCTACCTGCCATTCCATGTATTCTGTTTGGTTATGTACTGATCCCTAAGATAGGTAAAATTTTAGAGCAGTGGTTCTCAAACTTCTAGCACCAGGACCCACTTTTTAGAATGACTTTTCTGGCAGAATCCACTGGAAGTGATGTCATTAACCTGGAAGTAACTTAATCAAGCAGAAAATTTAACACTTCCCAAATTACAAAATCAAATTAAGTAAATTAAAAGTTTACAGTAAGCATAAGTTTAAAAAAAATTTAAAATAAAGAACCCTCCTAATCCTCACAAGCAGTTACTGATCTGTTTTTTTGTTTTTCGTTTTTTAAATCCCCAAACATCCCAAAGGCTACAGTCTTATCCACACTTACCTGGGAGTAAACCCCATTGACTATCATTGTTAAAAATATATATATACATAGTAATCTATTAAAAGTATAGATCTGTAACATTTGGGAAAATGCAGTCACATAGCATGGTAGCATCAAGTCTAATAGATGAAAAATAAAATACACATTGAAATAAATGGGAACCCACCTGAAAGTGGCTCTCAATCCCCCAGTGGGTCCTGTTCCACAGCTTGAGAAAACGTATTAGAGGAAACATTGCTCGGCAGAAGTGGTGCTAAAAGGGCAGCACATGTGAGAATTTACCTCTCCCATATCTTCAAAATACAATCATGATTTGTATATTTTCTCTTCTGTGATTTGCAGCTAATGAGTTCCTAAGTGAGAACAAAGTGCTTATTTAAGTGTAGGTTTTTACCTGCTTAATGGCATCACTTCTGGCCCTCAGCAGGCACCAAGAATTCTAACTTCAGCCCACTGTAAGAAACAAGTTTGACACCCCTGGGTTAAACCATGTCATGAAAATGTCCAGTTGCTATGCACGTGAAATGTGTTAACTATATGTCTCTGGCATATAATAACAGATGCAACCATGTGATGTAAACAGGTACTGAACAAATGGTCCTAGAGGGTTTTGTATATCAGTGTGGTATTTTGATTAATTTGATAGTCAGCCTACAACTCTGTCTCTGAGCATACCAAATTAAAATCGCACCGTAATATTTTAATACTATAATCCAACTATATGTATAAAAGTTTCAGGATTAGCAATGTTAAAATTCAAGTGATGGTAACATTGTAGAGCAATATAAAACGTGGTTTTTTGTGAGGCTTCTTAAATCCCTTGCACATCTATGCACCAGTGTGTCCTGGTACAGATCCATAAGAAGCATTCCAGAAGTATACTCATCCCCAGACAGCATGTATCCATGGCATTGTCATATTGTAGAAATATTCCTTTTTAAACTTTTAAACTATTCACTGTTAATTTGCTTCCCTAAGTGTGTTCCAGAACCTGAATAACTTGCACAACACTCAGGTTCCTAGTGAACTACTGCTACCAGGTGATAGTAGTAGTGTGGAATTCTATGCTTTCTCCAACCAGTAATACCTCTTCTTAATTATAGGTAAGCAAGTCAGAACCAAACTCTCTCAAGCTTTTAATCACTGGCTGAATGTTCCTGAAGATAAATTACAGGTAAGTTGCCTTCTTCACTTAACTTCACATGCTATTTAACAGCAAGAATCATATGTGTCTTTGTAAATAGCAGTCGTAGTAGTATAGAAGGGGCAAAATATAACATGTATATGTCAAAGCGTATCATTGGGCTCGATGTACTTGGTTATTTTATTAAACAGTTGTGGCATGGGGGGGCCCGAATCAGGGGGGGCCTTGGAGATGCTTAATTCCCATCCTGATCTGATTTGAAACAGGTATACTAAATCTTCCCCATGCATCTGTTTGAAGGGAAGTTCCCATTTGTGCCAGCTTTAGAAAGGCACTTGAAAAATGGCCACAGAGGGTTATCCTAATTAACATGCGGGCTGATATGATCTGGGCCCTGACTCTGGCTGGGGGTTTTTTGGGTTCCAAGGAAGAAGAAAGTCTAGTTCAAGGTTGTCATAAAAGAATTTTTTGTCTAAAATCTAAGAGCATTAACTTGCAGAGGCACATCTAGGCCTAAAACTTGCAGCTTTACCAGGTGACCAACCAGGCTGCACAGCCTGCTAGCATCATCAGCAAGACCTGGGAGCAAAGCAATGGCTGGATACATGGGCTTATATAGACTTAAGCATTTACTACTAAAGTAGTACAACAAGACATGTTTCCATCACTTCAGAGAAGAGCTATCAAACAGGTGTGACTAAGTTGATACACATGAAGAATAAACATGGCCTTGAGCTTTTGGGATAAGCATTCAGGAATTCATCTCTGTCACCCCATTCTCATAACACTGGACAGATGCAGCTGCTGAGGCCATTGTTTGAGTCTGGCTTCCTGTGGGAACAGCCCAGTGGGAAAGCAGACAGTCCCAAGGAGATGAGAGATGCACAGAAGATGACTGCCAGGCAGGGAAGATGGTTGTTGGGTCTTACTTATAGGAATAGGAGGACATTTAAGCCGCTGATCCACAAATGACTTATCCCACTGGGATAAATGGCCCCAAGTCCTTTGGTTAAAAGGCTTCTCAGTAATGCACATTCTCAAAGTGAAAACTATCTAGTTAACTTGGTAGCAACAAAAGTAGCATAAAGTGAAATGCAGAACATAATTACTGTGGTTTTTTTCCTCAGGTTATCATTGAAATAACAGATATGTTGCACAATGCCAGTTTACTTATCGATGACATAGAAGACAATTCAAAACTCCGACGAGGTTTTCCAGTGGCCCACAGCATCTATGGAATACCATCTGTAATAAACTGTGCAAACTTTGTGTATTTCCTTGGCCTGGAAAAAGTCCTAACACTTGATCATCCCGAAGCTGTAGGAGTGTTCACTCGCCAGTTGCTGGAACTCCATAAGGGCCAAGGTTTGGATATTTATTGGAGGGATACATATACCTGTCCTACAGAAGCAGAGTACAGAGCCATGGTCCTGCAAAAGACAGGTGGCCTTTTTGGATTAGCTGTGGGCCTCATGCAGTTGTTCTCCAGTTGTAAAAAAGATTTAAAACCACTGCTCAACACTCTTGGGCTCTTCTTCCAAATTAGAGACGACTATGCAAACTTGCACTCCAAAGAATACAGCGAGAACAAAAGTTTTTGTGAAGACTTGACTGAAGGGAAGTTCTCCTTCCCAACTATCCATGCCATATGGTCCAGGCCAGAAAGCACACAGGTGCAAAATATTCTGCGACAGAGGACAGAAAACGTGGACATAAAAAAGTATTGTGTGCATTACCTTGAGAATGTAGGTTCCTTTGAATACACTCGGAAAACATTAAAAGAACTGGAGGCTGAAGCGTATAAACAAATTGAAGCACTTGGAGGAAACCCTGATCTTGTAGCATTAGTTGAACATTTGAGCAAAATGTTCAAGGACAGTGAAAACTGAGCAGTTGCCAATAATTGTTTGAAAATGAATTGCTAGGATTAAAGTTTACAGTATTCTGCCATTGCTGTACGAACTGTTCTCAACCATCTTAAGGGGAGTTGTGGGGTTTTGTATGTGGTCTAAATGATCTTTTGGGCTTCTTGCTTTCACCTGCTTATGCAATACTGCATAGTGCTAGAGGCATTCATTAAAATAAAGCTACCAAAGCTTACTCCAAGTACTTTGATCTATAATCCCTTTCATTTAGACGTGGATTTATTTCAGGTTTTTTTTAATTAATGCATAATAACATATGCATTCCATTTATATTTACATAATCATACTTCAACAATTCCTTTTTTCCCTCCCCCCTTGAAGAGCGACCATTAACATTAAGTATTTTTATCTGCAACCAAAAGCACACCTTTTGGATTTTATCCATTATAACAGTATTGCCCACCCTTCCCTTACTCATCTTATATATCTCAACCATTTCTTTTTTATCTCGGTTTTCTTATCTTCCCGTGTCTTATCCTATTTCAATATTGATACTATGTCTGATTGTATCCATTCATATAGATACCAATTCCATTTTTCTACAATCCATTTTGATGCCTCTTTCCACCCATATGCTATAACTGCATGGATAGCTAAAATCATAGCTTTGAATAAATCCTGATTATGTTTTTTTCTTTATTTCCCAAAACTCCCATAAATAACATTTTCCCAGAGAGCTCCAGCTTAAGGTTACATAATTCCTCCACCTTTTCAAATATCAATTGCCAAAAATCTTCTGGCAAAATCAATTGGCAAAAATAAAAATTGCCAAAAAACCTTAGAACATTCCCACCAAAGATGGGCATAATAACCCTTTGCCCTCCTACAGTGCCAACAATTTGAATTCCTTCCCTTAATCATAGTTGGGCAGGTGTCCTATACCATTTCAGTATTAATTTCATCTCAGATTCTCTAAATTTTTCCAATCTCCAATATTCCTTTCATTAATCTCTCTATCTCCTGTACTGACATTCCCACTTCTCTTTCCCATTTAATTTGTATTAACCTAATCATAAAGTCTTTATCTTTATTCATTAAATTGTATAGTTTTTTTGCCATATCCTTTTTATTATCTTTTTCAAATTGATTTATTTCAGTTTTCTTTTGGCCACAAGATAAATTTTAAATAACATGACATGAAGTTCTTGCTTTATTGCTTTATTAAACTTGCTTTTAATTTGTTTTGGTTTGTCTAGACATGTATATGCAACACTTTTTCATTTCCTTCCCCTTAACCATGGGGCAAGGGATTAATGTATGTCTTAACATGAATTATTTGAGTGGGACAGGGAGCCAGCTGAATCTTCTAGGGCAGTGGTGTCCAAAGTTTTTAGCAGGAGGGCCACATCATCTCTCTGACACTGTGTCGGGGGCCAGGGCAAAAAAAGAATTAATTTGCATTTAAAATTTGAATAAATTTACATATATTTACATAAATGAATATATTCAAGATGAACTTACATGAATGAATGAAGGTCTTGGAATAGCTCAAGGCCTATAAAAGGCCTTGCCCAAAGCAAGGTTGGCCTTTCCTTTGCTGCCACTACTGCATCATAGACATGAAACAGCAAGCAGTGGAGGGAGCCCTCATCCCCCAGCTCATGTGAGAGGTCAAACAATCGCCCTCATACTGAGAGCAGTTGCGTCGGGCCAGTGTGGGCTTCAACAAATCTCTGGAGGGCCAGAGGATCATTGGAGACTGGGGGCTCCCTGAGGGCTGCATTGAGAGGCTTCAAGGGCCGCAAGTGGTCCCAGGGCCGGGATTTGGGCACCTCTGTTCTAGGGCATAAGCTGTAATAAATAATGGCAACCAGAACCTCACAACTGAGCTACAGATGGGATGTGCTGCAACGTGGGGAAGTTTGTACTGTACTATGTGAAAGGTTGAACATTGCTGATATACACTTTCTGTATAACCTCATTTAGTTTTGAAAATTGCATAAGGGCAAGTCCCATGTGAGATGGAAGCCAAGGATCCCACTACACAAGCAGATATATCTGCACTGGTTTCTGCAGTGTGGTGAGAACAAAGTCCATGGGGGTATAGGGACCTTCCATAGTGGCTGGGGGGAATTGGGTAAAGAGATGGAAATGATGCAAAACAAAAACAGATGTAGGCACAGAAGAGTCACACCAGGATATTTGGATTCAAGCCTTTCTATCCTGTAAGATATCCTGTACGCTATCATGATAGCATACTGTTACCTGATAAGTGACTTGTCCTAATGTATTAAGCCAAAAGTGTTCTTTTGGATATACTGTATGTTGAAATACTGATTAAAGTGCCTGTAGCAGGTGGGTATGCCAATGTTGAACAATAGCCAAACTAATCTCATGGCATTAGTTTGATTCTCATACTGTTAGATTGATGCAGGTACATATCAGTTGCATGCTGGTGCCTTTTGAACTGCAAGGATCTTGGCTGACAAGTGAGTCTATTTCATAGTTCTAATGGAATACTGGACAACCCAAAGACACTTTAGTACATGATAGTACATGATAGTCATCAGGCAATCCAAGATTTGTGGCCCAGCTACAGCCCCCCACCAGTTCCCATTTCACTAGATTTTCAGTTTCCCTGCTGTGTCTTGAAAAGCTCCACTGCTTGCATCCTGAGCCTGCAGAATGGCTTCATGTCATCAGTCACTAACATTTATTTTGGGTTGCACAGCCAGGGATCACACAAGCATCATGCAGCCTTGCGATGCCTGAAGTTGGACCTTCAGTGTGCTAGGATTCTGATGTCTTCAGGAGTGTTTGTGAAGATGGTTATAGGCTTGCATTCCTACCATGACAATCACACTGGTGGGTAGTGCAAATTTTACAATAAAGGTAAGTAGTCTATAGGTTGAGTGTAAGTCATGCTGAACAAAATTTGAGGCAAGTGTACTGTTGGGGGGAAGGAGGGAGCAGTACAAGGTAGCTCACAACAACCCTATAATGAAGTCTGTATTGCAGACTGTCATTTAGCAGAGCCTCTGGTAGCTTCTTTCTGTAGCATTCACTATAGATGGATGATTCACAGTCCATCTGGTCTATTGCTAGAGCTCAGAGCCACTATGTATCCATTGACTAAGTAGTGGCCAGAACTCTACTGATGTCAAACTCATTTCATACAGCTGGCTGAAAAGCACTCACAATGCCTACTGAGGGCCAGAAGTGATGTCATTAAACAGGTCAAAAACAGAAATAAGTATTCTTCTCCTGTAAGAACTCATTGGCTGCAAATAATGGAGCAGAAAATACACAGATCTTGATCATGTCAAGATAGGGGAGAGTCCAATTATCATGTGAGCCACCCTTTCAGTATTGCTCAGCAGCTAAGAGCCAGATAAAAAGCTTCTGCTGGCTGCATCTGGCCCCTAGCTTTATGTTTGACACCCCTGTTTTAGCAAGATAAACAAGCACTAAACAGATGTTTAAGTGTTCATTTTCTAAATTACCCAGAAACCATACCTCTGCTGAAAACTATGATTATTGCATAGCAAATACATTATACCTGTTCAACTTAGAAAATGCTCTAAAAGTAATAGTTAAATTACTGTAGTAGTAAGTCTATAAGGATGGAAGGAGAGAATATTCAGGTAGACCGGCACACACAAAGCTGCATTATGGTTTAAAGTGAATATATCAATATAATCCTGATCAATTGGGATATAACAGGGCTATAATCCTGATCAATTGGGAGCTTCTACTATGTAGTAGTCCCCTTCTTATAGAAACAGAAGGTCTAAGGTAGCAGGAAAAATGCCATAGTGGTGGCTACTCCCTTATCCAACACTTGATCATCATTTGTTCAGGCTTCCAAAAAAAACATTCTAAGCAAACAGAACACAGGCTGCAATCCCATGCACACTTTCCTGGGAGTAAGCACCACTGAACACAATGGGACTTTTGAGTAGACCAGCATAAGATTATATTGTGCTGTAAATTAACTTTCCCTGCCATCCACGTTAACTAACTTTTGTCCCACTAACGCTCACTTCTGTGGCTGTAATTATTTTTTTTTTAGCCTCATCTCATGCATGTCTTCTCAGCAGTAAGAACCATTATAGCCAATGGGGCTTACTCCTGGGTAAGTGTGCGTAGGATTGCAGCCCTAGTCCGCCCCACCCTCCCGAGGAACCTAAATAGTTCCTCATAGTTGGGACTTGCATAGAACTTAGTTGTATGAGGTCTACAGGTTGCGGAGAACGCTTCTCACTACACTGCCGCCCGAAAGCTAGCAGGATCACAATGACTGCAGACCTTCCAATGGTAAACAGAACGTTCGAACTCCAGAGGCGTGGGAAAGGGGCGGGGCTCTCTGAAGGCCCGCCCACCATGGAAAGCGGGGGCAGAGGAGGCGGGGGCGCCGCGGAGCCAGTCGTCACGAGCGCCGAAAGGAGAACGACTGTTGCCTGCTCGCGCTCTAGAACAATGGAAGGTGACGTCACTGTTTCTACTTCGCTTTTTAAAAAAAACCGTTGCAGGCGCCGTGCTGCTTTCTCGCGCGGCCAGGAGTCAGCCTGCCGGCTTTTCTGCCCCCTTCCAGGAGTGGGGCAGGAAAAGGAAGGCTCCGCCCCTCTTGTGCGGCGGCTCTCGCGCCTTCAGCTGACTGGGAAGGGCCATGACGTTCCCAGCGCCTGAGGCGCGCTTGTCCTTCCCCTGCGCAGCAGTGACGCAGGCGGGCTCCGGTCTCCAGGCCTGCCGGGCTTGCTTGGTGCAGTTCTGCTGGGCAAGGGCTCTTGCTCTCCCCCCGCCCCCAGAGCTGGCACTCAAGGCAAGAACTTCTACCTGGAGGAGGCGAGAGAAGCTCTTGGGAGGAAGGAGTAAGTCGCCTGCCTGCGGGAGAGAAGCGTGGCTTGCTGGGGGAAGAGGAGGAGCTGTACTCGGAGGTGTAACTAGGGTGGCGCCTGTGGGGCACCTGCCCGGGCGCTGCACCAAGGGGGCGCATGGTGTGCGGCAGTCACTTCCAGGTTCCCCGGAGGAGGAGGTGCCGGTGGCTTCGTGCCTCTGCTCCTGTGGAGGGAAGGGGTGCAAAGCCCCCAGCATCTCCCCCTCCTCCAGGGAGAACCTGGAAGCGACACCATGTTCTGCAACATCATTACACCAAGGGGGGGAACATTGTGTAAGGTACTAACTTCTGGGTTCTCCCTGGAGGAGGAGGAGGTGCTGGGGGCTTCATGCCCACTCCCCTTTAGGGAGCCTCCACAGGAGAAGGGGTAAGAAACCACTAGCACCTCCTCCAAGGAGAACCCGGAAGTGAGTGCCTTACAGGATGCACCCCCTGTGTCATCATGTTGCATGTTGTTGTGTTGCTTTTGGGTTCTCCCTGAGCAAGGGGGAGGTACTGGTAGCTTCGCATCCCCTCCACTTTGGGAGACTCCACAAGAGAACGGGCACAGAAGAGGCACAAAGCCACTAGCACCATCACCTCTTCCAGGGAGAACCCAAAAGTGACTGCCTTACACAATGTGCCCCCCCTTGGTGTCATGATGTCGCACAATATTGTGACTTTGCTTCCAGGTTCTCCCTGGAGGAGGTGTTGGTGGCTTCATGACCCCTCCCCTGTGGGTATCCTCTACTTGAGAAGGGGCTCAGGAGAAGAGGTGCAAAGCCACCAGCATCTCCTTCAGGGAGAACTGGAAGTGACTGCCTTACACGATGCGCACCCCCCCCCCGTGCCATTATGTCACAACATTGTGGTGCCGCTTCTGGGTTCTCCCTGGAGGAGGAGATGCTGGTGGCTTTGCGCCCCCACCCTTTTGGGGAGCCTCTACAGGAGAAGGGTCACAAAGCTGTCAGCACTACCTCCTTCTCCAGGAAAACCTGGAAGTGGCATCACAGTGTTACGTGACATCATGGCAAAACTGCCCCAAGCATCTGGGCATTCTAGCTTTACCTTTAGGTTGCATTTATAACAAAGGTGGCTAGAAATCCCTTCCTGGCTTTTTCTGAGGCTTATATAGGATTTAAAAACAAACCTTAAAAGTCTTTTCAGGTAGTTTAAAACCCTGACTTCTCTTCTTCTGAACATCCAAATGAATAAGCTTCTTGGTCCTTTTTGTTCCTGCTTTGTAGTGCTTTTGGCTCTATTTCAGCTTTGGTAGTGATGCAGCAGGGGATGAAAAACTCTATCTTCTGTCTGCCCTTCTGCAGGCACTCTCTCATGCCCATATATGTGAGATCCTATTAGGGCTATTGACACTTCTGCTTTTCTAAAGATCACAGAACTTGCTGGCTTTGTATCTTTGCCACTTCTGGTGGAGGTAAGCCTTTCACCCGCAATCTCAACTCCCCAAACACAATATGGGAATAATAATACTCACCTGACATGGTGATTGTTGGCACAGCATCAACATAAGACACGTGAAGCACTTTGCTTGCTCCAAAAGTGCTATAATAGTATTTTTATTGTCTACTGTTATTATTTGCAAGGGTTACTTGTATCATTTTAATAACTGTCTGTTATGCAGAAATTCAAAAGCTATTTCTGAATCATTTCATCTCCCTGCACAAGAAACAAATAACTGAATTTCTCTAATTATATACAGTAGTATTAAAGGCACAGGAGGGGTAATGGATGGGGAAGAGCCAGTGCTACCCAATCCTATCTCTTGTTGCCCTATAAAAGTACAGTTTTGCATGTATCTTCCAATATATTGATGTTTGACAATGTTTCATAGTACTGGAGCAGTAAATCTTGAGACCAAAGACTGTGCATTCTTGCTGGTGTTCACTTTGTGCATGTGTTGAGTGGCAACCCAACTACTGATTGTGCTGTCTTTGTGAATAGAAGGAGAGTTCTGTTCATGTAAGATTCTTCAATGAGCATAACGCTTCTTCTGTTAATGGAGGAAGCTTCCATTTGCAGAGGGAGCTCTCAACAGTGGAGGCACTAGTAGAGATCCCATCCACTGAGTTTGTGTGTGTACACACGTAAGCATATATTTGTGTACTGTGCTGCTTGTCAATAATGTAGTCTTACTGTTTTTGTCTAGATCTCTCATGTCTGCATGGTAACTCATAAAAGCAACATTGTTTTTCATTCCCTAGGTTCTTTTAATAAAGTGTCTTGAATTCCAGTTTTCTCACAATGACTACCAGCATTCCTCCTGATGCAGTTGGTAGAAGAATTCTTTGTAATGGAGAGTATGGAACTGTACTCTATGTTGGCAGTGTCCCTCCTACAACAGGTAGGGAATTAATTTTTTTGCCTCATCACATATCACTGGGTGGCAAGGCAAAAGAACGAATACTTCATGTATACATTAAAAATAATTAAATCCTAAAAATGTATGTAATGGTACAGGTTAAAGGTATCTCCTCTGTGTGTTCCATTATGGCAGTGGTTCTCACACATTTAGCACCAGGACCCACTTTTTAGAATGAGAAACTGTCAGGACCCACTGGAAGTAATGTCATGACTGAAAGTGACATCATCAAGCAGGAAAAATTTTTACAATCCTAGGCTACAGTCTACCCACACTTACCCAGGAGTAAGTCCCATTGACTATCATTGTTAAAAGAATATACATAGTAGCTTGTTCAAAGTACAGGTCTGTAACATTTCCCCAAATGCAGTCACATACCATGGTAGCATCAAGTCTAATATTTTAAAAATAAAATATTGAAATGAATGTGGATCCTCTTGAAATTGGCTCGCGACCCACCCAGTGGGTCCCGACCCACAGTTTGAGAAACACTGCATTATGGAATTCTGAGCATAAGAGGCTTTCTTTCCACTTGCAAAGAGCTTTGCAGGTTCAGGCCAAGACCCATCTAGTCCAATTTTCTGTATCTCACAGTGGCCCACCAGGTGCCTCTAGAAGCATGCAAGACACGAAATACTTGTCTCTTGCTGCCACTCGCTTGCATCTGGCATTCAGTGATAGGCTGCTTCTAAAACCTGAAGGTTATATATAGCCATCATGGTTTGTAATCTGTGATGGACGTTTTCCTCCATAAATTTGTCCTATCCACTTTTAAAGGCACGTAGGTCAGGTGCCGTCACAACATGCTGTAGCAAGGAGTTCACAGGTCAATATTCACTGTGTAAATAAATATTTCCTTTTATCTGATCTAAGTCTCCCGCACTCAGTTTTAGTGGGTGTCCCCTGATTCTGGTGTGTGTGATGGAAAAAAAACTTCCCTCTAACCCACTCTACCAAACCCATGAAAATTTTTCTTTATCCTCTCAGCATTGTCTTGAATGGTATAAACCAGGGGTGCTCACACTTTTTTGGCTCGAGAGCTACTTTGAAACCCAGCAAGGCCCGGAGATCTACCAGGGGGGAAGGAAGCATCTGACAGACACCCCCTTTAATGTATGGAGCCCCTGCTGGAGTCTAGTCAGTTTTGTCAGTTTTGTTGCTGCCTGCCTGAAGAGCAGCTAAAGTGTCAGTTTCAGTGTCAGTTTAGTGTCAGCTAAATATGTCAGTTTCGTCTAGTCACTAGATGAAACTGACATGTTAACAGTTTGGAGAGACAGGACTCCGCGATCTACTCATTTTGCCTCGTGATCTACCGGTAGATCGCGATCCACCTATTGAGCACCCCTGGTATAAACACTGCTCTCACTTAAATCAAGCATGCAGCAGATATCCGGTACACGCTCTCTTCTCTAAAGGCAGTTCATCACATCTAGTTTCATATCAATTATGATAGCTTTTTGTGCCTTTTAATTTAGTTTTTGTGCCTTTTTAGCTTTAGGCTCGCTAGACAAGGCATCTGGACATTTTCAGGCATAATTGATAGGAAAAACAGTTTCACAGATGAACGTATGAGAGTGCATGGGAAGATTGACCATATTAATTGCAAAAAATTGCGAACGCAAATTGGGTTGTGGTATGAAACCAGCACATTCTTCTGGATATCCTGAGGATATCAAAACCTGCAGACATCAGAGGGTGGGGGCCGTTGGAGGACCTTCGGATGAGACCAGAAGTGCCTTCCAGTTTCTTTTGGTTGCGTCCTGGAGGTCAGGTGAGGTTCTCCAGAGCTGGTGCAGCACCCGCACTGAGTCAAATCTGTGGGTGCTGAACCTGCGGATAAAGAGGCCCCATCTGTAGATGCATTTAGAAGCTGCTTCTTTCCATTCTTCCTTATGTTAATAAATGAGTGCATGAGTGGTTATGGGTAATAGGTTTGTGCTCATGATCTCCTTTTCTGCCATATAGGAGACTTTCAGTAGAAAGCAAATCTTTCTGTTTCTTGCACAGTTCTTTTGTACGATCAGTAATGCTTAATAGAATTAAGATCCAATCCTATCCAACTTTCTTGTACCGAGGTAAGGGAACAAATGATCCCTTGCCTTGAGGAGGCCTCCATGACTGACCCCTGCACTGCAAGATGCAGCACATGCCCCATTGGCATTGCTGCATCAGTACTGGAAAGTTGGATAGGACTGGTCCTTTAGTCAGTTGCTTGTCACACCAAAGTTAGAAATACTTATAGAATGATTGAATTTTAGAATTTAAATATTTAGACCTTGTGCAAAAGTAAACATTATGCCCTTTTCAATACTCACACCAACTTCTTCTTCCAGGAGGGTTTTTTTTACTAACCATTATTGGAAACATGTTAATAACAAGTTGCTTGTGACTGACTGATTCCTCCAGAAGTTTGTTTCGTTTATATTTTACCTTCCTTCCATGGAACTCAAGATATGTACATGGGATTTCCATGACAAGGTCTAGAGGCTGCTGCATTGTGTTGCTCTTGGCTTACTAAATTCTAATAGTCTTCACAATAATTATATTCCAGTGTACAACAGAATAAAAATGGCAACAGCAAGGCAGTGTGAAAATTTTAATTTTTTAAAAATTAATTTTAATTAACTAATTTTAAGTGTTGCTTTTCTCTGCTTGTGGCAGATGTTCTTTCATATAATATGTATAAAATAGATCAGCAGGGAAAAATTACTTCTTGCATTTGTAAAATAAATGTTTATAATTGTTAGGACTTTGGCTTGGAGTAGAATGGGACAACAGTCAAAGAGGGAAACATAATGGTAGCCATGAAGGAATACAGTATTTCAAATGCAGGTGAGTTCATCTTAAAATTCATACTTCTATTTGAACAAGTCACCAACTGTTCTATTGGAACACTTCTTATTTTGTAACACCGCATCAAGAATTCTGAATCTGTATGTAGCACATAGTATTTTGAACTCCAGGATATACCAGTTGCAAAATGGTGGTCCTGGGGTGCAGCAAGTCACAACTCACTGCTCTGCCATATGAGCCATGCTTTGCGTTGCCTGGCCACTTCAAGTTTGCTGTTGAATTATGACACTAGGAATTCTGAAACGGAAAAGCTACAGAAAGACCTGGTCACAGACAACTTTCTAAATATTTTTCAGACGATGAATACTGAGAGTGAGAGATGATTAATCCAAGGCTAGCTATTAAATGCAAGGCAAATAATTTTTTATTCATTTATAGTTTTATACAGCAATTTATAGCAAACAGCATCCTGTGTAGAGCGCCTGCCATTGGGATCTCTCTCTGCAAATGGAAACTTCCTCCATTAAACAATTTCTGCCCAATCTTGCATATATGCAACAGGGACCAAATGTGTACACCTGTGGGCTGGGCAAAAATGGATTAATCCATTTTGAGTAATTATTAGCAAGTACTAGTTATTAATAGATTATCAAAAGCTAGCAAGGTGCTCACCTTTGGTTGGGTTTGTATGGGAAATATCTGCTGCTTAAAATTATAACACCAGCCCTGTCATATCATACATTGAATGCCATCCTAAATAAAACGATGTTAAGGCCCCACCAAAAGGTCTCCAAGGAAGGAGCTGGTCTAAACTCCAGGGGGTGGAAATTCCGGTTGGGTTGCCACCAGCAAGAAGGCTCTATTCCTCGCCACCATCCCCCTCACCTCAGTCACTGGTGGCACAGTTAAAAAGCCCCCCTAAAGCTTGTCCTAGTTAGAGGTAGAATGTTGTAATAATGCAAATAAGTGCAGAAAGTCTTATAACTATAACTCCTAGAGCAATTTCTAGAACAGCTGTCTCCAAACCACGGGACCGCTGTGCACAGGGAAAGCCTTTCCTGTTGTGGGTCATATCCATTGCCTGCAGAACGCTGTTCCTGTTATGGTGGCTAGGGGAGAGGATGAGCACTTCTGTAATCCAGTGACTAAGACCGAACCTGAAATATGTATGTTCTTAATTCAAAGCTGGTTTCTGTTTCGAAGTCAAAAGTGTTACGAGGAATCACTGTCTTGGTTTTTCTTCACCCCGGCCTGTAAAATGGTACTGATCTGCCTTACAGGGCTAATGTAGGGATTGATAATCTCTTCTAAGAATGCATATGAAGCTCTTTGAACAATCTTCAGCACTTTCAACATTCCTTAGTACATGTTTGTTCCACCCTTTTTCCAAAGAGCTCTCAGTTGGGAGTATGTGGTTCTTGAATATAGTTTTTAAAAGTTACAATACTGTTTTAAAACCCAAGATCATTTTTGGAGGTCAGGATTCTAATTCTTCAGTTCTCTGTATTGCATTTGTTTCAGGCACCCTTTAGGGGGATCCTTTATCCGTCCAAACAAGGCAAATTTTGGAGTTGATTTCCTTTCTGCAGTAAAGAAGAAATATGGCTTGAATGAAGATGAACAGGATGCTGATAGTGGAAAGCAAAAATCACTACTAGTAATTGGAAAGAAAACAGTGGAAACCGTTGGGTTTGATTCTGTTAAAGAAAAACAAAAGCAAGTTGACTTTTAGTGCAAATAAGGAGCATCTTAGCAATGAATGTGCTTCTGACTCAATATTTCCATTTTTAGAAATGTACATATTTGTAGAGATGTCTTCTGTGGTTTTCATGTGACTGTACATACATTTGATAATTTATATCCTGATGGTGCAGCAAGCGTTGTGAGTATAGAGAAGAAAATTAGATTGGATCCTACATGTTTGCGAAGAAGTAGATCCCACTGAGTTCAGTGTGACTTGCTCACAAAATGTGCATAAGATTGCAGCCTTAGTATTCTAATCCAGGCTAGAAGCATGCAATCAAAAATGTATTTGAAGCTTAAGGCATAATCTGGAAGTCAGGAGAAAGCCCTCCCCCCTTTAGTGTATTTGCAACAGACTTACCTGCAGCCAAAAGGAGACACCTTTCTGAAAGTGAAGAGGCTGCCACATTCTATTATCTCAGATTTGAAAAATCAGTGTCCAAATTTGATACAGTTTTATAAGTTTTTCAGCTTTCAAAAAATAGAATTTCTCATTGTTGATTTGCAGTATTGGGAAGTCCAACATTTTATCAGTAAGGTGCCTGTAATTAAGAGGTCAAAACCATGGACTGACTGAGAGCCCAATCCTGTGGTCTGCGCCTCGCCTCCGCGGCGTGGACCACAGTCGCAGACGTGCCATAAGGCACATTTGCAGGGCTTACTGCCGGGCTTCCGCCGGAGCTGACTCAGTGCTGGCTGGCACTGAGCCAGCGCACGGCAGGCGCCCGCGTTCTGCAGCTCGGTAGTGTCTGTGACCACCGGGCTGTGGAACGGGAAATGGGGGCGTGTCCAGGGGCATGGGGGAGGGGTTTCAGGGAAAGGGAGGCGAATCAGCTGAGCTGAGCTCCGCAGGATCCAGGGCACTCGGTCACGGCTGCGCGCCCTACATTGCACTACCTTCACTTTAGCAGCAACCAAACAGTCGCCGCTAAAGTGAGTAGTCCCCTTGCGGGACTGCTTCCCTTCATTGGGATCCAGTGGCAGCCCTTTGTGTAGCCGCCGGGTCCCGCAGCTCCAGGCAGCTCAGGATTGGGCTGCCCATCTGAAGTTTTGGGAAGAGCATCAGGCCTATAAGCAGTGATGAATTCTATGACTTTTTCCTAAAAATTAGTCATGACTAAGCACTTGTCACAATCAAGGAGACGTTGACTAACTTGTCTCCTTAATGTCAATTGGACTTATTTAGGACTATATTTCTTAGTATAACACCTTGTAATTTTAACAAAAACTTAATTTTGTGCTGTTCATTTTCATTTCTTTTTAAAATGGAATTTCCAAAATATTAAGTCCTTAATCCTAGGAAAAAAATAGTTTTAAATAATTCTGTTTGTAGTAACTTAAATTTTTGGAACACAGGTTGAACTGGTCTTGCTTGTCCAGCTATCCTTCCACTCTGGGTAGCTGTATTTCTGCCTACTTTGCTTCTCTCATGCCACATATGAAATTATGCTCTTGGTATGTTCATATGTGACAGCAGTATCTGTATGTCACTGAGAATTTGTGTCATTTTGTCCTTCAGTACAGTGGGCCTGCTGTATCTGTGGTATCTGCATTTACGGATTCAACCAATAGTGAATTGAAAAATATATGGGGGGGAAAATTGATAATACTCCTAGCCATCCCCAGTCTTTGATCATCCTTCCCCATAAGAACCATCTATTCCAGGCAGTCACATTTTTCATCTTGCTGGTCCTCCTCTGCTTATTTTCCTCCACCACAGATACAGAAGAGAGCACACAGTACGTACCTCAGAATACAGTCGTGTGTTTTGTTACAGGGATGCAGACCAGCACCCCCTTTGCCAAGCGAGGCTTGATGTTATGCGAAGCCTCCAAAAGCGAGGGAAGCCGTGCTGCCCTTACCTCTGGAGGCTTTTCTGAACATCACAGAGGCTCATGGGAAACCCATAGTCACGTGTTTTCACCCAAAATGACCATTCTGAGCCTCTGCGAAGCTCAGAAAGGCTTCTTGAGGCGAGGGGATTTTGGCTCCCTTTGGCTTCAGAGGCTGGGGGGGTTAAACAGGAACCGCATATGCGGTCTGTTGCTGGTTGGAATGTCGCTAAGTGATGCTTATCTATATTGGGTTTTACACTACTACCTTATTGGATAACTTCTTTC
The DNA here is from genome assembly GCF_035046505.1 of Tiliqua scincoides. Taxonomy (NCBI): domain Eukaryota; kingdom Metazoa; phylum Chordata; class Lepidosauria; order Squamata; family Scincidae; genus Tiliqua; species Tiliqua scincoides. Next base: position 229,580,333 of record NC_089821.1, read on the forward strand.
TTCCCCTAGTATACCCGTTGGCCATTCTCAAAACCAGTCACTGTCTGCTCTGAGTGTCGTTGACTTAGACCACAAATGTACAAGACTGACAAGTCCGTTGTTAGATTACAAGATCGCTCACCTACACCATTTTATATAAGGGACTTGAGCATCTGTGCATTTTGGAATTCATGTGGGATCCCAGAACAAAACCCTTGTGGATTTGGAGGGCCCACTGTACTCTTTAGTTAATTCACATGTTCTGAGAGGATTGTGATTGGATTTAGTAGTTTCATTGCTTTCATACTTGTATACGTTTTCTCTGTGCTTCAACCTAATACAATTTATTTCTTGCAGGCAATTGAACAAATTGAGCCGCATTGTAGTAGATGAATGTGCAGTGAGCTGTGCTGGTAAAGAAGAAGAAATCAGAAGGGTGTGTCCTAGTATCTTTAAAAAAAAGAAAAAGGGGCGAAATGCTGAATTAGGTGCCATTTAATGTTTATGGGTAGCTTTTATTTTGGAATTATGTCCTAAGAATCCCATACCATATGCAGCTTGGCATTTTCAAGTGTTGCAGGAGGTGGTTGCAGCAAGCAGCCATAATGAAGTGTTTTGTTATATAACAATTCTATTTCTATATAGAAACAGTTGCCTTTAAGAACCGCAGATTTAGCAACGGATTTCCAATTCTAGTTAGGTGAATTACGACAAGGATCTGATGGGGACTAATACTTGAGTCTCTCAAATCCAATCATGGTTTAAAGGTGGTTTTTGTCTGACTTGTTGAAAGTGCACCTCTGCTAAATTTAATGACAGGATTGGGTGTCATCTTGGAAACGACTGGATAAAACTAATATAGGTGTGCCCCTGTATCCATGGGGGTTCTGTTTCAGAACCCGCCACATTTAAATGAAACCATGGATATGAGTGAACACCTCTCCTTGCCCCCTTGTGCACACTTCCATCCATGGCCTCTGCTGGGCTCAGACAGAGTCAAACACGTGACTTCTGGTTTTTTGAAAAACCAGAAATGACTTTTTAATGCCTTATAAGCTGCAGTTTTCAATCTCCCAGGAAGTTTGAAAGGTGCAGTAAGTTTTTGTGAGGGTGGGAGGGAGGCAGAAGGGGGGGAAGGCAACAGCGCAACCCCCAGGATCGCACCACTCAGGAGCTGCAGGGGCTTGGGTGCACTTAACTGAGCCTCCTGCAGCCTCCCAGGGGTGTGGGGAGCCCTGCGTGGCTGTCCCCAGGGCTCCCCGATGCTTCACAAATGAAAGTAGAGCAATTGTGCTCCACTTCCGGTTTAGTAGAAGTGATGTGATCCATGGATAAATGAATCTGTTGTTACTGGGTTCCCACCTGCTGATTTTTATATCTGATCTGAAATAGGATGTTCCCTAATGTCAGTAAAAGTTTTTGTAATAAATGATAAAATGAATGCAAAGAATATAAATTGATAGTTTTACTTTTACTGACCTCTGTTATGGGAAGAGTCACATTTTAAGCAGTACCATATTTCAGGATATGAAGAATTATATACAGCATTCTACTTTAAATGTTATCTCTGAAAGAACTTCTAGCTTTCAAACGAACTGTTTCACAATTCTAATAAATTTTTTCTTAATATACTTGCCAAGATATCACAGAAATAAGTCTCTCACACAATCTCCTGTCTTCTTGGAAGGAAGTGATAGATATTGTCTGCCAAGTTGAAGGTCTAGAAACTCTTGATGTCAGGTACTTTTGAATGTTTCCCAATAAGCCTCTTCTTTTGTCTATGTGGGGTAGACTAATTGCATCAGAATTCAAGGAAAGAGCCTCTTAAAAATGCTATTTGTGAATATTACTGTTTCCCAGTAGCTATGAATGGGAACCAGTGACTCATTATAGGTCTGACAGTACTTGGAGTACTTATGAAATTCCCTTTCTTCCAGGTACAGTGAGATTCTTTTCAATTATCAATTATTTGAATGATTGTCATATTGGATGATACAACAAGTATGATATTTCTAATTCAGATATAGATAGTTTGGAGCTTATTAACTTAGCAGCAAAGAAATAAAAATCCCTTAAAGCAGTGATTCCCAAACTTTTTATCACTGAAACCCACTTTTTAAAACAACGCTCTATCGGGACTCACCTAGCTTTGTGAGACTAAAACAAAGTTTCAAATTACCAGCCGTTTAATTTTCTGTTTTATCCTTTTAACTATTGGGGCTGGGGTGCTATCTGGAGCATTTGTTGAACTCCGCGTTAATAGAATCAGGACATTTAGGGTGGTGTAATGTTCCCCTTCCCCTTTGATAGGATCTGAGGCATAGTCACCTCACAGGTAAATGTGCATGTGTGGCTCAGTTTCACTTCCCATAGGGCTCAATATATTTTTCTTGTCAGTTTCGAAACCCACCGAGAACCACTGCCTTAAAATAACTTAAGCTTAAAATAACTATTCATTCAATTTGAAAATGTGAAGCATTGCAATAATTTGATGAGGATTAGTGGAGGAAAGAATAACAGTTCTTTAGATATTTCTAGCTCAGGGAGCCAGGATTTCTAAATGAAGGACCAAGCTATGTGAGACATATGGGCTTTAATTATTGCATTTATATCCTTCCTCCAAGAAGCATCACTGTGGTGAATGTTGTGTCCCCCCCCTTTACTCCTAACAACCATGTGAGGTAGCCCAAGTTCATCCAAGGATATTCATAACTGAGTGGAAAATTGAACCCAAGTCTCTCACATCTGAGTTTGACAATAGCCACTACAACACTGGTTTTTAATAAAATCAACCATCAAGGGGGGTGGGGATGTTAAACACTTCTCCAGTGCTGTTTCTCTGAACTGAATCTTTTCACAGCCCAGATTGCTGTCTGCTCTGCTGGAAAAAACATGGGGGACAGGAGAGAAATCATGAAAACCCAGCACAAAGAAAGGGTTAACACATCACCCCTCACTACTGTTTTGCTGTTCAAATCAGACTTTTTGGCAGCTACGTTTAACTCAAATAAAAATGGTGGGAGATGGAATAACTGTTCTTCATTTTGCCTGTCATTTGGTCTTTGATTGAGGATCTTTGTTGACACTTGTGGCTTTAAATCTTTGACATTTTAGTAATGTTTAGCTATATCTAAAAATATTCTGGTTTATTTTTGCAAAGCAACATTTGCACAAGAAAGTTCAAAATGTAATCTAACCATTTCCATATTTGTACTTAAAATACCATCTTTAATATGACACCAATGTAAGCAAGGTAAGAGTGTATTGGACAGGTGTTTTATGAAAGGAAACTATTTCTTTAGGCCAGCCATGCAATGTAAATTAACCACCAAGATCATTGAGTTGAACTTGTTCTTTTAAGTGAAATTGTGACACTTTCCCTCTCTATTTTGGATAGTAAAAACAAAATGAAATTTCCACCTACATCACCACCTGCTTCAAGAGCATTTTGTAACCTGAGGGTTCTAGCACTTACTCAGACAGGAGTAACATGGACTGAGGTAATGTACTCAGCTTTTTCTCAATGAGTTTAGCGGTTAATCATATGATTTCATAATTATGACAAGACACTTTCAAAATGCGTTATTCATTAGGAATGCTCAGTGTTTTTTCTGTCTTATTTACTGCATTTGTTTTCATTATTAAAAACTTCATTTGCATTATTGTTGTGTTAAAATTGCTTTTGCTATTCCTATTGCTTTCAATGGGAGCTTCTGCTGCCTGTGATTTCCATTTGTTTCATCCAGTTGACTTGAAATTATAAGACATTCTACTAAACCTCAAGGGATTCACATACACAAACTGCCTGGTATACATCCCCCTTAAATCAGCTTATTAGTCAAAGGAGACATGATGTTTCTGTTGATTTCAAGAGCAGATTTTAAAACAGCAATCCACCACAGAAGACCCTTGAGGCAAGAGGATTTTTACACCAAGGGTTTGCAACCATATATCAAAAGTAGCCTGAAATTCTAATCCAAAAAACATTCCCTTCTATCCGTTTTTATAGTGGCCATTTCTTGCGTTTGGTTGAAGATTAAATCCTATAGCAGCTATTGTTTACTGGGATAGCAGCAGTAAGTGGTTGGCAGTAGGGCTGGGAAAGACCTTCAGATTGGGAAAATGATTTCCTAATCCTTGGGGCATACTATGAGTCAGCTGTGAGTATTCATAAAAAATAAAACTTTGTTGCTGTGCTTTTGTGTCTAACCAAGGCATGTGAAGTGCTATCTTTGTACTAAATGATGTTTTTCCATTAGGTTCTTTTATGTGCTTCAGGGTGGCCTGCTCTTGAAGAACTGTACCTTGCTTTCAATGATATTTCAGTTTTAACAAGGTATGATACTGCAAATTCTACAGCTAATCTTTCATAATTGTGATGTTGCTTATTAAGGTATTGAAGTACCAAATGTAATTTTAGTATTCATTCATACTAATTGTTATGAGAGGTGATTTATGTAGATACAGAAACATTAGAGATGTGTATAACTCTTCATGTGTAAAATTTTGTATGTATAAATACTGTAGCCTGAGAGTAAAAGAACTTTTCCACCTTTGATGTGACTGTTCACATCTCCCACAGAAGTATCCCCCCTGAGTAATGAATCTGGTTAAAAATACATGAATTGACCAGTCCAGTGTTCTCACATTTAGAGAATCATTGGTTGGCTGTTCATAATAATTGAGCACCACACAATGTAATAAGAGTCTTTTGGATAGTAAAACATTTTGATAAAAATGTCTTCTACAGATATAACAACTTTATTCTAGTCAGTTGCAAGTCCATCCTACAAAAGCAGCGTATAAGTTCACGCAGTGCTTCCCAAACATTTTAGCACTGTGACCCACATTTTAAAACAGCAATCTATCGGGACCCACCTAGCTTTACTAGAACATGAGAAGAACCCTGCTGGATCAGGCCAAAGGCCCATCTAGTCCAGCTTCCTGTATCTCACAGTGGCCCACCAAATGCCCCAGGGAGCACACAAGACAACAGTCACAATCTGCGTCCCAGTGCCCTCCTGCATCTGGCAGTCAGAGGCAGCCTGCCTCTAAAACCAACAACCTGCACATACCTACAATGACTTGTAACCTGTAATGAACTTTTCCAGAACACTGAACTTATCCAGAACACTGGATAGCCCCCACCCTGCTTTTGGCTGCCTGACTGCATAGCTTGTTTCTTATGTAGTGATCTATAGATCCTTAGAAAGCTTAAAGCTTCCTTACCAGATGCTTACTGTCTCCAGATGTTCTGTCCTAGAGTTTACAGGTTCCTATCCACAGGAGAAAGGCTCTGCCTCTGTGAGGGAAGTTACTTGGCCACAGGTGGAGAAGGGAGAGCAATTAATTCCCCTGGCAACAGCACCTCCCAGCAATCTTGCTGCTGGCTGCTGCTCCTGTGTAGTGGTTTGCAGTGGAGTCTCTTCCTCCTTCCTTCTCCCAGCCTCTGGCTCTAGACAAAAAACGATCTAGAAAGAAATATCAGTAATGATATTTCAATAATAATTTCAATAACCATCAATAATGGTTGAGAGTGAATGTATTTTTTTGGTTTCTCCGGAGTAAAATATTTTCAGTCTAAACCCGCTTCTTATTTATTACTCAGTGTATTAGTGGCTTTTATGGAACTTCCAGGACTACACCAGAATCCTCGTAAATCCAAAAATATTTGTTAGCTTTTATAAGCTTGAAAGTAACAGCACAAACGTATAGTCTTCTCAGGAGTAAGTGCCATTGTATTCAAATTGATTAAACAGAAATTGTTGAACTTTTTACCACATTAACAATACTTGATGATCAAACAATCATATAGCCAAAAAAGGGGTTTGGGAAAGGTATTTGCCTTCTTTGAGGGGGAAAAAGTTTTTTTCTTACTTCTGAGCACAAGGCCAGTGTTGGAGGTGGACATCTTGTCCTCGGGCCTACTCCAACCCCTGATCTGCCTGTACAGTGTATGCCCTCCCATTGTTTCCTGGCCCAGCAGTCTTGGCCAAATTATTTAGGCTTAAGTGGTGCTGGAACTGGGAGTTGGAGGGAATGAGAATGCCCCTGGACTCTTTCACTGCCCATTGTAGCACAACCCAATGCTGCACCTATGAACCACTACCAAAGTAGCAGCCATGTCACCCAGCACAAGACGATGAGAAGAGCACTGCAGCAGCAGCAGTTGGCTCTGTCCCATGTTGCGCAGGCTGGGCTGAGAGGGCTGCTTGTCTTGACTGGGTTATTGCAACCCTGTCTGTTGTACATAAGAAAGTGACCAACTTATGCTAAAAAGTTGGGCTGTAGCAACAATAGCAGGAAGATGACACAGCACCTAGCAGGCAGGGGTGGGGGGGGTGGGAATGAGTGACATTCTCCCTACAGGCAGGTAAGAGTCCCACCACAAGGAAGTACAGAGTCATCACAGAGTTACTCCCTCCACAATTTTGAGTAGTTCAACAGTCTTACTCTTGCTGCCTGAGACTGAAGAGCTTCTGCCATAAGGAGTAGACAATACAAGGTTAGATCAATCAGTTATTTAACTCAGGAGGTACCTTCATACTGTCTTTTTCCTAGCATCTTGAGAAACAAGTTCCCTAGGTGCTGGTGAAAACTGGTGGCTTTTTATTGGACACAGTGGATTTGTGGAGATAATCCTGATTAATACTGTGAGTATGATCTGTGTTAGACAAAACAGAGCAGTTTCAACATCCAACCATATAGTGCACCAAAATGAGTAGATCAGAAACTTATTAATTCCCCTGTGGTGTAATGTGGCAAAAGGACATGAAGCTGCCACCTAGGTTCCTTATATTCATATTTTATTGTAGAAGAATTACGTTTCTTCTGCTGTTGAAAAGTGATATATTGTATTATTGTATTGGCAACCTTCAGTCTCGAAAGACTATGGTATCGCGCTCTGAATGGTGGTTCTGGCACAGCGTCTAGTGTGGCTGAAAAGGCCAATCCGGGAGTGACAATCCCTTCCACACCGGGAGCAAGTGCAGTCTGTCCCTGGTCTGTCTCCCTGGCTATGGGCCTTCCTTCTTTGCCTCTTAGCCTCAGACTGTTGGCAAAGTGTCTCTTCAAACTGGGAAAGGCCATGCTGCACAGCCTGCCTCCAAGCGGGCCGCTCAGAGGCCAGGGTTTCCCACTTGTTGAGGTCCATCCCTAAGGCCTTCAGATCCCTCTTGCAGATGTCCTTGTATCGCAGCTGTGGTCTGCCTGTAGGGCGCTTTCCTTGCACGAGTTCTCCATAGAGGAGATCCTTTGGGATCCGGCCATCATCCATTCTCACGACATGACCAAGCCAACGCAGGCGTCTCTGTTTCAGCAGTGAATACATGCTAGGGATTCCAGCACGTTCCAGGACTGTGTTGTTTGGAACTTTGTCCTGCCAGGTGATGCCGAGGATGCGTCGGAGGCAGCGCATGTGGAAAGCGCTCAGTTTCCTCTCCTGTTGTGAGTGAAGAGTCCATGACTCGCTGCAGTACAGAAGTGTACTCAGGACGCAAGCTCTGTAGACCTGGATCTTGGTATGTTCCGTCAGCTTCTTGTTGGACCAGACTCTCTTTGTGAGTCTGGAAAACGTGGTAGCTGCTTTACCGATGCGCTTGTTTAGCTCGGTATCGAGAGAATGAGTGTCGGAGATCGTTGAGCCAAGGTACACAAAGTCATGGACAACCTCCAGTTCATGCTCAGAGATTGTAATGCAGGGAGGTGAGTCCACATCCTGAACCATGACCTGTGTTTTCTTCAGGCTGATTGTCAGTCCAAAATCTTGGCAGGCCTTGCTAAAACGATCCATGAGCTGCTGGAGATCTTTGGCAGAGTGGGTAGTGACAGCTGCATCGTCGGCAAAGAGGAAGTCACGCAGACATTTCAGCTGGACTTTGGATTTTGCTCTCAGTCTGGAGAGGTTGAAGAGCTTTCCGTCTGATCTGGTCCGGAGATAGATGCCTTCTGTTGCAGTTCCAAAGGCCTGCTTCAGCAGGACAGCGAAGAAAATCCCAAACAAGGTTGGTGCAAGAACACAGCCCTGCTTCACTCCGCTTCGGATGTCAAAAGGGTCTGATGTGGAGCCATCGAAGACAACAGTGCCCTTCATGTCCTTGTGGAAAGATCTGATGATGCTGAGGAGCCTGGGTGGACATCCAATCTTGGGGAGAATCTTGAAGAGGCCGTCTCTGCTGACCAGGTCGAAAGCCTTTGTGAGATCTATGAAGGCTATAAAGAGTGGCTGTCGTTGTTCCCTGCATTTCTCCTGCAGTTGTCTAAGGGAGAATACCATATCAGTGGTGGACCTGTTGGCTCGGAATCCACACTGCGATTCTGGATAGACGCTCTCTGCAAGTACCTGGAGCCTCTTTAGTACAACTCGGGCAAACAGCTTTCCTACAACGCTAAGGAGAGAGATGCCGCGGTAGTTGTTGCAGTCACCCCTGTCACCTTTGTTCTTGTACAGCGTGATGATGTTTGCATCCCTCATGTCTTGAGGTACTCCACCTTCTCTCCAGCAGAGACAGAGGATTTCATGCAGCTCAGTGACGATGATCTCTTTGCAGCATTTTAGGACTTCAGCAGGGATGCTGTCTTTTCCAGGTGCCTTGCCAAAGGCAAGGGAGTCCAGGGCCACGTGAAGTTCTTCTAGGGTTGGTTCACTGTCAAGCTCTTCCAGCACAGGCAGGCACTGTTAATATAATGCTTAAATTCTAAAACCACTTTAAATGCAATCTGTTTTTTTCCAGACCTATTGATGTTCTACATACCTTGAAAAGGTTAGACCTTTCAGGCAATCTGTTAACCAGTGGAGATCAACTTCAGCTACTCGCAGAGCTTCCCAAGTAAATGTTACATAACAGTACTGTAAATTGAAATTTATATTGCATGATTCTGTAAATTCACTTAATCTGCGTGTATTGTATATATTTAAATATAATGGGTTAGATCCTGAGTAATATGAGTGAAAAGAAGTTTGCTTGAAGGGAAATTGCCTTCCAAGTGTCAACAGTAGTGTTTCTTTGCATTGTTCTTCAGGGTCCAAAGACTTTCAGGAAAAACTTAGGAAGACTGCAGTGGGGTGGGCAGCAATTGACCAAAAGTGGATACAATTTTCAACATGAGATGCAAACAAGTTTTAGTTTCAGTATTCCATTTCTCCCGTTCAGGGCTGTCAAAGTTATAAGCAATTTGGGTAGAACTGGAGGTATAGAGTACTGACTCCACAGCCCTGTTTGCTGCTCTCTTATCAGTCACCCTGATGTCGTCTTATCTATTGATGCATCGGATACTTTTCCTTTCAATTATTCAAAGAACCTTTTTCCTTGATTTGTGTGTGTTCAAGACATATTGAAGAGTAGTCCCTTCAAACAGCTCACCATTGTTCAAACCTTAGAAAATTTTATTGTATTCTTCCATTGTGAAGGGTCTTATTTAGTGGCATACAGCCTTGTAGAATTGTATTTACCAAATCACAGTGTCTGCTGTGTTAACAACTTATTACAGAATGCTCCACATAAAATCCATATTTTAATAGCCGTGCTCTGACTTTTAAATTTCAGGTTAGAAAGACTAATACTTTCAAACAATGGGATCACTTCTATACATTTTCCTGATGTCCAATATGGTATGTAAACTGGGAACTGTTACATTCTTTTACATTTAGTCTTCTCTATTGTTTCATCAATGTATTCTCCTCTTTAACAGGCTGCAAGACTAGAATGTTTCCTTCCCTAACACACCTTGTAGTAAACAACAACAAAATAGCAGAGGTAGGTAAAATTTCATTACTGTGACATTGGAGGTATTTGGAGTTTGAAGCCTGTGAGAAAAGCTAGAGTTTTTTGTTTTGGTGCTAGGCTACTGAATTGCTCAGTTGCCCAGCACCAGTTGTCCTCTCCAGTTTGGAGCTAGATTGCAGGGATAAACCCCACATTTCTGCTGGACTTTCCAGGCACAGTGACAAGGTCAGGGAAAATAGCCTACCTCTCTCCCAAGGGGTAGGACAGGGTTCTAATAACCACAAATGTTTGGTTGCCTAGCAAGGTCAGCCAAGGTTTGTAGACCCCTGAGTAAAGGGAAATGTTGCCTTGTTTCAGATATTGGTGGATCAGTGTTACCATGTTTCCATATTCTTATTTCAGTGGTCGGTTATCAATGAACTTGATAAACTACAAAAGCTTGAATCATTTGATTGTCGGAATAACCCTTTAATGGACTCGGACAAAAACACAGAAACTGTGAAGCAGCTCATTATTGCCAAAATAGGCCGGTTAGCATTTATAAACAAGTGTCAGGTATGTAATTCATTTTCAATTAGTAACACTAGGAAGACAGAAAGGGCAGAAAGGACAATGTTTTCTGAGAACTCCAATCACAAAAACATTAATGTGGTGTGGAATTTTGTTGAAGGAGCTAGTTAAATGCTGCAACATTCTCTTGCAGTCCTCTTGTATATTTCTAATTCTGTACATTTCAGCACGGCACTGAATTTGGCTTGAGCAAACTAGCATAAATTACCTTGTTTATGATATTTTTCTTGTTCAGCATCTATAGCCTAACTGGCCACTATTTTTTCTGATGATACTTCGAATTGGGGTATGTAAATCTTATTTCAAGATCTGTGTTCTGTAGTAAGCAGTTGCTGTTTGAAGATACCCAAAGGAGATTAGTAGGCATGTTTTCTAGTTTTGGGACAAGATAGGCTGGTTTGGAATCTGTGGTTTGAATGTGTGAGACTTTTGAGTCTACTTTAAAGATGTAGGAGATCCCCATGCCACATAGCAAACTACTTTTGAAGGTTCCATCAGTTTCAAAAACAGGTTACCATAGAAACACAAGTCTGGTGCCCCCTTGGACAGTGGTACTATTTTCTTCTTTTTTCCTAGCCCATGACAGCACACTATTGTTACAGATATGCTACTGCTAACATTTAGAATACTGAATATATTCCTGTTTATATAACTGACTTCACCATCATGGTGATGTAGCACGTTCATAAGTCCTTGCTTTTTCACAGATCTTTCCTGAAGAAAGGAAGGGAGCAGAACTCGACTATAGGAAAAAGTATGGCATTGACTGGCTGAAGGCTGGTGGGAATCAAGATTCAAGCAAAAACAATCCAAATGAGGAATTCCTTGCTGCCCATCCCAGATTTCAGTTACTCTGTGATAGTAAGTATATGTCTGGACAAAGATTTTTTTCTTTAAGCATTTTGACTTGTTGTCAAAACAACATGCTTGTCTTTATTCCTTTTGCTAGTAGGCTTTGGCTTTGGTTTGCCTTGAAATTAAAGTAATTTAACAACTAAAGAAAGTCCAGGGAGGCAGTCAAGTCACTGTAGTATACACATGTACAGTTTTCTTATGTGTTTGGGTAACCACTGTATGCCAAACATAAGCCCTTCACTGATAATTCCCTTTGTAAGTGATTTTTCTGAAGCATTAATCTGCCATTCTAGCAAATGGCAATTGGATGGTCATTATACGAATGATATTGTTCTCAAAACATTGTGAACATTGGAGAAGAGTGTATTTCTGTATTTGAGGTATCTGTAAAGTGACCAAGCAACAAACTAACATAATGAAACATAAATGTTCTTTTAAACTCATGACAAGGTCCACTTTCTGAGAAGATATGTGGCTTTCTTACCAGATACCAGAAGTTTCCACACGTTGAAACTTTTGAATGGAAAGTAACTTTCCAGCTCACTTGAGAGAGCCCTAGAAGCTTTGGAGGTCAACTTCTGAGGTCATGCACAAAGCATGTGTCTCTGCAGATCCCCTCTTTTGAACTATAGTTACAAGTACACAACCTGCCATCCTTTGCTGTTTTATTTATAACTTTTTTGTGTGAGTTCATTGTGTTTTTATGTAAGCTGTCCTGAGCATTCTCTGAATTGAAAGATGAGAGAAAATATTCTTGAAAGGCTGAGTAATGAATAAAGGAATGTATGAAGCTGCCTTATACTGAATCAGACTGTTGATCCATCTGTCAACACTAACTTGCAGCAACTCCAAGGTTTCAGGCAACAGTGTCCTACCTGGAGATGAGATGTTCTGCATATGAAATGGATGCTCTTTTCCTTGGCTATGACCGTTCTGAGTTGGGCAGGATTTGGCTGACCTAAGCTTGTCTGTTCCTCTTGTGAGGTGTACTCTGTCATTAGTAGACAACTATGCAGCTATTCTTTTCAGCCTATAGCCACTTCTACATGAAGACTTTTCAGAGTCTTGGTCAGGAAGTTGGTGTGCTCCTGAGATATGCAAGTTAGAACATGGCCTTGCCATTTCTGAAATATTTTGTCCTGATCCATCTACCTGTATCTATCTGCATGCAGAAGTGGAACAGAAGTACAATGTTAGAAGAAAACACTATGCTTCATATCACTTTTTCATGCTGTCTTTGCAGCCATTTATGGATGTGGTGCCTGCACCTCTAGAGAGAGCTTTCAGTTGTATGAGTTATGAGACCTCCCTTATCTGTTATGTGAAGCAATCTTGAACCTAGGATGAATATTTTTTACGCATAATAAGAATGTATTGCTGATACACTTTTTGGTTTTTCCCTTAACAGAATACGGTGCCCCTGAAGAAGGGGAGCTGAAAAGAGAACAGCCTTTCTCCTTAAAAAATCAGCTGTTGAGTAAGATAAGAAACTATGCTAATTGTACTTTCTATTATTTTCTAGAAGAATGCAATTGTACAAGTGGCTGTATTTTTAGTAGATTTTCCAAGTAAAGATTTTCCACACATCCTTACCAAAGTATACAGCTGGTGATGTTGCTTTTTCCTGTGTCAACTTAAAACCAGCAAAGATGGGTGACAGTTAATGTTTCTCCTTGTCTAGTTTTCAGTGCCAAATTTCTATACCAAAAGAGCTTGAGGATTACCTACATAGTTTTCCCGCTTGTCTATTTTTACTGGAATATTCAAGCTGGTTTACAAAATGAAGAATAACACGCTGTACCAATATAAAAACTAAAGCCATTCCTAACAAACTACAGCAGGATAAAGCTACAGATTAATGATGTCTAGTGTGTATAGATGATTTTTAAATTGATGAATTACATAGACTTCTCATTCCATGTTTCTTTAATTTCCTTAAGCTTTGACCTTTAAATGTCCTGACAAACCTGACCAGAAGCCAGTAGAGAAGAAGCTACCAGGTAAGGGCAGGAATCTGTCTGTTTCATTGTTTGTCAGGGAATTATTATATACTGTATGACTACTTCGTTTGAGGCTCCTTCACATGACAAGGTGGATGAAGCTGTTCAAAAGCACACATTCATTTTTCCCATCTTGTAGTTGTTAAATGGCATTTAAATAAGTGAGCAGCCAGCAGTGTGTGTTGTATTCTTATATTTGCTTCTTGCATTATTTTGAAAACAGTATCTCTGAGTTGGGCTGAAGAGCAGAACAAAAGAAATTAAAGTGTGGAATGCTTTAGTTACTGTAATCTTATTGGTTTATATTTCTCTACACTGTGTGTGGTGTTTCCACCATCCCACACTTACCAGTTTCAGTTGTCCAGTAACAAAGATAACATGTCATCAAATTGAAGTCAAAGCAACTTACAGTACAATTTTATGCATATCTACTCAGTAGTATGTCCCACAAGATTTATTGGAACTTACTCCCAGGTAAGAGTGTATAACGGAGGTATTCAATCTGTGCGTCGGGACTCCCTTGGGAGGTGGAGAAAGCCCTCAGGGGTGTCGTGAGGCATCTTGGGGAGAGAGGTAGCCATTGCTGCTCTGCTCAGCTGCATGCACTGCCTCCCTTCTTGCTGCTTTTCTGTGGCTCTGAACGAGGGGGGTGGGGCAGTGTGAGTTGGGGAGGGTGTATGAAACATGGTGGGGGGGAGGTGGTGGAGCCTCCCTGGCATATAGCTTACCTCCAGGTTGCCAGCCTGGCCATTCCAGCTTCCTGCGCTGCACGCACTTGGGCTTCACTCCCCGTCTGGAGAAGGCTCGGCCCACGATTGCATTGAGTGCTGTGCAGAGTGGGACTGCTGTCCCAGGCTTCCCTCTTGGTTTGGAGAAACCCTGGCGGTGCTGCGTGTGCTTACCAGCCAAGCCCTCTCCAGTGTCCTCCAACATTAGAGAAGGCTAGGATGGAAAGCATGCAGCGTCACTGAATCTCATTGCCTGTCAGCCCTCTCTAGGTTCGAACTTCTCTCATGTTCCAGGGAGGACGCGGCCAGCAAGCATGCTCAGCACAGGGCTTCTTGCTGGCCGCGTCCTCCCTGGAGCAGGAGAGAAGCCAAACCATCTCATCTGTGCAGGGCGTGCTCCTGGCAGGCTTCAAACTAGGAGGGAAGCCTCACCTAGGGAGAGCTCCACCAGTAAGTGCAGGCAGCACAGTGCTTCCCTCCGCTTGGGAAGGAGGGAGCCCAGCCTGCTCTTAGTGGGGAAGGGGGTGTCCAGATGCCACAGCCTGCATTCCTCCGTCTTGCCTGGGGGGAATAGGGGTGGCATCTGCATGTTTGGATGTACGTGTATGAGTATGTCCCCATCTGCTTTGGGGGTGAGTTGTAATCTTGCTCTGTATGGCTGCAATCCTATCCACACTTTCCTGGGAGTAAGCCCTATTGACTCAAATGGGACTTACTTCCGAGTAGACCTACATAGGCTTGGGCTCTGTGTCAGCTTAACCAAGGATCTTCACCTTTCTCTTTTTCCTCCCCCTTCAACAGAGGAAAAAAAGTTGCTCTTGATCAGTCAAGCTTTGTCTCAAAAAATTGATTAAAAAATAAAAATACGCATTCTTTTTCTGTCATCCCCCTTTTTCCTCCTGTCTCCTGGGGGGGCAGAACTTCCCAAGTTGGCTGCTACTATAAGACAAAGGGCACAATCCTAGCTAGGTCTACTCAGAAGTAAGTCCTATTGTGTTCAATGGGACTTACTCCCAGGAAAGTGAGGTTAGGATTGCAGCCAAACAGTCTCTGGATCTCAGTTTCACATCAGTTTGAAAGCGGCATATTCACACAAAGCAAAGTCTTCCCCTCCCCCAGCAAATTTCATCACTTCTTTCCCCCCTTACAAGAAAGAAAAAACATCCCTTTCCAAAACCCTCCAGGTGTGCTGCTAACAAACTCAGAGTGCTGGCAGCTCTGCTGCAGATTTGGCTTCTCTTGGTTTTTTGTTTCCAGTGTATAATTATAGCACCTTCATCCCCATTTTGGGGGTAACTGAGGTGAGGTGATGTAATGGGGAGCCGTGGCCAATGCCCACAAGGATCAGGGGAGCCGCTCACCAGAAAAGTTTGAGAACCACTGGTGTATAGCATTGCAGCTTTAGACTAGTGAATGCTGATTTGCTTAGCAATTATCAGATATTTTTATTGCTGCCACTTGCTTGCTTTAATTTCAGTTCTTATTCTTTGATTAATACTGCATAAAAGGCAGGAAAAATGCAATCAGCAGCTGCTAGTGCATTGTCATTTTTTACATGCTGCCTGCCCGATGGTCTTGCCTAAGGCTTAATATCACTGAACAGCTAAAACCTGCATCTGGGTTGTATTGCTAGAGGTGGTGACAGCTCACATGATTGTTCTTCCATAGGAAAAAAATTTCACTACACAGCAAACTAGATTTCAGAGACATATTAGTTTGTCATGAGAACTAGGCCTCTGTCAGTTGATGAAGCATGTTGACAGGATAATATTAAACCTGATCAACGTGTGCATTTGTACAGTATATGTACAAATATATCTATTTGGTGTGTGTGTGTAAATATAACATGCCTGCTTTATTTTGCCAACCTTTTCCTCCCTATTTGGCACCTACCAATACCAATAATAATAATGACCTACCACTGACAAATGCCAATAATGCTGGGTATTCTCCACTCACTAAAAAGCACAATTTCTAAGTAGAAAATAGACATAGTTCTAGGTGTGTGTATTAGATTAGGAGGCACCTCCCTCCCTCATAGCCTTTGTCTTCCCTCCCCAACTCAAAGTCATCTTTGAGTGAAAACTTTGAAGGATATGTTGGCTGTAGGCTCAGCCTAGCAACTTTTACCTCTGCCTAGAATATTGTATGCGCAAAAGTGGAAATCTACAGATGTTTCAACTAAAGAAAATTTAATAGATAAAATTTATGAAATAGCAGAAATGGAAGTTTTAACAAAGAATGAACAGAAAGAATGAAAGAGATTTAGGTAGAGTAAGAAGATATTGGAAGCCTTTTTATGACTGGATAAACAGTATTGACTGTTTAGATAAATCATTTACTATTATAATGACAAATACGATAACTTTGGTATTGATGAGTATTTTTTTCAGTCGTTGCTGATTTCTTTTGGAACAATGCACGTTGTACTCTATGGCCAATACCCCCATGTGTAACCTATGTAGTCCCAGCCCTAAGTCTAAACCATTTTCCTCACCTGTATCTGTAATAAATAAATAAACTTGGCATTAAAAAAAACTTTTGCCTCTGCCATAAGAACATAAGAACAGCCCCACTGGATCAGGCCATAGGCCCATCTAGTCCAGCTTCCTGTATCTCACAGCGGCCCACCAAATGCCCCAGGGAGCACACCAGATAAGCCATGGAACTCTGCTCCTAATCCTTGGTAAGAGATTGGTTTAAATTCTTCCTCAGCTTCTTGGCCACTAATCTTACTGATGCTAACAGCCAGGAGTGAGGTCTCAGTATGGAAAAATAATTATCTATATAAAAGGACTAGCAAGCTGACCAAGCAAGTAAAAATCTACACCCTTTAAAGTCTCTCTTAAAACTAAGAACATAAGAACAGCCCCACTGGATCAGGCCATAGGCCCATCTAGTCCAGCTTCCTGTATCTCACAGCGGCACTCCAAATGCCCCAGGGAGCACACCAGATAACAAGAGACCTGCATCCTGGTGCCCTTCCTTGCATTTGACATAGACCATTTCTAAAATCAGGAGGTTGCACATACACATGTAACCCGTAACCCATAATGGATTTTTCCTCCAGAAACTTGTCCAATCCCCTTTTAAAGGCATCCAGGCCAGATGCCGTCACCCTATCCTGTGGCAAGGAGTTCCACAGACCAACCACACGCTGAGTAAAGAAATATTTTCTTTTGTCTGTCCTAACTCTCCCAACACACAATTTTAGTGAATGTCCCCTGGTTCTGGTGTTATGTGAGAGTGTAAAGAGCATCTCTCTATCCACTCTGTCCATTCCCTGCATAATTTTGTATGTCTCAGTCATGTCCCCCCTCAGGCGCCTCTTTTCTAGGCTGAAGAGGCCCAAATGCCGTAGCCTTTCCTCATAAGGAAGGTGCCCCAGCCCAGCAATCATCTTAGTTGCTCTCTTTTGCACCTTTTCCATTTCCACTATGTCTTTTTTGAGATGTGGCGACCAGAACTGGACACAATACTCCAGGTGTGGCCTTACCATTGATTTGTACAATGGCATTATAATATTAGCTGTTTTGTTCTCAATACCTTTTCTAATGATCCCCAGCATAGAATTGGCTTTTTTACTGCCGCAGCACATTGGTTCGACACTTTCATCGACTTGTCCACCACCACCCCAATACCTCTCTCCTGATCTGTCACAGACAGCTCAGAACCCATCAGTCTATATGTGAAGTTTTGATTTTTTGCCCCAATGTGCAAGACTTTACACTTACTTACATTGAAATGCATCTGCCATTTTGCTGCCCATTCTGCCAGTTTGGAGAGATCCTTCTGGAGCTCCTCACAATCATGTCTGGTCTTCACCACTCTGAAAAGTTTGGTGTCGTCTGCAAACTTAGCCACCTCTCTGCTCAACCCTGTCTCCAGGTCATTTATGAACAGGTTGAAAAGCACCGGTCCCAGGACAGATCCTTGAGGCACACTGCTTTTCACCTCTCTCCATTGTGAAAATTGCCCATTGACACCCACTCTCTGTTTCCTGCTCTTCAACCAGGTCTCAGTCCAGGAGAGGACCTGCCCTCTAATTCCCTGACTGTGGAGTTTTTTCAGCAGCCAATCTCTCCAGAGTGCCGTGGGACAGAGTGACCGTGTTGAACGCCTTCTGAAAGTCCAGATATATAATGTCCATGGGTTCTCCCGCATCCACATGCCTGTTGACCTTTTCAAAGAATTCTAAAAGGTTCATGAGGCAAGACTTACCCTTACAGAAGCCATGCTGATTCTCCCTCAGGAAAGCTTGTTCATGTGTTTTGAGATTCTATCTTTGATGAGGCATTCCACCATCTTACCCGGTATAGATGTTAGGCTGAGTGACCTATAGTTTCCCAGGTCCCCCCACTTTCCCTTTTTAAAGATTGGTGTGACATTTGCTATCCTCCAATCCTCTGGCACTGTGGCAGTTTTGAGGGACAAGTTGCATATTTTAGTCAAGAGATCAGCAACTTCATTCTTCAATTCCTTAATAACTCTTGGGTGGATGCCATCAGGGCCCAGTGACTTATTGATCTTTAATTTGTCAATGAGGTCTGAAACATCTCTTTTAATTTCTATCTAACTTAATTCCTTGGTCAAGAGGCGCCGTTCGGGCAGCGGTATCTGCCTGAGGTCTTCTGCCTTGAAGACAGATGCAAAGAACTCATTTAATTTCTCTGCCATCTCTAAGTCTCCTTTTATCTCCTCTTTCTCTCCCTGACCATCCAGAGGGCCAACCACTTCTCTGGCGGGTTTCCTGCTTCTAACATATTTGAAGAAGCTTTTATTATTCCCCTGAATGTTGCTGGCCATGTGTTCCTCATAGTCTCGCTTGGCCTCCCGTATCACCTTCTTACATTTCTTTTGCCACAGTTTATGTTCCTTTTTATTCTCCTCATTAGGGCAAGACTTCCATTTACGGAAGGAAGCTTCCTTGCCCTTTACGGCCTCTCTAACTTGGCTCGTTAGCCATGCGGGCACCCTCCTGGACTTAGTGGAACCCTTCTTCCTTTGCAGTATACACTTCCGCTGGGCCTCTGTTACTGTTGTTTTAAGCAGCCTCCATGCACTCTGGAGAGATTGGACTCTTTTTACCTTCCCTTTCAACCTCCTTCTAACCAGCCTCCTCATTTGAGGGTAGTCCGCTAGTCGGATGTCAGGGGTTTTTGTGAGAACTTGTTTGCTTCTGGCTTGCAGATGCTAAGTATGGGAGGGAGGAATCTTATTTAGTGGTACATAGCTTTTATTCTATAGATGCAAATACAGGTCATTTCTCCTTATCCCCTAGGGTTCCATTCCAGAACCCCTAGTGGATAAAAAAATAAGTGGAAAAATAGATTTAAAGACCCACTTCCAGGTTTCTTGCCCCTCCATTGCTCCTAATAAGGTCGTGTCTCAACATCTACAGGGGTTTGATTCTGGGATTCCCTGCTGGTACCATAAAATGTGTTAAATAAAAGCCGTTTCAAAAAAATTTAACACGTGCATCCCTTTGCAATTATAGTTTAAAAACAGCTTTTCTTACTGTTGTAGAGAGACAGTCAGCAATTAGAAATGCAAAGGACCGCTTGGCTTTGCCTGGCTCAGCTGAAGAATGGAATGATCACTTGCATGACTGTCTCTCTTCAACAGTAAGAAAAGCAGTTTTTAAAACTGATTTTAAAGAGATGTATTTTCCCCTTCTCCAGGGTTCAGCACATTCCTTCCCATTTGCAGTGGCCATTCATGTTGAGTCAAATCCATGTAAAAAAAATCCATGTATGACAAGGTTGGACCTGTAATAGATGCAAAGCCCATCATATTTTACATTGGAGTTCTTAGAGAAACGTGATGCCATCTAGTTCATTCTTACATTAAGATTTGTAGTATAATCAAATTTCTTGAATGAAGCACATGAAAATTGTATTTTAGAAAGGATTTATTCTAAAATAAAAATCACATTTATCACAAGTTGCATAAAATGATACAGCTTTTCCAAAAAGTTAATAGAAAAATAGTTACCTAGGTACATTTCATGACAATAGAGGAGTAACTCACTATTGCTGTGCCTTCAGATAAAGCTTTAAAATAAATGGGGGGGAGGGGGAGAGAATTACCCCAAACAGCCAATAACTTGGATTGCTTAACTTTCAAATAGAGATTTTGTGTACAATAACTTAGGCTGCAATCCTAACCACACTTTCCTGAGAGTAAGCTCCACTGAACAAAATAGGACTTACTTCTGAGTAGAACTGGTTAGGATTGTGCCCTTACTCATTCAAATCTCATTATAAAAATACACCTTCCCTGTTCACATGTATTGGTTCATAATACAAGCACATAAAGCTACTGGCAATCTGGAACTAACTACCATTTGCAGATTCGGGGACTTCAATTTATGAAGTCCTAGAATTGACATTCATTTTCTCTAGAGGAAAGGGCTTTACTCCTAGTGTTAAATTACAAAAGGGTAAATTCCACAGACTAAGTCCTGAAGGTCACTTAGGTCAGTCAGCATGTTGTATACATGAACTGGAAACACCTCCAATTTGGTTTAGAGTTATAATTTTGTTGTCTTGCTTTATTTATTATTACTACCTTAATATCAAATTGAAGGGATGCGAGTTGCAAGAGCCTCAACCAAATCTACTTTGATGTCAGTGTTGTGTGCTGGAACTTAAGGTGTAAATGCATCAAATGATAACTTGTGGTTGAACTGTTTTCTTCATTCTGTACAGATTCTATGACTATTCAGAAGGTCAAAGGATTGCTGTATCGGCTACTTAAAATCCCAGGTTCAGAACTGAAATTATCCTATGAAAGTGCTAAAGTAAGCTCAAGTTCAGTTATGCAACAATACATTAATTCAGACTTAATTCAGAATACAACTTGTCATGTTGCTAAAGATCAACATTGCACTCTACCACACTATTGAATGAATTGATTCATTTAAAGGAAGGTGGGCAACACCATTTTGGGCATTGTTCAGCTCCCTTTGAATAGATGGGTTTGGCCCTAAATCTTGGTAAAAGATATACAAGTTTAAAATGCCTTATGTCTTAATCTTTCTTATCCTAGATGAAAGGCAAAGAATTTGAACTGGACAATGACCTAAAGCCCTTGCAGTTTTACTCTGTTGAAAACAATGACTGTATTCTAGTAAGATGGTAACTGTTGCTTTTAACGTGGCTCTGGAAGAGTACTACAGGCTGCTAGAAGACCATTAAGAGTGGACTTTTTAAAAAACACTGTATATATAATCTGGAAGAACCTTGATTTCAAAAAAGCAGAAAAGCTCCTGCCTAGACAAACTCCTACTTCCTGCACTTTGAATTAATAAATTTTTTTTTGAAAATGACATGCCTCATTGAAAAAAGGAAAGCTTTAAGGTAACCAGTTTATTCCGTGGTTTGTGCTACACTGGTAATGTATAGAAGCCAGTGGGGTTTTCACTAACCCCCATCTCATTATACAGATAATCACAACAAAAAAGCTAGAACATTAAAAACTGAGGTATTCTTACTGGTGACCCAACCAGCAATTGGCTTTTACAAGCAAGTATGATGCGACTGCTTTATTAGAAAGAGACGCAGACTGCTCCTTTGCTCATCATTTCCTGCAAGAAAAGATGTGCTGCCCTCACCCTACTGTGTTTCAAGGCTATTAGAATGTTCATGAGACCAGCATTCAGCACCTTGCCTGAATCTGGCACACAAGCTACACTGCACTGCAGAGTAGCATCACTCAGATTCCATAAACAAGCCCCATGTATCTTATCTGCCCCACCTGATTGACCTCTGTAGTGAAAGCATGGTATCATAGAACTGCAGGGTTTTTACAGTAGCATAGCTGCCTTCCTGAGCCTAGTCCCAAGTCCTTCCTCTTTTTTACATTACTGCATAAGAGGTCAAGTTTGTCTACATTTGTAGTTAACTTAAATAACCAACTCCTTGATAAGGAAATTGCTTTAGACATTTGGCTTTGTAAAACTATTAGAATGCTGAAAATGGTCAGAATCCCTTTTAAAAAGGTAAAGGGATGTGCAAACATTGCTCTAAGGGCTACTTTATAGAGGACAAATTACCTACATTGAAGATACTCCTGTGAAAAATGTGTGATTCCCATACATTCCTCACTACCCATGATAAGTAACAAACTACATGGGAAGGTATGTAGAAATGTCATGGGAGAAGCTGCTTTTTCTCTTCGACTTCTAATGCATAACTGAAAACTTCTCCAAAGTGTTTTCTGTACAGTTGTTCAGTCTTCTGATGACACTATAGTCTGTCTTCGTCATCTTTCTTCACATTTACAGGGATCTCCACACAGTTCCTTAATTCTCCAGAGTTCTGTGAGTTCCTCTGGAGAATACTGAGGAGAGGACAGCATACCACTCTCGCATGACTTCTCACACAACCAGAGATTATCCTGTTTAAAATAAATTATTTCAGTGGTTCTTTAAGGAAAGGGAGATTTCTCCACTAAGTTACTTTAAGGCTGGTGCCTCCCTCCCTGATGACAAGAGAATGAAACATTTGGACTCCTGGACAGCCACAAGTAGAAAAGATTTTCTTACAAGATTTTTGGGTTGGCATTTCCCAGGAAACATTATCAAACATTACAGTACTGGTAGCTCTTGATTTGTGCAGACTTAGTTTACCTGTTTTCAACATTGTCAGTCATACTAATACCGGAAATGCATTTTGCACTGGCTCCTTTGAAAATACAGATCGGCTTCCCACACTCCCATGTATTTAGTCAGCAAGACAGGCACATGGGACGTTTGGCTGACTTTTCTCTACAAACCCATGTCAGGTTAGGGAGGTTCTTTTGGAGAGTGACAATTTTTCAGTAGTTCATCTTTAGTTAATATTGTTTGCACTAACTAGCAGCTATTCTCCACAGTTTCAAAATAAGAGCTCTTGGCACTACCTGGAAAGTAACTTAACTATCTTCACCAGTTAAGATCTCCTCAACCTTAACATGATAGCATTAGAGGGCAAAACAGACCTCTCTAGTGGCCCAATTCTGGAGACCAGCACTAGGTGTCACATGCCAAAAAGGACCCAGCCAGTGCCAAGAGGATGCCACCTAGGGTTAAGTAGCACCCCAGCTTTTTTGGGGGGAGAGGCATTCCCAGGTCCATCGTCTCTGTCAGGCTGAAAAGCCTGACACAGTGCTTTTCCAGTCTCATTGGAGTTTCTCAATTTTTGAGGAGGAACTACATGTAGCAACACATTTCATTTTTATTAAAAGAAAAAAACACAACCATTTGGAAGTAAAAAATTTGGTTTCATAGTTTTTTGGAGGCTAAGCTAAAGATTAAGTTAAGTGGAATAAGGCTGAAAGAAGAGTTTGGAAACCGCAGTAAGTCCTTGCAGGGGAAGGAGGCAGCGGGGGCGGGGGGAAGGCAGAGACATGATCCACAGGATAGCATCGCTCAGGGGGCTGTAGACTGGGATGCATGCGCCAGTCCCTGCAGCAGCCTGTCAGGAGTGCAGGGAGCCCTGCATGAGTGTATTCAGGGCTTCCCAGACTTCTAAAAGTGAAAGGGGAGCGATCACTTTCGGTTTTGCAGAGGTGGAGCATGATCACTCCACTTTCACTTTTAGAAGGCTGGGGAGCCCTGCAGACACTTGCGCAGGGCTCCCCACACCCCCAACAGGCTGCTGCAGGGACGGGCGGGTGCATCCCAGTCCCTGCAGCCCCCTGTGCTGCCTTCCCCCCTGCCCCCACCCCTTAAGGGGAAAGAGGCCAGGGCCCCCAGTTTGAATAGCACTGAATTAGACAATAGAATAAAAGTTATTTTGGTAAAAACATACCTGATATCGTTTTGGCCCAATGGCTGCCATCCAAATACCCATACTCACATCTTCACCCTATGTGCATGCAATAAAAAAAACAGAAGGCACAAGGAGAAAAAATTCAGAAAATCTCAAAGTCAACTCAAAGTTGGAAATAAAACTAGCTGCCCACCTGCTTCACAAATTCTATTTGCACTGTTATTTATAAGCTAGCCAACCTGCTGAAGTCAGATACTTAAAACATGGATGGCAGGGTAACAGAAGCAGAATTGGAGAAATTTCTGTAAAATTAGAAAGCACAAACTGAATGTAATACTGTGGAGGTTCAATTTAAAGCCCCACATGCTTGCTTCCTTCCACATGTGTGAGGGTCTCCACATGTCAATTTTGGATAGAACTCCTGTTAATATTTATATCAATGGGGATGTTCTTGCAAATTTTGCGTGTGCCTAATTTACACATAACATAAGGAGCTCTGGGACTGGGCTACCTATCTCCAGCCAGCTCCTCTCAGTCTTAATACTAGAATGGTAAGCATGTGTAGTCCAATTACTGAAGATGAAATGCAATTTTCCTCCACCCCATTGTCATCCCTCCTGACAAAGTACAGTACTTCGAGTACCTGATATATCTTCAGTCTTTCTGAATTGCTTGCAAGCCATTCTACAATGTCTTTGGAAATAACATAACCAGACCCACAAGCAAAGGCTGGGTATGCAGGACTTGGATATTCCAGTTCTTGCCACTTTCCAGTCCGGTCGACTGCCCAATTCAATCTGAAACTGAAAACCAAAATTATCAAGTAAAGTTTTTTGAAAATGATATTGTAGTATCTTCATAGAGGCCACATGTATTTGCTGGTATTTCTGACCCTGCTGTCACCCCTTGATTTTTTTTCTTCTTTCTCCTGTACCCTAGAATATACAAGACTATTTCACTATTTCAGCATCTCTTCTTCACGGGGGTCAAGTTCCAAGCTACACTAATAAAGCAACATTAACTTCATCTGAATCGATATATCCATACCATGCCACCTGGGATATTTTAAAAGTATTCTATCAGAACACCATTTTATACTAACATTACACCATGCATACTTGACTATCCAGGCAGCCTGGAGGTCTCCTTGGGGTAAGGGAACATTTGTTCAATTGCCCTGAGGTAAGTCCAGCAGCCACTATAGGTCAGTCAACTTGGACCTGTGCCACTCAATTAGCTGGCAGGTGGATCAGACCCAGGAAGGGGGTTAGGATTCAGTGGGTACCACTGCTACTGACCTGCCCCCTTCCTGGGTTCAATCCACCCTTGCTGCCCTGTTGCATCTCCTCCTTCTTCATCTTCTCCTCCTTCTTCATCTAAAGAGAAGATGTTTCAGACCTCATTGATAAATTAAAGATCAATAAGTCTCTGGGCCCTGATGGCATCCACCCAAGAGTTATTAAGGAATTGAAGAATGAAGTTGCAGATTTCTTGACTAAGGTATGCAACTTGTCCCTCAAAACGGCCACGGTGCCAGAAGATTGGAGGATAGCAAATGTCACGCCTATTTTTAAAAAGGGAAAGGGGGAACCCGGGAAACTATAGGCCGGTCAGCCTAACATCCATACTGGGTAAGATGGTGGAATGCCTCATCAAAAATAGAATCTCAAAACACATAGATGAACAGGCCTTGCTGAGGGAGAAGCAGCATAGCTTCTGTAAGGGTAAGTCTTGCCTCACGAACCTTATAGAATTCTTTGAAAAGGTCAACAGGCATGTGGATGTGGGAGAACCCGTAGACATTATATATCTGGACTTTCAGAAGGCGTTTGACACGGTCCCTCACCAATGGCTACTGAAAAAAACTCCAGTCAGGGAATTAGAGGACAGGTCCTCTCATGGATTGAGAACTGGTTGGAGGCCAGGAAGCAGAGAGTGAGTGTCAATGGGCAATTTTCACAATGGAGAGAGGTGAAAAGCGGTGTGCCCCAAGGATCTGTCCTGGGACCGGTGCTTTTCAACGTCTTCATAAATGATCTGGAGACAGGGTTGAGCAGTGAAGTGGCTAAGTTTGCAGACGACACCAAACTTTTCCGAGTGGTGAAGACCAGAAGTGATTGTGAGGAGCTCTAGAAGGATCTCTCCAGACTGGCAGAATGGGCAGCAAAATGGCAGATGCTCTTCAATGTCAATAAGTGTAAAGTCATGCACAATGGGGCAAAAAATCAAAACTTTAGATATAGGCTGATGGGTTCTGAGCTGTCTGTGACAGATCAGGAGAGAGATCTTGGGGTGGTGGTGGACAGGTCGATGAAAGTGTCAACCCAATGTGCGGCGGCAGTGAAGAAGGCCAATTCTATGCTTGGGATCATTAGGAAGGGTATTGAGAACAAAACGGCTAGTATTATAATGCCGTTGTACAAATCTATGGTAAGGCCACACCTGGAGTATTGTGTCCAGTTCTGGTTGCCGCATCTCAAAAAAGACATAGTGGAAATGGAAAAGGTGCAAAAGAGAGCGACTAAGATGATTACGGGGCTGGGGCACCTTCCTTATGAGGAAAGGCTACGGCGTTTGGGCCTCTTCAGCCTAGAAAAGAGACGCCTGAGGGGGGACATGATTGAGACATACAAAATTATGCAGGGGATGGACCGAGTGGATAGGGAGATGCTCTTTACACTCTCACATAATACCAGAACCAGGGGACATCCACTAAAATTGAGTGTTGGGCGGGTTAGGACAAAAGAAAATATTTCTTTACTCAGCGTGTGGTCGGTCTGTGGAACTCCTTGCCACAGGATGTGGTGCTGGCGTCTGGCCTAGACGCCTTTAAAAGGGGATTGGACAAGTTTCTGGAGGAAAAATCCATTATGGGGTACAAGCCATGATGCGCAACCTCCTGATTTTAGAAATGGGTTATGTCAGAATGCCAGGTGCAAGGGAGGGCACCAGGATGAGGTCTCTTGTTATCTGGTGTGCTCCCTGGGGCATTTGGTGGGCCGCTGTGAGATACAGGAGGCTGGACTGGGTGGGCCTATGGCCTGATCCAGTGGAGCTGTTCTTATGTTCTTAACCTTTGTGTGGGCTTACCTGCTACAGCAGGCATCCACTATCCACTGCCATGCAGATCTTGCCACTCACTGCTTGCAAAGCACTGGTACTGTCAAATTGGACAGCCATAAGGGGTTTACACCAGTTGAACACTTGTTTCAGTGGTTTAAAGGCCCTTTGGGATTGGGCTGTCGGTTACATTAGATATGTCTGGAGAGTTAGGATTACATTTTCCCCCTCTTTGGGATCCTCTTCAGTGCTAATGGAAGAATTCAAGAACCATACTGCACATGTGCACAAATGCATGTTCTTAGAGATATGTTTCCCAAGCAGCTGTATGTTGTGGTTAACACTAAAAATTCAGACCAATGGTGATTCTTGCTTCATCCTTTGAAAAGTATATTTTAAACATATTTAGCAAAGGAATTGGCTTCTTCACTGGTTTTTATTCTTCTTAACAACTACACAAAAACTTACTTTCCCCACCAAGTATTTGGTCTGCCCAAGTTTTTCAGCTCTATTCTGTTGAAGACAGCCTCCAAGTCTATGTAGCAGTCATCATCTGTCTTCAGTAATACATTGAAACTTGCTGCTTCTACTGTCCTGGAACCAAATCAAAAACAACGAGGCTATACCAGAGAAGTCTCTCTTAATATGCATTATATTGGTTTGCTCCGAAATCTCCACTGTAAAGAGTTGATACAGGTATGACCCAGATTACAATTTTAGAGCTCTGTTCACTTTTGACAGCTGTCTTAGATGAATGTTGGCAGATGCAGCTTTTGAGTTCCCTGTGGCATGAAAAGCTACACTGGCTGAAAGACCTTGTTTTATACAACTGCTAAAAGTACAGGAACTAAACAGTAACTAAAATCAAACAAATCCACAAAAACACAAACAAGGTTAACACACAGGAAGCTAACCTTCAGTCATCTGTGAGTATCTGCCCAAAAAGGCTGACCATACTGCTGGATCATGCATGTGCCAAGAGCTATGTACACATCCCAAAAGGATGAGCAATCAGACTCAAGCACACATCATCAAAATCCATTTCTGGAGAAAGTTTTTTAGGATAAAAGATCAGTCCCAAGATTACAGAACCTTTAATATTAACAATGTGATACAACTGAGCAATAGCCTCTTAGCAGTATAAAAAGCAAAGGCTTTAGCTAGCAAACAATCCCAAATATAAAGAATCCCAACTATATTTTAATATTTCTGTAAGCAGTGATACAGCAACAACAGTGAGTAACCCATCCTGATGTTGGGAAGAAGAAGGTGGTATTCTTGCATACAGCTCTGATGCTATTTGTCTCTTTTTCAAGTGTAAATAGAGGTGCATGGGACAAAACAAGCCTTCAATCTTTAAAGAATTTTAAGAAAACAAAATAATCTTTAAAAGGTGCTTAGAGACTGCCTGTTAAAATGTACAGGGGCTTGAACATGCACTAGAATTGCACAGCAAGGAGTAAACAGCTACTAAGCACGTAGAAAGACTGAGAAAAAAATAACAGCATCAAAATTCAGAGTGATGAAAGTATGAGGGGTTTAGGAGAAGAAGAAATTGCTCATCTCTGCTGATATTACAGATAATATTCAATTGGCACTTGTGACACTGCCACACGGCAATCATGAAAGCAAGAGATGCATTAATTTGGGGGAAGAATTATATTTCCTCTGAAGTATAAAATGTTCATCAATTGCTGGGAAAAGTATGACTCCAGATGGAGGAGTGCAACCAGGAAGAAAGACACACATCCACTGAACTGAATTGCACAGAAAGGGCCTCATATTTCAAATCACATTTCTTTCAGACTTGCAAATATCCACAATATCAAGGCATTGATAACTGTACACCAGAAATAAGCCAGGCACATTTCCCCCAACCTACCACCGATAGAAATTTAGTAATTTGGATGGAACATTTCTGTAGGTGTCAACAACGTCAACAAAAACAATATCATCAAAAGTGTTGCTTTCTTCCTTCAATAAGGCATCCTCCTCTTCAAGTTTCCTTATATGATACACAAGCCTTTCAGGGCGACTCTGCAGGTTTTGTAAAAGAGCCTCTCCTTCTAAAAGGAAAGCAGGAGAAACTCTTAAGTGTTTTAATCGCATGCATGTCTATATGACAGTGATATAGAGACCTTATTCACTATGAGCACAATCCTAACCAGGTCTACTCAAAAGTAAGTCCTATTTTGTTCAATGGGGCTTACTCAGGAAAGTGTGGTTAGGATTGCAGCCTATGATCTATACACTCTTATCTGAAATTAAGTCCCACTGAACACAACGAAACTCAACTTATGGCTAGATGCATAGGATTGTGCTGTAATTTTCAAAAGCACTTAACTGAACATCAGTGCTAATTAGGCAGCAGCCAAGCAATTTGACACATTGGAGAAATACTAGGTTTGCATTTTTTAAATTACTTTGCAATAATGATCTCCTGAGAACTAAGAAAAGAAAAAATATTCTGAAAAATAAACAGTTGAAATTCTTAATATATAGCAATTTTCACTTTACTTCCCTACATATGGGAAGCAATTACCTTGCCACACTGAGGCCACAAAAGCCAGTTCTGAAGTTTCCTTTCTCCATTGTGAATGCTGGCAACTTAATCTTGGTAATCACAGGCACACTTGGGAGCTGGGATACTACACGCTTTTTGGGACGGAAGGAATCTTTGCATCAAATCCCCTGCTGACATAGGCAGTTCACAACTACTGATAAATTGCTATCCAGCCTCTGATTAAAGACCTTCAATGAAGAGTCTGCCCCTTCCAAGGCAGACTTTTTCCACGGCTGAACAGTTCTTAACATCAGGAAGTTCTTAATGTTTAACTGAAAACTCCCTTATTGTAGTTTAAACCCATTTGTCCTGGTCCTACCCTCCAGCACAACTGAGAACAAATCTGCTCCATCCACCACATAGCAGCTGTCAGATATTTGTATATAGTTATGTCACCTCTTAATAATCTCTTCTCCAACATAAACAGGTCTAACTCATTTTCTCATAGAACACAGCAGAACACAGTCTTCAGCCCCTTCACTTATTTAGCCAGTGCTATTTCCAGCTGGTAAGGACAACTGCATCAGCTACCAGGGAACCTAGAGGACCCAGGTCCTCCACACATTTGGTAGCCAACTGCAAGGTACACAGTCAATGAGATATAAAGGGTACCAAATTTATGCAGGTAGGCTCAACTACCTGTGTAAATTTAGAAACATCAGCACAGCCATATATGGATTTTACATTTAGGTGCTTCACTGAAGTTTTACATACTTACCTTGAATGGTGTAAATAAAGCCTCCAGCTATCCCCTCCACACCTTGCGTAAACTCATGTGGCAATGACCCTTCCCCAGCCTATTGCATAACATGATGAAAAAGAAAAAAAATTCAATTTTTAACAAGCATATTTACAGTACAAAACTTATGTTTTGAAACTGGTTTTACCATCATAATTTCCTCCCATTAAATGATTCAGAAAATACTCCAGACAACTCAGCAGGCTGGCAACCCTCAAACCAATTAAACGGTACAAACCTACACTGTTAATATTTGACTAATGGCCTTTTATAATGGACAAACATCATATGTGCCTTATACAAATTACTACTATTGCAAATCAGCACTATTCCTTATCCAGCAATTCTTTGGGGGCACAGCAGCTCTTCAACACAGCTGTTTGCAAAGACTATCTTGTTCATTTCAGCTCAAGGTGGATGCACAGACAGAACTGTCTCTCCACTGAAGTAAATGGAAAGCCCTGTTAGAAGAATGAGAGGTGTGCAGGTGAGAGTCTGTGCACTAACAGCCATGCCTAAGAGGACTAGGATGGTTCATGTTTCATGATCCTGTATGTATAGCATTCCTACATGAATGTATAGTCTACATGTTCCTGGTACCCTAAATTTAGTTTCACAAGCCACTCAGGCACTCTGTCTTCAGAAGTGCAGCCTATGTGATGCAAACACAATTGATCCAAGTAGTTTGTGAATCATTACATTAATGCCATAAAGACTGAATTATGCCAGGATAGCCATTCTTCTAGCAATGTTGAATTCCCCCAGAAGTCAATTTAATCCAGGACTTCTAAACTTAGAGAGAAATGATAGATGGCTCTACTATCAGCAAGAAAGGATGAACTGCTGGGTGTTTATGACTGAATTATTTTTGAATCTAGTACCAAAGGCAGAGTCTTGAAAAGCTTCTAGTTATCCAAATGGATTTGCTGCTCAAGAGACAGACTAGGAGGAAGATTCCATTGTCTTAAATACAAAAAAAAGTAGATATCCTTTATCCATGTAACTTTGGCCTTTTTTCTCCCAACAAACACCTAGATGCTACACTAAAGTAATGTGCTGCTGAAAGCACTAGCTGCAGATCTAGCTTGCACCCACCCTCTGAAACAGATAGAATTGCTACCTCCATCCTAATGTCACACTATTTTGCATTTCTCTACCTTTGCATAAGGTTGCCACTGGTAGGGAAACTCAGATCATCTTGATCAGCGCACAGGCAGGTTCAACTAGGGATTATAAAGTATGCAGGGACCAGTAAAGCTAAAAACATGGCTGTCATTTTTGCTAGGAGCCACTGTGGAAACTGGGTCCTAAGAAGAGTTTAAACAAGATCACCCCCAAAATGATCTCCCTTTAAGTCAAACCAATGCCATTTTGAGGGCATTTCCATTTAAAAACTTCAAACCTGGCAGCTTGTTAAGAGGTTTTTGCCATCCTGTTGCAATGACAGGACTGAATTTGGGGTTGTCATGATAATTGCGATGAGACAGTTTATTGCACTGTAATTAATACATATTGATTACTAATTGCTAGAAAAGCCTATTCCCTCTTCCCACCCCCCACCCACCAAATACTATTAAAAGACAAAGACTGTGTAGGAAGTATGAATGTGAGGAATTAGCCACACTAAAAAAAAAAAAAAGAAATCAGGACAACTACAGAACATAGACTCTAACACAGTTGACACTGTACTGGGGAAGGGGAATGGAGCCCACACAATTATATAACTACAAACATTTTGTTCTCAGAAGTTACAAATACATTGTATTTTTTTAAAAAGGAAAACATTTGTCTCCCATTTTATCAAATACCATTTTAATTTACCTCTACCAGGTTCTTCTTGGTCTTCAACTCAGAGAAAATTGTCCATGACAATTTGCTACTCTTCTACTTATCATTTTCAGAATGGGCAATCAGCAGCCGCCATAATACTCAAAACTTTGGTATAGTTCAGAACAATTTGTTATGAGGTAAAAATGTGACTCTATAAGGTGTTTTTTAAAAGTTTTATTCTTAGTTCAAGATGATGTTCCAAAAGCCCCAAAAGTGCCTTTGAAAGAATTGATAAGAAGCCACAAGGGATTATAAACATTAGCATTTCACTGGTAGAGATTATTTAAAATTGTTAATTCATAATTGTATAATTATGTATTATAATATTATAATTATTATAATAATAATTATGTATTATAAGAACTACACAACATTCTTGAAGAAAAAAAAATGACCCCAAGGCAAAGTTTGATTTCAAAAGAATAAAACAATACGTTTGATAACTAAGAGCCAAATCCTATCCAATTTTTCAATGCCGGTGCAACCATGCCAATGAGGTACGTGCTGCATCTTGTGGTGGGGAGGCAGTCACAGAGGCCTCTTCAAGGTATGGGAAAATTTGTTCCCTTACCCTGGGACTGCATTGCAGCTGCACCAGTGCTGGAAAGTTGGATAGGATTGGGCCCTTAGTTAAAAATAGGGCATGCTTAAAGGTTTACCAAAGTACTGCATTATTATAAACATTAAGATGTGGGAACAAAAGACAGACCGTAGTAATTCTGAAGACACCTCCACCATCATTCACCATCACTTTGTGAAGATTTCTAGAAACAAGTCCTTGCAGATCCTGGCTTTCCCACACAATAGTGCCTTCAAAACTCTGTCAAAATAGTTCATCACTTATCATTAACTTCATATCTATGTGAGCACACATCATACAACTGGATTTTCCAAATCTTTTAAGACTCTCAAGAGGGCAGAACGAACTTAAGAACATAAGAACAGCCCCACTGGATCAGGCCATAGGCCCATCTAGTCCAGCTTCCTTTATCTCACAGCGGCCCACCAAATGCCCCAGGGAGCACACCAGATAACAAGAGACCTCATCCTAGTGCCCTCCCTTGCATCTGGCATTCTGACATAGCCCATTTCTATAATCAGTAGGTTGCACATGCACATCATGGCTTGTAACCTGTGATGGATTTTTCTTCCAGAAACTTGTCCAATTCCCTTTTAAAGGCATCCAGGCCAGATGCCGTCACCCTATCCTGTGGCAAGGAGTTCCACAGACCAAGCACACGCTGAGTAAAGAGATTTTCTTTTGTGTGTTCTAACTCTCCCAGCACTCAATTTTAGTGGATGTCCCCTGGTTATGTGAGAGTGTAAAGAGCATCTCTCTATCCACTCTGTCCATCCCCTGCATAATTTTGTATGTCTCAATCATGTCCCCCCTGAGGCGCCTCTTTTCTAGGCTGAAGAGGCCCAAACGCCGTAGCCTTTCCTCATAAGGAAGGTGCCCCAGCCCAGTAATCATCTTAGTCGCTCTCTTTTGCACCTTTTCCATTTCCACTATATCCTTTTTGAGATGCGGGGACCAGAACTGGACACAATACTCCAGGTGTGGCCTTAACATCGATTTGTATAACGTTATATGTATAACGATTATGTATAACGGAGTATACAAATTAAACTTGAAGTATTACAGTTTAATTTTAATGTATATACCATTATCAATGCCAACAACTTCATAACACAAATATTGTATTTATAACAGAGTACAGAAAAACCATGGGTAAGATGAAACTTAGCAAATTCAATATTTTTAGCCTAACATATGTTCTTTACCAGGGATCATTAACATAATCTTCTACTGCAGTGACTCTCAAACTTTGGAGTGCCATGACCCACTTTATGCTCCATGATGGGTTTGATGCAATGCTCAGTGCTGTCCCAAAAAGCCTTACCTGAAGTCCCTGGAGGCTGGCCTCAGAATGCCTCCTGAACATGACAGGAAGTTGCAGAAACAAAGAGGACATAAACTAGAAGAAGCTTCTGGTCACGCCCTGAAGGCATTCTGAGGCCAGCGGAGTGGGTAATAGGCTGGCACAATCCAGAAGTGGCCTCCAGGGACTCCAGGTAAGGCTTTTGAGGGCGGCACTGAGCACTGAGTCATGACCCACCACACATCACATCATGACCCACTCACTGGTGGATCACAACTCACAGTTTGGAAAACACTGTTCTTCTGAAAGTTTTGATTAGATAAAGTTTTTTAAAGACTGTTATATAAGTTTAAACTGAGACAAATGGCAAAATACTGGAAATCTGTATTTTGCTAGTGGCAAAGTACATGAGAATGAAATGCATTTGCCTGGGAGTAAGATCAACTGCACTCAGTGAGACTTCTGAGAATATTAACGTGGTAAACAGAGCTTCCCTATATATACACAAAGTGTACTCCAGGTACATACACAATACAAAGCTAGGATTTAGTAGGACATGAATGAGTCTAAGGGAGTCACAGGCTTATAGTCCTGACTCCTCCTCTTACATACAAGAGAAGGAGTACAAGCGCTTTTATTTTCCCTTTAAAACAAACTATTTCTGCACTATGTACAAACTCAGGAAAACTGAGGCTTAATAAAAAATAATAATAATAACTTTATTTATACCCCGCCCTTCTCCCCAAAGGGACCCAATTAATTTTGGGTTTGCTAATTATAGTTAGAACAGAACAGGATATGAAATCAAAATCTATTTGAGTTCATACCAATGGGGTTGAACAAAAGCTTTGACTCTCCTCCTCTCATACATAAGAGAGGAGGGGGAATCACAGAAGCCTATGGTTTCCTTAAACCTAGGTATAACATTACATCTGAATCAGATAAATATCAAAAATGCAAACTGTTGGAACTCAGACATTTTTAAGGAATTGGATATAAAGGTGTTACCGTGGAAATTTTTTCACTGCTGTCTATAACCCTGTTCTTTCAAAATGACATGTATAAATCACGGGATTTCAATAGTCTCTTCCGAAAGTCTTGCTCCATTTAAATCTTAAACTAATTGACCTACACATTAGAGCACATTTCTGTTTTGTGCATATGAAAACAGTTTCTTCTGTTTTATGTAGTTGTTATATAGTGTTTTTAAAAAGCAAGGCAAAGAATATATACTTCAAGAAGCATTTTTACATTGAAAAATAAACTACATGAACTTGCTGTTAATAGAGCAGTATCAGAAAGGCTAGCAAAACTCCTCACTGTGCCTCTGCAGTATTTTGCTCAAGAATAGCACATTCTACCTGGCTACCATAGCTAAGTAATCAAAGTATTCAAGATCAGTGGTTCCCAAACTTTTTACCATCAGAACCCACTTTTCAAAATGACACTCTATTTGGACCCAACTAGCTATATGAAACTAAAAAAATAAGTTTACCAGCTGCTCAAGCCTCTGTTTTTATACTTTTTACTATGGTGGGGGGATGTTCTGGAGCATCCATGTTCATCAGATGGGACCATTCTGGTGGCTCGCATTCCCCTTTGCCTGGCCTTCAATAAGAACAGAAGCGAGTTTGCCTACTGACAACATGCTGATATACTGATGAGCTGACCCTAGGTGGCAGAGAGGAGTTGCCATGATGAGGAGCGTGGGAGGCGAAGGGCCAGAGAGAGGCCAGACCGTGAAGGAATCCAACTGGAAAGAGGAGTTCTATGAAAGACTAGAACTATTCAATTGTAAAAATCCCTATGGGGGTTTAGAACAGCCTGTCTATGTAAACCACCTTGGATTAAAGTCTGAGGAGAAATCTGACAACCAAAGAAAGGTGGTATATAAATACCTGCATAAATAAATAAATAAATAAATAAATAAATATTGGTGAGTAAATGAGCATATGTGGCTCGGTTTTGCTTTTCATAAGGCTCAATACATTTTCCTTTTCAGCTATAGTATCCGATTGTCAGTTTCATGACCCACTCGTCATGAAAATCCTACCCACTCGTGGGTTCAGATCCACAGTTTGGCAACCACTGTTCTAAATTATATCCCAATTTCCTCCAACTCTTTTTTCTCTGGCTGTAAGATTCTAACATGAGACTACTAGAAAATCTGTATATTAATGTATTTCATAATTGTTTAAAACATGAAATGTTTTAAAGCCATGAAATGACTGTTGTGATGGCATTGCAACAATCACGCTGCCACCACGAAGAAGGGACTTTTAATGTACCTGAAGGTAGTACGGGCCATCTGGAGGGTGTAGGGGGCTCAGAGCCCCCTTTGCATGCCTCCCCACTGCTCCGAAAGGCTCTTATCTCCACTTGCGACCAACTTCCGGGTTCACGATCACAAACGTTTAAAAAGTTCCTTCTTCGCTCCAGTGGCACAATTGCTGCAGTACTGCTGCCACTTCCCCCATAAAACTTACAAGATTCCCAACTCCCCTGTAGGAGTTTGGGAAACACTGGTTTAAAAGATTTTATTTCAACCTGGTTTTTTCTTCATCTGTAAAAAACCAGAGAGGACTCGGAGAGGAAGAAGAGAGAGGAACTGGGACAACTTCAAATGTTTTTTGTGAAACTTAACAGATCTGTGATTTTAAACATTGTATGCAAGCTTCCATTGAAATGAAGTGTTCCTTTTCCGACTGAAAAGCATATAAGCAAGTTTAGTTGAAGACCAATGCCACTGGTCTTCTTTTTCCAAGCTGATCAATAAAACCTCCCACCTAAAAGCGCTGAAAAAAACGCATTTGGGATTCATCCAAGACTATATCATAACTATGAGATTAATGAGGTTAAATGCCATGCTTATTGCAACCCAAGATACTTTACATTTATAGATGCAATTGAACAGGTGTATTGACATTGTGCAATTCTCTTTAAAATGTCCAGGAGTTCCAAGCCTCACCTGCCTATTTCTCATAAATAAATGCACAATAAACATGGCTGAGTCAGGGACAAATAAATTCTTGCTGAAACCTGAACTCAGAAATTTTATGTCTTCAGCTATTTTGTTGCAAGCTCCCATTCGTAATCATTGTGAAGCTTTCAAGAACAGAATCAATCTGGTCTGACAATGAAGTGATCCCAAATCCCACTCCCCATAATTCTTAAGGGTATCAAAAGGAAAGCTGTATTTCAACCCAGAAAATACATGGTCATTATCCACAGAGTGATCAATTTATTTTGCAATTTTTCTTTCATCTATTTCTCTCAAAATTTCAGTTAGCCTCAATAAAGTTCATAAATAAAGATTCACAGACAGATAAAATATTGACAATTTACATGATGCACTAATTATCTGAATAAAAACGTTTTTGTAGTATCTTCTGAATACCTGGGATGGTGGGCTGACATGGACATCCACAAAAAGTTGATTCCAACAGCGTGAAGGTACAAAAGGACTGACAGCCCCACCACCCAGTCACTTCATTGTTCACAAAAGAAAGCCTAAGCAAGGTCTCCATGGCCTACTCTTAGAAGGCAGGGAGGAGCAAACCTAAAGTATGTTAAGCCAGGCCTTTCAGACAGTCTTGCAATGAGGTGAATTGAGGCAGTCATCTCAGAGAGCAGATCATCAGGGCAGTGGCTACCTCACCACCACCCTACCTGGCTTACCTTACAGCGATGGTTTTCAAACTCTCCAGGAGTTTGAAACCCGCAGTAAGTTCTTGCAAGGGAGGGGAGGGAGGTAGTGGGGGCGGGAGGAAGGCAGCGATGCGATCCCCAGGATCGTGCCGCTCAGGGGGGCTGCAGGGACAGGGGTGCACCCACCAGTCCCTGCAGCAGCCTTCCTGGGATGCAGGGAGCCCTGCGCAAGTGCCTGCAGGGCTCCCCAGGTTAGGAAAGTGGAAGTGGAGCTATTGTGCTCTGCCTCCGCAAAACTGGAAGCAGAGCTCAATCGCTCAACTTTCACTTTCCCTGGCCTGGGAAGCCCTGCAGAGGCTTGCGCAGGGCTCCCCGCACCCCGGAAAGGCTGCTGCAGGGACTGGTGGGTGCACCCCAGTCCCTGCAGCCCCATCAGAAGTGAAAGTGGAGTGATCATGCTCCACTTTCAGTTTAGCGAAGGCGGGGTGTGATCGCCCCACTTTCACTTCGGAAGCATCGGGGAGCCCTGCAGACAGTTGTGCAGGGCTCCCTGCACCCCCAGGAGGCTGCAGGAGGCTGTGGTAAGTACAGCCAAGCCCCTGCAGCCCCCTGAGTGGCGCGATCCTGGGGATCGCGCCGCTGCCTCCTCCCTGCCTCCTGGTTGCCCCCATCCCTTAAGGGTAAAGAGGCCAGGACCCACAGGCTGGGGCATAGTGATGCCCCAGTCTGAAAACCTCTGCCTTACAGTGATCTCATATACTCAGCAGTGCAAATATCTACTCCTCTTCCTCATCTTGTATTTGAAGAGGAAAAGGAAGAGGAGTAACCAACAAAAATCCTGCAGGATGAAGGGGAGTGGGAGCATCAAACTGCCACTGTGTGCTGGCAGGCAAGAGGTTGCACGGGCAGCACTTGGCACCTCACTTTAGGTGCCCAAAGACCTTGGGCCATACCTGTTTGTGGGTAATCAGCATCCTTAACTGCAACAAGATGCTCACAGGCAGAATGTGATCTTCCCCAAATGCACACCCAAGCACAGATAGCGGCCCACCTCTGACTATATTCTGTAATTTCTGATCAGCCCCATTAAAATCTCATGAAGGAGTTCAAGACAAGGGTGGTAACTGCCAGATTCCCACTCTTCAGATTATTTTCTAGATTAATTCCAGTGACTAGCAGGACCTCTTCCTAATTTACACAGAGACAAATATTGTGTACGTGTTTGCCAATTTGTGCATACATGAAAGGGAGCCACAGACAATCCCAAGTCTCTCGCATGTATGTCTGTAAGATTTATGCATTTGCCACTTGCACATAACATGTTTTGCAGGTAGATGTTAAAGACTGTGTGTATTATTCATAAATATGTGATGTGTGAAGCAGTCTGAAGTAGACAGCATGCTATTTATTACAATTGACTGGTATTTTTAAAAAATCTATAAACCATCTTTTAAATAAAAGCTCAAGGTATTTAAACCCAGTAATTCAAATCATTTTTTAAAACATGTATCACTATTCTCAGCTCCTTTTCAAAAATCTGAATTACATAAATATATTTAACTATGTTTGATTTAATCAAACGCACACATTCTCTACTGGGCTCTGTCATATAGGAAAATATTAAATATCACCCTATTGATATAAATATTTACCATTCATCATGTTACTAAATTAAAACCTCAAACATATGCCTTCCCTCTACCATGTTCTCATCTGCTATCCTCTCTCTAACCCCCATTCTCAGAATCCAACACCTACTATACCACTGAAGCACAGCAGTTGTCACTCCTCCGACCAATGAGAAAGCTTTGAAGCTGTCCATTTACAACAATGCCTTTTGTGTCCAGAACTGGTACTCTGTAAGGCAAATTTCTACTCAATAGAATATAGTTTTCCACAGGAAAATTAATGTTGCTGTTCTCAAAAACCCTGGCACACATTTAAAATAGTTTTTAATTTAAAAGATTTTCATGTTTCTATATTCAAAACATGTACAAATGTACTGTACTAACATATTGGAATGCCACTAATACACATCAATTATTGTAAAAACATATTGTATTAAGAGCTTTTCTATTACACCAGTTTAGGGCACAATCCTAACTGGCAGTTATGCCGGCATAGGTGGCCCTGGAGGGTCGCAAACGAGCCGTAAAGCACGTTTGCACCTCCATGGGAGGGAGCCGCATCAGCGCATGTAGATGCGCCGACGTGTGGAGGCTGACAGACGCCCACGCCGACACAAGGCTCAAATGTAGGCGTGGTGGGGAGTGGAGAGGAGGCGGGAGGGGGCGTTTCTGGGCGGGGGATGGGTGGCCCTGGGGGCGGGCGCACATGGGCAGTTATGCCAGAGCCCAACCCCTGTCCCCAGGGTGAATGGAGCGGCTTCCAGCCGCTCAGCTCTCCTCTGACTTGCGCTACCTCTGGAGGTGGCGCAGGTCCGAGGAGACCCATTGGGGCCCGCAGCCCTTACCCAGGGGTAAGGGGAAGACCTTCCCCTTGCCTCTGGCTGAGCCGCTACAGCCAACAAACGTATGTTGGATGCAGCGCAAGCCTCCTGGCTTGCCTGCTCCAGCACAGGTTTAGATTGCGCCCTTAGTAATAAAGTTAGAGTGCAAATGAAGGAGATAATTCCACAGGAATTTCAGGAAGAGAGGTGGTTGTGTGGGAGACAAATAGCAAGATAAATAAAACAATGAATCCTTACACATGTAGAAGAAACCTTGTTTTAGTCAGTGGATAACCCTTTCTACCTTCTCACAACCTAAGAACACATTAGTGCTGTTCTCTTTGTAAAGGTTATAACTTGCTTTCTTTCTCCATGAGTAGTTCACAATCGGGATTTCAGTGGCACTACTATGGAGGAATTAACAAGAAACCAGAATGTGTAATGAGCCTACACTTGAGTGTCTTCCTACAAACACAGCAATGTGCATGCAAACAAGATGCCAAGTAATTCTGATTTCACAGCAATATAATAAAAACCCATACTCTACTTCTGATTTCATGTTAACTTGGACACAGAACTTGGTAATGTATGGCCCTAATAGTGAAATTACATGTCCGTTTCCCTTTTCTTGAACACATCTCTATTCACTGAAAACTCACTTACACAGTGTTAAGAAAACAACATTACTGCTTCTGATCTTGTTCATTCTCACTTCTGATGCTCATCTTAGGGCTAATATTCCAATTTTACAGATAAAAAATACATGGAACTCTGCTCTAGGACTCTCCGTAGTGCTAGAATTTTGAAGGTTCTAAGGTTCTCATGCTATTCTCTGGACCAGTCTATCCACTCTCCAATGTATTAGCAATACAGATCCAGAAAATTACGATATGCAATATAAAGATCTGCTAATGCTTCCTCTTTTCATCCCATGAACAAAGGTTGTCTTTACCAGTTTAAGCTTTTGCCTCTACACCAAGACCTGAGGACAATTCTCATGAAAGCTTGCAATGCTACCCCCCCCACACACACACATACATCATTATGATCTTAAGAAGATCTTAGCTACTGACAGAACAGCTGGATGAAAGCTTTAAACAGCAAAAATAAATGTATGCTAGTGCCTAATATTCAAGATATTATATATCACAATCTCAAAGCCATTAATAACCACAAGAAAAGACTGAACCAATTTGAATAGATGAAAAACAATCCATTGGAAAGATTTAAGTTTTATATACGCCCAATTTAGATGCTACACATACCTCAGGCAGAATGAACTGTTCTACAGGTTTGTACCAAAGTCTGTTCACTTGCACTCCACAGCTAGGTGGACTAAAACGAGCACTGAAGAGTGCCTCCTATGAAAACAACAAGCAACACATTTGTAAGCCATACAAGTCAACAACATTTGCTGGTTTGCAAAAGATACAAGAGTTTTAAAGGACAAGGGAGAACATGCAATCACTTGCATGCTTTTGATAAAATTCCAGCTTTTAAAGATTCCTTACCTCACAGTTGCTGAAGAACAGAAAACAAAGAGGCAAGGAAAACACTTTATGTTTACAACCTCCTATATCAAGCTCCATTATGTTTACAAGCTCCTATATTAAGATTTCAGGACTTCATCCAACTCCTTCCACACTTAAGGGAACCAATTTGGGAATAAAAATATGACAGGCCACGTATGATAAGAAGCATAGGGACATCTGCAAGGTCCATGGTATAGATATCTAAACCAAATTAAATGCATGCAAATTACCCATGGCCCTCCAGTTCAGGATATATTTTGAGTGCAACTTGAGGGAAATAGTCTACCCTTTCATTTAGAATATGTTGCCATAATACCAATCTTTAATCCAACAACACACAGCCTTTTATTTCACTTCAACATTCTGAAACTGGCTGTGGTAGTGAGTGGCAAGCAATCACACTCAAGGGCCCACAAATGCTGGCTTGACTTGCTAGCCAACTGTTCTTTGAGGTTGCCACTGCCCCTTTCTAACTTCTCTGGCACATGCAGAGGCTTCTCCCCTCATTTGTTCTGAGTTATGGACATGTAAGAACAGCAGGAGTCCCTCCCACTGCTCAGAAATGCCTCCTACTGTTTCTTAACTTTTCCAAACCAGAATAGAAGAGAGCTTGGTGGATCGAGATCTGTGTGCTGCTGAGTGCATCATTCAGCAACGTACCAGGAGCTCTCACCCCAGAAGGTAGAGATGTAGATTCGTGGACACCCACCCATACTGAATCAACCTATTTCTGCCCAGCCCACAGGTGTACACATTTCATTCCTGTTGTGTATATGCAATGTTGGGCAAAAATGGCGTGACATTCTTGAGATGTGAAAGAAATATATCAAGTGGTTCAGCCAAGTACCATGCCACAGACTCCAATAGTTTAACTATGATATGCAATGAACACCCTCTGCTAATGAAAATAGTTCAGTTCAAGTTCATTAAGCTTTAGCCTCAAACATTTGCACTGTGAAATTACAAAGTTGTGTGACAAGTTGCTTTCCACATTTATGACACAGAAGTACTCTCACAAAACTTTCCCAAATATCAAAGCTATTATGGGCTAGTTCAGACATAACAGAAAAGCATAATTTTGCATTATGTCTCAACCAGGAAACATACATTTATCTACTTTTTAGAAATATACTGGTATGCTAAAAATTAGATGGAAAATTATTTTTTGCAGTCTTCAATATTTATGCTGAAACTTAAATATGTGATGAGACTAACTGTTGAACAGCTAAGCAAATTGCACACAAAAAAATCAAGGAGGTGCTTTTTGACAATACAAGCAAAAGTGAAAGTAAGAAAACAGTTGAATCGGTTTGGCCAAAAATTCAAGAATGGCTTGGAATAGGTCAGAGAATGTGTGCGCGTGCATGCCTTAACTAGGAGATTGATGTTAGGTCTCAGGGAAAAAAAGATCATGTTCTATCACCTCCAGTGTCTCACTGAGAGAGTGCTCCCATATGGACCACCAGAGAGGACAGAGAATGGACCACCCACCCACAGTTAGGCTGTATGTGGTCCACAACAATTCCAATTAATTTTTTTCTGAGTGGTTCATGGGCTCCTAAAGGTTGGGAACCACTGCAGTAAAGCAATAGCTCCAGATGAAGCAAGCATGGAAACAAAGCCCTGCACTAGAGGAGAACAAGCAACTCACCCGGGAGCCTTAGATTGATCTACACAATGTAGATTGTAGATTATGTAGACCAGGGGTGCCCAAACCCCGGCCCGGGGGCCACTCGCAGCCCTTAGGGACTCACAATCTGGCCTGCAGGGAGCCCCCAGTCTCCAATGAGCATCTGGCCCTCCGGAGACTTGCTGGAGCCCATGCTGGCCTGACACAACTGCTCTCAGTGTGAAGATGACTGTTTGACCTCTCTCATGAGCTGTGGGACAAGGGTTCCCTCCACTGCTTGCTGTTTCACATCTGTGATGCAGCAGTGGCAGTGAAGGAAAGGCTAGCGTTGCTTTGTGCAAGTATTTTTATAGGCCTTGAGCTATTGCAAGACCTTCATTCATTTATACAAGTTCCATCTCTAATATATTCATTTATGTAAATTTATTCAAATTGGAA
Source organism: Tiliqua scincoides (assembly GCF_035046505.1). Classification (NCBI taxonomy): domain Eukaryota; kingdom Metazoa; phylum Chordata; class Lepidosauria; order Squamata; family Scincidae; genus Tiliqua; species Tiliqua scincoides. The sequence goes on from NC_089821.1 coordinate 229,623,717, forward strand.
ACGTAAATTAATTCAGCACCCAACACAGTGTCAGAGAGATGTGGCCCTCCTGCCAAAAAGTTTGGACACCCCTGATGTAGACTGATCTACATAAAAATTGTGAAAAAGATTGCAATCTACATAAAAAATTTAAGTTTGGAAGCCCCTTTCCTGTATTGCATGAAAATCCCCATTATTCCCTCATTTTTCCACATATTTTCCCCTGGAATGGACCTTTCTATCACCTCAGGAGCTGCTGTGATGCCTCAGCAACTTGAAGAGACTGCTAAGTCACTGTAACCTTGCTACTTTTGTGGTTGACCTTCTTCAGACTGGTAAACAAAGGACATGACTTTGAGCTAGCGCACTGGGCCATGAAGCCCTCCCCAAGAGCTCCAGCGATACTAACACCTAGCATCCAAATCCTAAGGTAAAGCCTGGCTAACAACCTCAGGTTATGAACCCATTTCTGTCCAGCCCACAGTTGAACACATTTGAACCCTGTTCCGTATATGCAACATTGGGCATAAATGGCCTAAGGGCGGTCACACACTCCCTCTTGGCACATTCACCATGGTTGATTTGGCTACAGCAGAGGTTCCCTAACAGGGACATCACAATTCCGCAACCAGGGAAGTCCAGTCACTGCCCCCTTATGGGGCATCACAATGTCATGGCAGTACCTCCAGGATTGTGATGCCAACGGCAAAAAAGGGTATCTTTACATTTAGCGGGGACAGCGCCAGACCTCTAGGGCTGCTCAAACTCCAGCCAGTGGACCACTTATGGCCCAGGGGCACTGCCCATCCCCTGGGGGACTCCCCCATCTCCAATGGGCACTCAAAATTCACCGCAGCCTGCACTGGCCCAATGCACGAGCTCTGTGTCTGGCTTTCCCTCGCTGCCTTGAGCTTCGCACTTGCAAAGCTCAGCAGTAGTGAATGAAAGATGAGCCCAGCACATGCGCAGGGCCTTTTATAGCGGGCCCGACTTTCCTTGCCTGGTCCATGAGCAGCATGCAGGCAGCAGGGGAAGACTGGACAGTAGGAAGCAGGAGAGCGCGCACAAAGGGGGGTGGGCACGCAGGCAGGCAGGAAGCAGCAGCAGCACCTGCCGCTGGAGGGCAACAGGGCAGGGGCACATGCCGCCCGCAGGAGGGAGGGAGGGAGGGAGGGAGGGTGGGTGGGCGGGCAGCAGCACATGCTGCCCAATGCGAGGAAGAGCAGGCAGGCAAGCACTCAAGTACCACCACAACCTTGGAGCAGCAGCAACTTAAAGATCCCCCCTTTCTCTGTGATATGGAGGTCAGCAAAACACCTTACACCTGTCTAATTATGTAATTGTGTCAAGAGTCTCTTTCTTTTATAGCAGGGGTGCCCAAACCCTAGCCCTGGGGCCACTTGTGGCCCTCGAGGCCTCTCAATGCCCCCAGTCTACAATAAGCCTCTGGCCCTCCAGAGATTTGTTGGAGCCCACTCCAGCCCGACGCAACTGCTCTCGGCATGAGGGCGACTGTTTGACCTCTCCTGTGAGCTGTGGGATGAGGGCTCCCTCCACTGCTTGCTGTTTCACGTCTGTGATGCAGTAGCGGCAGCAAAGAAAATGCCAGCTTTGCTTTGTGCAAGGCCTTTTATAGGCCTTGAGCTATTGCAAGACGTTCATTTATTCATATAAGTTCATCTTTAATATATTCATTTATGTAAATTTATTCAAAATTTAAATGTAAATTAATTTCCCCCCCCCCCCCGGCCACAGCACAGTGTCAGAGAGATGATGTGGCCCTCCTGCCAAAAACTTTGGACACCTCTGTTTTATAGCAAAGACATGAGGCTGCTAAAAGATCACAGAAGAATATTCTTCTAAAGGCTTACTTCAGAATAAAAGATGAAGAAATATTACTTTAAGAGTCAATAAAATTAGCAGACAACCCTACTCAATTTACCTCCCTTGTTTTGCTACCAAAATTTCTTCTTTGACATTAATGCATATCTTAATCAACTCCCTCAATATACTGTGCACCATCGTTATGCAATATTTGTTTTTCCTCTTTACTTCTTTAACTTGCATCCATCCCCAGCAATACTATCTGATAATTTCTAATTGCCCAAGAATACAGACATACATAAGACCTTTATTGGCATAGATAACGGAAATACAGAACAACAAACAAACAAACATCCAGAACACACAAACACACACAAAACAATAAAATAAAACAATCATAATCATCCAATACCCCCAACCCAAGAATATCAAACAGGCTTTAAGAAAAATGGTTAGCAACCTTCAGTCTTGAAAGACTATGGTATAAGCCTACAGCACCAGTATTCCCAGGCGGTCTCCCATCCAAGTACTAACCAGGCCTCACCCTGCTTAGCTTCCGAGATCAGATGAGATCAGGCATGTGCAGGGTAACAGTTGACAACTGCCAAAAAGATTGCATACTACAGTACTATGGCCCAGGTCACATGTTCATTTTTCATAGAGATCAGTTGAGTCTCCTTCAATCCATGTGCATCTTCCACTTGCCTAAAATGTCCACAAATTTAGTACAGTACATTAAGAAAACTACAGCAGCATACCTCCTGTTCTGCCTGGTATAGTTTCACTGTGATGTTTCTCTGGAATCCTACACCCTTAGCATCGTAGAACACCCCAAGACTGGTGATGACAATCGGGTAAAGGACTTTGAAATGCACACTGACAACTTTGTCTTCAGAGAGCATTGAAGTATCATCCTCAGGCAAAGTGAATGCTTCAATTTCTTGATTCAGAACTATTAAGAAAATTAACAAAGAGTGCAACACAAACTCATCTATAGTGAGAAGAAAACAATCAAGATCAAATCACTGTGGAATACACAAGGCATGGAATGTCTTCATATTAATTATCACAACTGGCAAGCACAGTGACGTGCTTCTAAATGATATACTTAGAAACACACCTTAATCCTCTACACATTTACATGGAAGTACATCCAACTTATTTCTTGCATTGTATTAAATAAAAGGGGAGGGTGGGATTGTAGACTACTTCTGGAAAAGTCTACAAATAAGGAAGTGATCAAATTACTAAACCTGTCCTTCTGCCTGAAAAATATCTGGCTCTCCCTTTCATCATTTTTTATTGTTATTGTACCCCAATGGGTAATGAATTGTGGCAACTACAGTACAAGACTTATTAACCATTAGCAGATATAAGCAACGTGCAAAAATATTTTTAAGGCTTTAAATTCATACCTGGGTTAGTGATGTTCAGAAGTCTGCAAGAGTAAGGATCTTCTCTATCCTCCAGAGGTACATCACATCCATGTGCACCAATTATAAACTTTACAAGGACACTAAAATGTTATGAACAACACTTATTGATATCGATACCACCACCTTCAGAATTCTAAGGGCACTAAAATTAATAAACTTTACAAGGCCACTAAAATGCTATGAACAACACTTATTGATATCCATACCACCACCTTCAGAATTCTAAGGGCAAACATCTGTTTTCCATATATCAGGTAATCTGGGATTTGTTTGGAAGAGCAAACACCACAGTTAGGATCATCATCACAGCACACCTGAATACCTCTGTCCTTTACAAAAGGCTACAAGGGGAAACAGGAGGATTCTCAAGACCTCTCTTTTAGTACTGGTGTGCATCGCTTAGTGGCGTGCCGATCACTGATGGACTGCATATACAACAGTTACTTAATGGTCCAAAACTACCCCGCTGCCACCATTCACACACCCAAAAGCCCTCCAAAAGCTTTCCCTGCTACTTGCTAGCCAGAAATGGCTCCAACAGGCTTTGTGCAGAGCCAGCTGAAGGGCAGCATTCCAGTTTGTTGTCAGCCCATCGCGATGCCTGCTGGGGCAATTTCCAGCCAGAGAGCAGCAGGGAAGACTTTCTGAGCACTTTCAGTAGCACTTTGAGGTACATGAGCGGGGAGGCTGTGCAATTTTGGAGAGCTTTTGGCAGGCTTATCTGGCTTGTATGTTGCTCAACACCATCGGTTACCGACAGTCAGTTATCTTCAGGAAACATATCCCCTTCATCAAGCAATGCATACCTGTATTTTGTTTCTGTATGGAATGGTACTTCTCTAATGCCCGTCACTTATTTGGAGATGAAAACACACAGCAACCTTTGTTACAGATTAATAGCAAGATAAGAGAAGTGATCCTCTAAGGTCTTCCACATAATAAAGGATTAGTAATCATTAGCATTGTTGATTAAAAGTCAGTAACATTAGCACAAAACAAGGGTATTTGCCAGATTTCTTCTTCAACATTAATGTTTAACAAAGTGTCATCTTGGAATATTCCCAACTACAGAACAGTACAGTGAGACGTTCATTATAAAGATCAAGAAAGCATTGTCAAGCAGATGAATATTTTTAATTTAGGTCAGAACATTTCTTTTAACAGCATTCAGGGGGATGCACTAGAAGTCCAGAACGCTCATAGAACTTTCCCCCACCCCAACTGATTCTAAAAATACTTTGAACGAATTCCAATTAAGCCAGTGGCAGCTTTTCATAAACACACTGATACTAGGTTGGGGGCTTTGTGGGAGAGGGGCAAATAAGTACTAGGAATTACCGTTGGCTCAGTCCTTGATGTTGCTTCAAATGCCTGAACCAAGTGTTCCTTATAGCATTCCGCAATCCATCATTGTGTCGTGCAGACAGAACCCCTACGATGACATCATAATGTTTTGGTTTCCAGTGAGGAAAAAAAGCCAGTAGACCTAGGAAGTATAAATTAATGCCTTATTAGAAAAGCAAACAAACAAGTACCCTGGTCAGAACTGTAAGCAGGGCATTCAAAACCACATGGAGAAAGAGCAAATGGTAAAGAAACAGAAACAGAACTGGAGCAGTTGTTTCTTTAAAAACTAAAAGTTGCATGAATTATAAAATTATTTGTGGAGAAAATCATTTTCAAAATTTTGAGTGGGAATGAATTTGGAAATGCAATTTCACAGATTTGGCGAGCTGAAAGACTGGCACAGGTATAGCTTAAATGGCACCAACAGAAAGACTTTGGGTGCACATCAATTGATTTTATTGCAGTATAGCATGGCATGCTTTCCTCTCTTTAAAAAAACACTTTATTTACTATATTTTTATACTACTTTTCAACAAAATATTTCTCAGATTTTATAAATTTAAAAAAACTGCATCCTAGAATGATTGGTATGCCTTACATATGATTCAAAGCATATATAACATGATCAGGATAATCATTCATTCAGTCTACTGGCACAGTACAGGCAGACTGTCTTCTGAACATTTCAAGGAGACTGTGAGATTTAAATACTGGGTTCACTTTTTACATATTCTTAGCTATGCATATATGTATCCAATTATTAATGGCAAGAAGCTCACTAAAAATAAGCCAACCAGTAAACAGTATTTCCGTTAAACCAAGACAATTTCCCAGATGAAACATGAATCCCAAGCTCAATAGGGAAAGATGGACACTACATATCCAAGATCTATTTCCAATCAACCATTCTACAACAGGAAAGACTCAGATCTATATTTAGCATTGGCAAGGGATCCATTTCATTTCAGTTTGCTTAATTTGAGAACAAATCCAAAAATTTAAGATGATAAATCCAGTAAATGCCAGGATAGTTTAGAACAACTGCTGCACGTAAGGCAGAAGAGGTAATTTCAGAAGTCTAATTTTAGTTCGTCCCCAAAGATCCAGAAATGTACATTGTATATTCTAGATATAATGGCTTAGGTGATGCTCCACAGTAACATGGCTATCTTGCTTTGCTTAGGGGCAAGAATTCCTTATATGCACAATCCTAAACTTAGGTTGGGCCAACACAGCCCTCCTTGTGCAAACTCCAAGTGTTGCAAACATGCCATAAAGCACATTTGTGGCTACTTGAGAGCCAGCAGTGGCGGCCCTAAGGCATGCAGTGGCCTGCTGGAGCTACATCCCACCCCAGCATCGGCCAGCATAGGTAAGTGTGCGCCAGTCGGTGCAGAGGGTAGGAGAGGGTGGCAGTTTGGAGGCAGGGGGGATTAGGCAGGAGGGTGGAATGGGGAGGAATTGGGTCCAAGAAGGGGGTGGAATAGGTGGCGGCAGCACACGCTGTAACCTAAACCCCCTCCTGGCCGGCACAATGTTACACCAGGCTTTCTGGATTTGCGTCAGCTAAATACTTGGTGCAGATCCCCTATAGGTATGGCTGGGGCTTTATTTGGGGTAAGAGGGAAAATATCCCCTTAGTCTTAGGTTACCTCCAGTCACCTCTTAACCTGCGTAGGATTCAGTGTAGGCCATGTGGCCTGGCTGCGCCAGCACAGGTTAGAAGTGGGTTGCCCAACATTTGAATCCTGCTTTTCCCCACCTGAAGAGGAACCCAGGAAGGCTAAAAAAATCAATAAAATATGGAACACACCAGAACATGAAAGCAGCTTACAACAAAACACATGTATATACTGAAGCTAGCTCAGAACAGCAAAATCCAGCAGAACAAAAGCCAACGTAAGATAGCAATTAAAAAAAAACACATACCTACAAAGCAGAACTTAAACATTAAAGGCTAGATGAAATAAGATTTTATTTTCCACTGGAACAGAGACAATAAAGAAAACACTGGCGTATCTGGGGTGGATCTGGAGGAACAAATGCCCTGGGAGATCCATCCAATGGGGGTGCCACCACAACCCCCTCCCTCACCACCTGTTTTTTCCCTGCTTAAGGTCACTTTATAGGAACTTAGAAGGCATTCTGAGGCCTCCGGAAAGCCTCAGAAGGCCTACTGGGGTCCAGGGAGGCCGTGTGCAGCCTCTCCGGCTCTCAGAAGGCTGATTTTCTCTGAAAACCAGAAGTGATGTTTCAGGCCTGGGGTGGGGGCATTTTGCAGTCCTGGCCCCAAGCGGCACAGGGGACAGGATCAAAACTGAAAGAGACCAATCTGGCTCCTGATGAAGCAATTCCTGCCCTTATTCAGCTACCCAAAACTTATTCAGCTATCCAAAATCTGTGAAAACGGATCATTTTTATACTTTATAGGTTACTATGGGAATGAATAATTTAAATACAGAACTGTAAAGCCACTTTAAAATGTGTTTTAACTCAAGGTGCTGCTACAGAGGCACAGGAGGCAGATATTTAATGCTTAAAACATTTTTGTTTCGTTTTGCTTTTGGGTTGTCTACCTCCTGTGCCTCTATAGCAGTTCCTTGAGCTCCTTATTTTTGCCCTCCTCCACTGGTGTTCCCCCATTGTATTTCTTTTTTCTTTTGTTGTATTATATTTTCTATTTTTTACTCTTCTGTATATTGTATTTTTTAAATCTATATTGTAATTAGACAATATACAATCTTTAATTGTAAGCCACCTTGGGTATCTGCTTTCAGCAAAGGAAAGATGGGGTATGTATGTATGAATGTATGAAGAAAGAAAGAAAGAAAGAAAGAAAGAAAGAAAGAAAGAAAGAAAGAAAGAAAGAAAGAAAGAAAGAAAGAAAGAAAGAAAGAAAGAAAGAAAGTTTTGCATTTGTAAGCACTTTCTGAGAGTGCAGAGCACTTAACATGTATTATCCTGATGTAATTCAACACTGATGTAATGCAACAGAGCTGGAGATCCACCCGGCGCTCTGGTCAATCTCTGGAATACGGAGATGGCCAGGGCCCTGGATGAGATCGCTCCCGAGCGTCCTCTGCCCAGTCGCAGAGTCAGAGCAGCTCCTTGGTTTTCTGAGGAGCTGCGGATGATGAAGCGGCAAGGCAGACGTCTAGAGCGTCAGTGGCGAAAGACTCGTACCGAATCTGACCGTACATGGGCTAGGGCCCAGTTGAGAGCGTATTCTAAGGCGGTGGTGGCAGCTAAGAGGGCGCACCTCTCTGCCACCATTGCATCTGCAGAGAACCATCCAGCTGAGCTCTTTCGTGTGGTCCGTAGCCTTTTACATCTGGCCCCCCCTACTGGTGGGGAGGAGCACACGGAGGCTCGCTGTGACGAGTTCGCAAAACATTTTGCAGAGGTCGATCAGATTCGGCATGACTTGGACGCCGCTGTGGGCATGTCTAGTGATATCCCCGGGGCACCTGTCTATCCTGCTATTTGGGATTTTTTCAGCTTGTAGAGCCTGAGGATGTGGACAGGATTCTCTGGAGTGTGAGACCTGCTGCTTGCCCGCTCGACCCGTGCCCAGCATGGTTAATTAGGGCTGCCCGGGAAGGGCTGGCCAAGTGGATGGGGAGGGTGGTGAACTCATCTCTGAGGGAGGGGGTGCTCCTGCCTGCCTTGAAGCAGGCGATGGTTCGCCCCCTCCTGAAGAAGCCCTCCCTGGATCCCACTAATTTAAATAACTTTCGGTCGGTCTCGAATATCCCATTCCTGGGCAAGGTAATTGAGCGGGTGGTGGCGTACCTCCATACTGCACAATTCCCCTGCAGGATATAGCACAAGCTGTGCTGGCCCTGCTGCATCTGTACAGGGAATTTCAATAGGGTGGGGCTATAGGTGATATTCAGCTTGTCAGCCTTGGTGCATCACTGTAAAGGAAGTGAAACAAGATCAGGCAGCTGAGATCCCAGCTAAGCATGCACAAATCATGGAGGTAAGTCTTCTACGCTCTTGGCAGAAGGAACTATATTTGTGAAGGGGAACCAGGTAAAACATGGTCTGAGAATAGATATCACAGACCTTTTCAGATCCCTTCAATTCCATGACAGAAACTAACCATTTCACCAGCACTCTAAGGAACATTATTTTTAAATGTCTATCCTGTTAGGCATAAATTTCTCAGAGCAACTAACAATAACATTCAAAACAGCAGAAAAAAAAAGTGAACACACACACATACAGCTCTTGTTCTGCAATTCTTTTTATCAGGGCTGGGCCAGCCATGAGGCTTAGTTGAATCAGCTACTTGAGCACCTGTTCAAGGGAGCAACGAACTGATGGAGGTACCCCTGTGTTTGCCCACCCACCTCACCCAGTATTCCAGTCCTCTACCTGCTTGCTGAACGTGAGTGAGAAGAGGGGATCAGAGCAACAGTGACTCACCTCTTCCTATAGCAACACTGTTGGCAGCAATTGGCAGCAATTTGGATCATTCTCCCTCTAGAGATCTTTCTGCCACCATCTCCTTCCCTGCAAACAGCCTGTTCCAGGTTGGGCAATTGCCATGCTCTCTTTCTCAGACAAGCCCAGTCTGGCCAAGAGAGAGAAGCATGCACTTTCTTTCACTTCTCTTCCTGCTTCTTCAGGAAGTGTATGGAGGGGATGCACATCTCCAAGGAGGAGAGCAAAACCAAAGACAAAGAAAGTGTGTGACATTCAGAAAGGAATGAGAAAGAAGATGGGGTGTTAGTGGAGTGCTGGCAGGGGTGGACTATGGATTTTGCGGTATAAGCAGTTAAATTTCATGCCACCTTGGCTTGGGTGACCCTGATCTTGAAGACAGTGTCACAGTTGCTTAAGAGAGCAAAAGGATTATCAAGGCAGAAACCTAATTTATTGTGCCATTTTCTTCCTACAGCCCTTAGAGACACACAAACATATTAGTTCACTGACTAATGGCAAATTTCTTCCAAATAATTATAGCACTCAATTTTACTGAACCTGTTCCTTGTGATCAGCCCTGCAGGTGACCAAATGATATTCTGTCAATAACTCAGTTTGCAATCCTCCCCCTCCCTGTCCTTTCTGAATTTGTCAGTGCATTTTTTATTCCCTTAGTCACATAGCCTTACTGTTCCCTTACTCTTTGCTTATCAATGGACTGAGGGTCCAATCCTATCCAATTTTCCAGCGCTGGTGCAGCTGTGCCAATGGGGCATGCGTTGCACCCTTCAGTGGAAGGGCAGTTACTGAAGCCTTCTCAAGGTATGGAACATTTGTTCCCTTGCCTTGGGGCTACATTGCAGTTGCACCAGTACTAGAAAGTTGGGTAGGATTGGAACCTTAGAGATAATAATAATAATAATAATAATAATAATAATAATAATAATAATAATAATAATAAAACTTTATTTTTATCCCGCCCTTCTCCCTAACGGGACCCAGGGCGGCTAACAACATATTAAAAAACAATAGAATTTAAAAAACATTAATACAAACAGATAAAAACATTTAAAAACACACTACAGGGCCATAAAAACAGTAGTCAGATTAAAAGAGTAAAAGAGCAGATCACCGAGGAATCAAGCCTGTAGAGATCCCACTAACTCTCTGACCCATAAGCATATTGAAAAAAGAAAAAACTACGTTATAAGAAAAGATTGCGTACAGTGTCTAGTATAGTTGCCTAGCAAGCTGATCAGTCTTTATGTAAACATCTCCAACCCTTCTTTCCAATGCCCAGAACTGACCCATTCCCACACCTGTGCCCTCCTCTCCTATACTAAATATTGTGGCTGTTAGCTTGATTCCTCTTAACAGGGCCACAAGTCACATATCACCTTCTAACTCTAAAATATACATAAGAAATCAATCTCACTAAATTCAAGGACTTACTTCTTCATAAATACATTCTACACCGACTTTTCCCAACACCTTTTTCTTATTCTGGTTGAGGGGCCTTTTTACTCCCCATTCTCTTGTCCTACAATACTAGACAGACAATTTATCAGCTTCCTTCCTCCCATAGATTCTCCATTCTCTTATTCTGTGATAACAGACTGGAAAACCTGTATCCAATATGTCTTCAAGCCTTCGTTCCTACAGCTGTCCTCCTACCCTCTGGTTGAAGATCCCCTTTCCCATGCCTCTTCAGCCACAACTACAAGCTCTACAGTCCTGATCAGCTCCTGGGCTCAGTCTCCCCACATCCTTCTCTCCTAGGGTCTCCCCAACCTGAGGGGCCATTTTTTCAGCCAATCCATCATCTCTCACGTGCCCTTGCTTTTCGGTTTAAAGCGTAACTTAGCCATTTCCCTCTTTCCAGTACTCTAGACCAGTGTGCTTCACTGGTGTCAGGATCCCAATGTGATTTCAAAGTCTCAGTTGTGGGGTTGCAGCAACTTTCAAGAATGAAAAAGGTTGACCACCACTAGACCAGAACACCACCAGGTAAAGGGAGAGGCATTTGGGGTCCCCCGTCAGGTGCCAGGCAGGGGCGGATCCAAGGGGGGGCCATGGGTGCGTGTCCCCCCAAACTGTCTGCCAGCAGGGCACCCGCCAGACTGGGAAGCAAAATTTGGTGCCAGGGGAATGCCCACTGGGCAGGCGCTGGTGAGATTGACTGGAATGGGAACCCAGGTCTACTGAGCCAGTAGACCTGGCTCAAAGTCCAGGTGGGAGCCCAGGTCTACTGAGCTTGCAGACCTGGGCTCCAAGTCCAGACGGGAGCCTGAGTCTATTGAGCCGGTAGACCTGGCCTCCAAGTCCAGAGGGGGGCCCGGGTCCATTGAGCTGGCAGACCCGGGCTCCAAGTCCAGACGGGAGGCCAGGTCTACCCACCAGATAGACCTGGGCTCCACGCTCAAGTAGGAGTGAACCCACCCAGCAAACCTTGACCACATAGGCCATCAAGTTCAGCCAGGAGCCCAGGTCTACCCGCATGGTTGACCTGGGCTTTGGAGTTGGTAGTGCTCATGCTCCCCCCCCCCCAACACAAACATGGGATCTGCCCCTGGTGCCTGGAGACTGTGTCCCAGTCCTGCTCAGGTTCTTGGCAATTGCACTAAAATAGCTTTGACCAGTGCCAGGTTTCAGGGGAACTTTTTCTGCCCCCGCCTAACAAAAATGAGGTTACAGTGAAGAGTGCTGGGAGGGCACTACGGGGCAGGGGTGAGAGGACAGGGTTCCGGGGGGCTCCCTGTCCACGCCCCGGGCTCCCATTGTGCGTGTGCGTCCACCTATATCACAGCAAGGGCTCGAGCACCACTCCAGCCTGAGGGGCCTGGACTCCGGCTGCCCCGCCCCACAGTGCAAGTGCTGCTCCAGGCGTGAGGCAAGGAGTGCAGCCCGTCCTCCGGGGCCCCTCGCCCTTCTCCCGCAGCGCAGCGCGGACTGGGAAGGGCGGAGCCTCCTCTCAGCGCGGGGGCGAAGGAAGAGCCGCGCTTCCCGCCTACGGAGCCCGCACACGCGCGGGGTGCGACGCCTTCCCGCCCGAGCGGGCGTGTGCCCTTCCTGCGAGGCGAGGCCCGCCCCGCGCCCACCTACCTGCCGGGGGCTGCTTGCCGGGGCCCCCCGCCGGGCAGCTGAGCAGCAGCAGCCAGAGGTGCAGCGCGACCCCCACCGCACACGGGCACAGAAGCACCAGCCAATTTCGCATTGGCCGCCGGCCGCCCCTCTCGGCTGCGCTGGGGCGACCCGGAGGGACAGGCGGCACCGACCGACGGGCTCCCCCGTCCCCCTCGGACCGCGGCGCGCGCCACCCGCGGCCGGCCCGGAGCCAGAGCCCGCCCCGCGCCTACGAACGAGCGAGCAAGCGGTGAAAGCGTGTGCGCAGAGCCCGGCTCCAGACTACAGTCCCCACAATGCATCGGCCGCGGAGGAGAGGGGAGGGTCGGCGAGGCTCCTCCCTCGGGGATGTCCTAGCCGGCCGGGAGGCGCGGGGAGCCCTGGCGCGCGAAGGGAACCGCGGAGCCTCTTCCTGCACCGTCCCCTCCGAGGCCGCTGCGGTGCAGCGCTCACGTGCCGGCAGTCCCGGGCGCCAAGCGCTCCTGGGGCTCCTGCCCGGAGTGGCTCCCTGCAGGGCCGCACGCCCCAGACACCCACGAACTCTCCACACGCAGAGGATACACGTGCATTCTCTCCCTACGTGTGCCTGTGTATAGGGAGAGAGAGAATATACACACATACCTCATATATGCATGTATAGAGAGAGGATATATATACAGTACATACTCCTATATAAACATATATACGTTCTGTGTATGTGTATAGAGAGAGAGAGGATATACATACATACTCCTACATATATATGTGTGTGTATATATATAGAGGATATATATATATACTCCTATATAAACATATATGTTCTGTGTGTATGAGTATATATATAGAGAGAGGATATATATACATATACCTATATAAACATATACAGTAGAACCTCCAAAGTTGACCACCTCTCTATATTTACCACCTCCTTAAGTTGATCTAATTTTCTCAGTATGGACAGACACTGCATATACACTATGGGAGACCAACCTCTCTATATTGAACACTTCCATAAGTTATATCTTGACCACTTCGACCATTGCACAGAGTATTAATTTACTCTGTAAGCTGCCCACTGAACAAGGAAGCAAGACCACAGTTAGCAACATCAAAAAAAACAAAGATGAGTATTTTGAGAGATACAGTAAGGAAAACGGAGTCTACAGCCGAAAAGAAAAAAAACTTCACTTGATGAAGTAAATGAAGCTACTATGCTGGTTCAAACAAATGAGAGCAGTGAACGCCAGAACCTCAGGGCCAATGATCCAAGAAATTGCTAAGAAGTTTGCGCAGGAATTTAGGGTAGAAGATTTCCAAGCATCAAGTGGTTGGCTTGAAAAATTTAAACTGTGACATGAGATTTCCCAGAAAGTCTTGTGTGGTGAGTCAAAAGAAGTTGTTGAAGAATTCATTACTAAGTTCCAGGACTTTGCAAGAGGCTTCAAAGATGATGACATTTTAAATGCTGATGAGTGCAGACTCTTTTTCAAAGCAATGCCTGATAGAAGCCTTATCATGAAAGGTAACAAATGTAAGAGCAGAATCTGCAATGAACCTGATCCAGAAACAATATTCCAAGCAATAGTGTCTGAAATACAACCCAGCAGAGAAGTGAAGGACGCACCCTGGGAAGAAGAAAGGACGACATGGACGCAGAGATTCCAAAGGAAGGGGATGTTGGGCATCTGATAAAACAGTTGAAGTCATATGCCGTGAATAAATATCCAGGCATGTTGAATGGGATAGCCAGCATTGATAGTACATTCTCTTCTTATCTTTACACAAAAAGAAGCAGCAAACCAGGACTGACTCTTTTTAAAAAAAAAAGAATAATAATTCACATACAGTATATGTACTGTATGTATGCAATTCTGAATGCATTTTTTCTATATCTTCACTGTATATATTTAGGTATGATATCTGTAATAAAGACTCTAAAAATATTATAAGTACAGTATTACATATTTTCCGTATGTTGACCACCTCCCTATGTTGACCAATTCCTCCAGTCCCTTGGGTGGTCAACTTAAAGAGGTTCTACTGTATATGTTCTGTGTGTATGTGTGTATATATATAGAGAGAAGATATATATACATCATGTTGGCATCCTTCAGTCTCAGAAGACTATGGTATTGCGCTCTGAATAGTGGTTCTGTAACAGTGTCCTCTCCAGTGCTCGAAGCCGGGTAAAGTAGATATGGAGGATAGACTGTTATCCCCCCTCTCCACGTTGCTGAAATGGTCCAATGGAAAGGCAGAAGCCAATACGTTTGGTTCCAGCGGCGTCGCAGGAGTTGCCAGCACGTGACTGTGTTCAGCCATGAACTGCCTTCAGGGACTCCAGCTCTGGATTTTGCCTCAAGGTTGACTCCTGAAGCCTTTTCCATAACTTGATGTAGCCACAAGGCAGTGGAGGTTTGGGATCAGAGTTTTCCTTTTCTCAGATGAGCTGAGGTATATAGTTCACTATATAGACAGAGGATATATATACATACTCCTATATAAACATATATATGTTCTGTGTGTATGAGTATATATATAGAGAGAGGATATATATACATACTCCTATATAAACATATATATGTTCTGTGTGTATACATAGAGAGGATATATATCCATATTCATATATATAATATATACACACGGAGAATACAGTATACCTCTCTCTCTCTCTCTCTCTCTCTGTATGTGTGTGTGTGTGTGTGTGTGTGTGTGTATCTTTTATATTCTCTGTGTGTATGTATCTCTTTTATAGAGAGAGAGACTTTTAAAGAAACTAGTCTATGGCTTTCCATCTAAGGGGGTGGTGATGCCGTTTCCACTGCCCAGATGTTCATCCAGCACTGTCCCTCTGGAGCTCCCGGCCACAGCTCAACGCTCAGCTTTCCATGTGGCAGTGCGGAGTGTGCAGCAGCAGCAGCAGCCCCGAAGCAGGTGCCTCGTCAAGCCTCTGCCTGCTTCTTTCCAGGAGATGCCGGCTGAGGGTGCCACTCTCAGGGCGGGCGAGGGAAGCAACTTCACCCAGAAGTCCGTTGCTCCCTTCAAGGGGCTGACTGCCTTCCAGAAGTGTGCAGGATGGTGGTGTGGCAGCCACTGTGCAGGGCCTGCCATGTGCATAGGTCGTGTGACTCCCTTGTAACACCATTTGAAAAGGGACTGTGAAAACCCTTTTCAGTGTTTTAATAAGCAGAAATAAGGTTCTTGTGTGAAGAAAAACTTCAGAAAAGTCACACCATCAAAAACAGATGACATTTATACCTGTTAATTCAGTTTGTGTTTCTAATCAGAAACAGCTACATGGAAGTCCCACTACTTTGGGGGATCTTTTTGCTATGCACCCATATACAGCACTGGTCAGTTCACACTGCAACTTATGTACGCAGAAGCAGGCTGAACAGCTCCTTGGTCTTCCCAGACCACATCCATGCAATTAGTGGGTCACAGGCACCTTGTTTGTTGGCTTTTTTCTGTTTTAGGAAAGTGGCATGTTAAGGACTTTTATTTATTGACTTATGAGCATCAAAGGTTTCTGTACAGGATAGCCTCAAGCATTCTGCTGCCCTAGGCTAAAATTAATTTTATTTCAGATAAGATTACTGCCACTTGCAGCTGATTTTTAGCATTCTGAGACAGTGGGCAGTCCTGGGGAGGTCAGGGGGGCAAAAGCCTCAGGCGCCACTGCTGCCACTTCTGCCTGCCCTCCGGAGCCGTTCCACAGGAGGCAAAGCCCCACACTGCATCCACAGGTGCTCCAAAAGCCTTTTGGGGCCTCTGGAGCACCCTTAAACAGTACTTCTGGTTTTCTTCAGAAAACCGAAGTACTATTAGCGGCACTCCAGAAGGCTTTCGGAGTGCTCACAAATGTCGCGTGAGGCTCTGTAGGTTGGGTAAAGTATCCCCTGGGAGGACGGTGTGTTGCGGGGGGGGGGGGAGCATGTTGCACACGAGGTTGGCACAAGGGCGAAGTCCACCACAGTTCTTAGACAAAATATTGAACTGCCACCCCTACAGTTATGTGCTGCCATGCTCAGATCAACTTTGCTGTGTGTCAGGATGCTAATCCCAGCCGTATCAAGACCCAAGTGAGCTTTTAATCCAGTCACTTCTCTTCTTTCTTAGGTCAAGAAGAAGTGGGATAATCAAGAAACTAATGAAACAGATGCAGTAGTGCTTTTTGTGTTAATAGGATTTTTTACCTACATGGCAGACCATTTGGGGAGTAAGGAACTGAAGCTGTGACCCACTACCCCTTAACTGTTGCTTAAAATGAATCTGACAAAACTAATTTCTGATAAAGTATTTCTATTCAAAAATGCAGAAATAGACTTGATTAGGCTACTAAAGATTTTTTTTTTTTAAGAGAGAAACACCTCATTTTGGTAAAGTATTGCTTCACCATGGAGTAAAAAAAATCCCTTTCCACAGGCTTTAAGACCACATTGAACTAGTTCAGCTCTCTCTAACATTTTGGTCTTGATACATGAAGGGCATTATCAAAGCACTGAGATGGCACCTGCAATGGCATAGCTAGGTCGTGTGACACCTGGGGCCATATATTTTTGTCACCCCATATGACATAATAAATAAATAAATAAATATTTTTTTTTACATTTTTATACAACTCTTCCTCCAAGGAGCTCAGGGTGGTGTGCATGGCTCCTCCCATTATTTTGTCATCACAACAAGCATGTGAGGTAGGCGAGACAGGGAGATAGTAATAGTCAGTACATAAAATGAATAATAATGGCCAGAAAATAAACGCAGTGAATATTTCCCCACAAACAATGGGTGAAATTCTGCATCAAATGGTATATAACAAGATGGTATTATTCCTATAAACCGCAATTTTTGTCATTAGGGTGTCAGCCCCCCCCCCCCAAGGATGTCTCATTGGTCCGTTTTGAGTTAAGGCAGTGGTTCTCAAACTTTTAGCACCAGGACCCACTTTTTAGAATGACAACCTGCCCAGGGCCCACTGGAAGTAATGTCATAGCTAGAAGTGACATCACCAAGCAAATTAAAGTAAATAATTATAAATAAAGAAAAGCAAATAAATAAGGGGAAACCAGCCCTGTTCCACCAAGTGGCCTGCCTGCAAAAACACCCCCCTTATGAAAAAAAATCAGTAAGATACTCAGCCCTACCTAGTGCTCAGTTCAATTTAAGTTCTTATATTTAAACCATATCACTATCAGGACCCACCCAGCTTTACAAGTCTAAAACAGAAAAAATTCACCTTACCAGCTCAAGCCTCTGTTTTCTTTTTGATGGGGGAGAGGCTGTCTTCTGGAGCATTTGTTGAGTTCCATGTTTATCAGATTTGGACCATTCTTGCATCCTCACATTCCCCTTTGCCTGACCTGACCACAAGCCAAGGCATGTTTGCTTACTCATGAGTAAACGTGACCCTGTGGCTGTTTCACTTTCCACAGTACTCAATACATTCATCAGCTTGAGGGAGGGACTTCCGTCTTAGGTGTTTTTGGGGGGCTGCATTCATCGGATCAGGACCATTCTGGTGTCATTGGATTCCGCTCAGTCTGCCCTTTCTGATGGACTAAGGCAAGTTTGCTCACTCACAAGTAAACACACAATATGGTTCAGTTTCACTTTCCATAAGGCTCCATGCATTTTTGTTTTCTGGTTTTTTTGGATATAACATGTGACAGAATGGAGATACAGTACTTCATTTGAGTTTTTTAAATTCTACTGTAAATCCCACATTGCATGGTATATGCCATTATTCCTAAAAACCGTGATTTTAGCTATTTTGATCACTTGTGGTGTCACCCCCCCGGCTGACACCTAGGGCAGACCGTCCTTCCACCCCTCGCTAGCTATACCACTGGGCATCTGTAATAATGAAAACACTAGGAGGAAAAATGTAAAAGCTCTAAAATACAGACAATGAAGACTAAAATAAATTATCCCAGTCAAAAGTTACTAAGAGCCTGACAGCTCAATCCTGAGCTGCCTGGGGCGCCCAGGCTCAGCGGTACCTAGGAGGGCTGCCAAGGATCCTGCACCTCCCATGCTACTGCGGGAGGCACCTGTTGTAGACTTGTCGTACACTCCCAGGGTTTTGGGGTGCTCAGAGTTCTTGGTTCTTGAACCCTAGAGCCCTCAAGGACCCCTGTTCGGTAGTACTGCCACCACCCTGTATGTGCCAGTATCTCAGTCCAGGGACACTGAGACCCTCTAGGCTTAATTCTATCCCTTGCAGGCACTGAGCACTTTCTTTACTTAAAGTCTCAACCCTCAAGTTACTAGTCCTCACTGAGGATTTGGTAGCTTGCTGAACGGCTAGGCAGGATTCTGAACCTTTGTCCCCAACAGACAATGAAACAACTCAGTTAAGGATTTTTACTTTATTAAGTACATAGGGTTACATAAAGTTACAAAAGGCAGCAAATGCTAGAGACATAAAACTTAAAGGAAACATATCAGCATTAAAAATAACAAAGCTAACTGGCTATCTCTATTATTCCCTAACTCTCACCTGGTCAGCTTCCTTTTCTAGGTCTTCAGCTCCCAGTTACCTATGAGGCCACATGGACCTGGCGGGGCAGGATGTTGCACCCACGCCAAAAGACAAAGGCCCCAGACACCCCTCTGGGCTCTGTTCTTATACTTCTCATGCCAACAGGATGGGGTGATTCTGTACTCATTCCAAACTGCCCAATCAGAACTCTTGGGGACAGAATCTTCTCGAAGTGGGGCTGGGTGCTAGTCCTCCTAGTTCTCCCCCTCCCCACTGGAGACTCATGGGCGCCTCTCTGTCTGCTAAGGTGCTACATCATCACCTTCCATGGAGTTGTAAATTCCTTGCAGCTAGGACTGCAAGCCACTTCTCTGTTATTCTGTTACTGGGTTACTTTGGTTCAGGCTTTGCAATGCTATTAGGCCTAAGCTGTACATATTCCTGACAGCACCTTGGGAGAAGGGGACGTTTATCCCCTTTCCCGAGTAAGGTAAGCAGCCCCGCAATGGGGCTACTCACTTTACCGCTGACCAAAAGGTCAGCAGTAAGGAAAAGACACTCATATAGGGCTTGCAGCCCTGCATGAGCACCCTGGATCCTGTGCAGTGGAGCTCCGTGGATCCACCTCCCATCCCTGCCCCAGGCATGCTTCCCACACACACCCCTCCCCGCATCACACCTGCCTGTCACACCTCCTCCCCGCCCTCTCTCCAGCCCCGCTGGCCACCCCCCTCCCTGGAACGCCTCCTCCCTGCCCCTGCCCCTGCCTACCGCTCCGCACCTCGGCGGTCTGGGAGACCACCAAGTCGTGAGAGCTGTGCAACCACCCAACGCTAGCCCAGCACCAGCCGGTGCTGGGCTAGCACGGGCAGGAGCCCGGCAGTAAGCCCTGCGAACGTGAGACTTTTTGAGACTCCTCAGCAGACAAAAATTGTCTGAGGCATTGCTGGTAACTTTTTATCGCAGCTACATAGAGAGCATTCTATCTTATTGTCTCTGAGTTTGGTTTGCGAGTTGTACAGTGGTGGAGAGAAAAGAGCTCCAGAGGGTTATCAACACTGCTCAGAGGATTATTGGCTGTCCCCTTCCTTCTTTGGAGGAGCTTTACAGTACAAGGTGTATGTCGAAAACCTCAAAAATTCTGAGAGATTCCTCGCATCCTGGTTACCAGTTTTTTGAATTATTGCCATCAGGAAGAAGATACAGGGTGATAAGAACAAGAACGAGTAGATTAAATAAAAGTTTCTATCCCAGTGCAGTGTCTAGATTAAATGCGGGGCTACAGTGATATACTGAACAGAGTTTTAGCAATGTGGTGATTGTATATGTAGTCTGCCTGACCTTGTTGTATTGTTGTTTTGTTTTGGTCTTGTCTTGTTTTACCTTGCAAAAGCACCTAATTTCGTTGTACTTGTGTACACGGGTACAGTGACAAATAAATTTTCTATTCTATTCTTACAGCACGTTTGCGACTGTGCTCGGCAGCACAGAGCCATGCCGCCAACCACAGGATTGGGCTTTGAGAAAATCTGGTTAAAATCTGGCTTCTATAAAAGCCCAGTCCCATTTGAATACAGAGAGAAAAAGGCAGCTATACACCCAAAGACTTGCTCACCCAGAAAGTCCTAGCTAATCAGCTCACTGGGCCAGCTAGGCAGGCGGAGATCAGGGGTCTCAATGCGTGGATGATACGGTGGTGTAGGGAGGAGGGGTTTAGATTCGTTAGGCACTGGGGAACATTTTGGGACAAGCAGGGCCTATACAAGAGGGATGGGCTTCACTTGAACCAGAATGGAACCAGACTGCCGGCGCATAACATTAAGAAGGTGGCAGAGCAGCTTTTAAACTGATCCCTGGGGGAAGGCTGACAGGAGCCGAGGGGCATCCGGTTTGGGACTCCTCATCCCTATGGGATGAGGATGGAGAGGTTAGAGAACAACAAGACAAAGGCAGAGTAGGAGAAGAAATTGGGAATGGTAGCATGATGGGATGTGATAGAAGGTTTGACACAGTGAGAGGATGTGGAGACAAAGAAGCGAATAAGCAGCCCATCCTGGGGCATTCCATGTACAAATGCTTTTATGCAAATGCCTGAAGTATCTGAGCAAAGATGGGAGAACTGGAATGTCTGGTGACAAGGGAAAACATTGACATAGCGGGCATAACGGAAACCTGGTGGAATGCGGAGAATCAGTGGGATACCACAATCCCGGGCTATAAACTCTACAGGAGGGACAGGCAGGGGCGTGTTGGAGGTGGGGTGGCCGTTTATGTTAAGGAAGGGATAGAATCCAGCAAAGTAGAGATTGAAGGTGGGTCCGACTCCACCGCAGAATCTCTGTGGGTTAAAGTACCAGGCCTGAGGAGCGATGTAATACTGGGGGCGTACTATCGTCCTCCAGGCCAGAAATCGGAAAGGGACCTTGAAATGAGGAAACCAATCAGGGAGGTGACAAGGAGGGACAGGGTTGTAATCATGGGGGCTTCAATTATCCTCGTATTGACTGGGTCAATTTGTGTTCTGGTCACGAAAAGGAGACCGGATTCCTTGACATGCAAAATGACTGTGCTTTGGAGCAGCTAGTCATGGAGCCCACCAGAGAACAGGTGACTCTGGATTTAAAATTGTGCGGTACTCAGGACCTGGTTAGAGATGTCAAAGTTATGGAGCCGTTGGGGAACAGTGATCATGCTGCGATCCGTTTCGACATGCACGTTGGGGGAAGAATACCAGGCAAATCTCTCACAAAAACCCTTGACTTCCCTCAAGTGGACTTCCCTCAAATGAGGAGGCTGGTTAGAAGGATGTTGAAAGGGAAGGTAAAAAGAGTCCAATCTCTCCAGAGTGCATGGAGGCTGCTTAAAACAACAGTAATAGAGGCCCAGCAGAGGTGTATACCACTAAGAAAGAAGGGTTCCACTAAATCCAGGAGGGTGCCCGCATGGCTAATGAGCCAAGTTAGAGAGGCTATAAAGGGCAAGGAAGCTTCCTTCCGTAAATGGAAGTCTTGCCCTAATGAGGAGAATAAAAAGGAACATAAACTGTGGTAAAAGAAATGTAAGAAGGTGATACGGGAGGCCAAGCGAGACTATGAGGAACTCATGCCCAGCAACATTAAGGGGAATAATAAAAGCTTCTTCAAATATGTTAGAAGCAGGACACCCGCCAGAGAAGCGGTTGGCCCTCTGGATGGTCAGGGAGAGAAAGAGGAGATAAAAGGAGACTTAGAGATGGCAGAGAAATTAAATGAGTTCTTTGCATCTGTCTTCACGGCAGAAGACCTCGGGCAGATACCGCTGCCCGAACGGCCCCTCCTGACCAAGAAATTAAGCAAGATAAAGGTTAAAAGAGAAGATGTTTCAGACCTCATTGATAAATTAAAGATCAATAAGTCACCAGGCCCTGATGGCATCCACCCAAGAGTTATTAAGGAATTGAAGAATGAAGTTGCTGATCTCTTAACTAAAATATGCAACTTGTCCCTCAAAACGGCCACGGTGGCAGAAGATTGGAAGATAGCAAATGTCACACCGATCTTTAAAAAGGGAAAGAGGGGGGACCCGGGAAACTATAGGCCGGTCAGCCTAACATCTATACCGGGTAAGATGGTGGAATGCCTCATCAAAGATAGGATATCACATAGACGAACAGGCCTTGCTGAGGGAGAAGCAGCATGGCTTCTGTAAGGGGAAGTCTTGCCTCACGAACCCTATAAGGTCAACAAACCTGAAAAGGTCAACAGGCATGTGGATGCAGGAGAACCCATAGACATTATATATCTGGACTTTCAGAAGGCGTTCGACACGGTCCCTCACCAAAGGCTACTGAAAAATCTCCACAGTCAAGGAATTAGAGAACAGGTCCTCTCATGGATTGAGAACTGGTTGAAGACCAGGAAACAGAGAGTGGGTGTCAATGGGCAATTTTCACAATGGAGAGAGGTGAAAAGCGGTGTGCCCCAAGGATCTGTCCTGGGACCGGTGCTTTTCAACTTGTTCATAAATGACCTGGAGACAGGGTTGAGCAGTGAGGTGGCTAAGTTTGCAGACAACACCAAACTTTTCAGAGTGGTGAAGACCAGAAGTGATTGTGAGGAGCTCCAGAAGGATCTCTCCAGACTGGCAAAATGGCAGATGCGCTTCAATGTCAGTAAGTGTAAAGTCATGCACATTGGGGCAAAAAATCAAAACTTTAGATATAGGCTGATGGGTTCTGAGCTGTCTGTGACAGATCAGGAGAGAGATCTTGGGGTGGTAGTGGACAGGTCGATGAAAGTGTCGACCCAATGTGCGGCGGCAGTGAAGAAGGCCAATTCTATGCTTGGGATCATTAGGAAGGGTATTGAGAACAAAACGGCTAGATCTAACAGCAGTTAGATGGAACAGGTGGTTGACTAGGTAATTGGGGGTATGAGGATAACAATCAGTACATAAGAACATAAGAACAGCCCCATTGGATCAGGCCATAGGCCCATCTAGTCCAGCTTCCTGTAATTCACAGCGGCCCACCAAATGCCCCAGGGAGCACACCAGATAACAAGAGACCTCATCCTGGTGCCCTTCCTTGCATCTGGCATTCTGACATAACCCATTTCTAAAATCAGGAGGTTCCGCATACACATCATGGCTTGTACCCCGTAATGGATTTTTCCTCCAGAAACTTGTCCAATCCCCTTTTAAAGGCGTCTAGGTTAAATGCCAGCACCACATCCTGTGGCAAGGAGTTCCACAGACTGACCGCACGCTGAGTAAAGATTCTCTTTACACTCTCACTTAACACCAGAACCAGGGGACAGCCACTAAAATTGAGAGTTAGGACAGAGAAAAGAAAATATTTCTTTAATAAGCTTTTGGTTGGTCTGTGGAACTCCTTGCCGCAGGATGTGGTGACGACATCTGGCCTGGATGCCTTTAAAAGGGGATTGGACAAGTTTCTGGAGGAAAGATCCATTATGGGTTACAAGCCATGATGTGTATGCGCAACCTCCTGATTATAGAAATGGGTTATGTCAGAATGCCAGATGCAAGGGAGGGCATCAGGATGAGCTCTCTTGTTAACTGGTGTGCTCCCTGGGGCATTTGGTGGGCCGCTGTGAATTACAGGAAGCTGGACTAGATGGGCCTATGGCCTGATCCAATGGGGCTGTTCTTATGTTCTGATTGTTATCCTCATACCCCCAATTACCTAGTCAACCACCTGTTCCATCTAACTGCTGTCCAGTTCCATACTTCTTAAAGACACCTGTTGTTCCTCCCTGTTCTCCATTAAACCTTATAATCCTGGTGTTTTTTTGTTGGAGTTTGGAGCAACTCCGTCTGCTGTCTGTCCACAGGTGGCAGGATACTGTCCTGAAAGGGTTAAGCCATGGCCCAGTGACCCTACACTTTACCTGTACCCTTTTGGTGACCTATGTGCGGGTATGGCCCAGACCCTATAACCTTCCCTTCTGCTCTGAGCATGCCCTCTCTTGCTCTCTTCCTCACTGACCACTGACCTGTTGAGATGGCACCCAGCAGGGCTCTGCTGGCGCCGCCATCTTGACCACATGGCACATAGGGCGAGGCAGCTTTAGGGCCTTGCTATCTCAAGTTTAGTGAACCTCTGATCATAATCAGATGCTGTAAGCATGCTTCTATGGAACCGTGAATAAATGACTGCTTTTGCAACTTCAACCAGCCATTGTCGTTTGTCTTTATTGCTTAGCAGTCAGCCGAGTGTGGGAGCTTCCCTGGGTTGATACCCAGCAAAGGGGGGGTCTGCTGCTGAAGCTACTCTGCTTCCCCCCAAAAGAGGAAACCACTTTTTAAGATTCCTCCAACATTTTTATGGGATCCAAGCATGACTGAGTCTCAGAGTCTCCTCTCTCATATTCATGTTACTATGATGCTTAATGAATCTCTATAGCCCAGCGATTTTCAACCACTGTACCGTGGCACACCTGGGGTGCCTCAGGACTTTGGAGAGGGCATTATTATTATTATTATTATTATTATTATAAATTACACTGATTATCTTGAGCCTCTTCAGTTAGTTTCTGAGCTGATTTGGAACGGAAACTGCTTTTCAGTCCAGTCCCAAAGGCAGTGCTGCTGCACCCATAGCAGCATAGCAGCAGTCACCAGAGGTCTCCTTGGGGGAAGCCCCAAGCCCTGCAATGGGGCTTCTCAAGTCTGCACCAGCTATTTTGCCAGCACAAACTTAAGAGACTATGTGTTGGGCCAGAATGCCCACCCAGGTCCCTCTTCCACCTTTATAGCACATTTGCGACACCCGGCACTGTGCTGAAGGTCAGTGCTTGTGCTGGCCCAGCTCAAGATTAGTATATCAAGATTAGGTTATCACCCTTAGGATAACCACTGTCTTGTGACAAAGGTTATTAAGAATATTTATACACTAAGTTCCCAACATATGTACAGCAATTGCTTCCGGGTTCTCCCTGGAAAAGAAAGCAGGAGTAGCAGTTTCGCAATGTGCCTGTCGCTGCCTTCGTCCTCCTCTGGAGGCTCAGAAGAATGAGGATGTGGGTAGGATCTCTGCAGTAGCGTAGCTAATAATCATGTAGCCCAGGGCCAAGGTCAAAATGTTGCCCTGGAAGCGATGTCACAACCAGAAGTTTCGACACACCCGGGCTTTTTAAAAAATGAAAATTTGGAGGAACCCACCTCCTCCCTCCAGCAGCTTGCCACTTGCTGCCTCCCCCCAGTCACTGGCATAGCTAAGGCATATATCTACTACCTGGGGTCAAAGAAGATTTGTAGACCCCCCCCCCCCGACCAAAAAAAGTTAATTAATTAAGTAAATAAAAAGTGTGCCCCTGATAGGTTCGAGACACCATGCTGGGGTGAAGAGGGATGGTTATTCTCCCCTTGTTAAATATAAAAGGGGCGCCACTTGAAAAAGTGCCTTTTACCCAATTAGCAGGGATCACTGTATTATGATACATGGAAATGAGAGCTGACTCATATTAACACCTTATTGGTTTCATGCTGTATTGAGATAACATGTCACTGCAACATGTCAATAACATGATAATATGTTACTGGCTCTCAGAACAATCAGTCTCATAGGTCAGTTCTGAGTTAAGAAAATCCACTTTTTGTTCCATAAGGCAATTGTGTTTTCATTTTCTGCTGAATTGGCCATAACTTTTGATAGAATACAGATATTCCAATGCAGTTTGTTTCATTGCACTTTGCATTAAATTACCTTTCCAATGATATATAACATGATGATATTATTCATACATACCAAGATTTTCATAATTTTGATCACTAGTGTCAAGCTCAGCTTGTTGCCCCCTAAAGCCTGATGCCCAGTGCAACTGCTACCCCCTGCACTTCGTTAGCTACGCCACTGGATGTGTGTTTATAATCCAATCACCACTTCATTCTTCCTATTTCCAGTGGGCCTGCCACCACCTTCCTCCTCCTCTCTGAGCCTCCAAAAGGAGGAGGAGAAAGGTAGCAATGGGCACTTTGCAAAGCTGCCACCACATGTTTCCTCCAGACGAGGAAGAAGCTGCTTGACTCAGCTCCAAGCGGCCGCTTCTTCGTGCACTCCCTTCTTGCTCTCCGTCAGAATTGGGGGCAGAAGCAGATGAGCAAAGATGCTGCCTCCTGGAGTTGGCCCAAGTGGCTTCCTCACAAAGCGGTGGTGGCCTCTATCTTGACTGGGCTGCCTTGGAACCTCTCTCCCACATGACATTTCAGGGTGGAACCCAGTGGACCCCACACCCCCGGCTAGATATGCTACTGCCAAAGAGACACCAACAAACAACTACTGTCAAAGACGCCATACTAAGGTGAGGAGCGGCAGTTGCTCTTCCCTTCACCACTACTTTAAAAGGTTCCTCTTGGCCCAGTTAGCAGTATGACCCTGTTGTTTTACTTGGCTATATCAGTGGCCTGCAAGCATTGATTACAATATCCTAAAAGACCATCTTGCTGGGCTGGGATGGTGGCAGTAGTTTTTTGTAGTTGCCTACTATCCGAGGGCGCAATTCTAACCAGTGCTGGTATAGCCAGGCTAAATGGCCTGCAGTCTATCCAGCACAGGTTACTTGTAGGCTGGAGGTCACTTCTGGGTATGGAGATTTTTTCCTTCCCATCCCATGGCGCAAATTTAGCTGGCTATTCGCTGGCACAAATCCCAGCAGCCCACGTAAGGCTGCCAGGGCCAGGAGTTAGGATCTATCATGTGCTGCAGCTGCCAATCCCACCCCCTTCTGGGCACAATCTGCTGTCCCCTGCCCAAAAATGCTCCCTTCCCACCATGGAATGTCCTCCTGCTGTACTCTCCCACCCTCTGCACCGCCCAGAGCAAACTTACCCCATCCAACCTGTAAGTCTGCACCCATCAATATTGCCACCCATCTCTGTTATATTCAACTTTGACCCAGTCATGAGAACCTGACCCTCACAAACTTGGCTACTGATTGCACATGGAATAGTTTCACCCCACAAGCACCTAATGGAGAAGCCTTGGCTAATCATAATCTTCCAGCACACATAACATACATTGGAAAGATCTGGTGTAATCATCACCTGTGACCACCTACTTTTTTTGGTACACTTTTCCCAGACAGAAACACTTTCTATGTAGGAAAGACATTGCTTTAAAGTGGTAAATATGCATTTTTGGATTTGTAATATTTTGGAATCACACAGGATGAAATCCAGCTGAATAAGCCCACCATTATTTTTTTCCCCTGAACCACAGGCCTAGCCCAGGAATAACATTTTGCAAGATTATTTGGTACCTTTGCACTGTGATTATTACTAGATTACAGTCCATGTAGTTAGATATTCTGTATTTAGATGCTCTTCTACTGAATGCTTTAATCTTTTCTCAGACATTTCTCACCATAGAGCTGAATGATCTAACCTTCTCTTTCCCTCTTCTCTTAAAGGATGCACAATTTTTTTCCAGCAGGTGGCAGCAAGAAATCAACCTACTGAACATCTGAAAGCACAATTTTAGGGAAAATAGGGTGGCTGTGGAAGGTTCTTTGGGGGGTAGTGTTTTTTCAACCAGATAGAAATAACTGCCAAGGATAGAAGAAGCATGTACACACCTCGTGTGTGTGTATGTGTGCACGCGTAGCATACTCTGAGAACTTACTTTACTGTGAGTACACATACCAGGTAGCTATAAGATAGGCCAACACACCTTTTTAGCCTTAGACCTATTCCTGGATATATTTTGGCCACTAATTCAAAGAATGGTATCACTTACGCCCTATCACATATAATATCAGAGATGTGGTATAGCCTCATTAGCAAACAGTTCAAGCAGCTTCCTCGTGAAGAAGCCTGTGCCATGGCTTCCTCATGGAAAAGCTGCCTGAACCATTCACTAATGAGGCTATGCCATATCTAGAAATTAGATGTAATAGGGCATGACTGATTCCGTTTTTTGAATCAGCAGCCCAAATTCATATAAACCACCATAAATTTTTAAAAGTTTTTTCTGACCCTGTTTCACAGGCCTGTATAATCCTTTGACTCTAGTCTACCAGAATTAATTTAAAACATTCCATAAAATAGCAGTTCAATAGATATGATGTAGTGATTAGAAGCAGAAACTGGCAAGTTTCTGATTAAAATATCATCCAATCAACTCAATAGATGGCCTCACTCACTCTGATCATGGTTTTGCCTTGAAGATGTAGACACAAGCAACAAATTCAACCTATACAGTCAACAACAAAAGGTTCAGGATAGTGTAGTCACAATAGCCTGGTAGGATGCAATTCTTTTTTTACTCTCTCTGATCTGTTCCTTAACCTTTAACACAAATGGCTGCAACCTTTTACAAAAATGGCCTTTGTTTGGTATTTTTATGAATTGAGATGGTATTAGTTTAAACTTGGATGTACTTAGTTTCTAACATCTGAAAAATCTTAAATTAAAAAATCAGTGAGTAAAGCACTATGGAATACATTTTCCAAGTTCTCTGTCTCGTTTTTTTAAGATGAAAGTCAATGGGAAAGGGACAAGTAAATGTGTTGCCATGGTGACGGATGCAGCCTTGATAAAATTAACAAATCCATTATGATGTAGAAAGAGTTCCCTAGTGGAGCTTATTAAGAAGAAAGCAACTAATTGTTTTGCTTGCTTTCTGAAAGCTTATTAAAAATTGCCATATCAGCTAAAATGCCTTTTAAATTATACGTCTGGATGCACAGAATACTACATCACAGATAGAGATGCAGTACAAGGTTCTGAGGACTGAAACATCTGTAAGTTCTTGACATGAACACATATTCAAGATTCAAAGCCTGACACAGAAGCAAACATTTAATAAAAAGGTAGCTAATGTGATTTTACTACGTCGTACTGGGTTGGGAAAATGGCATACTGTGGAATAATCATTTAGTGTGCTAGCTATGTCCCACCAACCCTGTAGAGACACAGGGGGCCCAATCCTATCCAACTTTCCAATGCCAATGCAGCCATACCAACAAGGTATGCACTGTAGTCACGGAGGCCTCCTCAAGGTAAGGGAATGTTTGTTCCTTTATCTCAGGTCTGCACTGTGGCCGCATTAGCTCTGGAAAGTTGGATAGGATTTGATCCTATGACTGTTTTCCTGAAAATCTCAACTCACAGTCACATGTTGAGAATAGTGTATGCAAGAATGAAAAATTTGGAAGTCACTTGGGAGAAAGATTTGCCTTTATTTGCCCTGAGGTAGAGGGCAGTGGTGTGAATATGCAAACTCCAGGTTCAACTCATTTTTCCAGTCAAATTATGGTTTAATTGACCATCTGAAACAGCCCAATAAATCCATTGCTCTAGTAGTGCAACTTGCTCCCAGTTTCTGCCAGAACCACTCAACCTTTCAATTTACTGGCTGTTATTTATACAGGTATTTATATACTGCCTTTCTTTGGTCGTCAGATTTCTCTTCAGACTTTAATCCAAGGCGGTTTACATAGGCAGGCTGTTCTAAACCCCCGTAGGGATTTTTACAATTGAATAGTTCTAGTCTTTCATAGAACTCCTCCTTCCAGTTGGATTCCTTCCCAGTCTGGCCTCTCTCTGGCCCTTCGCCTCCCAAGCTCCACTTGACGGCAACTCCTCTCTGCCACCTAGGGTCAGCTCATCAGTATATCAGTGTGTTGTCAGTTCTCGGGTACTTCCGGTTGTTTCAAACTGGCAGCCTCAGATCTTCAGGCATATAAGGCGGCAGCTCTACCAACTGAGCCAGACCTTCTGCCCTGTTATGACAGTATTATTCAAACAGGCAGAGAAACCATTACAAAGTCGATACTCACAAATCAAAATTCTCTTTATTAAATATCAAAAACTTGAAAACATAAGTGAGAAGAAAAAGATACATGTCACATAAGAACACTGTTTATCACTTAGGAAGAAGCAAGTTTATTATAGAGGTACTACCTGGTTGGTAGGAAAGGAAAATATGTTAAGCATTTCCTTATGCCTTCTAAATTGGGGCCAAAAGATTAAAGATAAGAGCCAACATACAGAATATAGAAAACATAGTTGCTCAATGTGTTCAGAACTGTAGTGAAGGCATGCAGGTTGTTAGGAGACAGTGACATTTGTTATCCAAGCTTCAATAAAAGCAATGACTAAAGATATGTTCACTTGACACCATCCTGCACTGCTGGCTTCATGGTTTATGGTGCTAAGTATAGGAATCAGAACCTGCAAGAGTGCCCAACAAGGTGTGTGGAATTCTAGGCAACAATTCTTCATTAAGACTACGCCTCCTGCATCGACACTGCTAACCTTCCAATCTGCTGTTCTGACCAATCAAGGTGAAATCAGCAGTCAATTTGACTTGCACATTCTGAAAATACCTGTACTGAAATTAAAAAAAAACCCACTCAGCCATTTCATTTTGGAATTGCCTTGATGCAGTCAAAAATGAAGTGTAGTGACTTGGCAGATTAAACAGCTATCCACAAGATAGTCAGGTAAAACTAGATTTTTAAAAGCTCCAGTATTTAAAATGAAGTCAACAAGCACAACTCTACTTGCCGAGTCTGCTTTTCTTAATACTAAAATAAAAGATTTTTAAAAGCTGAAAGTAGGTATTGCTCTTCTTGGCATCAGTCTCTCTCACAAACAAAGACACACAAAAATCTAACTAGCAAAATCTCACTATCACGTATCTGAGATCAAACAGGATTCTTTCATTACCAAAAAAACTAACACCCAACAGAATACTTAATCGATAGAAAAATCAACATAATTCTAGACGTTCATGTAAAATACATATTAACCTAAAAATTTATTGTGATCTTAGAAATAGTTGGACTAGACTATTGTAACAAACCAAGTTTTCAAGAAAAGCATGCACCATTTGTAACATATGTTCACAATGGACATTTTTAATTGCAAGGCAATTCAAAGGATAGTACACAAGAGTTTCTTCTCCCTGAAGGGATTTTCAGATGCAGGCACTGGTATAATAAGGGGGTCTTCTCCCATATGAGCATCACAGTATGCCAATAAATCAGCAGCAGCCTTAGATACCTAGACAAGGTGGGGGAAAAAAGACAAGACACAAATCTAAGCATCAGGACAACTGTTGCAGTGGTAATGGAATCAAACTAATAATTGGAACATTTCCATAAAGTATTAGTTTGCACCAACAAAAGCAGCTCAAGCACATTGTCACAGGAGTCTTGGCTCAGCTGGGAATCATATGCTTTCCACAGAGAAGGTCACATGTTCACTCCTTGTCAACTCCACAAAGGGCTGAGAAAGACGCCTGCCTTAAAACCTGGAGAACTGCTGCCAGTTAGTGCAGCCGAGGTGGATGGACTTGTATTTGTATGACCTGTTTCATATATTCCCACATGAATAACCTGTTTTGCCATAGCCTTCATCTGACATTTTAAAATGATCATGAAGAGAATATTAAGAGAAGTTTCATTAAAATCAAGATGGTTAAGGAAAGCAAGAGAAGGCCTTTATTAAAACAGGGGTTCACAACATGTCCACTTGACCATCTGTTGTTGCCACCATTGCCATTTAGCCTCTAGCCCTGGTCCTCTACGGGGTGAAAGATGTAGTGGAAGGCAGAGCATCTCTGCTCCTCTTTCCTTAGAAACACAGTTTTATGCCGAGCCAAGTAGAGTTTCAAAAAAGCAGCAGGGAGATGGCAGCAGCACAGTGGTGAAAAGATCAGAAGATGGAGGCAGCAGCAGAAGAAGGAAGGTGTGTGCGTGTGTGAAAAATCTTGTTCTCTGCTGGCCCCATCCCCTTGGCAGCCTTTCTGTGCCTGGCCACCTCCACCCCATGGTCATTTTGTGGTGGTGCCAGCCATCTCTCCTCAGAATATCTGTGGCGCCAACACTTGGGATCTCTGTTAGCAGTTCAGCACAATATTTAAGGAGTGTTCAATAGAATTTACTCTTAGGAAAGTGTCAGAGGATTGCATCCTTTGCTTTCTAAAATGCTAAAAGAGCATGGCAGGATAGTTTGCTCACAAGCTAATTAACTGTGATACCTGCAATGAGCGCTGGCTCTGTGCTTATCCACATAACAGCTTATCCCAAGTCAACTGCATGCAATGTTTATCATCTGGACATCTACTGCCAAATAAGAAACCTATTTGTTCTCAGTGCCATAGGATAATCCATACCCTAGGATTTGTGGGTATGGTTTTTTTCATCTTCTAATGCTATCCAGAAGATGCATTGCCAAAGGCTTTATCTATATATCATCCCTCTACGTTGAACTTTTTTTTTTTACTTAAGTCTCAAGGAAACACATCAAATAGTGCATTCCCACTCTAGTGACACTGTATAGATTCACAAACCCATGCTTCAGACTGGAACAGCTGCATAAAGTCCAAAAAAATTCACCAGTCATCATTTGCACTAGTGGAATGAACAAGGGTAGCAAGAAAAAACACAAAGATACCACAAAGAAAAACAAGCTCATCCACTTAACAGCTCATCCACTTAACACGGTTAATTTTCAGCTTGAACTAAGGAAGATGAGTAAGAAAGAATTAAGTGGAGAGGAAAGGAAGTTGCAACAGATTCCAAGGATAAAAAAGCATTGGTGTCCAAGTCTCGCTTGCCCTGCTGCGCCTTTCTTACCAGGAACAAGACACAAAAAAAACCATGTGAGAGAGATAGGGAAACAGTTTTGGTTTTTCAGTAGAAGGTTGTGTAAGTGGTTAGACCCATCTGATCTACTTTGGGGCCTCAATATGGATTCCCTTTGGGTTCAAGGTATTTTCCTCACTTTTTTGAAGCTGATTAGGTGAAGAGATAGCATACGCAGTGGCTAAGAAAGTGAATCAAAACCCTGCCCAGTTTGAATCTCACCTCTACCTTGAACTCATCTGTCATTATCTCTCTTAACTTTAGTGGCAATTTGGGGATAATACAACTCACTTACCTTATTGCTGGTAAGGATTGCTGTAAGGACATCAAAATACTTGTGAAGTATTTTGTGTACTCAGAAAACATTACGTAAATGGTAAGCATTTATTATCATTATTAGTATGAACTAGAAACTAGGTAATTTGCAGATAAATTGTGCTTGTTTTCTTACCAATCTGAGTTTTTTAAATTAGATTTTCCAATGAGTTAGCAATAAATAGTTATTAAAAAAAAATAGCTGGGATATAGGCCCATCACAAAGAATGCAACTTGGAAGCACATAGGAACAGTTTTTTGTGGTGCTTATGTTGGTTTCCAGAGCTCTGTGTTCCACCACAGTGTAAATTCTGGAAGTCAATTATTGATCTAAATAAACTTCCTGACAAAGAATGGACTAGTAGTGCAATGATTTTTATTTTTTGCTGAAGAGTATGCCAGAGGAAGTTTGCTAAGAACATTGGTATTACTCAATTTACTCAATTGGTATTACTCAATTTACTCAATTTAATCCTTGCCTGTTGATAACTTCTTGAATGAGAGTTCTTTGGTTCTCTAGCTGTGCCATCAGAAGCTAGATAAATCAAAGACTTTTTATAGTTGGGTGAAAGTAGTTGGGTGCAAAGACTTCTGCCTTAGCAAAGGGGGTAGGAGGGCAAGATTTTGCTTGGCACTTTCCACATCCACAATTCTTTATCACCTGAAAGACAACTCCTCCCTTTTATATACTGTACATGTATATTAGCACAATCTCCACTTCTCATGATGAAATGGCTACCCAGAGATTCAAGTTATCAAACATTTGTGATTTAAGGGAGAATTAGCAGGCTTTGGAAGAACTGTGGAATTTTACCATTACATTTCAGCATAAAGGAGGCAATTAAAAGCAGCCCAAGTTAGAACATAATCCTGTTAGATACACTATAATTATGAGATTCAGTGACAAGAGAAAATGCTGCAATTACTACAGTCACCTTCCATGACAAGACAGACATAATTACTATTCTTGCAACGATACCCACTCTGCTTTTGCTTTGTGTCTAAAATGAGCACATCCACAAACATCTCACTAACACCACTGTTGATCTCACAACATTGTTTTAGAAATAGTTAACAATACTTTCTGCCTCTTCAAAAAAGAGAGAAACAATAGTTGCTGCAAGTAATCGTCCATGAACTGACAAGTGTAAAAATCAGTGTTTCTTCTTAGGAAGGCAAATAAGAACAGCAACAGTTTTGATCCCACAAGATACCTCTAGTTATGCAATTTATTTATACCACTTGTGCATCCAAATTCATTCAAATGTCACTAACCTTTCTAAAACAGGCATCTCCCCCCCGCCCCAATATTTGGCACAGATGTATTACAACAACAAACAACAAAGTATATATATACTTCTTTTCAACAAAAAAGTTCACAAAGTGGTTTACAGAAAAAAATCAAATAACTAAATAGTATTGATATCTGAATCATATCTATTGATCTTCTGTCTTAGTACCACTGCTCTTTAATTACATCTTGTAGTAGACAGTACTGTGTTATTAAACTTATTACACCTATACTTTGATTTTCCTCTAAAGTGGTTCAGAATAAATATGTTTCCTAAGTGACCTCCCATTTAAGCGGCATATAAAGCCAAACCTATTTCATTTTAACTGAACAGTATCATGTGCCTTGATACCATTCTTTCCCACAGAAGAGGTGGCTGTCAGGTCAACAAACTAAATATTCCCTTTAACCATTTCAACACAATTTGTTCATGAATTAATATTAGCCATTATTATTAATGTTAGCCTGCTTGCCATCTGACCTTACTGTCCTCTAAGCAGGTTTTGTCAACTACGGTGGCATTTCCAAGAGACATGGAAAGAACCTGTCAGGTTTTTGGCATCCCAGGCTTGAGATTGTTATTAGCCAGGATGTGGCAGGAGGTCCTGATATCTGGGCCTGGTGTGAAGCAATCAGCAAGGCAGCACTGCTGATGCAATCAACGGTGCCTGCTGCAGGTGGGACTCTGGGAAGATGTGTGCAGAGTCACGGAGGCTATGGTGGAGTGGTGCAATGCACCACTTGACAGCCAATCAGAGTGGGTCACAAGACTGTCTTGTGACTGTGAGGTCGCCCTACTCTGATTGGCTGGCCCCCGGTATATATTCTGGCATCTGGGTAATTCTCTACGAGTGGCTACATGGAAAAGCCTCCCATTTGGGTCACATGCACCCCTTTGGCTCGCAGGCCTTTGTTCATATCCCTGGGATTTTGAGAAAAAAGGGGAAGGAGAAAGCCAAGAAAATGTTTTTCATTGGTTACCAGCCAAAGTGCAACTTTCTGCTATGCAGAGGGTTAGAAGCATCTGCTAAAAGATCAGTTTGTCACTGTGAGTGCTGAGGGCACTCAGCCAGAGAATGCAGGTGCTGATGAGTCTCCAGGGAAACCTGATAAGACAGGTCAGCCCAAGACAGAGGGAGAAGAGTTAACCCTAGAACTGCCAAAAACAGAAACACCTGAAAGGCAAAGCCCTGTGATCCCCAGGAGACCTGAAAGGGCTACAAAGGGCAAAGCTCCTGAGAGGTTTACGCCAAATGTTGTTGTGTGCAATGTAAGGGTTCCACAAAACTACAGAGAAGTGTTGAGACTGGCCCCTGCAGAACAAGCTAAGTGGAAGGCAGCAATGAGAAAGGAGCTTCAGAGCATGGAGGACTTGGGGGTGTCCTCCAGAGTCCCAGTGCCCAAAGATGGGCATGTGATAGATTCACCGTGGGTTTACAAGGTTAAACAACCAACCTCCGGAGAGCCGATTTTTAAGGCTAGGCTTTGTGCCAGAGGCTTTGCTCAGATTCCAGGACAGGACTACGATGAAATATTTGCCCCAACACTAAGGCCAGAGTGCCTGCCTTGCCTGGGCGGCATTTAACAGTTGCCAAATTCATCATCTTGACATTGAAACTGTGTTTCTTAATGCTCCACTGGATAAAACTATTTATATGCAAGAACCTCCAGGGAGCGGGAGCAACAAGCCCCAAATGGTGTGATGCCTGAAGAAAGCAATTTATGGTCTACACCAAGCTGCCACCAATGGTATCATTGGCTGGACACTGCCCTGTCCAAAATGGGTTTCAAAGCTGCCACAGACCCCTGCCTATACACCAAAGGGTCGGGTGACAATAAAATGTTGCTGTTGGTTTTTGTGAATGATCTCTGCATAAAATGCAAAGAGAAGGGGCGAATTGAGCAAACAATCAAAGAACTAAGAAAAGAGTTCAAATTGAGAGATCTGGGAAAAATCAAAAATTACCTGGGAGAGGAAGTAGTACGTTTACCAGGAGGGGGCTACAAACTGTTGCAAAAGGCGAAAATAGAGCAGCTGGTTCAGAGGTATAAAATGGAAGGCTGCAAGCCAGTAAAAGCCCTGATGGAACTCAGCTACCAGAAAGAGGGTGATGCTGAAAGCCCAGAATTCAGCAAGGAGATTTACAGATCCCTAATTGGGAGTCTACAGTATCTTGGAAATTGGGGTAGACCTGACATTTTGGCAGCATTGACTCAGAGGCATTGGCAAGCAGCCAAAAGGATACTGAGGTATTTAAAAGGGTCAATGGACCGGTGCCTTACTATAAAGCTGGAGAATGGTTTGAAGTTAACAGCCTACATGGATGCGGACTGGGCGTCCGGCATCACCACCAGGCAGTCCACATCTGGACTTGTCATTTGCCTGGGAGGTGTGGTCATAGGCTGGAGGTTGATAAGGCAAAAGTATGTGTCTCTCCTCTGCTGAGGCAGAGTATGGGGCCCTGTCACTGCTGTGTAGTGAATTAACATGGTACAAACAGCTGGTATGTGACATGGGGGTGGTGATGCAGGGACCCATTGTAGTTAATGAGGACAATGAGGCCTGTATCGCCATGGCGAAGTCCCAAAGGGCAAGGACCCGATCCAAACACACAGATATCAGATACCAGAACGTGAAACAGTGTATAACAGAGGGACTGACTGAACTTGTGTATTGCCCTACTGAACAGAATGTGGCTGATATCATGACAAAGCCACTAGGGGTGCTGAGACACTCGAAAATGGTCAACATGCTAAACATGTTAGATTGTGAGCCGCATCCTGGGTAAAACAATGGAGGGGTGTCAGGTTTTTGGCATCCCAGGCTTGAGATTGTTCTTAGCCAGGATGTGGCAAGAGGTTCTGATATCTGGGCCTGGTGTGAAGCAATCAGCAAGGCAGCACTGCTGATGCAATCAGCTGCACCTGTTGCAGGTGGGAGTCACGTGACTCTGGGAAGATGTGTGCAGAGTCACGGAGGCTATGGTGGAGTGGTGCAATGCACCACTGGACAGCCAATCAGAGTGTGTCACAAGACTGTCTTGTGACTGTGAGGCCGCCCTACTCTGATTGGCTGGCCCCGGTATATATGGGGCAAGCGCAGACACCAAGGTGTGGGTTGTTGTGGTGGAGTTTCTACATGCTGTGCTGCTGGTTTCTGTACTGATTTTGGACTGCC
The DNA here is from genome assembly GCF_035046505.1 of Tiliqua scincoides. Classification (NCBI taxonomy): domain Eukaryota; kingdom Metazoa; phylum Chordata; class Lepidosauria; order Squamata; family Scincidae; genus Tiliqua; species Tiliqua scincoides. The sequence continues at coordinate 229,661,194 of NC_089821.1, forward strand.
TTCTCGTGACTGTGACCTGCTGTATCCCTGACTTCTGGACCATTTGACTGACTACTCTTCTGCCTGCTCCTTTTACCAATACATGCTTCTGCAACAAACAAGCCTGTGTCTGCTTCTCTGGCTCTGTTTGGGATCGCCTGCTTCTTTTGCTATCTCCCTATGCTCCTGAGCCATTCTGCTATTGGGAAAGCAAGGCCTATCCTCCCCTGCTGACCTGACAGAACTGTTTGTCCTAAGGAGGTCCATTTTGGATAGGGGACCTCTTGAAATCACATTGCTGATCAAGGACCCAGGAAGAGCAACTATCCTTTAAAAAAGGATCAAGAATACCCTCAGAAACCTGAAGTAATTTTGTATCCCACCCATTCGTAGCTTTTGCAGAAATTGTCTTAAACACCTCCTTATTCTGAAAATGTATTGGGGAAGGATATATGCCTATGCTTGTGCGCGCGCACGTGAAAATATACATGTTCATGTGATTTTTGTGGAAAAGGCATGGTGCATGTAAGATTTTACATGGCCCTTAAGTCAATTTAAAACTGAATGTATGTCCAACTGCTACTTCACTTAGTGATTTGTTTAAACCGGGGTGTCCAAAGTTTTTGGCAGGAGGGTCACATCATCTCTCTGACACTGTGTCGGGGGAAAAAAAGAATTAATTTACATTTAAAATTTGAACACATTTACATAAGTATACATAATGAATATATTAAAGATGAACTTATATGAATAAATGAAGGTCTTGCAATAGTTCAAGGCCTATAAAAGGCCTTGCACAAAGCAAGGCTGGTCTTTCCTTTGCTGCTGCTACTGCATCACAGATGTGAAAGCAAGCAGTGGAGGAAGCCCTCATCCCACAGCTCAAGTGAGAGGTCAAACAGCCGCCCTCATGCTGAGAGCAGTTGCGTCGGGCCAGTGCGGGCTCCAACAAATCTCCAGAGGGCCAGAGGCTCATTGGAGACTGGGGTATCTCTGAGGGCTGCACTGAGAGGCCTCGAGGGCCACATGTGGCCCCAGGGCCGGGGTTTGAGCACCCCTGGTTTAAACTTTCAGCACATTCAATGCCAAATGTTTGGGGCAAGTAACAATATAGTAAAACCTCAAGTGCAGATCCCTCAAGTAAAAGCCTTGAGATTTTCAGCGACTATATGTTTATGAAGGCAATTTTGGAGCCTATTTCTGTCTTATACTTGAACTATTCCAGTTTGTTTCTAAAATGTAACAAATCTACAAGGGGAAAATCAGCAAATGTGGAGGGGTTTGTGTTTTTCTCCACTCCTGTTGGACAATCATTGATTCAACTTATGCAATTATTTAGTTTATTATTGCAAGCAAGGAGCCCTTTGTGTGCAAAACTGGACATCTAAAGAACCCTGCATCAAGGCTTTGGAAGGTCTTCAAACACCATTTTCTTCAATGTAGCTAAAGTAATTTGCACTCTGAAAAGGACACATCAAGTTTGACATTTAATAAGTCTACTGACTCCTGTGGGAATGGAAATAGCCTACCTCTTTCTTAACTTGAGAGGAGAGATGGTCTGTCTCAAAAGAGAAGGGGTTTTATCAGTTGAGAGAGGTGGCTATAACGTTTGTCAAGAAATAATTCAGGTGTAATCCCAAGGCGTCTCCAGTGAATGGTCAATTGATTTAAAAGCATGTGTGATATATCCTATAAATATGTCCTCATTTCAGCATTACCGGACCAAACATTTCTGTATCGTAAAAACATACATCATAAAGTTATCTGATATTTAAAACATAACTCTGATATTAAATTTACCTTTATCCTGTCCAGATATGCCTCCATTTTTAATTGTTCCACTGCTTTTCTTGCCTGAGATATACTTGTTGTACTGTTATTGGGCATTAGTTCCTTCATTCTGTTTTTCCTAGAAAATTCAAAATTAAAGCATTGGGAAAACTGTTTTTCAAAATGTAAATAAAATGTAAGCATGTCTTTACTTTCTAGCCACATTTTCTTCCTTTAACTATCTAGCTAAACAGACAACTGAACTGAGCATGTTCTTTGTAACAACTTGTTCCAGTAAAAAAGCATGTTCTATTACACTTCCAAAGCGTCAGAGCTTACCTCTACCACCTCTCTTCTTCAAAACCTTTTGGTTCATCCAGTATCCAGTTTGTCACCTTAGCAGCAATACGCCATGTTCATCTAAATATTTGTTAGTTACCACACTGCATTTGCACCTATGAGCTGCTGCCATTTCTGCATGCAAGAAGGAGCACAAGGTAGGTTGTATCTCAAAGTAAGAATGTTTTGACCTGTTATAATCCTGTATAGGCAATTGCTTACCCCCTGGGCAGCACTTGGTGCAAGTACACAGAGATCTTGGCAGGCTATCTTCTGAATTTGCCACCAGATTTCCAACTTGGAGCAGCACAATGCAATATCCATTTCCTTGAGCTCTGGCATACATGACCTAATCTCACCAGAAGCACATGCACTGCAGGTGCTACTTATTAATTAAAATATTTATAACCCCAATTTCTAACACACTAAAGGCAGCTTACAACAGTATAATAAAAACAACTGAAATATCCAGTCACTCACTGAGGCATTTGAGAGAGAGGGAGTCATCTCATGACTTTGTCTCTGCATTGGTCTTTCTGAGTCAAGTCTTTGATTAGGAACAGATTCTGTCATTTGCATCTCTGCTCCTTCTATTCAGAAGTACTAACCTTGGTTTTAGAGTCTTAGCGTTAATGCAGGCTAAGGCTGCAATCCTATATACCAGCCGTTTCCAAAGTGAGGGTCATGACAAGCAGATGTGCAGTGGGTTGCAGAGCGCAGACCTCCTACCCTCCCTTGTGCTGGTTTGGCTCCAAATAGGAGTCAGTCTGGAAACTGAGCTACTTACCGAAGCCTCCAGAGGCTTCTGCCAGACAGCAGACCCACACTATCGGCCTCCGTAGCCCTCAAAAAGGCCTGCAGAAGCTTCCGGGAGCAACTTGCAGTTTTCGGAAGCAAACCGGAAGTGGCTTCCTGAGGCTTCTGCAGGCCATTCTGAGGCCCATGGAGGTGGAAAGAGTGGGGCTGCAGCCCGACAGAGGCCTCCAGAAGTTCCAGTAAGTCATTCCGACACCACCAGAAGTGTTTCTACCCACCGTGGAGGATTAGGTGGGTCACAGTGCAAAGAGTTTGGGGACCACTGCTATATACACTCTCAAGACATGCATAGGATTGTGCTGTAAATTACACTGAATTAACTAGTTAACCAATTTGGATAAGCTTTTGTTCATTTTCATAGCACCTGAATTCTGGACCAGTGACATCACTAGGGTCGCATCATCTTGTGCAGGAAGCCAGCGTGTCACCCCTATTATGGATCCTCCCATGCAGTGGGCAGTGCAACAACCTAGATGGTTGGCACAGTGATGTACCATCACTCCACCCATGCTGGTTTTTTGGCCATACCTTTTGATAGAATAGAGATATTTCAAAGTTGTTTCTTTCATTACATTCTGCTGTAAATTACACATTGAATGGTATATAACATGATGGTATTATTCCTACAAACTGCAATTTTGGTCACTAGTGGCGTTCCACCCCCTCCCCCTCCCTGTATCCCCTTATTACTAACACTTTATTAGTTCCATGCTGTGTCATAATAACATCTCATTGGTTCTTTGAACAATCAATCTCATTGGCTCTTGGCACAGGGATGCAGAACTGTAAACTCACGGGGGGGGGGGGGAGAATTCTAAAATTATCACTCACGGGGGGAGGTCTAAAAGTGCCTGGGAACAATTTCTTTCTCTCCCTTCAGCTCCCCTTTGCCCCACAACAACCTCTTCCCAGGGGTCCCTTGACCCCTAAGAGAAGCTTTTCAGGAAACACAGGAAGCTGCTCTGGGGAAGTTTCCTTTAGAGGAACTCCCCCCCCCCACACACACACAGTACTTAAGAACTTACCCATTTTTCAGGAGAGATTTATCTTTCACATCACTAGGCCAATGGTGGTGAACCATGCTGAGCTTAGAATTTTATATACAGCTGGGGCCTCCATATCTGGCTCAACCTGAGTACCCCGGACCTGCACTGAGCCAGACTTGGCCTATTCTGAAACCTCCGTAGGCTTAAGCCTCTGCAGGCTTCAGAATGGCTATTATAGCCAAAAAATGCTACTTCTGGTTTCTCTTAGGAAACTGGAAGCAACATTTTTAAACCTTTTAAGGCATTCCTCAGGCCTCAGAATGCCTTCAAAGGCATAAAAATATTACTTTCGGAAGAAGCATTTTTTTATGCTGCCGTAACAGCCATTCTGAAGCCCACAAAGGCTGTTGGCAGACACATGCGGCCTCTGCGGGCTTCACAAAGCCCTTTGGAGGCAACCAGAGCACAGCTCCAGTCGCCTTCAGAGGGTTTAAAGTGCCAAAACCTTGGATTTGCTTATACAGGGTTTTCAGCATCTGCAGGGGATCCAAGAATGGAAATGCCCCACCAACAAATGCAACTCCAGTTCCTCCACAGAAGTGTTTTGTCTATCTATAAAATTTCAGAAGCCAAGGACAATTTTTTCATTGGTACTAAGAGCATTTCCGTCTTCTAAGGAGCTGTGCAGACAATATGCTCAGTGTTTCTTTGAATAATAAAGAGTAGGCACATATCTAAATGTGTGGTAGAAGCACAGAAACTGTGCACACTCTTTGCGCACACAAAGGAACTCCCAGACGCAACTGGAAGCATCTCTCCAGACCTCAGAACAACTCAAGACACAACCAGAAGACACCAGAAGGTCTCCATTGTCCAAACCTACAGATTCAATTATCTGTGTGTTTTGGTATCTGTGGGGGGTCCAGGAACAGATCCCCGCACAGATACCAAAGGCCAAACTGTAGTATGTCTGGGTATGTTCTGGGCACTGCATTTTATTGAAAAGCTGGCACTGGTCCAAAGGAGGGTAGCTAGGATGGCAAGGAGGTTGAAGACCATGTCCTATGAAGGCAAGTTGAAGGAACTGAGCATGTTTCATTTGGAGAAAAGTATAACAGTGACATAATTATCTATAAATATCTGAAGGACTGTCATGTGGAAGATGGAATGAATTTGTTCTTGGCTGCTCCAGAGGGTAAGATCAGGACAACTGGCCCTACAACAAGGGACACTTCATTTAAAATATTACAAAGACCTGCCTGCAGTATGATATGTTTTGGCACTGGAACAATCTGCCTTGGAATGGGGTAGACTCTCCATCACCAGAAATCTTTAAGTTGAAGCTAGAAAGGAGATGTTATATTTGTGGACAGCCTGCATTGGTAAGGGGTTGGACTAGAAGGTCTTGCAGATACCTTCTATGATTCTATAAACTGAACCCAACTCATTTGCTATCCCAGCCTCACAAGCAGAGGAGTTACAATAAGAACCATGATAAAAGTAGGAAGAGCTTTCACTCTATGGCAGTGGTTCCTGAACTGGGCACCATGGCAAACTTGGGGGTGAGGGTGGAATGTCCCTGGCGGCCTCTTATTATTGGCTGTCCTGGTCACCACCATCTTGAATGCACAATTCAAGATGGCAGCATATGGGAAATCCAGGCAAATGCGCCGCCAAGACAAGGCATCGTGATCACAGTAAATCTGATAACAGCCGTTCTATAGGAAAGTTCATTCACAGACGTTAGCTATCTTATTTTTTACCACATAAGGGTTCCTATATACTGGATGGCCTGGAGAAACTTCAAAGCCATATTGAGTTGGCATCCTTCAGTCTCGGAAGACTATGGTGTCACGCTCTGAATGGTGGTTCTGGAACAGAGTGTCCTCTCTAGTGCGCGAAGCCTGGGTAAATTAGGTATGGAGGATAGGCTGTTACCCATGCAGCAAATCCCCCCTCTCCACGTCGCTGAAATTGTCCAATGGAAAGGCAGAGGCCAATATGGTTGGTTCCAGCGGCGTCGCAGGAGTTGCCAGAACGTGACTGTGTTCAGCCACGAACTGCTTCAGGGACTCTGGCTCCGGATTTTGCCTCGAGGTTGACTCCTGAAGCCTTTTCCATAACTGGATGTAGCCACAAGGCAGTGGAGGTTTGGGATCAGAGTTTTCCTTCTCTCAGATGAGCTGCCTTCCCAGGCTGATGAGTCCCATCTACCCGGTGGCTGTTCAGTCACCTCTTACGACAAGTACAGCCAAACTGAGGGCCTATTCTTATCCCCAGCCCCCAGGGGATAAGCCATATGAACCTACCTGAACTTCAGAGGTCCTGCTCACAGTACCTCCATCTTTTGAAGTGAGGTGGGTAACAATGAGAAACAGGGCCTTCTAGGTTATAGTGCTTCACTGCTGAAAAACATTCCCACTATCAATTTGTCAGGATCTCTCACTGCTAACTTTTAAGAAGAATTTAAAAGTGCTGCTTTTCTCTCCTACCTTAGATATGATCTGATGCTGCTGCAATTGTGTTAACTTTTATCTACTGCTGCTTTTGTTTTTTTTCTGTGTGGTTTTATATTTTATATTTCTCAGCCAATAAGAAAGAGGATATGAATGTTTAAATAAATGACCAGTCAATACAAATGACCATCTTACCATATGAATTTTGCCACTCTGCCATTAGATAAGCAGACAAAAAAAAATCAGAATGAGGATTGGAATGCAGCAATTTCACTTCTTTCTCTGTGCAAGTTCTTTAAATAAAAGAGGAAACATGGGGCAAGCTGGGAATGATCCCAGGTCACAGAGCAAAGCGAGCAGCAAGTGTGGGTAGCTCCTCTTGCACAGACCATTTCTGACATATGGAACACTCAACATAGATCAACATAGTTGACATATGGAACACTCAACATAGTGTGTCCAGAATGGAGCCTTCAGGTAAGGTGGGAAGTGCTTGTACTGAATCTACTGCCAATCAATTTCAATTGGTGACCCCATGTCCTGCTAGTATTTTATAAACCTCTATTGTCAGTATTTAAATGAAAAAAAATTCCCATATGCTTTAGCCTTTCCTTGCAATGAACATATTCCAATCCCTTAATCCAGTCATTTTCAACCACTGTGCCACGGCACACTGGTGTGCCACGAGTGGTCCACAGGTGTGCCATAGGAATTTGGGGGAAGGTAATTTATTAATAGGGCCAACGGGAGATGCAAGCCCCCACTGGCAGCATGGTGTGCCTTGTCAATTGTCAAGAATTTGGTGGTGTGCCTTGACCATTTTAGTGCCTTGTCAGCGTGCTGTGAGATGTAAAAGGTTGAAAATCACTGCCTTAATCATTTTAGTTGCCATATTCTGCACCTTTTCCTGCCCTGTGATCATCTTTCTGATATGCAGCAGTCAGAACTGCACACTGTAGTCCAAATGTAGAAATCTATTTATGGAATGGTCTTATAATACAAACCATTTTATTTTCAGTCTTTTCCAGTTATTTCTAGCACAGAAACTGTTTTTTGCACCACTGCTACACACCAAGTTGCCATTTTCCACTATGACCCCTAAATATCCTTTCTGCTGAGAACAGTGTATTTAGACTGTGTCAGTACAAACCACAGATACTCCCCTATAAGGCAAGAAATTTCTGCCAATAAATCAAGTTTGGATAGTCTCATCTTATCTACAAGGTCACTCAGGGGTCATGGCACCAAGAGGACAATATAGAGATAGAGAGTTATTTGTCTCCAGGGCAACCAGGGCATTAGTCTCTGCAAGCTACAGCCAAAGTTAACCTTTTATGCTCTTCCTGAGGTTAAAAACCAAACCTAGGCTGAAAGCTTCCATTTAAATCAGGCAAGCCTTGTTCTCTTTAGCATACCCTTCTGCACCCTTGTTCCATTTTGCAAATGTTTGGCAGAGGTCTGGTTTTTTTAAACACCAGGATGTAATTCTCATTTCCATTTGAAACAAAGTCCAAGGCTACAATTCAGTCCTCCATTTCTTAAGAATAACACCCATGGAAAGCAATGGGTCTATGTCTATAAACAGGGTTGCAACTATGTGTAACTGCATGTGCTCATGCTCATTCCTTGTTGCTACTCTCTCTGCAGTGAACTGAATTGCACACCCCCAGTTATGTGTCATAAGTTGTAATGTGTGTTATTCGTAGAGCCTCTGGCTTTACATACCAGGCACCTTAAAAAAGGATTTGATTAATGGTTTTACTGGTATGTTGTTTACAATGCACTTACTCCAATAGTGTTTACAAAAAGGTTGTGAAGAGCAGAATTTAAAAAGTTAATGAATAAAAATGTATCTAATTAGAGACTGTGCAGTTCCTAGGTAACAATAACTGGTAGGTTATTTTTCAGGATATGACCTCAGGTAAAATCAGACAAAACTATAGTCAGACATCCCCTCTAAGTTTAACCCCCCACCCAATTTATCCAAGGGCCATAGAAAATTCCATGACTTTAGCTCAAATCCTGCCCTCAACTTATCTGTGAGATTGATTTATACTTGAGTGTCTTCGCGGTATATGTAAAGTTTAAGTTAAATCCTGACTGACGTGAGTGAAAGGAAGATAGCACAAGAGTACATTATTTTCCCTCCTCCTTTTCTTCCACTACCACAACCCCTGAGAAGTCACTCCTGAGAGTCAAGGGATCCTTTGAAAAATGTGGAATGGGGTTGGGGGCTGCAGGGGGGCACAAAATATCAAAATGAGACAGTTGCAATGTTTGCACATACGAAAAAGGTAAATTGACATGAGGAGACGGGTTATTTTACTGCCAAAAATCACCTTTTGGGGACAAAGGGGTCCTGAACACACAACATTAAACACAATGTAATAAGTAGCGTGGCCCTAACACGGGCTGCAATCCTATCCATATTTTCCTGGGAGTAAATTCCATTGACTATAATGGGACGTACTTCTGAATAGACATGCATAGGCTTGGGCTCACAGTCATTTATTGCATCTAGAAATATGTCTTTGTTACAGTCTGAGAGTACATTTAACCAGTCAACATAGGGTAGTTGTAGTCTCCATTGCATGGTACTTTACAATGTATGGTACTTTCTTTTGGCTGCCTCCCTGATTTCTTTCTCCATCTCACTGTCACCCTCAGAATTTTGGTACTAAGCTAAGTTTTTAATAAAGCAATTCTGTGATTGGAGTCAATGCCCTCCAAGACACATAGCAGCACCCCCCCCAACACACACTCTCTCTGTCCTTCCTTATGCTTTCTATAGCTCTCGTAGCCAGGAATAGCCATAACTAGAGGTGTTTGTTTCCAGTGAGTAAGACAGGATTATAGCCTAAGACTTACTGAACACAATGGGCTTACTTTCAAGTAAAACAAATAACACCATTTTCAAACACCTCTAGCCATTACCCGCTGATTCTCACTATTTTGCTAGGTCTCTGATATGCCTCCTGTATCTATGCCCTGTTTTAGTACCAATCAAGTTTCTCCCATCCTGTTCTTAAGTATTCAGGCACATAAACACTTACATATTATATCCCTCTCCAGGTGTCCTTTTTATGTGTAGTTATTATCTAGGATTTCCCCCCCCCCCTTTAAATTCATTTCTGTATTGCCCAATAAATGGACAGGTAGGTGGGCACGGTGAACGTTATTTTCTTTAATTTACTCAAAACACCTACCTCAAATATTAGATGTTACTTTTGCACTAAAGGGGGGGGGGAGAATGTTTAGTGGCACAAGCCAAAAATTCCAAATCCCAAAATTCTTACTTTGATAACAAAGTCAGGTCCATTCTTTCCACCCATTGCGATTATGCTTTCATGTCTATTCTGCCCTGCGTACCTTGCCAGGACTCTATAATATCTATGAAAATGCCAACTTCTGTTTGCATTCCAGCAATTACCAAAGGAAGTAGTAACAAACTGCCTCTTAAAAATATTAAAGCTCATTTGAACAAATCTTTCAAATTACAAGCCAAGCAACATCACTGTTCAATGTGAAGGTGTCCAGTATGAAGGTGAGCATCCGAACTCAACATACCTAAACAATTCTGAGAAACATATGGCAAAATTAGTCTGTTGTACATTTGACAACTTATGCCTTTGGTTTCTTCCACAGTCATCTCACTGAACTTATTCAGAAGAAGTAATGCATTTTACTTAAAAACCCTCTCCAACTAACATTACAATAGTATCTAGACCAGTGTTTCTCAAACTGTGGGTCAAGACCCACTAGGTGGGTCGTGAACAAATTTCAGGTGGGTCCCCATTCATTTCAATATTTTATTTTTAATATTTTAGACTTGATGCTACCATGGTATGTGACTGCATTTAGGGAAATGTTTCAGAACTGTATTTTTAACAAGTTACTATGTATTTGCTTTCAACAAGGATTATAAATGAGATTTACTCTTGGGTAAGTGTGGGTAGGATTGCAGCCTAGGATTGTTAAAAAAAATTTCTTACTTGATGATGTCACACTCAGTCATGACATCACTTCCGGTGGGTCCCAACAAATTATCATCCTAAAAAGAGGGTCCCAGTGCTAAATGTGTGGGAACCATTGATCTAGACTCAAAGAACCCTCCCCCTCCCCATCTAAGGAAACAGAGGATATTCTAGAAATACAGACTGGATCAACAGACTTTCTCTGTGGATCCTTAGGACCATACTAAGCGAGGTCTATGCTTTTGATTATTTTGCCCAATGAGGTCCATTCAAGTACCAATCACACTGGCACTTCTTACATGACCTTGGAACACCTCCCTAGTCCTTTCCTCCTAAAATCCGACAGTTGCTACACACAGGGCTTAATCCGAGTCAGGCTCAGCAGAATTCAGCCAAGGGCCTGTGAGGAACAGACAAGAACACCTCTGAGTAAATACAGAGTACATTTCCACAAGCCTCTGAGCGCAGGGGATGCCGCTTCTGAACCACAGGCATCCATCCCACCCCCGGCTTGGGGTAGGGAGATGTCCTACCAAGCCCTCTGGGCTGCTTGCAAGCAGGTGCCACATTTGATGCGAGATTATCAGAAGAGGACATGGAGGCGACGCTGTTCTCTCCAGGGAAGCATTCCACTGCTCCCACGACTCCAGAGTTGCGAAGCAGGTTGGAGCATCTGCGGGTAAGCCACTGCCCCCCAAAGCATCCCCGTCACGTATGAAAGGAGGGCGCGGGGCTAACAGACGTGTACGAACACGAAGGCTCTCCAAGGAGAAGGAGAGAGACTGTGTTTTGCTCACCCACGCGTTACAGGGAACCCAAGTAGTGCGAACTGGGTAGCAACGCATTCTGGGGAGGGAGGAAACCGATAGGAGTCCGAGCTTCCCCCCCGCAACTCCCTGAAGCCCACCCCGGGCTTGGAGGCACGACGCCCAGCTCAGCCCAAGCCAGCGCCGGCACGGAGCTTCCACTGATGGAGACGCGTCCCTGCTGTTTGCGCCAAAACTCACCCCTGCAGGCAGAAGAGGCGGCTCCAGAGGCTCCGCAGCAGCAGCAGCAGCCACGCTCACGCCCCGGCTGCAGCCCGGACCGTGCTGAGGCGGCACATGCCTGAGCCCTGGCAACACGAGGGACAAGGCGGCTGGAGAGCACCGGCAAGGCGCGCTCGCCACACCCCGTCCCCTGGACGCGTCCCGCTCCGAGGAGGCGCCTGGGACCCTGGAGCTCGCAGCGAACCCAGCCCTGACTGCCACCAAGGCGGCGGCGGCTGCTGCTGCACCTGCAGCTCGCGCCAATGTTGGGGGGCGCGCGCACTCTTACGCTCTCCAAGGGAGGGGAATTCCAGCTTGTGACGTCAATGGAGGCGAAAGCGCGCGCCTCCAGTCCTCGCGCTCCTCCTGCTGCGGAGGGGAGCAGGGGGAGGTTTTTATTGCCTGCTATTTGTTTTAAGTGGGGCCGCTCAGTGCAGATGTTGCCTGTCCTCAAAAACCACTGCTCAGCTCAGAACAGCATGCATCTGCATTTACCACACCTTCTCCAAGATGATGGTAAGGACAGGTCTCCCTCCCAAGCTCCTGCCTGTCTGAGTGGCTTGGAGCACCAATTCCTCCTGCCTGTCTGAGTGGCTTGGAGCACCAATTCAGCCCCTGAAGGCTGCTCACCATCATCATCAGTCCACGTTTGCACAACAGGGATTTAATGTGTACACCTGGGGGCTGGGCAGAAATGGGTTAATTTGAGAAAAGCAACTGCAGCTGGGTGGAATTCATTTCACATTTCTGAATAGAAAGACTTGCCCACGCTATGTCACCAACACATTGAGATGGGATTAATAAGGAAAGGTCATCCACTCTCCATATGCAATTTAACATGACAAGTGAGGGGTGAGTAAGAGCTGCTTCACAAGTACAGGGGGGGAAAAAATATAACGTTTGCCATGGTGCCACAGATGGTTCCCACAGCAAGCACAAAGAAAGTGAAGGATAGGGGAATGTTCCTCAACACTACACCAAGCAGAGAGCCTGGCCCAGCACATGTTTACAGTAAGGTGGCTCAGCTTCACACTTTCTACAGAAAGAAAACTGCATGTGACTGCAGCAAACACAGTTACCTCAGGTTTCACATGCTTAAGCTTTTTCTGCCACATTGGGTTCCTTTTACATGTATGCAATGTTGGGCAGAAGTGGCTTAATTGCAATTGAACCCATAAAGAGGGTCATGTGTCACTTTGCAAACCTCTGCAGCTTAAGTATATGGCTACAGGGAAGAAGGACTGCTGTGAGGACAATTTCCGATGGGCAAAAGGAGGCTTTGACAAAACAGCCCATCAGATCTATCAAACGCACATTAACATTATAGTAGAGCTTGTTAAACATCAGTCGCTACACTATTCCATTGCTGATCATTTATATTATTCTTTACAGTGTGATACTGACACTAGCAAAGAAACTATGAGGTTACTGCCTTAAAAGGTAGCCTGAAATGCAAGAGGCAGCATGAAACCAAGCAATGGCAGAATTTGAATGTTAAGGAGAGCACAGCAAGACTCTGGGATACAATCTAAAATGAAGTTATCTGGGGTTAGACCTACTGAAGTGAATAGAAATGGCATAGGAGCAGTAGGCTGTGCTCCACCTTAGTGGCAGCTGCTATTTCAGTTTTGCACCTCCAGCACCAAGATGTGTTGGGCTCCAGCAGCTGGGAACAGCACATTATAAGCACAGGACATTATACAGTTCTAAGCCCTCTACCTGCCAAGTGCTCTTTCAAGCATATAACCTCAGCCACAGAAGATACAAAATGACCACTGCCTTTAAAAGTATTCTATTATACTTGAAATGTTTAAGCAGTAGCGCTTTTCCTTAAGTCAATAAACATTTTCATAGCACTTTTTGAAGATTTGTCTCAATTGTGGGATTGTTATCAATCCTGTCTTTTTTCTTCTTATACAGTATTGTTTAATAGCCCAGTGACACTTGGCACACTCTTGTCCAGGTCATTTTTCCAGGTAACCCAATCAAGTCTCCTTGCCCCTGACTCTAATCCAGATAGCTTTGAAGTATTTGTTACTATTAAACCATAACTCTTTCTCCAAAGTTACCCTCCCCCCCACAGATACATTCAGGGTGAATCTCTTACATTGGTAGAGATTACAGAATTTACAGCACAACACATTTACTCAGAAGTAAGTCTCGCCATATTCAATAGGATTTACTTCCATTTAATTGTGTATAGGACTGCAACTTACATGTCTCATTTTGAAAGTCAGGATTCTAGAACTTGGCAGAAGGGTTTATTGCAGACTGGTAAGCTTAACAGAAAAAAAAATCCAGAAATATTCTCTAATTGGTACGGTTAGTTGGGTCACCTTATGTCAGGCATAATTCAGTGAAAAAGCCCATGTTATATGTGCAAAGGCAAGTTAGCAGTGTGAGAAACACTACTGGGAGAAAGTACCACTTTATTTCTACAGCAGTATTTCTCACACTGTGGCTTGGGACCCACCTGGTGGATCACAGTCCCATTTCTAGTGGGTCCCACAGAGCCTCCAATGAAAACATTGATGACAGAAAGATCAGATATCAATGGTTCTCAAACTGTGGGTCCATGGCTCACCAGTGGGTCAATTTTGGGTGGTTCACAAAATTGACAGAGTAGATTAAGCTATGTGCATCAAGGGTTAAACAACCAGCTACTCCCCCCCCCCCAGCAACCATTATAGTCACAGAGGCTTAAGTGAAGTGAAACTTTTTTTTAGGTGGGACCCAAAAGTTTGAGAACCAAAGAGATAATTATTTTCTCAAGCCCTGAGGCTATTCAAAAATCAGATAGCTGTTAACTGCCCTGCAAATAGCTGAACTGCAGTTTACAAGATCACTGCTATTTGAAATGTGGAGGGGAGAAGTGCTGAACTAGAATGTTACAAAATGGGAAGAGCAGAGGCTGACAACCTCAAGTAAAAGGGGATAGCATTTGGCATGCCAGCTCAGGTGACGAGGTTAGGTGCCAGCCCTGCCAAAACCTTTCACTAAGTCAGACCATGGTTCACCTAGTATTGACCTAGGTGGACCATGCAAAAGGCAGTTCCATAGGTTCAAACCTTTTTTAAAGAGCAGGTCACTTCTGGATGTACAGTGGGCCTGCCCTAGCTGTGGGCTTCGCACCCACTGATTTGACGTGCTGTGAATCAAAAATTACTGTATTCAGGGGAAAAAATATTCCTCCAACTCCACCTGCTGCAGTCTTTGCTTTCTGTTTACAAGTTTACAGAGTTGGAGGAATAATTTTTTTGAATAATATTTTTCTATTTGCTGGGTCATGCCCTGATGAAACTCACCAGCTTCCAGCTGAATTGGAGTGACTGCCACCATCACTATTCCCCCCCCCCCACTGCTAATAAAAATATTCATAAGGAAGAACACCAATTCACTACTGTGTAAGTTTCTCTTAACTTTTTCATTTTGGGATGGGATGGAAATGGGATGGCATTTCCATCCCATCCCCTCCACCCCATCTTACAGAACAACAGTATACTATCTGGTGGTGCATCAAATAATTACTAAAATGAAAACCCAAAAGGGAGATGATACTTCATAGCATGTATTAACAAACCCAGTCAATTTCTTTAAAAAGGGCAATAATCTGACATGGTATTATATTGGCATTTGTTATTGTCCTGCTTATCTTCAAGCACTTTTTCATATTTATTCTATTTTTTTTCCTGACACTAAAACTAAGCTAATAAGCCTATAGTTTCCTAGATAGAGGCATTACTTTTACATGGTATACAGTCTAGATAATAATCTTGATCCCAGAAGAGCAAAATGTATATCAAAAGGATACTTACCACAATTTTTTCAGTGGTGGATGGTGGGGGGGAATGATAGATTCAGGCTGCCTTTTACCCTAAGTCTACCATCACTTCCCTCCAGCCCATTGCAGATGGAGACACATCAGTATACTTGATTCAGTGAACAGGATGATGATCCACCTCCATATTTTCAAATGTCCCCTTACCTTGAGGAGGCCTCTGTGATTGCCCCTCCATCACAGGATGCAGTGCATGCCCCATTGGCACAGCTGCACTGGCAGTAGAAAATTAGATAGGATTGGGCCCCTAATGCCTAATAAACGTTTTTGAAATTAAAATTGAATTGAGGCAAGGGACATTTTGGAGGGGGTACTTGCATTCTAGGGAAGGAAGAAGTGGTGAGTCAGGAGTGTCGTTGGGCAGGAGACCCAGTTGGGCTGTCCCTAAGCAAACGTGTATAGAATTGTGCTGCATGTCAACCGATTAAATTTACACTAACAGTTCTGAAGCAAAAAGCATTCTTTGTTTTAAGAGGATGTGTTTTAGCATGCATCATCTTAGAAGAAGCATCCTCTAATGCATGTAACATAGAAGGGAGAATGCCTAGTGTAAGCTGCATTTGGACACTGCATTTCTTTAAATAGATATTTTTATTCATACATTAAAAAATCTAAAGCCCTGCAGCTCAGTCAATCAGGGCAACTTTTAGTTGATTTAAAAATTAGATAATCAACTGATTGATTAAAAGCTGCTACTCTAATTAAAAGCACATTTGGTTTCTTATTTTAAAAGAAGCACAATCAATTGTAAAAAGATTATAGAACTACTGTAGGGGAAGTGGGATTTTGACATTGCAGCTTCTGGCCAATCAGCTGTGTACAAATTTCTTAACCTGCAGAATTGGTTTTTTCCCCCAAGTTCAGTCCAAAACGGAATAAGGTTATATATATATATAAGAATATATATATATAGGTTATGGGGTATGTTCTTCCAAATTGCACTGTATATGTTTCCACATACCCTAAATTTTGCATACTCCTAACAGTGATACTCCTAACTCCGGTGCAACAAAAGCTAATATATATTTTGCATTTAATTTTTCTTCAATTTTTCTATCAGTAGCTTTGCTGAAACAGGTATTCAAAACTAAGACAATAGCTTCTACGTATCACGTGAAGACCAAGGATATTTATCTTGAGTCATTATAATACTATAAGAAACTGTGATTCAGAGCTTTTTACTGTGCATCTTTGGAAGTGTAAATTATTTTTAAATGTGCAACCATCCACACATTTTTATTTTAAACACATTCTCAGTAGTGATTATCTGTAAATCTTTTTTGGTTGAAGTCACTCGTGCTATAAAAAGATGAAACATTTTAGAAGTGTCAGTCTGAAAGCATTTTTATTTTTAACTAGTGTTATCAAAAAGTCTTGCAAGCAACTGTTTATGCCAAGTTCTAGCCCAGCAATTTAAGATTTCTTAATTTTACTTTTGCTTTTATTTTGAGAGTCTATGATTTAGGCAAAGGGAAATTAACCTGGGCACAACTGATAAACCACATGCCAAACCAAGTCTCTTTCCAGAGCTGGTGCAAAACTAACATTCTTTGCGGGGCAAACATAAGGATGAGTTGTTCAGAGAGAGTTAGCTACCCCTTACACACCAGTACATACTAGGTAGTTTTGCCCCCATGCCCCCCTTTTAAGCAATATTGCTTTGGGAGGAGAAACCTGCACAGTGGAGAAATGATGGATTAAGATATGGTTCCATGCCCTCAGTTTCTCTGTGCATATATAAGACATCTAGGTATGATGTTTTGGTTATGATCTGACAATCCCAGCACAGTATTAATTAGTTACAGGAGACACATTTCCAAATCAACTATAGAGATGCAAAAGATGCTTGACAATTACAAAAATTAATCTTGTTGAATAATGGACTTCAGACAGTACGGATAGCTGACAGCCGTCCTTCTCTCACAGTTATCAAGAATTTCTCAAAAGTAAAAACTACTTATAGAACTAACAAGATTAATAGTTTTCCAGTTGTTTCTCTCTGACAGAATGTTTTTATGCATTGAACTGATCTTTAAAATGGCCCTGGAGCAAACATAGGCAAAATGAACTAAGATTATCTATATAAGTGGTGTGTGTTTCTGTGTGTGTATTGGATAAAGCAAGGCAGCTTCAAGAGGGGAACAATTTTCTCTTCAATACATGCCTAAGACATTATGTGTTGTGACTCTAAACAGTTTCTAGTTTTAATCTATATAAAATTAATGTATTGTTAGTTATATAAACAAATATTAACCAACAATATGAGAACACATATGATTTACAAGAATATTCAATATGATATGCATAACTCACTAGGTGTTTTTAAAATTTCCAGAACAAAGCCATAATGCCAGATAAATATCCTTCTGTTCAAAAAAGGCATATCTACATAAAAACACTGTGCTTTTATTAAAGTCAGGAATGTTGCATACTTAAGACTTACACTCCAATGTAGGAGTAATTAAAAATGTTCCCAAAACAATGGGGAAAAAGCAGGAGTTCATACGTCTTTTCCTAAGTTTTTTAGGTCATGGTAAACCCATGCACCGAAAAGCTCTTCTTCTTTCAAGTCTTACAAGTGGAAACCCAGAAGCTTTAATGGAACTTTATGCAGGACCATGGAGGATTGGGAATTCATGTGCATGTGTTCACATAGAAGTTTTTCCATACTTGGTGTGCTTTTGGATTTTAGATTAATTGGAAGATTTCCATATCTTAATGAAAGTTTTTTTTTAAAGTTGAAAGTTACACATCATCTATCATTTTATATTAGAATTATGGGGAGCTAGGAAGTGACTGCCTGTTTATAGTTAAACAGCTACAGTTCTTATGGTTCTCTTTTCAATTATTCACATTCAACTTGACATTGAAAGGAAAGGCCTAACCTAAAAAGGTAGAGTATATTTCCACAACTGAAAAGTGTGTGTGTGTGTGTGTGTGTGTGTGTGTGTGTGTGTGTGTGTGTTTAAAATTCTATAAGTTTACTCAGCAAAATAGCACAATATATATAAACCCTTTAAATAATGGAATTAATTTAATTTGTCATACAAGGCAGCCAGAAATATTCAGAATCCTATGTGCCATGGGTCTCCAAACTACAACCAAGAGCATATACAGCCTGCCACATGATTTTATCCAGCCCACAGCAACTTAAAATATTTTTTCCCAACCGCGTGTTGGGAAAGTTAACACGTGCAGTTCTGTCAGCCACACTCCTATCCCTATGGCCAGAGTGATGTCAGCCTGGCTAACCTAATTTCAGTCACCTTGGCCATATGGTTTAAGACACTCAAACCATATTTAATGTTAGTCTCACCCCTGTCAATAAAACAAGTCGAGTTTCTGCATGTTGACTTTTCAACACTACCATAAAACTATCGTGATGGTCATTTTAGTGTCAAAAATAGAGGTCAAAAATAGCGTCATTTTTGTACACATGTAAACAAATCATAACAATCCATGTTTTGGCAACAGATCAGGCAGAGATGGTGTGTCGTGCATCACTTATCTTTGCCTATATAAAGCTGAATTTTTTGGCCATAAAAATGTAAAATATATGACTGAAAAGTTTGGAGACCCCTCCTATTGGCTGTAAATTTTTAACCTGTACAAAAACTATTGTTAAAATCTGGGTTAGGCAAGTACAGTCGTGCATTGCTTAACGACAGGGATACGGATCAGCACCCTTGTTGTTAAGCCCTTGCCCTAATGAAGAGAATAAAAAGGAACAAACTGTGGCAAAAGAAATGTAAGAAGGTGATAGGGGAGGCCAAGCGAGACTATGAGGAACGCATGGCCGGCAACATTAAGGGGAATAATAAAAGCTTCTTCAAATATGTTAGAAGCAGGAAACCCGCCAGAGAAGCGGTTGGCCCTCTGGATGGTGAGGGAGGGAAAGGGGAGATAAAAGGAGACTTAGAGATGGCAGAGAAATTAAATGAGTTCTTTGCATCTGTCTTCACGGCAGAAGACCTCGGGCAGATACCGCTGCCCGAACGGCCCCTCCTAACCGTGGAGTTAAGTCAGATAGAGGTTAAAAGAGAAGATGTTTCAGACCTCATTGATAAATTAAAGATCAATAAGTCACCGGGCCCTGATGGCATCCACCCAAGGGTTATTAAGGAATTGAAGAATGAAGTTGCAGATCTCTTGACTAAGGTATGCAACTTGTCCCTCAAAACGGCCACGGTACCAGAAGATTGGAGGATAGCAAATGTCACGCCTATTTTTAAAAAGGGAAAGAGGGGGAACCCGGGAAACTATAGGCCGGTCAGCCTAACATCCATACCGGGTAAGATGGTGGAATGCCTCATCAAAGATAGAATCTCAAAACACATAGACGAACAGGCCTTGCTGAGGGAGAGTCAGCATGGCTTCTGTAAGGGTAAGTCTTGCCTCACAAACCTTATAGAATTCTTTGAAAAGGTCAGCAGGCATGTGGATGCGGGAGAACCCGTGGACATTATATATCTGGACTTTCAGAAGGCGTTTGACACGGCCCCTCACCAAAGGCTACTGAAAAAACTCCACAGTCAGGGAATTAGAGGACAGGTCCTCTCGTGGATTGAGAACTGGTTGGAGGCCAGGAAGCAGAGAGTGGGTGTCAATGGGCAATGCTTGGGATCATTAGGAAGGGTATTGAGAACAAAACGGTTAGTATTATAATGCCGTTGTACAAATCGATGGTAAGGCCACACCTGGAGTATTGTGTCCAGTTCTGGTCGCCGCATCTCAAAAAAGACATAGTGGAAATGGAAAAGGTGCAAAAGAGAGCGACTAAGATGATTACGGGGCTGGGGCACCTTCCTTATGAGGAAAGGCTACGGCGTTTGGGCCTCTTCAGCCTAGAAAAGAGACGCTTGAGGGGGGACATGATTGAGACATACAAAATTATGCAGGGGATGGACAGAGTGGATAGGGAGATGCTCTTTACACTCTCACATAATACCAGAACCAGGGGACATCCACTAAAATTGAGTGTTGGGCGGGTTAGGACAGACAAAAGAAAATATTTCTTTACTCAGTGTGTGGTCGGTCTGTGGAACTCCTTGCCACAGGATGTGGTGCTGGCGTCTAGCCTAGACGCCTTTAAAAGGGGATTGGACGAGTTTCTGGAGGAAAAATCCATTATGGGGTACAAGCCATGATGTGTATGCGCAACCTCCTGATTTTAGGAATGGGTTAAGTCAGAATGCCAGATGTAGGGGAGGGCACCAGGATGAGGTCTCTTGTTATCTGGTGTGCTCCCTGGGGCATTTGGTGGGCCGCTGTGAGATACAGGAAGCTGGACTAGATGGGCCTATGGCCTGATCCAGTGGGGCTGTTCTTATGTTCTTATGTTCTTATGATGTTAAAGCCTCTGAAGCTGAGGGGAGCTGTACTCCCCTGGTCTCCGGAGGCTTTTCTGAACCCCGCAGAGGCAGCATGCATCTACACGCTGCCTCTACGAGGCTCAGAATGCCCGTTTCGGGTGAGAAGGCTTGACTTCCAGTGTCCCGATGGAAACCGGGAGTGACTTTTTTTGCCTAATAAAGCATCCTCCAGGGGCTTCCCTGGGCCTCCTGGAAGTCATGTTTTTATGGCTGAAACAGTCATTCTGCACCTCACAGATGCGCGCTGCCTCTGAAGAGCTCAGAAAAGCCTTCAGAAATGAGGAGAGCAAGCTCCCCTTTGCTTAGGAAACTTGGGGGAGAGGAGGACAGGGACCAGTGGCAGCCATCCCATACGTGGGCTGTTGGTGGTTGGAACATCGCTAAACGATGTTCACCTATACATGGGCTCATGTTTTAAAAATATGCTGTTTTTCAATAGAATTATTTTTTTAACTTGTTTTTATTTCATATATGTATCTACATAGTACTAACTCAGAACTAACTTGCTCAAAATGTTAGTCATAGTCTTAATTCCTCTCTCATACAGTTTTCATAATACCCACATGAAAGATAGAAAACAATTATTTGTGCAAGAAACACCTACGGCATTAATTTGCTTCTTCAAAAAGTTATTTTGATTTCTCAGCTTTTAAACTGGCTGTGGCAATGGCTGCATTTATCCTAGAGCAGGGGTGCCCAAACCCCGGCCCTGGGGCCACTTGCGACCCTCAAGGACTCCCAATGCAGCCCTCAAGGAGCCCCCAGTCTCCAATGAGCCTCTGGCCCTCCGGAGATGTGCTGGAGCCCGCACTGGCCCAACGCAACTGCTCTCAGCGTGAGGGCGACTGTTTGACTTCTTGCATGAGTTGTGGGATGAGGGCTCCCTCCACTGCTTGCTGTTTCACATTTGTGATGCAGTAGCGGCAGCGAAGGAACGGCCAGTCTTGCTTTGTGCAAGGCCTTTTATAGGCCTTGAGCTATTGCAAGACCTTCATTCATTCATATAAGTTCATCTTTAATATACACATTTATGTAAACGTATGTAAATTTATTCAAATTTTTAAATATAAATTAATTCTTTTTTCCCCCGGCCCCCAACCCAGTGTCAGAGAGATGATGTGGCCCTCCTGCCAAAAACTTTGGACACCCCTGTCCTAGAGCATGGTGTACCACAGTCTACTAATAAGTTACACACAAACACCAACTTTTTAATAAACCTTTTAAGTATTTTAATGCTATTTTATTTTTTACAACACCAAAAGGAGCAAGATTACCACTAGTGCTTCAAGATTTACAACATATGGATCCATGAAATGATCTGTAAAAATATTTTTACATTATACACTGCAGCATTTAAACCTCTTGGTTAGTGCTTCTATCACTGTGCTGGTACCAAAGAAGGTAGACCAGAAGTTTCTCATAACCATGATATGATTTATAAATTTGGTGCATAAGCATGCACAGCAGCCTTTCACTGATGCATCTCTGGTCTACTCACTTGTTGAGGATGTGATGCATTTCAAAATCCAGTTAAACCAGAGAGGCCCTATAATCTACTCTGGATGGAAAGTGCTTCAAAAGTCAATCACAGCCAAGGAGCATGAGGAGTCATCAGCCAGCTGCATAGCTGCTAAGGAATGAGTAGAACATGGGGAGCTTCAAGCGTTGCTGGTCCTTCCGACACCAAGCAATGACTGTGCCTTCATTGTTTGCCGTGTACAAGTGATGGCCATCACAGGAAAATGTAAGGCTGTAAAGAATTTTTAAAAATCAAACTTGTCACACATCCTAAAATATAGAACTTTTTAAAAATATGGAGGCAGATATCTTAATCCAGTGGGCACATGGGGCAGAGGAACAAGATAAGATAAACCTGGGTCAGTTCAGAAATCATCTTGAATTTAGTGTAGAACCCAATGAATAAATACAAGGGAGGTCTGCACAAGATCCCCCCCTTCAGAATATGCCCATAGAAGATCTGGCACACATCAAACTTAATTCTCAGTCTTGCTATATTTTAATTTTAATTCTTTGGAATTTGTATGCAACCCAATATTCTTCCTCCCCCTTGTAACACGGTACATATTTAATCCAATTTTAAAGATGTTTTCAGTTGAGTGTCAATATTTACAACAAAACTAATTTCTCTCTCTCTTGCTCAAGAGAATGGAAGAAACCTATCCTCTGCTGCAACCATGTGAGCTTTCCATTCAAATATTACCAGTGTGGCATAGCTCAGTTAAACTGAAGCTGTAATGCTGTTATGAAGATGTAAGGTTCAGCCCTGTTCTGCTTTATGAAGAGATAAATCATAGTGTTGCCTTAGGCAAGAAGGAGGAGGCTGTTACTTCCAGATCTACGCAGCAGAAACATCAACCAAGTACTATAATAAGGAAGAGATTGCTTACTCTCATATAGGGTCAAGGTGTTAGGCAACAAACACTAATATAAAAATTACTTTAAGTGTTTCTACTGGATTATGAAATACAAAAACAGCAATCTAAGATATGTGCAAAAGAAACTCTAAGCAAAGAAGGTTAAAGATTGCAAGGTGTGCTGAAATATAATTCAAAAAAAGTAAAAGAACAGTTGCGATATACTACAAATGAAGAAATGCTTACCTCACAATAGGTTTATTTGATTTAGGAAAAGTAATTTCCCGTACAGGTTTCAAATCCCACGTGCTCCATAGTCTAAGAAAAAGATAAAGATATTTTGTTTTATTTAAAATACTTGTATTTCACCCTTCAGTTTAACATCCCCCAGGTGGTTCACATCACCACAAAACCAAATCAGTATAAACACAACAGACACAGATGAATGGATGTGATAAGACACAGCCCACAGACAGAAATAGCTGTCTAGAAACTTAGAGGCAGTAATGCAGAACTATCACGGATCACAGCACAGACATTCATTTTATTTCTATGCCCTTCTATGAGCTCTGGGAAAACTAGTGTTGCAGGTTTTTAGCTGTACCCTGGAAAAACCAAACCTAGCCCTTAAAAGTATGGCCTGTACTGCTCTGGGATGTGTGTTCTTATGTATACTTTATATAAGTATCCAAGAACCAGCTTGATGGATCAGACTAGAGGTCTATCTAGTTTAGATACTAAATACAGTGTTTAGATACTAGATACACTGTTTAGATCAGGGGTGCTCACACTTTTTTGGCTCGAGAGCTACTTTGAAACCCAGCAAGGTCCGGAGATCTACCAGAGTTTTTTTTACAATGTTCGCGCCATCATAACATATAACATTTATGTGTACAATGTATGTTGGTGTACCTTGAGCCCCACTGAGTATAACAGGACTTACTCCTGAGTAGACATGCCTAGGATTAGGCTGTGAGGCTGCAATCCTAGCCACACTTACCTGGGAGTAAGCCCCATTGAGTACAAATGGGCCTTACTTCCGGCGTTTCCTCCCAGAGGCACCTGAAGGGGGGGGTCAGCACTCCGTGATCTACTCATTTTGCCTTGCGATCTACCGGTAGATCGCGATCCACCTATTGAGCACCCCTGGTTTAGATACTAGATACACTATTACCAACAGTGGCCCACTGAGTGTGGCCAAGCAGTCCACAAGCAGGCCCACCCCACTGTTTGCCACCTCCCACAAGCAACTGATATCAAGAGGTTCTGTGTAGCTATCATGACTAATGGCCAATGACAGATGTGCCCTCTCAATGAATTTCTAAACCAGTGACCATCACGTTTCTTGTAGTAAATTGCTTAAGCTAACTATACCCTGTGTGACAAACTGCTCTTTTTCTCCTGTCATGATTCTTCCACCAAACTATGCAGATAAGGCCGAGTTCTGGCATTGTATGAGGGAGAAAAAAAAAACCCTCTTTCCATTTTTCTCTATGCCATGAACTATTTTATGAACCTCTATTATGTTTCCTCTTTACAGATACCATTTTTAAAAATTCAGTTTTTTTTGTACAGTGTGCAGTTCCTCTTTGCACAATTTGATGAAACGTGCCCTGATGTTTTTCTTTCAACAGCAAAAAGGCTTTTTCATTTGCAGCCACACTATCTCCCCCTGAAGCAAGAGCACTCTCTCCCCTTCATTACTCCTGTACAGTTATCAAGCTACAGAAGCAGGAAAGCTGTGGCAGTATGAGGGGAATTGATTCCATTGCTTCACAGAAAATTGTTGCTACACAACTTTACAAAGAAAATGTGTGCTGCACAGTTTCAAAAGGAATGCGCTGTAACATTCTTTTTTGTCAAGCAGCATATATACACACACACAATAACAAATGCATTTTTATATCCTCCCACCTTACAACTCCATTTTCTAGCCCTCCAGCAATCACATTGATGGAGACGCCTTCAGGCTGGTTAGAGAAAGCAACAGAGCATATAATTTCCCTGCAATGCACATGTCCCACAAGATCACCATTCACGGTCCAAAGTCTGAGATCACTGCCACCTCCAACTGCAACAAAAACACAACAGAACCTCTGCATTAGGAAGATCAGAATACAGCTAAGATGTAAACAATATATACTACCCAAGGAGCCACGCAGGTAAAAGGATAGAAAGAATGAAGAACTTTCATCAAATCATATACAATATAGGCACTGAATTAAAATTGTGTTTTCTGGTAGTAAAAATGCCAGGGCGGGACGGGACCACATGAAATAGAATCTACAACATAAAGGCTACAGTATTCTTATCAAGCAATGCAAAAGACTGAGGGTTCCAGAAGACTGTAAAGCTACCCCTAACTTGAGACATCTCAAATATTTTCAATGCTCCTAATTTCAAGAACTGCAAGATGTGTCAGCCTATTCTGCAATCAATCACCACTGAACCAGTCCACACTGCTGTTTCCTAGGGTATGCATAAGGAAAAGGAATCTGATTTTTTTGGGAAATGTCTTTTGGCTCAAATGTGAATGCAGGAAATTCTAGCCCAGTATAAACAGGGGACCCTCAAAAGGAGGACTTATCAAGCCACATTCCACAATCATACTTGAGTGCCAAGCAGAGGGAACCTCCTGTTATGCTTTCCTCAAAACATCCCAAAAAGATTATATAGCCTATCCAAATCTTATTCCGAAGTACACAGATTAACAATGTAAATTATTTTTATAATTTCACCAATTTAGAAGACCGAATTGAATCTCCATACCCAGAACAATACAACTCTGGTTATCAGATACTGGGAGCACACAGCAGAGAAGAGCTATCACCACCATGAATCAGTTGTGAATTTTCCAGATACGTGTGGTTGAAGACAGAGTGCAGAACTTGATTGATCTTTGGTCTGATACAGCAAAAGCAATTACATTTTTTGCAGATATTTTGCAGTAGCTCAGGAAATGAACCAGAAACAGGCTTCCGGGAGGCTTTTTCTGAGTTGGCTTATTTTGTTATTGCTCCTTAGGATTTTGTTGTAACTGCTATTGTTGTCTTATTGAATTTGTGCATTGTTTGGTAATTGTATCAATGGTACAATTGATTATTGTGTTTGTGCATTGTAATTGATATTGCAAGCCACCTTGAGTCTCACAAAAAGAGAAAGGTGAGGTAGAAATGTTACAATAATAGGTCAGGCAAAGGAATTATTTTCCATAGCTCATGTCTCCTTTCCATGAGTTAAGGAGGAAAACAAATAACGTAAAAGGAAAAAATAAGCATTTGCATCAGGTATGCAATTTTTTGTTCTTGTTATTTTAATAATCAAGTCTTCACAGGGCTCTGGACATGATTTATTGATCGGTGGGTTTTATGGCAGTGTTCTTTGTTGACTGCCATAAAAGTTGTCAGAACATCTAGAAAATCTAACCCCAGTACACATTTATCAAAGCAGTTGGAACTGCTGATTATTAAATATGAATCCCAAAAGGGGAAAGGAATGGGTTAAAACTGAAAACTAGCAAGCTAAGATAGCATCCCGCTGCCCATTCCCCCTTATTTACTTTTAAGTGCACCAATGATTGAAGTGCTTATCTTTAGTTCTGTGCTGAAGAACAAGTGAACAAAGGCATAACAGAACAAATGTTTTATTAATCTGTCTCTAGAGTTTTAGAGACCTGCTGATACATCATTTTAAGTCTCTAGAGATCTGCACTAACCTGCAAATAGATACAGATATTCCATGCTTTCTTCTAAATCTGTCTCCTTTAGGACCACAACCTATACTGCATATTTAATTTCTTTCAGGCACAGTGGAACATCACTGTTATCCATCTTTATTTTGCATCTGTAGTTAATGAACACTTTAAAACTGTTTCCATGCTGCCTATTATTTAGTATCAGGAGGCAAGAATGAGAGATAATTTTAACAAAAGTAATTCTGGCTTGTATCCACCCCTTAGGAATTTTTGAGATGCAGTATGTTGGATAACAAATCTGAAATCAGGGCCATAACTGCAGAGAAGTCAACTTCCTTAAGATGTAGTTACTGTTAAATGCTAGAGAGGTCACAATGGGAATGTACACATATGCGAGTGCTTACAATATTTCCCCCATTTCACCCATCAGCTTGCATAGTAAATATGACTGGGATCCAAAGGAATGCATGGTGTTCTTCAGGCACACAGTGGAGATTTGCTGACTCTCATTAGAACTGAGAGCCATCATCCCTTTAGAATGGTTTGCAATGCAACTTGGACATCCTGATACTTATGGAAAGCTGTAATGATCTATCTACATCTATGCATACCTTTATGAATACAGTGGGCCCTTGGTATTTGTGAGGGACCTGTTCCTAGACCCTCCCCCCCAAAGGATACCAATTTCCATGCATGTGGAAAGCCATTAAAGGACTTCCTGTTTGTGACTGGAAGTACCTTCTAGTCATGCACGGCCTCCCTGGAGGCCTCTGAAAGGCACTTCCGGTTTTGGCAAAATTCCAAAGTGCTTTTCAGAGGCCAGGGGAAGCTGCATGCAGCCTCCCCAATGCCTCAGAACACCCTGAATCCCTTCTGATGCAGGGT
Source organism: Tiliqua scincoides (assembly GCF_035046505.1). Lineage (NCBI taxonomy): Eukaryota > Metazoa > Chordata > Lepidosauria > Squamata > Scincidae > Tiliqua > Tiliqua scincoides. Next base: position 229,688,706 of record NC_089821.1, read on the forward strand.
CAGTACCTGCAACGTCTGTGGGTGCCAAACATGCAGCTGAGAAGAGTGGACTGTATACGGATAGTGTACTGGACAGGTTTGGGTCATTATAATGATCAGATCCTATCCTAGCCAATATAGTGATTAGAAGAGGGACGATGGAGTATTTGTAACACTAACGGTTTTGCAATTTTAAACATTTAGTCCAGTGGAGATCCAACTGAGATTCTAAAGCCTGCATATCCTGACACCATCAGAAGCTAGTTCAGTAAACAGGTATTGAATCCTACCCAATTCAACATACCTGAATCACAAATTGTTGCAATGTCACCTGTTGTTTCACTAGCAGACACTGCTGTTACAGGACTCTTGTGCCCAGCAAGACTTTGCACGTAGCAGAGCCTGTAACAATCAATTTAATGATACAAATATTAGCTTTCAACATTAATGGCAGTTCCTTTAACACACATATTGCCAGCTTCAATTTGAACAACAGATAATACAACACACAATGTGCCAGATGCTGTATAGGCGGGATAAGTAAATGCCTTAAGCATCTTCATCATACTTAAGATAAATGAATCACACAAAAACAATCCTAAATTATATTTTTCAATCTTTAAAATGCAGAAGTGAGAATTAGTTGAAATAGCAAAAAAAATTATCTAAATGTATTTGTACCTGTTCAAATCCCATATGATACAAGTTCCATCTTTGCTCACGCTTATCATTATGCTGTAGGGTTTACAAACAAACAAGCTGGTGATTTCTGCAGTATGGCCATACAGATGTACCTGAGACTCCATTTCTATCTCAGAAGGCTGAAAAGGAACAAAATTACAATAAAGTCCTACTAAGGAACGAAAGAGTGGATGATGGAGAGGGAATACAACTTACTGAAGTGTGAGGTATGAGGGTACCCTTGGAGATACAGGATTCATGTTTTACTAATTCTCACTTAAATCAACATGTGCCATTTGACAACTTCCATTCTATACCCATTTTAACTCCTAAACATTTAAGCAAGAGTTCAAATCACGAGCACTTGTAACAATTTTCTTCAAAATAAAAACCTCCTCCCAAATGAGTACATAGCTGACAAACACTTGGTCATATGGCATTAGCTATGAAAGCTAGTTTCTTCATCTCTCTCCCATAGTTATTAGGAACTGAGAGCAGATCTATACAGCTGGCTTGTTTGGCAACACACATTGTATTGCCCCAGCAGTGGCTGTCTGCTGGTGTTCTTTGGCATCTTTTTAGATTGTGAGCTCTTTCGGGACAGGGAGCCGTTACTTATTTGATTTTTTTCTATAAACCACTTTGTGAACTTTTCACTGAAAAGTGGTATATAAATACTGATACTAATGTTTCTTGAGTAAGTTCTAGGTGGATGTGCCATTTATGCTGCCATACCTAAGAATTGTATAGAGAAGAAAAGCTGCCCTTGATTTAGGTACGAAAAGCTGCCCTTGATGTGTATGCGCAACCTCCTGATTTTAGAAATGGGTTATGTCAGAATGCAGATGCAGGGGAGGGCACCAGGATGAGGTCTCTTGTTATCTGGTGTGCTCCCTGGGGCATTTGGTGGGCCACTGTGAGATACAGGAAGCTGGACTAGATGGGCCTATGGCCTGATCCAGTGGGGCTGTTCTTATGTTCTTATGTAGGTACAAACTTTATCCAATGCTACTATTTCATTTCAATGTTTCCTCTCAGTGATAGGTAGGACTTCAATGTTTCCTCTCTCAAAAGCCAGGGAGCTAATTAAGATGCAGAATCATCATAATAAAAAAGAAGACCAAGGTGACAGACAAAAACCAACAGTTTTCCCAGATATGCTAGTCACAGCAGTGTTTTGTTAGGATTCCAGAAATATGGTTTGCTAGACTTCAACAGAAATTTGACAGACAGACCTGAGTCTCTTTCAATCCTAAAGTTTTCTGTGCCAGTACATAAGTGATTGGGTATGTGAATTGTCTGTTGCACTGTGTCACAAATCACAGCTTTACATCAGCTCTTTAGAACCATTGCACTGTCAGTAGGGATAGAAACATCCATGCAAAGTGTTTAAAACTGCAGTGTAAGTAGTTCAAACATAAGGATGTACACTTAACTTTATACTTCCTATAATGCCTCAAATTGTTCCTCTAAACCTGTTCTCAGCTGGGAACAGAATCCACAACAGATGTGAACGTTATCATGCCATATGGCTTTGTCTTAAGCAGCTGACTAGACTGAGAAGCTGCACTACAGGCAGTCTGCAGTTTTTGGAAGTGCCAGAGCTATGGGGCTCCCATAAAGATGGTGCAATTCTACAGCAGCACACCTGAGCAGCAATGAGAGAAACGCTCACATTTATACAGAGCATATTTATAGATTGAATACAAGTCCAGATGGCAATCTTTTATTTTGAGCACTTTAAAGCATTATTTTTCTGGCAGTTTCAATAAAGAAAAAAAATCCAGACTTGGCAAATGTCTCCCCCAAAACAGCCCATCTAACACTCATATGTTTGCTATGCATGAAAAGAATAACTCTGTTTCTGTCCACACAACCCCTAGAAGTAAGAGTGCTCAAGGTTCAAATAAAAGGCCAAACCACAGAGTTGTGGCAATACTGTGAATGGACTGAACGACATTTCCATTTTTACTATAAAGCAGCCATGGTGGGGTGGGGGGGGGGAGGGAGGATGCTCCAAATTTGTTCAGAGTACCGGCATGTATGGGTGAGTTAACTCTTCCCCTCACAGTTTTCCTGATCTAGGTACATTCCTAAATGCTACTAACTGAAGCACAAAAAATTCAGATACCTGTATAAATACCAGGAAGTATTCTATCCCCTTCATCAAATTTGAAACTTCCCTACAGCTGCTTTGTAGTAAAAATGAAAGCATCAGAAATTTCAATCAATCACAATACTCCCCCCACATATGTAGTCTGACTGTAAACTTTCATTGAACAAACCCAGGAACATCAGAAGAATTTTTTGCAAGTCAAGCAATTATAAGAAAAACATTCAATGTTTTTAGAATGCAAAGTCCATTCAGAAATTCAACTTGATTAAAAAGTGGGGGGAGGGGGCAGGAAATCACACTAATAGAGGCTGCCTCTATAGGATTTGAAAAACAAAAATACAAAAGACTGGTTTAAGATACCTATCCTTTCTGACCAGCTCCACACAAGTACAGACATGCACATGCATAGAACATGTATATTCTGGCGACTTCCCATTTCATTGGGACTTTCCTCAATTGTATGGGAGAGTTTCACCTAATCACCCCTCTATGCATGCTACTAAACTTACTTTTAGCAGTGAACAAAAAGGGGCAACTTGGATGAACTGCCTGCCCCATGTGATTAGAAACACTCAAATGACAAAAGGTCAGGACACACGAATGCCATGAGCACTCACTTCTTTGAACATGTGGGGCTGGACCTGGACTAGAAGTATCCAACACAGCTGACCCCAAAGGGAAATCATTAAACAGCTACTATAGGCAGGTTTTTAAACAGATGGTTTCTCTCTTATTTACTTACCGTACTACTAGTGAACCTGTTCATGTATGCGGTGATGACTCCACACTTACTGCCTGTGAAAAGTTGACAGCTGTCTGGAACCCAGGCACAACTGGTTACCTTAGGATAAAAATTAAAATAGTATCCAATATTACTTTTTAGTCCTATTACATTTAATCTACTGTTTGGCTCAAAGAACTTTTAAGGAGGCTTATATGACACATTTTAAACAAACTTCTCTGTACATTTTTTTTAACTGTTTACTCAATTACTTGGGAATGCAATAGTTAAAGATCTCTTAACCACAGAGAAACCTACAAGTGGTTAATTAGGGTGGAAATTCTCCAAGCAAGCGATTCATGTGCACAGCAGGACTCCTTGCTTTCAAATTGGAAAGCATCTATCTTATGCAACATAGGAAGAAGTGTCAAATTTGAAAGGATGCCAGAACAAGCTTCCAGAGCAGTAAAGGCGAAGCTGCAGTCTGAACATGAAAATGGAAAGCCCATGTGTGCACAGCAGTACACATGTGTAACTACAGTAACAGAATCTGGGCCCATTAACTTAATTGTTCTGAATCTTTAATTCACAGTGAATTATTAACTAGTATTAGCATGGCAACAGTTGCCTTTTGGACCAATCGTTTTTTGACAGCCTTGCACAAGTGATTTGTGCTTCCCCTCACTTGATACTAGCAGAAAGACATCTACATCTGAGCTGGCAGCTTTGTTTGCATTTATATAATCAAGAGGCAGAAGGATCCAGGAAAATGGGACATTGATTAAGAAGTCTTGTAGCACCTAGCCCACTTCATTAGATACACTAGTATGTATGCATATTCACTGGTAAAGAGAAAACCTGAGAACAGTGGAGTCAAAAAGTCATGAAAAGATGCCCAGGCCCTTTGTTCTTGGTGCTTACAAATCTATGTGTATATATTTGCAAACTGAGGAAAATATTGGATGCACCTGACAAAGTGGGCTCTGGTCCATGAAAGCTTATACCGCAACCAGGCTAATAGTTCCTAAAATGCCAGAAAACTATTGCCTTTGCTGCAATAAACTAACATTTTCATATGCTTCAGTCATAATGTTTTTTAGAAGCATAGTTATTTGTAAGAGGAGTCAAAGTTTTACCTGGTGAAACGGCGAACTTTGTATAAAGTTAACTGGAGGTTCACTCTGCTTGCTTTTTAACCTTAAGATGTTGTCAGCATAACCCCAACTGAGAATGGCAGACCACTGGATATCTGTGCTGTGCATGCTTCTAACACCTGCAACAAACAGCAGCCAAGTTATTGGGATATATCCTAAAGTTTTGCAGAGCACAATTTGTTACGTTAGAATGGGGTGTCCAAACCCCGGCCCTTGAGGACTCCCAATCCAGCCCTCAGGGAACCCCCAGTCTCCAATGAGCCTCTGGCCCTCCATGGACTGATACAACTGCTCTCAGCATGACGACCAACTGTTCAACCTCTTACATGAGCTGTGGGAGGAGAGCTCCCTCCACTGCTTGCTGTTTCACATCTGTGATGCAGAAGTGGCAGCAAAGGAAGGCTGGCCCAGCTTTGTGCAAGGCTTTTTATAGGCCTTGGGCTATTGAAAGACCTTCATTCATTCATCAGTTCCATATATAATACATTCATTTATGTAAATTTATTCAAATTTGAAATGTAAATTAATTCTTTTTTTCCCCCCAGCCCCTGACACAGTGTCAGAGAGATGATGTGGCCCTCCTGCCAAAAAGTCTGAACACCCCTGCGTTAGAACCTTTTGCACCAAGCAAAAAGGGTTGTGCTCGCACCAGGCATTCTTCCTTACACAGAAAGAGTCCCTGCAAGAGTGCACTGCTCCTTCTACTTGAAGCAGCAACTTCAGCTGATGGAGCTGTGCTCTGCAAAACCTTAGGATACAACTGACTCATATTAAGTAGAAAGCTGTACTAACCTACAACAAAAGGCATATGTCATATTTTTGCATTTAGTTTTGAAAATTGTTGCTGAAATGTTTAAGCAATAAAGGTGTCTTTTATAAATCAATTTAAAGCATAAACTGTTTTTAATTTTAGTAATCTGGACAGTTTGTTTCCAGTGTATCCAGACTCAAACATCCAGTGTATCCATACACAAAACATCAAACTATCATAAAACAGAAACTTGCAAAATTATCAGATTGCTTAGCACTGCGACCCCCTACTCACCCACCCAGTTGTATGTCAATCTAGGACAAAATCATACATGGCCAGAGCTGTACGATTTCTATGGAGATTCCAAAACATGTAGAAATCTGAATGTATGCTATAACTTCCATAAAGACTGAAATAAGTTTTAACATCTGCATTATCACTTCATTTTGGATAGTTCTGTAGCTGTGATTAAAAATTGCTTCAACTCATATGGGAGCCACTTCACCCAAACTGCTTCCCACGCAGTTCTGCTCTCATGCAGTTTCAGATCTGAACAGCAATTAGGCCACTCAGGTAACACATCAATCACATCTCGTATTACATTATCTATAATATTCAGCTGATGAAGGCTAGACCACTGAACAGTTAAACAGAGGCCAACTTCATGATTTCTTTTTCCAGTGCTTCATGATCAAATTCAGCTCAGTTTTATTTTCACATACAATCAGATTATAAGAGAAATGCAAAAGGCAACACAGAAATCCACTGGAAGCACAAACTTCAGCGGGCAAGAGGTAATTTATCCAATTAAATTTCATCACAGCAATCCCAGCATTCCCATGACAAAGTTAGCATCCTTACCTTGTTCTTTGCTATATATCATCAGAAGGCAGAATTTTCGGGACAGACCACAAATTGCTCTCGTTGGCAGAGCTTGCAGGGAACCAAACCTTTCTCCATGCGGCTGGCTGAAGCAGACAACAGGATCTGGGGCACTGGGGGAACCTACATATTCCCCCCATTTTAAGCCTTTAATCCAAGGCAAAGGACTCTAGTACAAAGAAATAAAATGATTGTCAACAAATATGTATCTCAATATACTTAAGCCTTTTACATATGTTATTGAATGTTATTTGAAATAGATTAAATAGATATTTATCAGTAGATAAAGTTAACTTCAGTGATAGGTAGGACTTTAAAATATTAAAAGGTGAGAGTTTGAGAAGAAAAACACATAAGTGTAAGACAGTAAGAGTTTCCAAAAGCAGATCTGCAGCTCTGATTCCTATGCAGATGGTCAAACTGGGTAAGACTGGTACCATTCCAGCTGGCCTTGCCACCAATGTTCATGCAGCTTTTTCTGTGCAAAAGTCTTTGTATTTATAGACACAATTAAAGTCAGCTATGATACAAGTTCCATCTTTGCTCACGCTTATCATTATGCTGTAGGGTTTACAAACAAACAAGCTGGTGATTTCTGCAGTATGGCCATACAGATGTACCTGAGACTCCATTTCTATCTCAGAAGGCTGAAAAGGAACAAAATTACAATAAAGTCCTACTAAGGAACGAAAGAGTGGATGATGGAGAGGGAATACAACTTACTGAAGTGTGAGGTATGAGGGTACCCTTGGAGATACAGGATTCATGTTTTACTAATTCTCACTTAAATCAACATGTGCCATTTGACAACTTCCATTCTATACCCATTTTAACTCCTAAACATTTAAGCAAGAGTTCAAATCACGAGCACTTGTAACAATTTTCTTCAAAATAAAAACCTCCTCCCAAATGAGTACATAGCTGACAAACTTTGGCTAAAAGCAAATGAATGCAGTGCACACTTTAAAACAAAACAAAACATACAGACAGTCATACCAGAGTGAAAAGTTGTACTTAGGCTATGTTCATTTTTCAAACAGGAGGAAGTGAAGTTTCTAGCATGCCTCTAGAGTAGTTCATTTAAAAAATGACAAAATGGCATCCAACCTTGAGGAGCTACTAAAATCAAACACATGGAGGCTGCCACATCATTACCATAATGTATGGAGGCAGCCATGTTGCTACCCACAGAAATAAATGCATTGAGGTGGCTATCTTTTCTAGCTCTGAGCTCACAATTCAAATCGCATGGCAGTCATGCTAGAATCTGAAAGAAAGAACATTTATTTATTTGATTTGTAATCCACCTTTCTCCCTGGAGGGCACCCAAGAACATGACCTGAGCATGCTGGAAGGAGAAAGAAGAATAGCTCTCTAGTGCTAGAAGCTGAAAAACGAACACAGCCTAAAATGGAGTAGCCTCACAGTGACATACCGGATACACAATCTCTCTAGTATGTTCCCTTGTTTCTCTGAAAGCAAATTGCACCAACAATCCCATTGCAGCGGGGAGCTCTCCTTCCATAAGGAGTCTAGATCCGGGTCTGCTGACATGTGCAGTGTGGAAGAGCTGGCGAGGGGTTTGTCCATATGTTTTTATCATTGTTTCTAGGGCTCTTCTTTGAACTGGATCTTCAACAGCAGATACGTCCATTCCAAAGTATGTCTAAAATGTGAGCCAAACAAAGATCTATTAAAAAAAACAAAAGGATTTCTCACTGCATAGTCTGATGCACTTGTCCAATACCAAGATTTCAGACTGGAAAGTACTATTCGTACAAACAACCCTCTCTTTGTTTTCAATTTGGCCAAAGTAAAGTATACAGAACAAACAAAAGAAAGACAGTTCCAAAGCCTGGAAGAGAAACGAGCAAGGGGGAAATGCTTTTTCCAACCACTGTTTTCTGATCTTATTTGTAAATGGTCCATGACATCTCTCCTATTTGTTACTTCTACTGTCTGTAACTCTGAACAAATTAAAAACTACTGCCACAAAGAGAATGCTATTTCACCCATCTCCCCATTGTTATAGTATTTGCATTGTGGAACAACCATCTAACATTTAGCCATCATTTTAGAAAGAAACTGCTTTAAATCTGAATGTAAAATTTGATTACTGTAGATACTCGCCTATAAGGCGAAAAATTTCTTCCCAGAAATGAAGCCTGAATCATTGCCTTGCATTATCTCCGGGGCATGCAAGCAGTGAGGGTGGGGGGAGGTGAGTGAGCCAGCCAATCTCTATGTGGGATGAGAAAGAAAGTGATCTCTTCGGAGAGGAGGCGTTGTGCAGGCTGGGGCTGCTGCTGAGCATTCACAGCTGCCTGCTGGTGCGCTCCACGTGCTCCTTCAGGCTGTTGCCCAGCTGCAGGAGCCTGCAGGGCAGGGGCATCTGCCACTGCAGCCATCAGCAGCCCCCCCTCTCTCAGCACCAGTGTCCACGGAGGCATCAGACACCGAAGACAGAGTAGGAGCGCAGGAGACAATGAGCTGTGTGTGTGTGCGTGCATGTGCGGGAGGGGGGCGTCTGAGCGAGGGAGAAGCAGTCATTTGAAAGGGCTGAGTCCATCTCCTCTTTCCGTCTTGTTCCCCTTTCCCCCCCTTCCTACTGTATATAAACTTCAAGCACTCCCTTGGAAAGCCCAACTTGCTAACCCCCTTCTCATCTCCCCACAGATGAAGCTGGACAGGGTGAGGGAAGGGGGAAGAGTGATCTTTTTAAAAAAATTGAAGAGAGAGGCAGCCTGCAGAAGGCTGCACCTTGTTTCTCAACCCCTCTCCCCGTAATCATTCACCACTATGAAGTTGTGCTGGAGGGCGTTAACTTTTATAAAAGGATAAGAGCGTGTGTGTGTCAGAGAGAGAGAGAGAGAGAGAGAGAGAGAGCGAGAGAGAGAGCGAGCGCAAACGCACGCGCAATTAAGGCTACAATCCTATCCTCACTTTCATGGGAGTAAGCCCCATTGACTATTAAGGGACTTGCTTCTGAGTAGGCATGCGTAGGATTGGGCTCCCAGTCTATTCCCTCTTCTTGTTTTCTCTCCACCTCCCCCCCCCAACTGTATACAGTCACACTTCAATCTCTCCCTTCCAAAGCTTTTTGCAAACCTCCTTCCTAACCTCCTTTCCCCCCACCCTCACCAATGAAGCTGGACTGGAGGGGAAAAGTCCCTGCATTTGTGTATGTGGGGGAGCATCTGTGAAAGAGAGAGAAAAGCAGTCTCCCTGTGTGTGTGTTCTTTTCACTGGAAGAGTCCTGGAGACCTTACAAAGATGAAAAACACAGGAAAAGCAGAGAGTAGAATTTAAAGTAGAATTATTCTGCAGCAACAGGTATTTTAGCCAGAGATCTTAGCTGTATGCTGGCAGGAGCTCTGAAGCAACTGCTGCTTAAGAGAGCATGCTTGCTTCTGCAGTATCCCCAGGCAATCTGGCATTTATGCAGCAAAGTTTAGCTGCCTGAGATCCCATTGCAATGTACTTCGCCCATGCAGGAGCCACTGAAACCGTCTTGGGGGAGAAGTAAGGGATTAATTGCCATCCCTGAGGTCCCCACCCCCCACTTGGGGTTGTGTGTGAATAATCTTATTGGCTTGTTCTATTCTACTTCACACTTTGGCTTTTTACTAGTTGTGTTCTTGCAGCCTTGCTAGTTGTCTGTTGTTTATTATGATATGGATATTTTAAATTAAATTCTTGTATATGTGTTCCTAGAGGCTTTTGATGCTACATTAACCACTGGGGGTGCATGTGAATAATCTTATGCTTGAGAAATTATCTCTGAGTATTTTCTTGATCCTTACTAGTAATACATTAAATTTTGAAAGGGTCAGGAGAGAGAATAATTCCTTTAGGTGGAATAGGTGCTTTGATAGCTGCTAATTCTTGCCTTATTTCCAGTGGTCTTCCTTCACCTCATCCTCTTTCAATAGTCAAAAGTGTCAGAGCATGCTGAATTTCATAGCAAGAGATTGACAGTGTATTAATGCTTCTTAATAATATACTTGAATTAATTGTAGAATATACTATTTAATTTTTATTTCATTCTATGGGACGTGCCAAAAATTTATGGGCCCTGGGTGCCAAATGACCCTCACATGCCACTGAGTCAGACACCCCCCTAAGTTTAACCCCCGGCTTATCCAACGGTCACAGAAAATTCCATGATTTGTGGCTCAAAACCTGCCCTCAACTTATCTGTGGGGTCGACTTATACTTGAGTATCTGTAGTAGGTAATCTTGAAATCAGCAAAAGTGACACAACCTGACTTGCTGCAATTTTACTGCTGTCTGGGCTCTTAACTCCTGGTGGGTTGACATAATGAATTTTTCATTCATTAATTAATCATTGTAGTATTTCAATTGTATCAATTTAATACCCCAATCTGGAAATGCAGGACAAATATTTTAAATAAAGAAATTTGCATGTTCTTGGTTTTTCTGAGTAACTCAGATTCTACAGTGCAAATGACAGTGGACTAACACTGTAGTAACAGCCTCTGAAGAAGTCAATAGGGTCATGTATGAAATATCAATAGGGCATCAATCAAAATTGCACTCTAACCAATATTCTCCTGTGAGGCATCCTCATGCTGACTCATGCATGGACCTTTCCCACAGCCATGTGGTGTCACAACTCACTCCAATGCCGCTTCTAGGCATTCAGGAATAACATAATCATTGGACCTCTGGGTTGCAGAGGTCTGCGCTGTTCAGTGCTCAGCAGGGAGGTGCGCAGCCACTCAGCTGCGCACCTTAGAGAGAACAATGAGCAACTGAGGGCACAATCCTAACCGGGTCTACTCAGAAGTAAGTCCTATTGTGTTCAACGGGGCTAACTCTCAGAAAAGTGTGGTTAGGATTGCAGCCTCTCTTTATTCTAAGGTTCTTTAGATGGCAAAATATTTGAAAGAAAGTCACATAAAAACCTTTCTTTAACACAACCTCCCCCCCCCCCCAGTAATTCTGTATATAATTTATCCATGGACAAAATGACTCATGAAGAGGTACTTACAGCAGGATGAAAGACATTGATAGCTTGTACTGAAGCCTTGCCCTTTTGTTTATACCCAAACACTAAATCAATCCAGTGACAGATTGTCTGGGAAACATGATCAGACTCTAAAGCTTGACGGTGGATCAGGATAAATAGCCGGGGATCATTCCGAGCCCATGGTGGGAGGTTGACATTGTTCACTCTTTCCCCATTTTGACGCACCCCAAAATCAAATCCTATAAAAATAAACAGTGATTTATTTTAGTTGACTTTGGTTTGAATAGCCATTACGAGAACTGATTATCAGAGTAATGTATTGTATTTCCTCCTACCATCCCCCACTCCTAATTTTATCCTCACAAGAACCCTGTGGGGTAAGTCAGGCTGAGAATGTGACTGTACTCAGTGAGGGGAAAAATACCTAGAAACAGCTGATTCCAGGAGCCGAGGTTCAGCTCCACTTGCAGTTCCAAGTTTTTCCTGCAGCCGCTATGCTGCATTCTGCACAGAGGGTAGGGACCCTGCAACCCTCAAGGTGGCTGTTCAAAGTGCAGATTCAGTATTGAGGAGAAAGCAGTGAAGATGCCTTGTACTACTGCTACTTAGGATACTGCTCATTGCAGTCTATGTTCCTAGAACATCCTTCATTACATGAAAGATTTGGATGAATGATTTTTCAAATAAGAAAACCACTCTTTTACTAAGTTCAGAATGTAACGAACAAAAGTTTTCACCTAAGTCCTAGCTGCAGTTAAATTTAACACTTCAGGTATCAGTACCAAGATGGTAGGTAAATCAATACCCACTGAGCACTGTCCAAGGAAAGTTTAAATGTTAAAAACCTTATTTCTTCAGGAAAGGTTTCAAGGAAAGGCACACATTGTCTTGAAAGAAGAGAATTTTTCAACAAAAAATCTTTAAAAAACGTAAATTAGAATTTACAAGGGTAAACTCAATCACTGCAGGAGTTAATCCAGACAATGTTTTGTTTGCCTTTAAAAAAAAATAAAAATCCAGAGTTAGTTAACGGGCAGCCCAAACCTAACCTGAGCTGTATGCAGCGCAGGTTTGGGGTTGGCTGTGGTGCAACCCATGGCACGGGGAATCACTTCCCCTTACCTCATTTTGTGTGGCAGTGGCCGGAATGGGGCTACTTGGATCTACGCCACCTAAAAAGGTGTATACCAATGTGCACATATATACTGTACCTGCCTACTGAGGATTACAGTTGAAGACATCTGATGAAGTGGACTCTTACAAAGTAGGTTAATCCTTAAATGCCACAAAACTCTTTGTTGGTTCAAAAACACAGTGTTACCAATGTTCTTTTACTGCTTATTTAGTTTGCAAGCGTAAACATATATAATCTGTGAGACCAAAAATTCAGACTGTTTGTACTGCCCTCTCTGCAACAGTGTTGTTGTTTATTGTCTATGTCCACCTCTTCCAGATAAAAAAAATTAGCTTATTAATTGGAAATCAAATAAATATATAATGATTTTTTTTTACAGACTATTTCTCAATATACCTTCTCGATTAACCAAAAACTCAGGAAGATAGAAAAATTCTGGAATGAGCTCCTTTACATCTGTCATAGATTCATATGACGAAAGACGCCAGGTCGTGTTAGTAGAGTGGAAAGTTCTGTCTGGAATATCAAAACTCTGATCTACAAAATAAAGCAAATAAATTCAGTTACATCGCAAAGAGGAACATATGCTAATTACACAGTTGTACTTGTTCATCAGTTATAATACTATTATATACTATACTATATATACTATTATATAAAATAGACACACTTTATTCATATTAAACATACAGGCGTGCAACGCTTAACAACTTTCTGCTTAATGACGGACCGCAAATACAATGGTGATCAAAGCACAACAAAGACTCTTAATGAGACAGTCAGGACTCCCATAGCCTGCAGCAGAGTTTCCGTTTACACAACAAATTGGTTCTTAATGCAAAGGAGAGGCTATCTATCACCAGTAACCTGCGCAGCCAGGTTACATATCTAGCAAGGAGTGTCTCTTTACACAACAAAGGCAAGAGATTGGGCTGAATGTTCACTTAACAACCTGATCATATGACAAGAGAATGCACCCCCATTATTAAGTGGCACATACCTGTACATAATTTTATTCCTACACTGAACAAGTTCCACAGACCAACACAATGTTTCAGCTGCTTTTTCTGTATTTTATAGCTAGATAACCCATTATTCTTTTGTATGAAAGTTCATACACATACAGCTATATAATGAAAAATCAAAATCTTACCTTGATATGCTAAAAACATCTTTGTAAAAGGAGGCATTCTAACCAGAAAGTGAAGAACTGTTCCACTATTGGAGTAATGAGAGCCGTAGTGATAAGGCTGCACAGGTGGCATCGGATCATCTTCTCGAGCTCCTTTACGGTATTCTTCCTCTAGGTACTGTAATGGGAAAACACAGGTGAGTAAATTTCTATCCGAGATAGCACACTGATATTGCCCTTAATCAACAATGGATAACTGTTTAATTTTATCTCACCTAGTCCATAAACAGATTAAGAAAGCCAAGGCAAGACTCTACCTGGCTTTTTTTGATCTAAGAGCTGCGTTTGATTCCATTGATAGAGATCTTCTTTGGTCTAAATTAGCCAGCATGGGGGTTGATAAAAGACTATTGATGTTAATTAAGATCTTATACTCCAACACATCATGTAAAGTCAGATATACCAGGAGTGGTAGCCTCAACACACCCCATTGCTATAAACAAAGGGGTTAAGAACTATCTGGCTCCACTGCTGAACAAAATGCAGGGTTGGGAGGACTCATTTAAATTACAAACCCTTCTTTCTATAGAGGAAACTGACTCTCTTGACAAGGTTGCCAACTTTGTTTCTGGGATACTGGCAGGACGGAATTCTGGGTCTTCTGCTATATTATGGTGAATGGGGGGAGGGGTATTGGGTGATTATTATTGGTTTATTGTTTCTGTTTTTGTTGTTTTTGTGTGTGTGCGCGCGTTCTGGATGTTTGTTTGTTGCTCTGTATTTCCTTTATCCATGCCAATAAAGGCCTTATGTTTGTATATGATATTGCCCTTATTGATAACAAATGAGTCAATTCACCAAGTTGATTTTGATGAGTATCCGCCATGTCCTATTCAGGTGATGCTTCCTCCTAGGGTATATTTGTCATAAGATAAGAAGTGTAATCTCCCCCCTCCCCCCATCATTCTTATGAGAAAATACTGAGCAAGCTGGGAGGAAAACAACAACTAGCAGCAGCAGCAAATTGAAATTTTGAGTTTTTATTTTTTCTCCATCCACAATTCTTTTGGCACAAAATTGCTCCCCAAACTACTTCTCTACCTCCAGTATTGCCAGACACACCATACTGATTGGCTTTCACTTGTGTTATCTAAGCTACAGACCTGGGTCTCTTTTCAATGAACAGGTGATGATTATACAATATGTATAGTCCACGAAGCCTGTAGAAACTAGACAAATGAGTTTTATTAAAAGTAGTGAGAGAAGTGACTAATATAGGTGGGGCCTCAGTGCCCACAGAGAATCTATTTTCAGAACCCCTGCAGACACCAAAAACTGTGGATAAGCAAATTGTTATTTTCATCCCATTAAGCCCTCTGAAGGTGCCTGGAGCTGTGCTCTGGTCACCTCTGGGGAGCTTTCTAAAGCCTGCAGAGGCCGCTTGCGTCTGCCCACATCCCGAGGGCTTCAGAACACCTCTTAGAGGTGAAAAAAACATGACTTCCAGTTTTCAAAGGAAAACCAGAAGTGACTTTTTATGCTTTTAAAAGGCATTAGGAGGGCTAGGGAAGCCCCAGAGGCTCTGCAGGCTTCAGGAAACCCTCCAGAGGTGACCGGAGCACAGCTCTGGTTGCCTTCAGAGAGTTCAAACTGAGCTAAGTCTGGCTCAACACGGGTCTGGGGGACCCGTGTTGAGCCAAATCTGCTGACAGAAAATCTGAAGATAAGTAGGTTCAAACATGTAGTATCTTTTTAAGAACAATATGATCATGTAACACAAGTCTAGTCACCAAGTTTATCCCAACTTGGCTAAGGTGTTTTACCAAGTTGAGCAACCACAACCTCTTTACAGTTTACCTCATAATATTTAGTCCAACACAAAAGCAGCTCAGGACTGACTGGATCAAAGAACCTCAGAGAGGCTGGGAGGATGAATAGCAGCAGCTAAGAAAGGTATCCCTCACCACCCTTAAAGTATCTTTGAGGTTCATGGATAAGATACACGCAATTGCTTCTTAAAAGAAGCCAGCATGAATAAGAATGTTTGGTTACGAGTATTCTATTTTCCCATCACTCATTTTAAATCAGCAGCCAAAAAACATTTATAGGGTTGCAGAATATAAGCTGATCTTGCAAGAGTTAGATAGAACTTCGCTTCCTTACCAATTTGGCACTAAACAAGAAGGGCCAATATATTTTAATACCTTATAAGTATCCACATAACGATCTTCCTTTTCTTTTGATTGTACAGCTATTGGTTTGACCAAATTTCTGAAATTAGACAAATATTAGAGGCTTGTCATTTTCACAGACTATTGTTACTGTGAAGACGAATACAGATTAAATGGACAAGTTCTAATAAAAGTAAATAATCTTTACAGTTAAAGGACACTACTCATTACCTATAAACAGATGGATCATTTAGGTCCAGTGTTTCACTAGTATAGTCGGAAAGTATAAAGGGGAAAACTGGATACTGCATAAGATCGTTGAAGGAACGGCCAGCATGTTTGTTTAAATGAGTTAGGTATTCAAAATTAGTGATCTGTCCCGTATACCACAGGTGAGTTAATGCAGTAATGTTGCCATATTCCAATAGATTAGGAAGGCTGTTTGTTAGGATGTTGTGGTACACATCATCACGCACCTAAAAAGGATCAAAACAGGAAGCTTTTACCAAACCTCAAGTGATATAGTCTCTCAAAGCATGCTAAATTTTCCGCATTCTAAAAAAATTCATACATTTCAGGATTCTAGCCAGATTAACACAGGTATCTACATGCACCATTGATGTCTTGGTAAATATTAGTTTCACATGGGCACATGCAATTTTTCATGCCATTTTATATGATACCCTTCAAAGGATAGCAATCGTCTCAAGTAGTTATTCAATTCCTATATGGAGGATTGAAATGAATGTTTCATATGCTAATATGCCACTATAGCAATTTTAGTATGACATCATTACTGTCAGGGTTGTGGGGGAAGATTCTCACAAGACAACGAATAGATATCCAACCTTCACTGCAAGTCAATTAAAATGAAACTGAATATCATTTCTGTCAAATTTTATTTACCTTCTACAGTAAAACTTCAAGTTTCAAAACTAATTATTTCTCCTCTTATTAGGAATCAAACTAATTGCAACAACAGACATTGTTGTGATTGAACACATGCCTGATAAAAAGAAATCAATCATTTTCAGTCATATGCTACTAATTTCCCCTTACTGAAAAACAAGCTCTTAAAAAAAAGCAATAAAAATAATCTTTAATTTTATTTTTATATGTTCTAAAGACATTTTAGGCAAAACTATTCTCACTTTTGCTATATACAGGTAGTCCCCTACATAAGTACAGTTTACATTCTGGAGGTCCATACTGAAGTTGAAACATTTTTATTTATGCAAAGTAAGAGAAATTGTGAACAATTTTCTGTAGTGGTTGAAAAACAGTACAAAAATATTTATTTCTACAAAATACATTATTATCTAAAAAAGATATAATGATTCACTCCCTAGAGAAAGTAACCCTGAAATGTACAAAATGGACCTTAGACCACCTTAGATTGGGGGGACTGCATTTGTACTAGTTGCACTTTACAACTTGCAGTTTACATTTTACAAGTTATAATTTGCATTTGTATTAGCTGGAGAGGAACACAAGTACAGTTCTATTAAATACTGAACTGGCTCTTCTTTATCCACCACTTTTGCATTTCCAAAATGCACCCTCTTTCATAGCCCCTAAATGAATGTCTTTCTCCCCCTCACAAACTAGCATTATTTTGACTGCACAGAAATGTTGGAGTGGACAGATTGCACCTGCATGAAAGCTCAACATGGCTGTCCTTAAGTAGGGACGTCTGTATGTTGGATCGCCTTAAGTCAGGATCCACCTGTACTCAAACCGTTGAATTTACCTTTGTGTTGTCAAAAGCTAAAAGTAAAGTTCTGCCATTGGTTAGAAATATTTCCACAGCATTGTCTCTTAATTGCCACCAACGCTTGTGAACTTCTTTGATTTCTTCATATGTCCAAGAAAATGATGCTGGTTCAGTTTCTCCATGAAAACTCTAAAGAAAATGCAGCATATTATGGTTATTATCCATTTTAAAAAGTTAAAAATTTAAAACACATTTCTTTGATGTGCTAGTAACACAGCACATATCTGTGGTGTGTTTAAATATCCAGATAGTTTTAGCCATACAGGTTGGCCCTCGCTATCTGCTGATTCAGTATTTGTGAATTTCATAATTCAAGAGTTCCAAACCTCCACGGGATGGCCTACCAGAATCTTCTGAAGGTGACCAGAGCAGGTCACCTCTGGAGGGTGTTTCGAGGCTTGCGCGCCCACCCACAGCCTTTGCAGGCCTCAGAAAACCCATTTAGGGCAAAAAAAATGCCATTGCCGTTTTCCTGTGGCCCGCAGAAGCCATGGGTGGACAGATAAGGTTAGATTTTGAGGTTTCCAGGGGCTAAAAATCAGTGGATTCAACAATTCACAGATTTTGGTATCTGCAGTAGTTTCAGGAATAGAACCCTCTCAGATACTGAGTCAACCTGTATTTTTATTTTTTAAGGCTCATATTAGCCAAACAGCATTCAAAATTTCCAAAGACTTTAGAAACTGATTTCTGAATCAATTTATACATTGCAGTTCATGAAAACAAAACACTGACTAGAGGTTCTAGACCTTGAAAATAGAAACAAAAATCCACAAATACTTAAAATTGAATTTTCTTGGCTAGATTTGTGTTTTCAATATATTTTTGTACCCAAGAAGGCTACTTTTGAAATATTTACAAAGAAAAATTTGAATGTTCTTAATAAAAAATCACAACTCAAATTGATACATCTATATGCATGGATGTATGCATATAGATATGCATCTATCATACAGATAGACCTATCTATAGATCTATCATATAGATATGCATCTATACATGCATGGATGTATGCATACCATCAATATGCATGGATATCCCAGGACTAACATTATCAGATTACAGATTATCTCTGGAATTATTGAGTATAAACTGATTAGGAAAAAAAAATCCGGTTTAGAAAATATAGGATAAATTTGCAGTTTTACTTACCGAGTTTTCAACTGTATCAGAAGCATTATCTTCCACAAAATACATTCCACATTTGCCTGTACATAAGAATCGTTATGAAATATACAATTTTAGCCTAGTTTGTATTTAGCAAGTTTATTGTGCTAAGTATCAATACTGGAAGAACGTCCCTGCGGTCAGCAAATTGATAAGAAAATAGTCTTACCATCACAGCTGTTTGGACAAATACCCAAGCAGTACAGTGCTTACTCCATTTCCCCCTCCCTCAAGGTACAGAGATACTACAGGGCAACTGAGAATATGTTTTACAAGCAACGAGCAATCCTGGATAAGGGATCAGCCTCAGGTACCGTGGGTCCCAGTAAGACTAAAGTGGAACTTCCTGCCTGAAGTAACTCTCCTGGTACCTCTGCCTTTTTTTTTTTTTAAATGCACCAGGTCAAGACATTCCTGCTGTCTGACTTTTTAATGTCTCTTTATAACTTTAATTTTCAAAGCTAGTTTTTAGCTTCTGTGAATGGTTTTAGTTTTTTAAAAGCTCCTGCTTTTCCTGATCTTTTAATTGCAACAATTTTGTTTCTCATTGATTGTATTTTCATTTTAATGTTTTAATTTCACATTGGATGAATGCAGGCATAGAAATTTGTTTAATAAAATATGAAATTAGAGAAGCCCATGTAAGGAGTCACAAGCAAACAGAGAAATAAGGCAAGAGGAACAGAGTGGGGAGTTGGATGTTGAGGCTTATTACTACAGGGAAGGAAAAGAAAAAAAAGTAGAAGGCAGGGGAGAGTCAGATAGACAGTATTAGACAGATTACTAACCCAGAACAGAAGATTCCCAAGTTAAAGCAGGGTGTTGCTTCTGTCAAACTAATCTGAGTTACAAAGACCAGTGGCCTTTAAGCAAATTGTGCCATCTCCTTTGCTTACAGATTGCAATGACACATTCAAAGCGTAACCTTCAGAAATGTAGTTGACATACTGAGGGCCCAGTCCTATCCAACTTTTCAGCGCTGCTGCTGCTACAATGCAGCCCCAAGAGAAATAAATGTTCCCTTACCTTGAGGAGGTCTCCATGACTGCCCCTCCACTGCAATATGCAGCACACACTCAGCTGACAGGGCTGCATCAGCGATGGAAATGTGGATAGGATTGGGCCCCAAGAAAAATAGTCTTCTCTTGGAAGTTCTCTTTCCAACATTCTCCAGGGAATCAAAAAAATGTTTCACAGAACTACAACTGTATATAAAAAGCTACACAACAGCTGAACTGTGAGGTTTTGAAAATAATTTGCATTACCTAGGAGCAATTCACCAGGCGTCTCTCTAGATGGTGCCACATTGATGCATCTTCGATTCACTCTGCAAAGGTATAGAGCGAGTACCAAGCATTTGTTTTTATGGTCTCCTGGACTTGTTTAAGACTACTACTGACAAATACATGTCTAACAACATATTCCAAGATTTCAAATACGTTAGTAATGCATATTTTATTATATTCTCTAGTTTCATTTTGAGGGAAGTTGATATAATTAAGAACAGGAAGGTGGAAACATTTACGTTTTGTTTAAGTTATAAGACAGATTCTAGCAGAAATACTGTACCTACAGGAACAGTCTAGCAATGAAACAGATTGCCTAGGACAATGGTTCCCAAACTTCTCCTTGGAAGTTTGGGAAGCACTAAGTCTTTGCAGGGGCAGGGAGATGGCAGCGATGCGATCCCCAGGATCGCATAACTTATGGGGACAGGGGGAGGGGGTTCAACTTATCTTTCCTGGTACTGGCCTCTGGGGGATGAGCGAGCCCCAAAGATACCTCTGCAGGGGTCCCCAAGCCTTAGAAATGTTAAATACACCGATCAGAAACCACTTCTGGTTTCATGATCGAAAATCAGAAGCGATTTCCAATTGGTATTTTTAATGTTTCTAAGTCTTGGGAAGCTATGCAGAGGCACCTGCAGGGCTCTCCACACCCCTCCTCCTGGAGGCCAGAACAGGGGGATGTAAGCTGAAAAATCAGGGGGAGGTAAGTAGTGGTGTGATCATGGGGACTGCATTGCTGCCTTCTCCCTCCGCACCTTAAGGGGCCAGTAACAAGTACTTCCTAGGCTGGTGAGCCATGGCCCACGAGTTTGGGAACCATTGGCCTAGGGAGCTGTGGAACACCTTTTTCAGAGGTATTCAAAAGGAAATTGTTTAAGTATTTGTCAGATACTTGAGGGATAGCACATTCTGCTATAGCAGCCATTTTCAACCACTGTACTGTGGGAAGGGCCATACATTAGCAGGGTCATTGGGGTATGTGAGCCCCCCATCAGCAGTTTGGGGTGCCTTGTTAATTGTCAAAAAACTGATGGTGTGCCTTGACAATTTTATCACCTTCTCAGTGTGCCATATTATTAAAAAAAGTTGAAAGTCACTATGTTATAATATTCTCCTTGACTACTGATGCAGGGTCCATGACCCTGTAAATTCTAGATTTAATTTTTATTCAAACTTTGAGTACCTTAATGCTCAAGGTAGTAAAAGTCTGTACTGATAAAATAGAAGGGTTGGTTTAGAAAGCACTACAAACTCTTTCATACCTTCTCCTTTGTTATATTCCAGAGGTGTAGTTACGTTAGTTTTTTGTAGCAAACCAAACGTGTGTTATGGCGCCTTAAAACAACTGTGAGCAGAGTTCCACTTGTGGAGCAAGAATGTTCCATTTCCCCCTCTTGCTGAAGCCCCATGTAACTCTTAAAGTTAAGAGTTCAGAACACAGTGCAGAAAGTAGCACAAGTCACTGCCACTGGAGGGAAAAGTCAGCAGAAATCATGGCTTCCCCCACAGGTGCAAGTGGAAGTGCCTTTTGTTCACTCTGGGACTTCTTTCTATTCAGCTCTAAAAATTATTTGTGACAAATTTTTATAGACTAGTATCCACTTCTCAGTTACACGCTGACTACAATTGGAAGATTTAGATACAGATATTTGATATATAAATGTAGAGGAAGAAATGGTAAACACTGCCAACTGAAATGCAAGAGATACAGCCTGTGCTATTTTTAATACAAAAGTTGGAGGTACATAAGAAAAGCACAGTGACTATGCACAATAGCAGTAATTGGTGAGGAGAACACCGACTTTCTAACTTTGCTTTGCTATGGCCAGTCACTGCTGTTGTGAATAGTCACTGTGACTATTTGACCTTCACATAGAAATGCCACAGACTGTACTCTTTATTTAAACTTTGCGGCCTTCTGACCTCACTGCCTACCATTTTATATATGCACACATTTATAACTCCAGCTGAAGATAACACCTGTGCATCTGCTAAAGTGGGTTGTAAGCTATGAAAACCTATGCCAGAATAAAGTAGTCATTCCTCAAGGTGCCGAAAGTGTCTTCTGATGTTTGCTTTGGTTCATATATTCAAAGCAATCTACAGCATATATTCTACTTGGCAAAAGGAAAAAAGGCAAGCAAATAGATTTCTGGATACATGGAAAGGATTCTTATCTGCCATGGGCAAACAGGTAAATTGCTATTTTCAAGCCTGTATTATGTTAATGCTTCCTTAAATATAGCTCCCATGTCACTTTTACTTGTTTTCCCACAAGCCCAAAAATCAAATGGGATTTAAATGTTTAATGTTTCATACAGACTAACCTTATATGCTCACTGGCTGCTTTGTCTTTTACAGTGGAAGAGTGAGATGAATGTGTTTTGTCTTCAAACAGATAAGCCAGAGGGGGTTTAATAACCTCTATTAAAGAAAAAA
This sequence comes from Tiliqua scincoides, assembly GCF_035046505.1. Classification (NCBI taxonomy): domain Eukaryota; kingdom Metazoa; phylum Chordata; class Lepidosauria; order Squamata; family Scincidae; genus Tiliqua; species Tiliqua scincoides. The sequence continues at coordinate 229,711,090 of NC_089821.1, forward strand.
ACACCATATTATTATATCTTCTTTTTAGAGAGCAACCGAATCCATAGAAGATATTTTTAAAAATTACCTTCTGGTTTCTGTCTGTCTTTGAGAAGGTATTTATTTGGAATAGTTAAGTAGCACCTCTGCAATCGGCGCCTTTCTCTGTTAGGACCTTCTGTTGGGTCCAGTTGCCAAGATGTTGGGTAGGAGGCAGGGTCATACCAGAGTGTTCTGAAAATAAAAACATTTTCCTAAGGTTCAGGCACTATCCTCACTGCTAGTTTAAGATCTTGATGTAACACACAGAAAGTCCAAAACTTCCTAATGTCTCTCTAGACCAGCCATTTTCAACCAATGTGCCGTGGCACACTGGTGTGCCACGAGTGGTCCACAGGTGTGCCATAGGAATTTGGGGGAAGGTCATTTATTAATAGGGCCAATGGGAGATGTGAGCCCCCACTGGCAGCATGGTGTGCCTTGTCAATCGTCAAAAACCTGGTGGTGCGCCTTGACCATTTTAGTGCCTTGTCAGCGTGCCATGAGATGAAAAAGGTTGAAAATCACTACTCTTGACCCAAGACATCAGTTCCAAACAGCCTTAAAATATTACCATGTAAGTGACAAATATAGTACTATACAGCACATACATAAACTAGACATGATGTGAAAAAAGCTATGAGGGGGTACAATCTGGATGAGGACCAGGGTGTACTGTAGACTGATGGGGAGGGAGGGAGGTGAATCCTTGCTCTATGCTGTAGACTCAGTGATAACCACCATGTCAAGCTACTCTCTTACAATAATCTTCCCAAAGCTGCTCCATAGGAGTTTCCCTCCAGGGAGGAACTAGGGGAAGATCTTCATCAGGACAGCGGCATTGGGGAAAAAAGTTAAACCCCATCATTTCCTCTGCCCTGAGTCCTGATCCAGACAGGGGGAAGAACCCTACCCATACAGCAGTCATTTTTAGAAAGTGGAAGGATGACTCTAAAGATCTACAATTTGTAAAGAAAACTGGAGTTGGAGATTGCAGTAATTTTCAAGCACTAGCAAATAAATCTAGTACAGTATTAAGTTGGAATGAGTAGTCTCCCACACATTTTTCAAACTTTGAACAGAGTTTGAATTCTGTTCAATCAACAATTATATACTGCATTTAAAGTGTTTTCTAGAATTATAGTAACTCTTATTAAAATCCCTTAAGTTTCAAAATATTTTACATTTGTAGCAGGTTCCTCTTATCTGAAAAGGAAAAAGGGTTGTGGATATCCACAAACACTTTTCAATTATACTGTGTCTCAAGCTCTCTGGGGCTGGTAGCTATCATACAATGCCATTCATGTGTATGGCTGTTTACAACAGGTGAGATGACATGTCCCCTGTCCCAAAGGGCTCACAATTTGACTTTACAGATACATAGTGATCAAGTCAAATAGCCTAAACTATCCTTTTTATATATTCAGCACAACAGAACATGTTCAGTTCTTCACAAATGTTATCTGGATGTATTTAAGCTTTTTTTGTTCTTTTGAAGCTTTAGGAGGCAAGAATAAAAATAGTAACTCATGTCTTGTGGGCAAGATCATGGCTGTGAAGTTGCTTACCTATCATGTGTAAGCTGCTGAATAAGCTCCTGCCAGTGTCTGCTGGCACTTAAGTCTGTTTTATACATTCTTCTGATGTGTTGCATCACCTTCTTTCTTTCTAATCCTTGCGAGAGACTCACAGCCTGGGTGATATCCCCGGCTATTTTAGAAATGTCCTTTGACTTTGCATCCAGACGCTGAAAAAGACTGAGTGGAGAAACCAAATTAAAAGAGTCTATAAAAGGTTCAAGAGTCCATTCCACAAGAATAAAACTGGTCTACAATAAATATACACAAATCCTGCCAGCAAAATGAACAACCCAAGGCTGAGATCCAAAAGTGTTTGCATGCACCCTGGTTTTTCTGCTGCTGCCACATTCCACTGTAGCTGCCAAAAGGAACCCAAAATGTTTCTCTGTTGGAGGATACCCTAGAACGTGATTCAAAATGGTGTGTAAGGACACAGATGGTAATGCAAAGTCATTCAATCCCTCCTTGGATGCATGAGAAAACATTTTCCACTCATGCACGAACGGACTTGGACCCATTATTTATTTATTTATTATATTTTTAACCCATCTTTCTCCCCAAAGGAACCTAAGGCGGCTTACAAAAATGCAGGTACAAAAAAGTGAAAATCACAGTTAAAAGCAATTTACTAGGCCCTAATAATCCATAAAATGTTAAAAATAAACTTAAAAACCAACCATAAAACATAGTTATAACAGAAGAGCAACACCTAAAAAGGACAAGCCTCTTAGAACTAGATGTTAATTAAAAAGGCCAAGAGTCAGAAGACTTGTCAGGAAAAAAAAAAAGTTTTCAGGCCTTGCCAGAAGGTCTGCAAGGAGGCAGCAGTTTAACTCGAAAGGGAGGGCATTCCAAAGAGTTAGTGCCACTACTGAAAAGGCCCAATTTCTGGTCACCGCCTGGTCCAGGCACTTGTAAAAACGCCTTTTCCAATGATCTGAGAAGATGAGCTGGATGGTACAGAAGTACAAGAACACTACAAGGCTATATTAAAATAGGATCCTTTTACAAAAGAAACCAGTAAAAAAGCTATGAAAATCGCTCTTTTAACACACAGGAAAACCAGTCCTGTAATACAGAGAGGCTACTCTCTGCCATTCTGGTCACTCTCTGCTATTTACTGCCCCCCCCATTCACCCCCCTTGCTGCAGGTTAGAGGAAAGTCTTCATTGGAGCTTACATGGTTGCCCTTTGGACCTCCTGGCCCCAGAACCTAGACTGCCTTGGCAGGGAGACAGTGATGGTCCCCTCTCGGGATAAGTTGATTCCCTTGGGGTAGCACATGAGAAATCTGTTTGCTCTCCTTGAGTCCAGTTTCTTCCTTCCTTCATTCCCAGAAAGTCTTTCGTGCCAGCTGGTTCTGTCTTTCCTATCTTTCTTCTAAGCTTCTTTCTTGCCCAAACCCTCCTTCTCCAGATTCCTTCTCCACACTTTCCAACTCGCCCCTCTGCCTCTTCCACTTTGCTCAGTCCAGTTTCTAAGCCCTACTTTCACTTTCCTAACTACTCTTCTTTCTGCCTCTCCTTTTCCTTTTCTCCATCCTTCTCCTCCGCTTTGTTTCCCTCCCCTTGACTCTCCTCTTGCTGTGCCTACCACTTGCCATTTTGAATTCTCCTGCTCCCCAGCTGACTCCCAATCAGGGAGATGACAGCCAACTATGTTGCTGTAGCATGACATCATGAATTGAACAAAGGCTATATTCAGAACTTCTGGGTTACAGCTGCAACCAGAAGCCCTCCCCAGGAAGCCTACAGCCATCAGGAGACCTAAGGACCATACTTTGAGCTAACACGGAGGAGGAGGAAAGTCAAGGAGGAGGCACGTATTTGGGTAATTTTTGGGTTATTTTGAAGTTTAACTAAAAATTGCTGCATTTCATGGAATGTGGCTAATATTGCATTATATTGCAATATTTTGAATTCACCAGACACACACACACCTCTGTCTATAACTGTAATAATGACATCATGCCATGACCTTTCCCCCCCTTGCTTATGTGCTTATTTTCAGTAAGAACTCCATCAGGTGGAGACCCAAGTTTTGGGCAATATCTGCTTCTATCCGCTCTGAAAGTAGTAACAACTTACGTTTGCCTGTTATTAGCCATGGTCTTCTCCCAAGCAGCTTTGTTCACATCTTCTTCTGCCTCATACTTTTTTTGGTCCTGGAAAAAATAGATGCTTAAATGGGTTTCTCTTTTTAAATGAGTGACTACTCTGTTCATAACAAAAATTAATCTTGACACATGTTGTTGGCATTCTTCAGTCTCGGAAGACTATGATATTGAGCTCTGAATGGTGGTTCTGGAACAGTGTCCTCTCCAGTGTGCGAAGCCTGGGTAAAGTAGATATGGAGGATAGACTGTTTCCCATGCAACAAATTCCCCCTCTCCACGTCGCTGAAATGGTCCAATGGAAAGGTAGAGGCCAATACGGTTGGTTCCTGCAGCATTGCAGGAGTTGCCAGAATGTGACTGTGTTCAGCCATGAACTGCCTCAGGGACTCCGGCTCTGGATTTTGCCTTGAGGTTGACTCCTGAAGCCTTTTCCATAACTAGATGTAGCCACAAGGCAGAGGAGGTTTGGGATCAGAGTTTTCCTTCTCTCAGATGAGCTGCCTTCCCAGGCTAACGAGTTCCATCTACCCAGTGGGTAGATCTTGACACAATAAGTAAATATTAAAACCCTCATTTTTATTGGCCTCAGGTGCATATTATAAACAGTTTAAGACACCATCATGGCACCAAACCTGTAGTGTATAATTAAGACATTGGGAACATTAATCCTTGAAGGTATCAATTCACAAATGCAAAACCAGATAAATGTGTGAACTATAATGGTGTGAAATAATGACTACAATTGAATATTTCAATGACATCAGTTCAATTGAATGAGGACCAGCATGGAAAGCAATTATATGGGTTTACGCACCTCTTTCATAGCTTTCATGAGGTCTGGCTTTGGTGGTGCATTGAGTGGAATATATTTGTAGCCACAAAGTTTTAATGCATTCATAAATACTCCCACTGCTAATTGATCTTCTTTAGTCAGTTCATCCTTGTGATCATGCATTAATTCAAATAAATACAGTGACAACTTGGGCCCATGCTAAAATAAAATAATTGAAAGTTACAATTTTAGGATTTTTGAGATAATTTATGTACATATTTAATAGATCTAATGAATAACTACAGCTACTTACAAAATGTCTTGCATGCGTCCAAGCAGGCTTTGGGCATGCGTTTTTTGAACAGTTTTACATATAGAAATAAAACAAATCATTTCTAAAGTTGAGGAAAAATAGGTGATTTGTAATAAGGCTTACTGCTCTGCTGTTCTTTGAAATAAAAAAAAAAAATCTTATCAAATAGTCCCAAAGCCTTAGACAAGCCTAAACATAGTTTTAGACCATTATATAAAACTGGCCAAGATGACAAGAACGCTGTATCACAAAATCATTGTCAAAAAGTATCTGATAATTTTGCACATACAACTGGTCTAACTGTGACATCACCATGAACCTAAAAAGAAGTGATGTTGAGGGACTTGGTAGATTCCTTGGTTGACAGGCATTGGGAAAATGCCTGTCCTTGATGGAATCACACCCTTTAAGGGACAGTTCCACAGCTTTAGGGGTATTCCTCAACTTCCAAGTCGTAGGTATAATCTGGAGTGACTTTTACCAAGGCCTTTACCATAGCTGGAGTGCCTTGCCAGCTATGTCAGAAAAGACAGAGATGTAGTTACTCTCCTCCATGTTTTGGTGGCTTCCAGATTAGACTAATGTATTCTATGTGGACTGTTGCTGAACATCTTCCAGAAGCTACAGGTGGCTTGGAATGGTGCTGGCCATCAATTTAAAGATAGTGGATTGATAGGAACATATTATAACTGTTCTGAAATGCTTGTGTTAGTTACTAGTTCATTCCCAGGCTCAGAAATTGAGAAGAAGAGCTTCTCTCTATCTTGGCAGTAGTTTTACTCTAAGAGTGTTCAGTATAATACTCCTAACACTTTTTGGCTAATTCGTTAAGGGGAACAACAGTGATTTTACATTCATTGTTAAAAGTACCACAATGCCTACTTGCAAAGTGGGACTAAGACAGTCTCGCAAAATTTCCTGGTGGTTTATTTCAGATGCGATTTCCAAAATCTGCTTCCTTTCTTGCAAAGATCGCGCGGGAGACAAATCATGAACAAGTAGTCTTCCCAGCTGCACTCTAAATGTATCCTTGCACGACCAGATAATTCTCTTCCATTGCTCTTTTGGGGTGCTTATTTTGCTTGTACCCTAAAACAGAAAGAAAATATTAAGTATTCTTGCTCAATCACCTTCCTATACAGAGCCTGAATTTATCAAGTTAGAATTTGCACGTGGAATGTAGGGCAAGCACCTTAACAAAATCTAATTTTCCTGATTTTTTGTGAATACTGATTTCAGATATGGAACACACGCAGGAAGAAAGGCAACAAAAGCTTTACTAAAAGACTTTGGAAGGACTTAAAGCAAAAAAATAAAATCTTATTTGGGATGTTGGAAAACTTGAAAATGTTGGTTTACAAGTTAAGGATAAAACAAGAACTGTAAGAAAGAAGAAAAACAATTAGTCAATGCCCTAAGTATACTGCCTAAGTATAAAACGGGACCAGAGGTAAAAGGAGATAAGTATTTGAGATCTAGGAGATAACACAGAAAGAAAGAAACCCAGTCTCAACAATGAGAAACAAGCATGAAGGGTGTCAACAGTGAGAAACAAGCATGAGGATACATACGTAGTTTAATTGCTAATGTTAGGCGATATTAAGCATAGCTACATACCACAGATAGTCCAATTCCTTCAATCATTATTTTAAACATTTCTTTCAGGAAATTATTTTTACGGCCAGGTGATTCCTGCAGGTGATCTTCCTCAGTTTCTTCCATCTGCAAAACTGAAGGTCCTTCCTCCAACATATCCAGCATGTCTAAGCAATCTTCAGAAAGCTCTTTAAAACAATATCAGCAACATCACTTCAGATTATTCTAATCCAGTGCCAAGTTTATCACATCTAAGTTGCACAAGTCAAATGCCCACTATACTACAGTAAGTTTCATACTTATCTACCCATCTGCCCTTTGCAAGGTCTGGTTATGACATGAAAATGTATCCATGACCCAACACGTTATCAAAATATGCAAGGCTCTGTGATAGATGCCCCATTTTCTTTAACTTTTGGATTACTTTTCTTACTTACTATCCCTCAAGAGGACTTTGGGATAGGCCCCTGTGTGTGTGTGTGTGTGTGTGTGTGTGTGTGTGTGTGTTTTTTTTTCTCCAGAGACAATAGCTCCTAACTAAGTCTTCTATAGATACTGGCATGTTTCTACAGATTGGGCAGTCAAGCCAACCTGTTGGAATGAGATTACTAACTGTGCTAGACAGAAGATGTAATAATTTAGGATAATTTTGAAGACATTGTTCAGTGATAAAATACAAATATATGGGTCTTCCTGCTGATGGATATATTATCTGATGTCAATAATGTTAATATATTGTTAATAATTAATAATGTTAATATATTGATAGCTTGAGTCTATTTTTAGGATATATTATTACAGTGTTGACAACTGTTAATCATAAATGAACTACTGAATTCTGCTTTGCAAAACCTGTGATCAGCTCTTGCACACACACTCATTCCAAAATCTAAAAGTTACCATAAATGCTTCTCAAATTTAATAAGCCAGAAATAAGACTTTTCCAGGGGGACAGAACCAAAATTATGACTTATTCAACTGTAAAATGTTTAAACTAAGAAGACCGGCATTTAACACAACCTGTTGGCAAAATTGATGTGTTTTCAGAAATATTGCTACCTTGGTACATAAACCTGTTGGTTGCCAGAACAGTAATTCTTTGAAACCTCTGTATGAGCTCTGCCTCGGTGGCACGAAGAGGATTCTCTTGACTCATTCTGTGCTGCATCATCACAATGAGATCATCACTGGCCACAGTCCGCATTCTCATTTGCAGTGTGTCCGACTGTGCAAGAGACCCTTTTCTTGATGCTTCAAAGGTGAAAGATATACATGAAATCGCTACTAAAAATAATCATGCTGAATTTTTAATTTACTAATAATTCTCATTTAATAAAAAGAACTAGAGGTAGTTAAAAGGGAAAAACTTTCAATTTATTTTCTTTTAAAGGGAACACAATGCTAAAAGTTAGATTTATTTAACAAAATAAACTAAACAGTAAAAAACATGAATCAGGTGACTGTCAATAAAGGTTTGATAATTCTAATGGACTGAAGTATCATCAAATTGTTTTGATGATTTGTTGTTCCAAATCTAATCCTGCAAAAACATTTCATGAGAAATGTTTTTCCAGAATGCTCTGGTAGGCATAGCTACCATTACTGCACCTGTTTCTGTAGAGAATGAACAGAAAGTAGATCCAGGAGGGGACTGGAGGGGTGACTCCAAGTTTAACAGACTGAAGGAAGAAAGCATCTGAAATTGACTGTAGGAACGGAAATGTCTTGGTAGATGAGGAATAATGGTGTCTTTCACTGCAACTGAACCTTCATTTTAAACAATTAAGAAAACACATCAGTTCTGTGTCATCACTAATCTAAATGTGTACATGATATTTTGCTGCAAGTCATTTTATAAAAACAATCCACAAACTAGAAAGGGAGAAGGCAGACTGGCTCACTAGGCTTGAGGGGGCCAGTGGTTTAGGACAGTGTTTCTCAATATTTGGTCCTTGCTGTACCACTTCACATCTTCCACCTATTGGAAGTACCAACAGAAGTAACTGGTGCTGATGTTGACACCAGTTACTTCTGAATTGGGAGACCAGATGCAATGTGACAAAGGCGGTAAGAGGCTCAGGGCTGATGGGAGGGCTTTTTCAAGCACCAGGTGGGAGGGGTCTGAGGCATCCACAAGTACCACCAAACACCAACTCAGCTGCCACCAGTGGTACAAATACCTCTGGCTGAGAAACACTGATCTAGGATCAATCTAGTTATTACACCAGTTAACAGCTAGGTGACATCTTGCATCAAGCACATCATTGGCACTTTTAAGCTCACTCCCCCCCCCCCAAATAGCAGCTACAATAGCCTCCACTCTAAATTAGGGCAGTAGTGTAGCAGGAGGAGGGTCTTTGACCCTACCACCATCTTCATCTGGGTAACACACACACCTCGCATCAATCCACCTTGGGAGAAAAGGTGCTGATTTGGGGGAATATGATGTCTCAACCAGGACATGCATGTCTAGTTAAGGGCTCTTATTTTTTTGAAAGCCATTTACATTTGTTCCAAACCAAAATATGAGCTTGACCCATCAGAACCTGCAACATTGCAGGCTGAGACCTCTGGGTGTACAGCTCCCACAAGAACAGGATGATTTTTAAAACTGGGCAGATAATAGGCAACGGGCTTCCAAGGGGTCATATGTTTTAAAAACTGCCTCGTGGTTTTTAAAGGATAGCCAGGAGAAGTGTTTGACTTCGACTGGTGAGATCTATGTTCAAAATCCAAGTACGCTACAAAAAGCTTAAAATAAAATTTAAAAGGCACCACCAAGAGAACAAGCTTCATTACAAATAATGGTCAGTAATAGCTACACATTCTCACAAAACCTGCTAGACCTTTCTTACTCACCAGCAATACTTTGACGTTTTTGAAATATAGCCTGATGACGTGAGGCTGGTACATGGAATGAACTGCTCACATTATCCAAATCTTGATTTGCTGCCATTTTAATGAACTCAATAGCTGCTTGTAGGACTCTGAATTGCAAAGCAACTGCCATACCTGAAAACAATTGTGATCAAATGAACAAACAAGCATCATTTGCAAACTATTCCAGGGATGCAGCAATTCCAAAATTTATTTCTCAGTACAGCCACATAAATAACTAAAATGGCATATGCAACCAAGACTTCAGAAGAGTCTTCTAGAACGCACTACCTTTCCACCACTTCCTGATGAGGGACAGCTGGAAAAAAACATTCGTGGCAAAACACCTTGTCACATAGTATAACAATACTGAAAACTAGTCTTCATGCCAATTAGAACCCTGACTTTCAACATAAGATTTAAAGTACTTCCTATCCATATGAAGCAGCTAATTATTATTTCAGCCAAACAGTAACATAACTTTAATCTTGCACCGATTAACCATGAATGTAAAAGGTCCATTATGAATTCTGAAAATGTTCTAGTTTTCCACTTGGAAAGGAATCTTATCAAAAGTTAAAATGACAATATAATTAAAAATAGCACTCTAAAACATTAACACAACTGCAGCAGTATTAAAAGTACACATCAACAGGCAGATTGTGCTTGGTGCCTAAAACACCAAGCGGTTTTCAACTTATCAGACACGTGACCCACCTCAAACCCAAACCTGTGACATGGGACCCACATTCAAGATGCCAGTGGGTGAGTGGTAGGCAACTGAGTGAACATGATTCGCCTTCCTTTCTCACTCAATGGCAGTCAATCAGCATGCATTTCTACTGTATCATTCTACCCTCTTTTCTTCCAGGCCAACTGGAAGAGACTGCCAAGAAGGGCAGTATGAACAGTATGTGGTCATAATATACAATTGAATTTTGAAAGGCAGATGGAGAGAAACAAGGAGCAATGGAAGGCAGAGCAGTGGGAGGAGACAGTAGGTAGATGAAAATGCAACCAAAGGGCCTGCTGAAGACAGAAGAGCTTGGCCTAAGCAATCTCTCCAAAGTCAAAGCCTCTGCTGGAATTTACATATCTCAGAGCCCTATCTATCAGATCCCCATATCTCAGGCCCTACCTATTGTTCCAACTGCATAGATCTGAACCTCAGGAGGTTCGACTAGATGGCCTCTAAGACACCCTTCAATTCTGATTCTATGGAAACAATGGTGGTAGAACTGCTATATCCCACAGGTAAATTCTGACCTACATCTGGATCTCTAACTACTTGTTCAAGACCTCCAGCCTGGAAACGAGTAACTCCACCATCAGACAGGGATACCTGGAAAACAAGTTTCATAGCTGGGCACCCCCTTCTAACTGGTAATCACACCCCTAATTTCTAGAGCAGTGGTTCTCACACATTTAGCACTGGGACCCACTTTTTAGAATGAAAATCTGGCAGGACCCACTGGAAGTGATGTCATGACTGGAAGTGACATCATCAAGCAGAAAATTTTTAACAATCCTAGGCTGCAATTCTACCCACACTTACCAAGGAGTAAGCCCCATTTACTATCGTTGTTAAAAGAATATTCATAGTAGCTTGTTAAAAGTACAGGTCTGTAACATTTCCCCAACTGCAGTCACATACCATGGTAGCATCAAGTCTATTGCCTTCACATACCCCAGCCCCAAACCATTTTGCAGGTCAAAACCAGAACATTATTCTAATGTTTAAGACTCTGCATAACTTAAATTCTTGACGTTATTCATGCCACCATTTTTAAAACAGGATAATAGAGACAAATAGTACTGCCAAATACACCTTCTAACACATTCTATAATCATGGCAAAACAGGAACCCAGTACTTACATTGCGTTCTTTCATTCTTGCTCTTTTGAAGGTATCCAAGTAACACCATGAGATCTTCAATAATCCGAAAATACTGGGAACCTGAGCTGCTGCAAGCATGGATTGCCACTGCTATAAGTAACTGTTGTATATCACATACAAGTAGCCTGTAGTCATCCGAGAGGATGCTGTGAAGGAAGTTAATTCCATATTTTTATAAAACAACATTGATACCCAATGCCTTCTGACCACCTCTCCAAAACACTCCACCTATTCTCCCTTCACCTGTTGATTTATACATCTAATATAGTTTGTACATTTTCTGTGAAGAATCCATAAAATATAGTGACAGTGTTCAAACCTAAACAATATGGACAATATGGAATGAAAAGCAATTTTATTGAAAATTCTCCAAATGAAAATCCTGCCCAGCATTGACAACCTCAGAGATGAGATTAGGCTACAAACCTCTCTCTAACATATTTTTCAGTCAGTCATTCCTTCCTTCCTAGAGAAATTCACCTCCCACTTGAGAAACCAAAAGTAATAGAAAAGCTGCCTTACACCGAACCAGATCAATGGTCCATGTAGCTCAGTTCAGGCATCACTGACTGGTATTATCTCTACAAGTTTTCAAATGGGGGTCTTACTACCTAGCGATGCCAGGGATTCAACCTGCAATGTTCTGTACTGCAAAGCATGTGCTCTACCACTGAGTGATGGCTTACCACCACCCCCCCATGGTTTACAGATTCTGTAGCAATTCTAAAATTCTACAAATAAACAGTACTTACTTGGCTTCTAGTCCATTAAGAGCTGCTAAAGTATTACAGAGTGCATACAGCAAGCCATTGTCTAGCAACATGTCTGCCATCTTAGAGCAGGAATTTATGATTTGCAGCAGAAAACACAAGGAATTATGCAGCAAGATGCTGTCATAGAGCGAATTCTCTATAAGCCCCAAAACAGGGATCACGCACCACTTCTGAAAAAGGCCAGCACTTTTTACATCTTCAGGATTAAAGCTATAAATAAAAAACAAACACAGAAATCTGCAATGTGTTCTTAAACATATCACACACACACACACACACACAAAATCAGAGAACGCATTACTTAAGATGGAATGTGTATTCACAAGCTCATATGCAATAACTTTAGTTCAGTTATAATGTACTCATACTAAATTAAAATAATGGTGGGGGAAAGTAGAATTCTAGGTGAAGGTCCCTCCCCTCAACCATCACAGAGTCTTACACTTCATTCTATCATGATTAATATCATTATTAATATCCAAGAGAGTTGCTTTTGCCTATACCAGTGTTTCTCAAGGTCTGTCCTCCACTGTACCACTTCACATGGTCCACCTAGTCAAAGTATCACCAGAAGTAACTGGCAATGGTGCCAGTTACTTCTGGGTTGGGATGCCAGATATGACATGATCAACACCAGTAAGAGGCTCAGGAAGGCTTTTGTGAGCAAAGAAAACCATGCTTTGAAGTTCTGCCCACCAGGCTGAGCCTCCTACCACTGTTCGTTGCATCGTGTTCCTGGTCTCGCTACTGAGTCTCCTGGGAGTACCACCTCGCAGATGTCTCCTGGGAGTACCACCTCAAGTATCACTGGTTGAGAAAAACTGACCTATACTATCTCCTTCTGTCCTTTTCTAGCGGGTGTAAATAATCTTGCTTTGGGGTGAGCCAATAACCATCAGTGTATCAGATGCAATGAGCGCATCTTCAAAAGTAAACAAAAAATCAATACATAATAATTTTCTTGGAGGACCAGTAAAGGAACTGAAAGGACAGTTCACAGCATGAACTGATTCACTTTAAAGGTTCTTCCCGGGCAGAGGACAGGCCTTGACAAACAATGTATATTTGCCAACAACAAGTTCTCTTTATTTTAGCTGAAAACTGCAGACCGAAGACGAGGGAAAACACAACAAGAATAGTTACTCTTCATCAAGGCCAACGGATCGACCAAACAGCATTTCCATAAAGCATTCCACAAGTTCCTGGGTGCCTTGGTGAAGATACAACTGGTTAGCTAACAAGGAAAAACCTCGATTCTTCAAGAACTTCTCCTTTTGCTCCCTCGTTGCTCTGCTGAAATACGTATCCAAAAGCTGAATGAAGAAAAGAAGAATGGTTCAGAATTGAACACTAAAAAAAGACCTGGTCTATGCCCTTTTTCTTGGTATACCATCTGTCATTGCTCTATTGCCCTGTTAGCTTTCATAAAGTACTCTACTGAAATAAAAGTATTTTAAAAAATATGAAGGAACCCCACCCCATGGAAGTGCTATTTTTGGTTTACAATACAACTGTTGGTTTGCAATACAACTGTAATTACATTAACTTAGGGTGCGATCCTAACCCCTTATGTCAGTACTTTCCAGCACTGACATAAGGGCAAAGCAGATCCGAGGTAAGGGAACAAACAATCCCTTACTTTGAGGAGGCATCCGTGAGTGACACACAACTGCAGGATGCAGCACACGTCCCACTGGCACCGATATGCCAGTGTTGGAAAGCACTGACATAAGGGGTTAGGATTGCACCCTTAGTCTGACCATTACACAACTATTTTCTATTATCTTTAAATTGTTTAGAATAATTTTTAAAAAGGGAGAATTTAATACAGCCCTAACAAACAATATTAGCCAACCCACTGTATCCGCAAGGGATCCATTCCTGTACCCCTGCAGATACCAAACCCAAGGTTATTGAGATCCATGGGGGGGGGAGGATGCCCTCAGAGGACCTCTGGATGTGACTAGAAGTGCCTTCTGTAATCTGAGGTGCACAGAGATCAAGCTAATCCACACAACTCACAAGGCCTCCCAGAGGCTTATGAGAAGCATTTCCCACCTCTCAGACCCGCCTGGAAGGCACACATTTATTTGCAATGAATTCTGGGGCAGCAATGGGTGAAGGGAGGAGCCTTGGCACAACCAGGAAGAGACTGCAGGCAGCCCTCAAAATGCAGCGGTTTGGATGCACAAAATTAGGCAGAGCTATTTTTAGCTTTTTTCTTTACTTTTTCCATCCTTTTTAAAGGGTGCCCCCCCCATATTCGCAGAACTGCAGCTAACGGAAACTGCGGGTGCTGAATCCACAGGCACCAGGGTATGCCTGTAGTTCACACAATTTATCTAGGATGCAAATTTATATATCAGATATACAGGCACAGACACACTTTTTCCTACTTTTATGACTCCTTGTTGTATAAGAGCAGATGGATGGTTCACAAGAACTACAAGAACATCTGGCTGAATAAGCTTGTCCATCACATCCTGAAGCATGGCATCCGGCAAAATGAGCAGAACTCCACGTAAGAGCCGATACAGGCCACAGCATATAAGTACAAGAGAGTCTTCTGTTGAACTGATGGGGAGGAGAGAGTTTATTACTAGAATGTTCTAGATTTGTATCAATGTTCTGTAGGAGTGGCATCAGTAGCCAGGATTTTTGGAGGAGGTGGGGAACATCCAACAATAAAAGGACTTTCTGACAAAAGACTGTTTCCCTGTGTTTCTCCACAATGCCACTTCAACATTCCATTTTTGCAGAGACACACATACAAATAATTTTGCTTCCATTAATTAAATGCTTAGAGACCATGCTTTACTGCAGCAGCACTTAGATGTTTATGCTAAGCTACAAGCATGATTATTTCTTTAACTTTTAAATACCTACCTTATACTGTACTGAAGAAACTTAGGAAGAGTTCATATCTCATAAGGCGGAAGTAGATACAGACAGATAGAACTAAGGATATATTCTGTTGTTATTTCTGCAATTCCAGTGGCTCCAGAGAAAAAATTTCTGCAATTGCAGAAATACCTGAGTATATTTACGTATTGCTGGTTAAATACAAGAAGTTTGCTCTATGTGATTGCAGCAGATCTGGTAGTTGAACAGAAGGCTGCTGGAAAAATGCTAAGCAGAAACTATCTTGGTTGAATTTTGGATGGGAGACTTCAGGAGGAGTTGCTGTTTACAGCTTGGCTGACCTGAAACTACTCCTGCTGGAAGCTCAGAAGGCATACCCAGATGTGAGGATTCCATCCGGAAAAGTAGAGTTCTACTAGTTGCCTGTAGAACAATTACCATAAAAACTCATTTGTACTCTACAATAGCTTTGTAAGCTGCCTTGGGCATTTGCTTCAACATGGGAAAGGCGGGATATAAATTTCTCAAAATAAAAGCAGATTGTATGGACACAAATAGGGGATAAATTATCTGAGAAGCTTGGAACACAACCCAACAGGTAATTTTCAAAAGAGAGAAAGAAGCACACCGTTCGCAAAATAAATCCTATAGACCCTACAGAAGTGAGAATTCAATGAATAAAAGAGCACTGCTGCCTGAATGCTGCTACTGCAATTAAAAACTCACACATCTACATACCCATCTGTAGGGCTTTCAGATTTTTGAGCAGCTCTTTCACTGGCTGAAGAAAAGGTGAGATTTTCCCAGTCTTCCAAAGGCACACTCTTATCAGCCAGGCTTGGCCAACGAGCAATAGCTGATCCACTTTGGGCAGAAAAGGCTAATCCCAAGCCTGCAAAACTTCCATGACTTTTCTGAAAGGGAGACAACCCTTTCAGATTGTCAGGACGCCTCAGGGATGATTCAGGAGCAGCACCATCTTCACCAGGTTTCACTTCTGCATTTGCTTCTGGGTTCTCGGAGATTTGGGCCAATATTTCCACCTCATCTTTTGGAATATCGAATGCCTCCGTGGAACTGAACTCTTCCAAACCAACAACTGTCTTTGTAGACTCGCAGCTACTGACCAAATGCTCCTCCTGCACCCGTTTAAAGACCTCCAAGCCCTTCACCAAATTATTTTTCTTCCGTGGTTCAGCTGGGTCAGTCTCGATAATTACTTGTAAATTCTCCACACTTCTACCTACACTCCCACTTAACCATTTCTGAGGCACTTGTGGAGATGAAGTAGGAGATGTAGGTAAACTCTTACAGTGCCGTTCAGGTGCCTGAGCAACTGTTGTCTGTGGTTTCCTTACTTCAGAAGACTCATGTCCTAAGAAAGACAACCATGGCAAATGATTTTCACAATGTGTGCATGTGTACAACAAAGCACTGCAGCTCCAATCTAAGCATTTGCACATAATGTGTATTTAGACCCTAAATACAGGTTGACGCTCAGTATCCACAAGGGTTCTGCTCCCAGAACTCATGTGGATAGCAAAAATCATGTTAAATCAAATCCATTTAAAAAACAATGACCCTTTGCTCATCGATTTAAAAACAATCTTGCTGACCTTTGTAATGCACAGGCATCAAGCCGTTTCTCTCCAGGTGCTTAGAAAGGCTTAACCAAGATTTGCAGTGCGGGGAAAAAGAATGGAGGTGGTGATAATCACTTCCACTTAGCATTCTTTCATGTGCTCAGGGAGAAGAGAGTCACTTGTTTCAGAGTGAAGCTGTTCTAAGCACCTGGAGAGAGAATGATTGATGGATTGTCTGCCGGCTACCCTCTCCCACATTAACAAGGCTATTGTTAAATGTCTTTTTTCCTTTAATTTAAAGGGTCCTTGTCATCGCATTGAGATAAAACTGTGGGTGAAAAATCCGTGAATAATTAGATTATGGCAGCAACTGTTACCCTGCACATGCCCGATCTCGTCTGATCTTGGAAGCTAAGCAGGGTCAGACCTGGTTAGTACTTGGATGGGAGACTGCCTGGGAATACTGGGTGCTGTAGGCTTATACCATATTCTTTCGAGACTGAAGGCTGCCAACCACAATGCCTGAAATCAATGGGGGCCATTACAGAAATTTCCAACACAACCAGACATGCACTTCCCTCGCCTTCAGGAAGACTGTGGTTCATAACATTTACCTGCCACAAGCTACTAAAGAACATTTCCTCAGCAAGAAAGTGTTCTACAGAGCTATAATTAATTTCAACTAAAAATAGACTGTTAATTGGTTTAGCAAGTAAGTGTTTATACAAGTACAGCATTTTCATAACATGTCTCCAAGTGACAGACGTCACCCGAGTCCTCCAAGTCATGTTTCAATCCACTAGGCAACCAGCACCAGAGATTTCATAAATATTTCAGGAGTGCTAATTACAAAATGTTCCAGGACAGTGTCCATGACATTTCAAAGGCAAAAAATTAAAGCGAAACATCTTACCCCTCAAAGCTTCCCAAGTTTACACATGCATATTGGCACAGTTACAAGCATATACATGCCTCATCCACTACCCTTCTTTTAACTTAATCCCACTGCCATGGGGTCAAAATACCTCATGATCATAAAGGGCTATCACATGCCCCTGTATTGCTAAAGAAGTTCCTACATCTCCTGGGAGGTTCCTCATGCCAGACATTAGTGAGAGCCTTGGCCCAGATGACCTTGCTTCTGCCAATGCCGGAGCACACCAGTGGTCACTGTTATGGGGATATGGCAGAGCAGTGGTTCCCAAATTTTTTAGCATTGGGATCCACCTCAAAAATAGTTTCACTTTACCTGCTGCTCAAGCTTCTATGGTTATAATGGTGATTGGTTAGCAACTGAATCATGCAATTTGGCATGAAAATCAGAAGTGGGTTCTGATCGAGACAAGTGCTGGATCATTGCTCATAAGTGCAGCATGGAGGCCCACAGAGAGGACTAAGAGCCTCCCAGACCCTGCAGAAGAGTAGCACTTCCCTCCAGGTAAGTTTAAAGGCCTCTTGCTTTCAGTGCTGCTGTGACTGCTGCTGCGCCATCAGGGCACTCATTTGTAGGCCGCTCCACTTAAGGGGAAATGGCCCAGTTCTCCTAGTGGGTCACAACCCAAAAGTTTGGGAACCACTGAGCTAGTAGGTTATTTATAATATACACTGAGGACTTACCTTCTTGATGTGCAGCAGAAAATCCAGTTGGACTTGTAATTGTAATTGCTGGGCTGTCAATAGATTTTCCACCACTGCTGGTATTTCTCAGATACATGATTGATTGGACTTTTTCTTGGAAAAATTTGCCATCTAGAACAAAAAGAACATGACAACATAATCAAAATACTTCACACTCAGCAACAAATTTTTTTTATATTTTAACACAACCTTCACTGCGCTCATTATCAAACCTTTTCTAGCACTGTGATCCATCAGGATCTTCTGGAACAAACCTGTAAAAAATTTTAGCTGACTGCCAACAATTAATCTATTGATCCTAAAAGTGTTTTGGGAGCTCAACAGCACAGCTGAGAAGGGTAGTAAAACACTTTTATAAAAAGCAAAACAAAACAAAATCTCTGAGGTAGAAATGAGATAAGGTATTCGCTTTTTGAAACTACCCAACGCTTTTCAAATACTTTGAACATCATGAGTTTCCATACGGCTGGTTTCACTGTTTAAGAAACACAGCCATATAGCCAAACATGGCCACATCAGTGATGTTGAGAATGTTCACCCCTGCAAGATTGCTTTGGGAGAGTAAAATCAGAGTAGCAATTACAAAACTATAGGAAAAAATAAAAGAGTAGAAATGACATTAGCTTTTCTATAAATATAAAATACGAAACTAATTTGAGCAAAATATTTAGTCTACCTATATGTAAGGAAAAGTAGAAGTTTGTAGGATTGTGACAAACATATGTATTGGTAGCAGGATGGACTGCTAAGAGGAAGTTGAAGATCAATGTCAGCAATTCTAAATCTGGAGGAGACCCAAGCACTTCTTCAATTATTTTCACAAATGACGTGCAAACCTCTGTAGGCATAGATGTGAGAAGCTCTTCCTTATGTTCCTAGGAGAGAAAAGGAAAGTCACTAAAAAACCAGATTGCTACAAAACTACTGTTACATTCCATGTGCTATACAAGGGTGTACAGAAGAAAAAAGCTGTCTGATAAAACTTTATTCTTCAGTTTTACCTATTGATCACACTCTTCAGAGACCTGTCTAAATAGAACAGGAAGTATTACAAAATCTTATGCATAATTTTAACCTTTTCCAGAAGAAAAGGCAAGAAACTTCTTAGGAATAGTTATTTTTTGTTCACGGCAAGAAGTTGGATTATAACCCTTCAATAATTTAAGGATCTACATTTTTAAAAATCTCCATTAGGCGATTAGACTGGTAAGCAAATCCTAAACATTTCTGATTCAGTACCTGTTGACAGTGCCATAACTAGGGGCCAAGTGGCTGATTGAACCCCTCACTTCAAGCAGTGGGGGTGGGGTCAGCAAGCTCACTGAGGATGTCCCACATCTCTTGCCTATTGGCTGCCTCAACCTTGCCTCAGGTGCTCCGAGATTGTGCAAGAGAAAAGGGGAGGGTTTTCTCCTCTTCCAGTTCTCCTGCCTCTTCTTGTAATGTAGATGGATGAGAGAATGTGTTCCCAAGACTTTCCTTGCCAAGTCACCTTACTAAAATGTGGCAATGGAGTTGGAACAGGAAATTGGTGACGTGCGCATTGGTGGTAGAGGTGTGCATGCGTACTCCCATGGCAGAGAATGGGGGTCAAAGGAATTGGAAGAGAGGTTCAGCCAGTTGAAGGGCTTTGGCTGGTCATAATTGTGGTTCTGAAACGTATACACCATGTTTTGCAGCACAGTAGAGCTGCACATTCCATCCCAAGCATTTTTGTTTTTTTTATTATTGGAGAAAAGATCATGGGAGACCATTCTGAGGATCTAACCACATGCACATGCACACACAGGGCACACCATAAGTTGCTTTACCAATATAATGAAAGTATTATCAGTAAAGCATGTTCTACAAAGTTCTCGGCACATGACTTTTCATGTCATATCATTAGTGGTACAAAGAAATCTAAAAACTAATCAAGATTATATCATTGATATAATAGCAACAGTGGGTACTGAGATGTTAGAGAGATTTCAGGTTCTATAGCTTCAAGTTTATTCCTATTTCCATTGAATCATTATTTGTAATGGCCTTAAACAGGCCTAGAAAGACAAAGGAAGCATAATACCCAAAAAAGTAAAATAAAACATTGCGAGACATCATGAACATGTTTTTGCCTACTGAAGATGAAGATCTGTCAATCTGAAAACAAAAAGTTATGGCACACTACCTGTAGAACCTGGCATGTTAGCAAGAAGTGATGCACAACTTGAGCTTTAAGAAGTTGCTTGATATTAAATGTCTGTTGCCAATGATTATCTTGGATAAGTATTTCTAGAGCTGATAAGAGTGTTTCCCAAACACCTTGCTGAAAAACAGAAACAGCTTTAGTACACACAAAATCAGCACAAAAAAAGGTTACCATAAAACTCATCTTTAAAATTGTATTGACAGTGATGGTAGGATGAAGAACTACAGCCAGTGGCACACTGTAAACTTAGAAACAAGACTCTCCCTTTGGTAGGAATAGAAAAGTTCCCCCAAACCTCTTGTCTTTGTTTGAACCACCCATCTGTTGAAGTAGCTGCACAGCATATCCTAGATTATTTTGGCAGTCTCCTCATACACTCCCTCAAATGCAGAGTGGATATGAGGCAGCAGATGTAATTATCCTTCTCTGCCCCAGCAGAACTTCACATGGGAAGACACAGAAATTGTGCGGGATGTAGTATGTCACCACCAGGTCTAGCTGCTTGTCACAGCCCAGTCTTCTTAGTAGAATCCTCCACCATCCATCCCTTCCTCTCTGAAGGCTCTCTCCACTGACATCATGAAGCGGCTGAAAATGTAGTTGAAGTGCTGATGCTCCAGTATAGAGGATGAAGGGTAGAGCTTCTTTCTCCACAGGCTTAGTGCATAGGCAGCATACCTGATGCTCCGGGAGAGGATTGCAACACCACTGGCCCAAGAGCCCTTTTCTATTCTTCTGAACAGAGGGGGCATATGAAGAAGCTTCATATCATGCCATTTTCTGGACACCCCTCAAAAAGTGTCCAGGAACAAATCCTGGAGTCCACCACCTGCAGCACTACACAGTGATACAACTTGTGGTTGAGGTAACTATTGAGGTTGAGGCCCCATCATTTGGACACTGAATTGGGATATGACTTCCATCTAGGGCATCTACACAGTATACAACGACCTTGGCACAAAAACTCTCCGACTGCACATAGTCAAGCCCAATGACTGATCCCAGCATGGCGTGTATGATGGCCTCAGAAATCACCACAAAAAAGGAAAGATGCTCTGGACATCCCAACTACATACAGAACCAACATGGTCCTGCACTTTGAATCTGAAGCAGCCTGAAAATGGTCACAACTATTTTTCCCAGGGGTGTTTCATTTCCAGGTCAGTTGCACCCTTACCTGGTCTGTGAGGTCCATGAAGGTTAATCAGGGCATATGGGAATACCGCTGTCACTGGTTGCCCTCTGCCTCACAATAGGAGAAAAATACATGCCATATCTGCCACTGTGGGCTGCTTGTCATCTCCCTCACTGCCCAGTAGTCACTTTGTCTTGCAGAAGGAAGATGATGCATGACGGTGGGCAGGAGTGGAGAGGGGGGCAGGAGAAAAGGAAGGCATCAGGAGGTGTATGCAAATATAATGCCACTGAGTTTAATGCACTGGTTAAATGTGTTGGTAAGTCAGATGTGGCCTGCAGGCTGTAGTTTGGGGACCTGTGCTAAATACAACACACAGTTGTAATAATATGGAAGGCATTTGCCATTTGATTTGTTCATAAACAGTCTTAAATGTCTGTCAAGATGAAATGGTTCACATGGGTATGTCCAACTTAAAATGAGCCTGTAAGAGTTTACTAGAAAATGCAAACAATAAGAGAAATAACTGACAGTTTCGGATTATTGGGATATGGCTTGCATCAAATCATTATTTGATCTCTGCAAATCACCTGAGCTTTAGACCATATCTTCCAATCAAGCAGCAGCTCTTCCAACAACTTTACATCTTGGATTACAGCTGTAGTTTCTGTATCAAGTATAAATTGCCCATTCTCATTCAGGTGAAGCATCTTCTCACTGCAGCATCCTGAGAGGAGAGTCTTTCAAAAGACAATACACACGTTAAGGCTTGGTTCAGACATCACCTCTAACCATGATTTGAGCTTTCAAGCGTACACAAACGTGAAACACAGCTTAGAGCAGCTTGTCTGCTTTAGTTTTCCATCCGTTCAGCACTTGGATTCATAACTTCACTCCCATCACCACAACTGTAGTTTGTAAATCCAAACATAAAATGGCCCTTTTAGTGTCAGATGTTTCTGCTGGCTTTTTCTGAGTATGTTTTTCTGCTATGTATTTTATATGTTGCTTTTTATTTTTATTACTGGGGGAGTGCTGCTCGTTTTCTTGAATACTACTTTATAGCTTTAAACTTTTAAAGTGGTATACTTTGTGTGTTATGTTATGCTTATTGATTATACTGTTTTATATTTTGTAAGCCACTTTGGGTGCCCACTTAGGAGAAAAGCAGGGTATAAACTGAATAAATAAAACAGCAAACCAAAATGCAACAATGGTTTACAACACAGTTTCAAAATGAGGTTCATTATTCTGGTCTGACAGTCCCCTGCAAACCACTGCTTGAGACATTCAATCTTAAAAATAAACCATGGTTTGGCTCTGCCAGATTAGAGCATTAGTGTTGAAAGCAATGGTAATGCTTCTCACATCCTGAGTCTAATGCTCTCAACACCAGCTCTGAAACTCCTTCCAAGGTAGGCAGACTCTAGCAAAACTGTATTATTTAGCTACAGCTGATCATTTGTCCACCCACCAGCACTGCTGACATCTCGGAACATTAGAGAGTTTTAGCTCTAAAGCAGTGTTTCTCAAACTGTGGGTCAGGATCCACTAGGTGGGTTGCAAGCCAATTTCAGGTGGGTCCCCATTCATTTCAATCTGTATTTCATTTTTAAATTATCAGACCTGATGCTATGATGGTACATGACTGCATTTGGAAAAGTGTTGCAGATCTGAGCTTTCAAAGATATATGCTTTTAACAATGATAGTTAATGGGTCTTACTCCCAGTTAAGTGTGCATATTGCAACCTATGGGATGTTCGGGGAATTTCTTAAAAAAAAGATCAACTTCTTGGGAGAGTTAGGAATGTGGTTCTTTAATTTAAATAAATGTTTAAACTTATACTTACTGTAAACTTTTAATTTACTTAGGCTGCAATCCCATACACACTTTCCTGGGAGTAAGCCCTACTGAACACAATGTCTTGCTTTATGATGTTACTTCTGGTCATGACATCAGTTCCAGAACCACTGCTGTATACAGTTCCTATAGAGAAGTGGTTCTCAAACTTTAGCACTAGGAACCACTTTTTAGAATGACAATCTGTCAGAACACACCGGAAGTGATGTCATTAACCTGGAATTGACACAATGACCAAAAGTAACATCATCAAGCAGGAAAATTTTTAACACCTCTCATACAACAAATTAATTTGTTGCTAGCTGCAAGTGAACAAAATCAAATTAAGTAACAGTGCAATCTCATGCATGCCTACTTAGAAGTAAAGTCCCATTGTGTCCATAATGTTTAAGGACAACACTAAACTGATATTACAACCCAAACTACTATGACCAGCTTTAAACAATTTGATAACTCCTTAGTTAGGTCTTCATCTGCTGCAAACTAGTTTCAATTGACAGTATATGCTTTAAACCACTGTTACCTGCCTAAGTGCACTAAATGGGATTAACTAGAAGTTAAACTCTGAAAACTAGATTAACAATCCAAGGGTGCAATCTTAACTTGCACTGGAGACAAGCAGGTCTACACTGCATACAGTGCAAGTTTAGGACCAAAAGCCCTAAAGGGCCTAAAGCCTTAAAGGTGCAGGCCAAGGCAAGGGTTAACATTTGCCCTTCCCCCATGTTGCGCTGCAGCGGACCCAATAGGTCTATTTCGATCTGCACCACCTGATGAGGAGGCACAATCCAAACAGCCTGGGACTGCCTTGGGCTGTCCGGGAACGGGTTCATGATCTGGCATAACTGCTGGGTCCTGGTCCCGCCTTCCGCTCCCTGCCCACGGTCCCGCCCACCACCCACCCTTCCCCCGCCCCAAAATGCCTAGCTCCTCCCTCCCCATGTCCTCCTGACCCCTGCATCAGCTGAGCTCAGCCGACACAACTTGCCCTCTCCCCAGGGCTCGCGGCAGTGCAGGGAGGCCAGCACATGTACGTGTACCAGCCTATCTCCCCAACAACTGGTGCAAAAGTGCTTTATGGCACTTTTGTAACACTCCTGGGCTGGCACAAGGGACTTTCGTTGCCCAAGTGCATTCTAGGATTGCGCCCTAAGATAAGGCACTGAAGTTAAGGATTCCAGCGTAGTACCTTACCTGCAAAATGTGAAATCCAACAATACACTTGGGTTTTATTAACACCTGATGAATCATTGCATATCCATTGCAGTTTTCTAACTCATGAATTCTCTGTTGGTTATGTTTTGTTAAAGCAAGGATAACTTTTAGAGCCAATGCTTGTGTCTCTTCACAGTTGCAGATCTCTACAACCTAAGCATAAGCCAATGTGTTAGTTAATTATGTGACAAAGTTAAACTGCAGCTTTATTTGTCCTGTTACACATAGCTTACCCTCTTAACTTGAAACATGGAGAACTATTTCCTCTGTAAGCACCAGTAATAAACTGTACTGTTGTGTGAGGATGTAACAAGGCAGAAGAAGAGGGCAAAAGTGACATCATGTTATGTGGAGGAACATACCACAACTTTATATCATCACAGCTTACAGATGAAATTGCTTGTCATACTAGTGGCAGATACCCCAATGAGTGATATTTTAATATTAGCATCGTTCACCACTCCAGCCCATCTGCTGTGGGTGCAATCCAGAACAAACAGTGATACAGGTCAACCCCAACATGTGTCACTTACTCCCACCACAACTCTTTCAGGGACCATCTCGCTTAAGAGATGGGTCAGCGAGCAGGCTATCCCCCTTTTTTATGGTACCTGCCCAAAACCCCAACATTCCTGCTGACTAATATTCATGAGTTTAGTTGTGGTAAATACAAAGCTACAAAAATGGCATATGCCAAATCAAGATACACACCAAGTACAGTGAAAATCTCACTGCTATGTAGAAGGTGAATACCTCACTCCGCTGTGGGCAATTAGAACACATAAAATTTCTTCTCAGCCCTGCAATCAGCAACTGACAGTGTAGATTACAACTGATGGACAAGGGTAAAGACATATGGAACATGATGCTAGTCAACAAACTAGCTATTGGAGAGGAAGCCAGGTCTTCATATAAAGCAAGAGCAAATCAGAGGGACCAAGTCTTCCCCCGGTTCACCCTCAAAGCCCTACCCACTAGCTTTGTTCCAAGGCCTTGGAACTTCTCTGGCCAGGTGACATGATGCTTTCCTTCCCAAATACCTCCAGAAACTTGGCTCCCACAGATTTAAAGCAGGGACTTCCTAATTTTGTAGCTTCCTCTTTTAGCAGCTCTCCTTTTACATCAGCTCTCTTTTCTACTTTAAGTTTATGTTTAGGATAGTGTGTTGTTTTAATGCATTATATTTAATAAAAATGCCTCTTCATATGCTAGCAATTTTTTAAAAAAAATCCAAACCTGTATCATAACAAGTGTAGAAACAGGCAAAGCAATTCTTAGCACCTTACCCTGGCAAAAAGGAAGACAAATGCTCCAGTTCCAGCACTCTCATGCAGTATACCCTGAAGACCTTTATATTCAGTAGGCTGCAACATTTTCAGGTAATGAGGGTCTGGTAAATTGCTTTGTACTTCCTTTGAACTGAAAGGTCGTTGGGAAGGTATAGTTTTCACTTGACCTTTAAGCCTGATTACTGGCTCATAAATTGTGTAGTGACCAGGACGGCAGGTGGTGTAAACAATCGCAAGACTTTCCTGAAATACAAGACAATGTACTGCCGCTGAATTCTCATTTTTCTATAAAGCATCTGTTGCGATAGGAAACACACAGCAGTCACCATTCATTCACCTCTATATAATTATGAAATAACATGCTAGTTACTTTTTGGCAGTCTTCTGAGTACCTGTGTAGATAAAAGCAGAACAGCATTTCTACCAAGGAAGGAGAAAAAGTAGCCTACAGGAAATAAATGCTTCCTCTGTAATGAGATAAAATGAACCAGCGTTTTCAGGGATTTTGACAGGAAGTTATAGTCACACGATCCCATATGTTATTTGAAATTAATCTTCCTTTTCCATCTACTCCATTTGTTGGTATCAAATTATTTTGTGTTAGCAGATCCAGAGTGGCAGTAAATATGGCAATACATAGTTTATTTCACAAGTCAGGAAGGAAGTATAACATGGGGTAACCTGTATACACCACTGTTCTCAATACAAATATATTTCGCTGATGCTTTAAAGCAGGGGTGTCCAAAGTTTTTGGCAAGAGGGCCACATCAGTTCTCTGACACTGTGTCGGGGGCCGGGGGAAAAAAAGAATTTACATTTAAAATTTGAATAAATTTTCATAAATTTACATAAGTGAATATATTAAAGACGAACTTATATGATTGAATGAAGATCTTGCAATAGCTCAAGGCCTATAAAAGGTCTTGCACAAAGCAAGGCTGGCCTTTCCTTTGCTGCCACTACTGCATCACAGACGTGAAACAGCAAGAAGTGGAGGGAGCCCTCATCCCACAGCTCATGTGAGAGGTCAAACAGTCGCCCTCACGCTGCGAGCAGTTGCGTTGGGCCAGTGCAGGCTCCAACAAATCGCTGGAGGGCCAGAGACTCATTGGAGACTGGGGGCTTCCTGAGGGCCGCATTGAGAGGCCTCAAGGGCCGCATGTGGCCCCAGGGCCGGGGTTTGGGCACCCCTGCTTTAAATGATAGCAAGATCTTTTAAGAGAGAGCATCAGAAGGCCAAATGACACATTTAATACAAGAATACATTTAATTTTACTTGTGAGTAACAGGGTCATGATTTGGACAGAGCCTTCAGCATGGAGGTGGGGCATTTATCTCCACATGACATAAATTGTCAAAATTGTCTTTCCAAAAAAGACATAGTGGAAATGGAAAAGCTGCAAAAGAGAGCGACTAAGATGATTACTGGGCACCTTCCTTATGAGGAAAGGCTACGGCGTTTGGGCCTCTTCAGCCTAGAAAAGAGGCGCCTGAGGGGGGACATGATTGAGACATATAAAATTATGCAGGGGATGGACAGAGTGGATAGAGAGATTCTCTTTACACTCTCACATAACACCAGAACCAGGGAACATCCACTAAAATTGAGTGTTGGGATCCAGTGGGGCTGTTCTTATGTTCTTAAATTTTTTCATTCATTTTTTCCGATGGGAAAAAAAAGTTATTCTTTTCCTTTGCCTTTCTAATAAATGCTTAAAGCAGCTAACAAATTCAACAAGATTAATTCCAAAATGCATTATACAATAATAAAACTGCTCCAAAATTAATGCAATAAGACTCCATAAAACAATCCCAACATGAGAATCCAAAAGCAGCAAAATCATTCACCTTTATAAGCATATAAAATATGAATAGCAAGCCTAGTGGAAGTAACACAGCCTGTCAAGAAGCAACTATTAAACAAGCACAGTTTTGGCACAGGACGAAAGAACTGTGCTTTGTTTTGCAAATATGAAAATAAAATAATTCATCCTTCTTTACTTTCCCACTTAACCAAGTAGTATTAGGATTAAAAACTTACAATTAAGGGCCCAGTATCCACCTCTTTCTTTGTCATTAAGAGTTCTTTAATCTGTTTACATTGCAGAATCTCTTTATCTATGTATTTGGAATAATCCGTTATTGTTTTCCCATATTTACAAGGCATTACAGAGGTGAAGTCTGGTCCACAAGCATAGAGATAAAATGCTTCTTCTGGGCCAATTTTTGCACCTACAAAAACAGACACAGTTTTCAGTATATGCCCTTTTGTATGAAATAACTACTTACATTGCAGCTGCTGTAACCTGACCAGATGAGGGATTAACAGATTACACATGAATATACAAAAAGCCCTTGCTAAAGGGAATGCATCTCTCTCTCCCCAGCTTGTGGGTTTCTCAGAGGCAGTCAGAGGGCCACTATGAGAAATCAGATGCTGGATTAAATAAATTATGCTCAATCCTTGATGATATATCCAGAGATTGTCAAGCAATTAGCTACTCACAAATGTTAATTCAAACATTCGAAAGACCATTTTGCCCATCTCTCTTTCATTACTCTAACCAGTTTCATCAGGATTGGTTTTATTATTATTTTACTAAATAAAATTATTGA
Organism: Tiliqua scincoides; assembly: GCF_035046505.1. Classification (NCBI taxonomy): domain Eukaryota; kingdom Metazoa; phylum Chordata; class Lepidosauria; order Squamata; family Scincidae; genus Tiliqua; species Tiliqua scincoides. The sequence continues at coordinate 229,739,420 of NC_089821.1, forward strand.
TTCTGTAAGGATTACACATTCAACAATTTCCTTGCCCACGGGGTATCATTCAGAACAAGACATCTAGCAAAAGGGAACATGTCCCGCCCCACAACAATATACCATTAAAAAGAAGCAGATTTCCCAGGTCCCACTTCCCAGGCAGTCGCAAAAATTCATCTTGGGATGATGCATAATGGCCAGTCATACAGAAGGTCTTATTGCTATCAGATGATAAACTTGTTTTCCTTGGGAGAGTATAATCTAGACTAATTTCAGGTTTTCTGAAACAAAAAAGTTTTATTTAAAGCATATCCTGATCAATTTCACTTCATTTACTTCATTCTTTATTAATTACCCATAATTAATCTGCATAGTAAAGGGTTAAAATAAGACAGAACTGTTTATGTACAATTAGCTCCATGTTCTTTCACCTTTGGAAGGTCTAACAAATGTGGCTGCAATAACCCTAGACCTTCTCTGTTATTCTAAACTCCGTTATACTCTGTTCTACTACTGTATTTCCAATCAAGTGTCCAGTATGTAATAGCAGTGGCAGCCACCATCATTTTATTGAAATATTTATATCTTAACATTTGACCCCAACAGGGCCCATGAAGCAGTTACAGCATACTGGCTTGTGTGCCCTGTTTATTTTGTGGGAAATGGGGGATATAAAATCATTTAAATATGTATTTCAAGCATTCCTTTCTGCAGTTAGCAGCTTCTAATCTTCCCCATGATTAGGCCCAATTATAGGCTGAGAAACCTCTGGACTTCCAACCTCAGCCTGTGATAAATTTGTGCCTGCAGCAACTCTACCTGATGTACTCAGCTAATTAAATGTAGTGCTCGCCTCTTCCTCTACCAGGTCTAGCAAATATTGAGGGTGTTCCTTTGACCAACCTAGGAATTTCTCTCACTAATGTAGATTAAAAGCTGCATAAGAGCAAATGGACATAAATTTATCCATTATAAGAGGTTATAGGACATAGAACCACTTTGTGAAATTCTTGGCTGAGAAAGAGAAAGAGCATGTTAAAAATGAGAAACAAGTTCTTCTGTGGCAAGAACTTTATGAAGAGGATTGCTGAAATCCCCTTGATTCCCACATAACAGCACTAGCAAGGCTACCACAGAACTCATCTCTTTTCTTTGCTGCAAGTTAACAGGGATTCCCATGTTGGACACTTCCACCATATCCTACTAACTTTGCCCTGAAGCTGATGCCCAGTGTAAATTCTGTGCCGCCTTCTCTGATTTCTAGTATGTAATTTCATAAGTGTTCAGGTTCTGTCACCAGTTCCCTAAAGAGTGCAACACACATTACACTGATTAAGCTTCCATTGACATTAATGACTGTGAGCATAAGTATAACTAAGGTCACAAGTCACTTAAAGAGTACAAGGATATCAATGGATTTTAGCAGCAAACTTTACTGAAAATGGATGGCTAAACAACTATTCCATTGGTTCCACTGTAAACATACTTCAGTGTTTCCTGTCTTCCTTCACCAGATTCAAACTTAAAGAATAAAGTGGCCTCTTTAATGATATGTTTATATCCTGACCATTTTGTAAAATTACCTCTGACCAGAAATCCACAATGACAGCGTTCCATGAATATTTTTCTTGCTTTCCGGCTGCTGCTGGTAGGTTAATGCCATATGCTGCCATTTGCCTGTAAGAAAAGTGTTCTCTGGTGTTTCGGCTTGTGCTAGTAACCCAGCTTTCATTTCATCATTTGGATCCATACACATACTATGAAAACAAGAAACAGGAAAACCAATAAGAAGATGCCAACGTACTACGTATTTTCAAATGAAGTTCTACTCTGAAACACTGCTTGTGTTTTAATTTTATTCCCCTCTGTGCAACCCAGCTGGTATAAGGCCAACCGGAAAGATTCCTATTCAGACCAAATCCTAATGGTTAATCTTGCTACATTTATAAAACTGCTTTTTTATATAAAAGGTTCTATAGAAATAGAACGCTCACACAGAACGTAAGGACAGCACAACCAGCCACCAATTTTTCATAGTAGAAAGACTTCCTTTTGCAGTAGTAACCCATCCATTCGTAAGTTTGATGATTAGTTACTGAGGTTGAGCCAAACAATTCACTTTTTGACTCAAAAATAGCAATTTTCAGAGGAAAAGCCCCTTTATCTTATTTTTTTATGGATTTTCATAGCTGTATGCAGCATCTTTCCCCCCTTCATTTAATTTCTCTTTATATGATCCCCAACAGTCAGGGATCATGTACTGAACATGATTATGTCAAGACACTGCACAGTCAGATCTGGCTATGCGTCTATGCCACTAAGGACAAATTAACTGCATTTAGAGTAACAGTGAAGAACATATAGGACACTATAATGGTCGTATGGGTGGTCCTAGCTAACCAGGGTTCATTTTAACCATCTTACACATTTGCAACTTTTGAAAGGCCTGAAAAGTCACCAAAATGGGGTTCCAAGAACTCCAACCAATATAGTAATGAAAAAGGCCGTGCGTCAGCTCAACCTTAAAAGATACAGCATTTCAAAAATGAGCTGGCAATAGCACAATAGAGCATAGAGACATGCATACGCGGACTTTTTCCAGAAAGGCCTAGCGAGCAGTGTCTTCCAAGCTGTGCAAATACTGTATCTTCTTCAGGAAGACTGTAAAACACAAAGCCACCATTCTGCTCCCAATTAAAACAGACCTAATAAACATACAATCTTATGTAATAATCCCTGCTAACTGTGGGTTTTTCAAGTGGGTGCTCCTCTTTTTAGCAGGGGGAGAGTAACTGGCCCACCACACCCCAACAGTGTCTTTTCTAGTGGCTGTCTGCTGGTGTTCTTTTGCATCTTTTTAGATTGTGAGCCCTTTTGGGACAGGGAGCCATTACTTATTTGATTTTTCTCTTTAAACCGCTTTGTGAACTTTCAGCTGAAAAGCAGTATATACATACCGTTAATAATAATAACATGGAGAACTCTATGGAGAACTCGTGCAAGGAAAGCGCCCTACAGGTAGACCACAGCTGAGATACAAGGACATCTGCAAGAGGGATCTGAAGGCCTTAGGAGTGGACCTCAACAGGTGGAAACCCTGGCCTCTGAGCGGCCCGCTTGGAGGCAGGCTGTGCAGCATGGCCTTTCCCAGTTTGAAGAGACACTTGGCCAACAGGCTGAGGCAAAGAAGGAAGGCCCACAGCCAGGGAGACAGACCAGGGACACACTACACTTGCTCCCAGTGTGGAAGGGATTGTCACTCCCAAATCGGCCTTTTCAGCCACACTAGATGTTGTGCCAGAACCACCATCCAGAGCGCGATACCATAGTCTTCCAAGACTGAAGGTTGCCAACAACTAATAATAACAATCTTACTAATTTTGTGTATCTCATTCAAAGCCTGAACACAGCAATAAGTCAAACTACATTTATGACACATATAAATGTAGATCATTGATAAGAACTCCTTGAGCTATTGCTTATGCAATTCTGAGCTTTGAAACACTACTGAACATTGCCACAAATCCAACAGGATAAGAAAAGGAATATGTAATCCTTTGAAAGGCATTCTTCCTTCTGTAAAATTAACAGTTGCATACCGAAATATGAAAGCTCCAGTGTTCACATTAGCCCACATTTGTATCATCAAAGCTTTGGAGCCCAGTGAAAAAATGTGGAGGCAGCCATCTTCAAGAACTTTGTCTCCCAAACTGAGGTAATCTACACCAGGCCTGCTTTCTTCTAGAACAGAAATTTGGTTATTTCAATAGTAAAACAGAATCAGAACAGATGTTGCATTCTCTAGTCTAAAGTATGGAAAAGTAGCTAGTGCACCATTAGGCAGATAAGACTGAACACATAGTTAGGTTTGGACTATTATAAGTATACCCCATTTAGGTGCTTTCAAATTCAATTTTGCAATTCTTTAGGCCCAAATTCATTAGGGCCAAAAGCTGAAGAGTCAAATTCAGAGTACTCTTATAACTAAAGTAAGAATGGTTAATTGTACTTTTGTATACAGCGCTAAAATTATGCTTGAGTTGCTCTCATACAATCTGTGTTAACGAAGAAGCAGATTTAAGTCTCACATACAAAAATGACCAAAGAGACTTATCTGGGACACTGAGAAAGGCAAAGATAAAAACCTTCCACCTAGATCAGTGTTTCTCAACATTTGTCCTCCACTGTACCACTTTGCCTGGTCCACCTATTGGAAGTACCATCAAAAGTAACTGGCAACGATGCCATTCTCAGTTAATTCAGATTGGGAATCCAGAAGCAACACAACACACACCAGTAAGAGGCCCAGGGCAGATATGAGGGGTTTTTTGAGAGTCCAAAAGTGACACTGGAGCTGTGCCTGCAGAGTCAAGCTTCCTACTACTGCTTGTCGTGTTGCCTTGCTGGTCCTGCTGCCAGGTGGTTGGGGTCTGGGGGTCCCACAAATATTACCAGGCACATTCTCAAGTACCTTCGGTAGTACAAGTACCACTGGTTGAGAAACACTGACCTAGTTTATACTCTGGCAAATATCAAGGAAACATACAGCTATAAGTAAATAGGTTAAGCATGGCTCATTTTCCTTGTGTGCCAAGGAAACTTCATCAATTATTAACCCCTTTACAGTAAAGCCAAACAATATGAATACATAGAAGATGTACAGTACTTCAGTTTGAAATGCTGGCCTTTGAATTACAGTTTTGTCAAAGGAAAGCACAATGTAAAGGCTTGCTTTAGGAATGCCCAAGAATAGGAGGAGGTAAGACTGAAGTGGCGCATGAGAGAAAGGGCACATTTGCTTCATGACAGCCTTTCCCTTGTGATTTGCTAATTCCATTTAGCTCCTCTTCCTGCTCATATCTGCCTTCCCTGCTGGAAAGAGAGACAATTAGACTAATGACTGGCTTCTGCAACATCAGCCAGTTATTTAAACAGCAATTCCAGCAGTCAGACACAGTAAGGAGGCAACCGTGCTAAAAAACAACAGTAACTGCTGTTACTACCCTTCAAGGTAGAGGTACAAACTGTACATCCTCTTGCGTTTTAATATCAGGTCAAGGAACTTGTGACAGGATACTACCAACGCTCCTCCCTTCCTCCCATCACCACCATATACACGATGCTCTTCTGGGGCTGGAACTCTGAAGACTCCTGGGAGGCCTCATTTGTAGTACTTGCCAAACTGCTGCTTAAGGGAGTCTCAACACATACAGATTTCCTTGGGCCTCTATTTCCTCATCCGATTGAGGTAATTACAGTACCTGTCTCAGGTAAAATGTTCATTTTGGAACCAGTTTTTTTTTAATATTTTAAAAGATTAATTTATCTCTCCTGTTCCTGCCGTTATTTCTGTGGCAATACAGCATCTAATCCTGCCCCCCCCCCCAGCAACATAGTGGTGCTATTCTTGTTTCTATTTCTTATGCTTTGTTGAAGCAGTTGCAGTTAATAAAGGGCCAAAACAGACAAGATATGCAAGATCCTTCATATAATACCACAATTTTTTATTTGTATTTGATTTTAAAGCTGCCATTACTTTGTTCACAAGTACATTAATTTGCTAGTTCTCCAACTGCATTTTCCTAATATCATCTAGACTTGATCTTTGTCATATCCTTTGAACACTGTGAATAGAACAACATTCATTACCCACTAATCTTGCTATTAGATAAGATTATCAGAACTTAATGTTACCCAGAGGTTCCTAATGAGATGCTGTAAATTGACAAAATCCCCTTCTGTACTTCTCTGACAACAGTATTATAAAATCCTTGTTTGAATGAAGGCTATTTGTATAAACATTCTAAATCCCAAGCAGACAATATCATTTTAACCTAATACTGGCAAAGTATTCTTTGTACTGGCAAAAGTATTCTGGCAGGAGGTCTGGTCTAGAGGGTAGAGCCTCCGTTTGCCTGAAGGTAACATCCACAGGTCGCCAGTTCGAGGCCACCAGCACTGTGAATGGTGAGACCTTGAAGCAGCTGACAAGCTGAGCCGAGTTATTCCACCTGCTCTTTGGTGTGAGCGAAGAAGCGTCTTGGCTGCCCTCCATGTGAGAGATGAAGGAGTTGCCTGTCAGCTTGCGTGGGAGGAAATCGGAGGCCAGAATGTGATACCAGTTCAAAAAGATCTGTCTGAAATGTTGTGGTTCTTGAAAGATAGAACCTTTCTTTGATTGTAAAAATCCCTATGGGGATTTAGAACAGCCTGCCCATGTAAACCGCCTTGAATAAAGTCTGAGGAGAAATCTGACGACCAAGAAAGGCGGTATATAAATACATGTATTATTATTATTATTATTATTATTATTATTATTATTCAGAAAGGGTCAAAATGTTTTGAAGAGAACATTTTTGGAAAACTCTTCGCATCTACTAACAAGCAGCAGATCCTTTAATATAGCAGAATACAGTGGTGTGTTTTACTAACTCATGCTCCTTACAAAAGATATAAAAGTCTTAACAAAAAGACTTCCACTGCTTTCATATGCTTTTTAAAAACATATGGTATAAATCTAAAAAGCTTCGTCTTAGGGCATGCACCAGTATAAGCAAATAAGCACCTATGATTCTGGATCTGACTTTTTAGACTCAGACTAGTACGTTGAATTTCAGAACAGAACTAACAATATGACTTACCTATATCATCAAAACTGCTGTCATGTGAAATTAGTGACTTACTCCTCCTTTTCATTCTTTTGGCTTTCTCCAAGGAACTATCTGATTCATAAGAACGTTCCACACAAAACCACAGTGAGACACTGAAACCTTCAGACATATGGGGCCAACAGTTTTGCCCAACCAAGGGTAAATGAATTGGAGCAACATGCCAAGAAGAAAGAAGATAGTGAGGCAAGCTCTCGCCCTCTGGCTCCTTCTTGGTCTGTGCAAACTTTGCTCTTTTTAGTAGTCCTATGGTCTTGCTGTTGAGAGTGAGAGTGGGTTTTTGTGAAGGGCTGCTACTTAAATTTGGTATTTGACGGAAAGGAAATGAGATATGTTGCAAAGGCCTCATCTCAGTATTTGCCTCCAAAATCTTCAAAACTCCTTTAAGCAGTGTGCCCTAAAAAAAATGAACAAGGTAACAATTAAAAATTAATTATCAATTAAAGTTCATCACTGTATATCCTAATATACCAGAATTAAAGACTGGTTTAAATTTGCTCCATTCTGAAAATACTAAAGTGGTTCCCAATTTTTTTTGTCATTCCTAATTAGAGGCAGTATTCGAAGACCGTAAGACAGTAACTTTGACAGTATATTGGAGGAGCATTTCACATTAAAATTGAAATACTTGAAATGAACACAGCTAACTTAAATAGGTTAGAAAATATAGGCTAGCACATTTGGCTGAAGTTCAATTACCTACTACTTACATAAATAATTTTGTTTCTTGTTGACTGAAGATTAGCACTATGTCAGTCATGTAGCCAAAACCCTTCCTCAAAGGATCATCCAATATCAAAACCATTATTCTGAACAGAAGATAGTAATTATTTCTTTAAGGCAATGAAGTAGCATCCCATCCCCAAGTTGCATATTCCACTGCCAAGCTTTTGCCAATTTTTAGAAATGTCTTCCAATATTTGATTCCTACTATACCTTATTATACCCCCCATTTGAAAACTATATATAGTCCAAGACAGCTAAACATAATCGATTCCTTCAGTCTAACTTCTTTTACTTCACAGCCTGCCAGTGAATTTGCATAGAATTATTCCCCACCATAACTGCATGGATGCTTTTCTAGTCCTTTCAGCCACTTCCCCATGAAGCCATACTTGAAGATCAGGAACTTGGGGATCGGGTACTACAACACAAGGGGCAGCGGGGAAAAAGACACAGCATCATAGGATGCGAGGCTCTTTAGATTCTGGCCAGCATCTGAAAATGTTAGTCTTTTGTACAGTCTCTTATCCAGGAGTTGTATGTTTCCCTGGCACAAACAGAAAACTGGCTTGAGTAAAAGTGAACATCAAGAGTCTCCCCTAGTTAGATGCTCCTGATTTTAAGACAGACAAATTCAATTTCCTATATAGGTATAACCTAATTATCCATGAATTTTTCACCCACAGTTTTATCTCAACGCATTGAGAAGGGCCCTTTAAATTAAAGGGAAAAATGTCCCCTCACTAAGCCTCACTTCCAATTGTAATGTGGAAAACTGGCAGCTGGCAGGCAGGCAATCAAACTCTGTCCAGGGGCTTAGAATGGCTTAGTTTCAGTTAACACCATGGCAAGCAAGCCCTCCCCCCCCCAAGCATGTAAAAGAATGCAAAGCAGAAGCAATTATTACTTCCGCTTTGCATTCTTTTCCATGCTCCAGGGGGAAGGAAGAGGTCGCTTGCCTAGGAATGACCTGAAAGTAAGCTGTTGATGGACTGATTGCCTGCCTGATGCCACTCTCCCACATTACAATGGTAAGACTGTTTTAAAACCAGAGTAAAGGGAGGATTTTTTAAAAATTGATTTCATTTAGCATGATTTTTGGCACCTGCGAAGGTTCTGGGAACAGAACCCCCACAGATGCCGAGACACAACCTGTATGCGGATTCTTCCATATACAAAGGCTCTCTAAAGCATACTGAACCTTCCCCATTATAGACAGATGTTGTCATTCAGTATGCCTGGATGCTAAAAATCAATGGTCTGAATGAGAATTCTTGTGGCATTTTTAAAAATACATCTCTTAACCAGGCAACAATTTATTCAAAGGCATTCAATTTTCTAAAGGTAACATAATGAGAAGGTCCAAGATTTCTTCAGATCACTTATATCTCTCAGGTGCCACAAATCACTTTTCTGAATCATTTCCAAAATTCAAAGAAATTTCACCCATAATAACAAGAACAAAATGACAACAATATTGTCATCAGTATCCACTTTGAATGGATTCATAATTTCAACAACATTCTTACTGTAGATGGAGTTTTTTCTAAAAAGATCCTTAAGAGAAGGGTTAGCTCTTCTGAACATGTTCTTGAGCTCATCAGAGACACCAGTAGATCCACCAACACCTCCTGACACACTGAAAAGAAGCATAATGATTTGCTTTAAATTAATACAAATTCTAAACTACGTGAAAGCTATTAAGATGGACTACAGTCCAAGTAGCTACACAACAAGACTTCTAAGCCCCTCTTCCCTCACACTAGCAACCCCTGCATTTCCAGATAAGTTTCTCCTGAAAATCAGGCAAGCACTGGGAGTTACCTATGACGTCGGATAGTATTTGTGTCGGCCAATTGCAGCTGAAAAAACATAGATCAGATATGATCAAATGTTCTTAAACACCAACACAGTTAGACATAAAAGTAAACCTACTGAAATCAATGAAATGGCTTTAGAATAAGTGTTGGCTGACCTCTCTGGGTAGAAATTTCAGTGTAGAAACTTGACACATTAAAAGTATCATCTAGTTTGAGTATTTAAAAAATAAATAAATCTTAACATAACTATGCAAGGGTCCAATCTGGATTAGGACTATGATGCAAAAGTAGTAATTTAATCCTGTGCTGCTTTCACAAAAAAGCCCTCCCAGGCTGCTGTGGGCCTCAAAAGCACTGTAACAACAAATGGCACCTTCAGAAGCTCATAATAGCTCATAACTGTTCTTGGCTGGCAAACTGAATACCCATATACAGTACTTATACATTTGCAGAATTGCATTTAAGATATTGCCTGTATGTTGAACAATAAGAATGCCATTACCCACCATGAAAACTGGAATCCGTTTCTGTCAAAATGTGAAGAAATCCTCCCAAGAGACTCTTTACAGCTCCCTAAAACACCAAAACACATTGAACAATCAGCTCAGCCCCTTCTTCCAGGGTCAGCAACAGAGTCAGTCAACCCCTGAAGCACAAAGACGCAGAAGCCACTAGGCAGGGTGGTGTGACAGGTTTGTCTGAACAAGCTGTGCTGATGCTGTCTTCTCTCACCTTCTCCATACACAGTACAACTATGTCAGAGCCTCCTGTGATGATGGAGGGGCCTCTAAGGAAATCAATTTGTGGAGTACAGATGCTCTCTCCTCAGTGCTACAGGATGTTGAGGGACGCATTTGGGAGACCACTGACCTCTACCTTCTCATTTGGTGGAAAGGTAATAAGCATCAGTCTCTGCGGCAAAACTCAATGCAACAGTAGGAAGAAGAGAGTTCGTTTTCTCTTTTCCACTGCCCAATTGCATGCTGGAAGGGAAGGGGGGCTGCACACCCAGTTTAAATGAAAGAAGCTAGACTGGGGAGAGAGAAGGGAAGACGGTTAAAGCAGGGGTGTCAAACATAAGGCCTGGGGGCTGGATGGAGCCTGCGGAAGCTTTTCATCTGGCCCTCAGGCTCTCAGCTGCTGAGCAGTGCTGAGGTGTTACTGCTTTAAGGACAGCCCACATGAAAATAGGGCTCTCCCATAACTTGAAATATGATCTTGTGTTTCTCTTCTGTCATTTGCAGCTAATGAGTTTCTAAGTGAAAAAGTGCTTATTTTTGGTTATGACTTGATTAATGACATCATTTCCTGCCTAATGACATCACTTCCGGCCATCAGCAGGCACCATGAATGCTGTTCGGCCCTTGGTATGAAATGAGTTTGACACCCCTGGGTTAAACAGTTGCAAGAGAAGGCAAAAGAAAGCCAGATTGGGGAAGGAATGAGAAAGAGGGGCATACGCAAACCAGCCCAGATCTGGTCAGTGCACCAGGGCCCGGTGACATCTTTCATTGGCCCCCTGTCCATTTCCTTCTTTCTGTCAAGAGAAAGTGGTACATTCCTAGGGTCATATTATGAAGATGCCCATCACACCTTGGAAAATGTAAGGTTGCTGCCTGAATACTATCACTTGGTTGAACATCCAGACAGTAGCCATACTAGCTGTTGCTCAGTTCTATTTATGCACATTCAGTTTAGATTCTTATTTCCATGACCATTGTGAATGGCAGTCACTGATTCTTCCTTAGGGTGAAGTGTGTTCATGTGAAGTGTGTCCATCAACAGGTATGGAAACAGGTCTGAGATATGACTGGACATTGGTATAATGGACTGCTGACATTGCACACGCTGATGACTCCCATAAAACAAACTTATGAAGTAAAGAAAGATATTTAAGGGTTAAACTCAAGAGCTAAAGGTTCTTCAAACCATGTGTTACCCTCCCCTTCCTGCTTTCCAATGATACCTCTCCCACCCACATTGGCAGAATAGATCAGGAAGATCTAGACAGCTATGTACACGTAACAGCACAGAGATGGAACCAAATTGGAACAAGTTCAGAGAAGAGCAACAAGGATGATCGGAGGGCTGGAGAACGAACCCTATGAGGAAACGTTAAGGGAACTAGTTATGTTCAGCCTGGAGAAAAGAAGGCTGAAAGAGGACATGACAGCCATCCTCAAATACCTGAAGGGCTGTCATATGGAAGACGAAACACATTTATTCAATGGCCTCTGAGAGTAGAACTAGATCAAATGGGTTCAAACTGCAAGAGAAGAGACTCCAGCTGGACATCAGGGAAAAAACTGATGGTAAGAGTAGTCTGGCAGTGGAATGGTTTGCTGAGATAGGTGGTGGTTTCTCCCTCACTGGACATCTTCAAGCAGGCTTGACAGACACCTGCTAGAGATGCTCTAGGAGACTTTCCTGCTACAGGCAAGAATTAGATGATCTTATAAATCTCTTCCAACTCTATGATTTCTTCAAGTTCACAACTTATACTATGATAAACACCGAGTTTCTTTGTCATGGGCATAATTTCATTCACCTGTTGCATTAATAATGTTGCATTTTTTCCCTTTAGCCTTACGATTTTCAAGAAACTCTGGAAGACATGAATGAGCACATCTAGGCTTGGGTTGCCAACAGAGAGTAAATGCAATTCCAACATGCAGATTTCTGGATATATTAATTCCTCTTGAGTGAAATTTTCAGCTAGGTCACATGGAAAACTGGAATGACTAGAGTATCCTTTTTCTGTCTTGATATCTGTTCCTAGAAGAGAAGACATATGATCATCTCCTTAAATCCACAATTCAAGTGTTGTCTGCTCAATCTATCGATTAAAAAGCAGTGTGTCTTTCCTTTGGCTACACAGAAACTGATGACGTCATCAAAAATTAGGATCTTCCACGTAGCCCAGGGGTGCCCAAACCCCAGCTTGGGAGCCATGTGCGGTGCTCAGGGACCACTAATCTGGCCCATAAGGAGTTCCCAGTCTCCAATGAGCCTCTGGCCTGCCACACACTTGCTGGAGCCCACATTGGCCCGACACAACTGGACTGTTTGACCACTTGCACGAGCTGTGGACCGGGGACTTCCTCCACTGCTTGCTGTTTCACGTCAGTGAAGCAGCAGTAGCAGTGAAGAAAAGGCCAGCCTTGCTTTGCACAAGGCCTTTTATAGGCCATGAGCTATCATGAGATCTTCATTCATTCATATAAGTGCCATCTCTAAAACATTCATTTATGTAAATTTTAAATGTAAATTAATTTCTTTTTCCCAGCCCCCAACACTGTCAGAGAAATAATGTGGTTCTCCTGCCAAAGAGTTTGGACACCCCTGACCTAGCCTGAGATCTTGGCTTAACTCTGGGCACACAATCATCTTACAAAAATGTAAAATGTAAACACATGCACATTCATGTGCTAGAAGACAGATCTAACAACCGATGGGAGATTTACAAGTCCATGCACATCTGTCCACTACACAAATTCTAAGATCTACACAAGACAAACAATATTGTTTATTTTTGAACTTTTTGTAAGCACTGATGTACTGATGCCCCATAACTATTACACCAAGCCACTCTGGGGCTCAGCTATTCCAAGAAAACTCATACCATACAAGATGTCTGTTTTAGAAGAAAAAAATCAACTCCAAGAGCTAATCAGCAGAGTTAAAAGTTATCTGGCAAGATTACATGAAAGTCAGGAACTGAGGGAATATAGCAGCAACAGCAGTAACTTCTGTGAACTAGGATAATATCCTGTAGCTCATATTGTTGGCATTGTTTTCCTCAGTTCCTGGCTCATGCAAGCAGCTTACTAACATGAGCTGAAAGAAGAAAATAAGAATCAGGGTTAACATGGGTATCACCTTCAGAAAATGCATTAGAAAGAATCTGAAACAGAACACCTTAACATGTTTGTAACCTGAAGTTTCTTATCACACACTGAAGAAAATGGAATCAGTTCTCTCAGGGCCAACACTGACTCCATGGGTCTTCAAAACAACAGCTGAGAAAAGTCCAAAGAAGATTCATCAGTACAAACGGCCAGAATTAAGAAGCCCACTAGCTTCCAGTGGATTGTACAATCGTGCGTCACTTAGCAACAGGGATGCAAACTGGCACCCCTGTTGTCAAGCAAGGCTTGACCCTATACAAAGCCTCCAAAGACGTGAGGAAGCTGCACTCCCCTCACTTCTGGAGGCTTTTCTGAGCCTTGCAGAGGCAGTGCATCACCATGCACCGTCTCTGTGAGGCTCAGAATGCCCAAATCGCGCAAAAGATGAAACTTCTAGTTTCCCGAGCAAACCTGAAGTCATTTCTCTCATGCAATTCGGGTATTCTGAGCCTCACAGAGGCAGAGCACTGATGCACACTGCCTCTGCAAGGCTCAGAAAAGCCTCCAGAGGTGAAGGAAGTAGTTTTTCCACCAAATCCTACTCCAAAACTCTTTCAGGTAATTAAAATTAAGATCTGTGAGAAAAGGCCCCAAACCTCATGCAAATACCACACACAAGAGTGCAATGCAAAGCCCCCATGGCCAAGGAATTTCCAGTTGTCTGAAGAATTATACTCCACGCTGTGCATGAAGAATGTTCCTTTCAGAAGCTACTTTACCTTGGAAGTTCAACATGGCAGAGAATGCTGCTAGAATGCTATGGGTACATCATGTAAAATCCAAGTTCAACCTTACCCTCATCTTTGCTTTCACTGTCATCAGGATTACTTTCACTATCTGCATCATAGCCTTCTTCTTCAGCAAAAAGTTTAAAACTACTGCATTGTGACTCTTCAGCTTCTTCAGATATATCACCAGGCTGAGGTTCAGGATCTTTTTCAGACTGATGAATCTGTGGTACACATATTTTCGTCAGTACAGATAAATAAACTAGGTCTTTCACAGAAAATTCTGGGCTTTTATGTTATATTTAGCCACAGTCAAACTAGGGCCAACTGTCAATATTTGACAGGCCACCTACCACAATTGCTCATTTATTTATTTTAATATCTGTGCATTCTAGCTGCTATATCATTTAGTCACTTATACTGCTATTTAACTTTTGTGCATGATGTAGAAGTGACATGCAAAAACAGAAACAGTAAAAGAACCCTGAGTTCACAGGAAACATTACATTCAGCTGACATACTACATACTTATAGCCAATATACGCTTGGTTTGCTCAAATCCACACACACACATCCTGTTGCCTCTGTGGCCTGTCTGGTCCACAGTATTCCAGGCTAAAATGTTTCCTTACTTATCCACCCTCTTTCACCTACAGCTGTAAGAATGTTTATGACCATCCCAAAACATCATTCCAGCCTTATGACAGTGGGAGATTCAGTCAGTCACAGATGCAGCAGGAAACACACACTTTAGCTTAATATACCTTTTCCTTCTTCTCTTCAGAATGATCAAGATCAGCAAAATAAGTTCCCAGTGCAACTCGAAGCAGTGCATCAAACAAGGTTTTCACCAAGTCAGTTTCCATTATTTTAGACTTTGCAAGCTGGTCCCTTGTTTCAAGTAATAAGTCTTCCACACAAACATTCTGCAATGAGAAAATAGAAACTGTCAGGCATGTTCTCAAGTTTGTATTGATTAATGAAAAAGGCAATAAAAGCAATTACAGCTTCCTCTCCAGGCCCATTCCTGGCCTTCTCAAACCTGAAAGCAAGAACTAAACTTCCATTATCTTCATATTGACTGGGCTAATTCATGCTCTCATTATGAAAGAATGACTGACTTTCTTGATATGCGAAATGACTGCGCCTTAGAGCAGCTAGTCAAAGAACCAAGCAGAGAACAGGTAACTCTGGATTTAACATGGTGTGGTAGCAAGGACCTAGAATGGGATGTAAATGTTACAGAACCGCTGGGGAACAGTGACCATGCTGCAACCCATTTTGACATTCACGTCAAGGGTAAGGGGACTCCAAGCAAATCTGACATGATAATCCTTGGTTTCTAAAGACTTCTCACAAATGAGACTAGTTAGAAAGAAGCTGAAAGGGAAAATAAAACCAATGCTACAGAGTGCACCGAGGCAGCCTTAAACAACAAAAGAGACCCAGCTGTACACCACAAAGGGAGAAGAGCTCTACTAAATCCAGGTATGGCTAACAAGCCAAGTCAGAGAGGCTATGAAGGGCCAGGAGACTTCTTTCCATAAATGGAAGTCCCCAGCATGTATAACTGTTATAGGGCAACTAACAGGAACCACGACAGTTACTGCTTTCTCTTAGTCTACCGTTGACAGTGGTAATAATTTCAAGTGTATCAATGGAACTTTACCTGGAGAAGAGACTCTGTTTCCATCTTCTGCTGAAAATTATTTGCACTGTGTAAACAAATTGCTAGCATAGCTTCCAAAAGTCTTATACTCTGGAATGACCATTCATTTTCTTGCATTAAAACTCCTTTAGACGCTGCAGTGCCATCAACTGAAATTTGTTCCCCACTGGAATGGTCACAGGAAACCCACTCAGGTTTTCTTGCACTGTCAAGATTTTCATCAAGACTACCATGGTCCAACTGGTCTCTCTCATTGCTCTGTACCAACAGCAATGGATCACTTTTGAAAGAAATGTCAGCACATCTCTCCTGCTCACCTTGTTCCACTACTTTTATAGAAAGTTTCTGAATAATCATGGCTATTAATCTATGACAAACTTCAAAACCACCAAGTCTATGGAACTGTCTTTGGAAAATGGAGCTGCACAAGTAGATCCAGCGACACATTGACCAAATGTCTGCGGCCCTATGGATATGTTCCAAAGAAGGCAGAGTAAGGCTTTCTGGAGACAAACATGGCAGGCTATGGCTTAAAGGTTCACTAGCTGTACTGTCATAACCTGAGGTATCTTCAGAATCATTTGCAGAATCTCGATCAGCATCTGCTTCCTTACTGACACACAAAAAAGCAACACACAAAAATATGTTTATCATGTTGACATGAACATCTTGACTGACTGGTTTCTTCTTCTTTGGATAAACTTCTTTGAGACCAGCATAAAATTTGCTCAGACTCTGAGGAACATCTGAAAGAGCTTGCTGTGTATTAACCAAAGAACCTAGATCTACTGCAGACTTCTTTTCAACGTCTAAGCCATCAACATCTGCCATTACGTGGTCCATTTGCTGATCTCCAAGGCAAAATATTAATGTTTCAAAGACTTTCAAGGAATAACTTCTTGCGCAGTCCAAGTAATTTAGTTCAGTCATTTGATTCACTCCATTGCAGCTTAAGAACAACTCACGTATTATTCTGTGGAGAAAAGCATTAACTTGTTACTTAGAACAGTGGTTCTCATACATTTAGCACCGGGACCCACTTTTTAGAATGCGAATCTGTCAGGACCCACCGGAAGTGATGAACAAAAGTGACATCACCAAGCAGAAAGATTCTTAACAATCCTAGGTTGCAATCTTACCCACAGGAACCCAGGGGTAAGTTCCATTTACTATTATTGTTAAAAGAAGATACATAGTAGCTTATTCAAAGTACAGGTCTGTAACATTTCCCCAAATGCAGTCACATACCATGGTAGCATCAAGTCTAATATATTAAAAATAAAATATTGAAATATATGGAGACCCACATTAAAATTGGTTCACGATCCACAGTTTGAGAAACACTGACTTAAACAACTTTGACACTACCTAAGAAACTAATTATTACCCAAAGTCCTCTCATGAAATCAGCCAAGAAACAGAAACCAATACACAATCTCCCTGTTAGAACTGGCACTGGGCAGCCCATATGAAATTAGGATTCAATTACTGTATTTAGCTTCATATATTTATTGGTGTTTTTACTCCCATAACCATCCAGTTCAAAATATTAGGCTAGGGCAAGTTTTAAACCACGGGAAATGAATTTTTTTTTATAAATCTTAGGGCTCAGTCATATCCAAGTTTCCAGTGCTGATGCAGCTGCAAAGCAGCACCAAGGTAAGGGAACTAATGTTCCCTTTTGGCACAGCTGCATCAGCGCTGGAAATCTGGATAGAGTTGGGACCTTAACAAAGCACAGTTAAATCTCATTTATTTCAATGAGAAATTACATGCATAATACTTCCTTTCTAAATTAGTGGGAGAATGCTTTTAGTACCAAATCAATAAAGAGAATAAAAATAAAATACAACATTAGAAGAGGAAATAAGTACTCAAGAAACAGGAGGAGATTTCACAGCGGAACAAGAGAGGATAACTGGGTAAAGGTTGAAAAACTGTATCAAATGTTTCCCATATAAATTGCTGTAACAGAAACATACACTGAGTATTGCTGTTACATAGCATCAACTAGACTACATTTAAACAACATACAGACACAGGACATACAAGAAAGCAGTCATATTGGCTCCTCCATTGCTTTTGGTGCAGCTGCCAGGCACAATTCTGAAAACAAACCCGGGGGGGGGGGATGGCCTCATTTTGCATTAGCCAATTGGAAGGACTTTAAATTGGTCCACCACTCCGCCTATGCCTTACTGCAGTGGTACTCAAACTTTTCCGGCCAGTGGCTCCCTTGACCCCCATGGCTGTTGGCCATGACTCCCCATCATGTTTCTGTGGGCTGGAAGTGACATCCTTAAACAGGAAGTGGCCAGAAATATTAACTATATTAAATATAATATTAACTATACTAATATTAATTATATTAATCATATCATTAATTAAATGCAGATCTTAAAATATATTATTAATACACAGCAATATACATGCTTTATAAATGATCAGCTGCTGGTCACTGTTGGAGACAGGATGCTGGAGTAGGTAGATTTTGTCTGGTCCAGGAGGATTTTTTTAAAACCTTGTAAGCATACCAATAGAATTGTTTTATCAAATGAACTTTGTGAACCACCAGTCTGACCAACATTACACACACACACCCCTGTGGACCCCAATCCAACTAGTTATTTCTCCCATTCTCCTTGGATAGGATTGAACTCTTTATTAATTTAATGAAATTAAATTTTTCCAGCAGCTGGTGGGGAAAACAAAAATAGACCATGAAAATATATCAGAGCTGATAAGGGTTTGGTTAGGAAGCCGATTTGTCTCCTATACTAGGACATGCACAGCTCAAGCCTATGCATGTCTACTCAGAAGTAAGTCTCATTAGCGTCAATGGGGTTTACTCCCAGGAAAGTGTGGATAGGATTGGGCTGGCAATCACTTCAGCAATGGCTGATAAGTATTCCCTTCAAATAGCAAGAGTCATCACTTTAAAAATACAGCCTCTCCTCTTCAGTCAAACAACAAGATTAATAAATCACTTTAAAAACAGTACCCTTTTTCTGCTCCTGGCCAAGTAAAGTGTGTGCTTGTCTTTCCCCTCCCCCTTTGCCAACTGCATGGAAGACAGGGTTGAGCAGTGAGGTGGCTAAATTTGTAGACGACACCAAACTTTTCCGAGTGGTGACGACTGAGGAGCTCCAGAAGGATCTCTCCAGACTGGCAGAATGGGCAGCAAAATGGCAGACGCGCTTCAACACCAGTGAGTGTAAGGTCATGCACATTGGGGCAAAAAATCAAAACTTTACATATAGGCTGATGGGTTCTGAGCTGTCTGACAGGAGAGAGAAACCCGCCAGAGAAGCGGTTGGCCCTCTGGATGGTGAGGTAGGGAAAGGGCAGATATAAGGAGATTTAGAGATAGCAGAGAAATTAAATGAGTTCTTTGCATCTGTCTTAACTTAGAGGTTGATGGGTTCTGAGCTGTCTGTGACAGATCAGGAGAGAGATCTTGGGGTGGTGGTGGACAGGTCAATGAAAGTGTCGACCCAATGTGCGGCGGCAGTGAAGAAGGCCAATTCTATGCTTGAGATCATTAGATAAGGTATTGAGAACAAAACGGCTAATATTATAATGCCATTGTACAAATCGATGGTAAGGCCACACCTGGAGTATTGTGTCCAGTGCTGGTCGCACTCAAAAAGTGCGCATCTCAAAAAAGACATAGTGGAAATGGAAAAGGTGCAAAAGAGAGCGACTAAGATGATTACTGGGCTGGGGCACCTTCCTTATGAGGAAAGGCTACGGCGTTTGGGCCTCTTCAGCCTAGAAAAGAGGCGCCTGAGGGGGGACATGATTGAGACATATAAAATTATGCAGGGGATGGACAGAGTGGATAGAGAGATTCTCTTTACACTCTCACATAACACCAGAACCAGGGGACAGCCACTAAAATTGAGTGTTGGGAGAGTTAGAACAGACAAAAGAAAATATTTCTTTACTCAGTGTGTGGTTGGTCTGTGGAACTCCTTGCCACAGGATGTGGTGACGGCATCTGGCCTGGATGCCTTTAAAAGGGGATTGGGCAGGTTTCTGGAGGAAAAATCCATTACAGGTTACAAGCCATGATGTGTATGCGCAACCTCCTGATTTTAGAAATGGGCTATGTCAGAATGCCAGATGCAAGGGAGGGCACCAGGATGAGGTCTCTTGTTGTCTGGTGTGCTCCCTGGGGCATTTGGTGGGCCGCTGTGAGATACAGGAAGCTGGACTAGGTGGGCCTATGGCCTGATCCAGTGGGGCTGTTCTTATGTTCTTATGGAAGCAACTAAGAGTCGTGATGACTGGTAAAATAGGAAGAGTTTTATTTGGGGAGGGGGAGGAAAGCAGGAAGGTTTGGAGATTGAAAGGGGGGAGTGGAAGAGGGAGGGGGTTGAAAAGAGAAATTTTACTTTGATGAAAAGCAACCCCAGGCTGGGAACTAGGAACCAACCAGACAAGGATCAGTGAGGGTTAAGGACTGCAAGCTGAGCATGCTTGGTACTTGCCAGATGGGGGTTGGAGTTGAAGAGCTTTGGAAACAACATGCAGCGAACACAGAAGGCAGCAGCCTCGGAGTGGAGGGAGAAGAGGGCGGGACAGCAGCAGCCATTCCCTCTTGGAGGGAGCAGCTGAGCAACTCCCATTCCTTCTGCTTTAAAAAAGCGCAGACGATGGGCAGAAGATGGGCTCCTGTTCTGCCCAGGGGTGTGACTGTATCGCTGCGAGAGGACATCCGGCGCCTCCCCTTTGAGTTCCTGGTGCTTCCCTAAAGAGCCCCGCCTCACAGTTTGAATAACACTGCCTTACTGCCTACTTATGAATTGCTCTTTCTATTTTTCCCCTACTTGGAAGTCATCGGTTCAGGTTCCAAGGCATCTCTATTAACTTTTCTTTCAATTCATTTGTATGCATAGAGCTGTAACCCTACACACACTTTCCTGGGAGCAAGACCCACTGAACTCAATGAGGCCTGAACAGACATGTAAAGGATTATTATACTAATTAACTAATTGCCTCAGAAGAGAATAGAAAATATTTCTGAATTTTTCTTGGACACCAAACTGAGAACAAACATGTGGCAAATTGTTTTTCTTATGATTGCATTAGACAGAAATATTTCATTACTTTTCTTTCAATCCATGGCCATCTACCTGATCACTGTGTTTATAGAATCTTTCAATAAAATACATGAAAAACAGTAGACAGATGCTTTGTGGAATGCAATAACTATATGTATGCTCTCATAAGAATACTCTAGACCAGGGGTGCCCAAAACCCAGCCTGGGGGCCACGTGCAGCCCTCAGAGTATCGCAATCTGGCCCACATGGAGACCCAGTCTCCAAATAAGCCTCTGACCCTCCGGAGGCTTGCAGGAGCCCATGCTGGCCCAACACAACTGCTCTCAGCATGTGTGTACTGTGGGACAAGGGCTCCCTCCACTGCTTGCTATTTCACGTCTGTGATGCAGCAGCGGCAGCAAAAGAAAGGCCGGCATTGCATTGTTCAAGGCCTTTTATAGTTCGTGTGCTGCTGCAAGACCTTCTTTCATTCATGTGTTCCATCTCTAATATATTCACTTATGTAAATTTATGAAAATTTATTTTAATTTTAAATGTAAATTTCTTTTCTTCTTCAGCCCCCAACACAGTGTCAGAGAGATGATATGGCCCTCCTGCCAAAAAGTTTGGACACCCCTGCTCTAGACTAAGGGTCATATACTAAGGAATATTGTCTCTGGATGAAGGAAACCTTAAGTGATTATACTGTGTTTTTTGGACTCAACACCCCCTACCCCACTCTGAAGCAAGTAGAAAGTTCTTCCATACACAAACGGACCTGGGAAGAAGTTCTACTATTCAGTGGCAGTTTCTTGTATATTACAGGTAGAGGTGTGGTTTTGGGGAGGTAATGAAATAAACACATTACATCACTTTCTGCACATCTCATTTCTGTAAAAAACAAACCCTAAAATCTGTGAAAAAAACAAAACATCTCCATATTGGTCAAAGTAGAGTGGTTGGTCTGGACTTGGGGGGTGATGGGGTAACGACTGTAGCTGCACCTGCTGACACTACACCACCTATATCGCTTACTTAGAACACTTTTAAAGTGATAATTTATCACTCTTGGAATAAAAACACTAACACCACTTTCTGCACTCTTCCTCCTTGGGCGAAGAAAAAACAAAATCTGCAAAAATATAAAAACATTGAGGAATACTCTAGTTATGGGATACCATTCAGCTGAACCCCTCCACCAACATTCAAGTGAAGACTTCTTGGAAGGCATAGGGGCTGCTGTTGGATGAGAACTGAAAATTCTGCTCACGAGAGCAGAAGCAACAATCCTGGAGACAACCTAATTCGTACATGTGTCCAGATGCATTCTGGCATTGGGCACATCTTAGAAAAATCAAACTGTTTCTGCATAATCTGTTCAATTCAATGAAAGCTCTATATGAAAGCTCTATACATGCCTTATTTAAGGTGGGAAAAGATGCTGTTGACGCGTAGTGCTCTCTGAACTATGCCAGTTACTTATAGGTCCAGATACCGAAAAGTGGTATATAAATACTGTTATTCATTATAAATCATCATCATCTCCTTTAATTTCATATATGGGCTTCTGACCCAGGGTCCAATCCTATCCAATTTTCCTGTGCTGGTGTTGCTGTGCCTATCGGGTTTGCAGTGCTTCCTGTGTTGAGGAAGCAGTCTTGGAGGCCTCCTCAAGGTAGGGGAACATTCGTTCCCTTACCTTGGGGCTGCATTGCAGCTGCCCCACTGCCAGAAAGTTGGATAGGATTGGGTCACCAGCCTGTTCAGATTTCATCAAGCTATAAAAAAGGGGGATACACATTTCTTCATCTTCCAACAAAGAAAATGAACAAACCTGGATTTAAATAGTGCAGGTAGAGTTTGCAAATAGATCTGAAGCACTTCTTCAGGCAAACACCTTTTATGGTAGCTGCCAGTCTGACTAGGGGTTGCAATGCCACCTAATTGCTGGGAATGATGAGCCAGTTCAACACCCCTCTGGAGCACTGGGTTGAATATATAGTTGTACAGTTTCCACTGAATGACTTCATTGCCTTTTTGGATCAAACTGCAAACATGACTAGCTATCTGCATGCAGCGCAGTTTGTCATCTTCTTCAAAAACAAGGCTTTGGTAAGACTTCAAGGCATCCCACTTCAGCAACACATCCTCTGATCCTCGGGTAGGCAGAATTCCTTGAAACCTATATGGAGTTGAACTTGATGCAGAAGCGACATCGGTAGCATTGCCATGTAGGACCTCATCCAGTTCAGCAATCTGGTCACAGTCAATGGTACAAATGTTGCAGGATGCCTGTGTCTGCTTTTGAGAAACTTGGGCTCCACCTAGTTGGTCCAATATAAACTTACTAAGTACACTCAGTATGTGTGGCTGAAAGTTTTTTAACACCTGTGATCTGAACGAATGAAGTAAAGGGATAATTACAGATTTGGGGTCCATGCAACAACATATTCCCACATTGTGGATACCAGATAAGATCTGAAAACATGTGCTGCCAAGAGAAACTTGTCCCAGTAACCGCAAACACTGGTGAGCGCAAACAGCAATGCAGCAGCATCGGTCAGGATACTGAACTTCCCCATCCACTGTTTCCTCAAATGGGTTCTTAGAGATTTGATTCTTAAAAGTAGAAACTGGTAGCCCTGAGAGGTCTCTGTGGTGATGCATGAAATGAGAATATTCGCATCTCCTGTGCCGTTTCCTAGTACACATGGACTGATGAAGCTGTTCTGATTTCACCTTTTTGATAGTGCTGATTATTTTCATAATGCTGTTGATAAGGGCTTTGAGATAATCGGATGCTTCTGTGTTTCTCTCAGTGTCCCTTGCAACCAGCCATTCCATCTGCAGTACTGTGGTTTCAAATAGCTTGAATCCCTGGTGTTGTATGAATTCATGAACCAGATCAATTGCTTGACTAAAATAAATCGGATTGGAGGCTGCACTCTGAAGGCAGCAGATCAGAATTTGCAAAACTCCTTCGATAAACTCCGGCAAAAGGAGGACTCTGTGGTGGAAGCTTGAGAACACAAAGTCATCCTGAATCCTCTTCTGTAAAGCTCTCTTCTGTCTTGCAGCAAAAGGTTCATATGGTTTCCCCAGCAAAGGTTTGGTTTTCAAAGCCGCTTTCAGCAAATCAATAAGATTTTTCCTCAAATTGCCTGGCATGGTCTCAGCATTGTTAACATCGATAGCCATAAGATGCAACACTGTCTTAAATAACATCCTCTGAACTAGAGCAACTGGTTCCTCTGTCCAGGTTAAGGAAACTACTTCATTTTCTGCAGAACTGCTTGTATTATAACAGTCTCCAAGTTTTGACAGGAGTTCTGTTAGGGTGGATACCACATTTGCTGCCAGTGCAGATTTGTGATTCAAGTCAATATCAAATTTACATACTTTTTCTAACAAGGACAACAAGACATGACATAGATCAAAGGGAGAGTTGTCTAGGCCACTGCCAGACAATACAGCTGGCTCATTGGAAGTCTCAGAACTGATTTCCTGAACTGGAATGACCTGTTTGGAGTCTTCAACATCATTCCTACCAAGATGATAAATCTGGGCCTCTTCAGCTTCTAGAAAGCCACATCTACCTGCAACATTCTGTTCTTTAGGTGGGTTTGGTAGGAAAGGCTGCAGGAGTTGGGACCTCCTGTGCTTCATCATTATGTTTGTTTTCTCATCTGAATTACCTTCTGAATCAGAAGTGGATAGTTGGGATTTCCTTGCATCTCTCACAGAATAGCGATGAGTTGTTTTACGTTGGCGTCTACTTTTTCGGGAAGAAGAATTTAATTTTACAGAGGCCTGAGTGGGCAGATTTAAAGTCTCTTCAAGATTTAGTTTTTCCTGAGTAGGTTTAAGAGAGCTTGAATTTGTCTCTTTGGTGAAGCATAGATCAACTGAGAAGGGTAAAGTAAAATCTGTTGAAAGATAGACATTTACAGTTAGATTATTTTGACTAATCCAGGTCTGAGAGTCAGTACACACAAAAATAACTGAGATCTACACATGCAAAATGATTGAGTAGGCTCTGCTCACATGATCTCCCCAATGCTTTCATATCAGAAGATGGATCAATTGAATCGAGTCTATCTGTGTATGTGCAGGATGGATGTCCATGACTTACTCTAATGCCCCACTGTATAAAATCTACATGCTAGGGTCATGCACAAATAGGTCAACCCCCCCCCCCAAAGAAACACACACATTTCAAACATTTTCAAATTCCTGGATGTTCTGCATGAAGACATGGGCCCAGTTTATATGTAACTAAACCACAGCTTACGCTACTTCACACAGCACTAAAGAATCCATGGACTCACAGATTTTCATCCTCCTCCTCTCACATGCAAGAGAAGAGCAGTGAAAGTTCCTGTCGCTCTCCATTACTTGGAGATGCTTCTCATTAACTAACAGTCTGTAGTCTGATATCTTGGTTTATTCCAGCTTAAACGTTCTCACAAGTTCATTTACTGTATAAGTGTTTCTTAAGGTTTATCCTCCGCCGCACCACTTCACATGGTCCACCTATTCGAAGTACCGCCAGAAGTAACCTGCACTGACTGGGTTGGGAGGCCAGATGCAATGCAACAAACACCAGTAAGAGATTCAGGTGGACAGGATGAATTTTTCAAGCCAAACCTCCTGCTGCTGTTTGTTGTGTCGCGTTTCGGGTCTCACTGCAGGGCAGCAGGTGTCCAGGGGTCACACCTGTACTACCAGACACCACCTCAAGTACCACCGGTGGTACCCATACCACT
The DNA here is from genome assembly GCF_035046505.1 of Tiliqua scincoides. Lineage (NCBI taxonomy): Eukaryota > Metazoa > Chordata > Lepidosauria > Squamata > Scincidae > Tiliqua > Tiliqua scincoides. The sequence goes on from NC_089821.1 coordinate 229,764,730, forward strand.
GGTTGAGAAATACTGCTGAACAACATAGAACTGCAGTTTGTTTTAATGTGAAAGCAAAAACTACATTAATGCAATAAAATCAATGCTGTTTATGTTCATAGAAAGCTATAAACAGCACTGACTGCAATGGCAAATACTTTGCACAGAAAAAAGAAAACTAAGACAAAACAATCCAGAACAATCTTAAGTCTTTATTTTAAATTCATGTGTCAGTACTGCAGAAGCACATTTTAAATGATACATGTAGGACACCTACCTATTGCCTTGTCTTCCTGTACAGGTATTTTCCATACTAGTGGCAAAAGTGAGAGGAGAAGAGTAAGAAGGTCTTCTCGACAGGTCAACTCCTGTGTAGAAAACAAAAGTTTATTTCATATTTTTATAGAAAATTTTTTTAGCAATTGTCATCTACCACAGATTCAAAACTAATTCGATTTAACATTTCTTTGCTTTCATTTGAATGTCTTTTCTAGAGCTTCAAACATTTCTGTTAGTTGGTCATATCAGAGAATGTTAAATTTAAAGCTTAACTACCAATGACAGAGATGAGCCCTCAGGTGCACCTTCCATTTGTGAAGGACGTTCTGTTTGCATGCCGGGGGGGGGGGATTTTCATTCATTTCCTTTCTTTGCCGTTGAATATTTCTTCTTGAGAATTGGAGGGGAGATCCTCAGGAACAGGTTTTCAAAGGGTGTACAGGGAAAAAGAGACTGGAAAAAAGTCCCTTTATTGCTGTCCACTTGTGCAAATGATGCTTCTTCTGTTGACAGCTGGAAAGCACTGACATAAGGGGTTAGGATTGCGCCCTAAGTATCTAGCAATGAACTTTTTCATGCTCAAAGAATTCCTTGTTTACAGAAGGATATTCAATGAAATAAATGTCACCCCTGCTGGTTTGGAGGACCGTGGCATGTAGCAAATGAAATATTTATTATACTGTATTATTGTTACCATTTAGAAAAAGAGTAATTAACAGGTCATCCACATTCAGGTCAAGTTCTGTTGCATTATAGAAAGTTAAATGTCTAAAGGCAGAAATAAAATCTTTTTACACCAGTCTTTAAAAACAGTTCTGAGCTGGGTTACCAACGAAGGGGAAAGCAGGATCCAACAAGTTACCCAGCTCAAGTTCTGCTTGAGCTAAGAACTTCAAGTTGTACAACATTTCTTTTCCATCTGCAATATTTTAAATCAACACAGAATAGAATAAATCTACTTTCTCAAATTATTCATAGCCAGATTACACGAAGGGTAGCAGACATAATTAAAAGTGTAACCAGCCAATTTAAGTCATTATAGGCGTTCTTTGAAATTCTTTCCAAATCTCAGTGTTTACCATAGTGCATGTGGTTTGTAAAATGCAGCTCTCCACTCTGCGGAACTTAGCCCTTTTCAAATTTAACTTGCATGGTTTCAGAGAATGGGGATATCACAATGTATCCCCCACCCATACATACAAATTCCCTTCATTCTTTCTACCCATTTTCAAGATTGTATTACACCTCACCAACCCAAGTTAAAATGAAACTGAGCATATATGGTTTCCATAAGAACCCAGGCATGCAAGGTCACAAGACAGACAAGAGCAAGAGACAGCAGTGTGTGTGGGAGGACAACATAATCCAGTGAACCCTCAATCTGGGCTCAGCATTAATTCTGAATTGAGCCTCAGGACAAGGCTCAAATAAGCTACCCAAATAAGCTACCCAAATAAGAAACCGAATATGAGAATACTAACAATTACAAGTGAACAATATCGGCATACAGCAAAGAACAAAAATACATTTACTTCCAGCATCTTCTTGCAATGTTAATAATGCATAGCTTACAAAGTCTTAGATTTGACATTAAAAACTTGTAGATAAGTATTACGGTTTATTTTTTTAATGTTTAATCCTAACCCAAGAGGTTCAGAGTTTTGCAAGCAAAAAGACTCTCCACCATTGTGCCTAAATTTATTATAATCCACACAAAACCTCAGGGTTTGAGTTGCAACAAGCTTACAGAAACAATACTATTATACTATCAACACTATCAATAATACTTTGTCACTTGAAATTACATAACGAGGTCACTGGGCAAAGAGACTACATTCGAATTGTCCACCATTTGATGTAGACATGAATCAAAGAAGCATCATTATAAGAAACAAAAGCGACATTTGTTAAGGGAAATGCCTTTATTTCAGATTTTTTAAAAAAAGTTTGCATCATTCCATATAGTTCTGCATTCATTTATACAAGCACAACACACACTGCCTGCCACCTGAGTAAATATCTATGTTTGTTAACTCCTGCATGCAGAAAAAACCTCAACACACTGCAAGAAGTTTCCACAATTACACAGTTAAAAAAATATCATGTTTCATTGTTTTTCCATATAGCATTTACTTACAGACACATCATGTACACAAGTTATCACCAAAAAGGAAATGGAAAAAGCCTGACCAAGACAGACATACCCAGTTAGTATTCCCCCCCACATACACACCCCATGGAAATCAATTATCTTTTATGAATCTGCCCTAAAAGGTTGAACAGGAAAAGGACAGCATGTACTGCTAGCACAGCTATTGCAAGACAGAGTCTTAGCATCCATTCTATCATACTGGCATAATGAAGTACTTTCAAATAAAGTAACTCTAGAAACAGCCAACCAATATGTGGCATGGGAGCACCTGGACTCAAGTCACAGTACAAACACTTCCCTCAACAAAAAAGGTTTTGACTGGCACAGTCAGAAATGCGCTCTTGGGAAAATCTAATATGAGACCTAATAGAAGCAAGCTGACACTGAGACTAAGCCCAAGTATCTTCTAAATTTTCCTGTCCCACCTGAAACTGATGGGGATAGACAACCTGCTGGTCTTCATTTTGGTTACTCATTGAAAACAGAGTGCATAATATGTGGCCCGCCACAGTACTTGCAGCTCTCTGAATCAAGGCCAGTGCAATTCAAACCTAATCTACCATATCTTGACATTTATGAAAAATAAATTACCTGATCAATGATGGAATTAAGTTTAGTAAGCAAAACAAATCCACGACCTTGTACAAGGTACTGCCCAAGTGCTGCTATGTGGGTTCTCTCTTCTTCCTCCTCCCTGGCCTCCACCCTTTGATCCACTGCATTGCAGAGACGGCTGACATCTGACAAAAATTCACGTGCTAGTGAGTTACTAGCACTGCTCATGTCTGAGCTATAAAAATAAAGAAGAGTTAGTTCAAGATTGAAAAAGTTTTCTGAAATTAAATTTTTTCACAATTTTTAAAAAACTAAAGAAGTTTATATCAAAGTTTCATATCATCAACACAAAACACAGGACATGTTCCTATGACATACCAATACCAACAAAAGCTGCTAAAGTACAGCGCAAACTCAGTATAATGCAGGTGCCAGGGGATTATTATTAACAGTATTTATATACTGCTTTTCAACGGAAAGTTCACAACATCTGCTTTACAAGCTGAATACAAGTTGCATGGTAAGTGCAACTGAAGCTAAAATTCACAGTCAAGCTAAATTTCAGGTCTAAAATTCAGGTCTTGGGGGCCATGTTCATAGCTGTGGTATATCTGAAACCTATTGTATAAAACTGTATTCATGACTTAACCGTTTATAAACCCCATTTATTCCTGCAATATGAAAGACTAGGTGAATTTACATATATTAGCAGGTTATTATGCCACACAAATCACCTGTCTGCACTGGGTGTAGCATATAGGCACAATTAACAATGGTGCACACTAAGAACATAGCAGACTGCCCTATGATCTGAAATGTGCAAACGAGACAAAGTGATCTTGTATTGACACACTATTGTGCCTGTTATAACAACTTGATCTGTAATACATACAGTGCCCAATACTCACCAGAGATTACACTTCTTTTGACATTGATGATATTTTACGAACTGTTAAATAGGTCTATTCTTAATACGCCCTTTCTGTGACAGACATGTAGAACAAGGCAAACAGATTCAGAAACCAAACTAAAATACAAAGAGTATGCCCAATCCCATTTTCAGGAATTCTTTTGTAACATAGAAACCTGCTTACAAATTTGAAAGTAATTCCTGAACACTTCCCTTGTAACTGTTTTGCTTTTCTGAAGTTCAAAGCAAAGGAGGGAAAGAGGATAAGGAAACAGCATCAAATGACAGAGACAGCATACAAAGCTAGCAAATAGGTGATCAGGAAGCAACGCAGTATTGACAATGACGCGCCCTTGTGTGTCGTCACCCTTCGTCCCACCCCTTTCAGCACACAGGGGTGAGTTTTTTAGGGGGGCCCTTCATTGCAGGATTGCCTTGTCAGGGACAGGGTGAGCTCATTTTCAATACATGCGCTCGCACTGCTTCATCAGTTGGGACTCAGCCAGTGATCAAAGCGGACATCTTATTGTCAGCCAGCTAGCAGATTCATTTTTAAATGTATTTAAATGCAAGTACCTATAGAGACCACAGACAACAAGCACCAAAATGGAAAAGGTATCCCTCCTGTGTAAATTACAAATGGGAATGCCTCTTCTAAGATTATGTCTGCTATGCGTGGATCACAAAAACACTGAGCAGATTTAATCAATTAACATTCACACAATCAGATAAATTTTATTTGATGAAGCAGACTACAGTCCATGAAAACTGAAAGCTGAAACAAATTTGTTACTCTTTATGATGCCAAAGTAGCATTTGTTAGTTTTGCTTAGCTCTCCACCCTGTTTCCCTGAAAATAAGACCTAGTGTGTTTTTTGAGAATTGTTGAAATATAAGACCTACTCCGAAAATTACACCTAGTTGTGATCAGGGCTGGGACAGGACGGGGCGGAAAGGATCCTTGGGCAGGGGTGGGTGGACAATGTGGCCGGGAATGCTGCACGCCACCTAGAAAGCGCCTGCTATGCTACCTTGGGCAGAGGACGCTGAGGAGGAGCTGAGACAGGAAGCAGCAAGTGAGGCAACCCTGCCTACCAGGCTCTGAGGCTCTCCGCACTTTCCAGGGAATAAGTCCCATTAACTACAAAGGGACTGACTTCTGAAAAAAATAAGACCTACCCTGAAAATAAGACCTAGTGTGTTTTTTTGAGCCCCCCAAAAAATATAAGACAGTGTCTTATTTTCGGGGAAACATGGTAGAAGTTTTTGATCATGGGTCAGTTTTGCAACACTGCTCTAGATTGCATAATTCCTCTTTAATGTCCTTGGTTTGTGATCACCTGCTTCTTAGATTTTTCCTGAGCCCTCTGATTCTCTCACAATGTGGCCCAGCACTACTGGCACTTCTACTTCTAAAACCACATTTGTTCAGATTGCTTACAGACCAAGTTTCCTGGACAAATATCACACAAAACAGAAAACACCCACAGAGACCCAACAAGACAGAATAATGCAATATAACCAGTTTAGCTATTCTTTCCCCGCTCTTCTTCCACTCCAGGTTTATTAAACTAGCAGAGAGTCACACACATTGAATCTCAAGGATCCTCTATTGAAATGGTGTCAATTATGTATTTCATTGATAAAAGTTTTCATAAATTGGAGACCAAAACTGAGAATTTTTCTCCTGCAAGGATGGATCATAGGGGCATAATAAAATCAACAGTAGACCCAAAAAAACAAATGAAGAGAATTATGCTTAAAGAAGGTGACTGAATGCCATGTGATATCTTAACAAGATATAAAATAGATTTCTAAATGATGATGAAAGATGAGTCAAAAATCTGACTAATCTGTGTACTTATATTTTACAGAAAATGGCTTGCAATATGAAAAGTATCCTGCAACAAACAAACTAGCAAATCACGAGGACTTGCGTGGCACTGCCTCCTGGCAGATCTTTACACCACTAGAAAGACATTCTTAAGAGACCACAGGAAATGGTAGCAGAGAGTCAATACAGATTCTTGTCTCCAGAATATACCCATTCCTTTGCCAGCAGTTGCATCCAATAATAACAGAAAACAAGTCACTATAAATGACAGAAGAATTACCATCTACTGAGCCAGAAGACAGTCCGTCAGAAATCTAAGCAGCAGCTTAAATCTTTCTTATATTAGTACACCAGAGAAGGACTGCCTCCTATTTGCATTTCCTTTAAGAAACTGCCCCTTCCACAGTAGTGGAGCCAGAGTGGGCTGAAGCTGTAAGTTCTGCCCAGCTCTGAAACTCACCATGTAAGCTACACCCCCTTGCTCTCAGGGCCATTCCAAGGAGTCAAAGAAACAGAGGCATCTTCTCCACATTGCTTTCACCCCCGGATAGGCTCCGAGATAGGGGGAGAGGCAACTTACATGGTGAGTTTCGGAGACGTTTAGCAATTACAGCTCCGCCCCTCCTCTGCCTTCGCTACTGCCCTTCCAAGCATATTTCCCTGGTCAAAGAGGGATCTCAATGACAGAAAGAGAGCTATGAAGCAAGCCCTTAGCAAGCCCTATGTGGCAGCAGCCAGGAAGGAAGGAACCCAAAAGGCTAGTTCAGTGGTTTTCAAACTCTTCAGGAGAGTTTGAGCCACTGTAAATTCTTGCGGGGGAGGGAAGGCAGCGGGGGTGGGTGGAAGGCAGCGGCGTGATCCCCAGGATTGCACCGCTCAGGGGGCTGCAGGGACTTGGGAGCACTTACCCAAGCCTCCTGCAGACTCCCCAGGGTGCAGGGAGCCCCACCTTTTGTCTGCCTTTGTTTCCCCACCCAGATGATGGTATGGTTATCCATCTGGAGGACTATTGGTTTGCTCCTGGATTACAGCTCAATCATGGGGCTAGTGAGGACCACTGAAGGCATGAAACATTTCCTTTGTTCTACAAAAGTTACTTTTCCCAAACTCGGGAATCCAGGGAGGGGGCCAGGGTCCCAAGACACCAAATGCACTATTCAAGCAAGATTTGGAGCTGGAAAGCCTCATCTACATTTGGGAGGCATGAAGTTTCATTTACTTTTACAAAGTAAATAACTCTCTGTTCAGATTTGAACTCCAGGGATCAATTAAGGGAACAGTGATTAGATGTTTCATTGTAAAATGAGACCTTCAGATCTGTTGCTTCCTGCTATCAGTCCTATAAAACAGACACATAACTGGCCCTCTGCTATCCAGGCAGTCACCTAGCACCAAGTCCACATCTTAAAATTAAAGAAAATAAACAGAAATGAAGTTCTGATCATGTAACGTGTTTCTCAAGTGCTTTCCTGTTCATTTCAAAATGAGAAGCCCAACATACACGCACGTTCTTCCAGGTGCCTTAGTGAAGTGTGCTCCACTGGCCACTTCTCACATGGGAGGTTTCAAGGCATTATGAGATATGTGGTTTTTGTGCATCAGCAAAGGAGCATAAGAGAGTCACTGCCATCTCCTCTCTCCATTCCATCCTGAAATGGAATCTTTTCCCTAGAGGCCCCTACATCATCGCAAGAGCGTGAGGGAAAAGACTCCCGTGCACAGAAGGGACAGACAGGAGCAAGAAGAATACAGCAGCTTCCTCAGTCAAAAGTCACACGCTGTTGCCACATGAAGATTGGCTTTACAGGGACTAGAAGTAGTCCCTCAGCAACTGCCTCAAGGTGCCACCTTATAATGTGGGACCTTTATGCAAGGTACAGTCTTCATACAGATACGGTCTTGTCACTGAAGTGAACTGGTATTCCTCATACATGCAGCAACTCCATACACGTGCATTAGAGTAACTCTGACTGGGGGCATTACACTTAACCAGCACTTACCGGCTGAGAACAACCCAATGTTCGGAATCATTATAACCAGAATGACTCAGAGTGAGCGTGCAAGTTGGGGGTGGCTAGATGTCAGAATAAAGGGATAAGGAGCAGCAAACAGAGCAAAACCATAGCCCCAGCAGGTTGCCTGATAAATACCATTAACAAGTACTCACTCATTCTGACTGCCAAGGAACAGCAAGATAGCATAAACACTGCCTTCACTCCTCTAACACAACATTACTGTTTTTAAAAGCAAGCCGTAAATGTTTATCTTGTATCTGTTAATGATAGAAATATTCTTCAGCTGGCTTTGCTTAGCTTACTGTCATTTTAAAATATGATCAATATGGAATATGGCTCTGACAGGGATCTCTTATCTTAAGCATTCTTCAGAAGGAAGGATTGCCTGTTCCAAGACTTTTACCTCAGAAAAAGCACATTCACCCATGGTACTGGCAGACCCACTGGACCTACGTTCAATGAATTCTCATGGCCACTCTCTAATGAATTACAAGGACCAGCTCCTTCCAAGTCACTTTTTTTTCCCCTTCTGGTACACCATATCTAAACAAAGCCAAATTAAGGATCTTCTGCAACAGGTTATACATTTATTCAGTTGTGCAGTTTCTATCATTCCGTCCTAAATATCAGTGCACAATGCAATTTATTTCCTCTTTGATGACAGTTTATGGGAAGGTGTACAAGATGAAACAGTCAGTTACATCAAGTCTGAGGCAAAATATTAAAAACACATCACAAAATGTATTTCTGTAAGACCAGGGATGGCCCAACCACTGTTCCTGATGCCCCATGGCTACCACTGCCATGTGTGCATCCCCTAAAAACTAGGAAAGAAAGTGAAATCCCTTACCTTGGTCCATCCCATGTCAAAAAAAGATCACAAGACAGAAAGTAAGCATCATGTTGGGCGCTCCCATCAAGTCCTATACTTCCTGTTTATTTAAAGACACAAGGAAAGAGGCAAAACATGGAAGTGGATTGCTGCTGCCCAAGTTTCCTGGCCACAAGCAGCAGTGATCACCTGACCTACACACTCACCTCACTCCTTTAACCCATTCAAAGAGACCACATGAGGAAGTAGGGAAGTTAGTGGGTAGGGAAACGGATTGCTACTGCTTTGTCTGTAGAGGGCAAGAGGAAGGTAGCAGCAAACTCGGTGTGTAACACCCTGAGCCTGCTGCTCCCCTGCCATCCACTAATCACCACATAATCTGTTTCAAGGATGGACTGGCCCCAAGTTGGATCACCCAGGACACATCTAACCTGAGCAAGGAAATCACCCCAAACAGCTCAATTCAAGGTCAGAATACTTCAGAACTGTGTGCTGCTAGAATAGTGAATATGAATCTTGGAAAGAAGATGAGGTCCAAGAAGCAGCAAGAAAACTAGAACTGCTCCACCAAGCCAGGATCACCCTAACACTCATTTATGATATCTGGTTTTTCCACTAGAAGTGTGTTCAAAATGGTCTACAACTTTACACAGCAAACATAATCCCTATACTAAGCACCTAAAAACACAGGCTGGATGTAGTGTTTTGGACCATTTGTTGCTTCTGAACACTTTCCAAAGGCAGCTCCATGTTGAGTGCTTTACAGTAGTCAAGCCTAGATATGATCAAGGTATCTTCCATGACCTTACAAAAATGACACCAGAGGTCAGAGGTCAAGGTGTGAAATAAAAAGATAGATTGATGGACATTTAATCTATTTTGAGAGAAAGATCAGACATTGTTTAGCACCATAGCAGAGATTTCACTGGAAATCCTATATCTTTCCTAGATATCCACGTGCAGGGCCAGCTAGGCAGGCATGGATGCATGGCAGGGGTCTCATCAATGCATGGATGAGACGGTGGTGTAGGGAGGAGGGGTTTAGATTCGTTAGGCACTGGGGAACGTTTTGGGACAAGTGGAGCCTGTACAAGAGGGACGGGCTTCACTTGAACCAGAATGGAACCAGACTGCTGGCGCATAACATTAAAAAGGAGGCAGAGCAGCTTTTAAACTGATCCCTGGGGGAAGGCCGACAGGAGCCGAGGGGCAGTCCCGACAGGAGTTCGGGACTCCTCATCCCTATGGGATGAGGATGGGGAGGTTAGAGAACAAGACAAAGGCAGAGTAGGAGAAGAAATTGGGAAAGGTAGCATGATGGGATGTGATAGATGGTTTGGCACAGTGAGAGGATGTGGAGACAAAGGAGCAAATAAGCAGCCCATCCTGGGGCGTTCCATGTACAAATGCTTTTATGCAAATGCCCGAAGTCTACAAGCAAAGATGGGAGAACTGGAATGTCTGGTGACAAGGGAAAACATTGACATAGTGGGCATAAAGGAAACCTGGTGGAATGCAGAGAATCAGTGGGATACCGCAATCCCAAGCTATAAACTCTACAGGAGGGACAGGCAGGGGCGTGTTGGAGGTGGGGTGGCCATTTATGTTAAGGAAGGGTTAGAATCCAGCAAAGTAGAGTTTGAAGGTGGGTCTGACTCCACTGTAGAATCTCTGTGGGTTAAATTACCAGGCCTGTGGAGCAATGTAATACTGGGGACATACTATCGTCCTCCAGATCAGAAATCGGAAGGGGACCTTGAAATGAGGAAACAGATCAGGGAGGTGACAAGAAAGGACAGGGTTGTAATCACGGGGGACTTCAATTATCCTCACATTGACTGGGTCAATTTGTGTTCTAGTCATGAAAAAGATTCCTTGACATGCTAAATGACTGTGGTTTAGAGCAGCTAGTCATGGAGCCCACCAGAGGACAGGTAACTCTGGATTTAATATTGTGCGGTACACAGGACCTGGTTAGAGATGTCAATGTTACTGAGCCATTGGGGAACAGTGATCATGCTGCGATCCATTTCAACATGCACGTCGGGGGAAGAATACCAGGCAAATTTCTCACAAAAACCCTTGACTTCCAACGGGCAGACTTTCCTCAAATGAGGAGGCTGGTTAGAAGGAGGTTGAAAGGGGAGGTAAAAAGACTCCAGTCTCTCCAGAGTGCATGGAGGCTGCTTAAAACAACAGTAATGGGGGCCCAGCAGAGGTGCATACCACAAAGAAAGAAGGGTTCCACTAAATCCAGGAGGGTGCCCGCATGGCTAACCAGCCAAGTTAGAGAGGCTGTAAAGGGCAAGGAAGCTTCCTTCCGTAAATGGAAGACTTGCCCTAATGAGGAGAATAAAAAGGAACATAAACTGTGGCAAAAGAAATGTAAGGAGGTGATATGGGAGGCCAAGCGAGACTATGAAGAACACATGGCCAGCAACATTCAGGGGAATAATAAAAGCTTCTTCAAATATGTTAGAAGCAGGAAACACGCCAGAGAAGCGGTTGGCCCTATGGATGGTGAGGGAGGGAAAGGGGAGATAAAAGGAGACTTAGAGATGGCAGAGAAATTGAATGACTTCTTTGCATATGTTTTCATGGCAGAAGACCTCAGGCAGATACCACTGCCCGAATGGCCCCTCCTTAACTCCCCTTAACTCCCCTGAGGAGTTAAGTCAGATAGAGATTAAAAGAGAAGATGTTTCAGACCTCATTGATAAATTAAAGATCAGTAAGTCACCGGGCCCGGATGGCATCCACCCAAGAGTTATAAGAGTAAGTGTAAAGTCATTCACATTGGGGCAAAAAATCAAAACTTTACATATAGGCTGATGGGTTCTGAGCTGTCTGTGACAGATCAGGAGAGAGATCTTGGGGTGGTGGTGGACAGGTCGATGAAAGTGTCGACCCAATGTGCGGCAGAAGTGAAGAAGGCCAATTCTATGCTTGGGATCATTAGAAAAGGTATTGAGAACAAAACAGCTAATATTATAATGCCATTGTACAAATCTATGGTAAGGCCACACCTGGAGTATTGTGTCCAGTTCTGGGTCACCGCATCTCAAAAAAGACATAGTGGAAATGGAAAAGGTGCAAAAGAGAGCGACTAAGATGATTACGTCCTTATGAGGAAAGGCTACGGTGTTTGGGCCTCTTCAGCCTAGAAAAGAGGCGCCTGAGGGGGGACATGATTGAGACATACAAAATTATGCAGGGGCAGGATAAAGTGGATAGAGAGATGCTCTTTACACTCTCACATAACACCAGAACCAGGGGACATCCACTAAAACTGAGTGTTGGGAGAGTTAGAACAGACAAAAGAAAATATTTCTTTACTCAGCGTGTGGTTGGTCTGTGGAACTCCTTGCCACAGGATGTGGTGATGGCATCTGGCCTGGATGCCTTTAAAAGGGAATTGGACAAGTTTCTGGAGGAAAAGTCCATTACGGGTTACAAGCCATGATGTGTATGTGCAACCTCCTGATTTTAGAAATGGGCTATGTCAGAATGCCAGATGCAAGGGAGGGCACCAGGATGAGGTCTCTTGTTATCTGGTGTGCTCCCTGGGGCATTTGGTGGGCCGCTGTGAGATAGAGGAAGCTGGACTAGATGGGCCTATGGCTTGATCCAGTGGGGCTGTTCTTATGTTCTTATGAAATAATTATCATCCTTAGTGCATAGAAGAGATACAGTGGGGCCTTGGTACCCTCAGGGGATCTGTTCTTGGACCCCCCACAGATGCTGAAATTTGCAGACAAACAAATCCACGATGAGCTCCTTCATGCTGCCGAAGGGCACCAGAGCTCTGTTCCCATCACCTCCAGAGGGCCTTCTGCCCTCCACCCTCTGCCTTCTGAAGCCCTATGCCCACTGCCTCTGTGGGCTTCAGAATAGCTGTTTCTGGCTGCAAGAAACACAACTTCCGGTTTCCCTCAGGAAACTAACATTTTTTGACCATATAAGGCCAGAATGCCTAATATCAGGGGAAGCCCACCAGGCAGCCATGCAGGAGCCCTCCAGGAAGCTGTGTTTTTCAGCCAGAAACGGCCATTCTAAAGCCCAAAAGAGGCAGCGTGCAAATATACACTGCCTCTGAGGGCTTCTGAAAGACCTCTGGAGGCGACCGGAGCATAGCTCTAGTTGCCTTCAGAGGATTCAGGCAGGGCCAAATCTGGCTTCACATGAGTCTGGGGGACCCTGCATTGAGCCAGATCCACTGATGCAGAATCCACATATATGGGGGCCCCACCTGTAATGGCAATTAGAATGCAGTTTAGAAAATAGTCCTCAAGGGAATGTTACAAACCCCACAAAAAAAGTTGTAGTCCAAAGCTATCTGTTAATTGACCAGAAGAGCAACCTAAAAAAAAAAATACTGTGAAAAGGACCTCACCAGACAGAGAGGAACAATCTACCAATGGCCATTGTCATATAAGATACACATTTAAAATGAAAACCGAAGGAAAATGTTGATTTGAATTTTACATGAAGATAAGCAGTGTCTGAGTAATTATTTAAAAACAAACAAACACACAAACACACACAAACACACACAAACACACACAAACACACACAGAGTGTGTTTTTCAAGTTTACAGAGAATCAAATAAATGGTTTCTGTCCTAAAAGGGCTCACAATCTAAAAAGATAAAGAAGAAATACCGGTAGACAGACACTAGAAAGGACACTGTGCTGAGCTGAATATGAACTCTCCCTCGGCACTTTAAAAAAAAATGTCCATTTGCAGAGCCAGTAGGGGTTCCAAGCATTCCATGATTAAATACCCAGAAGACTTGAATAATTTTTTCCATCCACTTAAATAATTTCAAAAAGGAACTATAGTGTAATATTACTTCGTCCTAAAATATAAGAATAAGATGAAATTTTGGATCAAAGAAAACTATAAAACTTTTGTGGAGTACCCTGCCAGCAGCATCCTTTCAAATATCTTTCAGCAGACCTCTGATCTAATTTGTGGCATTATGCCACATGAAGCAACCAGACTCTTAAGCAACCAGATGTCTAACCATTTTTAAGTCTATGACTCAGCTCGAAAACATTACTTTTGACTCCATCACGGCACCAGAGAACACCAAAGTGGATTGCAATAAGGCTTCCTTCACTGCTCATGAAGCTGAGGTAGTTCTGCACTAATTAACACCTTTAGGTAAGTCACACTGCAGTAACATAAAAAAAGATCATTAAAGACCCAGGCACATAACTTGACAGCCCATTTGAGCAGAAAGTGAACTACAGTGTGTGTATTAACCCAATCTGGACAGAATAGAGCTATTTATAAAATTCCATTAAAAAGACATTGCCAACTTAATTTTACTATATTTATATCACTGCTTTATACAACCCTTGAAAGGACTTGTGTAATTCTTACAGAGCTCTAGTTCTCCTTACTGCCAATATTCACACACAATAGACAACCATTGTATTGTAATAGTTTGTTTAATTGAGCTCTTATCCCAAAGATTTCCTGATGACTTCTTTCATGAAGCAGAGTAACACTAAATAAACTAGGTAACTGTCCATCTAGTCCAGCTTACTATATCTCACAGCGGCCCACCAAATGCCCCAGGGAGCACACCAGATAACAAGAGACCTCATCCTGGTACCTTCCCTTGCATCTGGCATTCTGACTTAGCCCATTTCTAAAATCAGGAGGTTGCTCTGTCATTTCTCTTAAGCCAAACATACCAAAGGACACTACATATCAACCTCCAAGACACGTAACTTCTAAACCTGTAAGATTTAACAGCACAACAAGCATCTATAATGTCATCCATCATTGTCACCTCTGTTGAATCAGCTATACCAGACCTGCTGGTATCAAACACAGACCATACAGTTCAACCATGGTGAACCAAGACAGATTTAAACATCTATTAATTGTTATAGCAAGTTCTAGTGCTTGCAAAACACCTAGATGACAAGAAAAAGTAGCAAGCAAATCCTTCAAAATGTATCTAAATAGTTCAGAGAACTGCACTGCTGTGTCATTTTCAACAACAACAACGAGGCAATAGTGGGTTCAAATAACATGCAACTACAGCTCACCTAAATGTAGGCCTGCCTCAGTTATCTATAAAGCAGGCGAGGAGGGAGTTCAGATCTTAAAACATGTGGGGTGCTCAGGAGATTGAGTCCTCCCACTTCCAGCACTGAAGCCCAACTGGGGAGCAAATAACATCAGGAGAGAAGCTGTGGGAACATAAGAGCAAAAGGGACAAATGAGGGTGCCAAGAATCAGGCAGCATACCTTATTACACATGATTGAAGCACACTCAAGTTTAACCAAAGGCCAGTACATGTAGTTTGAGGGTCCATTATGGAGCATATGCTTTGAATGCAACTGTCCTTGGCACCTGAATGTTAAAGGATCTCACACAGCAGAGGTGGGAACTATTTCTGCTTCAGACAGAGAGTTGCTGTCAGAGTAGCATTACAGGGCTAGATGGCTCAGTGAGGCCATTCCGTATAAGGTAGTTCTGATACATTCATAAGGGATGGCTTAATAATTTATGGTCAAATTACAGGTCATCAATAATATTTATTAGCTACTGCACATTGAACATTGCAAATCTATATTGGACAAGTTGGAAACAGATCTGAATTTGAAAGTATGTAAAATCTATGAACAGTCACTTGCAAGCTCCAGAAGACAATATTAGGATACCAAAGGCATGGATCTTTCAAATGCAACACTTACACACACAAAAATAAACCATACTGCAATAAGAATTATGCCATGATGCAGCCAGAGAGCTGGTGTAACACAGTGGCTATGACCCTCAAGCTGCAACTCAAGAGTGCTTCTGCTCAAAACTTGCCTGTGCCATGCACTAAGCCTCAGCAACCCAGATGCAGGATGGCAAAGGTTCCCAAACCAGGGAACCTCTGTCGCTGCCACTTAAGGAGCAGGGCAACAGCGATGACGTTATTGCCATGATCATGCAACTGCTGGGGACAACAGGTTTTTTTATAAAAAAAACTTACCTGGGGGTCACTATGGGTCTCCATAGGATTAGGGGAGCCTGCGACCCCCTTTGCAGGCCTCCCCACACCTCCGAATAGTTGTAAAATGCCACTTCTGATTTTTTGTCGCAAAACTGCCCCCTTTATTTTGCGCCTTTCACAGTAGTTTGGAGATAGTTTGGAGGTACAGGGAGCCCTGCAGAGGGGGGTTGCAGGATCCTTGGACCCTTCAGGTAAGTTTTAAAAAATCTTTTTGTCACCGGCAGTGGTGCAATCACGGCAACCACAATGTCATTCCTCCTCCACATATTACATACAGCATCACAAACTCTCCCTGAGAACTTGAGAATCACTGGGAATAATTATATTTGCACACTTTACATGAGCGTTGCAAGGATTACATCAAGATAATACATGTGAAGAGCTATGAACTCTTAGATAGTGCTACACAAATGTAACAGAAGATGAATACTGTACTAAAAAGAGCAGATAAAAATGATTTTGAACATCTGTCTTTAAAAGGAACACAAGCTGGAAAGTCGTCAGCCCCCCCCCCATTCTCTCACTCCTGAGCAAATAAATTAAACTAGATTTTAAGATGGCATTGGAATAAACCCACCTTACAAAAAAATCTGCCGAAGTTACTGCTCCATTGCCACATACAACTCACAAGACAATCAGTTCCATGAAATCAGAGAGCTGAACCAAACCTGAACCCAAGCATCCAACCACGCTTACAGTTTTGTTTCTTCTGAAACCCAGGAGAGAATGACTTGCCTTGTCACCTGTAGCAATTCAGAAGTATTTTCAAGTCTTTGCAGTTAAAATTCATGAACTGCCTGACTGGAGTAAACTACTATACCTACCTATACATTTCAGTTGCACATACCTGTACCTCCATTTAATGTTTCCTTACCAACAGCACACAGGCAAAAAAAGACAAACTTTTCCCCCTATTTAAATCTATTCTGCAGCATTTGCTGAATATTGGGGTATTTGATTCAACCTTTTCCCCCTGCTATAACACATACCAGTGGTTCTCACACATTTAGCACAGGGAACCACTTTTTAGAATGAGAATCTGTTAGGACCCACCAGAAGTGATGTCATGACCGGAAGCGAAATCATCAAGAAGGAAAATTTTTTAACAATCCTAGGCTGCAATCCTACCCACACTTACCCAGGATTAAGTCCCATTGACTATCATTGTTAAAAGAATATACATAGTAGCTTGTTAAAGTACAGGTCTATAATTTTTCCCGAAATGCATTCACAGACCATGGTAGTGTCAAGTCTAATATATTAAATATAAAATATTGAAATGAATGGGGACCCACCTGAAATTGGCTCATGACCCACCTAGTTTGAGAAACACTGACACATACTATAAGCACACGTTATATTAAATGACATTTTCTGTTCACTTCTACTTTCACATTGTTCCCAGGTGAAACGTCAGCATATTCTACATCCCATTACTAACTTAGAATGTGGATTCAACAATCCTCATACAGACTGGAACATAATAAAAATTTCTGAGGTTAGTATAAAAAAGTGAGCAAGTCTGTAATTTAAAGCACCCCACCCAGGATTCTACACAAACAATGTGTGAGGGTAACATATAGTTAGAAACACTAACTTGACATTAACAACATAAGGGGAAAGAAAAACATGAAGCACATTTTTTTTCCTTTCCAGCTTTGGTTGTCTGCAACATACTAACAATGAAGCAGCGATCAGTAACATCCCACTGTAACTGAAAAATGACATATATATATACTGAAACTATAAAAAAGTAGCCACTAAGGTGAATACAGGTATTAAATATCATATTTTACAAGGTTCCAAACAACACAGTCCTGGAACGTGCTGGAATCCCTAGCATGTATTCACTGCTGAAACAGAGACGCCTGCGTTGGCTTGGTCATGTCGTGAGAATGGATGATGGCCGGATCCCAAAGGATCTCCTCTATGGAGAACTCGTGCAAGGAAAGCGCCCTACAGGTAGACCACAGCTGCGATACAAGGACATCTGCAAGAGGGATCTGAAGGCCTTAGGGATGGACCTCAACAAGTGGGAAACCCTGGCCTCTGAGCGGCCCGCTTGGAGGCAGGCTGTGCAGCATGGCCTTTCCCAGTTTGAAGAGACACTTTGCCAACAGTCTGAGGCTAAGAGGCAAAGAAGGAAGGCCCATAGCCAGGGAGACAGACCAGGGACAGACTGCACTTGCTCCCGGTGTGGAAGGGATTGTCACTCCCGGATTGGCCTTTTCAGCCACACTAGACGCTGTGCCAGAACCACCTTTCAGAGCGCGATACCATAGTCTTTCGAGACTGAAGGTTGCCAATACAATTTTACAAAAATCGGCAGGTCATCTTAGAAAAATCTATTAAACAAAAATTGTACTGGAAAATCCTATTTGAGTGCTATTTAGTATGTGCATCTACAAGCAGAGACAACTGTTTTTATGAATGTACAGTGCTAAAAGCAACTAACCAACCTGAAACATGTCTACTCAGAAGTAAATCTCATCAATAATAATAATAATAATAAAACTTTATTTTTATCCCGTCCTTCTCCCTAACGGGACCCAGGGCGGCTCATCAGTATTAATGACACTTACTCCCAGGTTATTGTACAGTACATGAATACAGCCTAAGGGCCCAATCATATTCAATTTTCCAGTGCCAGTGCAGCTGTGTCAATGGGGCATGCATCCTGTGGTGGGGAGACAGTCACAGAGGCTTCCTTAAGGTATGGCAACATTTGTTCCCTTATCTTGGGCCTGCATTGCAGCTGCTCCAGTACTGGAAAATTGGAAAGGATTGGCCCTTAGTCCCTTTTACAAATAATACAGACTATAATAATACTTTTATAATAACAACACTTTTTAAGTGTTGGCATTTGCAGGCACCAAACAAAACCATGTTCTTTTTAAGTGTGTTTGTATGATGCAAGGAATTCCCACTGAATTCCCACAAGAAAAAATGAAACACCAGGACTTGGCTAAACGCAGTTTTATCAGTGCAGAGAATCTCAAATTACAGGACACATTTGACATACAGTGATAGATATTATCTGGATAACAATATGCCTCACATATTAAACGTTCCTAGTAAAATTTGAGGACCCGTAGGATACTTTCTAGCAAGAAGACAAGTTACAAACCGTGGATGGCCTCGCATAAATCACCATCTCCCAGTCTAACCCACCACACAGAGTTGAGGCAAGAACAGAGCAAACTACAATGGTACCAATCTGTCAAGCTGATAAATCCCAAAACTAACTGCAACTTTTGTAAGGTTAAAATTCCAAGGATTTCCTTCAGCATCTCTTTTCTTCTACACATCTGAGTTATAAAATCTTAGACAAATCATTAAATGTGTACAATGAATTATCATTATGTCACTCAAGGAACTGGAGTTCATTATAAAGCAGGCCTCCCCCGAACAACTGCATAGAGCAATGTTTCTCAAACTGTGTGTTGGGACCCATTAGGTGGGTCACGAACTAATTTCAGGTGGGTCCCCATTTATGTCAATATTTTATTTTTAATATATTAGACATGATGGTACCATGGTATGCAACTGCATGTGGGGAAATGTTACACACCGGTACTTTTAACAAGTTACTATCTATATTCTTTTAACAATGAAAGTCAATGGGACTTACTCCTGGGTACATGTGGATAGGATTGCAGCCTACCACTGTTAAAAATTTTCCGGTTTCACGATGTCACTTCTGGTCATGAAATCACTTCTGGTGGGTTCTGACAGATTCTCATTCTGAAAGGTGGATCCCAGTGCTAAATGTGTGAGAACCACTGGCATAGAGTTATCCAGGGGAACTAAAAATTTCTCTTCACCCTATCTCAGCTTGGTTCTTCTGAAGCTGAATCAAGATTGGGTCTGGAGAGAGGAATGTTAGCCTACCCCCCTTCCAATTGCTTTCTGTGAGAGGCTTGTCCCAATTAATATTAAACTGACAGCACTGGGACAGCCCTGTATTGCTGTAGATTTACTTCTTGTTTGACACCTAAATTGAGTGGGAAGCTTCCTTAGTCCTAATCCCTACCATCTCCTCCAACTCACCTGTGTTCAGCAGCAGAGGTGAGCCCTCCCAGACTGAACCACCTCTATCACATTAGACTCTTTGGGCCTCCCTGTGTGTTTCTTGATCAAGGAGAACATACATGTGAAAAACACTGCTGCAGCACCCAAGTCTGGCATGAAGGGTAACCAAACTGACAGCAACCGTGGCAATTACAAACTTTATGAGGAAGTTGTTCAACAAGGCTTGGAAAAAACAGAACACAGAGACATTTCAGATCAGATGCAAGGCTTCCAGCAAAGCTTGTTTATCCTCTCTACTATAATGAAGTCCCTTCCTGCACTTGGCAAGGGCATAGTGCTGCGGCATTAATGAGATGCATGCCCAGAGTTATAATGCGTTGTTTTCTTTCGGTACACAACTTGGGTGCTAGTGCTGTAGGCTAATTACTATTACTGCTTCCCGTCCACTCTCCCACAGTCAGCCTGATGCTCAGAGACAGACGCAGTTGATTCCAGGCTAGAGTATCAACCTCCTGGCATGTACTACTACCGTAATCACCGGAGCTGGTAACAGTCTACCAGTGTTTTGCGGACACAGAATTGGGGGGGGGGGAAAGAACCTTTTCTACAATCCATGCAGACACAAGCAATTTGGCTCTCCCCTTTTGCCAAAGGAGGGGGGAAAGTTAGCATCTGCCCCAGGGTACCATATCAGAGCATCCCTCCATCCCCCCCCCCCAACCCTACAAAGGCTGCTGTGCGATGAATCATTGGTAGCCCTGGAGGGTCATGTTGGGGGGGGGGAGAGGAACATCTTGTCATGGGGAACAAGAGTTTTGTTTCTTAAGGAGAGGAAGAACCTCCTGCAAACAAGTCAGGCATTTTGCAGCCTTGCACTTTAGTGCCACAGCAGAGGAAAGGAAGGGGAGGGGAGAACTGCCCAGGTGGGCACCACAAGGGAAGGAAGGGGAGCAGCTGCACCCCACACCCAGGCAAGGCTGGCACTCCCCTCCCCCTTGCAAGGCGCCCCGCCACAGAGGCTGGGGAGAGGAGGAAGGGTGCGCGCCTTAGGAAAGCACCGGGAAGGAGGACGACTAGCAGTGCAAGGGGGGGGAAGCGTGGCGGGGCAGAGCCCCCCTGCACCACCCACCCCTCCCTCCTCTCCTGGGCCCCGCACGGGCAGCCACTGGAGCACCGCCACTTCCTCACCTGCTCCGCCCGCCCGCACGGATGCACAAAGCCGCCTCGCCCAGCCCGGCCCGGCCCGGCCTTCCTCCAGTCCAGCAGCCCTGCGCTTATCTGGCTGACAGCAGCGGCATAGCAGAGACGAATCCTGCCGCCTCGAGCCGTCCCCGCTCCACGTTCAGTCGCTAAGGAAACCCCAGAGCCCGCCCCCCTCCAGCAGAGGCAGGCAGGCAGGCAAGCAGCCGCACCAGCGACCCACTCAGGCCGCGCAGGCGCACTCCCCGCACCAGCCCTGTGCGGTCACGTGCGCCTCGAGAACCGCTGGTGACGTCAGATCGAGCCTCGGCCTGAGCGTTGGGGAAACCCTTTCCTTCGTGGCAGTGCGGTAGCAGAGTCTGCTGGTGCTGCCAGCCTCTGGGGCAGAGCACTTCTTTGGGCAGCTTCTGCTCTGTGCTCGAGCCCAGTCCTATGCCTGTCTACTCAGAAGTGAGTTCCATTGTAGTCACTGGAGCTTACTCCCAGGAAAGTGTGGACAGGATGGCAGCCTTAGGGCCCAACCCTTTGCAAGCCTTACTGCAGGCTATTTTGCCGGCGCAGCAGCCCCGCACACCATGCAACTCAGGATTGGGCTGCTAGTCTGCGTGACATTCTCACATTCTTCTCAGCTTCTCTCCTGCCCATTTTATAATCCATGATACTTGTCCACAGTGCCCTCAAAGCAGCCAGTTCTACATGGTCATCATGTCTTGGATACAGCATTTTCTCCCTCTCCCCCACCCCTGCTTCCTGCTTCCATAAAAGATGTGTGTACTATTGAAATAAACTATGTTGCGGATGTGCAATTTGCAAATTTCCATGCAAGCATCAGTTACTGACAGTGAACACATAGTAACCGTCCTGCATTCATTCAATCCACTCCTTCCTGCCCTTTAGTTCTGCATAATATGTTGGAACATAGCTGTATTTCCTTATGACTCTTGTCTCCTAAAGTCATTTAACATTAGACTGAACTTTGGCTGCAATCCTATGCAAACTTATCTAGAAGTAGGTCCCACTGAGCAGAGGTAGGTGGCAACTCAGATGACTCACACTGGTGTCACAAAAACACACTTTTTCATTATTTGCACAGACTTGAGTCCCATGTCAAAAACTTGGGCACTGACTCGGGTTTTACCCTAAAAATGAATAGACTTGAATACACTCAAGACTCATTTTTGTGAGTGCTTATGACTCTGTTTTGTGTGTGAATTTGCTTGCTTTTTTTGCCACTTCCACAACTTGACTTGTTTCTCGACTCAAAAAATAGCTCTGGATGTGTCACGATGGGTGACTTGTGACACATCATGGGTGACTCAAGTCAAGGGGGCAGAGACTCGGGACTTGACTCAAGACTTGGTCCGATGACTATGGTACATCTTTGTCATTGACTATAATGGAACTTACTTCTGAGTAGACAGGCATAGGACTGTTTGCTACAAAGCCTCAGAGCCCAAACCCATGCATATCTACTCAGAGGTAAGCCAATAGTCAATGGGGTTTACTCCCAGGAAAGTGTAGATAGGATTGTAGCCTCTTTTTTATTCGTAGCCCTAGGTGGCTCCTGGTTCCTGGTTCCAGATAAACTGACAGTCTCCAAGATGTTCTGCAGAATTTGAACTGTGGACTGGGAAATTCAGACTTGTCCTTTTTTGATGAGGGTGTCCCAAATGGGGCCACCTACTGAGGTAGAGGAACATATGGTGGTGATATGGAGGTAACCAATTCTGTGTTATATCCAAGACTTTTGCAATTGTAGAAGATTAGCCAGGTCGATCTGGGGCCTTTGCTATACAGCAATCTCACAGCGCTAAAATTTTCAGGGCACACCATCAGTTTTTTGGCAATTGACAAGGCACATCATGCTGCCATTTTTTGGGGGGGGCTCCCAATGGCCCTACTAGCGTACGTATGAACCTCTCCCAAACTCCCAGAGCACACCTGCAGACCATTCACAGCGCACAGATAGCACATCACTGAATCATTTAAAGAATTACAGATACAAGAAAGATAGAAAAGAAAATGTGGCAAGGTGTCTAGTGGTACATTAAAATAAGGGAGACATACAGTGCAAAAAAAAAACTCACAAGCAAAACTGGTTTGGAGGCAATTGAGGCAACAAGCCTATGAATACCTACTCAGGAGTAAATCCTCCAAGTAAATCCTTGAACTTAGTGGGACTTCTGAATGAACATGCTTAGGGAAGGATGGTAAAATATCCTAATCTGGATTAAGTACAATTGTACTCATTTAAAATTGTAGTTCTCAAATGACTTAGGGCGCAATCCTAACCTGACATTAGGCTAGCCCAAGTCCCTTGGGCCAGCTTGGGAGGATCGTAAACATGCCGTAAAGCATGTTTGTGCCTCCATGGGAGGAAGCCAGGCCAGCACTCCCAGAAGCGCCAGCCGACGGAGGCCTCTGCCAGTGGCATCGCTAGCAGGTGTGGGTGGTGCGGGCCACACCAGGTGATGCGCATGGGGGGTGACACACTAAAATCGCGGTGGTTAGGAGTAATACCATCATGTTATATACCGTTGGATGTGGAATTTCCAGCAGAATGCAATGCAAACACCCAGAGTGAAAAAACTCCTTTCTATCAAAAGTTATGGCCAAAAAACTGGAGAACAAAAAATGCATAGAGCCCTATGGAAAGCAAAACTGAGCCGTATCACGCGCTTACTCATGTGTAGATGAACATACCTTAGTCCGTCATGCAGGCTGAGACAAATCCAACGACACAAGAATGGTCCTGATCCCATGAATTCAGCCCCCAAAAACACCTGAGAAGGAAGTCCCTCCCTCCAAGCAGAGTAATGTATTGAGCCCTATGGAAAGCAAAACTAAGCCTCACGGTTGCATTTACTCGCAAGTAAGCAAATGTGCCTTGGCTGGTGTTCAGGCCAGGCAAAGAAGAATGTGAAGCCACCAGAATTGTCCTGATCTGATGGAAATGGAACTCAACAAATGCTCCAGAAAGCAGGCTCCCCCCCCCAAAAGGATCAAAACAGAGGCTTCAGCTGATAAGGTGAACTTTTTTAAGACTTGCAAAGCCAGGTGGATCCTGACAGTGATCTGGTTTAAACAGAAGTTCTTAAATTTAACTGGGCACTGGGTAGGGCTGAAAACTTTACTGATTTTGGAGGGGGGGTGTTCTTGCAGGCAGGCTACAGAGGAAATTCACTTGGTGGAACAGGGCTGACCTCTGCTTATTTAATTATTTATGTTACTTTAATTATTTATACTTATTTATTTTAATTTGCCTGATGATGTCATTTCCACCATGACATCACTTCTGGTGGGTCTTGGTGGTGTTCATGGGCATGGAGAGGGCAATGGCAGCCCCTGGGCAGGCAGTCAGGGAGCAAGAGGTGGGGCTGGGATCCAGCAGTTATGCTGGATCCCAACCCCCGTCCCCAGGGAGAACAGAGCGGCTTCAAGCCACTCCTCTCTCCTCGGACATGTGCCACCATAGGCACCAGCCCCAGGAGACCCTTAGGCGCCAGCAGCCCTTACCCAGGGAAAATCTGGGTAATCTATACCCAGCCCTTACCCTTACCCAGAGGTAAGGGGAAAAGTTTTCCCTTGCCTCTGTCTAAACCGCTTCTGGTCACAATCCTGCGCTAGATACAGCACAAGCCTCCTGGTTTGCCTGTTCCAGCGCAAGTTAGGATTGAGCCCTTACTCTCATGAATTGTCAGTTTGATTATTGTAACTGAAACAATAACATATTTTCCCAAAAGAGCAATGCTTAGTGAAGTTGATCCTGATATAGCATAAATGCAGCAGTGACTCAGTTGTGACTCAGACTTCATCAAGGTACAAACTATGAGAATGGAGGAGGGCTTTGCCCTGCCTTGCATGTTGCTTTTCCACAAACAATAGCAATGATTTAGCATACAGCTATGTAGTGAAGAAATAGCAAAGTTTAGCAACCACCTTTGAACCTCCAGATAAAACAAACAAAGTTGTTTAGTGGCAGGTTGAATGTCTTTATTTTACTTTGACATTTGCATTCTGTTTTTCAGCCTGCCAGAGATTTTTATGCACCTTAACTTGTACACACTCTGGTGTGTTACCAAGTGAGAAGACAGAAAATGTAAATAATGTCATAAACCGTTGGTCATGAAATGTCCACAAAGAATGTGCCACAAAGAGAACACAAGTGACATGTCTGTAGTAGGAGTAATAATAATAATAATAAGACTGGTATTTATATACCACCTTTCTGGTCATCTCCTCTGACTTTATTCAAGGCGGTTCACATAGGTAGGCTATTTCTAAACCCCCGAGAGGATTTTTACAATAACAGAAAGGTTGTATCTTTCAAGAACTGCACAACATTTTATATGGATCTTTCATGGTCTGGTATCACATCTGGCCCCCAGTTGCCTCCCATGCTGGCTGACAAGCAGCTCCTTCATCTCTCACTTGAAGGGCAGCCACTCACACGAAAGCGCAGGTGGAATAACTCAGCTTGTCAGTTGCTTCAAGGTCTTGCCAATCACAGAGCTGCCGGTGGCCTCAAACTGGTGACCTTCAGATGTTATCTTCGGGCTAATGGAGGCTCTACCCTCTAGACCAGACTTCCTGCCCATTCCTTTACTATTTCTATATGTAAGAAAAAGTACAACACTGTGTTACTGCTTTGATCGTCAACATAACCCTACAAATGTTAGCATCTGTACTGTCTTCAGTGAACTAGTCACACTAATCCGATGCAGCAAAAACATGTCTTATAGGTCTTTAGAGTCTTAAGAGTCTTTAGAGTCTTCTGTCAGTGGTTGTCAAACATTTTAGACTGGGACCCAGTTTTTAGAATGACAATCTGTCAGGACCCACAGGAAATGATATCATTAATCTGGAAGTTATGTCATAGCCGGAAATGACATCATCAAGCAGGAAAATTTTTACCACCCCATAGGACAACATCAAAATCAAATTAAGGGTGCAATCCTAACCTGTGCTGGAACAGGCAAGCCAGGAGGCTTGCGCTGTATCCAGTGCAGGATTGTAGCCAGAAGCGGCTCAGCCAGAGGTAAGGGGAAATGTTTTCCCTTACCCCTGGGTAACGGCTGCTGGCCACAATGGGTCTCCTCAGATTTGCGCCATCTCTGGAGGTGGCACAAGTCACAAGAGAGCAGAGCGGCTTGGTCACTCCATTCTCCCTGGGAGAACGCCCCACCTCCCACTCCCCGCCCACCCACCCCAGGGCTGTCCATTGCTCGCCCTCTCCCTGCCCAGGAACATCTCCCTCCCTCCTCCCCGCCTCCCTCATGCCTACCTTTTCCACTTGTGTCGGCACAGCGGGCCGACAAAAGCAACTGAGGGGAAACAGGCGCAGAGTCTTATGTTAGCCTCCGCAGGCCAGCGCTTCTTGGAGCGCTGGCCTGGCTTCCCCTCGAGGAGGCACAAACGTGCTTTATAGCACATTTGCGACCCACTTAGGCCAGCCCAAGCGACTTCGGCCATCCTAACTGCAAGTTAGGATTGCGCCCTAAGTGAGACAATTAAAAGTTTGCAATAAGTGAAAGTTTAAAAATTTATTTAAAGGAAAGAACCCTCCTAACCTTCCTAAGCAATTGCTGATCTGTTAAAAAAAATTCCCCGAACATCCTAAAGGATGTGCAGTCCTATGCATATTCACCTGGGAGTAAGCCAGTAGCCTGTGAAAAGTACAAATCTGTAACATTTCCCCAATTGCAATCACATACCAGGACCCACTTTTTAGAATGACAATCTGTCAGGACCCACCAGAAAGACCCACCGAAATATCATCTGATATTTAAAATACATATTGAAATGAATGCAGATTCACCTGAAATTAGCTCATGACCCACCTAGTAGGTCCCAACCGACAGCTTGAGAAAAGTTGTTCTAAGTGCCAGAAGACTCTTGTTGCATTTGTCCTACTAATTTCTTCACCGTGTGCCAAAATGTGTGGGTTTCTTTACTGCACAGAATTTAGATAAAGAGCTGATAGAGGTGGTCTTATGAAAGAGACAAGCAAACCAGCTCCATTATACTCAATGGAAGTTTAGCCTTTGACTTCAGTTTGAAGTAGATTGTAAACAACATCTCCACATAAAGAATTGCTACAGATAAAGTTACAACGGAAAGATCCCATCATTTTGTGAAGTTCTAATTAGCGGAGGGGTAAAGTTCTGTTCTGCAGTGCATTACTAATAATTTCAGTAATTTTTTTCCCCAATCCTGTGCATTTCTATTCAGAAATAAACCCCATTATGTTCAATGAGGCTTACACACAGATAAATGTGTAAAGGATTCCAGCCTCAAGAATTCTAAACAGACCCAACATTAAACATAGCAATCCCTATCTAAACAGTTGAATTGTAATTACAGGTCCATGCTGTAAGTTTACACATCCATTGAACATATCTGATGATCTTGCAAAAGTGTGGTAAGAATTAATTACAGGCTCCTAAAGTGATCTCCAGTGCCAGTGCAGCTGTGCCAATGGGGCATGCACTGCATTCTATGGTGGAGAGGCAGTCCCAGAGGCCTCCTTAAAGTATGGGAACATTTGTTCCCTTATCATAGGGCTGCATTGATTAGATATGATAGAAAATTAGATATGATTGGGCCATCAGGGCACAATGCTAACCCACTTTCCAGCACTGACATAAGGGCAATGCAGCTCTGAGGTAAGGGAACAAACATTCCCTTACTTTGAGGAGGCCTCTGTGAGTGCCATGCAACTGCAGGATGCAGCACATGTCACATTGGCACAGCTATGCCAGTGCTGAAAAGTTGATTAGGATTTGGGCCTTAATATTCCTATATCAAAGATTGTAAGTTAATGTATGCAAGTAGCAAATATATTTATTGTAAATTTATCTAGATTGTCACAACTGTTTGTGTGGTGCATTGTTAGCAAATCAGCTTTCTTTAGTTGAGGCAGATTTAACTAAATCGATACACATTGTAGAAGAAGAAGAAGAAGAATGGTAAATGTGTGGATGTTTGATAATACATTATTTCACGTTATTTTTTTACCATAAGCCAGCAGCAGTTCCGTAATTTCTATTGCTTCTCCAAACAGACTTGTCCTCTCTTGTCTTTCTCAATGATATAGATTTTTCCAGCTTTGCAAGAACAGACCGTTTATCTTGCCTATCTTGTATGACTGAGCAAGTTTACCCATAATCTTTGGACAATCTATGACGGTACATCATTGCACAATAAGCAACCTTGTTTGCTTTTTCCTAGGAATAGTCCCTTGCCTCTTACACAGACGTTACCACTGGAATGGTAGGTTTTTGTGACTAAGCAGTTTCAGCTAGGATCCAGAAAGATCTGTTAGGGACCGTATTCGTTTAAACTCAATTTGCTTTCTCAAGGTGGTCCAAGTTAACCATTCACATCACAAAAATAAGCTTTCTGAGCACTACCGTATTGCCAAGAGTCACTTCATAGCTATTTCTCCTGCACAGAAATAGAAATCTTTGTATAGGGGAAAATGTGCACATACGTTACATTGCTGTCATGTATGCTTTTTGTTTTCCCATGATTACATGTTTGGAAGCCTTATGCTATTCATAATGAGAGACATCAAGGTGTGAAGGCCACAAAAGAGTTCGCACATCATACCTCTTGCGTAGTAGTTTTTGAATCTAATGAATTCATGTAAGAAGGACCATCTGAAAGCATAAAAAAGATTATTAGTATTAGTTTGGGTTCATATAGGTTTTAAAGGCCAGGGTTAATTTAGAAGAGGAATTGGGAGTTGTACTGTAATATAGTATGTGATTGTCACTATTCATTTTTATAGTACCTGATTGTCATTGCTTCATTCTATTTCATGAGTGTTCATGCTCTTTATCCATTGGTTACTTGCCCCCAAATCACCTTGAACGTACATAGGCTATGCACTGAAATAAAATAAGAAACACAGGAGTATTTCTGTGAGGTTTATTAGGTGAGAAATGACTGTGTGCTTTTCCCAAGAAGCATACTGGAAAGCATACTGCAGCCAGACATCCTCCAGACATCCAGAAACTAGAGGATTCTGTGCTCCATATGACCTTTGAGGGGGCTTTTATAGCATATTGTCTTGAATGTTGAGCCAGGAAATGTCCATTACTGTAACAGAGATGGGGCAAAATCTGGAGCCGGAGTCCCTGAGGCAGTTCATGGCTGAACACAGTCACGTTCTGGCAACTCCTGCGATGCCGCTGGAACCAACCGTATTGGCCTCTGCCTTTCCATTGGACCATTTCAGCGATGTGGAGAGGGGGGATTTGCTGCATGGGTAACAGCCTATCCTCCATACCTACTTTACCCAGGCTTCGCGCACTGGAGAGGACACTCTGTTCCAGAACCACCATTCAGAGCGTGACACCAGTCGTCTGAGACTGAAGGATGCCAACACAATGGGGAGGGAAGCAGACCCATTTTAAATTTCTGCCCAACATTGCATATACACAACAGGGCACAAATGGGTACACCTGTGGGCTGTCAACAACAGGTTACTGAACTTGGCACCTGGGGCTTATTTGATTTCCTTACAAGGTATATGGACCACTCAAATACCATAAAAGGAATGAGGGAGAATGGGAACAAAGGTATTAGGAGATTTAAGAAAGGGCAGGCTGTATCTTTACCAGTGGAGGCTCTCTTTGTCAGTGTCAGAGCAGGCCAAGGTTCATGCTCATATAAAAGCAACTACTGTACTAAGTAAGATGTAATGTGTCACTGTTATGCCATTCCTTAGATACCTTCTTAAATTGCTGAAGATTACATGAACCGTTTTAAAGTCATTATATACATTTTTCTCAAGATGTTTTTGCAATTTTTCTTTTGCTGTTCCACCAATTTAATAATTATCTTGTTCTGTACAGCTGCATAATTTAAAAGTTCGCTTGAAGAAGGAATGACAGTATACATTCCATACAAACGCATTTATGAATGCACCTGTGCTTTTACTTGTATTTCTGATGTGTCTAATAGGAACTAACTAGTAGTTATAGGGAGGTGTGGCTGCCGCTGAGCCAGTTTCTCCCTGCAAATCTCCCTGAAAACATGTAAGAAACTTAATGTGAGACCCAATATCCTTACATTCAGCATTTCCCACCCCGTTCTAATTCATTGATTGCTGTTTTCAGTAGGAAGAGAAAAGCTAAGCATGACGACATGACAACATGCCTCCCCTTTAATGTCTGCTTAGACTAGCAATTTTCAACTGGTTTGCTGTGAAAGGTCCTCAGGTATACCATGGAAGTTCGGAGTACAGCAGATGAAATAACTGAAAATCTCATCCAGGTTCTGTGGCTCTGTTTGTAGGGCAACTGTCTACAGCAGTGATTCCCAACCTTTAGGAGAACGTGAACCACAGAGACAAAAACTGGTACTGCCTTGGACCTTATGCACCTTATGCACCCCAACCCCTGCACACAAAATAATGCAATTAAATTTGTAATAATTAGAGAATATTTATTAGATTTATTATTTATAGTGAAGATTTGTCGGTTGCTGCTTTTGTTGTCAGCTGTGGGCGGTCCATTCTCTGCCCTCTCTGGTGGTCTGTGGTGAAGCATCTCCCAGACAATGGCTCCTCCAAGGACTACCATAAAGGGCAAAGAACTGACTGCCCACAGCCACAGTTGGCACTTCAGTGACAGGTGCAGGCAGACAGTTCTCTGCCCTTTCTGGTAGTCTGTGGGGGAGCGCACACTTGGCAAGACACTGAAAATGATAGAAGGTGATCTTTTTCTGAGACCCCACGGACCACTTCTCAGGGCTTCGCGGACCATCTGTGGTCTGCAGACCATAGGTTGGGAACCCGTGCTCTATAGCAGGGGTCTCCAAACCCCAGCCTGGGCGCCAGATGCCCTGATTCCTCCCCCTGCCCTCTCTGCCTCATTCTGCCATCTCCCCATGCCCTCCAGAGGCCGCACCACCGCTCAGCAGGCATACCTATCCCTGGCAGCAGTGCATCCTCCTTCCTTCGCTTGACTGGTGCGGTCCCAGAGCCAGTGCTCCCTATTCATTGGGTGCCGTAAAGGTGCTTTATGGCACATTTATGGCACCCAGTGCAGGCACAAAGGCTCAGTACCAGCACTGGTCCGGTTTAGGATTGGGCTCTCAGTCTGGTAGGGACATATTTATACAGTGTTTTGAATCTTAAATGCTTAAATAATAGTCATCATAACCTCTTTATCAAGTTGTGGTTCCATCACAACTCTAACTTAGAGCCCAAGCCTATGCATGTCTACTCAGAAGTAAGTCCTATTTTAGTCAATGGGGTATACTCCCAGGTAAGTGTGCATAGGATTGTAGCCTTAACCAGCCTAACTCTGTCTAAACTTCTGTACCTGGAGAAACATATCTCTATGGCTCTTGCTTTTTAAAGCATTTAAAGAGTTACTACAGAGGTCTTGTTTCCTATTGTCATTCCACAAGTCCAATGGTTGTTTCTAATCAAATAGATGTTGAAATTACTGCAATAACCAGCAAAACCTGTAATCATAATGAGAAGAGTGTGCACTTCATGGAAAACAGTGCTCCCAGCACACGTCCATCTTTAGTGTTGGAGGAAATTAAAAATAGTTTCCTCTTTGGGGGGAAGCAGAGTAGCTTAAGCAGCGGACCCCCCTTTGGGTATCACCCCAGGGAACCTCCCTTACCCGGCTGACTGCTATTCAATAAAAAAGACAAAGAGGCAATGGCTTGTTAAAGTTGCAAAAAAGAAGTTATTTACTTACAGTTCCATTGAGTGTATATTTATAGCATCTGATTAAAATCAGAGGTTCAGCTAACACTAAGAGATAGCAAGGCCCTGGAGCTGCCTCGCCCTGCATGCCTTGTGCTCAAGATGGCCTGGGCATCAGAGTCTTGGTGTGTGCATCTTAACAGGTTGGTGGTCAGAGGATAAGAAGAAGTGCTCAAAGGAGAAGGGAAGGATAAAGGGTTAGGGCCACACCCCACAAGGATCACAGAGAGAACAGGTAGAAAGGTCAGAGTCACTGGGCCATAGCTTGACCCCTTCTGGACAGCCTCCTGCCCCCTCTGGACAGCATACGGAGTTGCACCAACATTTAGTTCTATGAAATAGCAGGATTGACTATGACTTGTTACTAAGATATGCACTATGTTTTCAGTGTCATACTTAACTGCATATTTGACTCTCAATCATAAGGCATCAGAAATTTTAAAGGCTTCCTGGCGTCCTGGCTTCCTCTTGCAAGAATCTGAGTCCTAGCTTTCTTCATCTGTTAGTCATATACTGTACTTGATACAGACCATTTATTTGACTTTGATGCTACAACAGCACTACCTTCTGCAGCAGGGTTTCTATACAATATTTCTTTGGACCAATTAAATCATAGTTTCTTGTCAAAGTTACCTGGCTCCTTTTCAGTTTTATGTGGACAGTGAACATGCAAAGGCAGTACTGAGGGAAAGATTGGGGGGGGGGACAACATACAAAGGACCAGTTTCTTCTTATCTATTGTGCAATGAGCTAAAGTAGCCAATGCAGATAGTGAGGAAGATTGCAAAGAGTCATGTAAAAAACCTAGGGATGGGCAAAAACAGTCCTCTAAATGTCTTCATGTGATCTGTGCCCTGCAATATTAGGAGCAGATTCCCACAGAAATTGTGACAAACTCATCCTCTTCCAGCTGAAATGGGAGTTACATGTATCCATTGCTCATTTTGCACTTTGCTGGGATTTTTGCCTGTGATCCTAACCTACAGATAATAGTGTTCAATAATTCTAGTACATTTTAAATGTTCATAGGCCATACTTCAAATCCTACTACTCAGACCGTATGAAGAATACATTAGGGCCTAATAGCTTTCTCCCCACTGATGCTGTATTCATTTTGCTGCAAACAGGGTTCACTTTCAGATAACAGTCTGATATAAATGTGAACCACTGGTTGAACCTACAAGCCAGTTGTGCAATGGTTCCAAAGAGTGGGTCGTGAGCCAATTTTTGGTGGGTTGTGGACCCAGAGGAGTGTTTAGCAGGCTGCAGCCCCATGCAGGCATGCAGCCCTGCCACACCAGCCATGCCCACTTTCAAAAGAGCTTGAGTGGGCCAGGCAGTGGGAGCACAAGGGAGCAAGGAGAGGAGGAGCCCTTCCTGGAGTGGTAGACTGAAATTGCCATAGACCTAAAAAGTTTGGGAAGTGTGTTTATTTGTCTAAGGGCGCAATCCTAACCAACTTTCCAGCACTGGCATAGCTGTGCCAGTGGGGCATGTGCTGCATCCCGCAGTTGGGGGGGGCAGTCACGGAGGCCTCCTCAATATAAGGTAATGTTTGTTCCCTTACCACAGAGTTGCATTGCCCTTATCTCGGTGCTGGAAAATTGGTTAGGATTGCACCCTAAGGATTATATAGAGACACATTCAAATTTAAAATGAAAACACTCCAGTTGTAATCATGTTTATTCAGAAGTATTGGTAAGTCTAATTTATTTCAGTTGGATTGAGCTCCAGGTTTTCTTGCAATTGCAATATTGATGTTGGTGACTCTCATTCTACATCCCTTTAGGATTCTTACAAGGCACTGATTTTATCGAGATTCAAGCTGCCTAATTGTGCACAGAACAAAAGCATTTGCCACTCAATTATCCATACAGCGAGGGCTATATCATCTTGAAATTGTTTGTTCAATGTTTTGATTTGTACTGAGGTGCAGTTATTGTTTTGGTCCAAAGAACAGCAGAGGAGATACAAAAGAGTTCAAATCACATCTTACATTGGACCCAGCTGTCCAGCAGCATACTTCACTGTAAACTGTTCAATTTTGCCATTTCTAAACACTTAAATTGCTGCAGTGTATTTAGCACTGGCTGCAAGCATTGGCAGCTCTAAAGGTTGAATTCATCAAATTATCCATGGAAATTAGTAGCACATTTGGAAGCATAAAACCCTCCCTTTTGTTCCTGCAGGGCAGTGGTCACACAGAGAACTAGAAAGACAACACATTTCACTTTAAACGATTAATGAGAGGGAACTATGATTTGATCACTATGTAAATATAGGTAGAATTATAGCAAGAACCTACACATTCCATTACCAATCATGATCATCATCATGATCAATCAAGTAATTGATACTTGATTATCAATACACTGTTGGACATTAGATGAGCAGGCCAACCTTATGCACAGGGCCTCTGAGAGGAATTTTATCAGGGGCTACAAAGTTTCTTTTGGTTCCCTTCCCAAAGGGGGAAGGGTGTCGGGCAAGCAGAATGGGGGCAGGGAGGGGCGAAACAGGGTGAAGGGGGCGGTGCAGACAGCTGGAAAAGTCTTTGGAGCCTAGGTTTACCCACCTGTGTGACATCAGCAGCTAGATATGGTAATATGGAAAACCAAACACACTCCTCTCTCTAAAAATTTTTAAATATAGAAAATTATGCAGAAAAATAGCATCATCATATTTAGGCTCACACTAGAATGGAAACTGTTAGGATTGCACCAAAGCATACTCCTGCAGCACCTGTAGCCCTGCAGCTGTGTCCCTGAGCTCCTCTACACTCCTTCATGGCAAGCAGATCCACAAGCCCAAGAGCTACTGTAGCAGGTCAGTTTCCTCCCAGATCTGACACTGTGTTAAGGAGTGTCATGTATGCATTCCTCGGCCCAGCATATATGGCTTGCCATAACTGCAGCTGCATGCTCGTGGTAGTGTCACCAGCATCCCATGTGGGCAAAAGTCTGAGTAGACAGTAAAATATAAGATCCCAGGAAAGTTCTGGGCCCCCTCTTTTGGCTCCTGGGCCCCCTTTTTGACCCTGGGTCCGAGTACAAATTACCGCCTTTACCCCCCTCTCCTAGGCCCTGCTTATGCATACATATGTACTTTGAAACAAGTCCTTCTTTGTTTGCTGGGACTTATACCCAAATAAGTGTGCATAGGACCGCAACCCTCAGGGTTGGCCCAATAATTGAACTTGGTGGTCACTGGAGTCCCTGGCAGGACTTTGGCTGGGATGAAACTATCTCTACCAACCAGCCTGCTCATGCTGCTGCCACCACTGCTGTTCCCACCTCTCTCTTCCTCTTCCTGGTTCCCAGCCTGCATTTTTAAATGACTTTAAAGGTCAGACAGTGCGGAGGAAACTCATCTCTTTCCTGTCTTTTTGGTCTGCAACCTTCCCAGTCCTTTTGGATTCCATAGCATCTGGCTTTGTAACTACTATAGAGTTACAAAGTTACAGAACCTTCTGGTTCTGAATGAGCCTTTGCTCTTCTAGTCAAAATTACCTTCCACTGTCTTCACAATAGCTGTACAAAGCTATACAAACAGCTATACAAATTAACTCTCTCCTGCTCATAAACATTCTGGGCGGTACTACGAGAAGAAGAATAGTCCAGCCAAAGGCAGGTCAGGAAAAGAAGGCAAGGCTGGCATCAGGAGTATTGCCATCTTTTAAGGAGATCTGAAGCTAGAGCTTGTTTCATTTTTATTTCACCCTTCCTCCAAGGAACTTGAGGTGGTATCTGTAAATGTATAATCTCTTTACCTTCACAACAACCCTTGTTGGCTGCTCAAACTAGCTGTTTGGGTTCAAACTAGGGTTCTAGCTGCCTGAGCACCCCTCAACTTTTGCCACCTGTCCATCTCCCTTTCCACTGCTTTCCTTCAATCAGGTCATGGAGCTGTGATGCCCTTGGACTTAATCGTTCTCCTCAGCGCCAACCTCAGCCTTGGATCCCCCCAAGTCCCTCCTCTCTAAGGGTAAGTTTGGGCTGGAGGAAACAGAGTAGAAGGGGAAAGAAAGCAAGACATGGCAAAAAAAAAAATAGCTCTGACTATCTCTTGCGGGCCTGATCTGGTGGCTTAGAGTAGCTACCAGCAAGGCTTCCCCATTTGTCCTCTCATCCACTCACCAGTTTCCCTTGACTTCCTCAAGAAATACATCCTGACCAGTTCCTCATTAGGCAGGTCAAAGAAGGCCAGGGAAGGAGAGTGAAGGGGGAGAAACTTGAACTCCAGTAGGGGGAAGCATTTGTTGCCTGCATGTTTGCATGCACACACACAGTGAGAAAGAGAACTTCCAGCCAGGGTGCTTCCCCTCTGAAAGAGAGGTGAATATAAGAAGAGAAACTGAGGTGGCACCCTTATGTTTACCCTGGAAGCTCCCCTTCTTTCCAAAGTCACTTCCCCATGTCACAGGGTATCATTTCAAACCTGTCAGGGTGGTAGAGTGATATTGGTATAGGGAAGTGGCTTTTAAAGAAGTGTACAGGGACCAGGGCTTTAGGCCCTTTACCTTATGCCTAGCAGACCACATGAACCAATTTGTCGCCTGTTCTTCCTCTTCAGCCTGACTGCAGCGAGGTGTTTTGCAGAGAGTGGTTGTGCTTTGCAAAGAACAGCTGCCTCCAGCACAGCCTGTTTATGCTGATTTCTTTCAGCTGCAGTTTGCCCAGATTATGGCTGATGTCATAAAGGCTGCCACCTGTACAGCCTCTTCAGTTTTTCTGGTGATTCTCCTGGCTGGTTCTTTATATGCTCAGCTCAGCAAACGTGCAGCAAAACCCCCCCCCCCAATAATGAATGTGGACACTTGCTTAAGCACGTCTCAAACAACATAGCAGATTGTTGACATGGCATCAATACACAATCATTTGTCTGCCTTTAAGTGACCTCCATTTTTGCAATAAGAACTCCAGCTTTCCCAGTTCTTCCATTCTGTTTCTTTGGCCTCAGGGTTCATCATACTTGGGCAGTGCGTCACTAGGGTTTGCGTCAGCCAGAGTGGGAGGCCAGCATGTTACCCCCCTGCAGTGGGTGGGGCAACACTCTAGGGTGGTGGTCTACCATCACCCTGCCCCCACTGGTTTTTTGGCTGTACCTTTTGATAGAATAAAGATATTTCAATGTAGTTTGTTTCATTGCATTCTGCATGAAATTACACATTGATTGATATATAACATGATGGTATTATTCCTCCAAATTCTGATTTTAGTGATTTTGGTCACTAGTGGTGTCACCTCCACCCAGGGTGTCAACTTACTAACACCTTATTGGAGCAGTTCTCAAACTTTTAGGACTGGGACCCACTTCTTAGAATGACAATCTATCTAGGACCCATCATAAAGCAAATTAAAATAAATAATTATAAATAAATTAAAGTAAAATCAATAAATAAGGGAAAGCCAGCCCTGTTCCACCAAGTGAATTTTCTCTGTAGCCTGCCTGCAATAACACCTCCCCCCAAAAGAATCAGTAAGATTTTCACCCCTACCCAGTACCCAGTTCAATTTAAGTTCTTATATTTCAAGCATATCACTATCAGGATCCACCTGGCTTTGCAAGTCTGAGAGCCCAATCCTATGCCTGTCTACTCAAAAGTAAGTCCCATTATAGTCAGTGGGGCTTACTCCCAGGGAAGTGTGGATAGGACTGCAGCCTAAAACAGAAAAAAATTTCACCTTACCCTGTTAAGCCTGTTTTATTCTTTTTATGGGTGGGGCTGCCTTCTGGAGCATTTGTTGAGCTCCAGTTGCATCAAATCAGGACCATTCTGGTGGCCTCACCTGACCTTTGCCTGACCTGCCCAGGAGCCAAGGCACGTTTGCTTACTCATAAGTAAAAGTGACCATGTGGCTTAGTTTTGCTTTCCGTAGGGCTCAATACATTTGACAGCTTGGAGGGAGGAACGTCCTTCTCAGGTGTTTTTTTGGGGCTACATTCATTGGATCAGGACCATTCTGGTGTTGGATTCCTCTCAGCCTGCCCTTTCAGATGGACTAAGGCATGTCCACCTACTCATGAGTAAACACGCAATACCCCTTGATTTCTCTTTCCACCGGGCTCCATGCATTTTTTGTTTTCCAGTTTTTTGCCAATAACTTTTGATAGAAAGAGATATTTCACTCCCATTTTTTGCATTGCATTCTGCTCGAAATTCCACATCCAATGGTATATAACATGATAGTATTACTCCTAACCACCACGATCTTAGAGCATTACCCACCTCTTGCATGTCACCCGGTGCAGCCCGCACCCCCCACACCCCCCTAGCGATGCCACTGTACTAGGGGCAGGCACAGAATGGCACCCCTGAACTCCCCAGAGATTGAATGCCCTCTTTCCCACCCATCCTTCCACCTAATCAACCCTCTTCTGGATACAGTAATCCTGTGGTCCTGTAGCTTTAAGAGAGTTTGGCCTTAATTACATCACATTAATATATTTAACCAGGATGTTGGGTTAAGCAAAACAAGAGAAGTTATATAAGGGGAAGGGAAGAGTCCAGTGGAGTTATATAGTTGGTTAATGGTTATATGTGAGTTCTTTCATTTCTTTTAATGTTAATATACAGTGGTTGTCTGAGTTACAGATGACTGCTTCTGCACCAGTGCAGTACATCCTTCAATGGTGTATTAACACAAGCGCAGTAGTCCTTTTGCACATTTGCAATAGTGCTGGGCTGGCCAAAGCTGAATGTTTTGACTTCCATACAAACCTTCAGAATCGAACCAGTATGTACATAGGGGGCTGTGAGCCCAGTACTAGGCATATCTACTCAGAAGTTAGTCTCACTGAGTTCAATGGGAGCTAGTCCTAGATAAGTATGAACAGGACTGCAGACAGGCAGCCCAATCCCTCATAACCCCTGCTTGCTGATGCAGTGGTGCCAACGCCTATTGTATTCTGCAGTGGAATTTTTGCCTCCAGCTGCCTCCTCAGGTAAGGGAACATGAGTAAGCCCACGGCAACCTGCTGGGTCTGCTTGAACCTGTGGCAACAATACTGCTAGCTCAAGTCTGTATTGATCTGTGGAAGGGATCAAGTTCAGGAAGGGGGTTTGGATTCATTGGATGCTGCCGGTTCCAAAATGGCACCCTTCCCAGTGCCAATCTGCACTCCTCCCTGCCCCCATTGCCACCTGGCCCTTTCCACTCTCTCCCCACCTCCCTTCTACCCCCTAGGCTTACTTACCAGGGCCAGTAGGCATCCAGAGGCCATTAGCACATGAAGCTGGCCATTGGCCACTTGTGGCAGCAGCCAGCCCACATTCTCCAGTGTGTCACATTTTGCAACTGCTGAAAAGCACCTACCACACCTGAAGCCAGTGGCGGACCTCCCCAGCTCCATGCCCTGGGAGGCACCCTGGGGAAAAGGCCACAATGCCACCCCCCACCGGATGCTACCCCCCACTTACCTGGAGCACACGGAGCCTTGCGCGATTAACATGTCTGAGAAACCTCCTGAAGCTTCCCTGATGCTTTAAACTGCTTTCAGGAAACCAGAAGCACAGTTTCCGACTGCATCAGGAACCTCAGGGAAGTGCCTGCGTGTTCTTAGAGCTGCGCAAGGCTCCGTGCCCAGGGTATTTGCCCCATTCGTTTAATGGTAGGTCCGCCACCGCCTGGAACACTAGTTCTGACAGTGCTAGCTGCTTTTGAATTGGGCCATTATTGCACCTTCATTTGTTGGATTTTCCTGCATTTGCCTACTGCTAGATAGCTAAAGATCATAAGGATTCTGCAACCTTGCTCAGTTTTCCCTGCAGTCCCTCAGCTCCTGAAGCCTCCATGCACCTTGTCAGCCAACAGTGTGTTGAGCAGCGATTTTTAACCAGTTTGCCGTGAATTATCCGAAGGAATGTTGAGGAGTTTGCAGCACGGTCATTTATTATTAGAGCCATTGGGGGATATGGACCCCTCTCCTGCAGTGTGGTGTGCCTTGTCAGTTGTCAAAAAACTGATGGTGTGCCTTGACAATTTTAGTGCCCTTGGCAGTGTGCCTTGAGATGATAAAGGTTGAAAATTGCTGGTGTTGAGGCTTCCAGCAGCCTTACTTGCAACTTCTTCCTGCTACTGAAAAGCAGCAGCTAGCCATCTTCCTCCTTCCTGGAATGGGCCCCACAAATCCTAATGCTGCTCTTGATTCACAGCAAAGATTTTACAATTAATTTGCTCATGATTAAAGGGAGTAAAGAATGCAATGCAAAAGGGCAAACTATAAAATACCATTTGCACCCATGCTAAGAAAAGAGGTAGGCCAGGTCTCTGTTTACACGGAAGTCTGATCTTCCAGAATCCAGAATTTTTGAAAATAAACATGTGATTTTTATTTCCAAGGTGAATGCTGGCAGACATTGAAGTTCACGTTGCCAGATTCCACTTAATGCAGGAGAAGAAGCATAATTAAAATCCAGGAGGCAAAGCCCATTCAAGTAAATAGGAGTTTGTTTCATTGCAATATTTATAACTTGGTGAGTCACCACTCTGTAATATAGGGGAGGTATAACAAGCAAGTCAAATGGGACAAAAGTACAAGATAAAATCTAAAAAACAGTACCAAAACAACAACAACCATTAAAACAATAGTTTTCTGCCCAGAAGGAAAAAAGTTAGTTTACAGCAAAGGAGGACTCCTGATGTTTTCTTAAATGACTATACCTGTCAGCAGAATAATAATAATAATAATAAAACTTTATTTTTATCCCGCCCTTCTCCCAAAAAGGGACCCAGGGCGGCTAACAACATATAAAACAGATTAAAACATAATTTCACAAACAGATAAAAACATATTAAAAAACACATTAGCAGAACCCATAAAAACAGTAGTCAGAAGAGTCAGAATAAAAGAGCATAAAACAGCAGTTCTTAGAGGAATCGGGCCTGTAAAAAACTAAAAGATATATAAAAGATGTTAAAAAGGCCATAACGTCAGAAGGCTTGGTTAAACAACAAGGTCTTCAGGCCTCGCCGAAAGGTCTCAAGGGAGGGAGCCATTCTCAAGTCAAGGGGAAGGGAGTTCCACAACGTTGGTGCCACTACTGAGAAGGCCCTATTTCTTGCCGCTGCCCCACGTACCTCCTTAGGCGGCGGCACTTGTAAAAAGGCCTTCTCTGATGACCTGAGAGGACGAGCCAGATTGTACGGGAGTAGGCGATCTCTAAGATAACCTGGCCCAGAGCAGTATAGGGCTTTAAAGGACAAAACCAGCACCTTGAATTGGGCCCGGAAACGAATGGGCAGCCAATGTAGCCCCCGGAGAAGCAGGCTGACAGAGTCAAACCGCCTAGCTCCAGTGACCACACGGGCCGCCGCATTCTGCACTAGTTGCAGTTTCCGAACCGTCTTCAGGGGCAGCCCCACATAAAGCGTGTTACAATAATCTAACCTCGATGTCACCGTAGCATGGATCACCGTGGCCAGGTCTGCACGATCCAAGTACGGACGCAGCTGGCGCACCAGCCGAAGCTGAGCAAAGGCCCGCCTAGCCACAGCCGCCACCTGGGAATCCAGGAGCAGCTGCGAGTCCAGGTGGACCCCCAAGCTGCGGACCTGCTCCTTCAGAGGGAGTGCAACCCCATTCAGAGCAAGCTGATAATCCAGCACCTGCATCGAGGATTTCCGAACCAGGAGAGCCTCTGTCTTATCTGGATTTAATTTCAGCTTGTTAGCCCCCATCCAGATCCTCACTGCTTCCAGACAGCGCTCCAGGCCCTCAACCGCCACCCTGGAGTCTGGAGGAAAGGAGAGATAAAGCTAGGTGTCATCAGCATATTGATGACACCCCACTCCAAACCCTCGGATGACCTCTCCCAGTGGTTTCATGTAGATGTTAAATAGCATGGGGGACAGAATTGAGCCCTGCAGCACCCCGCACCTCAATGGCCAGGGTGTCGAACAGGCATCCCCCAGCACCACCATCTGGGACCGACCTTCCAAGTAGGAGCGGAACCACCGCAAAACAGTGCCTCCAACTCCCAACTCGGCCAATCGGCCCAGAAGGATACCATGGTCGATGGTATCGAAAGCCGCCGAGAGGTCCAGCAGGACCAACAGGGACGCACTCCCCCTGTCCAGTCCCCGGCGTAGGTCATCCACCAAGGCGACCAAGGCAGTTTCCGTCCCAAAGCCCAGCCTGAAACCAGATTGAAAAGGATCCAGATAATCCGCTTCATCCAAGACCCTCTGGAGTTGGGCCGCCACCACCCGCTCAATTACCTTGCCCAGAAATGGGATGTTGGAGACTGGCCGATAGTTGTTCAACACAGTGGAATCCAGGGAGGGCTTCTTCAGGAGGGGGCGAACCACCGCCAGCTTCAAAGCAAGCAGCAATGTCCCCTCCCCCAAAGAAGAGTTGACCACCCTCACTGTCCACTCAGCCAGTCCACCCCAGGCAGCTCTTATCAGCCAAGCCGGGCAAGGGTCAAACAGGCAGGCAGACGGCCTCACACTCCAAAGGAGTCTGTCCACATCCTCAGGCTGCACAAGCTGAAAAGAATCCCACAACACTGGACAAGCAGTTGCCAGGGGGACATCATCAGATATTGTCAATGTGGCATCCAAGTCGTAACGAATGCGATCGATTTTATCTGCAAAATGTTGCACAAACACGTCACAGCAGCTGACCGTGTATTCCTCCTGGTCTACTGGCGGGGCCTGATGGAGGAGGCCCCGCACCACACGGAACAGCTCTGCCGGACGGCTATCAGCAGACGCAATGGTAGCAGAGAAGAATGATTTCTTCACTGCTACCACCGCCACGGAGTAGGCTCTATAATGAGCTCTACTCCGTGTCCGATCGGATTCATCACGAGTTTTCTGCCACCATCGCTCTAGACACCTGCCCTGCCGCTTCATCATTCGCAGCTCCTCAGTGAACCAAGGAGCTGCTCCGAGTCTGCGACGTGGCAGAGGTTGCTCCTGAGCAATCTCATCCACTGCCCTGGACATTTCCCCGTTCCAGAGGTCAACCAGGGCCTCAGATGAGGTGCCAGTCTCGGCAGTGGGAAAATCCCCCAGAGCCCTCAGGAAACCTCAGAAAGCCCTCAGAACAGAATGAGAAGGAGAGATCCAGGCAAGAGTTTCTGGCTAGGAGTTCCACAATGTGGGCACCACCACAGAAAGGGCCCTGCCCTTACATATCCCTATTTCAGTAACATTTTAGTAGACCTTAGGCAGCAAAGTAAGTTTTACTGAATTCATTGGAAGTAAGTTTCATTGAATTTAATGGGTT
This sequence comes from Tiliqua scincoides, assembly GCF_035046505.1. Taxonomy (NCBI): domain Eukaryota; kingdom Metazoa; phylum Chordata; class Lepidosauria; order Squamata; family Scincidae; genus Tiliqua; species Tiliqua scincoides. The sequence goes on from NC_089821.1 coordinate 229,807,511, forward strand.
TAACGTCGAAGTAGACATAGCTAGGATTGTGCTGAAAGTGAATACAAGATGTTTCCTGAGACACAATATTATTAAATACCAAAAGAAAAGAGACTAGGCACTTTACAAAGATGAAAATTTGAACAGGTCCTGCTGGTAGGCTTAAAATATACACATTTACAAGGGAGTTGCGTAGTTTACAAGTTAAGGACTCAGGAAATTGAAAGGCAGCGGAAGCAAATTAACATCTCATTTGTACTTCATCCTTCCTCTAAGAAGTTCAGAAAAGCATATATTGCATTATTCAATTTTATTCTCCCCTAGACACTGAGAGGTAGGCTCTGCCTCTGCTGAAAGATTATAACTGGTTGAAGGTCATCTAGTGGATGAGTGGGGATTCAAACACATCTCCCTGGTCCAAGTCCAGCACTTTAGCTGCTACAATGATTCTCTTGAGGTCTTGAAGATTGGTCCAGTTTGGAAGATACATCCAATCAGCTCTGTTCACATGCAATGAGGAAGATGACTACACAAGTCCCACTCTCCCCCTCCAGGTGCCCCTGTCCTGAAGCCTAATAACCATGATCATGCATTTGAAATTCTGCTTTGATTTAAATCCTGTGTGAAACATGGTTTGGATAAAGTGCCCCCACTACTGTTATACTCTTTTAATACAGTATATAAATTGCATGTGTGCAGTGATCCAAATGAATCAGTCCGTCCCGTCCCCCGTCCCCCCATACACAAATATGTGGCCATAGGACAGCATGCTAGGACGGGGAGCAGGACATGTGTATTTATATCCTGCATTGTCCAATGAGCAGGACTGGTTGGACTTCTCTCCCAGCATACAGCAGGAGTTGCCAATTGCCCTGATATCACAAAACTTGGAATTTGGAATACTGAATAATGACATTGCAATAAATCTCCTCTTTATACTTTTAGAAATGCACATAAGCTTTGTAATTGCTTTCCATTATGGGTATAGTATAATTTAAGGAATCTGACACCAGAATAATTGAGGGCGTATACATACATACACACACACACACACACACACACACACAATTACGTCTTGTGATACTGCGGTTTGTGTTTCTTTAACCTTTGAACATGTAGGTGCCTGCTTTGGTTTCAAGTTCAGGGGAAAACATCTTTTGGTTCTGCTTCTGTACTATAAATGACTTGTCTTACTACCAAATAACAGCCTGTAGAAACACTAATCAGAAAAACATGAAGCAGGCTGAGACGGGGCAGCAAAAATCAACTACCCAAGATGTGGGAGGGGGGGGGGCTTTATAGTGAGCCCAAGCTGCCTCCCACAAGTTGTAGGGAACAGGCTGTTGTCAGGAAATAAAAAGCACATTGAATGAATCACTTGATGCTCTGATTAAGAGGCATGAGACTCAGCATCATGTGATAGCTAAAACTCTAAGCTCCGGTCTCACAGATATTATGTAGTGCACAATAAATTTGAATGGGCAGATGGTAGTCATGAGCAGGATTGCTGCTACCACTAAAAAACAGGTCAAGCGAAGTCAATTACCAATGGAATGCATGACATTCAGAAGCGTATATACGTTGTTGTCACGATCATATGAAGCAGCAGGTCACTAGGCAGGGGTGGCCGGAGATCTCCTGGCATCTGAGGCAGTGTGCCAAATGCTGTCCCTGCCCTTACCAGGGAATGTGCCAGCTTCTGCTCCTCCCCATGGATGGGGACAGAGTTGGGTTCCCCCTGCCAATCTGCTGTCTGTTGGCTGCAATTGGCTTCACTGAAGGGATAGCTAGCCCTATCATCAAGGTTTTAGCTGGGGATTTCCCTGTACTCGCTTTCCCTGTACTCTCAGGGACTGAAACCGGGACCCATAATCCCCCCCAAAGATGGGTTAAAATTCCTCCCCCCAAAATCTAATACTTTAATTGTATCATTTTGATTTTTAGAAAACTTGTGATCGGCAGCATAAATTGCTCTCCTTTTAAAGTTTGGAGCTATAGAACTCCCACTGCCCTCTAGAAAGCATTGTTAAATATTGCTTTTTCACCAGGATATCACTGATGCTTAATAGTCATGGTTAGCTACGTCTTTATTGACAGACATGTTCTAAATATTTGAATTGGTTAATTGGTTACTTCTGTAATGATCTAACCTGAGCATGGTATAACTGGATGGCATATAAGTATAAGGAAGAATGCATGTGTAAACTACCAACAAGATACATTGAGTGTACAGTACTAAACATCACCTGTAATGCTTTGGATACAAATACTTATTTTACAACTGCATATACAATAAGAAGTTGTGAGAGAGTCAGATCATTGGCCCATCTGGCAAAGCCATTCTGTGCTCTGACTGGAAGAGATTCTGGAAGGTCTCAGAGTCAAAGCATATGGTCAGATCTCCTGATGTCTTTTATAAAACTAAAAGATTGGGAGGGGTGAATTTAATTATTTTCCGGGAAATCTTTGGCAACATGCCTTCATCGTCTTTCTCTACTGTAGCTATGCTTAAAAACATGTAAGTGAAACAATGGCATTTGTTTCCCTGTTTACGCTTCATCCCATTGCCTCCCTCTAGCTCCCTTGTGTCAATTTCTAGACTGTAAGTAAGCCCTTTGGAGCGGGGACATTCCTTATTCTATGAAAAGTGACAGGAGGACTGGTGTGTGTGTGTGTATGGATGGGGGAACAGTGCTGCAGGAAGGGGTATTTAATCCCTTATCCTTGTGCCACTTCTCTGATGCAAGTCTTCCTTCTGAAACCTTTATTAGCCCAGCTTGGGGGAGGGGGGGTGGAATAACAGGTATCTATATTTCCAACAAGGAGGCTATTAGTAGCTTCAGGTGGGGGTTGGATAGTAATTGCTCAGACACCACTGGGAAAGCTGCTTACTGATGTTTCCTGTCATGAGTTTCTCCCTCCCCAGCACTGTCACCTGAGTTTCTTTTTAACAGGCAATGCCAGGTATTGACCTAGGGTCCTTCTGCATGCAGAACATGTACTTCACACTGAGCTTTGGCCTCTCACACCAAGTGAGGAAGAATGAATGTGACTCACAACCACCTTCCAGCACAACAGCAATGAGACATCACGCCTGGAGGAGATTCTGAGTAGATACAAGATGGATATTCAACCCCTGCATCAACACCAAGTGGGATCAACATGTAACATGCAAATAGTACAAATGGCTGCTATCCAGATTATAACTGAGGAGAGGCAGCAAGGGATCCTCTTCTCTGTTCTCACAACAAAGAATAGTTGGAAACTGCACCCTGCTGAATGACTTATTGGAACAATGCTGGATTTAAGTTGCTTTAATACACAACTCAACAACTGTTTAATGCAGCTTATGCTTTCAGAAGTGCACCAAAGATGAATGTCATCCTGTAATCTGGTTTGAACAGAATAGCTTGCTTCTCTTCCATGGCTTCTTCTTTGACTAATTTTTTGCAGTCAACCTTCCTTTTAACAAAAATGGCTTGACTAAGAGCCCAATCCTATCCAAATTTCCAGTGCTGATGCAGCTGCAGTGCAACCCTGAGGTAAGGGAACAAACATTCCCTTATCTTGAGGAGACCTCCTTGTCTGCTCCTCCATTGCAGGGTGCAGCATATGGCCTGTTGGCATACCTACATCAGTGCTGGAACGTTGGATAGGATTGGGCCTTAAATTGGTTGTGGTAATGCAGGGGTTCTCATTGTGGTATTCATGTCCCCCAGGGATGTCACGAGCAGCTTGGAAGAGGGTTGCAAAGTTATGAAGAACTGAGGCTGGGAAAGACCCCTCCCCCATCAAAGCCACTACCAGTAAGTGTGGGCAATACTGGGCTAGATGGTCCAACTGTCTGACTCCAAGGGTTCTCAAAGCATAGGTTGTGCCAAGCTGTAACATGGGGCTTGCATACATTTATATATTATTTCAGGGGATCACAGTAACAAACTTTGAGAACCCATGAGGTAAGGAGTAGAGCAATCGACTAGTAGGTTAAGGGCACAATCCTAACCCCTTATGTCAGTGCTTTCCAGCACTGGCATAGTGGTGCCAATGGGACATGTGCTGCATCCTGCAGTTGAGTGTCACTCACAGAGGCCTCCTCAAAGTAAGGGAATGTTTGTTCCCTTCCCTCAGAGCTGCATTGCCCTTATGTCAGTGCTGGAAAGCACTGACATAAGGGGTTAGGATTGAGCCCTAAACAACATAACCCTGATTTCCAAACACAGAGGAAAAAGTAATAAGTAAGAAGGCAGTTTCTAGTCTGTGAATGCAGAGTCCAGCTCACAGCTGATATTTTGACACAGTTGTATTACCTTAGAAGTTAACCACGGAAATCTTAAAAACAGTAAAGTAAGGTGGGGGTCATATGACAAGCAATCAAAGAGCCCAATCCTGAGCTCTTTGTGCCAGCCCTATGCAGGGACTGAGTGTTGTAAATATGCCGCAAGGGGAACCTGCAACACTCAGCACTAGGTCAGTGCTGGTGCCGGCTCAGCGCCAGCTTCTGCTAAGCTCAGTACCAGTCGGAAGCCCGTCACCCAGTGCAAGGGATGAGCTCCAAGTGGCAGAGAGGTTTGTCCAGAGGTGTCAAACATAAGGCCGTGGGGCCGGATGCAGCCCCCAGAAGCTTTTTATCTGGCCCTCAGGCTCTCAACTGCTGAGCAATGCTGAGGTGTTACTGCTAAAAGGGCAGCCCCCACAAAAATTGGGCTCTCCCATATCTTGAAATATGTTAAAGATTTGCGTGTTTTCTCTTCTGTCATTTGTAGTTAATGAATTCCTAAGTGAGAAAAAGGGCTTATTTTTGGTTATGAGTTGTTTAATGACATCACTTCCTGCCTAATGACATCACTTCCGGCCCTCAGCAGGCATCATGAATGCCATTCGGCCCTTGGTATGAAATGAGTTTGACACCCCTGGGTTAGTCAGGGCAGGGGGAAGACATTCTGGAGCGGGGGGAAGGCAGGGGGTGGGACTGGTGGAGCTCTGCTGGAGCAAACCAAGGGCCAATCCAGTACAGCTTCCTGTATCTCACAGTGGTCCACCAGATGCCTCAGGGAGCAGAAAAGACAACAAGATACCTGTAACCTATTCCACTCCCTTGCTTCTGGCATTCAAAGATTGGCTACCGCTAAGACCCAGAGGTTACATACAGTCATTATGACTTGTAAACTATGATAGACATTTCCTCCATAGATCTATCTAATTTTTAAGGTAGATTTTAAAGACATCTAGGCCTGGTACCATCATACCATCCCATGGCAAGGAGTTCCACCGATTAATTACGCTCTGAGTAAAGAAATATTTCATTCTGTCTCTACTGACTTTTTCACCACTAAATTTTAGTGAATGTCCCCTGGTTCTGGTGTTGTGCAGGAGGAGAAAAATCTTCCCTCTATTCTCTCTGTCCATCCCATACATAATTTTATATGACTCAGTCATGTTTCCCCTCAGGCACCTTCTTTCTAGACTAAAGAGCCCCAGATGCAGCTTGCCACAGGATGTTGTGATGACTTTCTGCATCTTTTCCACCTTTTCCAGTTCCAACTATATTCTTTTTGAGATGTGGTGACCAGGGTACAATATTCCAAATGTTCCTTACCATAATAATAATATTGGCTGTTTTATTCTCATTTCCTATTTTAATGATCCCATGAATGGAATTGGCCTTCTTCACAGCCACTGTACACTGGGTCGATATGTTCATCAAGTTGTTCACCAGGGCCTCAAGATCTCTCTCCTGATCCATCACAGGCATAAATGCTAGGATTTCTCAATAGCATTTTGGTCACATTTATCAACATGGAAATTCAAACCACCAGCATGAAAATTATATTTATACAGTTTATTGATTCTCACTTTTAGATTATGACTGTTGACAAGTTACTGGAAATGGCACTCTGTAAAAAGATAAACCATCTGTTATCTTAAATTTTTGTAGTAGTTTCCATATGAAAGCTGAAACAATAACCTCTTTTGTTAATGAAAGAGAATGTCAAAATATTGAACACTTTTATAATTGAGATCAATTATCTTTAAAAATGGTATATGTATGCTTCTAGACTGAGTCTAGACTAGCTATTTTCAACCTTTTAATCTCACAGCACACTGAGAAGGTGCTAAAATTGTAGGCACATCATCAGTTCTTTTGGCAATTGACAAGGCACACCACACTGCTGACCGAGGGCTCACATGCCCCAATAGCCTTACAACTAGATGACCCTGCCCCTAATTCCCGTGGCACACCTGTGCACCATTTGCAGCATACCAATGTGCCTCAGTATAGTGGGTGAAAATTACTTAGTAGACAAACTAAACATTAGATACACTTTTCAAAACTGAACCAATACCTGTGGGGGTGTTTGCAATATCTCTGATCCCCACTTTGACCCCAAGTAGGATGTAGTGTTTTGGCTAGAAACGGAAGCTTCTGTACCCATTACGATATTCATAGAAAGCACCTGTTTGGGAGGGAGATTGTTGGGAATTATGATACCACTTTGCTAGTATATACTAAGCCTTGAAATTCTGAATGTGCACATTGGTGATATTTGGCAGGTATTTGGTAAATGAAAGCTATTAAATGAAAGCTAGCTAGTAGTAAAAATGCAACTCATAGGGGCAATAAAATTATATTTTTATTAGGAAATATCATCTGCAACCACTTAAGTTATTCAGAACACCTTGACACAGACTATGTATTAAATTTTAAAAAGGAGAAAATATGTTTATGGTGGAAATGGTGTTGTTAATCTCTGTCAGCAGTTTGTTCCAGTCCCAAAATGATAGAAGGCCTTGTAAACTAATTAGGTTACAACTGTAATTTGTGCAGCACAACTCAGGAACACAAATACATGCTGAGAAATTGAGAACCTCCCTTTGGAATACAAAAACCAACACTAAGGCTCCAATCCAAAAAAAGGTGCATGTTGCATCTTATGGTGGGGGCAGCCCAAAGGCAAATGGGCTCTGTGTAAGACCTCAGACCACTTATGGGTCATCTCAGGCATATGCCATCTATTTTGGTGGCATAGGTCTGAGGAGGGAAAAAAGGCAGGGAGGTTTTTGAAAGAGGGGATACAATTCTGCATGCACCATTACAGCCAGATCCACCCCCTCCCTCCCCCTACTCCCTTGATCTTCCCCCAGATCACCCAGTTCCACCCCCTTCCCACCCACAATCCACACCATACCCCAGCTTACCTATTCTGGTGCAGGTTGTCAGCTGTGGTAGCAGGCTGCCATCATTTGTGGCAGTGGCTCCAAAATACCAGCGGTGCTCTGTGCGCTCAGCCAAATGGCCTGTTACATCTGTGCTCATAACTAGCCCAATGTATTGGGCTATTTGTCAATCTGTCTGTGGGTTCAAAATGTATAGATTCTGTAAGAAACAAAACAAAAGTATAATATAAAAAGTGGAGTCCTTATATTAGTAACACTGGAGATTAACTTTAGAAAATAAATGAATCTCAGAATCTGTAGGTTGCCACATTGGATGGTGGTCCCTAGTGGCAAGATGATGGTGCTTTCTTCCTCCAGTTCAGGAATTGTTCTAGAATAAAAGTGAATATTTGCTGCATTTAAATATTCAAATGTGCTTTGGGGGCAAACTATGCAGCAACTGTTACCCTGCACATGCCGGATCTCGTCTGATCGTGGAAGCTAAGCAGGGTCAGGCCTGGTTAGTACTTGGATGGGAGACCACCTGGGAATACTGGGTGCTGTAGGCTTATACCATAGTCTTTCAAAACTGAAGGTTGCCAACCATGAAGTTAATGTTTCTATAAAAGATTTTGGTGGGAATTGGTAACTGCTGTCATGAAGTACCTTGCTCATGTTTTCTTATAGCAATCTATTTTGATGCTGCTGAGAAGATAGCGGGGGGGGGGCAATTTGGAGCAGAGAAACAGTGGGCAATTAAAAGGGTAAACTCTCACCCCTTGCTCCTTCTCTCTTCAAAATTGCCCTCCTGACTGTTGATTTTTTTTAACAAAGTGGTATGAAGCCTTTTTTTTTTTTTTTGCCTGTATTTGCATGTCTACATACAAAACATAATAATCTCTGACTCGTAAGTTACAGAGTACAGGCAGGAAAGCAGATAAAAGCACCCACCAGCTCTTATGCCTGCACCTGTCATGGGCATTCAACCTATATTGGATGTCATTTTACTGATGTCTATGTTGTTATCTGGTGTCTCTGAGTTGTAATTTGACCTGTAGAACTGTAACAAAGACAGGTAAGTATATCCACTAATCAGACATCACTTTTGTCATCTGGATTGAGTTTCTGAACTTTCCAGTACAGTAGCTGCATCAGATGTCACAACCCCCTGACATCTACTTCCAAAACACATTAGATAGTAAAAGGACAAAATAAATGCCACTGAACAACAGGGAAATAGGGAAGCAAACAACAGTACTCTGCTCATCAATCATACTTTTCTACTGAAGTATTGTGCTTCAGAAGGTAGGATAATAAAAAGAAAAACATAACCTGAATTTAGCTGAGATCTTGTTTGCTGAATTTTGTCACTGATTGCGGCTTATGCCTGATAATATTGTATTAAACTAATTATTATTCATCTGCAAATGTGCTGGTAAATTGTGTGTTGATTGGTGGAGCTTACTGAACAAGAAGTCATGTTTGCCAGTTTTCAATTACAATTAATTATGCATCCTTTGTATGAGGAACAAGGTGATATACAAGAGATATATTCAGCTGCACAGGCGACATGAGATGGTGCAAACAGCTCCTTCCTAACTGCTAACAAAATAATTGCTAATAACCAGTGCTAACAATTTACAGTTTTCTGGTTCTGTTAGTTGCTCCATAGAGCAGAATCCTTGTGAAAAAGATGAGCCTCTGCTGGCTTCATCGGGTTCTGAGCCAACAATGTCATTGACCAGACTGCAAACAAAATACAACAGACACTGCTGGTTCTAGACCAGTGGAAGGGCTGCTTCTGTGGGTTTGTTGATGTTGGGTCCATGCCCTCCTTCCCCCTCCCTCATCCCAAGGGGGTAAGTCCATATCTCTGGGCTGAGGGTAGGACATAGAGCACGTAGGCTTGTGGCTGGTTCCTTTATTCTTAAACAAAGGCTACAAATCACTGGGAAATAACAAAAGCTAGATTGTGTCACTCTGGACACAGCCTCCACTCTCAGGGTGCCCACTTAGAGATGTCTCTTCAAGCCACCTCCCCTCAGGCCTGCTTCCCCTGGTACCTGCCTCTCTTTCCTGGCACAGGGGTTATTTAAGCTTCCAGCCTGCTCACCAGCTGGCAGCATTCCCAGTTGAGAACTGTCAGTCAAACCTGGCTTGAGGAGACCTACAGTGATGTCACCACTAAGCCTCATGCAGGCCAAGTGAAATGTATCTCGTCAACTTGAGCCTTGCGTGATGCTGTTGGGTTCTATGACCCACTGCAGTTCTGCTTATGCTTCTGAATTAATTTCTGAAGGAGAGTGGCAAATTGTCTTGTTACGTTTTATAAGTAAGGTAAGGCAACTCACGGTTTTCATTTTTATGAAAAAATGCATTGTTTTATTGCACATTTGAAAATAATTGCCCTTAATTGTTTACTTTAACACCTCAATACCTTTACATTGGTAACACCAAGTCACGTGGATGGTCCCAATGAGGCCAACAGACAATTTGAAGGGACATGATTCAGGGTCCAATCCTATCCAACTTTCCAGCACCAGTGCAGCTGCAATGCAGCCCAGAGGTAAGGAACATCTTGAGGGGGCTTCTGTGACTGCCACCCCACCAAAGGATGCAGCACATGCCCCATTGGCACCCCTACACTGGCCCTGGAAAATTTGATAGGAGGGCGCCCTCAATCTGAGTTTTTGTGCTGATCTGAATGCTGGTTTTCATGATAACCATTGTCATGATTGTCCTCATAAATCATGTATGGAAGGAAGCTAAGCCTGCATAGTTTTTATGCCCCATAAAATGTATTTACTCAAAAAGCAAGCTTCATTATCCAAGGCTGAATGTGACCAGCTCAACATAAACAAATGTGGCATTTCCACACACAAACTCCAAAAAGGAATCCAGATGGAAGAAAAAAGAATTAAGAGCCCAAGAAAATGCATGTCTACTCAGAAGTAAGTCATATTATATTCAGTGAGGCTTACTCTGGGGTAAGCATGGATAGGATTGCAGCCAGGTAGCCCAATCCTGAGCTGCCCGGAGCACAGGGCTGCAGCGGCACTGAAAATGGCTGCAGCTGCATCCAGCGTGCCCCAGGCAGCCACCAACGCCTCCTTGGGAGAAGCAGACTTTTATCCCCTTCCCCCAGGTAAAGCGAGTAGTCCCGCAATGGGGCTACTCAACTCCGACCTAAAGGGTGGCATAGAATTCTGAGCCTGAGTGTTGAGCAGACAGCCTGACTCAGAGGCTCAGGATCCAGTGGCGCAAAGCTCCACCAGTTCCGTCTCCCTCCCACTGCACTCCCTTGCCCAGAACGCCTCCTCCCCACCTCCCCCTCCTACCTCTCCACTGCCCAGCGGCCCATGCAACAGCAGAGCAGTGGGGTTTGAGGCTCTGCTGGTACTAGCCCAGCACTGGTCAGCTGGGCTAGCACTGGTACTCCACTGGTGCCTTATGGCACGTTTGTGACAGTGTGTGCCAGCAGTGAGCTGGCACATGCTGATTAGGATTGGGCCCTAAATCTGCCACCATCCATTCCCATTTCACAGTAATGACTGATTTTTAAAGATATTCAGTCCCTATTAACCCAGAAAGAAGAAATCTGTCCTTGCATTATTCTCTTCTTTAATCTTTGCTATGAAATACAAGGGAAGAGATACTCCATCCAAAGAAAAAAAAATTGTAGGTGTATTGGTCCAGTAGCTGACAGCCCCAAAATAGCATACTGCTTTGAGTAGGATCATCTCAACAGTAACAGACTGTCAGGTTTTGAGTCCTGCAAGACCCAAATCACAAAACTGGAAGTGTTGAAAGGCTTTCTACCTTTTACAAAATGATAGTCCTATTTTGAGAAATGTTTTATTTTTCTTTGCTTTCAGTGTAAAGTTTTTGTTGACATAACGGGAAAAAAGCAAAAAATGGGGAAATGAGAACATTTAGTGCACCCCAAGTTATGTGAAAAAAATGCAGCATGAATTAACTATTTGTGGTCTTTTGAACTGATTATTATCATCTAATTTTTGCACTGATCTTTTTTTTGTGTGCACTGGTCTTTTGCACTGATTATTATTATCTAATTATCTGTTACAATCTAAGGATTGTCCTTCAAAGTAAAGAGGGTATACTGTGTTCACAATATGTAGGGCATGATTTTTATCTTGGTTTCTTTCTTAGTGTCAGAAATTTTGGTTTAAATCTTAGTGTCAGAAGCAACAAACAATTGACAAATAAATTAAACAGTGAAATACAAATACAAGCACAAACAAACTAAGCTTCTTCTAATAATAATAATAAGTTGTTCACTTTGTACTCCTCAGAGCTCTGTAACCTCACCGCACCAGCTCTCTACTGGAAGACAGAAAAATCCTGGTGGGAAAAATTAATCTAATAGTTTCATAAAATGTGTTAAAGCTAAACAATAAAATATTATAATGAATATGAATAAGATGAAGCTCAGTGGGACAAATGCAAGGTTCTGCACTTAGACAAAGATAACCAAAGATGCAGGTATAAAATGGGAGATTCCTGGCTTGGCTGCCCAACATGTGAGAGGGAACTTGGAATTGCAATGGATCACAAGATGAACATGAGTCAGCAATGTGATGTGGCTGCAAAGAAGGCAAATGCAATTTTAGCCTGCATTAGTAGACCTGCAGCTTCCAAGTCATGAGAAGTTGTGGTTCTGCTTTACTCTGCATTTGTTAGGCCTCACCTGGAATACTGTGTTCAATTTTGGGCACCTCACTTTAAGAAAGATGCAGCCAACCTGGAGTGAGTTCAGAGGAGAGCAACTAGGGTGAGCAGAGGGCTGGGGAACAAGCCCTACGAGGAAAGGTTGAAGGAACTTATGTTTAGCCTGGAGAAGAGAAGGTTGAGGGGGGATATGATAGCTCTCTCCAAATACCTGAGGGGCTGTCATATGGAAGAAAGGACCCGTTTGTTCTCCTGCCTCTGAAAGCAGAACTAGATTCAACAGGTACAAACTGCAAGAGAAGAGATTCCAATTGGGTATCAAGAAAAAATTTCTGATGGTAAGGCTGGTTTGGCAGTGGAACAGTTGTCGAGAGAAGTGGTGGACTCTCCCTCACAGGAGATCTTCAAGGAGAGGCTCAACAAGCACCTATCTAGGAAGATTATAGGCAGGGGGTTGGACCAGATGACCTATTAGTTCCCTTCCAATTCTATGATTCTATAATAAATAAATAAATACTGGGGGCATACTATTGTCCTCCAGACCAGAAACCGGAAGGGGACCTTGAAATAAGGAAACAGATCAGGGAGGTGACAAGAAGGGACAGGGTTGTAATCATGGGGGACTTCAATTATCCTCATATTGACTGGGTCAATTTGTGTTCTGGTCACGAAAAGGAGATCGGATTCCTTGACATGCGAAATGACTGTGCCTTAGAGCAGCTAGTCATGGAGCCCACCAGAGGACAAGTGACTCTGGATTTAATTTTGTGCAGTACTCAGGACCTGGTTAGAGATGTCAGTGTTACAGAGCCATTGGGGAACAGTGATCATGCTGCGATCCGTTTCGACATGCACGTTGGGGGAAGAATACCGGGCAAATCTGTCACAAAAAACCCTTGACTTCTCTCAAATGAGGAGGCTGGTTAGAAGGAGGTTGAAAGGGAAGGTGAAAAGAGTTCAATCTCTCCAGCGTGCATGGAGGCTGCTTAAAACAACAGTAACAGAGGCCCAGCAGAAGTGTATACCGCAAAGGAAGAAGGGCTCAACTAAGTCCAGGAGGGTGCCCGCATGGCTAATGAGCCAAGTTAGAGAGGCTGTAAAGGGTAAGGAAACTTCCTTCTGTAAATGGAAGTCTTGCCCTAATGAGGAGAATAAAAAGGAACATAAACTGTGGCAAAAGAAATGTAAGAAGGTGATACAGGAGGCCAAGAGGGAATATGAGGAACACATGGCCAGCAACATTCAGGGGAATAATAAAAGCTTCTTCAAATATGTTAGAAGCAGGAAACCCGCCAGAAAAGTGGTTGGCCCTCTAGATGGTGAGGTAGGGAAAGGGGAGATAAAAGGAGACTTAGAGATGGCAGAGAAATTAAATGAGTTCTTTGCATCTGTCTTCATGGCAGAAGACCTCAGGCAGATTCCGCTGCCCAAATGGCCCCTCCTGAGCAAGGAATTGAGTCGGATAGAGGTTAAAAGAGAAGATGTTTCAGACCTCATTGATAAGTTAAAGATCAATAAGTCACCGGGCCCAGATGGCATCCACCCAAGAGTTATTAAGGAATCGAAGAATGAAGTTGCTGATCTCTTGACTAAAATATGCAACTTGTCCCTTGAAACGGCCATGGTGCCAGAGGATTGGAGGATAGCAAATGTTACACCGATTTTTAAAAAGGGAAAGAGGGGGGACCCGGGAAACTATAGGCCGGTCAGCCTAACATCTATACTGAGTAAGATGGTGGAATGCCTCATCAAAGATAGAATCTTTGCCACATCTCAAAAAAGACATAGTGGAAATGGAAAAGGTGCAAAAGAGAGCAACTAAGATGAGTTGGGGCAGACAAAAGAAAATATTCCTTTACTCAGCGTGTAGTTGGTCTGTGGAACTCCTTGCCACAGGATGTGGTTATGGCATCTGGCCTAGATGCCTTTAAAAGGGAATTGGACAAGTTTCTGGAGGAAAAATCCATTATGGGTTACAAGCCATGATGTGTATGTGCAACCTCCTGATTTTAGAAATGGGTTATGTCAGATGCAAGGGAGGGCACCAGGATGGGGTCTCTTGTTATCTCGTGTGCTCCCTGGGGCATTTGATGGGCCGCTGTGAGATACAGGAAGCTGGACTAGATGGGCCTATGGCCTGATCCAGTGTGGCTGTTCTTATGTTCTTATATACAAATAAAACTCATAGTGTTTTTTTTAAAATAATTTTTTATGAGCATAACACAAATACTGTACACAATCTGAGTATATGGTAATTCACTTAAGCATAAGTTCAAAGGCATTGCTATTATTTCACAGGGGTTCTTTGTTGTATGCATTGCACGAAAGGAACATTCACACAGGGGTGGAGTAAAGCAAAAGTAAGGGGGATATAATGCATTTATACAGACAACTATATTGTCTTATTGAATAATTCAAAAGTGGTAAAAATGAGCCTTATGTCTGCTCTGCACAATAGGTACATACTGATTTCTAATGGCAGTGTATTTAGAATCACATTGTAAGACCCAGACAATGTCTTATTTATGGACAGGATGTAATTTCTTGCTAAATGCTTCTAAATATTAAAAATTCATGCAAAAAAAGTCATCATGCAATGTAAGAACTAGAGCCAAACTCACATGTGCATTTTAAAGCTCTTTAATTACCCCTTAGGAATCTTCCCCTGCTTCAGTTAATGCACATTACCATCTTTCACAACATTTTTTTATCCCAGTTTAAATGCTGCCACACACTACTTCAGCTAGTTGGGAGAAGACTCTTCCCCACTTTCTGTTCTAGATGTTGGTCAATATGCTCTGCAAACGCAGAAACAATTCCATAGTCCAGCACCTTTCTATGTTATGTACCCAGTTGCCCCTAGGTAATTCCAACCCAAGGCAAGCATTCTTGTCAATGTCATATCTGGCATGTCTTGTCACTTTCTTTTCCTTATATTAAAATATTACTACAGGTTGAGTCTCTCTAATTCTGAAATATAGAATATTCCAAAATATGGAACTTTTTTGAGCACCAGCATGACTTTTTAAAACTTTTTAACCTAAAGAAATAATTATCACAAACTTCGTTTCATGCACAAACCTTGTTTCATACACAAAATTATTAAAGATATTGTATAAAATTACCTTCAGGCTATGTGAATAAGGGACATGTGAAACATGAATGAATTTTGTGTTTAGATTTGGGCCCCATCCCCAAGATCTCTCATTATATATATGCAGTATTCCAAAATATGGAAAAATCTGATATCCAAAACACTTCTGGTCCAAGCACTTTGGATAAGGGATGCCCACCCTGTATACTGACATGCACACATGGCTTTTTAATCATACAAGCAAATAGATCTTAAGAGTACTTGAGGATTGGGACCTTGGAAAAGAGAGGCAGGAGGGCAAAGGACACATAATTGAGAAGTTTTCCAACAACACAATTGCAGGTATGGAAGAAGATGTGTGTCCTTTATTTCAGATGTATAATGAGCTGTACAGTAGTAAATAATTATTCCTTTTAGGGGGACCAAATGAGTATGCTTTCTTTTCCTTTGCTGAACTTGTGATGTTGGCTTCATGTTTTTCACCTCTACCCTACTTCCCCTTACTTTCTCTTAAGGCAGAAAAGAGTGTGATTCAAAATCAGGGTTGTTTTTATTGCATCATCCTTATTCCTTCCTGTTAATAGTGACCAAAGAGATATACAGAACTTTCTTATGTAATGGGAAGGTCAAAATGTGAAAAAGAGCCACTCCCAAATGTCTACCTCTATGGAAAAAATGGTATGATCAAAGGTTGCTTGTTGAGTATGTTTATTAGATTTCTATCCCACTCTATCTTGTGGCGTCAGAGGACTTCCACCAGTTCTTCCAAATGTGAACACTTTCGCTTCCTCTAGTCCAGAGTTTCTCAAACTGCAGATCGGGACCCACTAGTCCCGATCCTAGTGGGTATAATAAATATAAAATATTTATATTTCAAGTCTGATTTATTAGACTTGATTCTCCCATGGTCTGTGATTGCATTTGGGGAAATGTTACAGACAGCTACTCTGTATATGCTTTCAACAATCATAGTCAATGGGACTTACTCCCTGGTAGGATTGCAACCTAGGATTGTTAAAAATTTTCCTGCTTGATGATGTCATTTCTGGTGGGTCGTGACAGAGTCTCATTCTAAAAAGTGGGTCCCGGCGCTAAATGTGTGCAAACCACTGCTGTAGTCTAACGGGCTCACAATCTAAGTTGTGCATTAAGAAAAAATGGCTTGCTTAGCATTCGCACAAAAAGGTTCAGTGTTCCATAGAATGTTTTCAGCTAATCATATGCTTTGAATAATTCAAATTTGGGCTACAATTAAAAAAAAAATGCATGATGCTGAGCCTGTTCAACCAATACAGTTCAACAGGCTCATGTAACCAGATTCTGGGCACAATGCTAACCAGGTCTACTCAGAAGTAAGTCCTATTTTGTTTAATGCGGCTTGCTCTCAGGAAAGTGTGGTTAGGATTGCAGCCTCTGTTGCTTTTGTTTGAAGTGAGCACTTCACTGCTTTCAAGTATTGTTCTTGTTATTCAGTGGTTATATATAGGTATGCACTATGAATAGAAGAAGAAAGAGATGTTCTTTCTTAATGGCTGATTATATGAGTGCAGCAGGAAACATAGTAGCACTTATCATGTGTATTGTAATTCACATTCTCTACCTAAGTAATCTTTATTACAACTCTATCAGGAAGGTCAATATTTTTATCCCCAGGAACACAAAGAGATAGCAATTTATAGGAGGCTAACTTTTGCCATGGGAGAGGCAACATTGTGATTGGGGACTTGCTGCTTCACAACACTGTGCCTTAGGAGCAAATCAGGCAAGACAATGAAATATCTGGAATCAGATCTTCTATCACAGTGTTTCTCAAACCATGGGTTGGGACCTACTAGGTGGGTCGCAAGCAAATTTCAGATGGTTCCCTATTCATTTCAATATTTTATTTTTAATCTGTTAGACTTGATGTGACATGGAATGTGACTGCATTTGGGGAAATGCTACAGACCTGTACTTTGAACAAGCTACTATGCATATTCTTTTAACAATGATAGTAGTAAATGGAACTTACTCCTGGTAAATGTGGGTAGGATTGAGCCTAGGATTGTGAACATTTTTCCTGCTTGATGATGTCACTTCCGGTCATGACATCACTTCCGGTGGGTCCTGACAGATTCTCATTCTAAAAAGTGGGTCCCAGTGCTAAATGTGTGAGAACCACTGTTCACATTAAATGTCTGAAAAAAGTTGTTCTGGTGTGGAAATTTTTTTTCAGATTGTCGTATTGAGGGAGGAGGATTAACACTTTTCCCTGTGCCATTTCCTTAATTAAAATTCCTCCCTCCCTGCTGCCATTTGCCCTGTTAGGGATAATTTATGTGTATAGTTTCTCTAATGGGGAACAATGCAGCTGGGAGGGAGGGGCAATTTGGAAAAAATGATGAAGGGCAGACTATGAACCAAAACCAATCCAAATCACCTCCCACGACCCTTGCAGTCTTCTCTCTCTCTCTCAAAATGTTAGGCCCAGTGTGCTCCTAAAAAGTATTCAAGCTTGTAATTCTGTCTCTGTATGGCTTACAAATGTTCCCGCATGCAGAGGAGGACATAACTCCTCTGCCGATACAGCGGTAGCCATGTTGGTGCCACCGCATCACCATGTGGAGAGTTAGGATTGGGCAGCCCATGTGATAACTGTCAGCTGGCAGACAGACCCTCAGCTGGGTGCAAGAGAGGAATTTGGCACTTTATCCTATGTTTCTTGTGGCAATAGAAACTAACCCCTATGTACAGTCAGGGCACAACTTGGCTTTGACTTGTTCCCTCTGAAAAAAGCACCAGATTTCCCAGAGGGGAACATGGCCCTTCCAGGTGCTGCCCTGGAGATCACCATAACCCTCAAAAGCAGAAGTAACAGGCAAAATAAAAAGTCCTTAGAACTCCCAGACCTGTAACTATAAGTGACATTAATAGCACAATCCTATGCATGTCTAATAGGAAGCAGGTCCCACTGTATTCAATGGACTTACTCCCAGGAAAGTAAGTATAGGGTTGCAGCCTCAGTGACTATAAGTGGGCAAGGAAGGAGTCAGATTTTGAATAGTCTTCTGGAGAGTTTTGTGTCTCAAAATTTTCCCTGTCAGCTTCGGTTCAACATGTCCCCTGATTGTTAAGAAGTTTCCAGTTTTGAAGTCAAATATGATAGTACAGTACTTTACTTCCTTGGCAATTTGTTTCTTACATACCTGTTGAATCTGATATCACTGAGGCCCCTCGCTGTTCCAGAAAACATTGTTGTTTCATGAATGTTCTACTCTGAATGGATGTCACAATAAGAATATTTTTGGTTGGCAACCTTCAGTCTCGAAAGACTGTGGTATAAGCCTACAGCACCTGGTATTCCCAGGTGGTCTCCCATCCAAGTACTAACCAGGCCTGACGCTGCTTAGCTTCCAAGATCAGACAAGATCAGGCATGTGCAGAGTACATCAGCTGCCCCAAGAATATTTTTAAGCTACAGGGAAAAACATTTCTAGTTGATGGCTAATACTTTAGCAGTAAGCAACAGGGATGGGCAAATCCAGGGTGGCTTGACTCAAGCCAAGTCCACAGTTACTGCCCCCTGTGACTCGACTCCAAAACAAGTTATAATGGGGGCACTTTTCAAGTTGCTGAGTTGCCCTTTTGCAGCTCTAAAGGACTCAAGTTGAGTTGCCCCCTTTAAAAACCCGGCTGTGGAAAAAACGAGGATACTGCGAGGGTGTGTGTGTGTGTGTGTGTGTGTGTGAGAGAGAGAGAGAGAGAGAGAGAGAGAGAGTTCGCTTTAAGCACTCGTCTGCTGTCCCCGCCCATCTGTAAACAAGGCAGGAGCGGGTGGGAGAGATTGCGAGAGAGCGGGGACAGAGGAGGGTCATGCGCAGCAGCTGCGAGGCTTACCTGAACTACCCAATCTTTGGCAGATCTACTCAGAAATAGTCCCACTGTAGCCAATCATTCAATGAGCCTGCTGGAGCCATGCCATGAACTTCTCCTGATGACTAGGAACCGCCTCCCCCCGCCTTATCCCCTTATTCGTTCAGGGAAAAACCTCTCTCCCCCTTCCTGGACTTCTGCAGCCAATCATAAGGCAAGAACGCCCTTAGCTCCTCCTTCTGTCCTCCCTTAGCCAAAGAAAATATCAGGTGCCCATCCTTTGTCCAATGATTATCGGTTCTTTCAGAGATGGGCAAGATAGTTTGCTCCTGCCACCCTCACCCTTCCTGGGCTTCTGCAGCCAATCGTAAGGCAAGAACTCCTTGGCTCCTCCTTCTGTCCTACCTCAGCCTAAGAAAGTATCAGAACGCCCATCCTTTCTCCAGTGATCATTGGTTCCTTCTTTCCTACCAGAGATGGGCAAGAGAGCCCAGTCCCACCTTCCCCCTCCTAACAAAAGGAAACATTAACCCTTCCTTGCCTCCCAGTTGGAACTTCCCTGCTGCTCACCTGGTCTGAATGATGGCCCCATGAGGTCTTTCACACCACAAAAAAAGTTAGAAAGCACACCCAGATGAGCCAGACAGACCCATATGGGTCAGTCAGAGCCAGACAGACTTGAGTCTGCATGTGTGGGAATGAGTGCTGAGCCAAGGGCCCCTTGACTCAAGTGTTTTTCTTAGTCTTCCATGCATGCGACTCACAAGTTCAGAAGTCAGCAAAAAACATGCACTTTCGTGACTCAAGTCCAAGTCATGTGACTTGAGTTCCCATCCCTGATAAGTGAACAGGGAATTAGAGGACAGGCCCTCTCATGGACTGAGAACTGGTTGGAGGCCAGGAAGCAGAGAGTGGGTGTCAATGGGCAATTTTCATAATGGAGAGAGGTGAAAAGTGGTGTGCCCCAAGGATCTGTCCTGGGACCGGTGCTTTTCAACCTCTTCATAAATGACCTGGAGACAGGGTTGAGCAGTGAGGTGGCTAAGTTTGCAGACGACACCAAACTTTTCCGAGTGAAGACCAGAAGTGATTGTGAGGAGCTCCAGAAGGATCTCTCCAGACTGGCAGAATGGGCAGCAAAATGGCAGATGCGCTTCAATGTCAGTAAGTGTAAAGTCATGCACATTGGGGCAAAAAATCAAAACTTTAAATATAGGCTGATGGGTTCTGAGCTGTCCGTGACAGATCAGGAGAAAGATCTTGGGGTGGTGGTGGACAGGTCGATGAAAGTGTTGACCCAATGTGCGGCGGCAGTAAAGAAGGCCAATTCTATGCTTGGGATCATTAGGAAGGGTATTGAGAACAAAATGGCTAGTATTATAATGCCGTTGTACAAATCTATGGTAAGGCCACAGCTGGAGTATTGTGTCCAGTTCTGGTCGCCGCATCTCAAAAAAGACATAGTGGAAATGGAAAAGGTGCAAAAGAGAGCGACTAAGATGATTACTGGGCTGGGGCACCTTCCTTATGAGGAAAGGCTACGGCGTTTGGGTCTCTTCAGCCTAGAAAAGAGACGCCTGAGTAGGGACATGATTGAGATATACAAAATTATGCAGGGGATGGAGAGAGTGGATAGGGAGATGCTCTTTACACTCTCACATAATACCAGAACCAGGGGACATCCACTAAAATTGAGTGTTGGGCGGGTTAGGACAGACAAAAGAAAATATTTCTTTACTCAGTGTGTGGTCGGTCTGTGGAACTCCTTGCCACAGGATGTGGTGCTGGCGTCTGGCCTGGACGCCTTTAAAAGGGGATTGGACAAATTTCTGGAGGAAAAATCCATTACGGGGTACAAGCCATGATGTGTATGCGCAACCTCCTGATTTTAGAAATGGGTTATGTCAGAATGCCAGATGCAAGGGAGGGCACCAGGATGAGGTCTCTTGTTATCTGGTGTGCTCCCTGGGGCATTTGGTGGGCTGCTGTTAGATACAGGAAGCTGGACTAGATGGGCCTATGGCCTGATCCAGTGGGGCTGTTCTTATGTTCTTATGTTTTTAACAGCTAATGATTAATCAGTGTGCAGGTTTTGGATTTTTCATCATCTTTGCCATTTATCATCTTTTCTGGGAAGAGCTGTAGGCCATCCAGAGTAGGCCATCCAGATTCTCTGTGGGGGCATGCATCTCTCTGTACCATGCCCCTCTCTTTTTTCTTAGCTCTATGTCTATGGCCTAACCAGGAGGTTCACACATGCGTATCCAATGTGCTTGTGTTCTTACAATTAATGGAACTGATGTCTGGCCCCTATGAGGAAGAACCCCTGGCTTAAGGTGACCCTAGATGAGTGTCAGGAATCTGAACTGACAGAACCTTCACATTAACTGCTAGGGATGTTTACTGAATTGGAATTCACTTATGGGGTGCAGTCTGAGATGAGTTTTGGGCAGGGAAACAGTAGTTTTTGCTGTTGGAATGGGAAGAGACAAGCACAGAGCAAGCTGTGAGTTGGCTGAAGTTGAAAAACCTTGACACATGAAGCTTCTCTCTCTGGAGATCTGATGGACTGGATGCCTTGTAGAAGATTTGATGCCTGTATAAAGCAAATATTAATGACACCCTATGTCACCACTGACCTTTCATACAAAGGAAACAAAAAGCACAGTACTTACTAGGGAGCTGCACAGTGAGACTTACTTCTGAATAAAAATTCTTGGGATTGTCCTGCAAACCCAGCAGTGCTGCCGCTAGAACATTGTCACTGCTCAGGGAGGTGGGGCGCATGTAACAATGTGCATATTTTATACTAATTTAGATCCAAACATTTTCCTATAACCATCCTAGTATTTTAAAAAATTGTATGTTGTGATCATGAACTGATGCTTATCCTGACTTCTGCTTTCAAGCACAAATATGCTTGCACCGACCGTACCATCACTGAAACTTCCTGAATAACTATGACTTTGCATTTGTGGCATCTGTGTGCGCGCACAAGTGTGTACATGCATTTTAAACAGTGAACCTACAAGTTAATACAAATGCAAAACCAAGTGAAATTTGATGGTGGCAGACCCGTTTATTACTTTGAAACCACATTTACCCCATTGACTCATACTATGTATGGATGGAAGGAGTCTAATACAAGAGCAAAAGGATACACAGGTGAAGGAGGCTGAACTTTCTTGTCTCCATCATCCCCCTACGTGATCTTCTGAGGGGTGAGCTCATTTCTGGTATCAGAGCTCAGTTGTGGAGAAAAAAGTTTTTTTTTTGGGGGGGGGGGGAACAGACTGTGGGCAGGTAAAATATCAGACAGATGCTTACATACACAAACAGAATCTGTATTGTGGCCAGTGAAGTTAAGCCAGTAAAAGTGAGCTTGCTCATGCCATCTGTTTGCTTGTCAGCCATCTGCTTTATCCCTGGGGATATTTTCTGTAATGGCCTTATCCAAAGAAGCTCACTGCTGTGACTGTTACTTGAACGTCTCCCGCTACCTGTGTTAGACTTGAAAAGGATCCTTTATGAGCACTGTGAGAAAAATAATATTAAGACAGCTCAGCTATCTTAGGTCCAATATTATTATTATAAAAACAATGATGTTTGGTTCTTTTCTGAAAAATTGGAAATCCATGTGGGCTTGATGTGACAGGCCGAGGTGCCTCCATTTGATTCTTCCTAATGCTTTCACATACCAGTGCACGTACTTAAACCTATTTTGCTTCTAGCAGTCACGCTAAAGAATTACTCATCAATGGTTAAAAGGCCTGGGTCTCTGGAAACAGTGTTTTCTCCTGACTCACCTGTTGAGTCAGACTGAGCTGAGTGAGCTAGGTAATATTGCAAGACTCCTGGGAAGAAAGCTGGCTGCACAATTTATTGGAGGGAATGAAATGAGCAACTTGCAAGCCGATTAGACAAATTTGTGTTCGTGCACAGGAAACGTCGACAGCCCACTCCCAACCAACTTTCCAGCACCAATGCAGCTGCGCCAGTGGGGCAGCAGATGCTGCATTCTGTGATAGGGGGCAGATACGGAGGCCTCCTCATGGTAAGGGTATGTTTGCTTTCTTAGCTCAAGTCTACATTGTGGGTGTATTGGTGCTAGAAAGTTGAATAGGATTGGGCCCCTACGGTCCCCTGGCCCCTTAGACAAGGTGCTATTGTACCATAAATATCAAGTATAAGTCAATATCACAGGCAAGTCGAGGGCGGCTTTTGAGCCAAAACCATGGAATGTTCTATGACCCTCGGATAAGTCAGGGGTAAAACTTAGGTGTGTGTGAAAGTCTTTGGAAATGACTTACTGAGAATTGTTCTGAGGCAGCCCCCAAAAGCCAAAAAGATAAAAGAAAAAAAGGACCCATCTTACCTTTTTCTCCAAACAGGGAGGCAGATGAAGGTGCTTACAGAAGTTGTAGGCTTTGTGAGGAATACAGTGTGGCACTTCCATAGCAGCCCCCCTCATACAAATTACAATTCCCGTATGTGCTTTCACTTCTCTTCCTGTTTGGAGAAGAAACTAAAATGGCTACCTTTTTTTGTTTGCTTTCTGTTGCTGCCTCAGAACTGCTGGTAAATAAAATTGCTCCTTTTCTCCCCTACCCCCGTGTCCTGCTTCACAGCCCACCTCACTAGGCAGCTATTCCTAGAACAGTGGTTCCCAACCTTTTGAAGCCCATGGACCACTGAGGCAAAATTGGAATCATCATAGACCACATGCAAACCCCCTACTCCCAGCACACAAAAAATACAATTTAAGTTGTAATAATTAGAGAAAATTTATTAGAGATTTATTAGATTTATCCTTTATAGAGAAGATATGAGTGCTGCTGCTGGCTGCAGATAGTCCATTTTTTGCCCTGTCTGGTGGTCCATGGGGAAGTGTCTCCCAAGTGTCTGTGGGGAAGTGTCTTCTTTGTCAGCTGTGGCTGTGGGTAGTCAGTGCTCCATCCTCTCTAGTGGTCCATGGGGGACCACTCACTCAGCGAGATGCTGGAAGCAATTGAAGGTGATTCTTTTTCTGAGACTTCATGGACCACTTCACAGGGTCTCATAGATCACCTGTAGTTCATGGACCACAGGTTGTGAACCAGTGTCCTAGAAGCTTTATTTGCTTATTGATCCATGTATAAGTCAAGCCAAGTTTTCAGGGTCAATTTTACGGCATAAATTTTTCAACTTATACATGAGTATATATGGTAGTTTCTGCTTCGTTGAAATAAGACTAGAGAACAGCATATAACACAAATTGATGAATATATGAGTGGAAAGTATGTTTATTATCTGATGAAGGAACTTCAGCAGGACATTAACGTTCAGAGTTGGCTGAAGCTGCATATGCGCCTTCACCTCTTTTTGATGATTGTATCCAAATGCAGATCTATGGTTTCCTGAGAATGTAAGTTCATGTGCTACAGTTGTATTCCATCATCCATGAAGGATACTGAGATCAGCACATATAAGGCTATCTGCTTTCTCATCACAGCAATCCTGTGAGACAGGTTAGGTCAAATAGTGTTCAGCCCACAACCAATCTGTGAACTTTATGGGTAAATGGAGATTTGAATCCAGCTGTTCACCATTACAAACATCACCAGATTGACTCTGGGCTGTATGCACATAGTACACCACTCCATAATTGTCTAGGACTAGATGATAATTCAGTGAGACCTGGAATCAGAAGCCTCACTAGGGTTTGCAACACCCGGTGTGAGAGCTCATTGCTTCACACCCATGGTGGATTTCTTCCCATACTAGACCATACAGAATAAATTACAATATCATACGCACATCCTAAATGCAGCGGCATCACTAGGGCTGGTGTCACCCCATTAACTTTGTTTATTTTAATATATAACAGTACAGGTCACCCAACAAATCACTAACCAACAAAAAAACAGTGGCCAACTTGATGGTACTCACACAACTGAATAAGAGTTCTGGTATCAGTTCTGATACATGGAAATGAGAGCTGACTCATACTAACACCTCATTGACTGTGACATAGGATGGTAGTAGTAACTTGGTTAAAAAATAACTAGCTTATTTCCCAGGTTAACTAGGAAAGGAATAAGTAGGTTATTTTTTAAAATCAAGCTACCTGCCTAAGAGCACAATTTTTTTTAAAGTGGGTTGTAGGTGTTAACTGATGAGTCAGAACTGATGCTAAAATGATTCTTGGTGCTAAAATACAAAAAAAAACCAATGCAGTCACTTGACGTAACTCTAACAAAATAATTTGAGAGTATATTTGCCGTTATAGTGTGACAAAGAATAACAACTTTATAGTCTGCTAAGTGTATGTAGGTGATGGAAACAGGGTCTATCATGCATAGTGTTGTCCTATATCAGGGTTTAGAAGGGGAAATCTCCACTTCTGCTTTCCTTTTCCCAAGAAGAATAGGCACCTTTAAGCAGCACCTGAGGCTTAGCTCTTATAGCAGTAGCTGAACAGATAAACCTGTATCCAAATTGCAACACTATAGACTGATGCTGGGAGCTCACATGAGAAAATGTTCCTCTGTGAATTAAAACTACTGCGTCAAAGAGATTAAAATCCTTCTCCCTGGCACCTAGTTTTCTATGTGCAGGACTTTTTTTTTGAAAGAGTCAAATTATGGGGGGGGGGGGGGGGAGGAGAACAGCAGCAAACAATGATTTAGAGCTGTGGGTCAGGATCTGATAGTTGGTGGGTTGCAAAACTGACAAGCAGATACCTGACAAGAAAATGTATTGAACCCTATGGAAAGTGAAATTGAGCTGCATGTGCATGTTTACTCATGAGTAGGTTACAGTGCCTCAGTCTGCTTCGAAGGGCTGGCCGAGAAAAACGCAATGCCACCAAAGTGGTGATTTGATCAACGATGGCCCTAAAAAACACTTGAGAAGGAAGCTCAGGTCAGCTGGGGCTAGTGAGCGAAGTCTGAGGCAACATGTGGGGGTGGTTTGCATGTGGGCAAATGGAAACAGAGAACAAGTCAGGGGTAGTTCATACAACGGGGGAGTGTGGGAATGGGGAGCATGCATTGGGCAGGGATGAACTGGGATGGTATGTGTGCACCTTTACACACACTGAAACTCAAAGTTGGACCACATCCAAGGGACTTGCAAGCTCTGACACTCAGGGCTCATAGCCCTGGTTATGCTGAATTGGTGGCCAAAATCATAGCTTCATGAAGAGATTGTCATCCTTGCTTTGCATTTCCTATAATGATTTCCTGGAGATGAAGGGAAGGGAGCTATTTTGCATTTTGTGTATTCTGTCTTCATGATATAATTCCCAAAAAACCAAAAGCTTGTTGTTTGATGGATACTTATATATTCATGTTGGAATCAAGTATGCAGAAAGCATGGAATAATCACAGATATATTGGGGGAGAAGGAACATTTATTGAAAATTGATATGTACTGGTAATGTGGCACGCTACATATACGGAAAGCTAGGAATGCATTGTGCATGCACTTTAACATTGATATACGTACTACAGGTCTTCAGAGAGACAAAGAGAGAAAATGCAACAGTGAATGTACATTACAAATGATTCTCCTGGCTTTCCTTTGGGCAACATAGCCTCTGAATGACGCACACAGAGACTGTGTTCACTCAGCAGAGCAAGACAGCATAACGGATGGGCTGGCACAGTTACTCCCCCCCCCCTTTTTTAAAGGATGCCCTATTTAGCTGAGAATCATCACCTAGATGCTTTTATCCGTTTTTAACACCTCATTGATTTTTACATAGCAACAAAATAGCAACGCAAGAACTGGTTGCAGGACCATAAACTGGAACGATCGACTAGAGAAAACCGAGATAACAATTACAGCAGAGACTGCCTTTGCATGTGACACTCATTTTGCTACTTGGATACGATTCATCCCCTAACATCTTTTTCTTTCTACCATGAATGATTAAATGCCTCATTAACTGCCAGAGGAAAAACTATTTTGGGGCCTAGATCCTGAGGGGTCAAGCTAAATGCTATATGGGAGATGTGTGCCACTGTCTTAAAACTTCTTGCTTAAGGAAAAGCGGCAGCAGGAAGCCATGATCCTCAATGGAAGAACAGCAGGGGAGTAAGGTTGCTTAGTCTTTCCTCTCCATTTTGGTCATTCTTTTTCTGCTCCAAATCCTGCCCCCATTTTCCACTTTGTCGGGAAAAGATAGGGGTAGAGGTAGAAAAACAGCTACAAGAGCGTGTTTTTGACTGGGAAAGGTTCAACAGACTCTCCCCTTCCGCTCCACCATTCCTGAATGAAGTCTCCAGCAGCTGCTTTTAATTCAAGAACAACTTTGTGAACTGCATCTCTCATGGCAGTTATAGTTTGGCCTGAATCTTACTGGGAATAGACATGATTGTTTCTCATAGTAGTAATGTGGGAATGTTTGTGCAGATGTGCTGGCACCAAGACTGACCCAGGAAGAGGGTTGGCATAAGCTCTGCATAGCTTGATTTTTTAAAAAAGATCTAGGCACCCCCAACCCCTTCCATTATTTATTCAGTTGTAACAGGGAAGAGACAAGCCAAATAGCATTGCATGAAGCCCTTCTCCCTTAGGAGGCTATTGGAAAAGGGGGGCGACTAAAGACGTGCAGAACACTGTTCCTGCAAGTGCAAAACTGAAGAAGGAAACTGAATTTGTGGAGCCAGAGAGCCCTCTAGTGGGGAAAGGTGTGAAGATGCCGAAGTATTCCGTAAAGAGACAATCAATGCTGGACAGATAAGTATGAGGATAAGAAGGTTTTCCACAGGCTAGAGGAGAAAGCACTATTGAAGAAAACTCGAAAAGAGTTAATGAGGCAGAAGAGAAGCTGACAAAGGGTGCATTCAAATGAGGATGTTGCCTGATGTTGTAAAGGAGAGAAGTCCTGAAGATTGACATATGTTAGAACAAAAGTAAAAGAGCAAGTGTAATGATAGAGTTTCATTCACACTTTTTTTCTCCCATCTGTGACACATTGCAATCAGGGTCACTGCAGAAGAACCAAATGGCCAGGCAGACGGGTTGTTCTACGGTTTGCTGACTTCTTCCTCTGGGTATAGTCAGAATAATAACCCTAGGAAGCCCATCTGCTGCGATTGGGTGACTTGGGATTGGGTGACTTGTACTGTTTAGAAATAAATTAAAGCTATGGGGTTGACACCAACCCTAGTGATACCACTGAATTTAGCTTGTGCTTATGATATTATAATTGATTCTGTATGGTCTGGTTTGGGAGGAGGTCCATCATGGGAGTGACGCAATGAGTTCTCACCCTGGTGATGCCTCTGCACAGAACAGAGCTTGATCAAATGGATACAGTAACCAAAAACACCAAGCAGATGCTCAAGAAGACAACCCCCCCCCCACACACACACACACACTCAGCATACCACCTTGCTAAACTAGTAAAGTTTGCAAGTTGGCTTGGAGTGAAAAAAGTGAACTGAGTGAAATAATTTCCTGACACTCTAGCTAGGATTACACTCCCTAACATTAGCTACCTACATTGTCCCAGGAATCCTCATCCCTACACTTACTGGAGAGTACACAAGTGCACTTCCCAAGGGTCATTCTCTGCGATCACAGGCAGAACCTGGCAGAACACACACAGAGCTTCCTTGAGCTTAACTAACCAAAGTATGATGATGAGTTACCTGATTAGAGCCCACCTGCCCTCTCCATCCTAGACAGACATGTTTGCTGCACACTTGGTTGGGCATGTCTATCTCTAGGCTGACTAGCTGCCCCAGACAATAAATAATTTCTCTGAATTCTCATCTACATGTGGCTGGTGGATAACAGAATTTCAGACACAGGAAAAAGGCTGCTGCTAACAGTTTTTTAGGCTGCTGAACCTGCACAGAAGCTTCTGAGTAGTTAAAAGTTTCCAAAAATAAGGAACAATAGGCAAAAAATTGGAGAAAGGAAAAGGTGTTTGTCACAGGGGCATTCCATGTTGATTTGCTCATAGTATTATGCATCTATATTTTGCTACATTCTCACTCACCTAACAGGGATCAGAGTGATGTGATGAACCATTCAATTTGACCTTGGGACATGCAACAAGTAGGTACAAACATACAGGTGCAGCCTATTTATCCATGGATTTTTTACCTGCGGATTTGTCAAATGGGGTGGAGGGGGGGTACTGACAGTCTCACACACACCTTTGCCCTTTGCGTCTAGCTCCGTTTCCAGGCAACCCAAAACACTGCAAAAAGGCTCCGCCTCGCCCAGGCAGGGAAATAGCCCTGGAAGAGGTTCCCCTTGCAAGGAACAGTAACATTCCTGGAGCTCCTGAGCCAGCAAAGAGGCTGAAGGGGTGGGGTGGGGGTGGGGGCAGAAAACCTCTGTAGCCAGAACACGTGGAGCTCGCTCGCTCGCTCACGCTCACTCACACACAGGGGCAGGTATGCTAGCAACAGGGGATTGCTTTAAAAAACCCAAGGAGTTGTCAGATCCTGGGGAAGGGGTTGAGGGTCCTCCAGCCAAAAAGGGGTTCAGACTCACCATGTGGCAGGTCCCTGGGGTGAGACTGAGTGGCCTCAGCTCCAAAAAGGGGGGGTTAGATCCACCTGGGTCCCCCTCTAAGGGACCCATTGGCTTCTAAGGTAGCCTGGGCCTCATGGGCATGCAGCCTTCCTCCTGGCTATTAGCCTTGCCCGGCTTCCTCATCATCATTGGCCTCCCCGGCCTTTATAGAGTTCCCGGCTCCATCCCTCTCACCCGGTCAGCCTGTGCACCTGGTCCTGGAACCAACCCCGCTCTGCTGTCTGAGTCTGCGGGGAGGCTTGCTTGCCAGCTGAGTGGCTCTGAGCCCCGGCCTGCCTCTTGCTCCTCCTCCCCGCTGCCCTGCTTCTGGCTGAACCCCCCCATGGGGTGAGAAGACCCAGCGGCGTCCATGGGGGGAGGCGCCCTCCCTGGGGGCGCCACTTGCGGACGGTATTCTTCCCCACTCATCCTCCCTCACCGGACCCAGCCACAGGGCTCCCTTCCCTTCCCCCTGCCTCTGGCTCCCCGCAGTGCCTGGTCATCTGCTGGGGTTGCTGGGGGTTTGCGCATCTCTCCCAGCTCTCGTCCGTCCGTCCCCCGGCACCCCTGCACCTCAGGGAGGAGTGTCTCTCTGGGGGCTGCTCCTCCTCCCACCCACGGCTCCCCGCCAGCCCTGGGGTGCCAGGGCTGTGCCAGCCCGCAGGGGCAACTGCCCGCAGCCTGCAGGGGTGACTGGTGGGGTCTGCTCTCCGTCTCCCATGGCTCTCCCCCGCCTGTCCTCCATCCCCTCTGCACCTCCAGGTAAGGCAGGGGCTGGCCAGGCAGCGAGCGCCTGACAGGAGTGTTTGCCGAATCCCCCCCCATGGTGCAGGCAATCACTGACACAAGCAGACCCCCCCCATGGTGCAGGCTATCGTGGACACAAGCAAGCCTTCCCACCAAGCGAAGTATGAGATTTAACCTACAATCCTCTCCACACTTTCATGGGAGTAAGCCCCATTGACTACAATGGGGCTTACTTCTGAGTAGAAATGCATAGGGCTCTTAAAAGATCAGCATCCCAACTGCCAAAGAAGCCGGGTAGCTGGCAACAGGGAGGGCTGAGTATGGAGGGGATTGATAACAGCTGCCTTAGTTTCCTTCCATACGGAAGTGTCAGGCTGCAGTGTATTTGCGTAACTCTATGGAAATTAGCACAACACGTTTTTTTGTTAATCACACCAAGTCATGGAACGGAACTAACGCGGATAAATAGGCTCCACCTGTATATCTTTTCAGAGGAAACTGGTATCCAGATGTTATCGTTTGACTTGTCGTCTGCCTAGTCCATGTTCATGGGTAATCGCGCAGTGGGTTATCATGTCTGACCATTCTCAGATGCTGTCGAAGTGTAGGGAGTGGCTCTCAGTGTCTGCAGGCTGTTCCAGTGCAGTAGTGCCTAGTGGTTCATGTGCCCACTCCCTTCCTGTTCCCCTCTCTCTTCTGTATGGACACACAGCTGAATGGGGAAAAGCCTTGGTAGAGTGGATCTGCTGCCACTAGCCAAGGTGATCAGGGCAAAGCCGCTTTCCAGGAAAACAATGAACCTCAGGGGTTCCTATTAAAATCAGTCTCACAGTAGCATCTGCAGAGTGAGGAAACATGAGAATCCACTGTACTCAGACAGACCCAGGGTTAAAATATAAACAGTTTTATTGAAGGAGTTTTTTTTTAAAAGCTTTAAACAGAATAGCAAAAGAATAAGTCAAATAGAAAAGGTGGGATGAAAAAGGTTAATGGATTGATGTGATGGGGTAAAATTGCTGCCAGTGACCAGCAGATGGAGTTCTCACTACAAATCTACTTCATCCCTTCTGAATTGTTTGATCCCCAGCATAGAATTGGCCTTCTTTACTGCCGCCGCACATTGGGTCGACACTTTCATCGACTTGTCCACCACCACCCCAAGATCTGATCTGTCACAGACAGCTCAGAACCTATTAGCCTATAAATGTTGATTTTTTTGCCCCAATGTGCATGATTTTACACTTACTTACATTGAAACACATCTGCCATTTTGCTGCCCTTTCTGCCAGTTTGGAGAGATCCTTCTGGAGTTCCTCACAATTACTTCTGGTCTTCACCTCTTGGAAAAGTTTGGTGTCGTCTGCAAACTTAGCCACCTCACTGCTCAACCCTGTCTCCAGGTCATTTATGAAGAGGTTGAAAAGCACTGGTCCCAGGACAGATCCTTGAGGCACACTGCTTTTCACCTCTCTCCATTGTGAAAATTGCCCATTGACACCCACTCTCTGTTTCCTGGTCTTCAACCAGGTCTCAATCCAGGAGACACGGACAAGGAGACAAACGGAGACAAATGGACATGGGTTGCAAGCCTGCTGCTCCCTGCAGCTGAATACACAGAAGCTGCTAATGAGTTAAACTTTTTCAGAATATGGGAAATATAGACGGCAAATACACAAAAAGAAACAGAGGAACTTGGGGAAACACAGGGATTCATCACACACGCTACTGTTGTTTTTGATTTTTAATAAGAACCCCTGAGATTCACTTTGGGGGTGGAAAGGGTCTTTTCCCCAGACAATCCCCTTCTGTTAGCTCTCTTTGGCCTGGGATGGTGGCAGCAGATAGAAACTATCAGTTTTCTCCCCTACTCAGTTGCTGACTGAGTAAAAAGGGAAAATGGAGCAGGAAGGGATGCATGAGCACTAATCACTAGGCACTACTATTCTCAATCAGTCTGTCTACTCCTATACCTTCCCTGACAATACCAATGGCTACTTACATTAGTGGTTCTCAAACTTTTTTGACTGGCAGCTCCCTTGATCTACTGGGCCATTAGCCATGGCTTCATATTAGGGCTACAATCCTATACATCATGGGTGCTCAATAGGTGGATCGCGATCTACCGGTAGATTGCGAGGCAAAATGAGTAGATTGCGGAGTGCCGACCCCCCCTTCAGGTGCCTCTGGGAGGAAACGCCGGGAGTAAGTCCCATTGTACTCAATGGGGCTTACTACCAGGTAAGTGTGGCTAGGATTGCAGCCTCACAGCCTAATCCTAGGCATGTCTACTCAGGAGTAAGTCCTGTTATACTCAGTGGGGCTCAAGGTACACTAACATACATTGTCTTGTTGGCATCCTTCAGTCTCGGAAGACTATGGTATTGCGCTCTGAATAGTGTTCTGGAACAGAGTGTCCTCTCCAGTGTGCGAAGCCTGAGTAAAGTAGATATGGAGGATAGACTGTTACCCATGCAGCAAATCCCCCCTCTCCACGTTGCTGAAATGGTCCAATGGAAAGGCAGAAGCCAATACAGTTGGTTCCAGCGACATCGCAGGAGTTGCCAGAACGTGACTGTGTTCAGCCATGAACTGCCTCAGGGACTCTGGCTCCAGATTTTGCCTCGAGGTTGACTCCTGAAGCCTTTTCCATAACTGGATGTAGCCACAAGGCAGTGGAGGTTTGGGATCAGAGTTTTCCTTCTCTCAGATGAGCTGCCTTCCCAGGTTGTTGAGTCCCATCTACCCGGTGGCTGTTCAGTCGCCTCTTACGACAAGTACAGCCAAACTGAGGGCCTATTCTTATCCCCAGCCCTCAGGGGAACATACATTGTACACATAAATGTTATATGTTATGATGTCGCGAACATTGTAAAAAAAACTCTGGTAGATCTCCGGGCCTTGCTGGGTTTCAAAGTAGCTCTTGAGCCAAAAAAGTGTGAGCACCCCTGCTGTACATTGTATCGGGCAGTGGATTTTTCAGGAGGATTCCGCAGTTTCCCTGGCTGATTTCCATGACCCCCTGGGGAGCCATGGCTCATGGTTTAGGAACCACTGACTCACATCAATCTGTAGGCACAGATGTGGAAATGATTAGCTTAACTACCCTGCAGTGAGGCATGAAGACTCTTTCTTGTATATAAATAGTTTAAGTACCCTGATCTGATCGCAAAGAGAGCCATACCACCAGCCTCACACCATGTGGTTTCTAGCAAACCAGTTTCCAGAATTATTTGGGAATGTCAAGGCACTGAAACTTGTTTAAAGCTGTTTTGGTGTTGCATTTTTTATATGGTCTTAATCATTGGATTAGAAGCAGGAAAGAAGTAGTCAAAATGGACAGACTCATTTAAAGTGACCATGTCATGATTACTGTTTAAGGGCTGGAAGCAAGTTTCACAGCATTTCCCAAGCCTTAGATTAGAGCAACACACCATGGAATGTAGCATTGATTATTAGACCATGTCTAGCCCTAGATTAAATTGATGAAGTATGACACACATTATGGCCAGTGGTAAAAACTCTCATTGAGGGGCCATTTACGCTCTTATCCTCTAATAATCTCCTGTCATTCTCAATTATATTCCACTGAGTTAATGTCCAATGTATTGTGACAAAATGTGTAATCAGAGAAATGCCAAACAAGCAGTTTTCTAACTTGGAATACTCCCCCAGAGGATGTTGTGACTTTGCAGACTCCCTTGAACTGTCAGCAATACCCTGAGGAGCAAATTCCATTGAGATAATAAAATACAGGAAGCAAAACAGAATATAACACAATTAACATTTATTGCTAAATATTTCTCTGATGCATTGGTGAGTGCCAGGCCAACCATTTCATAGTGATTTAGATTCCTCTCCAGGCAATTTTCAATCATTCTGAAATATGAGATCTACCAAATACTATCATTGTCAATTGCAGACTTTCAGCTGCTTAGAGTGAATTTCCTTGACAGTGGTTTTAAATGGCTAAAATTTTGAAAGATGTTGGTTGGATTGCAAGCGACCTGGATGCCAAACATTTGCACAATGGCAGCATTTAATTACCATATTTCTATACTGCATTCTCAGCCGCAGGCAGTCCAAGCCTATGCTGGGCTGGGCTGTTGGCCAGAGTGTTTTGTGACAGTCAGACAGAGTTCCGCTCTCACAAAATGGCTGCTGACAGAGCGTGAAGTGCTCCGTTGGTGGCCATTTTGGGAATGCTGTTACAAGAAGTGGCAGTGCTCCCCCAGGTGTTGCTGGACTTTGTTGAACCTGCTGGAGCAGATAAGGCAGCAGTGGGGCAGGGAGGGGGCAAAACAGGGTAGGGGGTTCAAATTTTATGGCTTGTAGCCTTTAACTCTGAAAAAAATTGGACATAAAACAGCATCACCTCTGCAGATCTAAGTAAATGGGAACACATCGATGGGTGCAGGCCCCAAACTGGGTAGAGTGTTGTTTTTTTATTTTCCAAAAACAAAAATAAACTAACACACATAACACATAACACAAAAAACACAACAAACTTCACTACACAAAAAAAAGGGGGTGCAGGATATCATATATCATTATCATATATCCCTAAAACTAACAAATCATTACATATCTTAATCAGTTTCCTCTTGTAAATTTACCTCTTAATATTATTTTTCATTCATCATTCACCTATTATATCATATCATAGTATATATGTAATACAATCATCTAAATGCCCTATCATATATTTCTAAAACTTCATTTTCAGCCTAGCATAAAATAATTTCCATTGCTCAGTCTGTGTCAGTTGTCGTTGATCCAAATTTTCTGAAAACCTATCCATTTCCACCACATTCATTATTTTCTCTATTAATTCATCTTTCAATGGTATTTTAAAATCCTTCCAATATCTAACATATAAAATCCTCACTACAATTAAAATCATAATAACTAAATGCACATCTTTTTCTTTATCTATAACATCTAAAATAGTTTTAAACAAAATAATTCAGGTTTTTAAAATGTGTTGCCCTAATAAGTTTTATATTATGCTTCCAGATCTGTTCCCATTGATCTATTATGATATTATGGCCTATATTTTGTGCCCATTTTATCATACATTGTAGTGGTTATCTACACAGGCGCTGGGCTTAGCCTTGGTAACATGGCAACCGGCAGGCAAACTTGCTGGTTCCCCCCCACTCAGGCACACCAGAGTGGGTCTGAGTCTTCGCCCAGAGCCTGTAAACAGAGGATGTTATGAAGAAGCGCATATCTAGGAATGTGTATTCCGGTCAAGCCAGAGCCAGCAGGTTTCTTAGCAGTGCAGATTTCAGCAACCTTCAGTAATTTTCCCTGGTGTCATTATGTGCTTTGAGAATGAATAAAAGTCTGAGGAAGCTAGCCGGGAGGACGGACTTCTCTCTCGATCTCATACCGTCCTACTTCCGGCTTAGCTCTCCCTGCATCAGCCCTCTGAATGTCTGCTGTGTCTCATTCATTGCTCTGACTTCTTGCTGCTCGAGTTCTAACTTTCAAACCCTCAGAGTGCTTCTGCTTTTAGCACTTTTCCTCAGGCACCAAGTTTCTAAACCCTGGGTGCTGCCCAAGTAGCATTGCGTTGCAACAATACATTGTTTTACTATTTCTTCTTGCATCTCAAAATCCAATAAAAACATATACATTTAAATTAGAGGACAGGTCCTCTCGTGGATTGAGAACTGGTTGGAGGCCAGGAAGCAGAGAGTGGGTGTCAATGGGCAATTTTCACAATGGAGAGAGGTGAAAAGCGGTGTGCCCCAAGGATCTGTCCTGGGACCGGTGCTTTTCAACCTCTTCATAAATGACCTGGAGACAGGGTTGAGCAGTGAGGTGGCTAAGTTTGCAGACGACACCAAACTTTTCCGTGTGGTAAAGACCAGAAATGATTGTGAGGAGCTCCAGAAGGATCTCTCCAGACTGGCAGAATGGGCAGCAAAATGGCAGATGCGCTTCAATGTCAGTAAGTGTAAAGTCATGCACATTGGGGCAAAAAATCAAAACTTTAAATATAGGCTGATGGGTTCTGAGCTGTCTGTGACAGATCAGGAGAGAGATCTTGGGGTGGTGGTGGACAGGTCGATGAAAGTGTCGACCCAATGTGCGGCAGCAGTGAAGAAGGCCAATTCTATGCTTGGGATCATTAGGAAGGGTATTGAGAACAAAACGGCTAGTATTATAATGCC
The DNA here is from genome assembly GCF_035046505.1 of Tiliqua scincoides. Lineage (NCBI taxonomy): Eukaryota > Metazoa > Chordata > Lepidosauria > Squamata > Scincidae > Tiliqua > Tiliqua scincoides. The sequence goes on from NC_089821.1 coordinate 229,843,724, forward strand.
GTTGTACAAATCTATGGTAAGGCCACACCTGGAGTATTGTGTCCAGTTCTGGTCGCCGCATCTCAAAAAAGACATAGTGGAAATGGAAAAGGTGCAAAAGAGAGCGACTAAGATGATTACGGGGCTGGGGCACCTTCCTTATGAGGAAAGGCTACGGCGTTTGGGCCTCTTCAGCCTAGAAAAGAGACGCTTGAGGGGGGACATGATTGAGACATACAAAATTATGCAGGGAATGGACAGAGTGGATAGGGAGATGCTCTTTACACTCTCACATAATACCAGAACCCGGGGACATCCACTAAAATTGAGTGTTGGGCGGGTTAGGACAAAAGAAAATACTTCTTTACTCAGCGTGTGGTCGGTCTGTGGAACTCCTTGCCGCAGGATGTGGTGCTGGCGTCTAGCCTAGACGCCTTTAAAAGGGGATTGGACGAGTTTCTGGAGGAAAAATCCATTACGGGGTACAAGCCATGGTGTGTATGCGCAACCTCCTGATTTTAGAAATGGGTTAAGTCAGAATGCCAGATGCAAGGGAGGGCACCAGGATGAGGTCTCTTGTTATCTGGTGTGCTCCCTGGGGCAGTTGGTGGGCCGCTGTGAGATACAGGAAGCTGGACTAGATGGGCCTATGGCCTGATTCAGTGGGGCTGTTCTTATGTTCTTATGTAAAGTATATTTTTCTTTTGTTTCTAGCAAGTCTATCAAATGGTGTCTGCTCCATATAGAAATCTTCTTATTTGTCTCCCCCAAATCTTGAATCTAATTATAGGTGCGTCCACCAGCCCTTCTCTACACCTTGCCTTGACAATTCTTTTTTTCTCTTCTTCCTCACTCTCCATGGAACATGTCTCACAATTCTAGGTTTATTATCATCCACTGTCCATTTCTTTTCCTGTGGAGCCTTCAGTAATTTATCTCTGTAAAAGGTTTTTACCTTTTACAGAGGTAGAGTGTTGAAGTGTAATGTGATTTGTATTGAGCACCACAAGCTGCAAGCCCTATCTAAATATTTGTTTTCTAAGTACTGGAAATCTCATAGTTATTACACCCAAAATTACCAAAGAAAATGAGACACACCATCATGTCCCACTCTTGTGCCTCTTCTGTAAGACTGTGAAAAGAAACCACATAGGGCAGCCAAATGTGGTTTGATCCTACTTCAGCAATTCACCTCTTTTGAGGGTTGGCACCAGTGGCACAAGAAGGAACACTGCGTTTAGCCAACTTATGAAGTGTCTTCTTACAATTGTTACTGGATACATATGGAATCAGATCCATGGGAAGTGACTGCCTCACTATTCTAATAATATATGGTTCAAGCCTAAGATGCTCCACACTGAGAACACATGTGATGCAGAGTGTGATGTGGTGCTAGAGATGTGGCCAGGTTAAATGTCAAACCACACATTACCTGAAGTGCACTGTAAAGAGGCAAGCTTATGACCAGCAACAGCACTCCCTCTGACAAAAAGCAGTCAGGGGGTGGGGTTCTATGGTTCGGATCAGGACCATGCATTCGGGAGTTTTTAAAAATCTTTTATCTTTCACTGTTATGCAAATGTTTTCACATAATTTTTACATAATTTCACTGTTTCACATAATTTTCACTGTTTCAAAATTATGCAGGGGATGGACAGAGTGGATAGGGAGATGCTCTTTACACTCTCACATAACACCAGAACCAGGGGACATCCACTAAAATTGAGTGTTGGAAGAGTTAGAACAGACAAGAGAAAATATTTCTTTACTCAGCGCGTGGTTGGTCTGTGGAACTCCTTGCCACAGGATGTGGTGACGGCATCTGGCCTGGACGCCTTTAAAAGGGGATTGGACAAGTTTCTGGAGGAAAAATCCATTACGGGGTACAAGCCATGATGCGTATGTGCAACCTCCTGATTTTAGAAATGGGCTATGTCAGAAGGCCAGATGGAAGGGAGGACACCAGGATGAGGTCTCTTGTTATCTGGTGTGCTCCCTGGGGCATTTGGTGGGCCGTTGTGAGATACAGGAAGCTGGACTAGATGGGCCTATGGCCTGATCCAGTGGGGCTGTTCTTATGTTTTCCGAAAGAAAATTGATCCCTGAAGCTGCGCTTTGCATCCCAAGCTTCTATTGCATGGGGTGGGGGAGGGGAAATTTTTCTGAAGAGGAATGCTAGTGTCTCTAGAAAAAAAACACACTTCTTACATGCCATGGTGCCAGTGCAGATTGCCTTCCCATGATTGTTTATTGTTAATTAAGAGGCACTGCCGATCTTGAGAAGTGTCTTCACAATGCATTTCAGATAAAAGGATCATTTGACCTAATAGCCCACTGCAAAATGGAGCTCTCAGAAAAGTCTCTTTGAAGCCATTTGTGCATTATTTTTAAAAGACCCTGGGGTTATATACTCTCTCATACACAACTATTTCACGCGACTGGATTCTGAGTGCTGGTTGAGCAGTCCATACATTTTTTTACAGCAACAAGTTGCACATATTAAACATTTGCTCAGAATATTTTATGAGCTGGGAAGACTGGTAATCATTCATAGGACACAGCTTGTGTCTTCTAAAAGAACATTTGGCTCAGATGCTCACAGAGTAAATACTGCAAGTAGAAAACTTTTTTTACAAAAACAAAAGAATCTTTTTATTGGCAGTTCTGTGATTAGCTGTACAGCGTGTAAACTTTAATGTCACCTGAAATTAAAATCACTCTGAAAAAAAACAGTTATTAAAAGCACCTTTGGTTTGTTTCAGCACAGCTTTTGGTATTTACAGTTTTTCAGACATGTCTTAATAAAGTATACAAAATTAACTACATTAAAGGTATATAAGAGTTATACACAAATTAAACATTTAATATAGCATTTGATAATGATAAATATAAAATTTAAAAAGTTGTCACAGAGCTGAAGGCTCAAAATTGGCTCTGTATAATAATACTGCAGCCTGGTAAGCAATGTCTACCACAGCCTAAAGATTTTTTTTAATGAAATCACTGTACCTGAAAGATGCTTTAAATTAGAAGCAGTTGTTATCACTACAGATTTGTTGTGCTGCAGATGTTCTTCTTTTCCATCTTGCTTATACAGCATACTTTGATAATTTCACTGTGCCTACTAGCAACAGGCACAGAAAAATGGGTCTAAGTTTTTGGTTTATCCAGCAAGTTGGGACACAAAGACCCATGCCTGAGAATTGTGGGGTTGAGGGATTGTTTAGTCATCTTGATTGCTCATATGTAAAAGAACATCTAAGATTGCAACGAAGTGGTCAAGCAACATTCAGAAAGGAAAAGTTGTCCAAATTTATGAAAAAGTATTAAAGCTGACTGAAATTTTAAAGCTATTGAAGAACACCTGACATGATCCCTTTGGAAAATAGTCATTTTTCTTGAGGTCAAATTCATTATTGCTTTGTAGAATGTCGGAAGTCCACACTAAAAAGGACAGAGAAAGGTCCTTCAGAGACAGTTTACCCTGATGCTGCTCTATGGAAATCAGTGGAACTAGATCAGTATAACAGTTCAAAGAGTAAGAGGCCAAACACATCCCTTTGCTCCCCTTTTAGAAAATCCAGTGAACCATTAAGAATACCTACTAAAGCAGAGGTTCTCAAACTGGGATGTCATGACGCCCCAACCCAAGAAGCCCCAGCTCTGTCCCCTTAAGGGGCGACAGCAATAATGGCGACAGGATCACCACAATTGCGCCACTGGTGGGGAAAAGGGTTTTTTTCTTATTTCTCTAGTACCACACTGCATTAATTCTTTTAGTAAAGCAATACAACATTTGAAGGAACAGTGGTTATAAATCACTGGAACAAGGACCTATTTGGGGCCTCTGGAACAAGGACCTGTTTGATATAGGAATTTGTTTGCTTAAGATGCTGGCTATGGGATGTTATTGCAAACACAATCTTAACTTTGGGGTGTCCAGCTACCTCACCCCACCCTTTTCCTGAGCTTTATTGTTTAGTGCTCATGTGAACTTAAAACTCAGTTGCACCTGTGGTGGGCTATGGGGGGCGGGGTACATGAACTGACAAAAAGTAGTCTTACACACCAAGTGATTTTGTGTGTTTGAGATCTTGCTCTCCTGTGCTTTCCAATACTCCATACTGTAGTTTGTTCAACAATTTGACAAGGAGTTGCTATCTGACCAGCACAGGTACAGCTGGTCACCAGACTCATCTTTAAAAAAGAGAGGTGGACAATGAATGAGATGCACAGATGTGCCAACATTCTATTAGGTAGCCACTGTTGTCCTAACTTGTGTACTTTGTGATTTTGAGGTGCAAGCAGCATGGAGAGCTTATCAGGATCTTTCCTTGTATGTGACTGGCCTTTTAACTATTTATTTACAGTACATTTCAAAAGGTGGCTGCTGCCTTAACACACTCCGGGCTGTAGCTCTCAATTTCTTTCTATACAATCCACTCCAATGGTGTTGTCTGGGCAGCGGCAAGAGCGGCCTCCTGGGGTAGCCAGACAAAGATGAGTACAACCTCCGTTATTCACTGCGCAATAGTTATGTCCTATAAGGTAATAAAAATATATTAAAAATATAACGGGCAAATGCACACATGTATTCAAAAGAAAACATTTAAAAATAAATATTGTGTTAGAGATGCCATAGCTTTTGTTTTTCATCATCAGGTCACTGGTTGCCGAATAGCAGCAATATGCTGGAAATAAAGGAAGGAGAATAAAGGTACAGGTCACATTTTCCACTAAATAGTGGAAATAATACTGGGCTGCATTCCTTCTTTCTTGCTTGGGCTTCCCAACTTTACAGTATGGGGTCCAGTAGTTCTTTCCAGTCAAACATGGTAATATTAGCTATTCAATTTTAACTGGCTGTCAGCAGTGGAATGGCATCACATGGATCAAAAAATGGTGACTACATTAAGCTGGCCCTCTCCAGAAACAGGAGCAAAAGTGGGGGAAAGAAGAAATTGCCCCCAGCTGTTGTAGAGCTCACACCAAAGGATTGGAGGGCAATAACCACAGAGTATGAATGAAATCAGTTGTAATGGGAAACAGATTGTCACCATGTTGTGTTCTTCCCCTCTGTACCATGTTGCCCCCTGCTTGAATGGCAAATAGGAAGGAAGAAAGCAAGCGGAGAACAACTGCTTGTGCAAAAAACTTAATTACAAAATTCAGTTAGAATTTTCCCATTACAAATCCAACCACTTATTCAGAACTCTTTTTCTAACTAGTATGCTTCCACATGAAATATGCCCTCTGTCACAGGTGGTTCTAGATGCTTATGAATATGACAAAGAAAGGTGTTTCCCCCCCCCCCCAATGAATAGTAATATAATCTCTAAAGGATTTCTCAACTCCACAGAGAACATTTTGGACACAACTACGTGTTTATTGATATTGAAAGCTTTGCACATAAGTCTAGTATGACAAACTTCATTGTCACCTCCTTTCTGTCTGTCAAAACTAGAATGGCAAGATGGACCACTAGAGAGACACAATGATGTTTCCCAAGTCTGATTCCAAAGTAAATCTGAACCAGTACAGTCAAGGACAAACTTTATGTCCTTTATGTCCAAACTTTATATCATGACTTTCACAATAACACAAGGGATTTTGATCTCTTCTACTGAGAGTAAAATAATATTCCAGTGGCAAGGAAACAAATGAAAAAGTAGTAGTCAACAACACTTACATATTTTAGTTTCTCTAAATTATTCAATCAAAAGGAAAAAAGTAAAAGTTATCCATATATATACTACTGAATCACCAGCTTAGTATTTATTGACCCCAGTAGTAATGCTGTGGAGAACTATCCGCAAAACACAGTATAGTTCTACTTATTCATATATTCAGATTCTTTAATGGCTTAAAATAGACTCTTGAATTACCTTGTGGGCACTGAGCCAAAGCTGTAGTTATTCCATAAAGGCGAGTACGCTTGTGGGGCTGAAAGTCATCATCCTCTTTTGAGATTGTGCGATCCACTGCTACCACAGCATCTCTGAAGCATGCAAAAGAGCAAAAATAATGATGACAATTTGGGAAGATAAATTAAGAACAGTATAAGATAGCAGCCCTATTCAGGCGCTTGCTTTCCCAGGGACAGGGAACGTATGAGGGTCTTCCCAGGAACATGCATGCTAGTCCTGCACCTCGCTAATGAATGATTCCTGCACACTATCCCAGTCTTTCTTGGGGTCAGATTTGTTTGACTGGGAGAGTGAAGGCCTGAGCAGAACTTATAAATGACAGGAATGAAAGGAGACTAAAAATATTTTAACTGTTCTACACAGAACTTCCAACAGCAGGAAGGAGAAGTCTTCTATACAATGAATTATGATGATTTATGTGGTAGGTTTTCCAATCCAGGGGCCCTGTCATCGCCATTGCTGTGGGCTGCCGCTGAACCTCGGAGCCAGGAGGAACTGCGCTCCACGTGGCCACTCACCCCAGTTCCTCGCCACAGCTTCGCTCTCTGCCCGGAGTTGGGGGGACGGGACAGGATGCACTCCGCAAAGTACCCGCTTGTCCCTGACTGGCATGAGCTTGCTCCCTCAACCATGCTGTGCAGGTGATGAGGCAGGGAGGGAGCAAATCTTCCTCACTTTTCTTCTTTTTCTTTAAATAAAAGGTTGGGAAGCAGCTCAACCGGAGGCCATGTCCTTTTCCTAGGCAGGACTGGTCTGGGGAAGAAAGGGGAAGCTCCCAGAGGGAGATTCTTTCTTTAAGGACCTACTGCCACCAGGAGGAGGGTCTTCCCATTGGTCATGAATGCCACCCTTCCTCCTCCAGGGAAAGAAATGTGACTTTGTACTCTTTTAATCTGAACTGCTCAGATTTTTAAGGGCAATGTAACTTTTCCTTGAGTAAAGCACATCTCACAAACAGTTAGGAATGGGACATCTTGACAAGGCTGGAGACTGGTGTAACAGATCCTCTGGATTGAAAAGCAGATTGACAATTGCCTCAATCCAGTCAGGCACACATTGTTGGCGCAGAAGAATCCCTAACTCAATAAGGAATTCTGTATGCAAGTAGGTTTTAGCAATGCATTTCCCCAAGATCAAGAAGCCTGAAGTTAAACTCATCTCTTTGAGAAGTATGGAAGAAGACTGTGCTCCTTCCCTCACACAAAGATCATAGGTGCTTCTGCTAGTGATTCTGGTTTTCCACCAACAGTGCCTGAGAAGACTTTAGACCAGGGGTGCCCAAACCCCGGCCCGCAGGCCACTTGTGGCCCTTGGGGGCTCCCAATCAGGCCCTCAGGAAGCCCCCAGTCTCCAATGCGCCTCTGTCCCTCTGGAAACTGGCTGGAGCCCATTCTGGCCCAACACAACTGCTCTCAGCATGAGGATGATTGTTCAACCTCTCACCTGAGCTGTGGTACAAGGGCTCCCTCTGCAACTTGCTGTTTCACATCTGTGATGCAGCAGTGGCAGTGAGGGAAAGGCTGTGTGCAAGACCTTTTATAGGCCTTGAGCTACTGCAAGACCTTCATTCATTCATATAAGGTCCATCTCTAATAAATTCATTTATGTAAGTTTATTCAAATTTTAAATGTAAATTAATTCTTTTTTTCCTGGCCCCCAACACAGGGTCAGAGAGATGATGTGGCCCTCCTGCCAAAATGTTTGGACACCCCTGCTTTAGACCACAGGTCAACACTGGAAAGGCTGGCTGCTGCTGCATCTTTGTTTGTCCCAACCTTTGTTTACAAAGGAATGTCTCTAAAATTTTGCCAGAACTATCCTCAGATTGACTCTTCAACCTTTCATAGATAAAATGTAGAGGCTTTTTATTATGTTCTGCATACTGACTAATAGGAAGAAAGGCTTCATATTACTAGCTTCTGTATTATACATTTAGAGTAAGTGCTGCCATAATGACTTTCTAATACAAATTCTCCCTGTTCTGGGAAAAAAAACCTGATATAAATTCATCCCCTCAGTACATCTGCTTTCTAATTCAGTTGTATGTCTGAAGAAAAGAATGACATCTCTCAGGAAAAATGCACAAATGCCTAAATGACAAATGCAGTTTCTATGAGACTGAAGTAAAACAAATTAAATCACAACTGAATATGTAATGCAGATTATCATACCTTTTCCAGTCTGTGTAAAACAAATTCTTCCCATAGCTCGTAATGCTGAAAGGATACTGGATTCCTTCAAGGATCTTTCGTCGAGCAAGCTGGTTGGTGTCCATACATTCAATTCTCTTGGTGCCTGAAAACAATAAAACAATTTAGTCTTTGTATGGGACAAACAGTTCCTTTGTAGGGGGAAAAAGGAAAGGAACATTTTGGTTTTCTTTAAGTTTATTTTGTGCCTCACCCATCCCCAACTTTTTCTATATCAGATCTTAAAGCTCTTTCCAGTAGGATTTTGATAGGGTTGGGCTGAAAGTCAACAGCTGAATTCTATGCTTCCCAGCGCCCACTGTAGCAGCAGCACCAAAGCTAGTACTGCTGCATCCAGCGGGTGCTGGAAAGCTGCTGAGAGTCTCCTCAAGGAAAGGGGACTATTGTCCCCTTACTCTGGGGAAAGCCCCAAGCCCCATGGCTGTTTTGCCAGCAAAGACTTGAGATTCCATGTTGGGCTTTTCAGCCAGACACGGAGTTCAGGATATGGTGGACCAGAGCTCTGCTGGTCCCACTCTCCTCCTGCCCCAGTTCATCTGCTCACCCCATCCTCTTTCTGCCCTCCAGAGACTACACCACTGTCCAGCTGTTTCACTTACCCCTGGTGGCAGCACATTCTTCTCCTGCCTTTGCTGGGTCCAGCGCCCTAACTGGCATGGGCTCAGTGTCTGCACTCCCTACTCTCCTGGTGCCGTAAACATACTTTATGGCACGTTTACAGCATCCAGCACCGGCGCTAGGGCTCAGCACCAGCTCTGGGAGGGTTCAGGATTGGACCCTAACTAGAAACTAAATTTGATAACTGGGCAAAGGGGCACCTTTTAAATTCGTCTGAAATTTAGCAGGGGAGGAGCTCCTACTCATCCAGCAAGACTGTTGCTGTTGGTGTCTCCACTGTGTCTTTTTTAAGACTGTGAGCACTTTGGAGACATTTATTGATTTATTTTGCTATGTGAACTGCTTTGTGAATTACTTTTTGTTGAAGGGTGCTGTATAAATATTCTTGAAGATGATGAAAATGGAGAATACATTGATGCTGAAATAAAACACTGAACTGGCAAAACAGTCAAGCATTGTATTTCACTGTAAATTGGGTGAGTCTTTACCTGCATCCACCCAGCACAACAATGAAGAGTATGTGTCCAATGTCAGCCCGTTTGGCAGCCCCAAATCATCTTTAACAAGAATCCTTCTATTTGTGCCATCCATGTATGAAGTTTCAATTTTAGGAGCCTCTCTGTTCCAATCTGTCCAATAAAGATTTCTGGATGTACAAAGACAAATAGAATTAAAAGGGAACACACTATTGCCTATGATTAAGGTGGCAGGAATAAGAAACAATCTGATACACAAAAATTTGTATCAACCTCAATAGTATACTGAGCCTGTATTATTCAAGTTATTTAATTCTGTTTTCAGTGAAGCATTTAAAAGTATTCTTATCATAGCCAGTTTCTGAATTTGGCCAGGCACAGACATACAGGGGATGTTGAGGCATAATCCTAACTCATAGTTTAAGCATTACAAGCATGAGCAACATCGATTAAGCTTTAGTTAAAATGTGTACCCTCTTCCCATTGCTCCTCCTTCCAGCCTTTGCAAACAGAGATAAAAAAGTTTTTATTCCTAGCTTGCACAAATCATAGTTTATCAGGTTTGGATGAAATGGCAATCTATTTTGCCACTCATCAGGAATATATACTTCTGATTTCAACATGCAAAAGGAGGAGAGCTAGAAAAGGGGAGGGAAGGAGGGAGCATGAAGGTAAAAGGCTTGATTTCGAGCACAACCCTAACAATGGGCTGGGCTGAACAATGATTCAGGAGAGTTGCAACCGTGCCATAAAGCACATCTGCACCTCCTCGAGCATCAGCCCAAGCGGCACAAAGATGTGCGCCGGCCAGCAGAGGCTGAATCCAGCCTTTCCGCTGACAGCAGAAGGTAGGTCCATGCCGGCCAAGCTTGGCCGGTGCAGGGGTCTTGGGAGGGCGTAGGGACAGTGAGGAGGAGGCATTCAAAGGTAGGAAGGATGCATGGCAGGCAGGCGGCAGGACAGCAGGGGGCGGGGCCAGGACCTAGAAGTTATGCCAGATCCTGACCCCATTCCCAGGCAGCCCAGGGCAGCTCCAGGTTGCTTGGATCTGCACCACCTCTTTAGGTGACAAAGATCCAAGTAGACTCATTGGAGCTACTGCAGATCTCCCCGGGGTCAGGGGCAGCGATTCCCCTTGTCCTGGGCTGAGTCAGTCCCAAAATCACGCTGGACATGGGGGAGGCCTCCCATTCCAGTGCAAGCCAGGTTTGCGCTGTCCTTGTTGCATTTGAACAGCTTCACTCTATTTCAATAACACAAAATAAACGCATGGCTCTTTGGAGAATCCTCCTTTCCCCTGCCTTCACTGAAGGAAGTGATGGATCTCAGTGGCAACTGCGTTCGCCAGGATCCTATTTGCATTTTTCCAGTTGAAACTACTATCTTTCTTTCCTCAGACTTACACCTGCAAAATAGCTGGCATAAGTCTGAGGAGACCTATTGGCAAATAGGCAGCCTGCCAAGAGAAAAGATATTCTTACTTACCTCTTGCTGGGTATCTGGTTTGGGGGGGGGGGAACCATTGCAAGCAGTGTGCATTCTTTCAGCACAGAAGATGGTGGAGGACTGAGGCGAAACAGAAGCATAGCATAGCCAGTAGTGACTTTGCTAACATATTCTAGTCTCCAAACAAGTATAGTGCTCAATTTTAAACAAACAATAACTGTTACGATATATTTGGAAACTTAAAGAAATATGAAGTGAAAGCTGTGTTCAGTAAGGAGCTCTTACTTTCAGCACAATCCTAACAATGAGTTAGGCTGACGCAAGTCCCTTGCACCCCGGTGGCCCCGGAGGCAGTGGGAAGTGGGAGGCAGGGCTGGGATCCGGCTATTATGCCAGATCCGGCTGTTATGCCAGATCCCAACCCTCGTTCCCGAGTAGCGTGGAGTGGCTTCAAGTCACTCCACTCTCCTTGGATTTCTGCCACCTCCTGAGGTGGTGCAAGTCCAAGGAGACTCGTAGGGGGTGCAGTGGTTTACCCAGGGATGAGGGGAAGAGTTTCCTCTTACCTTTGGCTGAGCCACTTCGCAGCCCTGTCTCACGCTGGAATCAATGCAAGCCTCCTAGCTTGCCTGTTCCAGTGCAAGATAAGATTGTGCCCTTTGAGAGTTAAGGAACAAGAAGTAATGTGATCGTCCTGATTGCCATAGTTGGGTTTGGGAATAGGTTTTCTCCATGGTCAGACAGAAACATGACTTTAGAATGGCTGTATATATGTGGAAGGGGGAGGAGAATACTGGCATTTCGAGATAGGCTAGGAAAGATCCAACTGAAATTCTGGAGCACTCTTGCTAGTCAGTGTCCTGAGCACGATGAACCTATGGTCTGACTCACTAGCATGCAGCTTTGTGTGTCCAACAGATAAAACCAGTATGTGGAACAGTCCAATACAAGGCCCAGGAATAGAGCAAGTTATCAATGAACATTTTCTGAAAACACCAGCATGTTGCCTACCCTCTCAAAGGGTCTGCTACAATGGCTCGGGGGTTCACAAGCTCTGTGTCAAACAGCACTCGGCGCTGGCTGCCATCAAGCTTTGCTACCTCTATTCTGTCAAGCTGAGAATCTGTCCAGAAAATGTTGCGCCCAAGATGATCAAGAGCTATTCCTTCAGGACTTTCCAAATCTGGAATAAAAGACAAAGACAGAAAGAAATCCATAAATGCAACATAATTGTTCATCTAATATATTTCAGTCAATGTTTCCATATGGGAAAACAATCACCCAGTCCTACCTAACTCCTTGCATGGCGATGCAGCAGTACCAGTGAGGTGTCTGCTGCGTCCTGAGAGGGAAGTTTGCCTCTGAGGCCTCCTCAGGGGAAGGAAGATTTGTTCCCTTCCCCAGGGTAACCCACTGCTGATCCAGTGGGTCAGCTCAGACCTGCACAATCAATATTGCTGGTGCAATAAATAATAATAATAATAAAGGTATTTATATACTGCCTTTCCTGGTCTTTATTCAAGACTTTATTCAAGGCGGTTTACATAGGCAGGCTATTTAAATCCCCATAGGGATTTTTACAATTGAAAGAAGGTTCTATCTTACAAGAACCACAACATTCAGATGTTTCTTTCTGATCTGGTTTCACGTTCTGGCCTCCATCCTCCCATGCTCAGAGCAGATGGAATTGCTCGGCTTCAGCTTGTCATCTGCTTCAAGGTCGCACGGTGCCAGTGGCCTCAAACTGGCGACCTTGTGGATGTTATCTTCAGGCAAATGGAGGCTCTACCCTCTAGAACAGACCTCCTGCCCATGAACCTGCATGAACCCATGAACATGAATCAGGTCTGGGAAGGGGGTTAGGATTTGGCGGGAACTGCTGCTGCTGAATCCACCCCCTTCCCAATCCATCCTCCTCGCTCGCCTTCATCACCTTCTCACTTCCGGAAATAACTGTGAGAAAAGAATAAACTTTTGTAGAAGGCTGTGGGAAGCAAAATGAAGGGGAAAACTAGAAATAGATTGTTAAGCATATGCTCAGAGACACTCTATTATTGTTAACGCTACAAAGGCAACAGTATTTTCTGCTTAGCTTTCTGTCACAGATTTACTCATAGATCTTGGTCTCAAATGATGTGCTCCAGTGTTCCCCACTGCTCTAAGCTGGGACCGATTTCCTCTTACAGCACAATCCTAAGCAGTTCTACTCAGAAGTAAGTCTCACTGTGCTCAATAGTATTTTACTTGGAGTCAGTGGCTTGTCTCATTGCTTTTCTCATTCGAAGCCATGTGTTGGTATGTACATTTAGTTCCCACACTGTCTGTTACACATTTGTGTCTGGAATGTGTTGGCACCACCAGTGTCTACTAAGCCACACCACTAGTCTGCTGGCCTCTGCCTCTAGCTTCATCCATTCAAGTGACTATATTTTCATCCATGAAATAATAAAAGGGATTATTATATGGTATTCTTGAATAAATGAAGACTAGAAAATACAGGACAGATTCCATTAAATCTGAAAAAACGGCTAAGAGCATGTCTACTCAGAAGTAAGTCTCATTGTCTTCAATGGAGCTTACTCTCAAGAAAGTGTGCATAGGATTGCAGCCAAACATTAACTGAATTCCTGTTAGTAACATAAGACCCTTAATATCTTATTCTGAAATAACTGCTCTTTCAGTACTTATATAGAAAATAATCGATAATGGCTATTTCAATCACTTTGGTGAACAGGAAGAACGGATGTCTCTCCCTCCCTCCCTCCCTCCCTCCCTCCCTCTCTCACACACACCCCCCAAACCATTACACAACCACATTTTGTTCTATCATATTAGAAAACAAAAATAGGCTTTGTGAAGAATTGGGACGGGTATGCAAATATCTGAAGTATGCCAATAAAAAGAGCTGAGAAAAACAATACATCCTTCTGATAACAGGGTCCGTGGGTTCAACAGGCCGTTCTGCAATAACCCTCTTTTGAAAAGTAATCCAGCTTTACAATTTCCCTATGGAGACAACGGTGTTGATCTTAGCCAACAGGAGGGGATTTAGACTTCAGTGCAGTTAGCAATCTTACAGAACGGATTTACGTTTGGAACAATTCTGAGAACTGCATGTGCACAGTTTTCCTTGGACAGTGACCAGGTCTAAAAGCAACAGGAAATAGCAGATAATGACCTACTACCCTGCCCCAAGGGTTGCTGAGCTCAAATACAGATTGAAGAACAAACACTTAAAAACAAACCATTTCAGTTCAAAATACAGGTTTTGGTTTCTTCCACTTGGAAAAAAATATGCTTTGATGCATTCAAAGCACAGAGCAATTTAAAGAAAGAATAAGAAAAAGGGCTGTTCCAGCTGAGGGCAAGATTGTGAACACAATTCAATTTGAGCTGAAAGCTACAAAAGCAACCATTATTTAAAAAAAAAATTTAAACAAATTTTTTAAAAAATTACCAGAAACTGTCAAAAATGTGAGCATGAACCTCCATGAATATTCGTTATAAGGTTCAGAAGCATATTCTGAAGTGAACAGTTACATTTAGTTATGCCATTTTTTTCAGCAATCGCATGTTATAATTGTAGGCTTCACTTCCAAGTAGTTCAGCTAGGCAAATAGCAGTGTTGTGAACAACTCTTTCGAAATAGTCACAAGGGCCAATTCCTTCTAAGCTTAATACACAATTTTTGTCAACACTCTAAATTGTTCCCTGGAGTGTTCCAACAAAATCCTGAGTATGGGGCAGGCACCACAGGATAGATATGCATTCAACAGAAGTCAGTATAAACTACCAGTATAGAAGGCCAGATATTTTGTAAAGCACTGCTCAAAAAATTAAGAGCAAATGCAATGAGTGCTCTCATATAAAAAATTTTCTGCCATGGTGCCGCCCAATAAACACATGTGACAGGGTTATGGATTATAATTGGTCCACATTTTATTGAATCAATAACTGTCAACAAGATACTGACAAAACCCTACAGCAGGTCCTACCTCCCACAAACACCTCCCCCCTTTAGTTTAGGTCCCCTCCCTGGAAGAGACAACAAGCAACTATCAATTCCCCTTTCAAGCATTACCACCCTGACCCAAGGCTAGGAACTATCTGTTAACAATCCTCACTTCTCAATGCCAACCCCAAAGGGGTTGAGGCAGCTGAATTACCCTGCCTTCCCCAAGGTGGAAAGCCTATGAAGTCACCTTTGCAATCCAAGCCCAAGGGGTTACCAGCCAGCATCTCCAAGCCAGCCTCTGGAGATCTGTACTGGCCTCCCCATTGACTCTTGACTCAGAATGTACAGCAAAATTCTCTCATACTTCCTGTCCCATATTACACTTGAGGCACATTGAGCAGAAGGAAGGCAGATGGTGCTAATGGCTGCCTTATACCTGCTCCCTTTCAACAAAGCAGCCAATAGGGTGTTTCCACTGCCTGCTTGTCTCGATTGGAGAGGGACAAGGTAAAACACTCCAGTCTTGAGACAGTGGCAGGAGAGTGGTATTTCTTCCATTTTTCACCAAGGTTGAGAGACAATGGCGCATCCATTCACTACTGTCTGAGAAACTGCTTGTATTATTAGGGCTTCTGAAAGGAGCTTTGATATTGAATGCTTGGGATTATTTTTGACTGGATTTTAGATGCTTTGAGAAAATGAGAATAATCTACTCCTTGGCTATCTGCCATGTCTGAAATGTCAGTCAGGAGGTCTGAAACAGTTGTGTGACCTAGAGTAAAATTTCTTTCCAGGCTGGTTGACAATCAGCCAGACACAAACCCAGCCCATGTTAGGATGCTTGTGTAATTTACAATACATGTGGCGAACATTCCTTCTCCCTGCTCAACAATCATTTGCTGCAATGTGATTGCATTATTGGTGTTACCACAAGATTATCTGGAAGGAACTGCAGAGCCTGGCAAGGAGCAGGTTTATGAAACGTGGTACAATTGATCCAATTCATGCAACTGCAGAACGGGAGGGAGAATTTCTCCCCGTGGAATAGTATCTACAGCTGTGGAATTTGGGCAGTTTATACACAGGCAATGCAGCTGCACAGACCAATAAAAGCTGGAAGGGGCCAAATGATAACACACAACCTCGCAGAACAAGCCAACTACAAAACATCAGAATATTAACATTAAATAATCCGCATCAGGGCACCACAATGTTATTTTAATATTCTTACACTGAAGAAACGTCAGATATGTTGTAATGAGGAATAGAAACTTAACTTAGAAACTTAAGTTGCGGCCCTAGTCAGATCTCAAAAGTATTTTTAATCCCCATGGTCCAATTTGCTTTATGCGTACAGGTGGGGCCTTGGTATCCGTGGGAGATCCATTCTCGGATCCCCTGGGGAGGTCGAAATTTGCAGATAATTAAATTCGCGATTGGCCCCACCTGAGCCCTCTGGAGGCAACCAGAGCTGTTCTCAAGTCACCTTTCTGAAGCCTACAGAAGCAATGCACATGCACCCACTTCCTCTGCAGGCTTCTGAATGGCCTTTTCAGCCAACAAAAAAAAAAAAACAAACACTACAGGTTGTCCCTCATTATCCACTGGGGTTCTGTTCCAGAACCCCTAGTGTATAAAAAATCCTGTAGATAAAAAAAGTGGAAAAATAGATTTAAAGACCCACTCCAGGTTTCTTGCCCCTCCATTGCTCCTAATGGAATAAAATCGTGCCTCGACATCCACAGGGGATGTGGGTTTCTGGGACTCCCTGCTGATACCATAAAATGTATAAAACAAAAGCAGTTAAAAAATTAAAAAGTGCAATTGTGGTTTAAAAACAGCTTTTCTTTTCTTACTGTTGTAGAGAGGCAGTCAGCAATTAGAAATGCAAAGATCCCCCTGCTTTTGCCAGACTCAGCTGAAAAATGGAATGATGGCTTCCATGACTGTCTCTCTGCAACAGCAATAAAAGCTGTTTTTTAAACTATGATTTTAAAGGAATTAATTTTTCCCCTTCTCCAGGAACAACACATGCTTTCTCATTTGCAGTGACCATTTGTGTTGAGTTAAATCCACGTATAAAAAATCCATGTATAACAAGGTTCGACCTATACTGCTGGTTTCCAGAGCGAAACAATTGCGGCATTTTTTTTGTTTCCTTCCTATTTCCCGAAGGAAACTGATTCTCCATTTTTATGCCATATAAGGCATTTTGAGGCCTGCTGAAGACCATTGTGGGCTTCCCTGGGCCTCAGAATGCCTTATATGGCATTAAAATGTCATTTCCCATTTCCTTTGGGAAATGGGAAGCAGTAATCTTTTGGCTGAAAAGGCTTTTCTGAAGCCCACAGAGGAAGCCCTCCAGGGGTTAAGTCTGGTTCCATGTGAGTCTAGGGGGACCGGCATTGAGTCAGATCTGCAGATGAATAATCTGTGGATATGGAGGCCCCACCTCTACTTGTATTTTTTTTTGCCATTAATATAATTTCACATGGTTTCATATATCATGTTAATAACCTATGGTTAAACAAATACACTTGCTTATTCCTATTAATCTATACTCATTGCAATCTACCTATCCCAGAAAAAAGAACAACATTTGAATCATTTTTGTTTTGTTTTTGAGAGATCTTGTTAATCAAATAATGAGCAGCTGCACTACTCATGGGCAGGGGGTCTGGTCTAGAGGGTAGAGCCTCCATTTGCCTGAAGATAACATCCAAAGGTCGCCGGTTCGAGGCCACAGGCACAGTGAATGGTGAGACCTTGAAGCAGCTGACAAGCCAAGTCGAGTTATTCCACCTGCTCTTTGGTGTGAGCGAAGAATCGGCTGCCCTTCAAGTGAGAGATGAAGGAGCTGCTTGTCAGTCTGCTTGGGAGGAAACTGGAGGCCAGAATGTGATACCAGATCAGAAAAGATCCATCTGAAATGTTGTGGTTCTTGAAAGACAGAACCTTTCTTCAATTGTAAAAATCCCTATGGGGATTTAGAACAGCCTGCCTATGTAAACTGCCTTGAATTAAAGTCTGAGGAGAAATCTGACGACCAAGAAAGCCGGTATATAAATACCTGTATTATTATTATTATTACTATGCTCTTACATTTTCTTAAACTCTTAGACATACATTTAACCAGGAAAGAAGACAATTAGGAGCTAAGAAATGTACTATTCTTGACATCCCTAAATGATCTAGTCCAGGGGTGCCCAAACCCCAGCCCAGGGGCCACCTGTGGCCCTCAGAGGCTCCCAATCAGGCCCTGAGGGAGCCCCCAGTCTCCAATGAGCTTCTGGCCCTCCGGAGACTTGCTGGAGCCCGTGCTGGCCTGATGCAACTGCTCTCAGTTTGAGGACAACTGTTCAACCTCTCATCTGAGCTGTGGGATGAGGGCTCCCTCCACTACTTGCTGTTTCATGTCTGTGATGCAGTAGCAGCAGCAGTCCTATTTTATAGGACTTGAACTATTCCAAGACCTTCATTCATTCATTAAGTTCCATCTCTAATATATTCATTTATGTAAATTTATTCAAATTTTCAATTGTAAATTAATTCTCTCTTTCCCGGCCCCTGACACAGTGTCAGAGAGATGATGTGGCCCTCCTGCCAAAATGTTTGGACACGCCTGATCTAGTCCAATGGCTGTAAAGTGTCCACAGAAATGCCAAGTTTCCTGTGGAGAGGAAGAGAAGAGAAAGAAAGAAAAGCTAGCAAGGCAAAAAGCCGCTACTGCCACCTTCACCTGCATATGCCACTTTAAGCTTGGACCATGGCACTCTCCCCTCATAATGGTCCAATACCGCCTGCCTGCCTTGTGAGGGCAAAAAGGGCAAGCAAGGCATACTGCCCCCTCCATAACGTTTTTTGTTGTAATGGTTTTACAGTGTCAATTATATTATGATTTTGGTTTTTATCTTTGTTTTTGTATACTTAATTGATGTGAGCTGCCTTGGGAGTCTCCTTGGAAATAAAAAGCAAGATAAAAATCTACAGAATTCATTAAATAAAGCTCTAAAACAGGTTAGGTAAGGGATGGTCTGATCACATATGAACCTGTGAGATCAGCCTCAGAGATTCTGTTCCGGAGCACCTCTGGGTGAGATTTTCCTGGTTGGTATCAGAGACAGGACCATCTTGGCTGCAGTACCATGGCTTTGCAACCCCCTCCCTAGAGAGGAGTGCCTGGGTCCCTCCCAATCCATTTTTAAACATGAACAAAAAACTTATTTCTGTTCCACTTGGTTTTTAAAATTTGTGGGTTTTTTTTGAATTTTTTTCAAAAAGTTATGAATTTTTTTTGCCTGTTTCTTTTCGTAATTTTTAGATACTATTTTATTTTGTTTGACTTGTTCATTGCCTTAGTTGACTTGTATAAATCCATATAATAACTAAATAAATATCCACTAAATTACAACAATTATGCTGAAAAATTACTGCATAATTGGAAAATGCCACACAGTGTAGTACAAGGGTGTCAAATATGAGGCCTGGGGACTGTATGCAGCCCACAGAAGCTTTTTATCTGGCCCTCAGGCTTTCAGCTGCTGAGCAGTGCTGAGATGTCACTGCTGAAAGTGTGGCCTGCAGGATAACTGGGCTCTCCCATATCTTGAAATATGATCAAGTTCTGTGTATTTTCTCTTCTGTCATTTGCAGTTAATGAATTCCTAAGTGCTTATTTATGGTTCTGACCTGTTTAATGACATCACTTCCTGCCTACCGACATCACTTCTGGCCATCAACAGGCATCATGAATGCTATTCGGTTCACTCTATGAAATGAGTTTGACACCCCTGGTCTAGTATCAGGAATATTTCCTTGATCAACTGGTTTTAAAACCAGTTCTGACATTCACCAATAAGACAACTATAGGTTCAAGGCTCAGACAGGTTCTTGAAATAAAAGGATTATGAACATGCTTCTGGAAACTTAAAAGGTTTCATATAAGGCAATATTCAATGAGTCAAAATAGAACAATCTGGGGAACAAGGGAGGTGGGAAGGAGGCCTCTGGGGAGGAGGTGGGAGGTAGGCGGGGAGGGCAGGGGAGGATGGCCCCAGGAACAGGAAGTGGGGCTGGAATCTGGCTGTTATGCCGGATCGAAGCCCCCATACCAGAGCAGCGCAGAACGGCTTCAAGCTGCTCCGCTGTCCTCAAACGTATGCCACCTCAGGAGGTGGCGCAAGTCTGAGTAGACCCATAGTGGTGCTGGGCTGGTGCCGACTCGGCACAGGGTGCCATGAGCACAACTTACAGTACATTTGCGAGACCCAGCAATGGCAATACACTCATACCGCCACTGCTGAAGAGCTCAGGATTCGGTTCTCAGTAACTTATATGAGATATAGAGATTTATTTGCTTTTTTAAGCAGCAGTTTAGACACTTTTAAAAACCTTTTTGCCTTCCTTCCAACACTCTGTTCTGACAACAATGGAAAAGATAAACCATGATTCTGGAGATGGTATTGTGAAGATGAAATCTATACAGCCCTACCTGTTTTTATGATGAATGTTGGTTCTCCTCCACCCAGACTTGCTCTGCTGATGGATGGGCTGCTGATATCCGTCCAGTAAACCATCTTTTCTAAGCAGTCATAAGCAACACCTATGACAACTTTATCCTGAAAGTTTAAAAAAAAATCTATTACAAGACGTCAAATATGTCAACCTTCTATTACTAGAAAAAATGGTTAAACGGTAGGTTGTTTAAAGCAACTACATTACTTTTAGGGGAAAAGTGAATGTTAGAAGGTTAAAGAGAAAACTAGCCAAAAGGATTCAACATAAATTACCGTTAAAAACCCAAGCTCAATTAGAAGGCGACAGCTGGTAAAAAAAGTGAAGCAGCATCATATCAGTTAGGAAAGGAGAAGAGTTATGGCAGAATTTGATGCCTCTTCTGCACCAGTGGAGTGCACGATCCACCTGCATGTCATGTCAGAGCAATGATTGCTAGAGCAGGTGAGTTTGGCACAGGAGGTGGAATGAGGACGAATGGCACAAGGTGATGGGGTGGGGGGATCAGGCCTGGGAGGGGGAAGTATCTGCAATGCTGGCATGTGCCATATCCTGTCCCCTTTCCCAGGACGAACTCGGTGACAATGATCAATGTGGGCTTGCGCCAGCTATATAACTGGTGCTGGTCCACACTGACCAATCCCAGCAGCTGGGGCTTACTCCAGGGTAAGGGTACAAATGTCCCCTTACCTTGGAGAGACCTCCAACCTGCAAAACTCCCCCCAGGGTGCAGCGCAGTGCACTGCATCAGCTCGGGGCAGTTTAGTTAGGATTGGTCTGCCCAGTGAGAAGCAGCAGGACTTACGTCAGTCCTGGGTGAAAATAATCTGAAGAAGCAGTGCAGAGGGTATATAACAGAATGTAGCATATTACTTACAGTGTAATGCAACAGTATTTTGGCATGAAATTTATTTTTTCCATTGTCCTCCATAATTTTCCTTATAAATTTCCCTTGAATTCTCCAGGTTTTGTTTGTGAAAATTTGCCTCTGTTCGCCTTTTCTGCCCTATACTTATCCATGCTTATCACCTTTACAGCACTCAACCAAGACTTTCATCCAGGCCTGGCATCAGCTCACAACACCTTCAGGCAAATGCAAAGGTCCAGTCCCTAGTGCCACTTGGACTAATCCTTCCTGGTGCTCCTTTCAGTGCCACAGCGTCACCATTTTAATTCCCCATAATTCCTGCATCCTTATGCAGTACTGCTTTGGGAACACTGTGGGGGGAGGGATTAAAATAGCAACATGCTGGCATTGCTCTCAACCTCCGCTTGCTAAATCTGCCAGGGTGGGTCTACCTGTTGTGGTGCCACTGCTAAGAGGAGCATTAGTTTTCTTTGCACCTTCTGGCTGTCCTAAGTAACTCCCACAATTGTTTTTAAAAAACACCCACAAAAATCTGTAAATACATTACTGAAAATGGAGTGGGAAATGCAGTACATCTTGAGTGCACAATGTTAATAGTAAACTCTAAGTAAAAAACAGATTTCTCTGTCTATAAAGCATATAGAAAAGAGATCAGGGAAAAAATTGTGGAGAAAATTATAAGAGACTTACCAAAGTACAGGAAATTATCAAGACAGATCATAACATTTACAGGGGATGGGAGACAGCATGAAGGAGAGGAAGATAAAGAAAGGAGGATGTTTAGAACTTTGTAAAGGTTTAAAGCCTTCTTGTATGAGTAACTCCAAGTCTCAAACACTATTTAAACACTGCAATCCTATAGACAGATTTGTGGGAGGACACCTCACTGAACACAATGATACTTACTTCTGAGTAATCATGCAGAAGATTGCACTGTAAGACATCTGAAAGTTTGTAAGAGATTTCGACATGCGTAGGAAGCCCATAAAACTTAGCTCCACATACAGTACAAATTTGTTTATAAGAGGTCTGAGAGGCTGTCCAGGAAGCAAGAAAGGCTATAAAAACACTATGCAACAGGAACACACTTTTCTCTAATTCCTTCTATAAAGATATACCCCTATCATCAAGATTTCAGGCGCCTTATTTTTTTCTCAGTAGTTTCTTGGTAGTTTTCTTGCAAGTATTAACACAAAAAAAGATTTCACAGCCACCACATTTACAGGAAACCAGAGTTAAGTCAGAGATTTGGATACTTGATTGTGCTAGAAATTGGGATTTAACATTTCATTTTTCTAAACTCTTTCTTCAGTTAAAAAAATGCAAGTGTTCATCATGCTCAATGCATACTTACTGGCACATACAGCAAAGCTTTGGCATCTACTTTCTTCATACTGTTCCCCTCCAGAGGGACATGGTCAATTTTTCCACTCTGGGCAATGAGTAAGTGTGTTCCTGGAGGCAGAGGAATTGTATCTGGTTTTACAGAGGGTCCAACTGCAATAGGAGGAGCAACTGTGCTCAGACCTTGTTGACAAATGATAGAAAACACATGCAGTCAGACAGAATACACAAACAGAATGAGGCTGAACTGCATCCGCAAGGCAAGATTACTGTTGAACACACTGGACACTATCGAGTCAAAGTTAAAACACATTTAAGTACCATAGATTTCAATACAAGGTTTAAACTCTAGCTCAGTGTTTCCAAACCATGGGGGTTGTGATCGCCCCAGACATTCCCAACCTTCATTTGGGACGTTACTCCCTTAAGGAGGGTATCGACCTGACTGGGGACCCATAGGTGCCATTAGTACAGCACTTCTGGGTTTTGCTGCTGCTGCTGAACTAATGTAAGTAAAAGAGGAGTATTTTTTACTTACATATGTGTGGCAGTGGCAGTGGCAGCAGCTAAAATGAAAAGTGCACACTAATGGCTCTACAAATCCCCAGTAGAGTCACTACCCTTCTTAAGGGGGAAGTGTCCTAAATAGATTGCCCATGCTTTGAATAGAATGCATGAATAACTGTACCAACATACAGAGGTATAGCGATTGTACAGATGTGCCTGGATACAATTTAACATGTTAACAGTCCTAGCATGTTTGTGACTCAAGTGCTCATTTTATCAGAATTTAACAGAAGAAAATTGTTGCAATGGCTTCACCAGTTAAGAGTAACTTACATGGAGGCTGAATTCCTGGCCCAGTTCTGGTTCCATCGATCTCATTACCATCTCTGTCTACACACCAGCAATACCCACTGCTGGGGTGGCACTGAGTTGGCAAATAATTTCCATAGACATCACACTGAGGAATAAATTGGCCAACAGGTCTGGGTCCTCTTGGACCATAAGCCACAGTTTCTTCTTGTTCACGTAAACATTTTGTCTTCTCTAGTTCTGTTAATAAAAGACAAAGAGTTGTGAATTTTTTCCCATTCAGTATACCACTTACCAAAACTCACCACAAAATATTCTGACCAACATAGTCTATCCAACAGGTAGCGACCATAAGTTCTGCAAGGTAGATGAGTTCATCAGAAGAGGTCTGTGAGGTAGTTTATTAGTCAAAACTGTTGTTTGTCACTTGGGTTGACCAGGATTGGGGAGAAATTTCCAGCCTTACCTTACAAAAGAAAATATTTCTTTACTCAGTGTGTGGTTGGTCTCTGTGAAACTCCTTGCCACAGGATGTGGTGATGGCATCTAGCCTAGATGCCTTTAAAAGGGGATTGGACAAATTTCTGGAGGAAAAGTCCATTATGGGTTACAAGACATGATGTGTATGTGCAACCTCCTGATTTTAGAAATGGGCTATATCAGATGCAAGGGAGGGCACCAGGATGCTGGTCTCTAGTTTTCTGGTGTGCTCCCTGGGGCATTTGGTGGGCCACTGTGAGATACAGGAAGCTAGACTAGATGGACCTATGGCCTGATCCAGCGGGGCTGTTCTTATGTTCTGTAAACATCAGGATACAGCAGTGCAAGCACGGGTTAACTCAGTCAATACTGTGTACACATGTGATGGATGGGTGGGCACAGTGCCTAGCAACAAGCACCCAATTTCAGTCTGCACCATCCTGGAAATGGATTTAAACTGGGATGGTTGATCTTGCTGCTACCACTCAAGGCCAGAGAGAACCAGACAGAAGGGCTGTCTTGAGGAGACCTCCCTCCCAGAAAAATGGAAAACCCCACAATCCCTGAGGGTTCCTCTGAAAGCCAGGGAGTAGGGAAGACTGTCAGTTTGGGAAGACTGGGCAACCAACGTCTTCCTGAGTAAACTGAGATAAGGCCGATGAAATAATAACAATATAAAGAGTTAATTTTATTCAAATTGAAAAACAGTAAAACAAATGGGATAAAGCAAAAGACAAAAAATAAGGCGTTTGTGGAGGGGTTCTTTTTGAGGCTCTTGCAGTCATTTGTTTGATAGAAGGGTGCAGCACTAATGAGTGCACCTCCCATTTCAAAACTTTTTTGGCCTCCACAGAAAGCTTCCCCTCCATATTTAGTAGTCAGTATAACTTGCTAGAGGAAAAACATCCTAAACACTTCCACTTATTTAATTTACATTTCACAGCCTATATGAATCTCAGCTAGGATGACTGGATACACAAATATTTTCAAATAGTAGGAACTAGCCCCCCACCTTCAAGGCTAATTCCTCAAGGAAACACTCAACAAAAAAGATAATTGGCTCACAGCTGGGTGCTGCAGCAATGTATCATTTCAAGAAGCTATACAAGCTCTGCAATAATGGGAAAACAAGGTCAAACATTTTGTTCATCAGCAAAACACTTCTCACTACAAAAAAGCACAACATGAGTTTACACTTCTAAATCAGCAATGGTCCACTGGTTCCCAACAGGTGGCTTTGTTTTATTTATTTTACAGTTTGTAATGGTGTGGAGAAAGTTACCTAGTCCACATGCTGAAATTATGACCATGTGGTGACAGTTACTACATGGAGTAGTTTAAAAGAACCTACAGTATGGTGGCAATGTGTAACCCAATCTAATTTCTCAGTCTGATGAGAAAGCTCAGGGTATAACAGGAATTCATCTATGCTTTTAAAGTGGCACTGCTAGGTTAAAAAAATGCAGCAGATTAGACCATGTCTGTTAGAATGCTGCTCTTATAATCCATTTAATTTGCTCCTAGCATTAAGTACTGCAAACACAACAAGGCTTTTGCCATCACTGTATGTCCCATGTGAACTCAACTGCACACACTAACAATTCCGGGGAATAACTTCTAGTGGTCATAGTCCCCAGCCAGAGCGTCTGGGTTTATTTCTATTTGGTAAACACAGCCTATGGGAGATGGAAGGGGTGACAAGACTGCGACATCTGTTTCTTTTTGAAGAGAAACAATGGAGCGTGAGGGAATAATGAAGTACAGACATTCTTAATAGCTGCTGGAATGCCACTGCTGACATCAGAAACTCTTTTGCTAACAAGCAAGCTATGTGCTGAACATATATGGAATGCATACAATTTAAAACGTGTTTCAAAATAATTTAGATATGCTGCAAGCAATATTTTTTTAATATTTGAACTGACTAAAAATACTGTACTTTCAAAATTTTAACAAGTTTTAAAATAAAAACCTTGATAAACTAGTGAAAAAGCTATACTAAATAATCACCCACCCACAAGAATACATAATACAAGAATTTTCCCAACATCTTCCCTTCAGAGGAATCCCAGTCAAGTTATCTATCAACACTTTGCCTTGGTTAAAATGTTTTTCTGAAAGTTTACCTCCTAGAACACACTGGAAACCATCCCCACGATAGCCTGCATTACACTGGCAGCTGAAGGATCCTGGACTATTATAGCAGATAGCATTTGGGTGACAGCGGTTCTGCTGACATTCATCTATATCTGTAAAACCAAAAATTCCAGAATAAGTAACTTCTCAAGGTACAGATTGAGTCTCTATTTGCACAGGTTTCCTTACCAGAACTATATTGGATGGCAAGAGGCAGTGACCCCTCCCTTCCCCAGGAGCCCCTTGCAGGGAAAGAATGGAAGAGGTGACTGCATTCTTTCACATGCTCAGGGGAAAGGGAGGGGTCGCTTGCCTGGGAGTGAAGCTGATCTAAGTGCCTAGAGAGAGAATAACTGACGGATTGTCAGCTGGCTTCCCTCTCTCGCATTAATGAGGCTATTGTTAAACAACTTTTTCCTTTAATTTAAAGGGCCCTTCTCATCAGATAAAACCAAAGGTAGGTAAAAAAAACACAACCCATGGATTATTAGCTTATGCCTGTATAACTTTTAGGGCAGTGTTTCTCAAACTGTGGATCAGGACCCACTAGGTGGGTTGCAAACCAATTTCAGGTGGGTCCCCATTCATTTCAATATTTTATTTTTAATAAATTAAACTTGATGCTACCACGCTGTGTGACATTTGGGGAAATGTTACAGACCTGTACTTTTAACAAGCTGCTATGTACTTGTATATTCATTTAACAATGCTAGTAAATAGGACTTATTCCTGGGTAAGTGTGGGTAGGATTGCAGCCTAGGATTGTTAAAAACGTTCCTGCTTTATGACGTCACTTCCGGTCATTATATCACTTCCGGTGGGTCCTGACTAGATTCTCATCCTAAAAAGTGGGTCTCAGTGCTAAATGTGTGAGAACTATTCTAGGGAAAGTGAAAAACATGCATACAGGACCAGAGTTCAGTCACCTTGACAAAAACCTAGGCTGGCACTTTCCTTTTTCTTGTGCTGCTTTAGGACAAGTGTCTTACAATCCAATATGTACGACAACCCTGACTGTATATTTTGTTGGTCAATTTTGTACAGTGGGACAATTAGTGTAAGTGACCACTGATTTACCCTCGAAAAATCAGATTTGCCCTGGAGACTGCCTGTGTCTCAAAGGACTCCATGGGCACAAGCCAAATTAAAGCAAGCACATTTTACATTTGCTCCATGTACAGTAAAAAAGCCTGAGGGTGGACATGATTGAGACATACAAAATTATGTACAGAATGGATAGAAGGATGTTCTTTTCTCTCTCACACAATACCAGAACTAGAGAATATCTACTAAAATTGAATGTTGGGAGAATAACGACATGCAAAACAAATATTTCTTTACCCAGAGTTCCCAGTGATTAGTTTGTGGAACTCCTTGCCATAGGATGTGGTAATGGCATCTGGCCTGGATGTCTTTAAAAGGGGATTGGACAAATTTCAGGAGGAAAAGTCCATCACAGGTTATAAGCTGTGATTCGTATGTGCAACCTCGTATTTTAGAAGTAGGATACCTCAGAATGCCAGATAAAAGGGAAGGTACCAGGATGTAGGTCTCTTGTTTTCTTGTGTGCTCCCTGAGGCATTTGGTGGGCCACTGTGAGATACAGGAAGCTGGACTAGATGGGCCTGTGGCCTAATCCAGCGAGACTCTTCTTACATTCTTAAGACATTCAGCAAATGACAAGGGGGCCTCCATGACTGCTACCAGCCCTCCACAGCATGCAGCATACACCCTATTGACATGGCTGCATCAGTGCTGGAAAGATGAATAGGATTGGGCCCTGAGTTATATAAAGTCTTCCAGGGACTATATGAAAAGTGGAGTTAATGGCTACCCACCTATGCAAGATCGTCCATCTCCTAAGAAGCCTGCAAGACATGCACAGATATAAGAAGAGCCACCACTGTATATGCAGCGAGCACGCTGAGGAATATCACAAGTGTGTGTGCCTGTCACACAATGATTGATGGCATGTTCAGTAGCTGAAAATTAAAAATGCACAAATATTAAAAAATTTAATCTTAAAACTTTTCTGTAAATTTTTTTACAAAAACCTGGCTCTGGCATTGAATAGAACTAACATTGCAGTGGATTACTTAAGAACATTTATATTCCACTTTTCAACAAAAAGTACTCACAGAGTGGTTTCCATAGCTAATAAAAGCAATAAATAAATGAATCGGTAGGAAGGGGAGCTTTGCTAGAGTTTGTGCAAAGACTAAATGTAAGCTTACACTTCAGTAGCACCTATTTTTCATGTTAGCATCTGGAAAGGTATTTTATCCAAGAACGCATTCTTTCAAGATCCAAGAAACAGGGTACACTACAGAATATCAACACGGTAAAATGCTACTGCCCTGGTTCTATCTGCAGAAGTGTTACAATACCAACATTCAAGGATCTGACCTCAACAGAGTGGACCTGTGGGAAAGAACATATGATGGAGAATTCATCTCCTAGATAGCAGGGGAAGCATGGAGCCTACGCATCTGATAGGATTAGGTAACTTCAACCCAAATAATTATGTATACATTCACATTAAAAGCATTCACATTAAAAACAGTCCTAAAAATACCACAACACAGCCCTCATATTGGCTAGGAAAAACCTGAAACTTGGCCCCAGTAGTCTTAGCTAGAGCTAACCAATTGTTTCTGAGAGAGGGAGGAAGACAGAAAACTATTCAGGAAATGCTTGGCTATAGTCTTAAGCCCATTAAGCTATAGTCCCACTGAAAAGATGTTGAAACAACTAAGATGTAAGAAAGGAAACATTTAATACAATTACTTGGCTGATCTTGCAAAGATATGAATGTAAAGCATCAACACAGACCTTCTCATGCTACATAATTTCATCAGACTTCATCAGTCTCCATGTATTAAATAATTTTATTCTTAGATCTATAATTAAATTTCTTTCCCCTTCCTCTCATTTAGGAAAACCTAATAGAAATTTTCATTGCTTCTTACTGGTTATAGTACTGTATATGGATCACAGGGATTATTTTAGAGGAACCAACAGGTAGACACTGACCCATCTCAATCACAGAGAATTACTTACACTTTCATTGCAAGTAAAGTCAAGCACATTGGGGCAAAGAATCAAAACTTTACATATAGGCTAATGGGTTCTGAGCTGTCTGTGACAGATCAGGAGAGAGATTTTGGGGTGCTGGTGGACAGCTCGATGAAAGTGTCGACCCACTGCGCAGCAGCAGTTAAGAGGGCTAATTCCATGCTTGGGATCATTAGGAAAGGCATTGAGAATAAGACAGCTAATATTGTAATGCCGCTGTACAAATTGATGGTTAGGCCACACCTGGAGTATTGCATGCAGTTCTGGTTGCCGCATCTCAAAAAGGATATAGTGGAAATCGAAAAGGTGCAAAAGAGCAAAAAAAATGATTACTGGCCTGGGACACCTCCCTTATGAAGAAAGGCTACAGCGTTTGGGCCTCTTCAGTCTAGAAAAGAGGCACCTGAGGGGAGACATGATTGAGACATACTAAATCATGCAGGGGATGGACAGAGTGGATAGAGAGACGCTCTTTTCCCTCTCGCATAACAACCAGAACCAGAGGACATCAACAAAAGTTGAGTGTTGGGAGAGTTAGGACAGACAGAAGAAAATATTTCTTTACCCAGTGTGTAATTAGTTTGTGGAACTCTGCCACAAGAAGTAGTTATGGCATCTTGCCTGGATGCCTTTAAGAAGGGATTGCACAAATTTCTGAAGGAGAAGTTCATTACGGGTTACAAGACATAGTAGGTATAGTCAAGCTCTTGGTTTTAGAGGCAGACTGCCTCTGATTGCCAGATGCAGGAAAGGGTACCGGGACTCAGGTTGTGTCTGTTGTCTTGTGTGCTCCCTGGGGCATTTGGTGGGCCACTGTAAGATACAGGAAGCTGGACTAAATGGGCCTTTGGCCTGATCCAATGGGGCTCTTCTTATGCTCTTAAGGCAGTCAAGGACTGTGTCCCCTGCCTGGGTGATGTAATTCATCACAACCTCTTTATTCTGTTGCTATTGCAAGCACACTACACATTTGCCTCAAGGAGGATTTGAGGCGAGTAATGAACCGATTCAATATAGAAGTGGAGATTCCATTCACTATGGGTATGTGACGCTTTTAAAGCAGTTGGAACTGTCTCTGGGTCAGCATCTGACCCAGTGAAGGGAAGAACCAGTCAAGGGAAGTGAAGGGAAGGACCAGAATTTTACATGAGTTTTGGAAAAAAAAAAAAAAACACCTTGGCCTAACTTAAGCTAGCTTCACATCTGGAGTAATACTGAAAGGACAAAGGTCATAGTGGGATTGTACTATCACTCAAAATAATAAAAGAGTCAGAAATTTTCTGCCATAAAGCTCAAGAAAAGAAAACTTGACATTACTGATATTTCTCGGGGGGGGGGGAAGATTTTTTTTTTTTAATACAAAACCGTAAAACCACTATTTTCATTTTTACTTGTGTTCCAAACCAAGAAAGCAAAAAAAAAAAAAAATCAAGAGAATAGTGGAACTCACACATTGGGACTTTTTCCAACAGGTCTCAGTATTGCAAACATAACAATGGAAGTTTTTAAAATACAAACTCACCCACACAAGTTTGTCCATCAGCTGCAAACTGATATCCCTCTAGACACTCACATCGGAAAGTTCCAGGCTGATTATTACAGACTGCATTCCTGTCACACACTGTTGGTTGCTCAAGACATTCATCTATATCTGTATGGAGAAGCACATTTATTTAAAAGATTTGACTAATATAATCCCTGAAAGGTATCAAGGGCACTTGCTGTATCAACAGCATCTTAATTAACTACCAGATTAGAAACACCTGCCAAATGATACATCAAGACATATACAATAAAGAATGGAAAAATAGCTGTGTGGATCCCAGTTGGGACTATGATGTAAGGGACAGGAAGGACACCTTTTCCCTGTTGCACCATTTTCTTGCTGAACATTTCTGCCAAAGCAACATTTTGCTCCTGAAAAAGCCGTTTCCTCAAATAGTTGCATTGCTGGCAAATTACCATTTGGGGGGATTTTTGTTAGGAACGCTTTCCCCTTCTCAGCTGAGAACCTCCATGGCTGTTTTTTAAAACAAAACAAAATAGAGACACTTCCAGTTGGAAGCATGACTATAGCCCATGTTCCTATAAACAAACAATCTGACTCTCAGAGTGGTATTTTAACCTCATGACATGTGGCCCAATTTGTGGGTATACTTTCCTATATTTTTTCTTTTTATTTTTTAACCAGAAGCAGACTTGGAAGGTTGTGGGTTTTAGTGTAGAAATGGTGGAACAGAGGGGCTGCTAACTCTTTCCTCTCTGGCCAGTCTTCTGCTCAAAGTCATACACAAACATCCAGCTGCTTTTTAGCATAGGTAAGATTATCTGTTTACATTGAATAAGGAAACAATAAAGAGTAATATGGCAACATCTGACATTTGATGATTTAGACCAGGGGTGCCCAAACCCCAGCCCTGGAGCCACATGCGGCCCTTGAGGCCTCTCAATGCGGCCCTCAGGGAGCCCCCAGTCTCCAATGAGCCTCTGGCCTCCGGAGATTTGTTGGAGCCCGCACTGGCCTGACACAGCTGCTCTGAGTGTGTGGGCGACTGTTTGACCTCTCGCGTGAGCTGTGTGATGAGGGCTCCCTCCACTGCTTGTTGTTTCACGTCTGTGATGCAGTAGCGGTAGCAAAGGAAAGGCCAGCCTTGCTTTGCGCAGGGTCTTTTTAGGCCTTGAACTATTGCAAGACCTTCATTCATTCACATAAGTTCATCTTTAATATATTCATTCGTGTAAACTTATGTAAATTTATTCAAATTTTAAATGTAAATTAATTCTTTCCCCCCCAGCCCCTAACACAGTGTCAGAGAAATGATGTGGCCCACCTGCCAAAAACTTTGAACACCCCTCATTTATACCACAGCAAAGGCAGTATTAACAACAAAAAAGGTTGCTAAAACGGAATGCAAAGTGACTCCACCACACCAAACTGACACCATGGAATTAGAACGCTTTTCTATAGAGATATTTTCATACCATAACAAGCACGACCATCTCCTTGGTAACCCACTGAGCATTCACAGGTGAATTGATTGCGTGGTCCTGGATGGCAAACTGCACTGGTGTCACAGCCATGGGTGCCTGTGTAGCATGGATTACGGCTTATATCAGCAGAACCATCTGTCAAAAGGCCACAGAAGAAACCAACATGAGAATACAATGAATGACCCCACTATTAGTACTTACAGATCTGCTTGCTCATAAATGAAAATATGGTTGAAAGTAATTGCGATCCAGACCCCTGTGTTGCCTGGGGTCAGCTCCAAAAAATGCCATCCCCCCCATGATGGTCCACCCTCCACCAGGCACGTCTGGAAAACCTATGAGGTTCCAGAAAGGCCACCTGCAGCCTCCAGAGCCTGGACAGCCTTCTGAGTCCTCTGGAAGGTCTTCTGGGGCGGTGGAGGGCACAGGCAGCCTCCTCAGCCCTCAAAAGGCCTTGGAAGGACCTATAAAGGCCTGTTTAATAATGGGTGGCAGGGTGGAGGGGTTGTGGAGCTGCCCTCTGCCCCCCTGATACCTCCCAGGTACGCCAGTAGTTGAAAGCTAGATTTGTCTATGCTAGAACTGACTCAGGAACTATGGAGATTAAGAGTATACAAGGAGTGGACTCTGGGCGAGTAATACAAGTTGGAAGAACATTTCTTAAAACACTAAGAATCTCCAAGGTTATATTTTTTGTAAAAGCTGGAGGGAGGCAGGTTCCAGTTCTTTGACTGTGAACATTAAACATAATTATGTACAGTAATGTACATAAAAGGTGTATGGAAGGCTGGATGGAGGCAGCAACAGATTTGGGGTGAAGGGTATCCTGAATCAGCTCCCCCTTGCTCCCCCAAGCTGCATTAGATTGCCTCATGGCTGGGCCAGTCGTGCACACATAAGGTTGCACTGTTAATAGGATTTAAGGTAAATTTTCAATAATATATACGTTTTTGCCTCAGGGCTTGATCCAGGGCATTGCTATTTTCAGTGCTATCACAAAACTTCTTCAGTCTTCTAAAAACAAAATTTCTTTGAAATGTCAAAATACTGAAGAACAGCCAATCAACAGAACTATATTATTTCTTCCATCTTGCAGCCAACAACCATGTAGTCAAAGGTTAAAAATACAAGCTCCTAATTAATCCCAAAACAGTGCAAAGGCCATAAAACCAAATACTTATCAATGAACATACTACTAATAGGTCCAATAGAATTGCTCATTGCATATCGTAAAATTTGTTCATCTCTGTTATACAAGACAAAGACACTGTCCACTGATAGCTGCTGAGTGGCTGGAACAGAATGAAGAGAGTCATCATGAATGCACTCATCAAATGTGATTGTCTGTCGCCATTGGAAGGGAACAGTATACACTGGAGACACTCCATCCCTTTCTGGTTCTGTCACAGTATACTCTCTGGTAGATGATGAGGTTATAACTGCAACAAAGAGAGAACATAGTATTAAGAAGGAAACTAAAAATATATATAAAATGGAACAATTACATTGGAACTCATTCAATTCTCTGTAGCTGCACATAAAAGAGTATTAAAACATGACAGAGAGGTAGCTGAACTATCATACTGCTAGGCTGGAAAATTTTAATTTGAGATCATTTTGCTTTTATGCGACAATTTAAGTAGTGTCCCACACAGTGGCAATTTGCCCATCTTTTGCTTGTCTGCACTTTCAGTTACCTAAAATTCAGTTATCTATTGTTTCTATAACAACTAAAAGACAAAAATCTTATTTTGATGTTATACACTTTCAAAGACTACAGTTCATGTCATCAGATGCTGAAACACTTAAAAGAAGAATAGCACAGTAGAAAATGACATCTTAAAGCGATCTACCCAAATTGATTGCTTCAGGTGCAATTGGATGATGCTTTGTCAAATTCCCATTCCAAACTTGGCCAAGAGAACTTCTGCCCACTTTATGCTAATTAGTTCCCCTCTTCACTCAAAATAGCCCTAATTCTGCAGAAAACTGCCCCACCACCAAGGTGGCCCGCCTGCTCAACCTGCAGAGGTCCTCCTTCCTTCCCTCTCCCACCAGCAGCTTCTCTGGCCACCACAGCACCACCTTGGACCTCAGCAGCTCTTGGGCATGGCATCCACACATAAGTTTCCAACATTCTCTGTTCCAGCAGTTGTCCACAGTCTTCATTCATTCATTCTCTTTGTCCATCCTCTCAGTCTCTCCAATCTCCTTCCTTCTACATTACACTACATGAGCTAGTGATGGGGGCAGTGGGACAATGGAATAGGGAGAAGATGGCAGGAGATGGGCAGATTGGGTTTAGGAAATAGACAGGCTCAGTAGCTGTCAAATCCTAACCACCTTCTTGGGCCCAATCTACCACTCTGGGACAATGCAGACTTGTGCCAGCAATTTCGGTGTTGCAGGTCCAAGTAGAAAATCCCACCTTCCATGTCGTGAAGGTTTATGTCTGGGAAAAGGACAAATGTCCCCTTAATCTGAGGAGTCCTCCATGTTTCTCCCCCCCCCCTTTGCAGGCTGCAGCAGTAGCCATTTTGGCACCACTGCATTGGTGTGGGGGGAAAGAATAGGATTGGCCTTGAAATGTCACTACATGGAGTTATCTTTGGTGACACTTTCTTCTGATGAACCTCAAGTGGTCAGATTTTATGTCTGAATATGATGAGACAAAAGCTAGAATAATAAGAATATGTCACTGTATGGTGACTTTTCCTGTTGTAAATGATCATATAGAGAATATCTGTAGAGAATATCAACAGGAATAAGCTATCTGATGGGAAGCCCATTTTCCACTGAAGATTTAATGTGGGGATCAGCTGCTGACTACAGCACAGTAACAGATCTGATAGTTTCCAGTTCCTGCCTGAAATCACAAAGTCAACCATGTGGTAAATGGAAAGCTCTAATATTGTTAATCTGGAAAAACATATGTCTGAACTTAACCATGGACCCAATAGGTACGATAAATTAGGCTACAGTTAATCTAAAGCAGAGGTTCCTCAAATGTCATAGCAGGCCTCCTGTCATCAAGAAAATAATCGTTTTAGCCCAATCACATCCAAAACAAATAGAGAATTCAGCATGCAATGTTCTCTCTTGGTCCAGGTTTAGAAAGCACATTAAAATAAACAGAAAGAGCAAAGTTTCATGAACCTACAACTTGTTTTTAAGGTATTCCAACTCACCAGAACTAGAAGAGTGATAGAGCTCGGTGTAGGGATCAATTTGCACTGAAGAACCAAATGGGATCTCAGGTACTTTGCCTTCGAGTTCTGTGCTGATTGTAAGATGCCCATGTTCATCAATCCCACTAAACTTCTGCTTAATAGTCACCTTGTCATTAGTGTTGAGGAATGTGACTTCAGCTTGTCTTGTAAACTCGCCACCTAAAATAGTAATTAAATCTCTTCTTATTTATGCATTTAAAGAAACATATACCTCTCACCTGAAGTACTTATAGTCAAGACCTTCCCCAAACTGAAGGTTCTTTCAAAACTAAACTACAGGATCCTACCAATGAATGTTAGCGTTCTTACTCAAAATGAAAAAATGCATATCATCAACAACAGAAAAAGAATGAAGCAGTCCCCAGAATGACTTCTGGTATGATATATGGGCTAGAATATGCACAGTTGTTCTTGTTGCTTATCCATCTTTTTCTTGTACCCCTCTCCATACAAGCACTGTGCAGACAGCCCATTGATAGATGTTGAAAATAAAAGGGCAGGCCATAATGATAATGATAATAATAATAAACTAATCATTTCTAAACTACTCTGTAATTAGTTGGTTATCTTCACCTTTTAAGAATAGATGGTGAAACATAACAGAACCAAAAAATGTTTAAAAAGCACTTCATTCATTTAAAAATGTAGATTTGTAAATAAATGAGTCAGAACAATTCATTTTGGGTAGCCAGGTAAATCAGAACCATTTGTAACTCTAAGGGCGCAATTCTAACCAACTTCCCAGCACTGACATAGCTGTGCCAATGTGGCATGCGCTGCATCCTGCAGTGGCAGGCAGTCAAGGAGGGCAAGTTTGATACGGGCAAGTTTGTTACCTTACCTTGGGCCTGCATTGTGGCTAGGTCAGTGCTGGAATATTGGTTAGGACTGAGCCCTAAATATGCAATAAATATGCAAATTTTTTTAAAATTAAAGCTACTGGGTCTACCTCCTACACAAGCTTACACAGCTACACAAGATTCGTAAGTTTTTCACCTCCATTATAATATTATGGGACCACATTCGTATATGCAGTCTACGGTTAACTGAAACGTTATGTGACTGTACCCATGTAGCAATGACCATGCTGACTAAGCCAGTCAAGAGTGAAGGGACTTTTCCTATAATCATTTTCCTTTCTGAAAAAGGTAACCGATTGTATGGAGACTATATATTGTGTAATTAGCACTGAATCAAGGCAGGACTTAAATATTAGGAAAAAAGTCACTTTTAACCAATAGTTAGAAGAGGAACATCTTCATACACTTGTTTGCTCAAGAAGCGATGTTGGCAAATAGGTCTGGTTTCAATGAAAATGATTCCAGAATCATTTCTCCCTGCAGACCAGCTTAAACCTTCCTGAAAATTAAAAACACTTTTTGGGGGGTAAATAATGTTGCTCCTAAATATCAGCCAAAAGTTTTGCTCTAGGCTAGAACTTCTCCACTTTCGGCTTGGCAAACAAAAATCACATCTGAAGAAATATCAGTGGGTAGCAGCTGTTTTAAGGGAAAAGATGTAAACAATTAAATTCAAGAAATGTCTGAAGCTGGTCTTTGATAGAGAAAGTTTCCTGTTTCTTTGCTTTGTAGTGATTATTCCATTGTTACATCAGAGCAGTCCTCTCATTATTAGCCTCCTGGTAACCAACTGGCCTTTCCTTACATTTCTTTTTCCCTGACTTACAGCACAATCCTATGCATGTCTACTCAGAAATAAGTTCTATTATGTTCAATGAGGGTTACTCCCAGGAAAGTGTGTATAGCACTGCAGCCTCAGTCTATAAGACCCTGTGCAACTTTGGGTGCAAATCCTAACCAACTTTCCAGCACCAAGGTAAGGGCGGTGCAGCTCACAGGAAAGAGAACAAACATTCCCTTACCTTGAGGAGGCCTCTGTGACTGCCACCCAACTGCAGGATGCAGCACAAGCCCCATTGGCACAGCTGTGTCATCGCTTGAAAGTTAGTTAGGATTTGGGCCTCAACCTACGTTCTATCACAGCATTTCTCAACCAGTCATACACAAACCACCAATGGTACCTGAGCTACTGTGGTACACAGAGCTGACCTCCTCGCAAAGCTCCCCCTCCGTGGCCCTAGCCTATTTTGGCTGGAGGATCAGCTTCTGTCTCACGCAGGCTCCCACTCATCAACTGATTGTTGGCAGCACTGTCAACAAACAGCTGGTGACCTGCTGGTTGGTAAGAGCTCAAAAATTCCCCACTTTCTCCATTACTTAGAAGCTTTCGCACAGCAGGACTGGAAGGGACAGACCAGGAGTGGAGCCATGGGTTGACATTGTTGGTATTGGTAGTACTTAAGATAGATGTACCATGATAAGTGGTACATCAGGAGACAAAGGTTGAGGAACACTGCTCTAACACTCTCATCTACCATTTCCAGTAAACCAGAAGTGATCCAGTAAGGGATCAGTAAACTCATCTGGACCTCTATGATCTGTACCTACTGACTTTTTGCTGCCACTTGTTTCTATCGGTCGAACCTCCATTGCTTCACAGGTATTAACTGCAAAAACAGTCCATGGAGGAGTATGTCCAGCAGAAATACTATAGAATGTTGAGGCATACAAAATACCACGTCTGCTCCTGGGGCAGAGATTGCTGGTGGCAGCAACATCTTTTTACTACAGAATTCTGCTAGTGCAGATCCATCCTCTAATTCTAGCCACAAAAATATGAAGTCGCTTTTAAGAAATGTAAAATTTACCAGTAATACTGAATCCATTTTTATATCCTTGCTGCTCCACAGCAAACATCCATCCAATGATACCCCCAATGGAGGCAAGAGGGAGCAAGGAAAAGCCTAGAGCTTCTGGAATTGTGCTGATGGCAGTATAGGCTCGCCCATGGTTCATCACAACATAAGAATGGAGGTCAGTATTCTCAAACACAATTGGCACAGGATTGTTTCCTACAAAGATTCGTCCTTTGACTTTCCCATTGACCCGTTGAGGAGAACCTTTTACAAAAAAAAACAAAGTTATAGCACAAGCATTTCTCTTAATGTAAAACATTCTAATGCAGATCAGTTAGGATTATATTTTCATGGTTTTGCCTGCATTGTGAATAATTCAGAGAATCAAAAAAATTAAGACAGAAGTCAATATGTAACAATTTTCATCACCAGCTTCATCAGTGATGGCACCTGCCACCTCTCGGCTCCACTGGTGTGATCTTTGGCAATAGTGCTGGAAAAGGATGTAAGCCGCCACTACCCTCAAATGTTACCTTGCTCTCTCCAAGCAAGAAGAAGATGGACCTGATGACAGGGAAGAGTGCCTGGTTGAAGTGGCTGTTTCATCCAGCCTCGTGGGTGTTTTCTGCTAATCCTGATAAGTACAGATGAGCAGTTCAAGATAATAGCAAATCTAGTTCTATGGAGAGAAGATTCAGTAGGTCTCCTTTTTGAGGATAACCTTGTCCTGCAGTACTGGGAATGGTTTCCACAACAACTGTGACAATCTAAACAGAAACTGCCGTGGTTTAGTAGGTGGCAGAATATTAAAGTTGTGGGTTCCTGCTGTGATCTTTACCTTTAATAAACAGTGCTTTTTTATCAAAATTCTCATTTTAAATGACACAAAACTACATCACCGTCAGAAAGTCAATCTAAACTGAAATGTTAGAGAGAGATATATATATATAATTTGAGGGTTTGTTGAACTGTGGGTTGGGACCCACTAGGTGGGGCGTGAGCCAAATTCAGGTGGGTCCCCATTCATTTCAATATTTTATTTTTAATACATTAGACTTGATGCTACCATGGAATGTGACTGCATTTGGGGAAATGCTACAGACCTGTACTTTTAACAAGCTACTATGTATATTCTTTTAACAATGATAGTCAATGGTACTTACTCCTGGGTAAGTGTGGGTAGGACTGCAGCCTAGGATTGTTAAAAATTTTCCTGCTTGATGATGTCACTTCCGGTCATGACATCACTTCCAGTGGGCCCTGACAGATTTTCATTCTTAAAAGTGGGCCCAGTGCTAAATGTGTGAGAACCACTGATATATAACATATTACAAAAATGAAAAACATGAAAAGATGAAAAACAGAGAAGTAACGTAAGTCACAAATTCATCAGCGGTTGACTAAAATTAAACACAAGGTGCTCATTCATAACATATTTCTAAACAAGATATTTAAATATGTTCTGATATTCTGATGCAGATGCTTGAAAAACCATTTAAGAATTATTAATTTTCTTTGAAGCAGCACTGTACCCATATGTATTCAGAAAATAAAAGTGTCTTTCAAAATATGCGCTGTTGTATTTTAAAATATTTCATTTTGAAACAACTGATAATTACCTTCTGCTACACACTGCCTGCCATTTCCTTTGTAACCAGGAACACAAGTACAACAAAAGCCATTTGGATAATCCCGGCAAGTGGCATGAACTGAACAATGATGGCGGTTGTTTGCACAGGTCTGTTGGACATCTGTACTGTAGCGGAACACTACAGAGAGGAAAAACATACTTCTCAGCATAAGCAACTCATAACTTGAGGACAATTTCACAATGTACAACATCATACATTTTGTATCATATGAAGCTGCCCTCAGAATAAGCCTTTAGCAGACTGTTTTATAAGGAAGTTACTCAAGGAGGGGCTTCAAATGGAAGGTGGAAAAAACTGGAGGATGTACGCCCAATTTCATCTCACGGGAAATTTTATACTGTGAGAGGAACTGGCACATCACAGTTCAAAAGATGTCAGGGGATGAGAATTGGCCTCAGAAGATACAAACTTGTTCTCCAAGGTCCATTTCTCCTCTTTAAACCCCCCTCCCACTTCAGCCTAGCAGAAGGTCCCACAATGGCTTTGAGGGTACAGGACAGAGATCAAACTGCCAAATGCACATACATTCACACCTTTCATTAACTCCACACAACCATTACAGGATCTCAACAACTGCATCTGCAGCTCCTCTACTCAAACCAGGAGATTCCCAGCTAGAACAAAGGGGCTGTTGCAGATCTTTCAGAATTCAGCTCTACAGAATTGTGGAGTGGCAGAATCTGATGCCACTGCAGCTTTTCTCCTCAAGCCACTGTTTCTCAGCTGGAGCGCAGGAATAGAAGTTGCTCTTCCTAGGGTCAGTTTCATGGAGCCGTAACACAGAGAGACTCACTGAAGCAGCTTTACTTGAGCTGGGGACTTCACAGCTCAAACAGAGTGAAGGCAATGGTTGTCCTAAGAGCTGGTATTGTTAAAATAGCTATTATATTAGATTACTCATTCTATAGTTCCTAAAATGACCTTACCAATTCCAGTTTCTTCTTCTTCTTCCACATTGATTATCTGTTGCCGATGAAATGGTTGGTCTGGAAACTGGAGAGGTGGGATCTTCCCTGTAGGAAGTTGAGGCTCAGCTGGAGGCTGCTCTGTTAAAACTTGGTATGGAGTTTGCAAGCCATCTTCTGCTCCTGGTTGAGGTAAACTGTAGCTAATATGCAGCTGATCTCCTCTCCTGGAAATATCATAGGATACTTCTTGCTCACTTGTTTCAATGGAATCCTGGTGTGATACGGAGGTGTCAGTAGTAACTTCTGGGAACTGATCATAGTCCCCATACTCTATGCTGGAAGGAGTTTCAGTGATTTTGGCTGACAGGATATTGTCTGAGTTACCAATCTCAAATGCCCAGACACCCTGTTTTCCCAAATTGCTGCTCCTAAAAAAAAAAAAAGAAACTAACTATAAAATTGTTTTAAACCTGTATAAACCTGTTATAACAGAAATTTAAAACTTCTTGCCCCACTAATTACAATAATATCCATGCCTCCTGATTACCCCCCCCCAACTGGATGCAGAATGTGTCTCCATGGTATGGCTGCACTGGCACGAGTGGCAGGACAAATAACTGGGCGCCATTTTATCTCTATACTCAGCCATGTTTAGTGATGGTACTTCATTCAAAAACAAAAAATATTTTGGAGAAGTAATAGACATTTTATATAACATACAAGTGCTACTGTAGAAACTCATATTCAAAATCTTTTTTTTCAATTTAATGCAGATAAATCCTAATGCGTGTGATTTAGAATAGCACTTTTCTCAAAAGTTTGCATTTATCAAAACAGTTTCTTATACGAAAGACAGTTCAAAACTATTTGTGAAAAACTGATTAAGAAGTAATGCATACTTGTGCAGATTCCCAATGATCTCTTCCTCATTAGCAATTATATTGTGTGCTCCAGCTTTTACCCATAAATAGTAATTTGTAGAGGGTTGACTAAAGCCAACAGTTGCTGGGACCATTTCCTTATCATTTTTAGAATGTGTGCTGTAGAACTGCAAACCATCTTCTGGATAAAGGAAAACAGCATAGGAACTGGAATCAGAAGACGCTAAAACAGCCTGGAATGTGTTTCTCTGTGGGGAAGATTCAGATTTCATTTATTTGTAGAAATATGTGCAATGGGCAACATAAGGACAATACTTTACAAATCTTTTAAATACAAATGGATTTTACATAACAGCAAATACAATTATTATGAAATAAGGTGTCAAATTTTTTTTTGCATTCAAAATAAGGTTACATTTCAAATAATGAGCTTGATTCTTAAGCAAAAGTTGTGAAGTATTAAAATTTCAGCAATCAACAAGAAAATCTAGGAAAATTTTAAAGCCCAATCCTGAGCAGCCCAGAAGAGCAGTGGCACCAAAATGGCTGCCGCTACATCCTACGGGTTTTGGACAGCCGCCAGCATCTCCTCGGGGGAAGGGGACATTTGTCCCTTTCCCCCCAGGGAAAGGCCCAAGCCCTGCAATGGGGCTACTCAAGCCTGTGCTGGCTATTTTGTCAGCATAGAGTTGAGAGGTCCTATGTCAGGCTGAGAGGTCTGACATAGGGTTCTGGATTTGACGGAGCAGAACTCTGCCAGTCCTGCCCTGCTCCCTGCCCCCTCCACATCCTCCTCCTGCCCCGGAACACTTCCCCCTCCCCACCCTGACATTCCTCTCCGCCACCCAGAGCTTATCCCTTGCTCTGGGTGGGCCTCCAGCTGGCAGGGGCCTCTGACTGCAGGCTCCAGGTGGATCTCCAGCTGGTGCTGACTCAGCACAGACTTGCGCTAAACCGGTGCCAGCGCTTGCCAAGCACTGAAAGTTTAGGATCAGGCCCTTAATAATCTCCCCATTTTGTTAGATTAGCTCATATAAAACTTGCTTATTTGAAAGCTTGTCCCATTGACTTAATGGTAAGTTAACAGGGTTGGAAGACTTGGAAGTTAATAGGGTTTCAACTATAGGGACTCATATGGGTCTACTGCAGTGCTTTTATAGAAAAGGGATACAAAGAAGAAAATAAACAATTTATTTGGGAAAGTAGCTTTCATGTGTGGATACATACAAAATATATTCATATCACTGCAATTGTTGCTTCAAGTTCACCCCACTTTCAGCTGTTTGTGCATATCAAATTATATACATACAAACTACAACCATTGAAATCAATGGGAAATGAACTATTAAAGTCAATAAGATGTGGACTGAAACTTATCTTGAATAAGGAGAGGTGACAAACATAACACTCTCTTTTTACTATACTTAAACAAGGTATCTTATTTGCCATCTTTGAGAAGTTTTATCCCAAGTAGCACAAAACTTTTGTGTAAACATGAAAAAACACACACCCAATCTGAAGGTCTAAATTTGCATGAAAACTATGATCCATTTACATTAGTTTACATAGGCATTTCCCTTGAGGGAGCCTCTCTTCCAAAAGACTATACCTTGGCATTCTTACATAATTTGCAAAACTTTGTATAACTTTGGCACGGACTCCACTCCTCCTAGAGGAACACTATGCTTATATCTTTTTGGGTGCAATCCAAACTGCGCCCTATGCCAGCCCAAGTCCCTATGCCAGATCCCAACCCCTGTTCCGGGGGAGAACAGAGCAGCTTCAAGCCGCTCAGCTCTCCTCTGACTTGTGCCACCTCCAGAGGTGGCACAAGTCCAAGGAGACCCATTGTGGCTAGCAGCCCTTACCCAGAGGTAAGGGGAAACATTTCCCCTTACCTCTGGCTGAGCCGCTTCTATCCACAATTCTGCGCTGGATAGAGTGCAAGCCTCCTGACTTGCCTGTTCCTGCACAGGTTAGGATTGTGCCCTTTATTTGTCTACTGTTAGGCCACCACATGCTCACCTTGTCTTGAAAAATGGCATCTTCTCCAGGTCCTGCATAAGGAGCCACAGAATCCCAGGTAACAATGACAGCACTGCTTGGTTCAAAGTTAGCTTCTGGAAAACCTCTTTTAATATAGTGGCTAGCAAGCTGGAGGACATCAGGTGATGACTCTTCCCTATAAAAGACCTTCCCATGTCCACCTGTAGTATCCAAATCAGCATAAAAGGGAGCAATGCCTCCAAAACCGAGAGGAAATTGACCAAGATAATCCTCTTCTCTTGATGGCTCACCCACTGCAATGATGCCATTAGTAAGAACCTAACAGAAAAAAAAGTTTAGTAAAATGTTACATCAGCCCAAGCAGAACCCAAGACTAACATCTACAAACATCTACAATGCTCCATATAATTTTTTGGTCTGAAACTAAGTTTGGTTGCAAGCCTGAAACCAATTACATGCAGCATCTTCTGCCCTAAATATATGCTTCCATGTATGCCATAAATATCAGGAAATCCAGAGCTAACCCCAAATCATGTTTACAATGTGAATCAACATCACATGAAATAAAGCAGTTACTGCTAAAATAAAAGTTGCTCTACTACCGTAACTAAGAGGGGAATTCATCAAGCCCATGTCCTTGTACCAAGTCTTTCAGGTCAATCCTAACCTACCTTTACACTAGTGGAACATGTGTTCAACTGGCATAAACTACAGCATAAACTAAAATATGGCTGTTGCAAATGTGATAGCGCCAGTGTGCGGGACCTGGTCACCAATGCAAGTAGTAAATGGCCAGCTCTGTGCAAAGACAGATGCCAAATACCCGTTGGTGCAGGTAAGCGAATGCAGGGGGTTTCAGGGAGGCAGGGAAGGGGTTAAATGGAGTGGAGATGGGCAGAATGGGGTGTTTATGGAGGCAGGGGGAGGAGGCAGGGGGAGGCAGGAGGGTGGATCAGACCCCAGAGGGAGGTGGGTGCAGTGGTGCACACTGAATCCTGACCCCCTTCCCGAGCCTGATCACCTTCACTGATAAACTGTCATGCTGTGTGTGGGGGGACAGGGACGGGGACACATGTATGCATATGCTTATGCAGTGACCAACTCAGGGTCAGATCCTGAGCCTTGCACGCTGGCTCATCACCAGCATGCAGTGTCACAAACATGCCGTAAGGTACATTTGCAAACTTTACCATGGGCCCAGCTCCAGAGCTAGCCCAGCATGAGCTAGCCACTTGGTGGCTTGCCTGAACCACTAAGCAGCGGAAACTAAGCACTCACTAAGCAGTGAATGGGGGCAGGGGGGAGGCGGGGAGGAGGCGTGGGGGGGAGGGAGCAGGAGGAACTGGCCTAGTG
Source organism: Tiliqua scincoides (assembly GCF_035046505.1). Lineage (NCBI taxonomy): Eukaryota > Metazoa > Chordata > Lepidosauria > Squamata > Scincidae > Tiliqua > Tiliqua scincoides. The sequence goes on from NC_089821.1 coordinate 229,888,306, forward strand.
GAGCTCAGCTCCACTGGATCTAGAGCCCTTTGTTGGACTGCGTGGCCCAACATGGGACTCCTTGATTCTGCGCTGGCTACCCAGAGGAAGGGGATGAAAGTCCCCTTCCTCTGAGGAGCCGCTGCGACCTGCCCAGTGTGCTTAGAATGCCAAGGCAGCCATTTTCGGCACCATGGAAGTCCCACCCACCAGGCAGCTCAAGATGCAGATGCGCCAATGTGGTGGGCACTTTATCCTGCAGGACAGTTTCAGCCTCTGGAGGTCTCCTGGGGTGTTGCATTTTGTAACAGTGGCAAAGGGCCTTACACTGCTGTACGCTTGTTCTGGCCGTGTAAGGCCCAAAAAGAATTTGACCATAAGACTTTCTTTTATCTCCACCTACAGTCTGAAGTAGTACAGTCCATTTAACAACCTAATTCCACAGTAAGACCAGGACAAAGATATTGATCTAGCAGGCTTCTCACTATTCTGCTGCATGGGTGGCAGTGGAACAGAGACCTCAGAGAGAACAACCTCAAAAATTTCCATCTTTGCTATTTACACTGAAACCTTGACATTTCCTTACCAAGATAAGATCACCAGGGCAGACAAACTTTCCCAGGCCAACACACCAAACATCCAGGCTTTTCTCACTGAGAGACAGCTGCACTGATTTCGAACATGTACACAGGATACCAAATGAACAGATAGCACAGACATGCTTTCTGGTGAGATAGCAAACACTAAAATCGCACAGCTGGTCTAAAACTCTGATAATATCCGAATGTTTGCAAGAATTACTTAGGAAACTTTTATATCAATGAATGGGAAACAATGACAAGCATAGGAACATCTGGCATTACAGATTCTTGGCTGGTATGTAAACCTGCAATGAGAAATGGTTCCTACAACTCTCGAAGGAGAATGAGCATAAGATGACAAGCCTCAGTTATGTCCTTTGTAGACTGGAGAAGTGACACAAGCATGAGTCTTCCAAACCATGATTAGCTTCTCCATCTGTTTGTACTACAGATCAAAAGATCACACTCCCAAACAGAATTTCCTTAAATAGTGTGAACAGGCTACAAAGTTCAAACACGCACAAAGAATAAGTTATATTCTAGTGCAACAATACTGGAAACTCAAACTTCAGAAAAATCAAATTCTATTTTACAAGTGTTCAAACAAACAAAAACAAACACATTCATATTCCTAAGCAAAACCTGGCTGCTATGCTATGAACACTTTCCTGGGAGTTAGCCCCATGGAACTTGCGCCTGAATGATATGCATAGGACTGTTCTCTCAGGAAAGAAAGAAGTTGGCACAATTTTTTAAAATTGACATAGTTTAAAATAGTGTTCATTCAGGTCCTATTAATATTTATACATTGAACTGAGCTTAGGAACAAAGAATACATATTCTGCATAACAATTTTGAAAAAATTGATGGTTGAAAAATAAGGATTACAAAGTTTCTTCACTCTGGTGATTTCGAAACAGCCTTGCTGACATTCTGACTCTAAGATAAGACTCATTAAGAAGACAATCCATCAACCAGTCCTCCTCCAAGAGCTTGGAAAGCTTCACTCAGCCCCTCCCTTCACCAATGCAAAGTGATCGCCTTTCTTTTACATGCTCAGGGGGAAGGGAGGGGTCCGCTGGAGAGAGAAGGATTGATGGATTGTCAGCCAGCTGCCCGCTCTCTCACACACACACATTAAGGAGGCTATTGTTAAAGGACTGTTCAGTATTTTAAACTGATTTTAAAGGGGTGCATTTTCCCCTTCTCCAGGGATCAGCACATTCCTTCTCATTTGCAGGGGCCATTCGTGTCAATTCTGTGTATAAAAAATCCGTGTATAAATAGGCTGGACCTGTACTGTTTAAATTATACCATTTGTTAACCGAAATTGGTTGACCTCAGGAAAAATATTGTGCTGAGAAACAAGAGAGACCGTGCAAGAGATGTTCTGAACTCTACTTAGGGAAAGAAGAATCTAGGTTTTGAGTTTACAATATTAACAGCAGTGCTGTTACACAAATGTGAACTGCACATATCTCTCCCCCAACCCCCCACAATCCTCCCTGTGTACAGTAGGCTGTATGTGTATCTGAAAACAAACTGCAGCCACTTCTGCAATCATATGAGAGATTGCGTGAGGAAAAAAGTGGGTGATCTGCATACATGAATTAGCCTTAACCCATATCCAACTGCATGTTGCATGGCAGGGGAGAGGTAATACAGCATTTCAAAACCTTGGAAGTCAAGGTTCTTAGAGAACAGACAAGTTAGCTAAACCAGCACTCCCCCTACACATCCTAACCAGAACCTTTCCTCTCCCCTAAACATAGCAAGCACATGTGGACATAAGCTGATTTTTATGTATTTTAACAACTATACATCACTTTAGAGCAAAAGTCTCTAAAGCAAAGTACAATCAGATTTTCAAAATACAAAAAAAAAAAAATCATAAAAAGAGAAGCACAATACTACTAGCAACTGTAATATCAGATAAAAGCCATTAATTCAGGGGTGCAAAAATTAATGCAGACTTAAGGTATGATTAACAGGGAACCTACAGAAGGTTAAAAGCGGGAGAATTCCGAAGTCTCGGTCCAATAACCAAGAAGGTTTTGTTGCATTACACCAACAATCATACTTCAAGGACAGAGGCAGGACATGTGCTTTGTGTCAGCATATAGCATCTGTAATTCAGAATTGACTAATAAGTCATTCCACTTCTCCAATTCTCCCCACTTTAGCCAATAAATTTATACTACTAAAAACCTTTGGTCAACGAAAGCCCAACATGGGCTTGAAAGCCCAACATAGCTAAATAGCTGGCACAGCTCTGAGAAGCTCCATTGAGCAGACTCAGCTTTACTCAAGGTAAGGGAACAAATGTCCCCTTACTCTGAGGAGACTTCCAGCCTGCTCAAATCCAGCACAGGATGCAGTGGTAGCCATTTGGCACCACTGCTCCTGTGCTGGCTAGGATTGGACTCTCAGCCTAACCTACCCCACAGGGTGGTTGGAAGGAAGGAAGGAAGGAAGGAATCATGCTTACCACACTGAGCTGCTCGTAGGAGGGAAGTATCAAAATGAGAAAAATAAATTGTGAACATGTGTTATTTCTTATGTTACAATAAAACTCAATAAGACCTATTTTTAAATTAATGTAGTTTAATAATGTTAGAGTGTTACTGAGATTTATTAATAATAAAAATCTTGCTATGTGTTTTAGTGGATGAGGAATGATTCCACAGACTTAATCCAAGTAAGGAAATGTTTTCAAGGTCTGATTAAATGTATGTGAATTTTAAAAATGCATGAGTGCACATTTAAAATATAACGCAAAAGTAATCAAATGCCATGTCAAAGCAAGATATTCTTGTTAGAGTGAGACTGATTATTATTAGAGAGGTATATTTATATGAACTGTAGGAGGGAAAAAGAGCCTTGAATGTTGGTGCTTGACTGGAGACAGTAACAGCTGTAGAATTCACAATTTCCTTTTAGGGTATAATTCCTTTTAATCTTGCAGGACACAACCACCTGATATATTTTTAGGATTCAACATAAATTACATAGATGGCAAAATTACATTTATGGGACGTTAAAAAACAGATACACATTTTATACATAGTTCTGCTTCAATTATCTAGAAGAATTTATTAAAAAGTAGAAAGTAGAATGGGAGAGAAAGCCAGTGCACAGTTCTGGGGCTTGGGCAAAGTTTTGGGGGAAAGTAACCCAGGATGCAATCCTATCCTGTGCTGGAACAGGCAAGCCAGGAGTGCCGGCCCAGCTTCCTCTCAAGGAGGCGCAAATGTGCCTTACGGCACGTTTGCAACACTCCTGGGTTGGCGCAAGGTACCTGCGTCCACCCGAGGGCGCCTCTGGATTGCGTCCCCAATCCTTTAAACAATGGGGAATTTTCAGAGCCTCATCCATCTAAAATAAGGACATTAACATGTCTACATAAAGCACAATTAATATCAAGGGACCACCACTCTGTAATAAAAGAAGGATCACAGATCAGCAGCAGAGATCATGTTTTGAATGGGAAGGTCCCAAATTCAGCTTCTTGACATCTCCAATGAAAAGGCTGTCCCATAAGTGGGCTGGGAAAGACTTTTACCTGAAAGTCATAATACGTAGTAATGGGCTAGATGAGCCACTGATAAGGCAGCTTCTATGTTAATTAAAAAATACATTGTAGAGATTTGCAGAACAGATATTTTAGAAGGGTCTACATGCTGTATATTTGAAACTGTGGCCAACGTTTTAAACTATCTGATGCTTTCAAGACACACTTTAACAGGTCTCTGTTTGGTCCGGACTGCAGAGAAGTTACATTCTGAAATACAAGTCCTGTGTTTTGTTTTTTTAAATCTAGACTATTGATATAATCAAAGACAGCAATCCTATTATACTTTCCAAGAAGTCAGCCCCATTAAACACAATGGGACTCACTTCTGAGTAGACATCCACAGAATTACATGGAAAGGCATCTAAAATTAATGGTTCCTTACTATCAGTTCTAGAACAAGTGCAACCTATTTATCCACAGATTTCTTATCTGCTGATGGGTGGGGGGAACTGAAAGTCACACACTCCTTTGCCCTGCGCTGGCTTCTCCTTTGGTTTCCAGGCAGCCCAAAACACTGCAAAAAGGCTCCACCTCGACCAGGCAGGGAAATAGCCCTGGAGCCATGGAAGAGGCCCCCCTTGCGAAGGAACAGTAAGACTCCTGGAACCCCTGAGCCAGCAAACAGGCTGAAGAGGGGAAGGGGGGCGGAAAACCTCTGTAGCCAGAGTACATGAAGCAAGGTGGAGCGTGCGGATGCCAAGCTCGCTCTCTCACTCACACACACACAGGGGCAGGTTCAATAGCAACAGAGGGGATTGCTTTAAAAAACCCAGGGAGTGTTTGCCCAATCCCCCCCCCCTCATGGTGCAGGCTCTCCAGTCTATGGAAACAAAACAGTCCAGCAAGCAAGCCTTCCCAGCAAGCAAAGCATGAGATTTAGGCTACAATCCTCTCCACACTTTCCTGGGAGTAAGCCCCATTGACTACAATGGGGCATACTTCTGAGTAGAAACGCACAGGGTTGGACTCTTAAAAGCTCAGTGGGACAGCTGGCTATGGGGAGGGCTCAGGAGGGGGAGGCAGGAAGGGGAGGAGAGGAGATTGCTTTAAAAAACCCAGGGAGTGTTTGCCAAATTCTCTCCCCCCCCCCACTGAGATGCTGCAGGCTCTCCCTCCTCCAGCCTCTAAACAAGTCTTCCCAGCAAGCCAAAGCAGGAGATTTAGGCTACAATCCGCTCCATACTTTCCTGAGAGTAAGCCCCATTGACTAGAATGGGATTTACTTCTGAGTAGAAACACATAGGACTGGACTCCTACCTGTATCAGCATCCCACCTGTGAAAGGGGGAGGAGGGGGAGTCAGAGGGGATTGATAACAGCTGCCTTAGTTTCCTTCCATATGGAAGTGTCAGGCTGCAGCGTATTTGCTTAACTCTATGGAATTTAGCATAATGCATTTTTTGTTAGTCCAAACTCCACCTGTTCTTGTGTTTGTTTATTTTGTATTTTGACTCTATCCCCCCCCCAATTCCAGTGGCATATGGCACACTGACTCAAAACTACTTCTTGTAAAAGAACCAGAAAAGCAGAATCCATCACACAAACTGCACTATCAATGAGAAGCCAGGTCTGACATACAGCATTCTCTGCTAGTATAATGAGTTTAACAGCCCAAACCTATCCAGTACATGAGAAGTGGCTCCAATTGCCTACCACTGGATCCTGTACTGGATCTGAGTAGGCTGGACATCTCTTTGGAGAAAGGGGACATTCGCCCACTTATCCCAAGCAAAGTACCAACCTGCTCAAGGGGACTGCTTGAGTCTGTGCCAGCTATTTTGCTGGTGAGAACTCAAGAAGCTCCGTATTGAGCTTCTAAGCCTGACAGAAGGGATAGTATTAGCAGAGGAGGCCCCAGTCAGCCCCACCCCTTCCTGGGCATGGCCTTCCCCCTATTCCACCCTCCCCACCCAGAAATGCCCCCCAAATCCTCCCCATGCCCCTGTGTCACTTGGCGTTTACCTCCTCACCTCTAGCAGATAGGGTTACCAATGCAGTCCTGATGGGGCTACACACACAACCCCGCCGTTTACATCCAGGGTAACACAAATGTGCCTTACAGCATGTTTGCTACGCCCAGCACTGGCACCAGGGCTGCAGCGCCAGCACTGAAGCCCTGTAGGATCGGGCTGCCAGCCTTTTAAATGAAATAAAAATGGACTGGATGTAAACTTTGTGCTTGAAAGTTTTCAAAGCTACAAGAGGTGCGTGATCTCTAGAAGAGTAGCCAGATATTCAGATCTACGAGTAGTTCAGCTCCAACACATAACAGTTCTGAGAAAGTACAGAATCAACAAACTAATTCAGAGTTCAATCTAAGAGAGTCAAAAATTAAATCCTTAGCTGCTGTAGTTCAACAGAGGAATGCCAATTATTTACATCCAAATAGGCTCTGACCCTTTGTACTCAAACATACAGTCATAATTTCTTTTTTTGCTTGACCTACAGTGCAGTGGAGTAAACTGCTGAAATGACAGCAACAATGCCTTTTACAGTTGCGAGTTCTGGAAAGGACAAGGCCCATCTGCTTTCTATTTTGTTTGGAATTAGCAAAAATCTATTCTACATGCCAGAGCCTTCTGGACAGTTCCTTCCCTTCCCACCCATCAACCACCTCCTTGACTTACTGCTGCACAGCTCTTTATTCTCACAATAAGCACTGCAATCTGACAGGAGCTGCCAGATTTTCCCCCCCCCCTTGTTCTTATGGGATGAACTTTGCTTATGTTAGATGACAGAACAGCCCAACCTCACAGTTACAAGTGGTCCTGTTCAGTATGGAACATCCTGCTGCAGAGAATTACTAGTCCAGCAGGGTGTCTTGTTTTAAGAATTTTTATATGGAAATTTATATACCAGAGTTTAAAGTGAGCCTGGTCTTAGCCCAAGAATCCGTTTTCCATCATAGGGGAAAGAATCCGTTTTCCATCATAGTTTTCCATCACCCTGAGACATATGAATGAAAAGATATATTTTAGAGCAATGATTCCCAAGCTTTTAAGCACAGGGACACACTTTTTAAAATGACACTCTATCGGGACCCACTTGGGTTTATCAGGCTTAAAAAAATAAGAAGATTTAATAAGAATTACATATTTATAATTAATAATAACAAGAAAAAGATCCATAAACATGTATCTCTCTATATCTACATAAGCTTACAAACTGCAGGAGCTGAGCTCTTTGCAGGATAATTAGCAGCTACAGTATCTGCTTTCTGAAAAGCCTCTGGGTTTGAGGCAACTAGTTATTTGATCTTTCCAACATCCTCAGGCAACCCACCAAAAATTAGGCCGTGACCCACCAGTGGGCCCCACCCACAGCTTGGGTACCACTGTTTTAGAGAAATAAGAGTGCTTCTGAGCATGGGCAGAAAGCACATGCCATTAAACCAACAAGGAAATACAACCATCATCCTTTACCCTCCCACACAAAGTTCTCAAAGGGATCAAAGGGCATGAATTCCAAGCAGGCTTGAGAGCAGCACTCCTCACTTTTAGGAATTAAGCAGCCATCCCACCTCTCACCCAGAAAGGCACAGGGTTTGGCCCCACCTGCAGGCAGCAGCAGACCCTCCACCCTGTTCATTCTCAAAAGCAGTGACAGAAACCTCACTCCTCTGGACTGGGGTGAGATGAGCTCCAAGGGGTTCCCTGAGGGATATCACAGGTTGCTGCCCCCTCCCCTTGTGCCCTTGCACATGTGTGGACATGGCCCAGAGAGGGGGCAGAGAAGAGGCAAAGTGCAGGGGAGTAGGGAGAACAGACATTCTCTTTCTCCAGAACATGTCCTCTTTTTTAGCCTCACCCCTGGAAAGGAACTGAAATGCTCCTGTGAGCAGGCAACACAGAGCCTTCTTGCAATTAATAAATTATATGTAATGTAGTTTTAAAAGTAATAATAAGTAACCTAGTGTTTTAAAACCACATGAAATCAGTAGATGAGCGTTTGTAGCTTTTATGTTGTCATGTTCTAAATTTTTCTTGGGCGTCCTACATTGTGGGGTGCTTGGTCCTCTTTTGCGTTTATGACATCTGGGCACCCTGGGGGGTGAGCAAACTTTGCCCCGCAGCTTAGGTCGCTGGAAGAAGAAACAGGACTGCAACCTAACCACACTTTCCTGGGAGTAAGACTCATTGGGACTTCTGAGTAAACGCGGATAGCCACACTTTCCTGGGAGTAAGACCCATTGGCTAGAATGGGACTTACTTCTGAGTAGACATGCATAGGATTGGGCGGCAAGGGATCTACACAGATGATGGAGAGAGGCGCTCCAAGTAGGGGAAAAGAAGCTCTCCCCCCACTTACCACGGGGGTCCGGAGACAGGGAGACGAGGGGCGCGTTGCTGCCCCTCGCCTCCGCTGGCGCCTCCTGTCTGGGTCCCCCGTCCAGAGCGGACCCGTCCCCTCCTCCCGCCGCAGCCCGCGCCCCCCAGCCAGGCGCGCACTTACATAGAGGGAGTGAATGCGGGAGCCGTAGAAGTGCAGCGGGGTGCTCAGCTCCAGCGGCGGGGAGCTCGCGTCGTCCCCGGGCTCCAGCTCGGCGTCTCCTCGCTCCAAGCCAAAGGGGAAAAGGAGCGCCCTGGGAGGCGAGCAGCCCCCGGGCAGCGCCCACAGCGCCAGCAGCGCCCACAGGCTCCAGCCGCTCAGGCTGCCCATGCTCTCGCGCCTTGCCGCTCCGCTCTGCTGCGGGGTGAGGCTGCAGCCCGGGGAACCTCCGAAGTTTAAACCTCGCCTGGGCTTCGGTGGAAGGAGAGGAGGGGAGACGCTTGCTCGGGTGGGCAGCCAACCAATCAACAGAGAGTTCGCCCAAAGCCACCCTATCGCCACGAGGGGGCTGCCTCCCTCTCTGCACCCCTGAGCCAGCCAGGCAGTGAGGGATCTGGGCTGGCCCAACACTCTCCCTCTGAGCGCAGCCGGAGCCCTCTCGCACCCGCCCTCCCTAGTTGTACACGTTACAATCCATTCCCACATTCTTAGAGAAGCTAAGCTATTCCCTCCCGCCCATAAGAACATAAGAACATAAGAACAGCCCCACTGGATCAGGCCATAGGCCCATCTAGTCCAGCTTCCTGTATCTCACAGCGGCCCACCAAATGCCCCAGGGAGCACACCAGATAACAAGAGACCTCATCCTGGTGCCCTCCCCTACATCTGGCATTCTGACTTAACCCATTCCTAAAATCAGGAGGTTGCGCATACCCATCATGGCTTGTACCCCATAATGGATTTTTCCTCCAGAAACTCGTCCAATCCCCTTTTAAAGGCGTCTAGGCTAGACGCCAGCACCACATCCTGTGGCAAGGAGTTCCACAGACCAACCACGCGCTGAGTAAAGAAATATTTTCTTTTGTCTGTCCTAACCCGCCCAACACTCAATTTTAGTGGATGTCCCCTGGTTCTGGTATTATGTGAGAGTGTAAAGAGCATCTCCCTATCCACTCTGTCCATCCCCTGCATAATTTTGTATGTCTCAATCATGTCCCCCCTCAAGCGTCTCTTTTCTAGGCTGAAGAGGCCCAAACGCCGTAGCCTTTCCTCATAAGGAAGGTGCCCCAGCCCCGTAATCATCTTAGTCGCTCTCTTTTGCACCTTTTCCATTTCCACTATGTCTTTTTTGAGATGCAGCAACCAGAACTGGACACAATACTCCAGGTGTGGCCTTACCATAGATTTGTACAACGGCAGTATAATACTAACCGTTTTGTTCTCAATACCCTTCCTAATGATCCCAAGCATAGAATTGGCCTTCTTCACTGCTGCCGCACATTGGGTTGACACTTTCATCGACCTGTCCACCACCACCCCAAGATCTCTCTCCTGATCTGTCACAGACAGCTCAGAACCCATCAGCCTATATCTAAAGTTTTGATTTTTTGCCCCAATGTGCATGACTTTACACTTACTGACATTGAAGCGCATCTGCCATTTTGCTGCCCATTCTGCCAGTCTGGAGAGATCCTTCTGGAGCTCCTCACAATCACTTCTGGTCTTTACCACTCGGAAAAGTTTGGTGTCGTCTGCAAACTTAGCCACTTCACTGTTCAACCCTGTCTCCAGGTCATTTATGAAGAGGTTGAAAAGCACCGGTCCCAGGACAGATCCTTGGGGCACACCGCTTTTCACCTCTCTCCATTGTGAAAATTGCCCATTGACACCCACTCTCTGCTTCCTGGCCTCCAACCAGTTCTCAATCCACGAGAGGACCTGTCCTCTAATTCCCTGACTGTGGAGTTTTTTCAGTAGCCTTTGGTGAGGGACCGTGTCAAACGCCTTCTAAAAGTCCAGATATATAATGTCCACGGGTTCTCCCGCATCCACATGCCTGTTGACCTTTTCAAAGAATTCTATAAGGTTCGTGAGGCAAGACTTACCCTTACAGAAGCCATGCTGACTCTCCCTCAGCAAGGCCTGTTTGTCCTTTGTTGATATAGGCCCAGTGTTGCTTTGTGCATGTAAACATCTGTAGAGACAAGCAAGAGATGTTGCATTGCATGCCACTGAAGAAGGCAGAAATTGCCTTGCTGGTCATCACAGAGAAATCCATCCAGTAGTCTAACAGTCCAATCCTAGCCACACTTTCTTGGGAATAAGCCCCCTTGACTCTAATGGGACTTACTTCATAAGAACATAAGAACAGCCCGGCTGGATCAGGCCATAGGCCCATCTAGTCCAGCTTCCTGTATCTCACAGCAGCCCACCAAATGCCCCAGGGAGCACACCAGACAACAAGAGACCTGTATCCTGGTGCCTTCCCTTGCATTGGCATTCTGACATAGCCCATTCCTAAAATCAGGAGGTTGCACATACATATCATGGCTTGTAACCCGTAATGGATTTTTCCTCCAGAAACTTGTCCAATCCCCTTTTAAAGGCATCCAGGCCAGATGCTGTCACCACATCCTGTGGCAAGGAGTTTCACAGACCAACCTCACGCTGAGTAAAGAAATATTTTCTTTTGACTGTTCTAACCCTCCCAACACTCAATTTTAGTGGATGTTCCCTGGTTATGTGTTATGTGAGAGTGTAAAGAGCATCTCTATATCCACTTTATCCTTTCCATGCATAATTTTGTATGTCTCAATCAAGTTCCCCCTCAGGCGTCTCTTTTCTAGGCTGAAGAAGCCCAAATTCTGTAGCCTGTCCTCATAAGGATGGTACCCCAGCCCAGTAATCATCTTAGTTGCTCTCTTTTGCACCTTTTCCATTTCCACTATATCCTTTTTGAGATGTGGCGACCAGTACTGGACACAATACTCCAGGTGTGGCCTTACCATCGATTTGTACAATGGCATTATAATATTAGCCGTTTTGTTCTCAATACCTTTTCTAATGATCCCAAGCATAGAATTGGCCTTCTTTACTGCCACCGCACATTGGGTCAGCAGTTTCATTGACTTGTCCACCACCACCTCAAGATCTCTCTCCTGAGCTGTCACAGACAGCTCAGAACCCATCAACCTATATGTGAAGTTTTGATTTTTTGCCCCCATGTGCATGACTTTACACTTACTTACATTGAAATGCATTTGCCATTTTGCTGCCTATTCTGCCAGTCTGGAGAGATCCTTCTGGAGCGCCTCACAATCACTTCTGGTCTTCACCACTCGGAAAAGTTTGGTGTTGTCTGCAAACTTAGCCACCTCACAGCTCAACCCTGTCTCCAGGTCATTTATGAAGAGGTTGAAGAGCACTGGTCCCAGGACAGATCCTTGGGGCACACCGCTTTTCACCTCTCTCCATTATGAAAATTGCCCATTGACACCCACTCTGTTTCCTGGCCTTCAACCAGTTCTCAATCCAGGAGAGGACCTGTCCTCTAATTCCCTGACTGTGGAGTTTTTACAGTAGCCTTTGGTGAGGGACCGTGTCGAACACCTTCTGAAAGTTCAGATATGTAATTTCTATGGGTTCTCCCGCATCCACATGCCTGTTGACCTTTTCAAAGAATTCTGTAAGGTTTGTGAGGCAAGACTTACCCTTACAGAAGCCATGCTGATTCTCTCAGCAAGGCTTGTTCATCTATGTGTTTTGAGATTCTATCTTTGATGAGGCATTCCACCGTCTTACCCAGTATAGATGTTAGGCTGACCGGCCCATAGTTTCCCGGGTTCCCCCTCCTTTCCTTTTTAAAAATCGGTGTGACATTTGCTATCCTCCAATCTTCTGGCACCGTGGCCGTTTTGAGAGACAAGCTGCAAATTTTAGTCAAGAGATCAGCAACTTCATTCTTCAATTCATTAATAACTTTTGGGTGGATGCCATCAGGACCTGGTGACTTATTGATCTTTAAATGATCAATTAGGTCTGAAACATCTTCTCTTTAAACCTCTATCTGACATAATTCCTTGGTCAGGAGGGGCCGTTTGGGCAGCAGTATCTGCCCGAGGTCCTCTGCCCTGAAGACAGATGTGACCCTTTCTGATTGGCTGTCCAGTGGTGCATTGCACCACTCCACCATAGCCTACGTGACTCTGCACACAGCCTCCCAGGTCACATGGCTCCCACCTAACACAGGTGCAGTTTGATTGCTAATCACATACATATAAAGTACTACTGTTCATTTATTTGCATTTCATACCGGGCCTGGACATCAAGGCCCCTCCTGCCACATCCTGGTTTATAACAATTCAGGGCCTGGGATGCCAAAGGCCTGACAGAACATTTTATGGCCTTGCCAGTGTGCTGTGAGATGGAAAAGGTTGAAAATTAGAGGCAAGAAGGTAAAGAACCCTTAAAATCAAAGAAGCAAGGAATATGTACTGTACACTTGAGTTTTGCATTGTTCCTGCTGGAACTTGGCTTTTCAATTGACAGCTTATATATCCTTTGGTCAGTACAGAAGGGCTGGCATGCCAACATTATTCATTTATTGCATTTGCAACCCCAGGGAGCTAAGGGCAATATGCAAGATTCTCTCCCACTTCCCTTTTTATCTAGGATTCACAGTGCGTATTTGACTTATATGGCAAATCCAGGAAAAGGACAATGGGAAACACTTGAAAAGTTTTTAATGATAAGATTACAGGGCAGTGCTGCTGAGAAGGACTGGATACAATAGGATAGTATGACAGATAGAGGTATGACTCAGTGACAATACAAAAAGCTGACTGCCTGCATGATTTTGAGAGCACTACGAACTACAGAACAGTATATCTGTTGAAGAATTAAGTTGCTGATCATTGACTTGACTAAGATATGCAACTTGTCCCTCAAAACGGCCACAGTGCCAGAAGATTGGAGGATAGCAAATGTCACGCCTATCTTTAAAAAGGGAAAGAGGGGGGACCCAGGAAACTATAGGCCGGTCAGCCTAACATCTATACCGGGTAAGATGGTGGAATGCCTCATCAAAGATAGGATCTCAAAACACATAGACGATCAGGCCTTGCTGAGGGAGAAGCCTTACACATGGCTTCTGTAAGGGTAAGTCTTGCCTCACAAACCTTATAGAATTCTTTGAAAAGGTCAACAGACATGCGGATGCAGGAGAACCCGTAGACATTACATATCTGGACTTTCAGAAGGCGTTCAACACGGTCCCTCACCAAAGGCTACTGAAAAAACTCCACAGTCAGGGAATTAGAGGACAGGTCCTCTCCTGGATTGAGAACTGGTTGAAGGCCAGGAAACAGAGAGCGGGTGTCAATGGGCAATTTTCATAATGGAGAGAGGTGAAAAGCAGTGTGCCCCAAGGATCTGTCCTGGGACCGGTGCTTTTCAACCTCTTCATAAATGACCTGGAGACAGGGTTGAGCAGTGAGGTGTGCTAAGTTTGCAGACGACACAAGACTTTTCCGAGTGGTGAAGACCAGAAGTGATTGTGAGGAGCTCCAGAAGGATCTTTCCAGACTGGCAGAATGGGCAGCAAAATGGCAGATGTGTTTCAATGTCAGTAAGTGTTAGGTCATGCACATGGGGGCAAAAAATTAAAACTTTACATATGGGTTCCGAGCTGTCTGTGACAGATCAGGAGAGAGATCTTGTCCACCAGGGTGGTGGTGGACAGGTCGATGAAAGTGTCGACTCAATGTGCGGTGGCAGTAAAGAAGGCCAATTCTATGCTTGGGATCATTAGAGAAGGTATTGAGAACAAAACAAAATTTGCCATTGTACAAATTGATGGTAAGGCCACACCTGGAGTATTTTGTCCAGTTCTGGTTGCCGCATCTCAAAAAAGTCATAGTGGAAATGGAAAAGGTGCAAAAGAGAGCAAGTAAGATGATTACTGGGCTGGGGCACCTTTCTTATGAGGAAAGGCTACAGCATTTGGGCCTCTTCAGCCTAGAAAAGAGACGCCTGAGGGGGGACATGATTGAGACATACAAAATTATGCAGGGCATGGACAGAGTGGATAGAGAGATGCTCTTTATACTCTCACATAACACCAGAACCAGGGGACATCCAGTAAAATTGAGTGTTGGGAGAGTTAGAACAGACAAAATAAAATATTTCTTTACTCAGCGTGTGGTTGGTCTGTGGAACTCCTTGCCGCAGGATGTAGTGATGGCATCTGGTCTGGATGCCTTTAAAAGGGGATTGGACAAGTTTCTGGAGGAAGAATCCATTACGGGTTACAAACCATGATGTGCATGTACAACCTCCTGATTTTAGAAATTGGCTATGTCAGTATGCCAGTGCAAGGGAGGGCACCAGAATGAGGTCTCTTGTTATCTGGTGTGCTCCCTGGGGCATTTGGTGGGCCGCTGTGAGATACAGGAAGCTGGACTAGATGGGCCTATGGCCTGATCCAGTGGGGCTGTTCTTATGTTCTTATGTTATCTAAATGAACTTTAGAAGGTATGTCCATTCTTTCCTTTAAAAGTTAAACCAAGTCAAATGGATGCTTCAATAATATCCAGGCTTTTTTAATGCTTTTTTTTGTTCTATGCGAATAAAAATACCAACAGAAAAGAGCATTACATGGATATAAATTGCATATTAGGAAAAAAAGAAAAAAAAATGTGGGAGAAAAACACAGATATATACATGATCAAAATTAATCTGTATATTAGCACACTTCATGCAGTTTTTTATTATATCATGTTATAATGTTAGTATATCAAGGAATGGCCTCCAAAAATTCTCAGGTATGTCCCAGTGCAACTGACGCCAATATGCTATTTACTCAAATGCTGATAAACACAAGATATCATCCATCCTTTGGGCATATGTTGGTGGGCATCTTTCCTTCCAGTTAAATAGTATAAGGGCCCAAATCCAGACCTGTGCTTGGGCTGACGCAAGTCCCTTGCACTGGCCAGGGAGTGTTGCAAAAGTGCTATAAAGCACTTCTGTGCCACACAAAGGGGAATTAGGCCAGCGCATAGATATGCGCCAGCTTCCCTGTGCCAACACGGGCCCTGGTGAAAGGGTGAGTTGTGTCAGCCAAGCTTGGCTGATACAGGGGTCGGGGGGGCATGGGGAGGGCGGGGAAGAGGCAGGAGGAGGCAAATCGGGGCGGGGCGGGTGGGCGGTGGGTGTTCCCCAGGGGTGTGTGGGTGGGGAGTGGGAGGTGGGACCAGAATCCTTCAGTTATGCTGGATCCTGACCCTGTTCCTGGGCAGTATGGCACAGCTCCACCTGACGAGGTGGCACAGATCCAAGTAGACACATTGGGGCTGCTGCAGCATGACAAGGGGTAAGGGAAAAGATTTCCCCTTGCCTTGGGGTGCAATGCTTTCGGCCCCAAACTTGTGCTAGGTGCTTTGCAGGCTCACTGGCCTGCTTGTTTCCAGCACAAGAGGATTGCGTCTTAAGTCTTTTTGCTGTCGTGAAAGTCACAGAGTCAATTGACATTGGCTGGGTGTTAATCTCCAGATAACAGGTAAAGTCAATCTAGCATCTGAAGCAGCACCAAATTCCACACACCCCCTCTCCATTGCCAGCATGTGCTTGCACATCTCCATCACCATTATCAGTACTGGTTCACCTCCTCCACTGCTGCTGCTTCCGGTAAACTGTCTGGATGACAAGGATCCCAGGAACAGAAACTCTTTGCTCCCAACATCCTTCCAATCCAGCAAATTTCACTAATGGAGATCTGAGTTGCCCCATTAAGCAGGCTGAGACTTGAAACAGGGTAAGAAGGAGCTTCCATCTAGGAGTTGTTAGACACAAAAAATGCATTCTGTTGTTAAGGGTTAAATCTTATCTATTTACTTTTGCATTCTGCTTTGGCCCCAGTTTACTGTTTATCAGATATCCCTAGAGGACAGAAGTCTGTCTGCCAAATACTCACGTGCTTTTAATTCAATCAGATGACCGCCATCCACCCCTTCCCCCATACCACTTCAGGAGTTTGATGTAATAAGCTGATGTGAGCAAACCACACTGCTTCTGGGATAACATGTCTCTAAGCCGCCCCCAAGATTTTTAGAAGTCTCTTTAAAACAATATTTTCCAACTTTTTTTCATTTCACAGCACACTGATAAGGCACTAAAATGGTCAAGGCCCACCATCAACTTTGGACAATTGACAAAACACACAGCACTGCTGTCTGGGGGGCTCACATCCATCAATGGTCCTACTACTAAATGACTCTCCCCAAACTCCTGCGGCACACCTGTGGACCATTTGTGGCACATCAATATGCCGCAGCACACTGGTTGAAAACTGCTGCTTTAAAGTAAAACTAACATGTTTTGAAGGTATTTGCCAGGCTAAAAAAGGAACAATAAGTTCAAGGATAATGACAATATTGTATTACTTAGGGCGCAATCCAAAGTGCACCCTAGACCAGCTCAAGTTCCCTGCACTGGCCTCCAGTGTTGCAAGAGTTCAAGAGTTCAAGTTCAGTGTTGCAAGAGCAAGGCAGTTCTGCACCACTGGGTGAGTAGGGAGGCCGGTGCAAGGGGATTATGCAGCCCCAGCAGTGCCCCAGTAGAGAGTGAGTTTGGTCTGGAGAGAGCCGGGGGAAGATGTTGTGGGGGCATTCCAGGGTGGGGGGAGGTAGGGAAGCAGACAGGCCCCTGGGCAGAATAGACCTGGGGGAGTGGAGTCAGGATCCAGCACCTGGATCCTAAGCCCCCTCACAGGAGGCCTGCCCTAGTGTCAGGCTGCTTGGATCCGCATCTGCTGTTTAGGTGGCACAGATCTGAATAGCCCCATACAGGCTGCTGCTGCATTACCCGGGGGGGGGGGGGAGTGGAGTCAATTCTTTTTGTCCTGTATTGCAAAGCTGCCAGCCCCAACTCTGCACTAGATAAAGCACAGGCCAGCCAACCTGCCTGTTCCAGCACAGGATAGGATTGCGCTGCCCATTACTTAATGATATTGTATTACTGAACAACTGCTAAGTACATCTGCAGCTCTCATCAAGTGGGCTCTGCCAGTCAATGCTGAATCTTCATAATATACAATTATTCTGAGGACGGAAAGGCATTCATTTCAGAGCAGGGTGAAAAATATGCAAGAAATGCTACAAAAATGGATTTTGTTACAAAGAAATTGGCCTGACTCTGATTTACTTGAATGAAATGCAGCTGCTTTGCCAAGTGGAAAGAGCTCCTGTGGAACTGGGTACCAGCTCCTTGAAAGGGGAATTGTGCTTGTTGCATGGATCTTGCTGCTTACTAACACAGCAGCAGCAGCAGCATTCCAATCTCTCTGATGAATTCAGTGGCTGCAGGCCAAGGCCATACTCCAAAGCAGGAGGCAGCATGGGTCCATTGCCAGAACATCAGAAGACTGAGAAGTTCACATCTGCCATAAGGTAGCGATAGCCTTCTGCTGTGCTATATGTTTGCTTGCTTGCATTACAATCATGTGGTGGTACAGTCCTGCCATTCTCACTAAATTTATTTTCTTACCTACTGTATTTATACCCCACTACTCAATAAAGAACATAACAAGACAGTCCGGCAGCATGCATTTTCACTAAAGTCTTTGGCAGGGGTGTCCAAAGTTTTTGGCAGGAGGGCCACAGCATCTCTCTGACACTGTGTCGGGGGCCGGGGGGGGGAGAATTAATTTACATTTCAAATTTGAATAAATTTACATAAGTTTACATAAATGAATATATTAAAGATGAACTTATATGAATGAATGAAGGTCTTGCAATAGCTTAAGGCCTATAAAAGGCCTTGCACAAAGCAAGGCTGGCCTTTCCTTTGCTGCCGCTACTGCATCACAGATGTGAAACAACAAGCAGTGGAGGGAGCCCTCATCCCACAGCTCACGCGAGAGGTCAAACAATCACCCTCACACTGAGAGCAGTTGCGTCAGGCCAGTGTGGGCTCCAACAAATCTCTGGAAGGTCAGAGGGTCATTGGAGACTGGGGGCTCCCTGAGGGCCACAAGTGGCCCCAGGGCCGGGGTTTGGGCACCCATGCTATAAACTATGCTTCTGGGAAACCGGAAGCACAGTTTCCGACCCCATTGGGAGCCTCAGAGAGGCTTCTGCGGGGTCCTAGAAGCTTGCGCCTGGAGCATTTGTCCCACAGAACATAATGGGAGGTCCGCAACTGTTGACAGCTATGTATAGTGAGAATAAGTTGTGTCAGAGAGAGGTTTCAGAAAGGGGCCATAGCTCAGTGATAGAGAACTTGCTTTACAGGCAGAGGGTCCTCAATTTAATTCTTAGCGTCTCCAGGTAGAGCTGGGAAAGACCACTGTCTGAATCAGGCACTGAGAAAGACCTCTAACTGATGCTAGAGATCCAAAGCCTGTTCCTGCCTCCAGTGATGATTCTGAAACCCTGGCTCAACATGTGTTACTACTGTAAAATATCCTATATACAGCCAATTCATGGTTACCATAGTTGTTTATTTTACAGACAGGGTCATTTTAAAGTTGTACTTCTACATATATACATACCGTATATATGTAGCAGTGAAACTTGGAAGCTACAATTGGTGGGCTACCAGAGAAGATACGATCTGGGGCAGCTGATTGACAAAATGAGTACTGTTACGGATCACTTTTCCACTGATCAGAGGTGAACAAACTCTTTAACCTGAGTATAAATACTTTGAGACAAAGCAATTTAAAGTTAATTTTTTGAATAATAAATGTTTGTCATTTTTACTTAACTGAAAACTTGAAAAAAAATTTGCAGGAAATGTTTTTTTTTTTTAATTTGTGAATTTATATGAGACATACTGTAACGAGATTTATTACAAAGACACATCAGGCACAATCCTAACCAGGTCTACTCAGAAGTAAGTCCTATTTTGTTCAATGGGGCTTACTCTCAGGAAAGTGTGATTAGGATTGCAGCCATAGTCTCTAAAACGTGAGGATTCCTCCTACCCTACCATATGTCAGTCTTCATATGATGGAGACATCTACTGGTCTTTGCTATTATAGCATTCACACTGACTACATTTACTTCTGCATTCTTATTTTAGGTGTGGACTGTCAACTAGCTGAGGGGAACCACGAGCAGAGTAACCTAGCAACCAACTTGTAATCATAAATCTGAATGTTCTACTTCCCTTTTGCCTGGGTGTTCAAAGCTTACAACACAAAGCACAATATGCTTCTAGCACAGAACGTTTTCACCCTATATGAAGCACCAGAACCATGTGCCTGACTCACACCATGTAAATAAATCATAAAATATTTCTGAGAGGTACGGTGAAAATAAATCTTCAAAGCCCCTTCCTACATCAAGAACAGAAGTTGTTCTGAGTATGTGGGCACTGAGGTCAAAAGGGAAGGGAGTGCAATTACTTTCCTGAAGAATTTTCTTTAAGGGGGAAGACGCAATCTTTTTAAAGGAAAATCTTTATGGAATATGTTAACACAACTCTTCTGCTAACTCGGTCCAGACAGTATCTGGGCTGATGGATAACAACCAAAAAGGCAACATTAAAAGATAAAAAAATACAGGGGCAATTAGGACCAGACAATCCATGAGGCCAACTGAAGTGGTTGCTTTAAGCAGCAGTTTTGTGAGCAGTGCCCATCTCTGTGCTCCTACAGGCATCTTCTCTTCCTCCTCCTCCTCCTCCTCCTCATCCCTGGATTGGAAAGGGAAGATGGGGAGAGATACGAAGAGGAAATGTGGAGAGGAGAAAACGGCTGAGCCTGAACATTGGAGAGTGCAAGGAGCAGAGGCTGGCACATCACTGGGTAAAGAGGAACAATACATGGCATGCCACCTCAGGTGCCAGGAGGTCTTGGGCTGGACAATTATGCAAACAGAATCTGTTTTAGGCTTGAAAACTAGATTATGATTTTTTGCCACCATCCGAGAAGTATGTGGTCCAGATCTGAGACCAAAACTTTATGGAAAATCCCTTAATCCTAATCCTAAAGTAATCTCATACTAGGCACAGTTAACTTGCGTGAATTCAGTTACATGTGCTGGGCAAACCCGTCCTGCCCAAAAACAGATGAATATCATATTAGATTTATTTGTGTAGGGCTGCAATTGTATATACACCTAAGCCTTCCATAGACAATAGCTTGACCCTCATTTAGAATAGGAAACACATTCTAAGCGTACAGGTGGAGCATGTTCATCCATGGATTTTAAATCCACAGATCAGCGCAGGTCCTGCGTTGAGCCAGAATCAGGCCCCACCTGAACTGTCTGAAAAGGACCAGAGCTATGCTCTGGTCCCCTTTGGAGGGCTTTCTGAAGCCTGCAGAGGCAGCGCGCGTCCACCTGCTGCCACTGTGGGTTTCAGAATGGGTTGTAGAACCAAAAGAATGTGAGGGGAACCAGAGAGTTTCCCAAGGGAAACCAGAAGTGATGTTTCTATGCCTTTTAAGGGCTTCCCCAGGCCTCAGAAGGCCTTAAAACGCATAAAAACATCACTTTCTGTTTCCTCAGGAAACCAGAAGTTGTGTTCTTTTGGTTCTACAAGCCATTCTAAATCCCTCAGAAGCAGCGGGCAGACATTTGCTGCCTCTGCGGGCTTCAGAAAGCGCTCTAGATGGGAATGAAGGGTCCCCTTTGGAGGGTTTAAGGGGCCAATCAAGGATTTTATTAACGTCATGTTTCAGCATCTGTGGGGGGGGGGTATCTGAGAACAGACCCTCCCCCTGCAGATACCGAGACCCCACCTGTATCGAAGAATGATCTGCTCCTCATTTGAGTGAGTGGGAAGCAGATAATTGCTTGGCAGCTTGCATTGGTGGCTGGTTGGAGGGAGCTGGCAGCAGCAGTAGCAGCAACTTAGGGTGAAAGGGGCCCTGAATCTGTGGCCCCTCTGACCCCTACCAATCTGCTACTGATGCAACCTGTATCAGCTGGCCTTGAGAATAGGCTGGCCCCGGTCACTGTGGAATGGGACTATGTGCATACAATTGAACATGCATGATCAGGAAGCCGGGGGTAATCAGGATTCCTGATCACATGAAGGAGCCTTATGGGCATAGAGCTGTAAGCACACAGGCCTTTTTGCAGTAATATTGAACATAAGGACATTAGGGGTCCTTATGGGGTCCATTATGGGACATTAGGGGTCCATTAGGGGTCCCAGTGGGTGCATTGACATGGGGGAGCCAGACTTGTGGACATGGTCCTACTTCACTCTTCCAACGTTCAGTGAATTTGTGGGGGATGAATGAGTGAACACAAATGCTGGAGCTCCAAGTTCCACTCCCTGCTTGGCATTTGATAGGCAGATATAATATGCATCTGATGTTATGTAATTCCCTGAAACAAATATTAGCAATCTGTTTTGCACAGGATGAGCTGCTTATTAAAAGAGTCTGATAAATTTATGACCAATAAAATTACAAGATTTGCATATCATAGCTGGAATCCAGGAAGAATACATCAGCAAAGGAAAGACAGGGAAGATGCTGCCAATGGGGCACTGACACCCTCTCTGCAGGTCAGCAGGGCAGCTTGATGTACTGGGGACTGCTGGCCTGGTCTCTCCCTACAGATGAGTAGACACCATACTGCAGCTTTCAAGCCCAGCAGGATCAGGTGCTTAAAAGTGTAATGGGGTTCTTCCTGTCTTAATAGAATGGCAGTCTCTGGCCTGTCCTCTCAGCCTGAAAAAAACTGTGTTGCTTATTGCAGGACATGAACTGGTGCAGACTTTCTGGATGTCCCACTAAACATACAAAATAGCCCTCTGGTCAGTCTATCAACCTACGTACCAGTGTTGGCCTGCCAGCTGGTTGCAGGTGTGACTGGGAGGTAATCCAATGTGACGTGTGAATTGTGATTTGTATTGATGATTTCTTTTTTGCAGTTGATCCACTGAACTGCACCTTTTCATTCATGTCATAGTTGCTCGTTATGATGTGTGGTTTTTCAGTAAATCGTTTTGTTTTGGGTGTTGTTGTTTTTTGTCTACGGGGTTCAAAAAAACTGACTGATTGTATTAGAGTGGCCTCCCAGTCTGTAGATTACTTTTACAAATGGGCAGTGACCTCTGAGAGAAGTTACAGCTAGTAAACAGTCCTTTCTTAAATAGGAAGTCGAAATGGTGAGAGTCAACCAAGCAAAGTCCACTGAAATGAATGGAGGTGTCACAAAATCAGTGGCTGCTGCACTGCACTCATTGCTTCCCAGTTTTTCACTGGCAGAAATTCAATATGGACAATATTCTTTATTTTACTAAAGGAAAGTAATCCTACAGAATGCATCAGCTCTTAGCTCTGTAATTCCCACAAGCATTTAAAATAGTTTCTCAAACTGTGGGTCAGGACCTACTATGTGGGTCGTGAGCCAATTTCAGGTGCGTACCCATTCATTTCAATATTTTATTTTTAATAGATTAGACTGATATGTGACTGCATTTGGGGAAATGTTACAGATCTGTACTTTTAACAGGCTACTATGTATATGCTTTTTAACAATGATAGTCACTCCTGGGTTTGTGGGGGTAAGATTGCAGCCTAGGATTGTTACAAATTTTCCTGCTTGATGATGTCACTTCTGATCATGACGACACTTCGGGTGGGTCCCGACAGATTCTCATTTTAAAAAGTGGGTCCCGACGCTAAACGCTTGAGAACCACTGGTCTATAATGTGTATTTTGTGACTTTTTATTTATACAGGAAATAGATATGAAAACACTTTTGCTGCTTTCACAGGGCAGAAGTCAAAACCACTGCTAGATTTCACTTTTCATCTCTCATCTCCTTATACAGCACAATTCTATGCATGCCTACTCAAAAGTAAGTTCATTGAGTTCAATGGGACTTACTCCCAAGTAAATGTATATGGGATTGCAGCTTTAAACACACATGGACAAACAATACGTAAGAGTCACTGACAAAAAGATGCTAATTTATATAGACTGTTATTATCATGGGCACCTTTAAATAATTGGGTATATGAAGGCAGCCAACCAAGAACTGGAAAGTCTTGCTTCTATGATAATACTATGTGAGTGTGAGCGTGTGGGGGATACTTTCCTGATTAAGACTAAAATGTATGTTTGGATGACTAGATGCACCAAGAAATTAGAAGCAGCTGCCTCCTTAGAGCTGGGAGAGGAAGTGGGACAGCCGATTTTTACAGACAATTGCCCTAAAAACAGAACCGCAGAACCTGGAAGAGTTTTTCAGTGATTTTCAGCCACAGTGCTCCCAACTCCTGTGGTACACCTGCAGATCTTTCACCGCACACCAGTGTGCCACAGCACATGGGTTGAATGTCGCTGCTTTAGACTAGGATGGTCAAATTGCCCACTGTATTTCCCCATCATTATTTCTATATGTAAATTTGTCATACATTTTGCCTGGAATTTTCATAGTTTCCGGCTAAGGAGTTCATCTGGAACATCCATGTTTCTCGCAGTGTGAGTCAGGCCTCTCTGAAAGATCCAGACAGCTACTTAGGGAGGAACAAATGAGGCAAGGTGCTGATTTGTCCTGTTCCCCCTAAATCTCCCACTCACCAGCACACTGATGCTAAATCTTCCAGTTTTCCTAGAGCTCAGAATACTTAACAGCAATATTAAGTAGAAGCATCAAGTGTCATGTTTATAATAAATATAATACAGTAGACTGGTTTGCTGATTTGCTTTCATATTTGTGCCTTCAGGTCTGTTTCTTTTGTAAAAAAAACCATGATTACATTTATGGGAAAAAAACTCTTGGCTGAAAAATGGGGAGAGGACCGTTTCATTTTAAAGGGCAAGTAGAGGAGTGAACACAAAGAGCAGCTTTTCAGAGTTGCTCCTTGCCAACTGCTGACGGAGGCAGTCCTAATGAATCATTCTGGATTATGATCATGTGCTACAAGCCATCAGTGAATTGCTAAAGAGGAAGTGCAGCTTGTTTTCTTTTTCTTGGTTCCTCTGCTGTAGGAAGATGAAAGACGAAGGAGGCAGAAGCAGCAACAGGCAGAGCTAACCAGGGGGGCCTGCCTGCTTCCAGATGGAGGCCCTGGAATGGGACTTGCTGACCAATGACACCTTTCCACCAACTCTGAGCCCGGCTGTGCCTCCATATGTCAAGCTGGGTCTGACAATTGCCTACAGTGTCTTTTATTCACTTCTGTTTGTGTTCATCTACATCCAGCTCTGGCTGGTCCTCCACTACAGGCACAAGAGGTTTAGTTATCAAACGGTCTTTTTATTTCTGTGCCTGCTCTGGGCCTCTCTTAGGACAGTGCTTTTTTCGTTTTACTTCAAAGACTTTGTCACTGCAAATTCCCTCAGCCCCTTCATCTTCTGGCTTCTTTATTGCTTCCCAGTGTGCCTCCAGTTTTTCACACTGACGTTGATGAACCTTTACTTCACTCAGGTAAGGGAATGGTCACTTCTGCACTTGGGTTGATGGGATTGTGGCAGAGTTGTTTTGGAAGGGATTCTGCAGGAAGTTCAATTTTCTGCCTTTCTCTGCGTCGTTGGAAAAAATTGAAGGTACAGCACCTAACATTTCCGGTTTATTGTTTATTGCATGAAGTATTAATGGAATTCTCATTCCTGGGAATGTGGAAGTTACCTTAAGCTTAAGAAGCTCCCTCCTTCTCCTGAGTCAGACCAGTGATCCATCTAGCTTAGTATTGTCTGCACTGATTAGCAAAGACTCTCCAGAGTTTCAGAAAGGGGCTTTCTCAGGGCTGCCTGAGGATGCCAGGGATTGCACTTGGTTTCTTCAACAGGCAAGGAAAGCATATACACTACCCTTGAACTACCACCCCTCCCCTAAAAATCACAGATGAAATGGTTCATCCTGATCCTCTGAGGAATACTGTGAAAATCACTTTGCTCAGCACATTCAGCAGGCCAGCTGATCTTACAACAACGCAAAAGAAGACTTCTCAATTCATTTTCATCTGTTGATCTGATTTTTAGTGCCGTTCTGGGATCTCACTCACACAGAATTACATTGGATTTATGTTAAAAAGTGAATCTAAGCTGAATGAGAGATGCTGCAAACCCCCATACAGTCCTTTGTTTTGATGCAGAAGCTGTTTCTTCCATCAAGCTGAACTTTAGAATGCTATTCCACGGGGAAGAAGATGTTGCATGTTGGAATAATTTTAAACTAATTTCATTATTCCTGGCTATTTAAAAAAATGGTGCAAAACTATGTGCAGGAAGAAAGCTGAGGTGGTGCGAGGGTAAAGAGTGTTAGCAATGAGCCAGGAAGTCTATGGTTCATTCTCACCTCAGCCACAAACTTGCTAGGTGGTCTTAGGTCAGCCATTATTAATATCTCAGCCCCCCTCCCCCCCGTCGCCCCTTTCTGGCCTTTTT
Organism: Tiliqua scincoides; assembly: GCF_035046505.1. Lineage (NCBI taxonomy): Eukaryota > Metazoa > Chordata > Lepidosauria > Squamata > Scincidae > Tiliqua > Tiliqua scincoides. Next base: position 229,914,067 of record NC_089821.1, read on the forward strand.
CCAAGGCTATCGTAAGAATAACAAATAATGTACATGGAGTTTTGAATACCTGGAATACGCTGTATGTTTGAAAGACTAATATCTGAGCAATTTGATCATAGGACCTAACTGGATTGTTTAGTCCTAATATTTGGTCCAGTAGTTCTCAAATGTTTTAGCCCAGGACTCACTTTCTAGAATGATAATTTGTTGAGACACACCGGAAGTGATGTCATTAACCTGGAAGTGATATCATGGCCAGAAGTGACATCATCAAGCAGGAAAATTTTTAACAATCCTAGGCTGCAATTGTATCCACACTTACCCAGGAATAAGCCCCATTGACTATCATTGTTAAAAGCATATACATTGCAGCCTGTTAAAAGTACAGATCTGTCACATTTCCCCAAATGCAGTCACATACTATGTTAACATCAAGTCTAATATACTAAAAATTAAACATTGAAATGAATGGGGGCCCATCTGAAATTGGCTCATGACCCACCTAGTGGGACAGTTTCAGAAACAGTTATTTAGTCTAAGTGTGGTCGAGCAATTGTGTGTGTTTTCTTTAAAACACATCATATAGAAAGTTTGTGAAGGCCCTTGGAAACTTCTGTTCAAGTCCTATACCTATTTAGTTACTTACTGAGTTGTTTGGGAATGTCTGTGATTTACTATCCAATTCTACGCATGTTAACTTGGAAGGAAGTCATATTAGTATCAAGGAAATGTACATAGGATTGGATTTTTGTCCTCAGTTCCCCATTTGTAAAGTGGGACAAATGCAGACGTCTCACAGAATGATGGTGGAGGTGGGCCATAAAGAGAGCTGAAAAAACTTTTACGCATTAAAAAAAATATAGCCCCCTAGCCTACGTGTGGCTAGGATATTATGTTGTTGGCATTGAAAAGGGATTTGCAGAAGTAGAACACCAAAAGCGAAAATGCAGTTGTGCCAGATTTTGCTTATAAAAGAAAGCAAGAAGCTGAGAAATGTAGAAAAAGTCTCTGAAGAATTATAGCACATTCCACAGAATAAGCTACAAACATTCCTACTTTAATTGATAACTTCACACTATAATCAAGAGGTGACAAGTTTGGCTTGTAATTCAACATAGAGTCAAGACTGCCCTGTTAAAAAAAAATACCTGTACACCTACATTGACATAGCAGACAAGCAAAGGCAAGTGGGAAAGGGGAGGAGAGGAAATCACTACCTGAGTGGAGGCAACTTTGACCCAAATAAAAAGAAGACGGCAGACTGCCTCATCATGCACTGAAGCAGCTGCTTCAGTCTGAAGAAAAGTTACTGATTGTTAGCACAAAGAGAGGGCTCTGGAAGCCCACAATGGGGCTAATCTGTGCTATTCATTAACGCACTGCTTGAAACATGGGTGAGCAGAAGGAGGAACACTCCAGAAAAGCAGCAGATTCACATCTAAAACATAGTTTGATGACTAGCAGTCATCTTAACTTTGACCTATTAGCTGAAGGTGTGTGTCTGTCTGTCTGTCCAGGCTTGGCCCAAGGCAATCTGCAGGCTGAACTCACTCCAAAATTCTGCTGCCCCTGAACTCTGCCACCCATGATGTACCCTCGGGACAATGTGTATAGCTTATTCTATGGAGTGTGCTATAATTCTTTTATATATATATATTAGGTTTGATGCTACCATGGTATGTGACTGCATTTGGGGAAATGTGACAGATCTTTATTTTTAACAGGCTACAATGTATATGCTTTAAACAATGATAGTCAATGAGACTTACTCCTGGGTAAATGTGTTTAGGATTGCAGCTTAGGGTAGTTAAACATTTTCCAGCTTAATGATGTCACTTCCATTCATGACACCACTTCTGGTGTGTCCTGACTCCTGACAGATTCTCATTCTAAAAAGTGGGTCCCAGTGCTAAAAGTTTGAGAGCCACTGCCTTAAGGTAATCCTTAAGTGAATCCCTAAGTGAATCCCTGACAGGAATGATACGGCTCATCTTGCACAGCAGGAGGCAGGGGGAGTAGCAGACTCGGGGTGTCTTTCGCACTGACTGTCACCACCTCCCTCTAGCCCTCCATAGACAGAGCTGCATCATTCTGCTTCCCAAACCCCTCACCTCACTCGTTTTTTGCAGTCCCTTTAAATAAAACAGAAAGTACATTGGGAAACATTGGGAGTTCCCAAAATGACCCACATTTTCTATTTCCTATTTTGTCAAAAAGAATCATGTAGGAAGGAGCAAGGCTACATTTTTGCTCCTTTGTGGGATTTTTACAGGGAGGCAGTGCATGTGGTGGTGGCAGCAGTGGTAGGTCATGGGCCTCAGGCAGCGGATCCCATTGGGCCATCCCTGCTAGGTAGATTTACCATGTAAAAGTTTCCGCTGAGTCATGCTGGAACTCCCCCCCTTCCCATTAAGGCTGGCTGTATTGTTGGTTTCTGCTAGCTATTTTGTATATTGCTTATCTTCTTCATTTGGCAGAAGAGGAATGCTAGATTCTAGCTAATACACTTGCCATATTTTGCATCTGCCAGTCCATTGGTCAAGTCCATACACTCATGGCCAAGGGAAGGTTCGAGGGACTGTCTTTAGGCTGCACAGCTTTGGGTTAGCCGATCAGCAGAATCTGGGAAGGGAAAAGAGGAAGTGCTTAAAAGGCGCAGACCAGTTTGAATCTGAAAGCATCTTGGTACAAGAACTGACAAAGGTTACTTGTCCATTTTTGATGGTCCTTCTAGCTGCTCCTGGAGATGAATGGAGAATTTGCTTCTGTGAGTACTTTTCTAGGCAGCGTTTACTGCCTAGACATGTTGTGTCCAGTTTTTATTGCTTTCATTGCCTTTAAGACCTGTTTTTAACCCATTGCAAGGGCCTGTTTGTATCTTTTTATGTACAGTTTTCCCTTCATTGTTTTCATTAATTTAAATAACTCTGTTTTCATGAGTTTGCTTACCTGGTTTACCTGTTCAGAGCTCAGAGCTATCTCCCTGCCCCTATCCTTAGTGGTCTCTCTTGCCACCCAGAGCAAGTGTGGATGCAGAAGAGTTGGGGTTAGCTTGGTCAGTTGACTTCCCAGACTGCTCCTATATCACCTGGTTTCCATGCTGAGGGAACCATGGTTCTTTATCCTAGATGAGAAATGGGAGGAGGAAGGAACCCCCAGCGTTTCCCTAGGATTGGGAGTGCAAATTCTCCATCCTGACGGCAACATAATCTATTAATTTTTGGCGTAAAAATTACCCTTCAAGTGGGCCATGGAGTGGCACTAGGCCAGCACAGCCCCTTGGCAATACTTTTGTGAATTTCTGCTAACTGTTCAGGCAAAGTGGAAGGGAGGTATTTGTAATGCAAGGGAGTGTCTTGATCAATGTAGGCTTTACTTTCACATAATAACTTAACTGGAGCAAGAACCATTTGAAATCTCATGTGTGAAGATGTCCTAAAGCAGTCACCCCTTTACATGTAACAAGATTAGTGTGTCATGAGAACATGACATTATTTTTAAATACCTTGTTTTCTTGCTTTTTTCTCCTGAAAGGAAGCCCAAAGTGACTAATAATAAATGCTAAATACAAGGTGTCAAAGCAGTAATCAATACAGGACGCAATCCTTACCCCTTGTGTCAGTGCTTTCCAGCACTGGCATAGCAGTGCCAATGGGACATGTGCTGCATCCTGCAGTTGGGTGTCACTCACAGAGGCCTCCTCAAAGTAAGGGAATGTTTGTTCCCTTATCTTAGAGCTGCATTGCCCTTATGTCAGTGCTGGAAAGCACTGGAAAGCACTGACATAACGGGTTAGGAAATTCACTATAATACTCTATCAAAGTGAGCAAAAAATATAATGAATGCACATAGCAAAATAGTTATGCCCAGAGACTAATAGCACAAATAAGTTAGGGCTCAATCCTAACCAACTTTCCAACACTGACTTAGCCACAATGCAGCCCCCAAGGTAAGGCAACAAACTTGTCCTTAGCTTGAGGAGGCCCCCTTGACTACCTTCACACTGCAGGATGCAGTGCACACCACATTGGCACAGCTATGTCAGTGCTGGAAAGTTGGTTAGGATTGTGCCCTTTAAATGCTAATTCTTCAGGTGCAATTAATCTCAGTCTGCCCAAGGATGGGTTTCCAAAATTAACAACAGATTGATTAGCATATCTCTTACCTGCATTGCTTCCTTTCCTGAAGCTCATACAGGTCATACATGCTTCGTTATCCACCAGGGTTCCGTTTTTTTAATCCCAGTGAATTAAAAAATAAATAAATCAGTGGATACCAAATCAGTGGAAAAATAACTTTAAAGACCTACTTCCAGGTTTCTTGCTTCTCCGTTGTATCCCCAGAATGCATTGGTATAGATTCTAAACCACATTCAGCCACTAGATGGGGGAATAATGGAATCTAGTGGATTGAAATTATAATTATTTAACAGTGCATAGGTAGGAAATTGAATTTTGGTGCTTTTGTTCCTTGTCACAAGGCATTTAAAGGTGGACCTCAGTAAGGTGGTGAGTGTATTCAATGGATACCAAGGCCCTTCCTGTATATCCTATTTTTTCACTGAATGTACTCACGTTGAGAATCTAGAGCAACTGCAGACCCTTACTGCATGTCCAAGATGACCTGACTGATTGCACGGCGCTACATGGACATTCCACATTCTACTCAGTTCAGTTGCTTTGGATCATTGGGAACATACTGTAGTTTTTCCAGTTTTCTTCACTTCAGTTAAAAACCGGGGCATCCCCCCATTGTTGGAAAGCTACTTCGTATGTCTACATGGAGTATAAACCCTACAATTTGTCAAGCCATGTTTCTTCACCGTCTGGACGTGCTTGAAGGATCCAAAGTTGGCCCTGGATTCCCAGTGTGAGCTGGAGTACAGAAGAAAAGCAACCTGTGTGTTCTCGACAAGCTCAAAGTGGCATTCTGCTCTGCAGTGTCACAAGCTGGATATGCGATGATTGTATTGTCATCAGAACTTTACTCACAGCATCACTGACCTTTTAGTCCTGACCCCCAAGGAGAACTTGAACAATATCTTTAAGAGGCACAACTGGGCAAAAACATACAGAAGTGTGCTAGATTCAGGAAGGAATAACGTTGAGTTCTGTGAAAACTACCTCAGATTCCATGTTCTTTGTACTGTGGTGAACACATCTTTGATACTCAAAAGATTTGTTAAGATATAATCTTCCTGAAATAGCTGAAAATCTTTGCCTTTTTAGACTGAGTGGTTATGCAAGCCAGATTTAAGCTACATTATGGGGACGGTAACATATTCTGCTTTTCATTTCAGCTTGAAGAGATTTCTGAAGTTGTGTAGTTTGCTTTCTGCTTCACATCAAAAGACAATGGTATCTCCTTTGAGTTTTATAGCTTGTGAGCGGCAAGGAAGAGTGTTGGGCTGGCCAGGCAAACTTTTTTAGGCTACTGGGTGAATTCATTTGACACATGAATCTGGTCTTTAACCTACGCCTTCCCCCAGATTGAAAGTTCACACTGCAAATGGGACAATTGTGGGAAGCACAGTAGATTGTACGCATGCAGGAAGCTGCTTTCTGATGAGTCAGATGATGGGTCCGTCAGCTTAGCCCTGTGTACGCTGACTGGCAGTAGCTTTTCAGGATTTCATTCAGGGATTCAGGATTTCAATCCCACCTGGGGATGCCAGGGATTGAAGCTGGGAACTTCTGCATGCAAAGCATGTGCTCTACAATGGAACCATGGTGCCTCCACAATGGGGATTTGTCTAATTCATAGCATGGATGCAAGAGAAAATATGCCTGCTTTCCCCATGTACTGTTTCCTGCTCTCACTTTTCAGTTCCCTGCTCTAACACTGAAATGTCAAAGCAGGCTCACATGGAGCTTCTGTGAAGACATCTATGGTACTCACCCTTATTCTCTGAGTATGGCAGCAAAACCCCCTTCCTTAAAACTACTCATGAACTCTTTTGGATCATGAAACAAAATGAGGAAGTTTTAGAGGATAGCAATAAATATGACTAAAAAGTTTGGAAAACATGACACATGAGGCATGACACACTAAGGGGAAATGGAACAAGATATATTTAGCAAAGAGGAAAAGAAGGGGGAATATGTCAGATTTTAGGCATTTAAAAGGCTTCCATTTAGAACTCGGGCTATGTGACTTTGGCTACAATCCTATGCACACATTCCTGGGAGTAAACCCCACTGAACACAATGGGATTTATTTTCAAGTAGACATGTATAGGATTGTGCCCTCAGTAGTTGTGGAAGGAGAGAAATTCACTGTCTACCTCATTGTGCACATTTGGGAGGCAATGAAAAATGACACTGTGCACTCATTTACACCACAGAGTCTTACTGAACACAATGGGCTTACTTCTGAGTAAAAATAAATAACACTTTTCGAACGCCTTTAGTTCTAGGGTAGTAGTGGGTGCACGCTAAATGTTTAAAACACACCTGCTTCTAACAGTAATATGTGACGCAATTGAGAAAAAGGGCAAGAAATAATGGGTTTTTGAATTTATTTATTGGATATCAGGAAATCTGTCATACAGCTAAAACAGCTGAGCAATCAAACAATCAGGAGCCCTGGGATATTAAAAGAGCTCCCCCAACACACATGTGCCAGAAACAATGAGCATATATCATAGATTAATGTTGCCATGCTGTACACAGTAACTGGGGATTAGCGATCCTATCCAGCACAAGAGCAGTGGCTGCATCCTGTGCTGGATTTGAGCAGACTAGAGGTCTTCTCGGAGTAAGAGGACATTCCTTTCCTTACCCCAAGTAAAGCCCCCACCTGCTCAGTGGGGCTTCTTGGAGCTGCACAAGCTAAATAGCTGGCACAGACTCAAGAAGCCCCATGTTGGGTTTTTGAGCCCAGGAGAGATGATAGGATTTGGCCTCCTCTAGTTCCACCCCTGCTGGGCTGGAGCATGTTTGCGATACCCAGTGCTGGCAATACAGTCTCAGCGCCGGCACTAAGGCAGTGGAGGATCAACCCAGCAGGATTTCCATCCGAGTAGACATGCAAATCATTGCGCTGTGAGTGTAGAGACTTTGAACTCATCTGCAAGGGATGTAACTAGCATAGCTTCTTATCTATTTTTACAGCACTAGCTGTGTGTGTACATGGCATTTTATGGGTGAAGATAAGCAAAGAAAGTATTGTAGAAGACAGGTCCTGGCTCACAAAGTTTGCAATTTGAAATTCCACTGTGGTTGTGAAAGACAACACAGGAGCAGGCAGGCAAGGTAATAAAACCATGGAATGCAGGGAGGAAAGGAAGTGGCAAGAATAGCTACTGGTGAATGTGAGCAAATGCAGTGAACCTTGTGGTCCATTCCAGATATATGACTCCATGCAATGCTTCTTGACAAGATACTTGAACTCAGGGTTTTGATTGAACTGTATTATATTCTTTATGTATAATGGCCCAGTTCTAAGCAGACCTTGTGCCACTGGAACGTTCATTCTGGCAGTGTAAGGCCCTTTACAGTGGTTGCAAAAGATGACAAGCCATTTGGCATGACATGGCATGACCACCACCAGGCAGTGAGTGGTGAGCAGCCAAGTCTATGCACCAGTGGATTGGAGACACTAGCCGGTGCTGGTAAGTTCATGTATGGAGTTGGGAAGGTGAGGGGATGCAGAACAATGCTGGGAGGGGGAGGAATGGGCAGGGGCCAGGAAGGGGCATTATCAGCAGTGGCAGTGCACACTGATATCCTAACCCCTTCCTGGTCTCAGGGCCCAGTCCTATCCAACTCTCCAGGACTGATGCAGTCGCAGTGCAGTACCCACATTTCCAGGTCAGGAAAGAATGGTTTTGGCTTACAGTGATGAACTGCACTTCACAAAGGTTTTCTGCAGGAGGTGGTGGTTAGCTTTGCCTTGGATCTCCTGCCTCCTTGCAAGCTAAAAGCTGATAGCATTCATTGCAGGATATAGGGGAGGGAGGAAGTTGGTGCATGATCCAGTGTGTCCTTCTTTCACCTTGATGCCCTAAACTTGAATTCTGCTCTAGTTCTTTGGGAAAGGCCCATGCAGGCAGTAAGAGTGGTAAATCAGCACAATTCTTATGAGGTGGTGAGAAAATGTCTCCAATGGACTCCATCTCAGTCTCCCCGACAAGGAAGTTCCATTACTCAACTTCTCTAGAGATTGCTTCATGCATTACATTCTCAGCTGCATGTATAAATATGTCATTTGTTAATGAGATAAGCCTAAACACATATTTAGAAGCACATGTATCATTGCCTTCCCTTTTATGAATGGATTTCTGTTGGCTTTCCAGCTGGACCATATTTTCTAATGGTTTATTTGGATGTCTTTTAATTCAGTGGTTGTTTTTAATTATTATTGTAAGCTGCCTTGGTTACCTTTGTTTACATGGGGAAAGGTGAGATAAATATTTTCAATAAATAAATACAGGTATATCACATCACAGGGCCAGGATTGGCTACAATACCTTGTTGAGTGTATACTTTACAGCAAATCTGTTTTTGCTCCCATATAACACTTGGTTTGTCCTTAAGAAAATGGATACTGTATTTGCAAATCAGCAATACAAAGAGACTTTTTGCCCCAATGCCCTGCAATGCAGTACTTTTCATGTAAATTAAAATTGTCCCACAAAACGCATGGGTGTGGTTTTATAATTTGTTTGAAATCAGAACGTGTGTCTAGAATACAAGAGCATGCAACCAGTGACATCACTAGGGTTTTTTGTCACCCGGTGTGGGAGGCCAGCAGTCACCTCTATGATGGACCTGCTCCCATGCAGTGGGTGTGGCAGTACCCCAGGTGGTGAGTGGGAAAACATATCATCATCCCACCCCCTCTGGTTTTTTGGCTATAACTTTGGATATAATAGAGATGTTTCAGCGTGGTTTGTTTCACTGCATTCTGCATGAAATTACACATCAAATGATACATAACATGATGGTACTATTCCTAAAACCTATGATTTTATCTATTTTGGCCAGTAGTGGTGTCACCCCCCTGTGTGTGTCACCCAGTAGCGCCTGCACCCCCCACACCCTCCTAGCAATGCCACTGCATGCATCTGCATTTGTCATCTTTATTATAAGTGTAATACGATATGTGTTCTCATTTTATTGCAGGTGATTTTCAAAGCTAAGTCAAAATACTCACCAGAACTACTTAAATACAGGTAAGAAGTACATATTCTGAGGTGGTCCATACATCAAGTAAGAGTTATTTTCATTTACTCAATGAAGTCATTCTTTCATTAAAATATTTTCTAGCAGAATTTAGTGCTTTGGGGGAGCATTTCAGTCTCTCCTCCTTTGAAACAAATGCAGTGGTATTTCTAACACACTGATTGTGATGAGGATAAAAGGAGGAGGAGGAGCCCTTCATCTTGCACCCTGTGCCCCTTGGAGGAATGGTGGTATATGGATGTGAAAAATAAAACAAATCAAACATTTTAAAATGTAGCTAAGGAGGTGCTACAAATGCCTGCCCCCATCTGAGCCCTTGTAGCACCTTTAATGCATGTTGTGAGAAGCCAAAAAGTGTGAATCTATTCACCATGCTGGATCCCAAAAGATGTAAAAGTCACTTGAAGCAGTAGAATAACTGGTAGTAGTAAAATATTCTGTATTTATTTCCAATGTTTGCATTCATTGCTGCTGTGAAACAGAGAAAAACAGTGCATTTTAACCATTTAAAACCTTCTTGCTATTTAAGTGATACCTACATTCTCAAGCATATGTTCTACACTTTTCTGCAGACCAGAAAATAATAGTTATGGGCAAAGTTCCCAGATCAAGTAGTTTATGTGGAAAAACTAAAAACTGCAGTAGTATTTCAAGAGCTCAAGATAAAAACACGGAAAGCCCTGCTAGACCAGGCCAAAGGCCTCCCCCCATCTAATGCAGCATTCTTTTTCCCACAGTGGCCCACCAGCCACTTCTGGGAAGTCCACAGCCAGAAGAGAGAGGCAAACTTCTCTCCCACCATTGCCCCCCTGCAACTGATATACAAAGGCTCACTGCCACTGGACCCAGAAGTGCCATATAGTCATCATAACTAATAGGCAATGATAGACTTGTCCTCCATAAATGTGTCCAATCCCCCTTTAAAGACATTCAAGCTAGTGGCCATCATGAACCCATCATGTTCTCCGGGTAAGTAGTAACCTACTTGGCACAAGCAAGGGGGAGGAGATGGCTGCCATTTAAAGCTGAAAACAAGGATGAGCTGTGGTGATAGGGGGTGGATCCATCTCACCTCCTCTGAAGACTCCAGACTCACAGCTGTTGACAATCGCATGAGCTTTGCAAACCATAAATTCAAAACCCATGTGGAAGACTTGCTACTTAGGAATAAAAAATGAAAATGGTACTTGGGTCATGTCATGGGAAATGGCCTAACAGATAAGGAAACCCACAAGGATTTTGCATCAAAATGTGCATTATTTGTTGGAAAATGCTTGTTTCCACTTGGGTTTCTGCATCTCTTGTCCAGGTTTAAGTCTCAATTATTTCTCCCTTTAATCTCATTTTTTCCAAGCTTAAAAGCCCCAGCCCTCTGATCATTTTCTGCCTTAGTCAGCCAATCTACTAATTCACAATTAGTTGCACATAACAAGGAGAGGTGCATCCACATCCTCATCAAAAGACAGATGCATCCAATTTATTGGGGATTTTAGGGGTATTACACCAAAGATGCAAATATGCTTCTAGAGACACATTGGTTGCATGTGCAGAAGGTTGCTTGTGCACATGGCTCTTCCTTGCTTGATTGGGGTGCACATGTTTAGGCTTTTGTTGTATCATTTCCTGGAACATTTCTGTTAACAGTGGTGCTTTCTGTGGATATGGCCTGTAACGCTGCTATGAAAAAGTTTCCAAGAACTATCCTTCCAAATACAGCCTCCCCACCATGCTCCTAAAACATGTGGGAACATAATGAGCATTGTCAAACATAGCACAAGGGGATGTAATCAGAAAAAAAAAAATCTGAGGATATCCAGAGCATGTGGACCTACTACACCACACCCAAAATGCTCTTTCAATCACAGCTTTCCCCTCATGATGACAAAACAGTCATCTTCGCATCTATTTTGTATTTATATGCACCAAAATTCAGCAATATATTATATTTTTACTAGCCTGCTATCATGGGAATAGCCTGATTCACTGTGCTAATATACAAGCTGTTTCCTCAATCCTTGGTGTAAATATAGGGCTGTCCTTTATGCCTGCTGGAATTCCCGAGTTGGATCAGCAGGTGTTATATGTTATTGACATCCATTGTGATCCAGTTCCAGTCATTTCTGCGCAGCTAGTTTAGTACTCTTGGAGGCAGGGAGTGGATTATTCCTCTATGGAGAGCTTTTTCCTTTATCATTCTTGTTTTTAAAGTCTGTATTTTTAAAAAGTAAATATTGGGTGGTATCCTTTTTTTCCTGTCGTTTCACCCACCCACCCCTGCTTCATTGCTTTTTTATGTTTGTGGAAAAACCTGTTTGTAGAAGCAAGCAGGGTGATTTGTACCAGTCTTTCCAGCCCTTTGTATCTGAAAATCTATTCCTGAAGGCTTGGGGTCCCAAAAGAACACTTGGGAGGTGCAGGGAGCTGCAGTGGGAAGAGAGCATGCATGAAAGTCATCCTCCCCCACTAGAAGCCCCCAGCTAGAGCCTCTTCCATAAACTGAAGAAGGACCTTGTAATGCAACCCATTGTTTTATGTTTTATTTGTAAACTGCCTTAGGATCCAAGATGAAAGAAGTTCTAATCTCATATCACAAATACTAATCTCATTTAATTTATGTAAACAAGATGCATTGATGTCCATAGGCTTAGAAGTTGGCTTTAAAAGGAGATTAAACAAATTCATATAGGACAAGTCTGTCATTGGCTATATGAGTAATGTTCCTGTTACTTCCTGGTTGAGCAGTAATATACCTCTAAATACCAACTGAAGGAATGACCAAAAGAGAGTGCTGTTTACTTACGTGTCCTGCTTGTGAGCTTTCCAGAAGCATCTGGTTGGGCACTGTGGCAAAAAGGATACTGGAACAGATGGAGACTTCTTTTTGTTTTTGCTTTTTTTTGTTTTGTTTTTGTTCTTAACCCACATACCTGTCCATGCAACACAGGAAGTATATCTTCCTGGAGAACACTAAGCAACTTATTAAGCAACTTACTGAAAATTCAGCAACTTGCTGAAAATGTAATCAGTTATCACTTTTTAAGATATTCTGGTGTTTGAAAATATTCTGTGTTTTTCCTCCCTCCCTTTAGGTTGCCTCTCTACCTTGTGTCTTTCTTTGTCAGTCTCCTTTTCCTTTTGGTGAATTTGACATGTGCTGTGCTTGTGAAAAAAGAGAATTCAGATCGGGAAGTCATTGTATTGGTCAGGGTTGCTGTTAATGACACGCTGTTCGTCCTGTGCGCCATCTCACTCTCCATCTGTCTCTACAAGATTTCCAAGATGTCCTTAGCAAATATTTACTTGGAATCCAAGGTAAAGAACAACTTAGAATTTTTTAAAACATCTGGAGGAATGGTATTCCCAGTAGAGATAAGTGATGTTAAAGTCTGAAGTTTGTTTTCTGCCTTGTTGAACATAAATTAAAGTAAGCCGTTTCAGTTTATAGTTTAACGCAGTGCTTTTCAAACTATCTTGGAGAGTTTGAGCCGCTCCAAGTTCTTGCAGGGGCGGGGAGAGACAGCAGGGGTGGAGGGAAGGCAGCAGCTTCACTTCCACTTTAGCGGAGACGGGGCGCAATCGCTCTGCTTTCACTTTCAAAGTTGCCTCCTCCCTGCCTCCTGGCTGCCCCAGCCCCTTAAGGTGAAAGTGGCCAGGGCCCACAGACTGGGGCGTCGCGACGCCCCAGTTTGAAAAGCCCTGCTTTAACTCCAAAAATTATTCCATTAAACCTATATGAATTCATGCTCATTTTGTGAACTTTAGGCCTGTTCCCCCCACATATACTCAGAATGCCTTTCCAACTCTTAATGTGGGGTTTTTTTAACATGTGAAAACTGAAGGTGAACCATGGAAAATAAGGAACACTTATCTGTCTCTAAAGTAGAGGTCAACTGTGAGGACATTGTGGGTGCCAAACTGGAGTGAGAGAGGGCAAGGAAAGCACAATATCACAATAGTAAAGACCTCCCACACTTACAGAAAAATAATTTAGAATGTAATACCACCACCACCACCACAAAAAAAAATCCACATGGATTGTGCACGCACCCTTCCCTCATATCATCAGGAATATCCCTAGAAACAGAAGGTAGTGGGGCATGTGCTAAGCCTGGATCTATGGGAATGTCTTGCTTGAGGGGTAAGAAGTTTAGCTCATTTCCCCTCAGTCAACACAAGGAACCATGAAGTGAAAAGATTCCGGGAAGTTTCTCTCTCTCCCCTCTCCTCCACTATGGTTGCTTCAGCAAGCAAGATGGCAGCTTTCCTGAAGTAATGGGGGTGTCAGGTTACTTGGGGACCTGCAGCAAAGTCCTATAGTGTACTCCTCCTCCTGTGGAACACCTATCTCCATGATGGTGCATTGGGTGCTACCTTGATCACAATTCAGGGTCAACCTAGCTTGGTGGACACTGTGATGGGCCTGGGCTCTTGACCAGTGTTCAACCTGATCAACTCTGGTTCCACTGGGCCCTGAACAGTGCACAAAGGGCATGCTTTCTCTGAAACCAGTTCCTTCATCCCATGACAATTTCTGCAGTGAAGGAAGGCTGTTTCTCTTTGTTGCTAAAATGCTTGGGTGGGGGCAAGGAAACGGAGAACTGAGCTCAGAAAAAGTATACCCATTGTGTGCTAATTCTGAGCTCAGTTTTATTTCTCATCACCACCATTATTTGGTGGGTGGAAGAAAGCTGTCTCTTTCTGTGGTGATTGTGGGGGTGGGGTGGGTGGGATTGGGCCCAATAAATTTTTCTGAGCCAAGTTCTCCTCAGTTCATTGCAGTGAAAAGAGCAGGATGAGTGGGGGAATCCTCTTTTTTATTTCTTTGCTGTTCTTTCATCCCTCAATAATGGACAAAAAATGTAATTGATGCCTTTGCCCTTCTTTCCCCTTCATTACTTTGCAGGTTCAAATTTTACCCATTTTGGCTTTCCCACACCCAATTTTCAGATTGAATTATGGTGGTGGATTATGTATTACCTCATTCCCTATGGAGGCCTGCTAAATGTCATCTCTTAAAAAATGACAAAAATGCTGTAGTAGTAGTAGGAGTAGGCTGACAGAATAGTTTATGGTTATGTTTTCCTACTAAGTGATTTGCTTTGTTCAAGTAACGGATTTAAAATTATAATATTTTTTTTGTGCTCTGCATTTGATGCAGTCAGACTTGGATCCAAACCCTAAGCAACTTTCCAGCACTGGCATAGCTGTGCCAATGGGGCATGTGCTGCATCCTGCAGTTGGGAAACACTTACAGAGGCCTCCTCAAAGTAAGGGAATGTTTTCCTCGGAGCTGCATTGCCCTTATGTCAGTGCTGGAAAGTGGGTTAGTGTTGTGCCCTTAGTTCTTTTGGATTATAAAAAAAATGAAACTAGGGCTGCAATCCTGTACACAATTACCTGGGAGTAAGTCCTATTGAATACAGTGGGACTTACTTCTGGGTACACATGCATAGGATTGCGCTGTAGGTTCCCTACTATATAATGCTGCCTTTTATCGAGTCAGACTATTGCTCCATTGAGTTTAGTACCGTGACCTCAGACTGATTTTGAAGCAGACAACAATATGATGTTTTGTTCTCTGTGTGTTGCTATGCATTTGGGAATCAATGCATTTGCATTGAGAATTTGAGAATCAAGAACTGGGTTCAATGTCCCTAGAAAAAAGAACTTAAGCACAGGGTTCATTGCTGCATGTTGTGACTGTTAGCAAAAAGAGTGACACTTGTTTGTGAAAATGAACAACCTCATGAAGCTTCTCTGTAAACATGTAGAGTATGTCACTGTTCAAATAGTGGAAGGGCAAAAGAATAGTAGGGTGTGCAACAAAGTCATTTAGATTTGCCCTCTTTAACCAGCATGATCCAGTAAAAGCCACAAGGAGTGTTGACCAAAATGACTGAGATTCAAGAATGACATGGATATGGAATTATCTGAGGGGCCCTGACTCCTGCACAAAGCTCTATCTTTCAGACTCCGCTCCTGTTCTAGTTATGAGAATGAAAGTTGAATTATAAGGCCAGCATGCCTTGAGCCAGGCCCTCAGCATCACAGTTTTGTTGTGGAAACAAAAAACATAAAGACTGAAAAATACTTTGAACACTTCAGGTACTACATACACTATAGATAAAGTTGTGTATTTTTCTCTCCTGCCACATAAGAGGTGGATAAAAATAGGAGTTGGGTTTTAAAATTGAATATATGGTGCAAGTGAGTTTGTTTGAATATATTCCAGAGGGATAGCTAAGAAAAGGCTTGTCTGAATATAACTGATATAGTTTATTCATATAATGTTAAGAGGGATAGTTCCTTGTATCTTTGAAAAATTATAAAATGAATTTAAAAAAAACACCAAAATACCAAAAGGCAAATAAGAATTCCAATTAACATTTTTACAGTTGTTGGTCTTTTCGTCCCATACTGTGCCATGTGCCTTTATGATCTAGATGCACCTTTCAAGGCAGCTCTGATTAGAGCCAAAAAGCTTGGCACTCATTCTCCGTCCAACAAACCTTGTTAAACCAATAAAGTTCTTGTTGGATTGAGATGGTTTCATCTGGGTTCTTTGCATCTGCTTTTCTTCCAAGAACCAGAACTGCACCATTTCAGTGCTCACTTGCAGACTCCAAATATAAATATGCTAATGTGTATTTTCCTCTCTCTTCTAGGGTTCATCTGTATGTCAGTTAACAACCATAGGAGTGACTGTTATATTACTCTATACATCAAGAGCCTGTTACAATCTGTGCATTTTAACATTTTCTCAGAACAAGACAGTAAATTCTTTTGATTATGACTGGTACAATGTATCAGATCAGGCAAGTATATTATTTTCTTCTGACAACAAATTCTTAATTCAGATGCTTGACTATATAGAAGTCATGCCCTCATACAAACACTCTGAAGTCAAAAGCAGGTTTTTACCAGAGGTTCTGCTCAGACTTTACAGTAAATACTGTAGAAAGTAGGAACATGAATAGGAAGTGTAGATGTGTCTTATGCAAGATGTACATAGGATTTTATATACCAGTTTTACCAGACTTTAAAAAGAGGCAAATCTTAGTCAAATCTTAACTGGAGGACATATAGTTTGTTGTTTTTCTGGTGGTTTTGTTTTTTTGTAGTGTACAGTTTGGAGAGAGCGAATATAGCTGCTTTGCCCCAGAGTGAAATATTGGGTGGTATCCCAACCTTCCATGCTATAGTGCAAGGGTGCTCAAACTTTCAACTTTAGGGATGCTGGACCTTTAACAAGTGTATAGAAGAGAGAATTGCAGCAGGTGCAACTTGTCATCCCACAGATGACAAGCTACACCTGCTGAATTCTCTTTTCTATACACTTGTTAAAGGTCCAGCATCCCTAAAGTTGAAAGTTTGAGCACCCCTTCTATAGTGCTTCATGGATGGAAGCCCCTTCTGTAAACAGGAGAGTTGCACATGCACAAGGGATCACCAATCCTGAGAAATATAACCAGGGGCATATGTGTTGTTGTGGCATGGTTCCATCAAAAATTACCTTGCCACATGACCGTCAATGGTAGATCTTGGGTTTCAAGCTTACTGTAGTTTTAAAGCCATAGCATCTGCCAACAAGGTCTTAGCATAAAAATATGCTTTTATCTGTTTTTAAATTATGTTTTAAATTTGTTTTAACCTTGTTGTAAGCCGCCTTGAGTCCCTCTGGGGAGAAAGGTGGGATAGAAATAAAGTTAATAATAATAATAATAATAATAATGGCTTTTGATAAAACATATTTCACTCAAGTCACTCCAATGATGAAAATATCAGGTGTCAGTCAAGTTCATATTCATGTATAACCCTCAGTCAGTCTAGATTTGTTGAGAAATTCAGAAGCTTATCAAATTATTTTGGCTTACTCAGGAATGTAATCCTTCCATCATTATGACTTAGAATTAGGGCAAATCTTCAGGGTTTGTTTTTCTCATAGTTGAATCCCACTTCTCCCAGGATAGCTTGCAGTAGATGGTCTGGAACCCTGCAAGTCAGTAGTCTGTAGGTTCCCACTGAGGTGGACATTCTGATGAGCAGAATCTGGGGGTCAGGAGATCCCTGTGAAAGCTAGGAAGCAGCAGTCACTCCCAAGAAAATTCAAGATGCATTCAGATTATCTCTGATAACCCCAGAGATCTAGTTCACATTATTGATTTTGCACCTAAATTGGGCAATGGCTCAGGACTGCATGAAAGGAATTTTTATTTTCCCAGTTATTGTCTACAGTAACTGCTGTGGGTGTTGTTGTTGCTTGCAAACATTGAATCCAGTTGTTTATGTGTAACAGATTCAACTTTAATTTTGCCACAGGCAGACCTGAAGTGCCAGCTGGGTGATGCTGGATATGTGGTATTTGGAGTAATACTATTTGTGTGGGAGCTCTTGCCCACTTCCTTAGTTGTCTTCTTCTTCCGTGTTCGAAACCCTACGAAAGACCTAGTAAGTTGCCTTTTTCATTCATTACAGGTTAACGTTCCACAGTTCAAACTATTTTCAAGTCACATGCAGTGTAACCAGTCCTTTCTAAAGTCCAAGGGGCTACTGGGCGCATGAACGTGTCTGACTATGTCTGAAGGATCCAACACTAACACTTCACTTCAGTATAGTTATTCTTCCACTTAACCCATAACCATTGCTCAGAATGGCACATCCCTCTGAAGTTAGAGACTGTCTCATGGTTGAGAGCTGGTTCGATGTTTTAGGCTTAAAAATACTACATATTGTTTCTGGGGCAAGATTGGGGATCAGTGTCATGTTGCTGTGGCCCTAGGTTGAAGTCCTCCCCAGTGCCTTCTGACCATGCCTTGATGGTGCATTGCATAGTACATAGGTAGGCAACCTGTAGCTCACAAGATACTGGTAGTTCACGCATTACTTTTGGGTAATTCGCAGCAGACAAAGGGCTGCGACCACCTCCTTTGCAGCTGATTGGGCTGGCAGCCGGTCACTTGGGAGGGAGGAGGAACTTGCGCATGTTTTTCCCTCTCTGTGTGGCGTGCATGGTTGTGGTGGGCTTCTCTGGGTGAGTGTTTGTGTCTGCAGCAATCCAGAATAATTTCCTCCCTCTCCCTTCCATTGGCTCTGAGATCCCTGTTCCATATTATTTACTTCTGCTGGGTATGTCTATAGCAATAGTCTGTCTATAGTCTGTCTATAGCAATCCAGGAACGTCCTCCCCCAGCTGCTTCTTCAAAGTGTGTGTGTGGGGGGAAGGGTACAATCCAGGAATGGGGATAAGTTGTTCTGTGTTGTTCCTGGGCTGATTGTGTTGTTCTGAGAAGATCCTGAGGAGAAAAAGAGAAGAATGTTTTGCTTTTACCACTGCTGTGTGAGCTATTTGGTCACTATTCTAGGTTCTCTTTTAGCATATAATTTAAACCAGGGCTGATTACAGACATGTTTTGGATGGCAGGCATGTGTGAAGCAATAATAAAATGGAGTTGCTTCTGCATGTGTGCAGAGTTTTCAGGCACCACTCTTTAATTGGGTATCTCCTTGGCCCTTATCGCTGAAATACCCGAGTATGTCCTGGGTACTTAGAAGGCCAAAAGATTGTGTGCTTCAGCTCTTTCACACACCCCAAAGAGCTGGTGGCTGGGCTAGGTAGCAGGAATGGCAGAGGTTGTTATGGCTGTTAGGTTTGTGTTGGCAATCCATAGCAGAGCTTTGTATTCATTTCTGACTTCTCCTGAGACATTACCTATCTACAGGCAGTGGCTTCCACAGGTAATGTTGTTCCTTGTGTACTTGCAACCTTTAGGTGGACCGAGTTATACATCCATTCCATGCTAGATGGAGCCACCCCAACTTACACATTCCTCCAGTATCTGAACTGTATGTTTGCACAAATAACAAAGCAAATACGTATGTTTGTTCTTTCTCAGTCTTTGGAGCATCTTGGCTCCAAAAACTCAACTTCCAGAAAGCTGAGTTGAGGTTTAGTGTGCATTCCATCTCTCTCTCTCTCTCTCTCTCTCTCTCTCTCTCTCTCTCTCTCTCTCTCTCTCGAGAGAGAGAGAGAGAGAGAGAGAGAGAGAGAGAGAGAGAGAGAGAGAGAGCATCTCCAGTGAATGCTAAACCCTTTTTGGTACATGATGTGCCACAGTGTCTAAGATAGTACACTCTAGACTTGGTACTTTTTGGCACTGGGTCCACTGTTCAAACAGAATTTGCTTTTAATTTGCTTTTAAAAAGGTATGCAAATAATGAAAAATCCTGTTAGTAGATCTTTGGCAGTTAGTCATTTTGTTAAGTAGTTCACGTATATCCATTGGTTGTCTACCCCTGGTGTAGTACCACTGTCACCACTACTGGGTCAGTCCAACCAGGTGGGATCCCCAGGTGGGACCTCCCCACTGCAAAAAATCTGAATGCGCAATGATATCATTGAAGAACTCTTCTTTTTATACACTTACACTTAGAGCACTAAGATCCACGAATTCCTTTGCACCCAGAGGCCTTCCCCAGGCCTCCTGATACCTTATTAGGGATTAAAAAGTCACTTTCTTTTTCTCCATGAAACTGGAAGTCATGTGTTTTAAGCTGTAGAGTTCAGTCTGCTGGGCTTAGAGGATCCTCCAGAGTCAAGGGGAGCTAACCTTCCATCGGCTCCGGAGGGAAAGGGCAGGCATTCCCTTGTATCTGTGGTTTCAGGTAACTGCAGGGGGTTTCCAGAACTGAACCCCCACGGATATGGGGGCATGTCTGTAGTTTCTTCATATTATGTCATGACCCATGCTAAAAAATGAGTTATAGTTTCTTTTTCCTATATCTTTGAAAAATTCTAAAATTACTTAAAAAGAAAACAAAACCCAAAATACTAAAAGGCAAATAAGAGTTCCAATTTATACTTTTAATAAAGCATCAACATTAGATGGTCTGGTAATTAGCCACTAGAGGGCAAAACCACATAAGAGAACAGCAATATAGTATGTAACAAGAGCTGTTAAATTAACAATGAAAATTCATGACATCGCTTGATTTTCCTGTATGTCAACATTTGCTCTTTGCTCCAAGTTTTTATTATCTAACAGAGCATTCCTATACATGTCTACTCACATGTAAGTTCCATTGTATTCAATGGGGCTTGCTCTCAAGAAAATATCATATGTAATAGTAGTCCTTGCAGATCTGGGGAAGATCTGGGTTTCCCAGAAGTACTTTTTAAGACTGCAGTGAAGCTTCAGAATGCTTCCCCAGTTGGTCCTGGAATTGCATGAGGCTCCGTTGTGCTGGGTAAGTATGGGGGCAGCATAGCGTGGGGGGGGCAGCATCGCAGACTTTTGCCCCAGGAGTGGTGACGGGTAAATCCGTTACTGAATTAAAGCACTGGTGGAACATGTGTTCTACTGGCACATGTTGTTGCAAAACACTGTAAAGCACTTTGCAACAGCCTTCCTCCACATGCTGGCAGAGTGAAGGACAGTGAGTCTGGTTCAGAAGTGGAGAGGGTGGGGGGGACAGCAGAGGCGTAGACGGATTTGGCTCAGGAGGTGAGTGTAAGTGTGATTGGCGGCACCAGCACCTGATATATCCTATCCCCTTCCAGGCCTGAACTGCCTGCACAGATCAACTCAGACTTGTGCTAGTACTATAGCTGCTGCAGGTCTGAGTTGACCCATAGGGGCTGCTATGGCTTACCCAGGGGTAAGGGGAGAAATGTCCCCTCATCCCAAAGAGACCTCCAGCAGCCAAAATTCCTTGTAGGATGCAGCATAGTCTGTGCTGGCACGTCTCCATCACTGTGCAAAAATTTAGTTAGGATTGGGCTGCCCGTCTAAGGATTAGTTAGGATTAGGCTAACTGCCTATCTAAGGATTTACAGCCCAATCCTGAGCGGCCTGTTGGACCCAGACTTCTCTGGCACCAAAACGACTGCTGTGGCATCCTGCATGCAACAGGGCAGCCACCGCTTCCCCCACTTCATCCCCTTCCCCCGCAATGGGGCTACTTGGTTCTGCGGCAGCCATTGGGCTGCCATAGAATCAAGAACCTCCATGTCGGGCCAGGCTCTGGATGCGGAGGAGTAGAGCTCCTCCAGTCCCACCTCCCTCCCACCTCGCTCCCTCCCCCTGGCACTCCTCCTCACCACACTCTCCACGCCTCCCCTGCCCTGGAATGCCTCCTCCCCTTGTCCCCACCTACTTCTCTGCTACCCAGCAGTTCAGGCAACAGCAGCAGCAGTCCACTGGTGCTAACCCAGCACTGGCAGACACTGAACTAGCACCAGTAGTGGACCAATGCGGAGGGCTGCAGATGTGCCTTACAGCATGTTTGCAACACTCAGTGCCAGTGGTGGACCAGTGCTAAGAGCTCAGGATTTCGTTCTTAGTTAGGATTGGGCTGCACATCTATCTAAGTTCACTATTTCCACCACTTACATAACTTTTATATGAAGACGTGTGTCACCATAATAATGAGGCACTCCAGATGTAAGTAGAACATATTCAAAGCTAAAAATACCAAATAATGCCAAGGTAACCTAGTGTTTGTCAGCTTATATACAGATACTGTGTGATGCTATGTCCATTTTAAGATATAGTAACAGAAAGGTTGGATCTTTGTGGTGTTCAGCCTGGCTTAATCATTGCCAGCCTCATTGGACATTCATACTCATTACAGTTCAAAAAAAATTTTGAAACTGAAAAAGGGAACAGTATTAAACACAAAATAGAGTAATTCTTGACTGTACCCTGCAGGTGGAACACACAGCAGTGTCACAGCTTCCTCCAGCCCCACAAATGTTTGCTCTAAATACGTATTGTAAGAATGATTCAATAGTAGAAAGAGCCAAAGTTTGAAGAATAGGCTGAAGAGGCACCTGTCAGATACAGGCAAGAAAAATATTTCCTGGGTCTGGACAGGAAATGGTTGGTTTTTGTTTGATATGTAACTCACCTAACTCCTAAATGCTTTGCTACTGTAGCCACATAGACTTCTTGCAGGACCATGAATGTCTTTAAAAATGAGGATTGAACTGATAGTGATTTCACTGAGTGACTTCACTCAGTTTTGGAAGCACACACAGGGTGTGTTGCAAGGAGTGCTGGTACTGAATGTCCATCCCACAGTAAGAGTGGAAGATCATGAAGAGTCTTGCTCCTGAAGGAGACGAGTCAAACAAACAAACCCTTTGGGAACTCTGGCACTAATACATAACACTTGTTAAAGACCTGGCAGGCTGTTATGACTCAAAAAATGACAGGTCATGCTCTTCTAGGAGGGAAGATGGATTTCAGAATGTTACCAAATGGAGCTAAGCCTCTGAAACTGCCACAATCGGCTTTGCAGAAACTTTGCCAAGTTTCATATTGCCTGGTCTCCTCTCTCCCATCCTCCCAGTAAAGGTGATAAGGAAAAAGAGTAGCAGCAGCTGTAGAGAGAGAGCAATTGTGGTATTCATAGGCAGACATTTTCGAAAAGGTGTCTGGGGAAATGAGGAAAATGGATGAGGGTTTTGACTCCAGTGCCATGAGAAGAATTCCCTGTTTTTCTCTCTAAATGACACAAATCACAGACCTCTACAGTGAAAAGGGTTGCAAGACAAATAACCTCTCTTTCTCACCCAGACAAATCCAGGGATAGTACCAACTCATGCATTCAGTCCAAGGTCTTACTTCTTTGACAATCCTCGTAGATATGACAGTGACGATGACTTGGCATGGAGCATCTCACCACACAGCATGCATGGCAGGTGAGGCAGATGGATGAAAATGGAAGGTGCATGTCAGAAACGAACGGTTCCTCACAGCACTCTGTTATCTTGTTTTCTTATGGGTCTTAAGTCTCCTAGCCAAGTACAGAAAGGAGACATGCATACAGTGTATATGGGCTGCTAGCAGGAAGGGACACAGCTGGTGAAACTGAAGACAACAGCACCAAAAGCTGAAAAGAGTGGCGTGATCATATACTGTATGCATTTAGAGAGCTCCACCTACCATTGCAAATGGATTCTGCTGGTTCATTAAAAGCGGACCCAATTTGTTTTTCAGTCAGTGTCAGCTACACTCTTAACATTGAAATGCTACGGTTTATAAATGCATAAATTTGCTGGATTAAATCCAGTACATGTTGCCTACAATAGCAATTTACTCCTTGCAGCACATCACCAACCACGGATGATGCTCAACTGCATGAAGGTCTAGCCTTCGCTTCATACACACTCCAGGGAAATTGGAGCTTCTTTTTTCATCCTGCATCACTAAATTGAACAATGCTGGGAGGCAGCAAAAGAATAGGAATTACTTCCCACAGTACATTACCCTATGGGTTGCTGAGAAGACCAGTTAAACAGGTTCTGGCTATTTTAACACACAAATAATGATTGTTGCAATGTTCTTTCCTGTATGTGGCACATCATGTGTGGCAACACAACCTGTACTCTGATTTATTTTCATAGTACATTTGGAACCTTTTAGTGTGAAACTTTTAATACCTGGCTTAACAATTTAAAATTTACAGCCCAATCCTGGAGGCTGCCTCCAGTGCAAGCTAAGGGCCTGCTGGAAGGCAAATTGGGGTAAGGGGATATTTTTCCCCTTGCCTCAGGCGACATCCCAGCCAGCCCTGTGGGATTTCTCAGATCTGCACCAGCAATTTTGCAGGTGCAGATCTGAGCAGCCCGGGTAAGGCTAATCAGGCCAGGGATGGGGGTTAGGTGGGGGTTAGCCTGTGGTGCCACAGCCAATCTTACCCTCTCCTGTGCCCAATCCATCTTCTGTCCCACCCCAAAACACCCCCTCCATTCCTCCCTCCAGTCACCCTCTCCCACTCCCTGTGCCAGCCTGCTTTGGCCGGGACAAACATACTCCCTCCAGGTCTAGATTTGGGGCTGCCACATGTCCTTGCACTAGCCTAGCTGGCTTTTGAGGAGTCACAAACATGCTTTATGGCATTCTTGCAACACTCCTGGGCAAGGAGGACATGCGCTGGCCAAGCATGTGTTGTGGATTGCGCTCTTAAGTTGAAACTCGTGGTACATTTTCTTTCAATCCTGGGGCCTCAAAGCAAATTCCTGGGCACATATAGTTGGAATTCATTCTAGGAACCATTCTAGGATTTCAGCAAAACATGCCTACACATTTCATGAAACCAAAATATGAATAGTGCATAGAAGAAATCTTATAAGAGTGTGTGACCTAAAACATTGCTTTATCTTCACTCTTAGCAAAGTTATCTTTAATTTAAAATTTTGTTTTCTAGTTTCTCCCCTGATTGCTATGACTGGGGATATCAGACTAACAGCTTTATGGCTCACGTTGGATCCCTTCAGCAAGATTATCTGTCAGAGACTGAACGACCAAGCCCCAAGTAACATCAAAGCATGGCAAGTCTGGGGTTCTCAGAATTGTGAGATGTTGTTATTGTGAATTAGCAATGGTACACAAGGGTCAGGTGTGTAGCATTACTCATGGAAAAGTAGGGGAGGAAAAAAAAGTGTCAGGTTTACTTTATGAAACTAGGCAGCACTTCAGATAATCTCCTATAAAGCAATTTCACAGATAAGTGAAGGACAGGTTTTCTGCCAAAATCACGGAATGTTCTATGACCTCGTATAAATTGGGGGTAAAACTTGGGGAATGGTTCTTGTGAGAAGGAGTTGCAGCTAGCCCTGGAGCCTGATTGCCCTGGAGACTGATTGAAAGAGGAAAGAATATGAGCCATGCCACTGTTTTTGAAAGTATTAACAAGGTGCTTATGTCGTACTGTGTGCCATTCCCCCACCCCCAGCAACATAATTGAATATCGCATTGAATTGCTTAAAAGAATCCAGGTTTGAATCTGCAGAAAAGCATTTGCAGTTTTAAAAAACCATCCAAAACAAGCACAGCACCAATATAAAGCAACATAAACAGCTTACCACAGCACAATACCCTACTTCAGTTGCTGCCTGATGACTTTTTATGCTGTTCACTGTCATTTTAAGAGGCACTGCTGGGTTTGGCATTAAGGAGGATGCTCAGAAGACTCTACAACGGAGCTCCAGCAAATGTAAACAAAAGCTGCCTGTCGCAAGATGTCTGCAATCACTGAAAATGTTCCTCAGACACTTCACAGACCCTCAGCAGGCACTTTTAAAGCTCCTCCAGGCTTCTCCTGTCTGCCGTGACAGCCTGAACAGCCCTGATCCCTGAGTGACCCACAGATAAGACGAGGTGTCAGTCTAGCCTTGATTTATTGGTAGAAATTTCTCAACTTATAGGCAAGTATCTACAGTAGTTATATTCTCATTCCAAGATGCTGTGTCTATGCTGTGATCCTGCAAAAATGTGCACATGTACTTAATGCACATGGACACATGTACACAGAAGAGCTCTCTTCAGTCAGTGAGCCTCCTTTTATACCAAAGACTCGCTATAAGAGTGTCTTAAGACTCTGCCTTCAAAGAAAAGGTGGGTGTTCTGTATTTTTGATTACCTATTTTTACATTGGAAAGAGTGCTTTAAATTTATAGACTTCTCGTATTGTCACTGTGTACAGAAGTTGCTTTGTTTAAAATGCCAATGCACATTATAAAGAACATTGTTCAGATTAATTTTTCTGGTGACACAAGATGTCCAGGTTATACAAAAATATTTTGACCAGTATTGACTCACAAATAAAAATATTTAAAAACTAGTTTATTGAACAGCAAAATGTTTATTTTTTAAAGAAGCCAAACCCACCTCACTCCATTGAAGCTATAGAAATCTGAAGCTGTAAATGAAAGAAATTACAGTGAATCCTTGATTAATGAGGGAGAGGGTGTCTGTTAATGCTGAAAGTTTATGACAATGCACACACAGATGCACAAAACATATGACTAGTTTTAAAGAGACAACCAACACCTGTTATTTCCAGTCTGTTAAATCAAGGCCCACTACACTGAGGGTTCACTGGCATGACAAGTGAATTTTGTCACTTATGTGAGTCATAAGAAACAGGCTCATTTTGTTAATATTACTGTTAACGTGTATTTATCCTAACATGAATGAGGGAGTGTGAAGAAAAGTATGGTTCTTTAGCAAGTTGGGACAGCTAATAAAAACTCAAAAAACAAAAACCTAGAGTCTGATGTTTAGTATATGCAGAATTGTTGTTCGCAAAACAGACAAGTTACCCTTGAAAAATTAATAAAAATTCTAACAGTGCAAGTTTGTGTAATATGGAAAACTGAACTTTGCGTCTATCCTCTATCCTATTAGATAAAGCCACAGTTTATTTTTGACCAATACCCACGCCTGTCCCAAAATGATTCTAGGGCAAATCATTTCCAACCATTGTCTGTAGTTCTTATAAATATCTGTATCACAAGTCACCTGAATGTCAATGAATTATTTTAACATTTGATGTCAAGCTCAGTTCTCTGCATCTGGGCTCCATCTATGTTTCCTTTCTTAATACAAGTCCTGTTGAATAGTGACAACACCCAATTTACAGCACTGACAGGAAAATTATACATTGTGGATTCCATTACTGAGAACCTTCTACCATGTTCTCCTGGTTTCAACCTGGAGAGAACCAAGACACCATTCATTTCAGAATGTCCAGAATGGATTGTGAAGAGCTCCAGAAAGGTCTTTCCAAACTGGAAGAATAGGTAGCAAATTAGTAGATGTGTTTCAATGTAAGCGTAAAGTAATGCACATTGGGGCAAGAAATCAGTATTTCCCATATATGCCGACAGGTTCTGAGCTGTCTGTGACAGATTGGGAGAAAGACTTTAGGGTGGTGGTGTTCAGTTCCATTTCCATGTTCAAGATAATGTAAAAAGAGATTGAGAATAAAACTGCCAATACAAGAAAAGGCTACAACACCCGGAGAAGGTGCCTGAGTACTTGATTGATGGCCTAATCCTATCCAACCTTCCTGCACTGATGCAGGTGTGGCAATCGGGTGTGAACTGCATCCTGCAGCGGGACAGTGTCATAAGGCCTCCTCAGGATAAGGGAACATTTGTTTAGGGCTGCATTGGTGCTGGAAAGTAGGATTAGGCTCATAAAATTATGCATGAGATGGAGTGGATAGAGGGAAGTTCTTTTCCCTTTTGCACAACACCAGAACCAGGGGATAGCCACTAAAATTGACTGGTAGGGGGGTCAGTAAAGACAAAAGGAAATTTGTTACCTAATGCATAATTAATCTGTGGAACACTTTGCCATAAGATGTTGTGTTGGCATCTGGCACAGATGCCTTTAAAAGCCAATTAGATTTATGGAGGAAAAGGCTATCACAGTGGCAGCAGGATACAGGTATTGTTGTCTTGTGAACTCCCAGATGCATTTGCCGAGATACAGGAAACTAGACTAGATGGGCCTTTGTACTGATCCAACAGGTTTATTCTTATGTGGTGGGGTTGTTCACACACACCAGCTTGAACACCTCCATCTGCTTTCCTTTCAGTTGATCTCTTAAAGGAACCATGCCTTTACACCCTCTTCATTGTCTGCACAAAATTACGATTACCATGTCATAAACATAGGATTGTTGAACAAGTAGTATAACATATAGTAGGCATAGAAGAAAAAAATTGAGAAGACAGCACACAAAGATTTGTTTGTATATGCCCCCATGTGGAAGAATGGTTTTTGAGTAAGTGAATCGCCAAAACATGAACATGGGAAAGATGTTTCTCAGCCTTCTGCAGGCTTGAAACAAATTTTGCTACTTTCTTTGGTGCTGCAGCTATGACTCATTGGCTATTTTGTGGACTAGTTATCAGAATGCAGCCAAGTAGACAGCCTCAAGAGCACTGCAGTTGAGAAGCATGCAAATGAGTGGGTGGAAATGGTTTGCTTGGTTAAGCTCTGAAAAAACACATTTCAGTACTTCTGAATCAGCCTGCTAGAGAGTTTGAAGCAGGGTGGGGGGCCTGTGGGATAGCTAGTTCAATCCCCTGCTCAATGCAGAAAATCCAGAACTAAAGCATTCCCAACAGATACCTTTCTGGCCACTGCTTAAAGACCTTCCAGAGACCCCCTCCCCAAACGCACACACCAGAAACTAGTTTCATTGTCAAGCTGCTTTTACCATTAAAAAATTTGCCCCCCTGTTCAACTAAAATACAGTCCATGAGATCTAGTTCCACTCTCTAGGGCAGCAACAAGTACTGCACCATGTTTTCTGAAGTTATTTTCAAACAGCCAGGAGCAAAGGAAGAAAACTTTCCCCATACAATTTTCAGCTTACCCAATGAAAAAATACAGCCCACCAGCCAAGTAGGGCAGCTGGCTAGATGACTGACAACTGCCCATTTCTGTACTCAAGACAGGCAGAAGAGATGGTCTGCAAGCCAGCAGGTACAGCTGTCAGTTGCACCAGCCTGATCTCAGTAACATTTGGACTGCATTTTTAGCAAAATGTCACATGCCAAGCTATTCTGGGCATGAGTTTTGTCTCCTATCAGACAGAAACCTTTCATTTAAGAGGTTTGGTAGCTCAGTAGGTGGGGAGTTTTGTTCCAAACACGAATTTTAAAACTGGATCTGCTCAGAAAACACAATTCAATTTATGCACCCGAAGCTTTCCATTTTACCTCTATATGTCTGCAAATGTTTTTAACATGTTCCTGTGTTCATGTACCTGGAGTGAGAATACAACTGTCAGACATCACAATCTGAAGCAGATGGACTGCTTAGCCTTCTTTTTGACAGGCTCCTATTCTTGATATTTGCATTGCAAATTTTTGCCTTTGGTGAATCTTCTGTAACCTTACATTCTGTTAACCCATTTCTGCCCAGCCCACAGGTGTGCTGTTTTAAGATCAAGTTCACAGTGGCTGTTTTCAGCGATATTTTTTCCCTTCAGTTTCACAATTAAGATTAACGGTGGTATGAAAATAAAGAGTAAGTCCCAATGAAATAACAGAACTCAAGTTAGTCACGAGTTGATTAACTTGTCACATTGATTTGACTAGTGCTTAGTCACAAACTAACTTGCTTGGGACACTGCCCATTATATGCAAAGAAGTCTTGGAGCATATTTAAATAAAGTGGCCTGTTTTTCAAAGTAAGGCAACGTTTTTCACTGTTTCTTTGCACCTTTTAGAACCATAAAGTTATGCAAACACATGTGGCTTTAAATCGAGCATAGTAAATGCATCTGTATATATAGACAACAGCAGAACCATTTTTTCAGTTTGAAGGTTTAAGAGCACTTTTTATTCTTTTTGTAAAGACTGTTTTACTTATCAAAGCAAAACATAATATTTACAAAACTGTATACTGTACCAACATAGACATTCATGCTGTATTCAAACATCCTTCACTAGATACAAATATTACATGACACACAGCTTTTAAGAAAGCTGCTCTGTCAAAATATATAGGAGTCCTCCTACTGCAGCTTCAAAATTTAGAAACTATTTGTTGTCTGCTATTGTTCTGGAGTGACTAAATTAGGTTCTCTTTAATAGACAATGATTGAAAATCAATTTCCATAGATTGTACCCGTTTTATTAAAGGTGTGTGTGTGTGTGTGTGTTTTAATGTACGATTAGGATTGCATAGGTAGGATATGCAGAACTAAATTCCAAGAACAGAGTATTTTTTAAAATTAGTCTATGAAAGGTGTTTTCTCCATATAGTATCTGAATGTACCAAAAGATCACAGAAAATAAACATTATTCTTGAAAGACTGCCAAGTGGGATATTTTAAATTTTCATATCTTCATAGAAGTTTAGAGAGAAACTGGCCACAAAGTAAACAGCAGAAACCTCAGGAGACTCAAGCAGGGCATTTTGAGCTAGCAGCACTTAATTCTGAAGGCTGCTTCAGGAGTCATGCTTAACATGAGGAAAGCCTCTGGAAGAGAATTAATCCTTCCAGATTTTTTTCCTCATAAGAAAGACAGCTTGTGAAACAAAAGAGAAAAGTTGGACAGGGCAGAGAAGCAAGCACAACAGAAAAATGGTGGACATGAGAAATCTGGTCTTTCCTGAAGCCAAGGGGCTTATTTTAGCAAAATCCATTTCACTGTCTTACCAAACACAGCAAGATCATTTGTTGAACACCTGGTACTTTAGACTGACATAAAAGTTTAAAATATCACCACTAGCAGATATCTTGGGCAACACTGGGAGGTTTTTTCCCATGTGGTCAATGCAGTCAAGATGAAGTTACTACAATCTTTTGTAAAGCAATCTCTGAACTGAAGAGAAAAACAATGAAATTTCATTTGAAATGGTACAAGAGATGTACAAAGAGAGAGTAAACAGAAACATAGTGGAAGATTAGCATAATTTACATATTTAAAATTAGGTACTCCTTCATAAATATCTTGTCCAAAGACCAAACTTTTCCACTTTAAATATTCAAGTTGATATTAGATTTTATTTTTCCTTTTAAAAACAGTTCACATAAAGTCCTCCAAAGATTGGTTCCATTCTGCCCGATGAAGTCTGGTAATGATTGCATCTTCCGGTAGATACCAAAGCCTTCGTTAACTTGTCTGCTGTAATAAAACTTTGAAATTCTGAAGTTCTCGTATACTTGTAGAAAGTCTGCAAAGGAAAGCAGAGACTGAGATTAACCCATTTCTGTCCAGCCCACAGGTGTACACATTTGATCCCTGTTGCATATATGCAATGATGGGAAGAAATGGCTTAAGAAAGTTGTATTTTGTAACCCACCTCAAGGTGGAAACACTTGCAAGATAGTGCATCAAATTATTTAGCTTGCAACTTTCTGCTTTATATAGAATACTGGGAATTACCTTATTCAACTACTACTACTACTACTACTACTACTACTACTACTAACTTTATTTTTACCCCGCCTTTCTCTCTGAAGGGACTCAAGGCAGCTTACAACAGGTTAAAAACAGATTAAACATAATTAAAAAACAGATTAACAACATAATTTAAAAACAGATAAAAGCATATTAACACATATCATAAAAACAGTAGTCAGATAACAAGTAGTAAAAAGGTAAAAAGAGCATAGAGCAGCAAGTCATAAAAGAATCAGGCCTGTAAAAAATTAAAAGATGTCGAAAATATGTTAAAAAGGCCAAGAACTCAGAAGGCTTGTTTAAACAGAAGGGTCTTCAGGCCTCGCCAAAAAGTCTCAAGAGAGGGAGCCATTCTCAAATCAAGGGGAAGGGAGTTCCACAGCGTTGGTGCCACTACTGAGAAGGCCCTATTTCTAGCCTCCGCCCCACATACCTCCCTAGGCGGCAGCACTTGTAAAAAGGCCTTCTCTGATGACCTAAGAGGACAAGCCGGATTGTACGGGAGTAGGCAATCTCTAAGATACCCTGGCCCAGAGCAGTATAGGGCTTTAAAGGTCAAAACCAGCACCTTGAATTGGGCCCGGAAACGAATGAGCAGCCAATGTAGCCGCTGGAGAAGCGAACTGACAGAGTCAAACTGTCTACCTCCAGTGACCACACGGGCCGCCGCATTCTGCACTAATTGCAGTTTCCGAACCATCTTCAAGGGCAACCCCACAGAGTGCGTTACAATAATCTAACCTCGATGTCACCGTGGCATGGATCACCGTAGCCAGGTCTGCACAATCCAAGTACGGCCGCAGCTGGCGCACCAGCCAAAGCTGAGCAAAGGCCCCCCAGCCACAGCTGCCACCTGGGAATCCAGGAGCAGCTGCAAGTCCAGGTGGACCCCCAAGCTGCGGACCTGCTCCTTCAGGGGGAGTGTAACCCCATTCAGCATGAGCCGATAGTCCAGCACCTGCATTGAGGGTTTCCGAACCAGGAGAGCCTCTGTCTTATCCGATTTAATTTCAGCTTGTTAGCCCCCATCCAGATCCTCACTGCCTCCAGACAGCGCTCCAGGCCCTCAACCGTCTAGAGGAAAGGAGAGATAGAGCTGGGTGTCATCGGCATATTGATGGCACCCCACTCCAAACCCCCGGATGACCTGCCCCAGCGGTTCCATGTAGATGTTAAATAGCATCGGGGACAGAATTGAGCCCTGTGGCACCCTGCACTTCAAGGGCCAGGGTGTCGAACAGGCATCCCCCAGCACCACCATCTAGGACCGATCCTCCAAGTAGGAGCGGAACCACTGCAAAACAGTGCCTCCAACTCCCAACTCGGCCAATCGACCCAGAAGGATACCATGGTCGATGGTATCAAAAGCCACTGAGAGGTCCAGCAGGACCAACAGGGACGCACTCCCCCTGTCCAGTCCCCAGCATAGGTCATCCACCAAGGCGACCAAGGCAGTTTCCGTCCCAAAGCCCGGCCTTTAAACCAGATTGAAAAGGATCCAGATAATCCGCTTCATCCAAGACCTTCTGGAGTTGAGACGCCACCACCTGCTCAATTACCTTGCCCAGAAACAGGATGTTGGAGACTGGCCGGTAGTTGTCTAACACAGTGGAATCCAGGGAGGGCTTCTTCAGGAGGGGGCGAACCACCGACCGTTTCAAAGCACATGGCAACGTCCCCTCCATCAAGGAAGAGTTGACCAACCTCCCTGTCCACTCAGCCAGTCCATCCTAGGCAGCTCTTATCAGCCAAGCTGGGCAAGGGTCAAGCAGGCAGGCAGAAGGCCTCACACTCCAAAGGAGTCTGTCCACATCCTCAGGCTGTACAAGCTGAAAAGAATCCCACAATACTGGACAAGCAGTTGCCAAGGGGACATTGTCAGACATTGTCAATGTGGCATCCAAGTTGTGACAAATACGATCAATTTTATCTGCTAAATGTTGCACAAACACGTCACAGAAGCTGACCGTGTGTTCCTCCTGGTCTACTGGAGGGGCCTGATGGAGGAGGCCCTGCACCATACAGAACAGCTCTGCTGGATGGTTGTCAGCAGACGCAATGGTAGCAGAGAACTACTACAGACTATGATGTTTTTCAGCATGAAAACTTCAAAGAAAACTTTCAACAATGCAATTTTGCCACATAAATATTGAACAAAAAAGTACTCTCATGGGTATCTTTCACCTCAAATGGTTGTGTCAAATCAATATTTTGACCTAAAACTGAGAAATGCTGCACCAGTATCTACATACCATTATATGCAGCTGAAATGTTCAAGGTTGCATTCAAAATAGAGCTTGGGCAACACTGCAAGAAAAGCCATCACGCCCCCCCCCGCCCCGGGCAACTGCTCAAGTCTTTACCAATGGCCTAAGCGTTAGGGGGAGGGCCCTGGAAACAATGTGAGATGTAGCATGGTGGACTGCTGCAGAAGGGGGAAATTCCCAAAAATCATGCAGAAGCATTAGCCATCAAATGGAGCTACTTATGATTTACAATCCTGAAAAAATACAAAGATTCCACTATTCTTGTCTTAAATTGGCCAAACAGGTAGGCACCCCGTAGAGACCTAGAATATTTTTCATCTCTCAATTAAAATATACACATTTGCAACTTTTTAGATCCTGCAAGGAGGGACAGTCAAAAACTCTTACTCAAGAACCACAACAAAATAAAAGTAACTTGCCTGCCAAATGCATTTAGAAGTGCAACAATTTCTTGCCGTGTAAGCTGAAATCCTTTTGATGGACTGTTCTCAGGGAGATTCTTTATTTCTTTTTCAGAGAATAAAATCTTCAAAGCAGTTCCTAAACCCTGAGTCTAAAAGAAAGCCAACATATTTAATATTAACTAATTAATATTAGTTAATTAATAATTAACTAGTAAAAATTAATAATTAATTAATAAACATAGACTAATATTAATATTAATCTTGTCCAACACCCCAACTGCTAACAAAAGAGTTCAGCAGCTTGAATGGGAGGTTTTTATAAACCAGTGCTAGTTTTTTCCATCATCCATCTTCTGCAAAATCATGTGTACAATCTCCTAGTCCCATTGTATTCTCAGATCACAACTTCGTTCTCTAACTGGTATGTCAACTATGATCTTAACCAATGTCAGACTACACTTGTCCACGAGTTGGGAGTATTGGTCTATTGGAATACTCACTATGTGAGGATGCCCTTGAAGAACACCTGGAAACTTTGGTTTGTGCAAAATGCACTTGCACATACAGTGACTGAAGACAGGAGACCATAACTGTACCGGTTTCACTAGCTGTTAGTTTCTGTGTGCAATTCAAAGTTCTAGTTACTGTCTTTAAGGCTTTTTATAGTTTATGACAAGGGTACTTGATGAGCTGCATCTCCCATTTGAAACAATTCACCCTCCAAGGTCAGCTGGCTTCTATAGGTGCCACTGTTATTAGAAATTCAGTATGCAGCAACTGTGGAGCAATGCTTTCTCCATGTTGCTCCCTCCTTGCAATACTAGGTTGGCCCATTCTCTGCATGTGTTTGGGTGGCTTTTGAAAACTTCCCTTTATGGTTCTGCCTTCTGTGATTTGGATTGGCTCCTCTCCATTAGCTTATTGACTCGCCCAAGTTTCATTCTTTGTTTTTTTATAAACTAATTGTTTTTATTGATTGTTTTAATGTATTTAACATGTTTTTAAAAGTTTGTTAATCACTTTGAACACTTCCAACTGGATGAGGAAAGGTGGGGTATACAGGTTCAAAATAAAATAAGTATAGCCTTACTTTCAGGCTATCACTTGTATTTTTGGGGAGTCGCGTGTCACATTTTTAAGGTGCTCATAAATACATTGCACCCATGATATTTTTAAATATAATATACATTTGTAAATATGTCAATATTTATATATATATTTACATACGTAAATATAATATACATTTGTAAATGTATATTAAATGTATTGCTATCACTGTGAAAAACATATACTGCACTTAACAATGAATGCTTCCTACAGCCTATGTAGCTAAAAGTAATCCAATGGAAAAAATTCATATGATGCAAACAGAAGCTGAGAAGCTGCAGGCTTTGTGATGTCAAGTGTACTGCTATGAGATAGGAATCAGCTATAAAAGCCAGAGCCCCATTCCACACATTCAGGTTCTGGGCCCATTTTAAGAAAGGAGTTTGAGAACCTAGGATCTAAACTATGTGCTGTGAGTTAGGAGGTTGAACAGGTGGTGGGGCAATTTTGAGGAGCTCATGAGGCCTAGAAACTCCTTTAAAAGCCAGCCAATGAGGAGTCAGGGCAGTTTGCCATCAAAGAGAAAGGCAGCTTTGGAAGAGAAGCTCTCCTCCTGGGAGGTCAGCCATTCTGCCAAAGGTGGAGTAGGGGAAAGATGGAGAAAGATGATATTAATCCCCTCCCCACTGGGATTAATAGGCTTCGCCTATTAATTTAAGGTTTTGCCAAGGGGGCAAGACGGGGTTGGCCAGACCAAGACACTAATGTCATACAGTATATAAACCCATAAACAGAAAAATCAAACACTTAATATAACATACCTGCAGTTTACCCCATAGTCTGCATTTATCACATCCAACACAGTCCATTATGCGGGATATGTTCTTGAAATGCAACCTGAATTCTTCCTAACAACAAAGACAAATGCTTAGCCAAAAGATACAAGCTGTGTGAAATGTATTTGGTGGTCCTATGAATTTTACAATCCTAAGGAGGTTCTCAGGCCCAAAGCTCATTTCCACTAAAAGGGGTCAGGAAACTAATTATGGGCTTCCTCTCATTATGCTTTTATAGTAAAAAAAAAAAGCAGCACTATTTTCTTACTAAAAAGAATAAATATAAAAGGTAATTAAACCCTCCCAACCCCCTAAAAATAGGGACAATTGAGAAATTCTATTAAAGGGACAACAACTCATTTCCTAGCAGTATCCACAGCAATTAAGTGGGCTGAACTTGCAAACACATTCTTATCTTTTTTTCTTTTTATACAACCATTAACATAACACAACCACAAACAAAACATTAAAAACATACACATACATTTAGGAGTGCAGGATATCATATATCACTTTTACTAATAAATCATTCCATATTTCCTAATCCAATTTCTCTTCTACTTTTACCTCTTGTTATCATTTATCATTCATACCATCTCATATATAATGTATCATCTATATAATTTTCATCTAAATGCCCTATATTATACTTTCTACATATTCATTTTCAACCAAGCATAAAATAGCTTCCAAACACATATCTTAATTCTTATCTTCTTATCTCTCTCACATTCTTATCTTAAGATTCAGGAACCTTTATTGGCATAAAATAAAACATAACATAGGACAGTACATTTAAACCACACCTAAAACAGCCCATGTGCCCAACCAATACACTGCCCTTACTTACTTATACCACACCTCCTCAAAATTGAGTAAAGAAATTTTGCAACCTGGCATGTACATGCCTCATCATTTCCTAATAGCAACTGATGTAGAACTAAGTCCCCTGACCCACGTTTGGAAGACACAAATGGCCTGAGCAACTGCAAGCGCAGATCGTCAAACCATCTGTAAGTTAAAACCATATGTGGAAGAGATTCAATGTCCAGAGGCTGTGATCAGCAATATAGTGATTTCTTGTCAGTATTACTTCTAGTAGTTTCTGTGACAACTCCTTAAGAGTTGCTCCTTTAACCTGTGAGAGTTTGAAAGCAGACAAGGGCTTCCACAAAAATGGGAACTGGAACAGACAGGGGCATGCATGCTGTAGCCATAGTGCAGACTTTCAAACAAACTTCTTGATTCACTAACTAAATCAAACTACTTCCACTGGGTTGCAAAATACCTATATGCTCGTTTTTTTCCTGGTTTAAATTCTACGTTTTAAATCTATACCATTTCCCTTGCTTGCACTGGTCAAAACAATTACAGTGATATTAGTGTGTTTACCTTTAAAGATTTTGCCTCCTTTTTGTCTCCAGCAAACATGGATTTTTCATTGAAGTGCATAGGGAATGACCTAAATGAATTTTATATCAGTTGTTAGAGTCTGGTTACACCACAATTTACCTAAGTCGACCACAGGCATTCTATATTTCACATCTTACAAACTTGAGAGAAGAAACATTGACTAAGACAACAGTGAGTATAAAATCATAAATCACAGGCACACCCAATTATATGAAGCCTCCAGTAACGGCAGCAGTATAGGAAAGTTAGCAAACAAGTTAAGCATTTTAAAACTCCCCCGCCACAATTTTGAGTTTGAATGCAGCTTTAACAGATCCAAGTCAAATTTCTCCTTACATCCTCTACAGATTAAGCAGCTGACTTTCTTAACCTACTTGTGCACAACTGGGAGTCCTTACAAGGTCCCAAAGAATGTATTTAAGACATGCCTCAGTATTTTCCAGTAAAAAGACTTTAGAAGTTGCCACTATTGACCACGACATGCATTGAGAGCAAAGAATTACTAGCAAAAACTGAGTAAAGAGATGGTAGTTGATAAACCACCCAAGGACCCCCCCCCCCAAAAAAAGAGGATAGCCATTAGGGATGAAAGACAGGGGATCCTAGCCATAAGGAGGTCTACCTACTATAAGGCCATTCCAGGCAGTGTCCCTGAACTTTCAGTTGTCATTTTGAACACGTTTGCAATATTTGTGGAGATATAGAGAAAAGATGGTAGACCGTATTCTACGCAACTCTTCACTAAGAAAAGAAATAGCCTCTGTCTCCAAAGTTCTGCACAAAGATTGCAAAAGCACTGGAAAAAAACCAACAAGTGCGAGGCTCTTAATTCTATAAATATTTAGTACAATTAAACAACTTTCACTGTAATAGGCTACTTGTATTTATGTTCTAGCTGTTCTGCACTCTCAAGCTTCTTGAGCATAAGATTTTTGGTCATGTGCCTATGACATGCCTGATAACTAGCAGGCTATATGCTACCTTTTTCATTATGTACACACAAGGAGAACAAAAACATTCTACTCTGTAGAAAGATGCGCAAAAGAAGGTATCTGTTGTGGAAAAAGGTCCATTCCAGATTCCAGGCACCTCTTGAGACTCACTCTCACCTGCATTAATAGCATTTTAAATACAATTTTAACACTCCAAGTAGCTGTATATTAAATGTGGGCCAAGAAAACACACTTACTTTGTATCTCTGAAGATTTCTAACAAAAGGGATTTGGTTTCTGTATCCTCCTGTGCATTTCCAGTGTAAAGATCTACTATTGAACGTTCAAAGTAGGATCCAACTTTCGACAAAGCACGCAGTTCAATCAAATATAAGAAATATAAACTTTTTAGCCGCCTTGGACCTTCGCCTTTTGTTTCAGCAGGATTAAAGCGATGGGCGAATTCCTTCACATTGGGTCCCCAACGAGGTTTCCCCCAAGTTTCTGAATAAAGAACAATATTTCCCCCAGAGAGAATGTTAGGTAGTTCAAATAATGTTTTTCAGGCTTACAAGCAATTTAACTTTCCTCAACTATAAAAGTGTGATAAACATAAAATCAAAACTAATCAAGTACCTTCAAGTAGATAATTTGCACATAGATGCAAGTTGATGCTTGCATGAAGTCCAGAAATGAGTTTATAGAATACACGTTTCTCAAGACAAAGACCTGGGGGGAAAAAAGCATTACATTAAAACAGAGTTGATGAAACCATAACTCAATATTCCATAAGTTTAGAGATTTATACACAGTACTTTGACGTGTCATTTGTAATACAGTTCTCACCATTAAATGGTTGGAATTTCAAGTTTCTCTCTTTAATGTATTATTCTGTACATAATGAAGTTTCTATTAGTATAGATATGAAGCAAATATGAAGTCTACAATAGATGAGAATATCAGCCATTTCATTTTGCATTGCAAAATTAACATAGAAGCAAAGGGGATTGCCTTTTAATATAGAAACACTTACTAAAGTGTAGGGGGAGGGAAGGAATTCATGAGGGTACTTTCAATCATACCCTTGGTAAGTCTTCAGAAACAGCAATGGGTGGCGTATGTGGCCCATCTCTCAAAGACAAGTCACCAGAATGCCAATAAAGTAGTGCCTTCCTTGAGCTTTTTGGCCATGGCTCAATGTACTATTTTTCAGATTGCTAGAACTCTCAAACAGTTACATACTGTGGAGATTGCTTGCTCCCTAGTCTGCAACAAACTTTCAGATCAGCGAAGAATGCTGCTGCCTGACAGATTTATACACGTGTTCACACTGTTGCGTGTATGCCAGGCAAGCATGACCAAGACTAGTAACTTTGGGCTGATGTGATGGTAAGGCTGCATCAGATTCCACAAATCTTTAGGGAAAAGGTCAAACCTTGGATCATTAGAGCAACCCCACTGGGTGGCACAGAAGAACCCTTGCCTTTGGAAAATTCCATGATCAGCTGCACCTTTTTTGTCAGCAAATTCAAACCTGTAAACTAGGCCAGATCCTGGGAGCTTCCTGTTCCTGACGTAAACAAGACCATTCAGTCACAAAAGAAGTGCCTTCAACCTTGGCTACCCCTGTCAACTTCATTGAAAATCCAATCATGAGTTGTTTTGAACTGAAGAACAGCCCTCCTGACTAAACAACCTCCACTACAACCTCCTCAGGGAGCACACCATTAGAAGACACCCATCTCCAACAGGGGGATGGACTATCAAGTCACCAAAGAACAGTACTTGATGAGCAAACCCAACAACAGCTGCCATGTTGCCTTATGGGGATTTTGCCCATAAAAGGCTGGGTTGCAATCCCTTGTGTCTCCCGTACTCGCTTAAGTTTTTCATGCAGCGTTTCTTCCATGCTGTCCCACAGATTCTACCTTCCAACACACCTTCCTATTTAAAAAAGTATATCTTGGCTCCTTTGCACTACCCCCCCCCCAAAAAAAAAACTAAATAAAACTACTGTCTAGACCCCCTGGGCTTGCCTATCAAACTCTTTTCTGTCTTTTCCCCCACCTTTAAAACCAGGTAATGAGTGTGATAGCAACCCAGGCTATGGTCCCTAAAAGAAACATATATAGTTGAAGTTGTGTAAGTAAAGTGAGCATAAAATGTGGGATGACTGTAGTAGAGTTAATTCTTATTATGAGAAATAAGCCTCTATGTTCTGAACATGCTGTACAACTTGAATAACTCTTATTCAGATACTTGATTTGAACCAGAGCTTTGGATAGAAGCATAGTAGCACAGTTCTTGCTCCAGTTAAAACTAGAACAAAAAGCTAGGAGTACACTATAAATTTCATTATGAGCAGTTCATGTAGTACCCAAGATTGATAAGTGTGGCACAAGCTTTAATCCTATTGATAAAGCAGCCTATGGATGCTCAAGTCACTAAATATTCATTAGTCTTTTAAAGAGATTAACAAATTTAAAAAATTCATTAGTTTTAAAAACAGATTTAACAGTTATTTTTCTGGTTTGAAGGCATTTATCTGTATATTTGCAATCTTTTATTTACCTTCTAGCCATGTATAGAAAGATTCTCCTGTGAACACACAAAAAATAAATATGTAAGTAATTTCACAGTAATGCTAGATTTTTAAAGCTAGGCATGAACCAAAGACAAAAGACAATCTCTCAGAGTATATAATTTAAGGAAGACCAACGAGACTAATAGGCTTAATTCCTCACATGCCACTAAGTGGTATAAGTTTTAAAAGTTAGACACATGACCATCTCTTATAATTTTATGCTGCTTGTCTGTCAAGCATTCATTTATCTGTTTGAGGGAAGGCGTTCAATCTGATGCATGCTTCTTTGGCAGCAAGTTCTATTGAAAGCAGTAGAATTTATTACTGAGTAAATATGCAGTGAATATGGCCGCACACCATGAAACCCCAGCACTTCAGCTTACTGGGATAGACTTCACTAATGCTCTAAAGACACCAGGGATTCAGTTATCTACATATGTATTAATGCAACAAATCTCAATGCAAGACCAAATTCCCCAACATTCAGGCATGCCCCTTAAGCACTGCGGGGGGGGGGGGGGTCAATCTCTTGATTGCAATTTTCATTGGACCACAATTCAAAAATTCTTTCCCAATCAGTCACCAACTGCTCAGTTCCCATCAGTGTATATGTATAATTGGGATTTTTTTGACCCAATATGCATCGATTTATAATTATTAACATTGAATAATCTTTGTCATTTTAGTTCCTCTCTCACCGTTTGGAGAGATCCTTGTGAGCTCTTCACGATCCATTGTTTTCACCACCCTAAACATCTATTTAATAAATTTACACTCTGCCTTTTCAGTTAAAAACTGAACAGTTTTGAGTGTCATCTGGAATCTTGGCCCCCTTGTTGCTTACCCCACTGTACACCCTATCCTAGGAGACCACACTTCCCTCTAGTGTGAAAACTGCCCATTTATTCGCACCCTCTACTTTTATGGATTAACCAGTTACTAAAGAACAAGAACCTATCCTCTTGTGCCATGACTGCCAAGTTTACTCAACAATCTTCAATAAAGGCCAAGTGCATAGCATTTACATTCTCAAATCCTCATCAGTAAAATCCTGTTCAGCCCCCTCTAGCTTCTTTGATTTCACTAGACATAGGGCTACACAGATAAGTTTGATAATTTGTGCCTAAGGAGTCTGAAGTGCCTTCCTTCCACCAAGGATGAAAATGTGGTGTATAAAATTACATGGAATCTGACAAGTGCACAACGCATAACCTGCTTATTCCTCATAGACACCCAGCAAGAATGTGGCAGGGTCATAACCATGCACCATATTCCCTACACCTTGCCTGCCTAACCTCATGTCCTCTCTTCCCTTTGGATTGAAATTCAATGGCAGGAGACTTATTTTAAAGCTTTATATCTAACATCCACTTCACAATATGTATTTTTACATGCCCTGAGCTAGTCACACAATGAATTAATAAAAGATTGCTGTGAGGACTCACCATCATCTTCCCCTGAAAAAGGAAAATATAGAAAATCAGTAACAATTTATTCTACTTGTGTCTGTATTAAAAAAATCAAACATAGATTTGTTAGCACTGATTTAATCAGCAGCATGAACCTTTAGATTTGCGATGCAATTCTTTTATTCAGGATGTAGTGTTCCTTCATTCACCAACAAATACAAGATGTGTCCAGAAAGTAATGAGAATGAAGTTCCTATGCTCAAGAAGTGTTCTGTGAAGGAAGATGCTGGCCAAGGTCACTTGGGGTGGGGTGCCAGGTATACGTTAGAATGCTGATCAGTTGCATTCCAGCCCTGTCAGAGTCGAGACATTCTTTTTCGTGAAATTCTGTTCAAGTACCTCATATTAGGAAAAATGCAAGCGAGTTTAGAACAGCAGTACAAGATAAAATTTTGCGTGAAATTGGGTAAAAGTGCATCAGAAACTTTGGAAATGGAGAGGAAAGCTTATGGAATTGCTGCACTATCATCTGCACAAGTTCTTGGTCACTTGAGACAAAGAGTTTTTGTGTGCGTCCTGAGATCAGCTCAACTTGGATCCTTTATCACCACAATGCATCGAGTCACAGTGCTTTGGTGATCAGAGTTTTTGGCTGAAAATTACATCAGGGTGCTTCCCAAATACACCCTACAGCCCCAACTTGGCTCCTTGCAGCTTTTTCATATTCCCAAAGATGAAGAATGGTTTGAAAGGACACCATTTTGGTAGTGTGGATAACGTCCAAAGAGCCACTACACTGGCTCTGACTGCCATCCCACTTGAAGATTTCCAGGGATGCTATGAAGAATGGAAAAAATTGCTGGGAGTGTTGTGTACACTCACAAGGTGCATACTTTGAAGGAGATAATGTTCAATTGTAAATTTTTTCAATAAAATAATTTTTAAAATATTATTCTCATTATTTTCCAGACCTGATATACAAGGATGAAATATTGGAATCGTTTCATACTATACAAAACATGAAAAACCTTTATTCAAATAATGAGTGTAGCACTGTTGGCCAACTTAACTAATGTTCTCAAAGGCAATTCTGCATTCCTGAACAGCATGAACAAATTGTCCAAAGGTCTTGATTTTACATGACAATTTCCTTTTGCAAATCACACTTTACCGAAGTTACCTGTTTTACAACATCTAGCTAGAACACCCAACTAAAACATTTTCACAATTAAATAGCACTGAATAACAAGAACAGGTAAGAGCTAATGGAGATTTTCTACTACATCAGTAAAGTCAAGCTAACATGACGCAATCCTGAAAAGATGGAAGTTAATGGTTTATTAAACCAGGAAAGTGTTCTGGATGAGGTTGTGCCCCTACTTAATAATACCTGGTATCTGTTTAGCACTTTTGAGGACTCAGTGCCTCACTTGTATTATCTTGTAATCCTACAAACACTCCTGTAAAGCAGTGGCACTCAAACCTTTTAGCACCAGGACCCACTTTTTAAAACTGACACTTATTCGGACCCACCTAGCTTTACAAGACTTTAAAAAATGATCTAGAAAGAAATATTTATTTACAAGTAATATTTTATTTATTGAGAAGTTTAGTTGAGACTGAGGACCCAATCCTATCCAGCACTGCAGCAGCTGCAATTCAGCCCTGAGAAAAAGGAACAAATGTTCCCATACCTAGAGGAAGCCTCTGTGACTGCATCTCCGCCGCAGAATGCTGTGCACACCCCATTGGCATGCTTGCACCAGCACTGGAAAACTGGATAGGATTGGACCCTCAGCCATCACCTGCCCCTACTACCTGCCATTGAAGGAATTTGGAAAAAAAACAACACCAGAAAGAAGACGCTCAAGCATTTCTATATTTACACAAGCTTGCAAACTGCAGGAGTTCAGCTCTTTGCAGGACAATTAGCTATCTGATTTTGAATTGCCTTGGGGCTTAAAACAATTAGTTATCTAAGCTTTCCATCACCCATGTATTCAATGAAGGTTCTGAGGACCCACCAGAAATCAGGTCCTGGTGCCAGAGTTTGAGAAACACTGCTGTAAGGTATTGTTGCTATATTGCATCTGGAGAGTTGAGGGGAAGTGGCTTGCCTAAAGTCATCTAGTGATGGCAAATATGAGATTCAAACTAAGGAGTGCAGCTTAGTCGAACAGTTCTCAAACTGTGGGTCCAGGACCCACTAGTAGGTCAAGACCCAATTTTTGGTGGTTTGCAAAAGTGACAGGGCAAATTAGGCTATGTGCATCAAGCTACTACTTGGGGGGGGGGGGGAGCACTGCTGCCCAATCATCATTATAGCCACACAACTTAGAATTTATAAATCAGGCAGCAGCCTCTAAAAAGTTTGAGAACTACTCGCGGACAGCCCAATCCTAAAGGCAACACCACCACCAGATGCAGCGGTGCCAAAGCAGCTACTGCTGCATCCTGCAACCCTGTGGCAGCAGCTGGAGGTCTTCTCGGAGGAAGGGGACTTTCATCCCCTTCCCCCAGGAAAAGCCTCAAGCACCACAATGGGGCTTCTCAATTCTGAGCTGGTTATTTTGCCGGTGCAGACTTGAGAGACTGTGTTGGACCTTCTGGCCCAGCACAGAGCTCAAGATCCGGAGGAGGAGAGCTCCACTAGTCCCACACTCTTCCAGTTCCTCCCCTCGCCCCAGAGGCCCTCACTGCTGTCTGGTGTAGCG
This sequence comes from Tiliqua scincoides, assembly GCF_035046505.1. Taxonomy (NCBI): domain Eukaryota; kingdom Metazoa; phylum Chordata; class Lepidosauria; order Squamata; family Scincidae; genus Tiliqua; species Tiliqua scincoides. Next base: position 229,958,558 of record NC_089821.1, read on the forward strand.
CTGTCTACTTAGCTATGGGCACTGTCTGGCTGGTGCTGGGGTCAGCACCAACTGGCACTGGGCTGGTGCTGACTTGGCACAGGATGTTGTGGGCATGACTTATGGCACATCTGCGACACCCACTGGCCAGCGGTACACTCATACCACCAGTGCTGAAGAGCTAAGGATTGGGCTCTTGGGTCCAAATCCTAACCAACTTCCCCACACTGATACAGCTATGCCAATGGGGCAAGTGCTGCATCCTGCAGTTGGATGGCAGTCACAGAGGCCTCCTCAAGGTATGGGAATGTTTGTTCCCTTACCTCAGAGCTTCATTGCCCTTACCTCAGTACTGGAACATTGATTAAGATTGCGCCCTTAGTCTCTAACCACTATAGTAGCTTCACTGCTATCTTTAGGTGCCAGATTAAGCCTGCCCTGCTCTCATGGGCTTCAAGTAGCATTTGGGACCTTCCTACTTGTTTTAGCTATAGTTTTCATTTTGCCGCTTTTATCTTTTTTACAGGTGGAGCCTGTTAATCCATGAAATTTCCATTCAAGGATCTGGCTCAACCCAGGTCTCCTGGACCAATGTGGAGTCACACTTGGCCCCACCTAAGCCTTCCAGAGGCAACCGAAGCTGTGCTCCGGTTGCCTCAGGAGGCTCTTCTGAGGCCCATGGAGGTTGTGCACAGTCTCCACGAGCCTCACAATAGCCTCCAGAGGTTCTAGAAAGGCACTTTCAGTTTCCACACAAAAACTGCAAGTGCCCTTCTAGGACCTCCGGAGGCCTTTTTGAGACTCGTGGAGGCTGCGTACGACCCTCCACAGACCTCAGAACAGCTCAGGGGGCCCCAAAATCCATGTGATTTGATTTCACATGCAGTTTGTTATCCACAAGGGTTCCAGGAACAGAACACTCATAGATAACAAGGGTCCACCTGTAATTTTCATTAGTGCTGTTATTAGTTATGTATTATATTTTTATATAGATCTGTTTTAGATGCTGCCTTGAATTCATCACTTGCCAAAATGTAGGTGCCCAAGGCCAGACTAAAATTTGGCATCTGGCAGCCAGACCCAACATCAAGGTGCTCTCCGCAGGCAATGCTGAGGTCAAGGAAGCGCAGGAGGCCTTGGCTTGCCTGGCCAGGAAGAGCCAAGCCACACTCACCCCTAATGGGAGACGCACATCATGTACATACAGACAGAACACACAGGTGCAACCCCAAGTAATGATTCTGAAGATGCACCCCAGTTGGAGAAACAGACAGCAGGGCAGAAGAACAAGGGGAGGGAAATGGTTGGGATTGGATGATGGAGTGTGGAGGGAATTCGGAGCAGGCGAAGGAGGCTGCCCAGAAGAGCACAACTCCAGGTGGAGGAGTTAGTGTGTGCAGTAAACCTCCTTCACACCCCTTTGGAGGCTACCAGAGAAACAAGCGGACGAGGCAGTGGATGCTGTATATGTCCTCCCCACTTTACAGAGCCCCTGCCAGGGACAAGGAAGAAAAGACTGAGAAAGGCAGCAGATTGGATGGACATACCCTGGAGAAAGGCTTCCTAGGGACAGACTTTATCAACCCCACTCTCGTGCACCACAAACGAGGACACATAGTTCTCCACTAAAGGTGGGACTACACCAGGTGTGGCAGTAGGATATAAATCCTGTATATTAATTAAATACATACGTATGTAAGAAAAGGACTTCACTAGTGAGTCTTCAATCATTAAGACCTTGTAATTAATTACAATTACAGAAAATACAGAAAACTGTGAAGTATTTAGCAACCCACCCTTGCTGGGTGCCAGTGGATTTAGTGGACGATACACTGATCGAGGCCTATAGGAAAAATAAAATAGGAATATATCTGTGGAATTCAAAAAACTTAAATATTTCAAAATGAATTAATGTCGCCCTCTTTCCCCGGTTACTTGAAGCAATTTTCTTCATAGATACTGTTCCATACTCTCCACGCAGAAGGCCCCTTGTATCCAGTGTAACGCTCTGGATTCAGCAGCAAATCCACATACTGAGCATCAGGAGATCTTTCATCTAAACAAAAAAATGACAGCTTCAGCTACATATTTTAATGTACTCCTTCACACAAAAAGACCACACAAATGTAAACAGAACTAGACTTGGCTGTTATAATACTTTTGACTACTAGCATTTCCATTATACAGAAACATGCACAAATGTGACATTAATATGTACAAGTTGTATTTACATATTACTTGTGCACTATGTTAAAAATACTTGAAAACATTGGAATAAACAGCAGTGTCAGATAGTTGTCTCTCTTCATTGTTTGTAAATTGCTGGAAAAATTGCTAGAACAGAAATACCCAGAAAATATTCACCTATATCACAAAAATGTAAATTACAATACAAGCTAAGAATATTGAATTTGGATCCCCTTAAGGCAGCGGTTTTCAAACTCTCAGGGAGAGTTTGAACCACAGTAAGGTGGGGGTGGGGAGGACGTAGCTACATGATCCCCAGGACTGCGTCGCTAACGGGGCTGCAGAGACTGGGATGCCGTCACCAGTCCCTGCAGCAGCTGTCTGGGAGCGCAGGGAGCCCTGTGCGATTGTCTGCAGTGCTCCCCAGGCTTCTAAAAGTGAAAGTGGAGCAATCATGCTCCACCTCCGCAAAACCGGAAGTAGAGCACAATCGCTCCACTTTCACTTTTGATGAGCTGGGGAGCCCTGCAGACGCTTGTGCAGGGCTCCCTATACTCCAGGACAGCTGCTGCAGGGACTGGTGAGTGCATCCCAGTTCCTGCAGCCCCATTGCTGCAGCTGCCTCCTCCCTGCCTCTGCCCCTTAAGGGGACAGGGGCCAGGGCCTACACCCCAGTTTGAAAACCACTGCCCTAGGGCAGAAAGGCAGGATAAAAAAATGGTTAACAACCCAATTTTCTAATGAAGGATTTCAAATACCCAATTTGACTTTCATTATGTATCCTACTATAATGTCTTTCCAATAGTTGCAACTACAAAAATAAAGAATAACCATGAGCAGAATAATCTGGCTGGATAGGTAGGTTTATAATTGGTTCCAGAACAAATTTTTGTTTTAAAAAGCCACAGCCTGCTGTTTAATATTGATTGCCTTCCATATTCTCTTTTTATAAGTTTATGAAATACCATTTTCTAGCAGTATCTATAGATGCTTAGCAGCCACAATACTACTAGGGCACAATTCAGATGATCCTTCAAATTTGATAACAAAGCCTTGCAAGCTCCCCTCTGTTTCTAGTTTAATGCCAACGATAGTGTGATATGATGTCTGAAATAGAAAATTATGGTTAGTGTTTGCCCTCCAAATCAAGATATGCTGATTCAGAAGTCAGGACAGAACTACGCTAAATGGTCAACTGAGAGAAAAGCTGTGGAAAGAGAGCACATGAATCCATGGCTTAGTTCCATTTGGCAGATTGTCTTAACTAAAATAATATTTCTAAGAACCAACTATAAAAAGTGCAATTTGGCACACATTCTGTTCATAAGAAATGCATCTTTTCAGAGTTGATTTATTTAAATACATGTTGCTTTGGAAAATCTTTATGGGTCAGAAGAACAAACAATTTTACCATCTAGTTCACAAAAATGGTCCTGTGAATCATCATATCTGGCCCAGTCAATGAAAGCCTCTTTACTTTGGTTGCTGTGGAGAAGGAAAGAGAACACTGGCAAATGGACTTGTATTTAAAAATGATAACAAATGCAGTAAGTTTCCCTATTTATCATTTTGAGGTGAGATTGCTACCAAGATGATCCCAATATCCATTAGGGTCCCAACAAAACTTCAAAGCAGTTCAAAAATATTTTAACTGTGACGTTAAAATAAGCCACCTCATAAATCTAGCATAACAGCACAAAATGAGATTTGCAATATTTTCCATGTAGCAACAGAGCAGCTAATCAGGAGGTGAGCAACTGCCTTTATATAATATAACCTGCAATGAACACTACAAATGAAGCCAGCACAAGTGCATAAACCTTAGCATAAGTCTAAATATTTAGACTTATCATACCAAATATTATGTCTCCGGTCCTCATTATGCTGCTCTATGACTTTTTTTAATCAATCAAAAGGTTAACAAACAGGACTTGGTAGAAAGGAAATGAGGAAGACAGTTAGGTCTGAAAGCAAGTTTCAAATTCATTACTACTCATTTCTAGCAGAAGAAATTTTTAAGAACTAGGGGACAAGATCTGCCTGTTCTCATCATGTTATTCCTCTACTGCTAATCATCATGTTCATTATGTTAGATGTTTCTGCTAAACAGATAAAAGCATGTTTGAATGGCTGCATGAAATTTGCTGTGTGTTAAGACAGAACACCATGAATATATTATCCTTTCTGTAGTATAGTATATGCAAGAACAGCAAATATTAAGAGTTAATAGCTACCAAGTACCAGGCTTTTCCTCCTCCATTAAACTGAAATATACCTTACCTTAATGTACTATTAACTGCTCCCAGTATGTTAGCTTGTTCACAGTCTTCAAGTTCTTTGGTATGATTGGAGGACTTTGAATACTGCAAGACCAAATATACAGTATTTTATGCCTTCAATACGTTTAAATTCAAATACTTTTGACTTTGTGTCACCTATTAAGGTATCAGTGATTTAGAGCAAGATAGTACTTAGAAAAGAACATGACTTGTGAATAGTGCAGTTTTATGACCCGCATTAAAACATCTTGCAAAGTATTATTATTATTTATTATTTATTAATTTATATCCCGCCTTTTTGCCCCATGGGCACACAAGGCGGCCTACAACAATTAAAAATACAAAAATAGCAATTAAAAACAATAATTAAAACAGTTGCACATAATTAAAAAATCTAAAACAAGCCCCGCGGATTCTAATATAAAAGAGAAAGAAAGCCAGCCAGCCTGTCAGCAATTAAAAGCTTTTTGAAATAAAAAGGTCTTCAGTCCATGCTGAAATATTAACAGAGGGAGCAGTTCTCAATTCTAAGGGAAGGGTATTCCAGAGTTCGGGGGCCACCACCGAGAAGGCCCTCTTCCTGGCCGCCACCCCTCTCACCTCCCTTGGTGGCGGCACAGTCAAAAGGGCCCCCACCAGATGATCTAAGAGTATGGGCAGGATTATAAGAAAGGAGGTGGTCCCTCAAATACCCTGGGCCCAAGCCGTAAAGGGCTTTAAAAGTCAAAACTAGCACCTTGAATTGGGCCCGGAACAGAACCGGCAGCCAGTGTAGTCACCGAAGCAACGGCTTGGCAGAGTCAAACCAACGTGCCCCAGCAACCACACGAGCAGCCGCGTTCTGTACTAGTTGTAATTTCCAGACCGTCTTCAAAAGCAGCCCCACGTAGAGCGCATTGCAATAATCTAATCTAGATGTCACTAGGGCATGGGTTACTGTGGCCAGGTCCACGCAGCTCAGGTACGGTCGCAGCTGGCGAATCAGCCAAAGCTGAGCAAAGGCTCCCCTGGCCACCGCTGCCACCTGGGACTCCAGGTGCAGCTGTGGATTCAGGAGAACCCCCAAGCTGCGGACCTGCTCCTTCAGAGGGAGTGCAACCCCAAGTACTCACTCCAAGTCTACCTACCTTTGGTAGGAGACAGGAAGTTGCCTCAAACGGTTGTAAATACATACCTGAATATTCAAACATTTGTGATATCAGGCATGCATGAAGATTCAGGTACTCATTAACAAGAGCTCTTATACTATTCTTCCTACCTTGGATTTTTCTTCCCAAGAGCTAGTTACTCAGATGACCTTTAAAGGAGGAAGAAATGCTAAGTGGATGTAACCTGATCAGGTTAATAGTGCTACAGTATCAGGACCATCTCATTTCTGTTCACATTGGAAGCAAAAAGCACAGCTAGAGTGATCAGCTGTGTTTCCATGGCACAGGAACACAGTGGGATTATGGGACTGCCAGCCTTAACTTTCTCTAGCGGGAGAAAGAAAAGACACAAACAGTACCTAGAATGCCCCCACTGAGCTTTGCTGTTGGGATAACACAGTGTAATGCCACAACAGAGGCATGAGTGGGCAGACAACCTTTTGCAGTTGAGGTAATTGCAATTTGCCGCTCACTTCCTTTGTGGAGAAAGTAATAACATTGTCCTAATTTATGATTTCAGAAGAGTTTACTTACTTTGTTAGCACTTCCAGCTTTAATTCCAACTGGAACTTTGCTCTAGAAGAAATGCAAAGGTTACATGGCTATTCATCTATATCCTTTGAAAATTATTCTCAACTTCAAAACAGATTGAGGCAAAGAAAAGTTAACATGTCAAAACCATTAGGAACCTATTTGAGCACTGACATCCAAGGATGTTAAACTACTAAAGCTGAGAAGTCTCCCACTTAATTATTTGAAATCTTTATTACCGGGCAATGATACAATTCTATGTATTTTTATTAGGAAATAATACAACTCACAATTCAATAAAGCCTCACAAACTTTCCAGGAAAAGGAAAGCAAACCTCACTAATCTAAAAGTAGAGTTTACACTTCCCCCTTTTACTTATACATAGTCCTATCAGTGCTATATAAACCCCTCAAAGGATAATAAGTTCACCTTATTAGCAGAAAATACACTATCATTTTTGCCATCTCCTTTATTTTGAAACTTACCTCAGGGCAAGGCTCCACATGGCAATCTCGGATAGAGCAATGGCCATCATCAGCCCAAAAAGGACATGGTCTCTTCAGATTAACCTTAAAGTCAAGAAACATATACTTGCTGTCAATCAATTATATTACCAAACTAAAAGACAGAATCCTCTTTACCACACTAGGTGTGGTAAAAGTGTTTGAAAACTGTTATTTACTTAGAAGTAAGTCCATTGTGTTAAGTAAGACTTAAGCTGTAATCTGATCTTGCTCACTGGAAACGAACACCTCTAACTATAAGCCTTCTTGAAGTACAAGATGACGGAAACTGAGAAAACATTTGAGATTTTGATTTATTCAGCAACACTAGATAAGCAAATAGAGTGCCGCTCCACCAAACATTGGGATGCAAGTCAAAGTTCTTCCAACATAAAAGTCACCAGGAATCACTTGGTCAAAGTGTGCACACAAACCGCATTAAGATAATTCTCCAATATGAGAAGAGCATCCTGGGTTTAAAAACTCCACTCTACTTTTCATCTTCTTGCTTACCAGGCACATGTCAATCATGTGGGATGGAAGACATGCTCTGCCATCAACAAGCACCTTCACTGCCCATTTAATGAACAGTGGATTCAGCATTGCACCCAGAAGCCCTTAAAATTCAGCATTTTACGGTATGTGTCCCCCTTACGTACTTTTGGTTCCTCATTAGCTGACCCAGATCTCAGTTAAGTGGATTCTGGTCCCATAGGATCCTGATCCCATGGTGCACAGAAAAAGCATTTAGAAGCAAAGGCAGAGACCAGTAGATCAAGTTATAATATCTATTTTCTATTACCCAGCAAACATAACTGAAAGTGTGAATGGAATAGAAACTCACACAAGGCAACATCTCCACCATAAAAACAGCATGTAATGGGTTCCAAAACATGGCATGTAGCCCATACTCCTGGTTCCCAAGGACCAAATTACTACTATTCAAATCCATCAGTAGCTAGGGAACAATTCAGTGAGGAATTTGGAACACAATTACGGATGGCATCTCAAGCAGAACTTGTTAAAATAATCATCTGATTTTTTTAATTTTTAAATACTCAAATACTGCCTGTCTCCCATAGGATGCAGTGGCGTTCATAACCAGCGAAACAATATGTACAAAGAACAACAAGAATAACAGGAATATGTACAGTTGCTGTTAGTTGTTCAATGGTTTTTAAAAACCAAGAAAACTAAGGGCGCAATCCTAATTAACTTTCCATTACCAAGGTAAGGGCAAAGTAACTCCAAGGTAAGGGAATAAACATTGCCTTATCTTGAGGAGGCCTCCATGTCTGCCCCCCAAATGTAGGATGCAGCACATGCTCCACTGGCATAGCTATGCCAGTGCTGGAACATTGATTAGGACTGTGCCCTAAAAGACTGCAACAAAGCAAAACCAACTTGAAGCTTTCAAATATTAAAAAAGTTTAAAAGTTTTATACTTTAAAAAACAGCAAAAGAAACAAAAAATGTAATTTCAAAAGTAATACATGCAATTGAGAACAACCTCTGTTCACAGTAAACTGCTGTACAGCTGTAAAATACAAAACTCCATTTCAAATTACAACAGCACTAGCATTATCAACTCAAAAGAAAGACAGATTTCCAAGACAAGATATTTCTGATCCTCTTTCAACTATGGCACAATCTTATCTAGCATACAACTGCTGCCTGAGCTGATACATGCCACTTAAAGATTCTTAAAAGATTATAGTAGTGCTTAGATTACATCTAGTCTACTTGCATATTATGCCTAAGAGTGGTTAAGTTTCATGCCAGACTTAATAAAAGCTTTCCATTTTCTTTCAGAAATGCAGATCACGTCTTGCATTAGCAATGCTACTATGCATTTGTACCATACGCAGGTTCACAGAAATTTTACAATATGGATTTGAATATCCAAAGAGGCATCCAGCTGGTTGCTGACAATGCAGGTTTATATTTTTCAAACACTGTTTTTAATAGATGTAGTTTTATTTTTTTTCCTATTCTTAACCATTCTGTGTCCATAAAAAGGATAGATGATACAATGTTCAATGAACCTTTGTCTGTAACCCAAGAGAGTTTGTGAATCCTAAATTGAAGTTTCTAGTAGCACTGCTCCTGAAGCAGATGATAAGGTTACAGAGTGCTTTATAATTGGATAATAGTCCTAAATCAGCAGATCCACAGCAATGTCAAATAGAAATTCCCAATTTTATGTTATGGCCTTTAATTTGGAAGTTTTGTCAGGACGAAAATTCCAAAAGCAACAGGTGCAGTTTGCATTTGCTGTGTAGCTGTACAAGTGATATAGACTGACCTCTGATAAAAGCTATTTTCACTAAAGTACACCTTGGATTGGAAGCAGAAAAGTCCCTGAAGGTCATCCACTATGCCTGGTCATCATTAGTCACCAACACATTAAAGGTTACTCCTGTAACTGTTAGGTTTACATTTAATCCCACAATCACATACCTGTTCACAATGCAAGTGCCATTTTCAATCAATTCTAAATGTGAGTTTTCAAATGCACTTTAGGAAGCACAAGAATTACATTATTTCAAAATAGTGCTCCTTTGTAATCAAAATATTATCCCCATCACACTCACATGCAACATTAAGAACTACTTTAATACTGTATTAGAAATACAATTTTCTTACAATCCATTTCTTCCCTCTACTTCTCAGGAGAATAGAGGAAAAATAACTCATAGCTTTCACTCAGCTGTGCAATAAAACATTTTTATTTTACCTTGTAGTATCTGAAATAATCCCGTTCTTGCAGTTTTTGCATTTTGGGGAAGATCTTAACATTGTTGAACTCATCAATGCTTTCTATGTCACATAAGCAATCATCAAGTACTCCTGTAAGCTGAAAATGAAAAAAAAAAACTAGTATACCACAAAAGTACACGGCAATATCACTACAAACTCTAGAGCATTTTTGATGGCCTAAGAAGAAGGGCAAAGGGAATTCAGTATAAAAATATTCCATACTGCATCAACAAATCAGGCAGAAATTCAGTTATACACACCCTATGTCAAAAGATTTATTCACAAAGACACTTCCTCATGGGAATTTACCCCAACCAACACATACAGTCATAATTCATCAAGCAAGTGGGGTTTTCACGTGTGGAAGACAAGCATTTGCAATTGTGGCATACAGCAATCTACATGGACGTACCTTCTGTGGAGAATTTTAATGTTTGAGACAAGGTTGAGACATCTCAAAAAATTATTCTCAAATTAAAGGCTATAATAATGAGTAACTGGACAAAGGCAGCAGATTCATTTGATATAATACAAACATATAATATATACACTTGGTTCTCAAACTGCTTGGGAGTTTAAGACCAGAAGTAAGCATGTGCAGCGGAGGGGCTAGGGCAGTGACTTGATCCCTAGGATTGTGCTGCCTCCAGGGACAGGAGGGTTTTTTTTTAAACTTAACAGCAGCCAACACTGGCATCCTAGAAAGCCCTCCACAGGGTTCTTCACCCCTTCAAATATCTAGATGTGCGGCCCTAAAAAGGGCTCCCCAGACTCTCCAGGACAGCAGCACTTACTGCAGGTAAGTAAAAAGGAAAAAACCTCCTGTTGCTGGACAGCAGTGTGATCTTGGGCACTGCACCACTGCCTTAAAGGGTCAGAGGTAGGGCTTTACAGGTTGAGGTACTGCGATGCCCCAGTTTGAGAACCTCTGATATATACCAATGGTAAATTATAGGTGGGCGACTGTATACTAGACTGCAAACAAAACTGGGTCACCTGAAAATAAGGGAACTGACTAGATAAGCAGAAATACATACATGTGGAGCCTCTTTATTCGCAAAATTTTTATTCACGAATCTGACTCAACATGGGCCCCAGGATCTGCATGGAGCCAGACTTGACCCCACCTGAGCCCTCAGGAGGTTATGCTCCAGACGCTTCCAGAGACTCTTCTGGGGCCTGTGGAGGTCGCGTACAGCCTCCATGGGCCTCAAAAAGGCCTCCAGAGGTCCTAGAAAGGCACTTCCTGTTTTTGCCCAAAAACCAGCCCTTCTATGACCTCTGGAGGCCATTTTGATGCCCACAGAGGCTGCGCACAGCTTCCACGGGCCTCAGAACAGCTCCAGGCACAACCAGAGTAAGGTTCTGGTCGTGTTCAGAGGCTGGTGGAGCCCAAATTTCGCGTGACTTGGTTTCACGCAAAATTTGGTATTCGCATGGGTTCCACTATCGGAACCCTCACAAATAGCAAGGGTACATTTGTAAGGTTTAAAAAAAATTTAAAAAAAAGTTTAAACAGCCTGATGCAGAACAAACATGCTCAGTGGACTCCAGAAACTAGCACTGGCTTCAACTTTCAGGGAAACCTGAAGAAAAAGTCCTGTAACAGCTGTCCGATGGTGCACTCCTCCATGCTCTAAAACATGCAAGCATTTGACACCTACTTCTCCAACATAGTGTGTCTAGGAACCAGGCAGTGGACAAGTGAAAATCATCTTTCACTGCTACAGCCATTGTCATGGATATTAGTGCTAAGGAAGACTCATGCCCACTGCTACCACTTGTCCCCCCCACACCTCCTGATAAGCCTCAACACTGAACCCTGGACTTCGGGTTAATTGGGCAATACTGGAAAGCAGTGGCAGCAAGATTTGTAAAATGATTGTGGGGATAGCCGCCTTGGGTGCCCTTCAGGGAGAAAGGTGGAATACAAATCCAATAAATAAATAAAATATAAGAGGATAGGCTACTAATGCTTCCACTTCTCCTGCAAAGTCAGCCAGAAGCCCACTGTCCAATCAGGAGGCCCAACAGGAGCTAGCAGGGAGCACCAGCACTCTTTCTTTCCCTGGTGTTATAAAACAATTCCTGGAGACCAGGTCCCTGACATGGTGGCGGGGATCAGGACATCTGGGAAATATAAAATGGCACTGGGGGATGAAGAAGATTGCTGCTGCCACTAATCTCCTACAATCACTTGTTAAGTATCTTCATGGACCCTGGCTTGGGAGGTAGCATCAGGGAGCAGTGTGCCCTCACTATCTCAGGGTCTATTAAGGTACAGGTGTGGTCATCAGTACCTGCAACATACGCCATTGGACACCACCTGTATAGAGGCCTCTGCCAGAGGCCATAGAATGGTGAGATGCCAGTCAGAAAAAAAACCAGCAGCAGAAACATGGACCAGGGCATAGAACTGACCAGCTTGAGCCTATAATAGCTGGATGTGGGAGATGCAACATTTTGTTAAGTCCCTTTTTAGCACCTTAAAATAGACCATCTATCTGAATTTGATACAACTAGCTTCTACTAACAAAGGGTTTCATGAAACAATTTTGTACATGAAATTGCATAGTATTCTTTTGTAGCTAAATGTTCAGTTAGAACATTTAGGGTTGTCATCACAGATGACAAACTGCACCTGCTTATATTCCTTTCTTCTATACAATTGTTAAAGGTCCAGGATCCCTAAAGCTGAAAGTCTGCCCAACACTAAATTGGACAATTAGCAAATCCCTACACTAATGCTGACTTTATTTGCACTGCGAATTGGAATTCAGTTGAATGAAATTTCTAATAATGATAATTTTAATAGGCAATGCATCAAATGCATGCAACAAACATACTGAGAGGGATACCTACAAATAGTGCTAAATGTGCCTGTCTTGTAAAAGTCATTTGTGATGCTTGTGAAATTAACAGTATTTCTCTACCCACAGACATGACTTGCTCTTCTAACACTGATCATTTGGAGATTAACCCATTACGCGGTAGGCTTAAATTATATTCATTATCAGATAACCTTTTAATTAAATCTAATAGACATATTCATACTTGGAATGTAAATCTCAACTTTAGAGCTATTAATACGAAAAACTATAAATGCAGAACTAAATCAGTAAGCAGCTCAAGTGTTCAGTTAACAATTGTTAGATCAGAATTATACTGAATGAAAAAATACTTGAAGGTAGAAAGTTTGCTGTTCAAAGTAAAACTGAAAAATTAGAGCACACTGTAAAACAGTCTTTGAAAAAGAGTACTAGGAGGTAGACTGAGCACAAAATTTCATGTCAGTACCAAGACTTTGAGATCTGCGTAACTTTGAGATCTGTGTAACTTTCTGCCTAAATATCCAATGGTGTCTGGAAGAGGGTCCTGGATCCATAGGAGAGCATGTGTTTTGCATAGTAAAAGATACAAGGTTTGATCCCTAGCACCTCCAGGTAGAACTGAGAAAGCTCCTATCTGAAACCCTAGAGAGCCACCAGTCAGTAGACATTTCCAAGCTAGAGGAATAAATGATCCGACTTTGCAGAAACAATCTTCATGGGAATATGAAATTTTTTTTTGGTCTGCTCATGAACACTATTGGGTAATTTGAGGTACACCTAGAAAGGCAGCCAATTGGAAAGAGCCACGTATACCTACAAAACAAGTACAAGGAAAAAGCCAGAAGGCACTCAGCTTCTACTACTAAAAAGGGAATATGACATTTAAGCAAAAGGATGTGGTCTGAAATAAATGGTAACACCCCTATACAGTATGGTTAAACAGTGTCACAAGCCACAATAGTACTTAACAATATCAAAGATTAGCAAGTATCAAAATGTCTAAAACCGAAGAGGGAAGAGTAAGCCAAGTCCACCACTACTTAACATTTACTAAGCAACAGCAGTCTGTAAGTGCTACATAAAATTAACCATAGATGTTATATGGTTCCTGACGAAAGGACTCACACTTAAGTTGACCAGTACCTAGCCTAAACAGTAAGAGCAAAAAAACACAAAGATTTTGAAATAACTAAAATACTTATATCTCAGCCAGAGGAAGATATTTACTAATTCAGTGAAACTACAGACTGCTACCCTACCCAAGAATAGTAGATAAAATACTCCAAAGAGTTATATAATGAAAAACAGATGTATTTTTCCATTTTTCATGTTACTGGAAGTATAAAACTCACTATCAAGAGAACACAACACTTACTTTGTTCATTGTTTGCCTATTTTCACAATCTTATTGATGAATTAATATTTTTTATTCTACTACCTGTTTTCCAAAATAACTTTTATGAGCAAGTATACAGTATTTTATATTTTCAGTTTACAGGCACTCTAAGATCAGTAACCTATACAACCATATTCAGGAGTATGTATTTACACAAATCAAAACAATAGCATACAAACCAAACAAGAAATAAAAAAGTACCAAGGTAGCAACACAAACAGACCACAGTGTTATACAGCAGCAAAACTTAGTACCTCCTGCAGACCAGCCAGAATAAAAATGTCTTCACCAACTGGTGGAAGATCTGCAAGGAAGGGGCCAACTGTATCTCTCTAGGGAACATGTTCCACTGCCTGGGCACAGAGGAGGTTCTCTCTAACCAGCTCAGTGTTTGATGTTGGTGGGAAACAAGGAAGAACCCCTCTTGCAAACCTTAACATGGGCAAGAGTCATACAGAAGAAGAAGTTTCTTCAAGTATCCTGGTCTTAAGCAACTTAAGGCACAATCCTAACCAGGTCTACTCAGAAGTAAGTCCTATTTTGTTCAATGGGGCTTACTTTCAGGAAAGGATTAGGATTGCAGCCTTAGTGCTTTGAAAGGAGCTTACAAGCATACCAATAACCAATGTAGACATTTCAGCAGTGGTGCTGCATTATTCCAAAAGCTCAGCAATCTGAAGCTTCCAAGCAGCTTTCACACGAAGCCCAACACAGAGTGCACTGCAATAATCTAGATGTGATGTTGCTAAGGTGTGTCTCACTGTAGCAAGACCTAATCTATTCAGGTCCACTACCTGTGGACAGCTGGCAAATCAATCAAATTTGGGCAAAGCACTCCTGGACACGATTACTTATTTCATACTATGCCGTAATTATTTCCAACACCCTTAGCTAAGTTTCATTATTTTTACTCTACCTGTCTTACAAAAATAAGTCCCAAAGCAGTTTACAAATTAAACAAGACTCTAATTTAGGACCCACCATTAATCTCAAACCTACAACATAAGATCCACTTCACTTTTTAAAACCATATTTCTCCCCTGTTCGCCTATTTCTTTCTCTTCTTACTTCCCATCTGCCACCTCTTAAAAATTCACTTAAGATTCTTAAAGGCTGCACTCCTATGCACACTTACCTGGGAGTAAGCCCCACTGACTACAATGGGACATCTGAGTAAACATGCATAGGACTAGGCTGTAAGTGTCCACCTGTGGGCACAATCCTAATCCCTTATGTCAGTGCTTTCCAGCACTGGCACAGAAGTGCCAATGGGTCTTGTACTGCATCCTGCAGTTGGGTGTCACTCACAGAGGCCTCCTCAAAGTAAGGAAATGTTTGTTCCCTTACCTTGGAGCTGCACTGCCCTTATGTCAGTGCTGGAACGCACTGACATAAGGGGTTAGGATTGCTGCCCTGTGACACGTATGCTTACAAATATGTATATGAGAGCCCAATCCTGTGTATCCCAAACATGTATATGACAGCCCAATCCTATAAGAGCCTAATCCTAGCACACTGGAAAGCAATGACATAAAGGGTTAGGATTGCCTCCCTGTGACACGATTTCTTACAAACATGTATATGGGAGCCCAATCCTATGCATGCCTACACAGAATGAATTCAATGGGCTTATTCCTAGGTAAGTGTGCATAGGGTTACAGCTTTTGTCATTGGTCATGTCTGTGCAATGTAATATGTTGAATCCCTTCCTATCCAATACAAACTTTAAGTGAATCCCTCTTGAATCGGAGCCCAATCCTATGCCTGTCTACTAAGAAGTAAGTCCCACTGTAGTCAGTGGGGCTTACTCCCAGGAAAGTGTAAAGAGGATTGCAAGATCAGACACTCATCAGGTAAGTTATTGCTAGGCAATGTATACTCTGTCTTACAGGGCAGCCAGCAGCAGGATAGATCCTAGACTTTTTGCACTAAACAAGCCTGAAAGATGCCAGCAGGAATGCTCCGCACGCCTCGGTTTAAGCGAAGTTTGCGCATCGTTTGCATTGCACATGAAGAGCACACACAGGAGCGCCTTCCTCTCTCTCTCCATGTTCCTCTCTCCTTCCCCTGTTGACATCCTGCCCCAGCTGAACCCACTGCTGGTTCCGCTACCAGCCCCCTCTCCCCAAGGAAGCCCTTCGCGGCGCCTTGCTGAGGAAGCGCAAGAAGGAGCGGGGATGCTGCTGCTCCACTGAGCCCACTGCGCCTCCCCGACCACAGAGGGCGAGCGGGGAGGTGAGCGGCGCCCAGGGCTGAAGGAGCCCTGCGCCGACCTGCTGCTCTCACCTGGGCCTCCGCCGCACAACAGAGGCTGCCCACGGCCGCCGCCACCAAGAGCCGCGCCGCCAGCCCCGTCCCCCTCGCAGTCCTCCGGGCGGCCGTGCCGCTGCTCATGCTGCAGAGCCCCAGCCCCGCTCGCCCTCTTCGCCGCCTCTGCGCAACCAGGAGCGGTGGTCCTCGCGTGGTGCCTGTCCCGTCAGGCGGGCGAGAGCCTCGCGCTCATCCCCGCCCAGCTCCTTCCTCGCAGCAGCCCACACGCCGCTCTTGTTGTGAGCCGACCAGGTGAGCGCGCGCCTCAGCAGGCAGTTTCCCTCACACCGCCGCAGCTGACTCAACAGCCCCGCCGTCTGAGTGGCGCGCGAAGCGCCCTGGGAAATGTAGTCCCGGCTCGACGTCCTCCTTGGTCTAAGTACCGTACAGTAGCTCTTCATTCTTTCATGTCTTCGAAGCTGATGACGAAAAGAGGCGGGCCAAAGGCAGTAGCCAATGGGAAAGAACCACGCGCCCCTTCAAAACAAGAGGAATTGGTAGCTGTCACGTGGGGGACAGGACTAAGGGGCGTGGCTCAAGGGGACTGCGGTGGGCAGGCACATCTGGACAGAGTTGTGTGTGTGTGATGACAGTATCTCATATAGTGCTAGATGTTCTAGCCTTGTAGCATGCTCCTCCCACAATTGCACTTAGCACTGAAGTGCTAGCTGCCCCCTTCACAGCCCAATCCTATCTACACTTTCCTGGGAGTAAGCCCCATTGACTTTAATGAGACTTACTTCTGAGTAGACATGCATAGGATTGGGCTGCAAGTCTCCAGTCATTTAAAAATAATAATAATTTTGCCAGTGCATCAGTCATTCCCTGGTGCCACTAAGGGGGCATTGAGCTAGCAGTGGCTGCTCATTGATGGTGGCAGCTGCTCCCAGCTCTTTCTGTGGAGGGGTTGTGTGTATGTGAGTCAGCTTAGTAGTAGCCACTCATTGGCTCTACCCACTCCTTGGTTGACCCTGGTAGCACTTCCCTGCCTGTTGGTGTGGGGGTGGGTTATGGTGATTGGCTCCCTGTGCAGGTGTGTGTCACAGGGATACTTTTTCCAATAACATAAGAACAGCCCCACTGGATCAGGCCAAAGGCCCATCTAGTCCAGCTTCCTATATTTTACAGTAGCCCACCAAATGCCCCAGGGGGCACACAAGATAGCAAGAGACCCACATCCCAATGCCATCCCTTGCACCTGGCATTCTGAGGTAACCCACAATTTCTGTTATGTGATTAGGTCATGTAATGTCCATGGCAGGAGGAGGTCCCACCCCTGGGGTAGCTACCGAGCACAGGGGGCTTACCCGGTTGATGTGTAGTGGTCGGTAGTGGAATGAAGGACAGGAGGCAGATACAGTTGTTCTACATAGACAGTTTACTAGTATCAGCTGTTTTACATTCATGGGGTCTGTTACTTCACAGGCCACCGTACATTAAACAGACTCATGCCATCGTCATCCAATAGACTCTGGTCCCAACCCTTTCCACCCCTTTGTGGTTCCAGCCTGAACTCTCCAACCAGTGTCCCTTGGCCAGGGGTCCGGGCTCTTGATGGCCGCAGCACCACGGGTCAGGGTCAGGCTGGATGACCTTGGGAGGACCCCGTACCTCTGTACTTGCCCTCTGATCAACTGGCCACCCCGGAGTATAGGTGGCTGTGAGACCTTGTCTCCGTAGCCCCATCTCTCCTGGATTCGTCCCCAGGGTCCAGGCGGGTCTTGGGTCAGGTAGATCTCCACCCCAGCCTCCTCTCTCCAGGGAGAAAGTCTACACAACCCCTCTGGGGGCCTCAACCTTTCCCCTTAGGCAGGGGTGACTATCCCCCTTTAGCTTTCCTCTGGCCTTACTACCCTCTAGAGAGGAGTGACCTCTCCCTTCGCTCTCCAGGCTCCTTATGAAGCCACCTTCAGGTTTGTCCAGCCCCACCCCTTCTGACCACGTGCCTGCTTGCTGTTCCCAGCTGGTCCTTGGTCCTACTCCCAGGTAGGTGTTCTGCCGGGGACCCCAATCCTGATAGCACTTGGGTCTTACCCCCCCAGGAGGCCTCTACTCTTGAGGAGACCCCTTCTCCTGGGGAACTCCTGGCCACCAGGGTTGGGCCCAGGTGACAGGTCATTAAGCAAACGTTCAGCCCAATCTAGTGCCTTTGTGGTGTAAGCAGACACTGCCTGTCAAACACTCACTGACTGCACAGGCTACTGGAGATAAATTGCCTCTTCTTTGTATTAAGAGCCTCTTCGTTGTGTAAACAGACAAACTGCTGCAGGCTGTGGGAGACCTGACTGCCTCATTAAGAGCCTCTCTGTTGTGCTTTGACCACCATCATACATGCAGTCCATTGTTAAGCGGAAGGTTGTTAAGCGACGCACACCTATATTTCTGTCCAACATATGGCCATCATCAGGCCACCATCCCATGATTGGTGAGTGTTGTGGGAGCTTCAATGGATGCTTTGTGGAATTACTGGAAGGGCTGCACCACAGTGTTGTTCAGGTTCTTGTTTCTCCCTCCTGCTCTGGGCTGGATGGGCATGGGATATGATGGACACTGCTCAGATGTTACACCAATGTAGCAGGGATGTCAGTGTGACTTGGGCATAGGATTGCACTGCTCATGTCCAATACATCCAGAGTTCCAAAGATCTGCACATTTTTCATAAGGTTTGCACTATTTTTCAACCTTGAAAGAGAGTCTGGGGTTTTAACCTGCAAAATACTAATTCTGGTTATCTGCCTGCTTGTCTCAGGATCAAGTCCTTTAAATTGTTGCAGATGTAGGGGGCTATGCTGGGCTTACTGAAGTTGGGAATATCTTGATGGGAAGTGACAGGTGCCACACACATTACTGGGAGAAGAAACACCAATCTGTTTTAGGCATTTGTGGGGGGGGGGGGGTATGTGGCTACAAAATCTATTTTCAGTCAGCTTCCATGCTGAGTGTGTTGATGAGTCACCTTCTGCCATGGGGAAAAATGGGATCAAATTTTAATTGTTGTATTTTGCCAGAAGCTGACAAAAAAAAATGTGTTGCAAGCTGTGAGATGGAACTATTCTGCAAACATTCCTTGACTTTGCCCGAAGGAAACAGAAATAGTTTTTGTGCTGCCTGACCTGATGGGTTAGGCTGAAACCCTATACACACTTTCCTGGGATTAAACACAATGGAGCTTACTTCTGAGTAGATATGCATAGGATTGTGCTGTGATTGCATTACTTAGGGCGCAATCCTAACCCCTTATGTCAGTGCTCTCCAGCATTGACATAAGGGCAATGCAGCACTGAGGTAAGGGAACACACATTCCCTTACTTTGAGGAGGCCTCCATGAATGACACCCAACTGCAGGATGCAGCACATGTCCGATTGGCACCACTATGCCAGTGCTGGAAAGCACTGAAATAAGGGGTTAGGATTGAGCCCTTAATGGCATCCCCTTCTTCTAATTCAGGGGTGCCCAAACCCTGGCCCGGGGGCCACTTGCGGCTCTCAGGGGCTCCCAATCAGGCCCTCAGGGAGCCCCCAGTCTCAAATGAGCCTCTGACCCTCCAGAGACTTGCTGGAGCCCATGCTGGCCCAATGTGTCTACTCTCAGCATGAGGACAACTTTTCAACCTCTCACCTGAGCTGTGCAATGATGGCTCCCTCCACTACTTGCTGTTTCACGTCTGTGATGCAGTAGCAGCAGCGAAGGAAAGGCTGGGCTTGCTTTGTGCAAGGCCTTTTATAGGCCTTGAGCTACTGCAAGACCTTCATTCATTCATTCAAGTTCCACCTCTACTAAATTGATTTATGTAAATTTACTCAAATTTTAAATGTAAATTAATTTTTTTTCCTGGCCCCCAACACAGTGTCAGAGAGATGATGTGGCCCTCCTGCCCAAAAGTTTGGACACCCCTGTTCTAAAGTTTAATTTTACAGCAGAATGCCTGTTTCACATGTCTTGGTTGGTTGGCAACCTTCAGTCTTGAAAGACTGTGGTATAAGCCTACAGCACCCAGTATTCCCAGGCAGTCTCCCATCCAGGTACTAACCAGGCCTGACCCTGCTTAGCTTCCAAGATCAGACGAGATCGGGCATGTGCAGGATAATAGCTGCTCCTTGTTTTGGATAATATGCTGTTCTTTTCTTTTTTAACATACTGTAATAGGAACAATAAAGAACATCATGATCTTTTTGTATATTGCAGGTGGCCAACTTTTCAACTTTAGGCTCCTATATCTTTAACAATTGTGTATGGGTGGGAATTTCAGCAGATGCTGCTTGTTATCTGTGACATAAGCTGCATCTCCTGAAATTCCCTCTTCTACACAATTGTTAAAGGTCCAGGAGCCCTACAGTTGAAAGGCTGGCTACCCTGTGTTGTCCAATCTAACCTGTGAGGTCCTTTGATCCTGTAGTTTGTGCTAATTCTTGATTTGGTGCCTCCATGGCAGCAAGGAAGGAATATATAGTGTTGCAAATAAGGATACATGTATCCATTGTGGAGGCACAGAATTAGGGAGCATATTGCTATCAGCCAGATGTTTAAAAGTTCTTCATTGTTGTGCATGCTTAAAATTTGCAAACAAAGCAAACTATGAGACTACAATTTCCTTAAGGTCATAGGTTAATAGTTACTGAATTTCTTAACTTGACATCTCTAGTTATAGCACTAGCAATGCCCCAAAGTGTGTATGCAGGTCTGTTCCAAGATGTCTGGCACCTGAGGCAGCATGTAAAATGCTGTCCTCCTCACCTGGTGATTTGCCAGCCTCTGATCCACCAGTACTCCCACCACTCTCCTTTCATCTACACTTCACTTTTGTCCCCCTCTTCTTTTTTTCCATCCAAGGAGTGGGAGGAAGAGGAACACTGGAGGCAAGTGGGTGGATGGAAGTGGGCGCCTTCTGTCAGTCTGCTGCCTGATATGACAGTTTCAGTTGGCTTCATGGATTGGCTGATCCTGTGTATATGTGTGATGATGGTGGAGGACTAAATATACATAGTGCCAAGAAAACTTTTCAACATGCACAATCTCTTTTTTCTTTCCAAAGACCAGGCAGTTTTTCCTTCTTGATTGAATGAAGGCAGGGAGTATAGGCTGTTATCATTTGAGTCTTTTCCTTCTGCCTCTATGGTCCTGACCCACCATTTGGTGCTAGCCATTTTTATTTGCTTTTCAAAGACAGATCATCAGTTGCATACACTGTAGTTATTATGGGGATGGCCATGACAAGTTATTTTTCCAGTAGTATCTGATCCTGAGCTCTTCATAAATTAACTAGTATATTTTGGAACACCACCTGAATCTCTTTGTCATCCAAAACAGTTGCAATCCCCAATGCCTAACTAATTACACTGAAAATTCCCTCAAGGTGCAGGCTTGCTCAGTGTTCTTTCCTTATGATACTTGGATAACTAGAGCACAACCTCACTTACATACATCACAGGAGAGATTCAAATAATGATTGTTTGTTAAAGCCCTTTGAGAGCTTCAGATCTAAAACACTATAGCAGTGATTTTCAACCATTTCCAGCTTACGGCACACTGACAAGGTGCTAAAATTGCCAAGGCACACCATCAGTTTTTTGACAATTGACAAGGCACATCCATTGACAGCAGGGGCTCACATCCCCCAGTGGCCCTACTAACAAATGACTCTTTCCCAAACTCTTGTGGCACACTTGCAGACCATCCGCAGCACACCAGTGTGCCACAGCACAGTGGTTGAAAATGGCTGTACTACAGGAGTGTGAAATAGTTCAAGGCAAAAGTGATATAGAGCCACCCTCATCCTCATTATCCATGGGAGTCCCATTCCCAAAACGTTCATGGATACTGAAATCCACGGATATTGGAATCCACGGATTTCAAGAAGCTCCAAGCCTATAACCCTGACTGGAGCACACAGGTCTGGGGGCCCTTCTGAGGGCCTGGGAGGCTGCATGTGGCCTTCCCGACCCTCAGAAGGCCTTCAAAGGGCTGAAAAGCACAATTTCTGGTTTTCAGCCAAAACCAGAAGTTGTTCTTCTCAGCCCTCTGAAGGCCTTCTGAAGGTTGGGGAGGCCACATGCTCTTAATAAACAAGGGTCGTTTATGTAGGGTTACCATATGTCCCAGTTTGTCTGGGATTGCCATGGTTTAGCTGGTTGGAAGTTCTGCCAGCCTGGTTTGAAGTTCTGACCAACTTCTGCTGAGTGTGTTCCTCTGCTTGTGTGCAGGAACCCAAAGAAAGCCAAAGTGAGGCTCAAGTCAACACACAAGAACACACAAGACAAGGCGAGCACAAGAAATTTAGCAACTGCTGGTTCTGGCTGATCAGAAAGAAAGAGGGAGGTTCATGTGTGCCTGAGAAGCAATCCAAATTATCTGATTCCTTCTGGATCAAGTGCCCAAAGCAGAGAGGTTCAACCCGCCAGCCTGGCATGGCATGGCATGGCATGTACTTTTCAAACCAGCTGCTGGTTCTTAAATGTAAGCAGTCACTCAGTCCTTATGCACTAAAGGGGCTGCTATCTATTTAACCTTTAATGAGGCTGCAGCAATGGGGATCTTTGGTGTTGCCTGTGTCAACACTTGTTGCAGCTATAACCAAGCTCTTTGGTGCTTGCTTTTTCTTGCCCAGTTCCTGAAGCTTCCCCTAACTGCGAGCCAACACAGGGTGGGCGGGCAGGTCCCAACAGGGGTTTGGGGGCAAAAACACACACAACAAACTAGCTCCAAATTGCCTGACGGATGCAGATTTCCCCAATGGATGTGTTACATTCCCCCCCTTCCTAGTGTCCTGCCTGGTGATACTCCAATTGGTTCTGGTTTCAACTCTAAAAATTATGGTAAGTCTATGTTTATGAGGGTCAGGGAGGTCCAAGAGTGCTCTTAATAAACAGATCAGTGTATTGCTTCAAGGCTGTGGTTTAATTTCTTCTACAGTAGAAAATGAATTTTATTTGGTTAAAATAACAACTCAGAGTAATAGGTGAAGCAGATAACCATGAAACCTGTTTCACTGGTTATCTACTTCAGAGATAGCACAAGGTTCAGGATATTATTTGTTCAGTTTACTTAAGTTGGCCTTGGAGTAGATATGAAACTGGAGACTAGTTTCCATGGGCTTCATTTCAACTGTGACATGAGTAAGCACTTCATTATTAACACGAGTTGCAAGAAGGTATCTAAAATTCCAATAGTCCTAAGTATGCTACCACTGCTCACAAAAAATTCTGAAGTGTAGCCATATCAACACTTTGATAAGGCACAGCAAAATGGCATTTCCCCACTTTTTCCTTTTCTTTAGTCAGGTTCCCACCTTGATTCTTCAGTTTGAGCTAATTTAGCTTCCCACTTATTCTGTATTACTAAACTGCATAAACATTTTACTTCAGCATTTGGTTGTTTTTAATTGTCTACTTTTCTCAGTTCCAATCAGTGTTGGTGGAAACAGTTGCTTTCTTTAATTCTATTTTTCTGTCTGAACAGCAGCATCAGTATTCTGTTCTCCATCATTATTTATCTTTGTTTCACCTTTAGCATTTGCTTATATAGCTTGCATTCTCCTTTTTCTTTTTTATATTATCTTTATGGTTCTGTTTTGTTATTATGTTCTTCTTATTCTTATGTTCCCAGCTGCACCATTCATTCAACAGGCTTCTTCTGTTGTCTTTTCTTTCTCAGCAAACTGGGATATCCCAAGATTACGTAATTTGCTTTTTTTTTTTTTTTTTTTTTTTGCCTTCATCCTTTATGTTGAAAATCAGACTTCTGGCATTCTCCTATCTGTGCTGATGATAGTCAGGTCTTTTCTATCTCTGATCTTTGGTAATCTCTTATCTCCTCTTGCCATTTCCTTGTTTCTTCTTATGTCTGTCTGCTCACTGCCTTAAATCTTCCAAAGACAAAATGATTTATGTTTCCTTCAGATTAGAATCACGTCTCCAGTTTAAATTTTGCTTCTACCATGAACTCGCTAGATCAGCATTTCCCAGTCTCTGGGTCATGACTCACCAGTGGGGTCACTACTCGATTTTTCGTGGGTCATGGCCTACTAAATCCAGGAAGCTGGCAGACATTATGGTGTGCCATTTCTGGGTTGTGCTGGTGTGCAGCCTACATCATTGGCCAGGTTGCAGCCATTGGCCAGGTTGCAGCTTGGACTGCTATGCAGCTTCCTTCCGAAAACCAACTGAAAATCAGGTTGCAACCCACCCGTGGGTCACAGTACACAGATTGGGAATACATTGCATTATGTGGCATGACCAATGACAACCTAGAAGTGGCTTCTGCATCATGCACCACAGTACCCTGCAGCTTCCTGGGCCTGGAATTCACCACTGATGACAAGGTCGGTCGCAAAGATAAGGAGTTTGGGAACCTCTGCACTAGTTTACCTTAGGCAAGCCACTCCCTCTCAGCCTCAGCTTTCCAGCTGCAAAATGGAGATAGTAATACCAAACTTATCTTACAGGGTTGTTGCAAGGATTACATCAAGACAATACGTATTGAAGAACATTGTATCCTCTAGATCGGGGGTGTCCAAAGTTTCTGGCAGGAGGGCCACATTGTCTCTCTGACACTGTGTTGGGGGCCAGGGTAAAAAAGAATTAATTTACATTTAAAATTTGAATAAATTTACATAAGTTTACATAAGTGAATATATTAAAGATGAACTCATATGAATGAATGACGGTCTTGCAATAAGGCCTATAAAAGGCCTTGCACAAAGCAAGGCTGGCCTTTCCTTTGCTGCCGGTACTGCATCACAGACGTGAACCAGCAAGCAGTGGAGGAAGCCCGCATCCCACAGCTCATGAGAGGTCAAACAGTTGCCCTCACACTGAGAGCAGTTGCATTGGGCCAGTTTGGGCTCCAACAAATCCCTGGAGGGCCAGAGGCTCATTGGAGACTGGGGGCTCCCTGAGGGCCGCATTGAGAGGCCTCGAGGGCTGCATGTGGCCCCAGGGCCGGGGTTTGGGCACCCCTGCTCTAGATTGAAAGGAATAGAGAACATTAATCTGAAATAATAATCTGAAATGAAATACTTTTGGAGATATAATTTGGCTTTTGGAGATATAATGTATATATGGATGGAAATTTAGATTATTACGATATAAAGCTGTAAGTAATTAGAACATTCGACTTCACCTGTGCTACATTATTAGAAGTAGTCTGTATTTTTTTATTATGTTTGTATCTTTAATGTTTGCTTTTTTCTCTTCTTTTGACTATTTTTTCTTCCTTTTTCCTTTATTATTATAAATAAATGAAACTGAGGATAAAAAACAAAAAAAATTAAAGACATGTATCCATTTTCTCTGTTGTGTTTGTCTAGTCTTTTGTCTTCCATTTCTCTATATTCAGCTTCATTTTGCATTATGCTGGTTTTCAGATTGTTAAAACTTGTATGTTTTTTGTCTTGTTTTGTTTGTGACATTTTTCTTATTACTCATTATTTATAGAATTTATTAGCATCCAATATTTGGCCAATTGATTCTCTTCTTTCTTTCTTTCTTTTTTTTTAAGTCTCAAAGTTTATCTACTTCAGCTACTCTATGACTAAGTTGTTTTGGCTTTAATTCTGGCACTTTCCTCCTCCAGGTTTTTTGTTATAGGCTTGTTTGGGCAGAGTTTATCTTCCCACATCAGTACCTAATTTTTTTAGACACTGGCAAAAATAGCTATTTATTAAGAGCCACCTCCCCTTCCCTCTTCTCCCACTGGTAATGGGGTCAGAGTGCTTTAGGCAGGGCCAGGACAGTGGAAAGAGCAAGAGGGATAAAGGGAAAGCAGCCATGAATCTTCCACAATCTCCCCTCAATCAGTTCCTTACTGCCAGCAGTTCATTCAAGCTCCAGCATGATGGAAGTGCCAGAGCATGACGGATGGAAGAATATGCATATACTGTATATACAGCTATGGCAATACATTCCAGTCTTCATTGTGTGTCAGTTAAAGCCTTGATCCTTCAAAAATGTACACACTTCCTAACCTGAAGCCCACATCTATCACTGAAATTAAGTACTGTGCCATTCCAGTATAAGGAGATACAGGACTTTGTATGGAAAAGTAGAATTCAAATATGTTAAAATAAACTGTTCAGCTTTGCAGGGACCTGGTAATTGCTTTGAAAAATTCATTGATTTGAAAGCTTTTGCACCTTAAAGTTGAAAAAGAGAGTTTGAAATCAATATATTTGATCTCTCAGTTTTAAAGTTCGCAGGCTAAACAGCAGTAATCAATATGTTACTGGTTTCTCCTGCAGGCTGACAGATCATCACTGAACTGTGATGACTGTTAAGCATGAAGCAACGCTATGTACTCTGTGATTACATCCTATTCTACCCAATGATAATTTTTTAAGTTCTTGCTTTGCTAAGTTTGTAAGCAGAAAGCATTGCTAAGTTTGGGCCCAATCCTATTCAACTTTCCAGTGCTGGTGCAGCCACAATGCAGCCTTGAGGAAAGGGAACAAATGCTCCCTTACCTGGAGGAGTCCTCCACGATTGCATCCTCACTGCAGGATGCAGCACATGCCCCACTAGCATGGCTGCACTGGTACTGGAAAATTGGATAGGATTTGTTAGCAGAAAGCAAGCCAAAGAAAACCAAAAAGAAAAGAAATACCTGTAGAACAGGAAATCAGGAAGCCGTGCAGACAATGGTGGAGAGAATAATCTAAGACAGGGGTCACCAACCTTTTTCTTAAACAGGACCAGGCATTATGTGGTGACATCACACCATTAACAAACATTTGGGTTGCCGAGCACCCAGAAGAGGCCCACACAGAGCTTGGCTTGGGAGGCTCCTAAGTAGTATGCCACATTTTGGAAGGGAAATGGCAGAGCTGCCTTCCCAGGCTTGCAGATTTTCTGTGCCACTGACTTTGTGAGCCCTGGTGGGCAGCTCTGCCATTCTTCTTCCTGTACACATCAATTTGGGTGGGAGGTGAAGAACCCCTAGCCAAGCTATGCATGGGCCAAACTTTGGTTGGTGGGCCAGATGATTTTGGCTAGCAGGTCAGTTCTGGCCTGTGGGCCATAGGTTACCGACCCCTGATCTTAGAGATAGGATTGGGTTTGGGCTGAGGTGTTAAGGTGGGGGGAGAGAGAGAAGGTGTAAAAAAAATGTAAAAACTGCAATCAATATGCCAAATTAAAAGACCTACAATTTAAAAAAAAAGTGAGCCCATATGCCAAAAGACATGAGTCCCATGAGAAAAACATGTGAGTTACACTGAATACTGTCTGTACTGTACTGCTAAACTGGAACATACAGTAAAAGATCCAGCAGGAGCATTCTCATCATGTTATCTTTGAGCAGATCAGTTATTAAAAGTGCAGGTGATGTTCCACTGTTCTACTCACTAGCGTTTCCCTCAATGTGTTCAAAAGCACAGGGTCCTAGTACGAATCTGTGATGTTCAGTACTCCTTGGGCAGACGTGGACCATAGTTACACAGCAGTTACACTGTTACTGTGTTCCTGTTACACTCTGGCCTCAAAGCAGACCATACGTAGGACTTCATCAAAACATGAATTTCTACACTCTTCTGCATGGCATCTGTCTCTACCCTCCCCAACTGGTATAAGCAAGAGAGTTCCAACATTGCATAGACATGTATGGATTTTTAAAAAAATGTATACCCCAGCTTTTTAGAGTAAACATAGTTTAAGACAGTTTACATGAGTTCAGATAACAACTAACAAATCACACCATTCAGAAACTAACTCCAACAATCCAGTTCCATAGCTCAGTGACAGTGCACATGCTTTGCATGCAGAAATTCCCAGATTTAGTCCTTGGCCTCTCTAGTTAAGATTAATTGTACATAGTTGGACTTACTTCCAAGTAAACATGTATAGGCTGGGTTCTAGAAAAACTGCTGTCAGTCAATGTACACAGTGCTCAGCTACGTAGACCTGTTTCAGTATAAGGTAGCTATAGTAGAACAATATGTATAGTGTAGTACTGCAGTTTTCAAACTCGCAGGGAGTTTGACTCCTGCAGTAAGTCTTTGCGGGGGCGAGGGAGGCATGGGCGGGGGCGCGATCGCCCCACTTCCCCTTTTGACCAGGCTGCAGGGACTGGGGTGCTCCCTCCAGTCCCTGCAGCAGCCGTCCCTGACTGCGGGGAGCTGGGCGCAAGCGCCTGCAGTGCTCCTCTGGTCAGGGAAAGTGAGAGTGAGGCAATCGCGCACTGCTTCCCATTTTGCGGAGCATGGTGCGATCGCTCTTCTATCACCTTCCCTGACCCAGGGAGCCCTGCCTAAGGTTGCGCAGGGCTACCCGCACCCCCGGGGGGCTGCAGGGGGCTTGGGCAAGTGCACCAAGCCCCTGCAGCCCCCCTGAGCATTGCGATCCTGGGGATCGGGCTGCTGCCTCCTCCCTGCCTCCTGGCTGCCCCCGCCCCTTAAGGGGAAAGGGACCAGGACCTTCAGGCTGGGGCGTCACGACGCCCTAGTTTGAATACCACTGGTATAGTAGAACAATCATGAAAACTGTGAATAGCAGCATCTGATCAAATCATCAAAAGCCTGGTAAAATAAAATGGTGCCTAACATTCATCAGATTATCTGGAGCAGTGTTTCTCAAACTGTGGGTTGGGACCCACTAGGTGGGTCGTGAGACAATTTCAGGTGGGTCCCCATTCATTTCATTTTTAATATATTGAACTTGATGCTACCATGATATGTGACTGAAATTGGGAAATGTTATAGACCTGTACTTTTAACCTGTACTATAACCCGTACAGGTTGTACCTGTACCATGTGTATTCTTTTAACAATGATAGTAAAGGAAACTTACTCCTGGGTAAGTGTGGGTAGGATTGCAGCCTAGGATGGTGAAAAATTTTCCTGCTTGGATAATGTCACTTCCAGTCATATCTCTTCCAGTGGGTCCCGACAGATTATCATTCTGTCCTGGTTGGTCCCGGTGCTAAATGTGTGAGAACCACTGATCTGGAGCATAGCACTGCCATGAGATCAGCTGCTATGGAAGTACTGTACTCCTCACAAAGCTAACAACTCTTTCACCTTTCTTCCTGTTTGGAGAATAGCTCCATTTGTGTGCTGCCTCTAAAACGGGAAAAATAGTTCTGGTTATTTTCCTGCTCAGGTGACAGCCTTTTTGCGAACTACTCTTTTCCCCGTTTGAAGAAGGGGAAAAATAGCTCCATTTCTGTGTTGTCTCTGCCATATTAGTAAAGCTGTTTCTGATAGCTGTCTCTTGGGGGGGGGGGTTAGGGATTTTTTTCCCCTGCAGTGCCCCAGAAGTTGCTTTAATCTGGGCATTGTGAGAGGGAAGTCCCCACAAAAACATGATGTCACTAATTGGGATCCGCCATCCCTCTGCCCCAAATGCCCTGGATCAATGAAACATGTATTGTGGGAGGGGGACATGGAAGTTGCTGGGAGATAGCCACCCAGAGAAATTCTGATGTTCCTTTTCAATTTTAAAAACTGTTAAAAGAAAGGAAAAAAGACCCACCACTCTGCTGTTTCAAGGTAAGACACAAACACACACACACACACCCCCCCACCAATTACACAAACAACTAAAGGTAATAAACTGGGTGGGAGTAGAGTAGAAGGGGGGGATGAGGGATTGATGGAGGCCTTCTCCATTAAATTCTATCATCTGTGTCAAGCTTAGAAGCCTGACACAGGGCTTCTCAAGTTTGTGCCAGCAATTTAGCTGGTGCAGACTCAAGAAGCCCCATTGAGCAGGCTGGGCCTTTATTGATGTAAGGCAGGGGTGCCCAAATCCTGGCCCTGGGGCCACTTGCGGCCCTCAAGGCCTCTCAATGCAGCCCTCAGGGAGCCCCCAGACTCCAGTGAGCCTCTGGCCCTCCGGAGATTTGTTGGAGCTCACACTGGCCTGACACAACTGCTCTCAGCTTGAGGGAGACTGTTTGACCTCTCACGTGAGCTGTGGAACGAGGGCTCCCTCCACTGCTTGCTGTTTCACGTCTGTGATGCAGTAGCGGCAGCAAAGGAAAGGCCAGCCTTGCTTTGTGCAAGGCCTTTTGTAGGCCTTGAGCTATTGCAAGAAAATCATTCATTCATATAAGTTCATCTTTAATATATTCATTTATGTAAACTCATGTAAATTTATTCAAATTTTAAATAGAAATTAATTCTTTTTTCCCTGGCCCCCGACACAGTGTCTGAGATACGATGTGGCCCTCCTGCCAAAAACTTTGACACCCCTGATGTAAGGGGATGAATGTCCCCTCCAGTCTGCTTGTATTCAGTATGTTTAGCGCTGCTGCTCCTGTGCTGGATAGGATTGGTCCCTTATACTGCAAGCCTATACATAATTTTGTGAGAGTATGTCTCACTGAACATAGTAGGACTGACTTCAGAGTTAACATGCATAGAACTGCAGTGCACCATGATTTAACTAAAAATTCTTAAACTAACTGGAAGCTTAATCTTATGCATGCTTACATAATAGCAAGTCTACAATTACACGT
Source organism: Tiliqua scincoides (assembly GCF_035046505.1). Classification (NCBI taxonomy): domain Eukaryota; kingdom Metazoa; phylum Chordata; class Lepidosauria; order Squamata; family Scincidae; genus Tiliqua; species Tiliqua scincoides. The sequence goes on from NC_089821.1 coordinate 229,988,932, forward strand.
GTGCAGAGGATTACAGCAGTGTAATGTGATCCTAAACATGCTTACTCAAAAGAACTAAGTCCCATTGAGTTTTCTATTAACTGTGTTAGTGTGGCAGCCCTAATCATGCAGGATTGGAGACACTCTAGATTTAGGTATAATGACCTCATTGTACATAAGAACATAAGAACAGCCCCACTGGATCAGGCCATAGGCCCATCTAGTCCAGCTTCCTGTATCTCACAGCGGCCCACCAAATGCCCCAGGGAGCACACCAGATAACAAGAGACCTCATCCTGGTGCCCTCCCTTGCATCTGGCATTCTGACATAACCCATTTCTAAAATCAGGAGGTTGCGCATACAGATCATGGCTTGTACCCCGTAATGGATTTTTCCTCCAGAAACTTGTCCAATCCCCTTTTAAAGGCATCTAGGCTAGACGCCAGCACCACATCCTGTGGCAAGGAGTTCCACAGACTAACCACACGTTTTCTTTTGTCTGTCCTAACCCGCCCAACACTCAATTTTAGTGGATGTCCCCTGGTTCTGGTATTATGTGAGAGTGTAAAGAGCATCTCCCTATCCACTCTGTCCATCCCCTGCATAATTTTGTATGTCTCAATCATGTCCCCCCTCAGGTGTCTCTTTTCTAGGCTGAAGAGGCCCAAACGCCGTAGCCTTTCCTCATAAGGAAGGTGCCCCAGCCCCGTAATCATCTTAGTCGCTCTCTTTTGCACCTTTTCCATTTCCACTATGTCTTTTTTGAGATGCGGCGACCACAACTGGACACAATACTCCAGGTGTGGCCTTACCATAGATTTGTACAACGGCATTATAATACTAGCCGTTTTGTTCTCAATACCCTTCCTAATGATCCCAAGGAATACCTAATTCCTAATTCTTAATGATCCCACAATACAAATCACTGTATTGTTTAAGGATGTGTGTGAAGCATGATGAAACAGCCTTCCAGTGTTTACTTTGTAAGATTGCAATCAGATTTATAGATCTGCAGTATAATTGCTAGTTTTGTTGACCTGTTGGCTAACGAAGTAAAATGGCAACATATACTTTGAATGTTTACCTATAAGCAATTCAGGCAGGATTTAAAGACAACATGGATCTATATGAGTGGAAAATTGCAGCATCCATTTTCCAAATTTCAAGTTTGGTGCTTGAAATGCAGACAGGTTTTATGATGCTGGACTTTCTGAACCCAGTTCGTTAACCATACAATTTCCTTTTAACAATGAGCAGACTCTAGTAAAAAGGTAACCATTTCTTACTCGCACCAGTAAGATATCTTTATTGAAAGCACCAAAAATTTCAGTAAGTAGGAAGCAAACTTTCAAATGGTAATTCAGCTGATATATGTGTAACCCTAAGAATGGCCCGGTATTCTCCCCAAGATTGGATGTCCACCCAGGCTCCTCAGCATCATCAGATCTTTCCACAAGGACATGAAGGGCACTGTTGTCTTCGATGGCTCCACATCAGACCCTTTTGACATCCGAAGCGGAGTGAAGCAGGGCTGTGTTCTTGCACCAACCTTGTTTGGGATTTTCTTCGCTGTCCTGCTGAAGCAGGCCTTTGGAACTGCAACAGAAGGCATCTATCTCCGGACCAGATCAGACGGAAAGCTCTTCAACCTCTCCAGACTGAGAGCAAAATCCAAAGTCCAGCTGAAATGTCTGCGTGACTTCCTCTTTGCCGACGATGCAGCTGTCACTACCCACTCTGCCAAAGATCTCCAGCAGCTCATGGATCGTTTTAGCAAGGCCTGCCAAGATTTTGGACTGACAATCAGCCTGAAGAAAACACAGGTCATGGTTCAGGATGTGGACTCACCTCCCTGCATTACAATCTCTGAGCATGAACTGGAGGTTGTCCATGACTTTGTGTACCTTGGCTCAACGATCTCCGACACTCATTCTCTCGATACCGAGCTAAACAAGCGCATCGGTAAAGCAGCTACCACGTTTTCCAGACTCACAAAGAGAGTCTGGTCCAACAAGAAGCTGACGGAACAACAAGAAGATCCAGGTCTACAGAGCTTGCGTCCTGAGTACACTTCTGTACTGCAGCGAGTCATGGACTCTTCGCTCACAACAGGAGAGGAAACTGAGCGCTTTCCACATGCGCTGAGTCCTGAGTACACTTCTGTACATGCGCTGAGTACACCTGAGTACACTTCTGTACTGCAGCGAGTCATGGACTCTTCGCTCACAACAGGAGAGGAAACTGAGCGCTTTCCACATGCGCTGCCTCCGACGCATCCTCGGCATCACCTGGCAGGACAAAGTTCCAAACAACACAGTCCTGGAACGTGCTGGAATCCCTAGCATGTATTCACTGCTGAAACAGAGACGCCTGCGTTGGCTTGGTCATGTCGTGAGAATGGATGATGGCCGGATCCCAAAGGATCTCCTCTATGGAGAACTCGTGCAAGGAAAGCGCCCTACAGGTAGACCACAGCTGCGATACAAGGACATCTGCAAGAGGGATCTGAAGGCCTTAGGGATGGACCTCAACAAGTGGGAAACCCTGGCCTCTGAGCGGCCCGCTTGGAGGCAGGCTGTGCAGCATGGCCTTTCCCAGTTTGAAGAGACACTTTGCCAACAGTCTGAGGCTAAGAGGCAAAGAAGGAAGGCCCATAGCCAGGGAGACAGACCAGGGACAGACTGCACTTGCTCCCGGTGTGGAAGGGATTGTCACTCCCGGATTGGCCTTTTCAGCCACACTAGACGCTGTGCCAGAACCACCTTTCAGAGCGCGATACCATAGTCTTTTGAGACTGAAGGTTGCCAATACAAAAAAAAAAGAATGGCTATCTGATTTCAGTAAGACGGTGAAGCATGTGTTTAACTTTGTATGCCATAAGGACTTAACACTGACCAGATTGTACTCACATTAAATTAAAAACCAGTCTTAATTTCAAGTGCTCAGAAAATTTAGAAATTCTTTTAAAAACTTTTTTTGAAATTCCTCCTCCCCATTATTCTTATGACTCATTAGCTACAAAAAATAAACATTTCAGGCGAAAAATGAAATCACAATTGCCAATGAAAAACAGATAATTACTATTTTATTTTTAGTGGCCAAACTTTATACAGATTTTGAGATGAAAATTTTATTTTTCAGTTTGTAACATCATTAGGACGGAATCACCAGAGGGCACTGTTTCTTTATCTCACAGTGCATGAAGTTTATCTGCTAATACAGTTAGTTGAGATCAGTTTTATATAAATCAGTGTTCTTCAACCTGTGGGTTGTGACCCCATAGGATCACAGCAACTTTTCAAAACCCTTGCAAGAGAGGGCTTGGATTCAATCCAATAACACTACTGCCTTATCAAAACTGTGTTCTTGATATAATCCTGCACTGCCTTTTCTTGCTGCCTTGCCCTGCAGCTCCTAAGGCCCGACCTGCTCAGGCTGTTAACACAGGTTGTTATGAAGATATAAGAGATGGGGGAATTGGGTCTTAGGTGGAGGTAGATCGGTGGTGAGTCTCCAGTCTCCAGTCCCTATTTTAATGGGGTTATGGCACAAAAAAGGTTGATGATCATTGATATAGAATCTTATAGATCAGTGGTTCTCACACATTTAGCACCAGGGCCCACTTTTTAGAATGAGAATCTGTCATGACCGGAAGTGACATCAAGCAGGAAAATTTTTAACCATCCTAGGCTGCAAGCCTACCCACACTTACCCAGGATTAAGTCCCATTTACTATCATTGTTACAAGCATATACATAGCAACCTGTTAAAAGTACAGATGTGTAACATTTCCTCAAATGCCGTCACATATCATGGTAGCATCAAGTCTAATATATTAAAAATAAAATATTGAAATGAGTGGGGACCCACCTGAAAATGGCTCGCAACCCACCTGGTGGGTCCAGACCCATAGTTTGAGAAATGCTGTATAGATCATTATCGTAGAATACAAAGTTCAAAAATATAATATGGTAAATATCTAGAAATGATGACATCTGATGAAAGATACTTTTTTTGGCAACCGACAGACTGAGTTCCACTACATTAGACAATTAGGAAGAAAGCTAACATCAGTAAGAGGTCTAGGCAGAAATTCTATACACACTTTCCTAGAAATAAACCTCACTGAAAAAAATGAGACTGAGTGCGCAATCCACACAAAACCTGACAAGGTGGCAAAAATCCAAGCAGTCTGGAATCATGCCATGCTGCCCAGGAAAAGGATCTGGCATAACTGCCGGATTCTGGCCCTGCCTCCCGCTCCCCACCAACTCCCCACCAGGAACACCTCCTTCCTGCCTCCTCCTCGCTCTCCTCCCTACCCCCGCCAGACCTCTGCATCGGCCAAACATGGCCAATGCAACTTACCCTTCCTCTGGGGCCTGCATCAGAGCAGATGTGCACCAGCCTATCTCCCTGGAAAGTGGTGCAAAAGTGCCTTACAGCACTTTCACAACAGTTTTTGGCCAGCGCAAGGGACTTTTGGGTCGGCCCAAGTGAGAGGCAAGATTGCACCTGAGGAGCACAAGCCTATTCTTGTCTATTCAGACATGTCCCATTATCTTCAGTGGAGCTTACTTTCAGGAAAGTGTGCATAGGATTGCAGCCTTACTTCACAAAAACATGCACAGTATTACATGTTATTGAAGGCCTCTTCCAATGCTGAACATGGAAAGAGTTTCTCCCCATGATTATCACCCTGGAATGCTCCAAGGTGGCACTTTTTGGGAAAAACTCTCATTGCAGTCAGCATTTGAAGAAGCTTTCAGTAACCCACAACCCTGTCATGTTTATTCAGAAGTTATAAACAAACATTGAATGCACAGAGGGTAGGGGATTGAGGTAGCTCGCAAATGTCATTGGTGAGCCAAACAACACAATCCCAGGATCCTTTGTAAGGTCACTCTCCACTGAGAAAACATCTGAAGTGTGTTTGAGCTACTGACAGTTTTAGAGAAGCATCTCATTATTGTAATTACACAGCAAGATTTCAAAGCTCAGCAACTAAAAGTAGTCAGAGTTCTAAAGAAGCTGAATGTGGATTTCTGGATAAGCCTCAAAGTACTTTGTCATGGAAAGTCCAGACATTTCTGGATCTGAATGCCAGCCACTAAGTGGAAATTATAAGGCCCAATGAACAGCTTGATGGTTCTGAGGGAACATAAAGTACAGCAATGCTTAAAATTACATTTTGCTGACTGCTGATCATCAGGAAATTGTAGTAAGTGGCTTTGTGATAGGAATCAGTAGTTTATCTCTTTGACTTGCAGCCCATCAAGCCCCAAGGTCTAGGCAAAGTTATGGTACATTATACACCTTTTGGTTCACTGACCTTTTAGTTAAGAAAAGTGCTAACCTAATTTTCAAATTAATTGAACTAAGTATTTCTCAACATTTGTCCTCCACCATACACATGGTCCACCTATTTGAAGTACTACTGGAAGTAACTCCCAACTGTGTTGGGAGACCAGATGCGACATGGCAAACACCTATAAGAGGCTTGGGGTGGACGGGCTTTTTAAAAAAAGCATGCTTTGGAGTTCTGCCTGCTGAGCCAAACCTCCTACTGCTGTTTGCTGCATCAGTTCCTGATCTCGCTGCTGGGCAGACACCACCTCAACTACACTGGTGGTACCTGTACCACTAGTTGAGAAACACTCCTATACAGTATTCAGTTGTACTCTGGAGCCAACAGCGAACCAGTGAAGGGTTCTATGTCTAATGTAGGCTTAATGTCATTGGACCAGCAAGGAGCTGGGCTGGTGCCTTCTGTGACAACTAAGGGCTCAATCCTATCCAATTTTTTAGTGCTGTTGTAGCTGCAACAATGGGGCATGCGCTGCACCTTGCAGTGGAGGGGCAGTCATGGAAGCCTCCTCAAGGTATGGGAACATGTGTTTCCTTACCTCAGGGCTGCATTAAGGATGCGCCAGTGCTGGAAAGTTGGATAGGTTTGGGCTCTCAAACTTTGAAACAGTCACAGTGCAGCCCAATATAAAAAGTGTTACTGTAGTTTTGACTGAGATCCTGGACAGATAGAAAAGTTTGCAGTTCTTTTCACAAGACAAAGCCACCAGTGCAATCTGGGCTTCCAGATGTAGCAGTGGATCTATAAACAGCTCAGATCTTGAAATCTGGAGGCAGAAACTGATAATTTACACACACACAATTTACCATGCAGCTTCATCTGCACCAGAGCCTATCCAGGGGAAGCTTGGTCATCTATCTGGGCTCTATACATTGCATTCAACTGGTATGATAAAACCACTTTTGAGCTTGTAAATTCCACTGAAAATGAGATGTGCATAAATGAAAACAGACTTTATTTACATAGACTTCCAGAAATGGTCTGGATGCAGACTTACAGCCTATACATATTTATGTATTTGATTTGTAACCCGCCTTTCTCCCTGGAGGGCACCCAAGGTGGCTCCTGTTTAAATGTTTGTGTGCTTCCAATTTCTAGAGTTCTTCAGTTCACCAAAAACAAGGTGTTTTAGACATCTTTTTAAAGAAAGTGCTACTACTGTCTGTCTTTATACTGCGGTCCAATGTGGATTACACATTACAGGAGTTCTGGGAAGCAGGTTTTACCATCCAGGCAACCACATGCTTTTTCAGATGGTGTTTCTATAAGCTCACTGATGGAGTCTACTATTGGGTAGGAAAGATGGTGTGTCAATGTATGTGTGTTTTAGGTGTCCCATGTTCTGAATTGCATGGATGTGTCTGTACTATTGGAGCTGGAAGAATCCTTTGGAAAGAAAAAGAAAAAAAGGCGAATGGGAATAATGAGCCAGGACTGTTTGGCAAGGAGTGCAGCTTGGGGGTGGGGAGAACAAAGTTCCCCCCGCCCCGCACACGCTTCTTCTTCCCCTGATAGTTTGGGCTTTACCTGCAGCTTCCGCTCCTCACCTGTAGAGACTCCTCACCTGTAGGAGGGGGAGAGAGAGAGAGAGAGAGAAAAGGGGCTTCGATCAATACCAAACCAGGAAGTGGAGGAGTCAGCCGAGGAGGGCGAGGGCGCCAAGAAGACCCAGAGTGGGGGGCAGTGGCGGGGGGTTTGCCCGATTCCAGGGCAGAAGCTGCACCCACTCCGTCCAGCCCACCGTGGTCCTCCTTCCCCGATGGCTTCCCCCGGGGACCCTCTGCCTGCAGGTAAAGTCTGCCCGTGGGGCGCTGGGTGTGCAGCCGAGCCTGGTGGGAGAGCTGCTGCTGGTGCTGCCTTTTGTGGCCGGGAGCGGGGGCGGGGGGCCGGGCACACGAGGCGAGGCGGGATCCCGGAGTGGCCAGAGGTGCTGACGGGCGGAGGGCGGACTCAAGGGGTGGACAGCGATCCTCCCACCGCCGGGCTGGGGGGCCACTCTGGCTGCAGCCTTGGAGGGAAGAGGCGGAGGCAGCCATGGCTCCGATCTTGTGCCCCTGCGGCAGCTGCAAAGCTGGGTGGGGGGTCCAGCTCTCCCATCCTCTGCAGGAAATTCTGTCCCCCAAGACTTGGGTGTGTGGAGGGAGGCCAAGGCTGCCTTCCTGGCTCGTCTTTTGTGCATCGAGAGATTGTTGGGGGGGGGGGAAGAGCCTGCCTGGAGTACCTCACCCTTGAGATCTCAAAGGACTTGATGAATCATTCACTCAAGCACTAAATAAATTAAGCCCTGCAGCATCCCTCTGAAGTACTGTGCAAAAGTTGCCTTCTCCTGTAACACTCGCAAATTCTTCTCCCTGTCCTTCAGCAAGAACAAATTTCTACCTGTCCCAACCATAATTTGGCTATAAAAGCTCATAATGAGTAAATGAATGTCGTTGAACACACAATCAGAGCATGGTGGTGACCAGAAAGGTGAAGGATAACAACCATCCCTTTGCTTTTCTAGTCAATTAAAATAGTTTTAAATGCATCACCAAAGGACACAGAGCAGAGTCTGTACTTCCAACAATTCTTTATTGTTGGAGCTGAACAGAGGCACTGCTAAATTCTATCCATGCTTACTCTGAGGTAAGTCCCCTTGATTGCTATAGGATTATTTCCACTGAATTGCATCTTGTTGGTACGTTTACCTGAGAGCAAGACCCAGTGAAGTCATGAGACTTCTGGAGAGTCTGGTTGCAGCAAAAACACCAAATGAAGGTCTTGTAGCACCTTAAAGTTTTACCAATTTATTTTCAGCATAAGCTTTTGTGGATTGCAATCTACTTCATCAGATTGATTGGGCTTATATGTGAGTAAATTTAGATTTGACTGCTCAGCTGCAATCCTGGGCCTACTTCCTTGTACATACTTGTTTGAAACCTGTAGTACTTTTGGAGTGATTTATTGTTTGGGGTATTCGTTGAAAGAAATAGATTGGGAAGCATCTTTTTCAACATCTCAGTGCTAATATAAATTATGTTAATCTATGTGTTCATAAAAAAGTATTTAACTTAGTCAGTGTGGTTTGGTGGTTAGTGCTGGGCTTGGTCCAGGAAGTCCTTGGTTCAAAACCTCTCAGTGATGAAGCTCAGGGAGTAACCTTCAACCAGTCATTCTCAGCCCACCCTAACTAATGAGGGTAAAAGGAGCAGCCAAGTACACCACCTGGAGCTCCTTGAAGGAAGGGCAATGTGTGTATGTGAAAAATAGTGAATAACACAAACCATGAAGTTTAGATGGGTGCAGTGTAAGCTGGAAACCATATACTGCCATGTGTAACAGAATTAGATACAGTACTTTCAGCATTTTTCTGTGATCCTTATCTAGCCATGCTATTAATATGATATGCCATTACTTGACTTTCAGTAGTTTAGATTATTTTAATATGACGAACATGAAATTTTTTTTTTGTCAAGTGAGAGTTGAGTTCCTGGTTCAACTTAAAAATTATAATTCTTGACAACAGTTAGAAGCATCATCGATAATTAGCAGACACCCTAAATCATAATATAAGCAGAAAGCCATGTGTCAAGCTTCCAGTACAATAAATACAACAACAACAACTACAATTAATTGTTAAATTAATTGTTAAATTAATAAATTAATTACAATTAATTTAACAATTACAAATACTTTAAATGAAAAATACTTTCCTGGGCATAAGTCCCACTGAACACAATGGAACTTAATTCTGAGTAGACATGCACACTGTTAGATGCATCAGACTTGGTGTGGTATCTTTTAAAGCCACTGTGCATAGGACTGGACTGTTGGTTTGTCAGTGCTTTTATTTCCCTTGGTAATTAGGTCTGGCCTTGGAACCAGTTCAAGCCATGGACTGAGCGCATGGTCCAATCCTTAGAGTATGGAACTTTCTCAGTTAAGCAGGTGAGGCAATCATCTGTTTGAATGTGCCCCTATGTTAATATCTTCCTGCACCTACAAAGTTAGGACATCAAAGTGTAGGCTCCTAGCTCTCTTCCTGATCTGTTAACTTTGCATGTACCAGGAGATGTTGTCATGGGGAAGCTTTTAAAGAAGTGATAACCCATGTGCATACCCAGTGTAGACATAAGTGTGATAATTCTCAGATGAGAATCAGGGGCTGTACAATGTATGAGACCTTTTGTATGCTTGTACTATACATAAATATATAAGTATTAAATGGTTGCTCAGTGCAGCACTAACTTCAGCCAAGAAATTCCTAGTGCAGTGAGAGCATAGGTGCAGTGGTGTTGCTAGGGGGGTGCAGAGGGTGCAGGCCGCACCGGGTGACACGCACAGAGGGGGTGATGTGCACTGGGGGGGTAACATGCTAAAATTGTGGTGGTTCTGAGTAACCCCAACATATTATATACCGTTGGGTGTGGAATTTTGAGCGGAATGCAATGCAAAACACCAGAGTGAAATATCTCCTTTCTATCAAAAGTTATGGCCAAAAAACTGGAAAACAAAAAAAAGCATGGATCTCTATGGAAAGTGAAAGTGAGCCATATCGCATGTTTACTCATGAGTAGGTGAACTTGCCTTAGTCCGTCGGAAAGGGCAGGCTGAGAGGAATCCAACAACACCAGAAAGGTCCTGATCCAATGAATGCAGCCCCCAAAAACACCTGAGAAGGAAGTTCCTCCCTCCAAGCAGACGAATGTATTGAGCCCTATGGAAAGCTAAACTAAGCCTCATGGTTGCGTTTACTCGCACATAAGCAAACATGCCTTGGCTAGTGGTCAGGCCAGGCAAAGGGGAATATGAAGCCACCGGAATGGTCACAATCTGATGGAACTGGAGTTCAACAAATGCTCCAGACGGCAGCCTCCCCCCCCTAAAAAGGATCAAAACAGAGGCTTCAGCTGATAAGGTGAACTTTTTTGAGACTTGTAAAGCCAGGTGGATCCTGACAGTGATCTGATTTAAACAGAAGTTCTTAAATTGAACTGGGCGCTGGGTAGTGCTGAAAACCTTACTCCACTCCAAAATTTTGGAGGGGGGGTGTTACTGCAGGCAGGCTACAGAGGAAATTCACTTGTTGGAACAGGACTGGCTTCTCCTTATTTAATTATTTGTTTTACTTTAATTATTTATACTGATTTATTTTAATTTGCCTGATGCTGTCATTTCCACCATGACATCACTTCTGGTGGGTCTTGGACAGATTGTCATTCTAAAAAGTGGGTCCCAGTGATAAAAGTTTGAGAACTGCTGCAATAAGGTGTTAGTGAGTTGACACCCTGGGAGGTGTGTGACACCACTAGTTACCAAAATCACTAAAATCACAGTTTGGAGGAATAATACCATCATGTTATATATCAATCAATGTGTAATTTCATGCAGAATGTGTTCTATCTTTGTTCTATCAAAAGGTACAGCCAAAAAACCAGTGGGGGCAGAGTGATGGTACATCACCACGCCTACCACCTCAGGTATTGCCCCACCCACTGCCTGGGGGGTGATGCGCTGGCATCCCGCACCAGGTGACGCGAACCCTAGTGACGCCACTGCACAGGTGGGAGCTTGAGTGGACAGCTGGGTGCCAGTGAGGAGTGAATTGTTGTGCAAAGGAGATTTCTAATTGCATGTCCACCTCTAGAGCAACATCTGTAGCAATAGTGTTCAGGGAAGAGGTTTTAACTGGAGCCACAACTGCCTCCTTTTGGCAGTGAACTGGAATGGAAAGAGCTATTTGCTGTAATGGAAAAGGCCTGACACAGGCACATCTTTTAAACTAGGTTAGATGTGCCTGGGGTTGCTTCTGCCTTAGGTGAAAGGGTAAAATGCTGATCTGTGCTCTTCTAAGGCACTTTGAAGTTGCTTAAAATGCTCCTTTGAGAGAAGGGGGAGGAGGGGAAGGCTAAGGTTTGAGGCCCCCTCCAGGAAAGTTATCTGAGTTTTTTTTTAAATGAGGATTTTTGAGGACTCCAGATGGGTGAACTGGTACATTGACATGCTCTACCTCAGTTCAGTGTTTGAATTCATTCTTACTACATGGTATCCTAAGCTGCAGATAGGACTTCTCAGGAACAACCAGAGAAAGGGACAGAGGGTGGGCCTTAATTGTGAGGGGGCAAGAGAGCTTGAAGCAGGACATCAATAGCAGTGGGCCAAGGAAGACTCCATTAGGCTTGAGAACAGTGAACATGTGATGGAGGGCTCCCGTAAGTACTTATCCTTGCATTCTCCATTCTGAATCCAGTGTGAAAGGTTTTAAAAATCCAATGGGTTGATGGTGCTTGCAAGTGTTTATCTGAGATTTTAGTGCATTTTGGTGCTGTTTCTTAAGTGGTGATATCTAAAACCATAATTTTAGACTTTTTTAATATAATCAACAACTTTATTATTCAAAGCATATGGTTTCAGATAGCATATGATATCAGGGTCAATGAGAAATGTAATTTTTGTTTGTTTTTATACCACCTTTCCTCCAAGAAGCTCAGGGTGGTGTGCATGGTTGCTCCCCAACTTTTGTCCTCATGACAACCCTGTAAGGTAGGTGAGGTTGAGAGAGAGAGAGAGTGACTGGCCCAAAGTCATCCAGGAAGCTTCATGACTGAGTGGGTATTTGAACCTGGATCAGTAAACAAGGACAATACAGGAGGTGAACCATATCCACGGATCCCATATCCGTAGATTCAGTTATTTGTGAATCGGGTGCAGGGCCCACCACCCAGGGCGCGCATCCCATATCCATGGATCCCGTATCAGCAGATTCAATTATTTGTGGATTGGGTCCAGGATCCACCCCCGTCACACACACACACCCCTGTGCACCCCCTCTGGGAATGAGGGGAGCTTTGCTCCCCTCGCCTCTGGAGAGGAGTCTGAGTTTAGCTCAAATAACGCAACTTCTGGCTTCATGGAGAAACCAGAAGTCATGTTTTTAATGCCTTATTAGGCATTTTAAAAAATCACTTCTGGTTTCTCCGTGAAACCAGAGATCACATGTTTTGAGTTATACAAAACAGATGGCCCCTGCTGAGCTTAGATTTCCCTCCAGAAGGAGGGGGCCAGACCACAGGATTGGGCTTTTGCCCGTATCAGTGGTTTCAGGTTTCCATGAGGGGAACCCCCACAGATAAGTGGGCACGCCTGTATTGCACAAATTTATAAGAAACACCAGTTTAGAAATAAAGAAGTGGTTGATGTAAGGAACATTGTAGAGCCCTATCCTATCCAGATTAATATTAATTATTAACAAATTTATTATTTGATTTTGTCTGTTACTGCTTTGTGAACTTTTTTGTTGAAAAGCAGTATATAAATACTGTTAATAATAATTATTATCATTATAATATCCAACTTTTCAGCACTAATGCAGCCGCAGTTGAGGGAAGGGAACAAATGTTCCCTTACTTGAAAAGACCTCTGTGACTGCCCCACCACCACCACAGGTTGCAGCGCATGCCTTGTTGGCTCAGCTACTTCAGTGCTGGAAAGTTGAGTAGGATTGGGCCTATAATCTCTTTCAAAGGCTGCAATCCTTTCCACACTAACCTGAGAATAAATCCAATTGATTATAATGGGAGTTACTTCTAAGTAGATATGCATAGGATTGAGCTCACAGAAATAAAAACAAAAATGACGTTCTCTTGGCCTAAAAATCTCCAGATTTTTTTAATTGAAAGAAAATAGAATACCAATAAGAACAGAATTAGAAAAGATTATTTAATCAAATGACAGAAAATACCAGTTTCAGAACTATAGGGGGCCCACTGTATCCGTGGATTCAGAACCTGTGGATTTCATTATTCATGGGTCCCCAAACTTGTGGGTTGGACTCACATGGACCCACCAGAGGCAAGAGGAGTTGTGTTCCCCTTGCCTCTGAAGGGTGTTCTGCGGGCTGGGGAGGCTGCACACAGCTTCCCTGGCACTCTGAATGCCTTCTAAGACTTCTGGGAAGCCTTAGAGCAGGGGTCTCTAAACTTTTTGGCTGAAAGATTGCATCAAATACCTGGCACAGTGTTGAGGGCCAGAAAAAAAATTAAATATAAAATTTAAATAAATACATTAGTGATGGAAATTGAATGAATGAATTAATTAGTTAATGTATGGGCTCAAATGTCCAGGATTTCCTCAAGCACCAACACAACCAAGAAATAAAGCACACACAAATTGACCCCCATTCCCCCCTCCACAAGCACAACTCTGGTTGTGTTTGGTCAACTGGGCCAGTCTCTCAGGGGATCAGAGGCTGGCCATGGAGACCCCTGTCTTAGAGGGTCACTTCTCGTTTTTCAGAAAAATTTCCTTTGTAGGGCATTGCTAATCAACTTTTGCCTGGATACTTTATCTTTTATTTATTTAAAAATATTTTTTCCCATCTTTCTTGTCAGCAGATAGCCAAGACAATGTACAAAAATAAAAATAGAACAATGAAAAGTAATTTTTAAAATAATTTATATATTTATCATGGTCAGGCAATTTAAAGGAGATTGTGATGACTAAGCTGCCCTTGCTCCTTTTACTTCCCCATTTATTTCCTTTCAAAGAAGTCCCAATGAAAGGCCAATGAAGGAAAAATTTCTCTCACACACTTTGCAGATTGGAACCATTGCCAAAAACGTGTATGGCCAAGCAGACAGATAGTTTTGTAAGTTCATATGGTCCTCTGTAGGTTCACACGGTCCAGCCCATCTGACTGGGCATCCAAGCAGGTCACATGGCAGGTAGGAATGACCAAGTTGTCATAAACTTTCCAATTGGAGAGATCAGTGACACAATCTAAGGTTTCTTAAGACCACCCCCAGGGATGCTTGTGTGTGTTCCAACTTGGCTGTCACAGAGAACTCTTATGTGTGTGGCCAAGTTTTCACCTGCCTCAGTGGGGGTGAGACAGATTTAATATAACCTAAAAGGCTGTGACTCTTACAGCTAGGGACCAGTGAGATGGATGCATTTTATGTTGTTTTATGGTTTGCCTGTAAATGTCTGCTGGTATTTTTTCCTAAGGTCTGCAGTTGGGCATCACAAACACCCCGGCCTTTTCTAAAGCCTGCTTGTTTTGTTTTCTTTTGTCCTTTAGTTATAGAACAATCTTCTAAACCCAGTTTAATAAACTTTTTTTTCTTTTTTCCTACTTATTGCGCTTTGAACTCAGCTAGAGAGCTTTGCCCCCAGTCCTCTTGAATCTTGGTTACATGCCATAGCATGTAACTGGGAAAAAGGCTTCCAAGGATAGTCTGTGTCTGGCTTTGCTCTTGTGGAGTCTACACAAGTTTTGGGCTCTGCAATAAAAGAGTATCGGGGAAAAGGGGGGCCGTTGGCAGCAGGGCTCCCCTCTTGCATCACCCCAACATGACATGTTGAGGAACATAAATTACAGCATTTCTTTCTTTGTTTCCAACAGATCATGCAACTAAAGAGCCAGTAGAAGATACTGACCCTAGCACTTTATCCTCAGAAGAAGTATGCAATTTCCTGAATTTGTTGTAATGTCAGTGTTATAGTTTATTCGATTATTTTAAATGCAGGGTGCCATTTTATAGTTTTGAATATTCACATAGGTAAATAAGTCACTGAATGTTAGACTGAACTTAGACACATCTGGTAATTCACTATGTGACCGTTATTTATTTATTTAGACGGAGTTACGACAATTACTGTATTTCACATATGGGCAACTCACAGTGCAGACAGCGAATAGTCTCAGACCTAACAACATGGTTTGTTGTTTCAAGCATGAGCCATCGAGGCCTTGGGCTTATGCACTCCCCCTTTTAGCGTGGATGTGAGAGGAGGAGATTGAAAGCTTCCTTTCATGGTTTGATACTAAGTGCAGTTGCCCATTTTGTGTGAATTTATGGAACTGTTATTTGTTCAAACTGTCAATTACTTAGAAAACTAGGCTCTCCAATCAGGATCAGATCCTTTTATATACTCATACCAGAGTTTTTTGGGTGATGAAGCCTTTGGACCTGTGTTGCAAGCCATTTGGTGAAATGGTTCTATACCAACTGGATAAACTCAGGGTGGAATCAGAATTTTTGGAACCATGGGGATGTCACTGAAAACAGCAGCAACATGTCAAGTTATTTCCTCTCCCTGTCATAACATGTAATAATATATTATTCAACTCAACTCATCTCCTGACTTTATTATGTTGTACATTTCCTGTCCGCAAATGATATGGAGCAGGAAGTGAGGAGGTGGGGAAAGAGCATAATGAAGTCAGGAAATGGGATAAGCTTCATTAGACGAGATATTCTAGGCAGTGTTTCCCAAACTGTGGGTCGGGACCCACTAGGTGGGTCACGAGCCAATTTCAGGTGGGTCCTCATTCATTTCAATATTTTATTTTTAATATATTAGACTTGATACTACCATAGCATGTGATTGCATTTGGGGAAATGTTACAGACCTGTACTTTTAACAGACTACTATATATACGCTTTTAACAATGAGAGTAAATAGGACTTACTCCTGGGTAAGTATAGGTAGAATTGCAACCTAGGATTGTTAAAAATTTCCCTGCTCGATGATGTCACTTCTGGTCACAACATCACTTCCAGTGGGTCCCGAGAAGATTCTTCTTCTAAAAAGTGGGTCCCGATGCTAAATGTGTGAGAACCACTATTCTAGAGGAATGTTATATTGTGGGGAAATTAAAATGATGGCTTCAGCCATGCTGGCCCTGAGAGAAGTGCTGCTGTTGCCACTGCCTGCTAGGCATGCCAGGGCATACCACGTTGGGAAACCTGAATATTGGAGGGGCCTCACTGGAGGTCGTGTTTGTTCCCTTAGACCTGGAACTGGCCAACCATGGTATGTGGCTCATAACCTGTGTTCATCTTGGTGGCACACAAGTTGTATAGTCCTGATATCTCGGAATGAACTAAGAAATTTGTACAAGGCAAAAAAATAAATAGTTCATCGAAATGTATTTGGTACAATTGTACGAACTGTTGTCTCCCGTTTATTTTGGATAGGCAGAAAAATACCCTGTTCAGGATACAGCACTACCCAAAGGTAAGTGCATAAAATTGTAATGACTTTGTGAGCACAATCCTAACCAACTTTCCAGCACCAAGATAAGGGCAATGCAGCTCTGAGGTAGGAGAACAAACATTCCTTTACCTTGAGGAGGCCTCTATGACTGCCACCCAACTGCAAGATGCAGCACATACCCCAGTGGCACATTTATGCCATTGCTGGAACGTTGGTTAGGATTTGGGCCTCTATGTGTAATTTTCACACTTAAACCATGTAATAACAATAAGAATTTCACTTGATATTGATAGCATACATTTAAGGACATAAGAAGAGCCCCGCTGAATCAGGCCATAGGCCCATCTAGTCCAGCTTCCTGTATCTCATAGTGGCCCACCAAATGCCCCAGGGAGCACACAAGACAGCAAGAGACCTGCATCCTGGTGCCCTCCCTTGCATCTGGCATTCTGACAGTCCATTTCTAAAATCAGGATTGCACATACACATCATGGCTTGTAACCCGTAATGGATTTTTCCTCCAGAAACTTGTCCAATCCCTTCTAGGCCAGATGCCATCACCACATGCTGTGGCAAGGAGTTCCACAGACCAATTATTTATTATTATTATTTCTATATGGTACTATTTCTGTATTTCTATTTATTATTCTGTATGGTATTATTTCTGTATTTCAATTTATTAATAGTGAGTGGTGACTCATTCATTACATTCCTTCTTCACAGAGTTTGACTTTCTGTTCTGATTTTTATTGAGCAAGGCTGATGTTGTGACTCCAAGCAGTCACTTCTCAAGCATGTGGATCTTTAGGCAAGTCATCAATTGTTATGCTGAAGATTTTGCACAGCTGTGTATGGCTTCTTTTCCTGCCTGCCCTGGTGCACAGCTTGAATTGTCATAATCTAGTGAAACTTTGTAAAAGTCATGTGTTTATTTCAAGATGACTGAACATGACTAAGATTTCAGAATTTTTGTCTTTTAGATGAAGAGTACCAAACAGAGAAAGTGACCTTGGCAATAGCATCCATTAACATTAGGAGCCTGACATTGGATACGGGTCTCATTCAACAGGTAAAGAAAACACTGCAAAGCTGTCATGTTCAAAGACACACTGAGATATAAATTTTAGATATTTGCATACCTGACCATGTTTAGTGCAGTAGTTCTCAAACTCCCAGGGAGGTTGAGAACTGCTGTAAGTCCTTGCAGGGAACGGGGAAGGTAGTGGGGGTAGGAGGAAGGCAGCACGCAATTCCTGGGGGTGTGGGGAGCCCTGCGCATCCTTCTCCAGGGCTCCCTGAGCTTTAGAAATTGAAACTGGAGTGATCGCGCCCCACTTCCCATTTTCGATTGCAAAATTTTCTGAAGGTTGGGGATCCCTGCAGAGGGTTGTGCAAGGCTCCCCGCACCCCCAGGTGGCTGCTGCAGGGACTGGTAAGTACATGCAAGCCGCTGTGCCCCCATTAGCAATGTGATGCTGGGGATCACGTTGCTGCCTTCCCCCCATCCCTTAAGGGGTAGAGTCCAGAGCCCTCAGGCTGGGTCATCAAGATACCCCAGTTTGAGAACCATTGGTTTAGTGTTAGTTAATTCTATAGCCTCACTGAAAGAAAAAGGCAGAGTTCCATGTGTACAGTTCCCAAGAGCTATGAAGTATTCGCAGCCCATATTTACATTAGAAGATACTATAAGGCAATGGCTCCCAATCTTTTTTCACTTGCGTGCCTCTTGGCAGCCCATTTCCATAATTTGTACCCTTCATATTAGCAAAGTGTTTGTAATTAAAATGATGATAAAAACTACTGTATCTAGACAAGACCTGAAAGAATTCAATCATTGAACGTTGGTCACTGAACTGACTGAGGTGCCCACTTGTATATACACCAGTACTGATGGAACAGAATTTGAAAGTTTGCAAAGTGGAGGAGAGTGAGTGCTGAGCCTGAGTGAGTGCTGAGTCAGTTGGGAACCACTGCTATAAGGCATAGAGGACAAATTCTGTCAAGAGCTATTAACTGCTTCCCATTCGGAGTGAACCTACTCTTGCAGCTTTCAGAAGCAACCTCTATCTCCCACTGTGAAGAAATGAGTTCTTAAATACTCTTTTGTCATACGTGGTTTAGTCATGTGTTAGCAGACCTACTTTAGTTAAAGTGAGTCACCCGGGTGAACAGCTGATCTCCAGAAGCATCATGTGAATGGGTGTGGACATCATGTGGGTAAGGCTAGATAAGGGACAGAAAAATGGGCAAGTTTTGCAGTGAACTGTTTTGGCCTAGAAAATGATTTCAACTTTTTTGACTTTGGCTTTAATCCTTCAGTCAAGTGAGGAGAGAGATTCCTTGTAAAATGGCTCACATGTGTGGTCCTTTACTACACAGCTAGAAAATCAGGAGGGAGACCTTTAGGAAGGGAAACTTCTTGATCAAGCTTTGTTTTAAATCCAGTATTAACTGGATTCTGTTTCTTTTTTTAAAAAAAGTCTTTTAAAAGTAGTGAAACATATTCACCATACAAATGTTTTATTATATTTAGGTTTGCAGAAGCCATGTTTTGCCCTTAGGGTATACTGGTTTTCCTCCTCTTCCATCACATGCAAGACAAATTTGTAGTTTTGTCTGGTCTTGCCATTTATTAATAGGCAATAAAAGAGTCTTGTTAAATGACAATATTTTATGGCTAGTCACATTACTTTTACAGGGTAAATGTACATTGGATAGTGGTGCCCCAGAATGGACATAACTATGTCTGTAAAGCTGATGTTATAGAAGTAACGTGAAAGAAAAAAATCTATATAATATATAATTTAATGGATGCCTGACCAGCATGGAGCACAGGTATTGAAAACCCATAGGGAGTAGGAGTTTCTGGCATGCCTCAAAAGGTGCAGGAATGTGGCAGGCTCACTCTCCTGCCTGTCACTCCAGCATTTCTAAAGTGCCCTCTCATACTTTAGATTTGTGACACTCTAGCCGCAAAAGGCTGGCCACCACTAGTTTATTTAGTTAGTGTGCAAATTTAATATAATAATGTGAAACTAAGGGCCCTAGTTCTGATTTTAAAAATTGTATAATGCTGGAAAAAAAGAAGCTCCATGAGGGTATTGCCTCTTGTCTTTGACAGAGGCATAACCAGTTCTCTGTTTAGCATGTAATATTGAGGTTTTAGATATATACCAGATTCAAGAATAACACTGCCAAATGAAAAAGTATCGTGGAAGAACTGAGTGGTGAGTGCTGAATATAATTGTATCATGTCAGCGAAAGTGTGGAGGATTCTGGCCCCCCTCACCTCCCCAATTCTGAGGACAGATTAGACATTGTGTGTATAGTTACCGTGGCCATATCACATAAATTATCTATGTAGCTTATTTGGAATGAATTTTCTAATGAAGTTAAGTGTAGGTGGGTATGGGTGTCTGGTTGCAACGTATTGTATAACTGCATAGTTTACCTGTATTTGCATGCACAGCTTATGATCTGCTCCAGAGTGTTCTGTGATACTCTTGGGTGAATGACGCTATACAAAAGCCAACTGTACTTTATTGCAAATATCTAAAGGGAAAACCCCTCCTGCTTTCATCTTTAAAGCTGCAATAAAAGAAAAAAAAAGTGCTTCATCTGGGCTTGCAGCCTCTTGGTAACAACATAAGCAGCTGCTGTTGATTTTTCAAATCTCTCTCCTTCACCACAGTCAGGAATTAGGTGTCTTCCTTTTGTCCTAGCATTACTCCTGAGAATCTGTTCTTGCTGCAGTATTGTCCAAAAGGTTTACACTGTTGCACAAAATATTCACACTCCTCTCAATCTTCCTCTTATTGGTAGAAAATTAGCAAGCTAAATAGTTTGTTCAGATTCAGTTATTATAGACTGATAAATTAAAATGCCTATCCTTTTCTTTGAACATGCTTTTAATGGAAGATTACTTTGTTTGTAGCCAGAAGAAGACGATGGTAGCCAAAGTAGTACTGGTGAATCTCCTACAGGTAATGCATTGCCTATAACCAAATGTATGTATTTAGACTGCATTCTTTGTTAAAATGATGTTGAGAACTGCCAGTGGATAAAGGGATGTCTCTTTTGTATGTTGTCACAAGAGGTCCTTTTATTTAACATAAATAAATAACGTGTTCTGATATAGCACATTTCCTTGGAATACACAACAATATGTTTGGCGGTCATGGTATGACATTGAATTTGTCTGCATTACCCATTTGAGCAAATCCACTACTAGGAAGCCAGGATCTGCTCCTGAAATTGTTCCTGGGGGATGTTATAAAAATATCCCGTTTCTGACAAATGTGTAACTGTGAAAGACTCTTATCTGAGGTAGTGACTCAAGACCATCTTTTTCTCCTCCTGCTCCTGGGATTCAAAAAGAACGGGGAGTGAAGTGGAAGTGGAAGTATGGAAAAGAGGAATGTGGTGGGCTTGAGCATTAGAGACTCTTCTCTTCCTTTCATCCCCCGCCCTCACTCCCCCCCCCCCCCGGGCAGGTGCAGGAGAAACGTGGCCTCTGCTAATCTGGGGCCTGAGGCAATTGCTTCAGTCAGCCTGGCCTTGCTTGTCTGAAATTTTCATATATATCCATATGCTTTCTATGCTCTTTATGCAGTGTGCAAGAACATGCCTTAAATTGAACCAGACCATTGGTATATCTGGGTCAGTATTATTTATCCTGACTGGTGGTGGTTCTTAGGGTTCCAGATAGGAGTCTTTCCCAACCCTACTTGGAGTGATCAATGATTTAACCCAGTATTTTCTGTGTGCAAAGCATGTGCATGGCCTGAAATACCAAAATAATTGCGTGTATGTCTATTTATTTCAAAAATAGCACATGCAACACATTATTCTTCAGCATTGCAAACATTGTGATTTATGTGCCAGAAAACAAAGCAGTAACAACCTACTATAACTTTGATTCTAGATCTGAAAAAACCATGCACAGAGAATGGCACCTGCTCCTTATGTATGTCTCACCAACCAACCATCAGTGACATACTTAATGATGAGGACTTGTTGTATATGATGAGGATAAAATTAGACCCGTCTCATCCTACAGTGAAAAACTGGAGAAACTTTGCAAGCAAATGGGGAATGACCTATGATGAATTATGTTTTTTGGAACAAAGGCAACAGAGTCCAACCCTGGAATTTTTGCTACGGAATAGTGACAGAACTGTGGAGCAACTTATTGATCTATGCAAATTATATCAAAGAGTTGATGTTGAGAAAATGCTGCTGAAGTGGGTGGAGAAAGAATGGCCAAAGAGAGGGCATGGAACCTATCAAAGTAACTTCTAATGAGAAAAAAGTCTAGTCAATATTTTTTCTATGATGGAAAATAAGGGAGTAGCAGGTCTTTGTTGACTTTACCACTGGTATGTGTAGAGCTTTGCTAGGAAAATGAAACCATGGGCTCATATTTTTACAACATAAACTGTTTAATATATCTGTATACCCTGCCTTTATAGTGACAAGGGTGATCTTTATATATGAATTGTTGAATGTGTTTTACAGGTACCTTCAATCTGTTGTTTACTGCTCATAGATTTTTCCAAGCAGAAACAGAAGAATTAAAGTCACAGAATGCTATTTAGGCTGACCACACAAACTATTACTTCTGTTTAACAAAACTTAATGCTTTTTAATTCCTATATTTTTTTCACCAAGAGAGGAGGAGGAGGACACAGGAATCTGGACTCATCTTTCAAGAACAGTACAGATTTGTACTCATGAACTGTTTGCTTTAACCAGTTATAACACGGCAGGGCCTCGCTCATGCCCTCCCAGGATGTCTCTGATCACTAGGGAGAAGAAAGTGGGACAGAAAAGAATTTTCATTGGAGCTGTTAATTCTAATGGGAAGATATTTTTGTATGTAAAGATAGTGTGAACAGTGCAGAAGTAAGGTATGAGCGTCTGAATAACCAGTACAAGAGCATCTGATGCCCCTTGCATTTGTTCATATTATACAGCTTTAGTTTTAGTGCTGCAGTTCTAAGTTTTAGATTTAGTGGTTGACACAGAAATTCTGTCAGCTTCATTCAGCTGTTGTTTTTGAAAGCTGTAATAGGCAAATACGTTCCTTGACTTAAGGATGGTTTTTTCCTCCTGTTGCCTTCTGACTATCAAATGTCATTCACATCTTTCAAGCTCTGACATGCTTAATAAAAATGAACCCTGTTCTTCTATATTTGGAACAATGCAGTTTGGGTTTGTTAAATATTCAGAGACTGCTTTGAAAAACCAATTTCAAAAGTATTATAAACAAGATAGACAATAATTTGTGTTGCACCTTTAGGGCGCATAAGTCTGTACTGTAGATGCAAGAAATCAAATATTTAATTTACAAAGAATTTTCAAGACCCAGCAGTACCTGATTGTTTCAGATACTGTACTCAACTTTGCCATGTCTGTCTGGTTTAGATCTTTTAGCTGCTTTGAATTAAAGTGGTTAGATCACAAAACGTGGATGATATATTAAAATATTTTAGGAGTGATTATGTTAATTGGAATTGCTCTTTCCCTGTAGCAATTAGAAGATATGTTCTAACATGTTTTCAGAGACAGTTTGAGAACTAGTCTTAGAGCAGGCTGTTACAAAGCACTTAACTTGACAATGTTTTAATCACAATTTTAAGTGATCTATTAATAATCTTAAAATACTATTGAAATATAATCAGTAGAGTCACATGGCTAGATTATTAATTGGTTTATGTAGCAAGACATAATGTCAGGCACAATGCCAATTTAGAGTTAAAAGTCAGACACTATTTTGCATTGCAGATCACTACAGATTCAAATGGCAACAAGGTAAGTAGAAAATAAAAAAGAAATGACATGTTGCATTCTATGAATTGGAGCAGAACTAATGAGCAACCATAGTTTAAAGACCTGTATTTTCAAAAATATTGACTTGGAAGTAAGTCCTATCAAATTCAGTGGGATTTACTTTCAAGTAAATATGTACGGAATTGCAACCAAAGGCTGCAGTTCTAAGCATGTTGCCTGAAAGGAAATAATATTAAAATTCAATGGGATTTATTTCCAATTAAAAAATGCTGAAGAATGCAAGCCAATCCTATACACCCTTACTTGGGAGTAAGTCCTAACAATTCAGTGGGGTTTACTTCTGAATAGACCTAGACTTGCTCTGTTGAGTGGAAGAAACAAACTGAAAATCACTCAAAGGAGGAAGTGATAGGAGCTCTTTGAACCATAACTTAACTGTTGAGCTCAACTTCCAGGTTATTCTGCTAGCAGAGGTTATTGTGATGCAAACATTAATATCTGTAGCACTTTGCACAGATCAGGCAGTAAAGCTCGACAATTCATTGAAACCTAAACCAGAGACTTCTTATTCCTATCTCTGTACCTATTACTAGCTTGAAAATAATTTGCTGAATTTTTAAAAACAATGTGGTGCCACATTGATGTTTCCTTCCTATAAAACTTTTGTGATCACAAGGTCTGTTCTGTATGTATCCTCAATCTCTTGCATCTTCGTTATATACAGGTGTGCATCACTTAACAATGGGATACATTCTCTGATCCCCGTTGTTATGCAATTAGGTTCTTAAGTGAATATTCAGCCCAATCTAGTGCCTTTGTTGTGTAAACAGACAGTCCCTGCCAGGCACTAGCTGGCTGCACAGACTACTGGAGATAGATTGCCTCTTCTTTGCATTAAGAGTCTCTTTGTTGTGCTTTGATCACCACTGTATATGTGGTCCATCATTAAGTGGATGGTTGTTAAGCGACACATGCCTGTACTTTGGTATATTGTTGTATGCAATGTTAGTAAGAAACAAATTCTGATTTTTAAAAATTAGATTTTTTTAGTGCATTCTATTTCTATTTTGAACTATCGTTACCATTATTTAAGACAATTATTGTAATCATTAAAAAAGACTCTACAAATTGAAATGTGTAAAACCTATTCTACAGCCTTAATTGAGTGCACACTGGGACTAAAATGAAGCTATGGTCCATTGCCCTTTATACACATCTTCTGGTATGGGCTTTGAAAAAGATTCAATAGAGCATAGAAGTCTTTTCCACCCCACTGGTGACAACAGAGAAGTGTCTCTGCATTCATGAATAAGCTCTGTTGTACTATAGCTAGAGGTGTTTGTTTCCAGTGAGTAAGACAGGATTACAGCCCAAGTCTTACTGAACATAATGGGCTTACTTCTGAGTAAAATAAATAATGCCATTTCAAACATTTCTAATTATGGCAAATGTCTTCAGATGTAAATGGTATCCAGTAAATGGCATGCCATGTTCTGTTGTACCATATTTATTGAGATCACAATCCTTTTCCTTATAAGAGAAAAGAGGTCATACAGACATGTGTGGCTGTAAAATGTATCATTACAACACTGATCAGGACTTCTCATTGACTATGGCCCAAATCCTAACCCACTTTCCAGCACTGGCATAGCGGTGCCAAAGGGACGTGTGCTGCATCCAGAGGCCTTCTCAAAATAAGGGAATGTTTGTTTCCTTACCTAGGAGCTGCATTGCCCTTAAGTCGGGGCTGGAAAGTAGGTTAGGACTGCACCCTACATTGGTTTCCAGCTTTTCAACCTTTTTTTTTCATGAGTACCACTTTCACAACTACCACTTTTGTGAGTATCATTGTTTTCACAGAGAAATGTTGCATGTGAAAACGGGCAACTCGCAACACAGTTGGTCCTACAGTGAGGGACTTCACCAGTTTCTGCAGTCAACTGGTTCCATCTCCACTTTCTCTCCTTGCTCAGTCTGTATCTCTTCTGAAGGAGCGGGATCTAAGTTGCCACACAGCTGCACTTTACTGCCATAATGCTGCCCTCCAGGCATTATCACTTCTGGTGGAGTCAGGCAAGGCAGAGCAGTGCCACAATTCCTGCAACAGTGACAGCCCCTTCATTCACTTGTAGATAATCTACATGGCCAAATCCTATGCTGTAAGCATACCACCAGTGGCACTTGTACTACTGGCTGAAAGCACTGGTTTGCTTAGCTTCAGGTATACGTGTATAAGTGACTTTTTTTTTTTGACATTACAGTCATATCTCATATCCTGTAAAACTATCCTTACAGTGGAGGGAGCAATCTCTCCATAAGGTACAGTCATGTTTGCGGATATACAAAATGAGCAAAGGTTTCTAACTTTTGGTAATGCACATTTTTCTGTAGTCAGCCAAGCAATACACGTTTTAGGCTCCTGAGTAGTAACATACACAGTATTAACATACCCTGTCATCTGTTCACTACCTAAGGCACATGCCAAAATGTTTAATTCAGGACTATTTCAAAAATACATGTGAGAAATCTGCCTGTAGTTACTTGTACATGTAATACTTACCCCAGGTTAGCTTAAATCTGCTTTAAA
The DNA here is from genome assembly GCF_035046505.1 of Tiliqua scincoides. Lineage (NCBI taxonomy): Eukaryota > Metazoa > Chordata > Lepidosauria > Squamata > Scincidae > Tiliqua > Tiliqua scincoides. The sequence goes on from NC_089821.1 coordinate 230,014,639, forward strand.
TTATTACAGGACTTTCTGAGTGAGTGGACACAGTGTCCAAAGAATGATCCTTCTGGACTCTGGGTCCAATCCTATCCAATATTCCAGCACTGGTGCAGCCGCAATGCAGCCCTGAGGTAAGGGAACAAATGTTCCCATACCTTGAGGATGCCTCTGTGACTTCCTCCCCACCACAGGGTGCAGTACACACCCCATTGTCACCCCATTTCCAGCACAGGAAAATTGGATAGGACTGGGCCCTCTGTCCTTTAAAGACTGAATTGAAATTACTCCTGGTAAGGAAGGGAAGCATGTTTGGGACAGGCTGGGATGTCACTGAGGGCCAAGGCAGGAAGTAGAAATCATCTTGCATGATCCCTACAGGTGATACTACTGACGTTTTCCCTCAATCTGCTGACCTGTGCATATAAAACACCACAGCCATTATGGCAAGATGAAGTGCTGGCTACCAAATGCTAACCTATTTCTTTTCCTTGGCCTAGCCGGCTCCTTGTCTGGGGTTAATTTGAGATGAGGTTCTTTACAAAAACTCTGCTGGGAGGCCTATTTTTGTCCCTAACAAACAGTTATAATTAGGTAGTTGGCATTGTTCCTCTGACACAATCCAGCAAAACATGACCTGCTTATCTAAATGTGAAGTACTTCAATGCATGCACGATGAGATCCAAGTATCTTTCTTATATTGCATCCTGTTTTATAAATGCAACATGCTTTAACTACTGTACATACATTTGTAGTTTATTGTGTTGCATTCTTATTGAATCAGTACAATTGGAGATACAAGGTGGGTTGAATTCAAAGACTAGTTGTCACTAATAGCACAGTCTAGGCATGTCTACTCAGAAGTCCCACTGAGTTCCATGGCACTTTCTCCCAAGTAAGTGTATATAGAATTTCAGCTTATGTCCCCACTGTGCCCCAGCCTGAGTCACTAACTTACCTCATTTTCAGTACTTTGCTTTGTCATGATGGATTTCCTTTGGATGCAACTGTTTTATTGGTTCGGTTTGTTCCCCTGAATACTGAGAAATAAGGGTACATCTGCTATTCTAAAAAGAAGGAAATATTTTCATTATCAAACCTAGACACAGAGCTAGAGCATATAAGAGAAAAAGGCTACGTTCCAAAACCAATTTGAGATGAAGGGAATAGGAAAATTTCCTTCATCTTCCACAAGATTTATACTTCGGCAAATCACTCCCATGACTAAAAATGTACAGAGTTAACTCCTGAATCAGACACAAATATGACAGGCCACTTCTGGATTTCCACACTAGCTGAATCTGTCACGCTAGTGGATAAATAATTTCTTCCTTTCTTCCATGTTTTGTCCCATGAGCAATTTTAAGTGGCAAAATTGCAGCCAAGGAAGTGGCATGACTACAACATTTTCGAAATGCTTCCACCGAACTGCTTGCTACTCAAAGTGTACTGAGGAATCAGAATGACTGATGGGGACTTAAAAGTAGGTCTTCAGCTCCTCCTATCCACTATAATCCAAAGCCACAAACCTTGTGGTAAATGAGTGACTTGATCGTAAACATGTCCCTCTGCAATAAAACAAAATAGCCTTTCCAGCCTAAGCCTGTTTATTTTATTAATTTATTTAGATTTGTAGTATGTAGAGCTTGAGGCTCCTGGGGCATCTAGAAAATAAATCAAAATGAAAAATATTACAATAGAAAAGGGGTGTGTTTGTGTGTGTGTGTGTGGGGGGGGGTGTTTATGCCTCACTGGGTTTCTCCTCACAGGGCAATTGGTAGTTCTGTGGTCACTGTGAGGGGCCTAGTTGGCCTGAAAGGTACCAGCATGTGGAGGTGGTGATGTTGCTGATTTTTCCTTCTTTTGCATATTCATCTCTGTATGAGATTTAATTAAAATTAGTTTTTCTCTTTATGTAAGGCTATCTTTAAATAGGGTTGCCATCCCTGTTTCTTGTGTTAAGAGTAAACCACACAGAACACAGTGCAACTTACTTCAAAACAAACATCCACAGGATTGGGCTGTAAGTTTCAGAATGAAGAATACTGACCCCATCTACTGATGGACTCTAGTATTGCAGTCATAAAATCAGTGTTGGAAGCAACCTATAAGTTCATTGAGTCCAACCTTGTGCCAATGCAGGCCGTCTGCATCTACAACTCCCTCAACAGATGGCTGTCCAGTCTCTGTTTCCAAGGCAGACTTAACATAAGAAAATTCTTCCTTGTGTTCAATCAAAATCTCCCTTGCTGTAATTTAAACCCATTTGTCTTTAGATCAGCGATTTGCAATCTTTTTCACCTCACGGCACACTGACAAGGCACTAAAATGCTCAAGGAACACCATCAGGTTTTTGACAACTGTCATGGCACACCATGCTGCCAGTGGGGAAGGGGCTCACATCCCACATTGGCCCTACTAATAAATGACCTTTCCCCAAATTCCTATGGCATACCTGTGGATCATTCACAGCACACCAGTGTGCCATGGCACAGTGGTTGAAAATGGTTGGTCTAGATCCTACCCTCCAGAGCAACTGAGAACAAATCTGTTCTTTTACGCATTCGCCCCATCATAACAGCCCCTCAGATATTTGTAGATACAGTAGTTACCATATCATTTCTTAAAATTCAGGGGTCTCAATGCGTGGATGAGACGGTGGTGTAGGGAGGAGGGGTTTAGATTCGTTAGGCACTGGGGAACGTTTTGGGACAAGCGGGGCCTGTACAAGAGGGATGGGCTCCATTTGAACCAGAATGGAACAGACTGCTGACGCATAACATTAAAAAGGTGGCAGAGCAGCTTTTAAACTGATCCCTGGGGGAAGGCCGACAGGAGCCGAGGGGCATCCGGTTCGGGACTCCTCATCCCTATGGGATGAGGATGAGGAGGTTAGAGAACAACAAGACAAAGGCAGAGTAGGAGAAGAAATTGGGAAAGGTAGGGTGATGGGATGTGATAGACGGTTTGGCACAATGAGAGGATGCGGGGACAAAGGAGCGAATAAGCAGCGCATCCTGGGGCATTCCGTGTATAAATGCTTTTATGCGAATGCCCGAAGTCTACGAGCAAAGGTGGGAGAACTGGAATGTCTGGTGACAAGGGAAAATATTGACATAGTGGGCATAACGGAAACCTGGTGGAATGCGGAGAATCAGTGGGATACCGCAGTCCCGGGCTATAAACTCTACAGGAGGGACAGGCAGGGGCGTGTTGGAGGTGGGGTGGCCCTTTATGTTAAGGAAGGGATAGAATCCAGCAAAGTAGAGATTGAAGGTGGGTCCGACTCCACCGTAGAATCTCTGTGGGTTAAATTACCAGGCTTGTGCAGCGATGTAATACTGGGGGCGTGCTATCGTCCTCCAGACCAGAAATTGGATGGGGACCTTGAAATGAGGAAACAGATCAGGGAGGTGACAAAGAGGGACAGGGTTGTAATCATGGGGGACTTCAATTATCCTCATATTGACTGGGTCAATTTGTGTTCTGGTCACGATAAGGAAACCGGATTTCTTGACGTGCTAAATGACTGTGGCTTAGATCAGCTAGTCACGGAGCCCACCAGAGGACAGGTGACTCTGGATTTAATATTGTGCGGTACGCAGGACCTGGTTAGAGATGTAAACGTTACTGAGCCATTGGGGAACAGTGATCATGCTGCGATCCGTTTTGACGTGCACGTTGGGGGAAGAATACCAGGCAAATCTCTAACAAAAACCCTTGACTTCCGACGGGCGGACTTCCCTCAAATGAGGAGGCTGGTTAGAAGGAGGTTGAAAGGGAGGGTAAAAAGAGTCCAATCTCTCCAGAGTGCATGGAGGCTGCTTAAAACAACAGTAATAGAGGCCCAGCAGAGGTGTATACCGCAAAGAAAGAAGGGTTCCACTAAATCCAGGAGGGTGCCTGCATGGCTAACCAGCCAAGTTAGAGAGGCTGTGAAGGGCAAGGAAGCTTCCTTCCGTAAATGGAAGTCTTGCCCTAATGAGGAGAATAAAAAGGAAACTGTGGCAAAAGAAATGTAAGAAGGTGATACTGGAGGCCAAGCGAGACTACGAGGAACGCATGGCCAGCAACATTAAGGGGAATAATAAAAGCTTCTTCAAATATGTTAGAAGCAGGAAACCCGCCAGAGAAGCGGTTGGCCCTCTGGATGGTGAGGGAGGGAAAGGGGAGATAAAAGGAGACTTAGAGATGGCAGAGAAATTAAATGAGTTCTTTGCATCTGTCTTCACGGCAGAAGACCTCGGGCAGATACCGCTGCCCGAACGGCCCCTCCTGACCAAGGAGTTAAGTCAGATAGAGGTTAAAAGAGAAGATGTTTCAGACCTCATTGATAAATTAAAGATCAATAAGTCACCGGGCCCTGATGGCATCCACCCAAGGGTTATTAAGGAATTGAAGAATGAAGTTGCAGATCTCTTGACTAAGGTATGCAACTTGTCCCTCAAAACAGCCATGGTGCCAGAAGATTGGAGGATAGCAAATGTCATGCCTATTTTTAAAAAGGGAAAGAGGGGGGACCCGGGAAACTATAGGCCGGTCAGCCTAACTATAGGCCGGTCAGCCTAACATCCATACCGGGTAAGATGGTGGAATGCCTCATCAAAGATAGGATCTCAAAACACATAGACGAACAGGCCTTGCTGAGGGAGAGTCAGCATGGCTTCTGTAAGGGTAAGTCTTGCCTCACCAACCTTATAGAATTCTTTGAAAAGGTCAACAGGCATGCGGATGCGGGAGAACCCGTGGACATTATATATCTGGACTTTCAGAAGGCGTTTGACACGGTCCCTCACCAAAGGCTACTGAAAAAACTCCACAGTCAGGGAATTAGAGGACACGTCCTCTCGTGGATTGAGAACTGGTTGGAGGGTGTGTCAATGGGCAATTTTCACAATGGAGAGAGGTGAAAAGTGGTGTGCCCCAAGGATCTGTCCTGGGACCGGTGCTTTTCAACCTCTTCATAAATGACCTGGAGACAGGGTTGAGCAGTGAAGTGGCTAAGTTTGCAGACGACACCAAACTTTTCCGAGTGGTAAAGACCAGAAGTGATTGTGAGGAGCTCCAGAAGGATCTCTCCAGACTGGCAGAATGGGCAGCAAAATGGCAGATGTGCTTCAATGTCAGTAAGTGTAAAGTCATGCACATTGGGGCAAAAAATCAAAACTTTAGATATAGGCTGATGGGTTCTGAGCTGTCTGTGACAGATCAGGAGAGAGATCTTGGGGTGGTGGTGGACAGGTCGATGAAAGTGTTGACCCAATGTGCGGCGGCAGTGAAGAAGGCCAATTCTATGCATGGGATCATTAGGAAGGGTATTGAGAACAAAAGGCTAGTATTATAATGCCATTGTACAAATTGATGGTAAGGCCACACCTGGAGTATTGTGTCCAGTTCTGGTCGCCGCATCTCAAAAAAGACATAGTGGAAATGGAAAAGGTGCAAAAGAGAGCGACTAAGATGATTATGGGGCTGGGGCACCTTCCTTATGAGGAAAGGCTACGGCGTTTGGGCCTCTTCAGCCTAGAAAAGAGACACCTGAGGGGGTACATGATTGAGACATACAAAATTATGCAGGGAATGGACAGAGTGGATAGGGAGATGCTCTTTACACTCTCACATAACACCAGAACCAGGGGACATCCACTAAAATTGAGTGTTGGGTGGGTTAGGACAGACAAAAGAAAATATGTCTTTACTCAGCGTGTGGTCGGTCTGTGGAACTCCTTGCCACAGGATGTGGTGCTGGCGTCTAGCCTAGACGCCTTTAAAAGGGGATTGGACAAATTTCTGGAGGAAAAATCCATTATGGGGTACAAGCCATGATGTGTATGCGCAACCTCCTGATTTTAGAAATGGGTTATGTCAGAATGCCAGATGCAGGGGAGGGCACCAGGATGAGGTCTCTTGTTATCTGGTGTGCTCCCTGGGGCATTTGGTGGACCGCTGTGAGATACAGGAAGCTGGACTAGATGGGCCTATGGCCTGATCCAGTGGGGCTGTTTTTATGTTCTTATGTTCTTATAAAATCCATTTCTGACCAACCCAAAGGTGTACACATTTGATTCCTGTTGCGTATATGCAGAAATGGCTTACCCACCTCTTCTTCAAACTAAATATGCCCAACTCCTTCAACCTGTCCTTATAAGATAGGGTCTCTAGCTCCCTCACCATTCCAGTTACTCCCTCTGGACCAGGTCCAGTTTGTCAATACCCTCTTAAACTGCAGAACTCAGAACTGCACACAATATTCCAGGTGAGATCTGATTAATACAGAATACAGCAGTACTATCCTTATAATCATGATACCATACTTCTGTTGGTGCAACCTAGAATAGCATTTGTCTTTTTTGCTACCCTGTCATGCTGCTGGTTCATATTAATTTGTCTTCTGCTGAAATAGCTAGAACTTTTTCACACATCTTACTGCTCAGGAAAGTATCCCCTAGTCTTACATATGTGCTTCTGATTTTCCTACCCAAATGCATAACTTTACACTTATCCTCATTGAAATTCATTTGGTTTCGTTTGTCCAGGTTTCCAACCCATCGAGGTCATCTTGGATCCTGTTTCTGCACTCTGGGGTACCTGTCCCAGTTTGGTGTCATCTGCAAATTTGATTAATATATCCTCTATTCCCTTATCCAAGTCATTTACAAAGATATTGAACAACACCAGCCCCAGGGCAGAACCCCAAGACACCCCACTTGCTACTTCCATCCAAATCAAGGAAGGAACCATTGACAAACAATCTCTAGGTCAGGCAGCCATGGATCCATCTGATAATAATAGCATCTATGCCCCTCATCCCACTAGCTTGGTCACCAGGATGTCATGGGGAACTTTGACAAAATCCAGATTTATTATTTCCACAGAGTCCCCCTAATCTATTAAGCTAATCACTCTGGGTAGAAGGTTTGTCTGACAAGATGTGCTCAAACACGGTGCTTAGTTACACCAGATTGCTACAGAATCAATAAGTAGTTGCACCTATGACATTGGCAGTTTTTCATGCAGTATTGATAAGATCCTGAAGAGGGAGCATCTTTCACTTAGCATCCTGTTATATCTTGCTGTTTTGCACTCTGCATTCTGGGTCTTAAGTTGAAATGGGGTTGGTGGAGTCAGCATATGTGCTTGGAGTCAGGTCAAGCAAGGGATCGCTGAAGGATTGCTGCACAAATTCTAGGTAACCTTAAATTTCATTTTTGTGCATACAGCTACCTTTTAATGCCAAATTGTGTAATCTTTCTTATTTGTAACTGCTACCCTGTTACAGCCAAACCACAAGCTTACAATAAAGATGGGGCTCTGAATATTCTGTGATCACGTTACTCAAGTATGGGATTTCATATTGGGTGCAGAATTCACAATCCTGAGAAGTTTGATTTAAAAAAAAAAGATAATTTTAATTGATTTTAAAAAGATAACAGATAATTTTTAGCACCTATATCTACGAAGCTAGGCTTGAAATATGTGGGAATCTCCAGGGGAGGGGACAAAGAATTAGGGCTGAGATTCAGTGCTCTAAACAGCTCCCTGCCCTTCTCCATGTCGATCAGAATCAGGGCCGGCCCATCCATGAGGCCAATTGAAGTGATCAAATCAGACAGCAGATTGCTGGGGGGGGGGGTGTGTGTCAGTCTTTACTTACTTTCCTCCACTGTTGCTCTTCTTCCTTTCACTCCCTGGATTAAGAAAAAAGAGGGGGCAGAAATATGGATGGGAGGAGAATGCTGTACTAGAACACTGGAGAGTGGGAAGACCAGAAAGTCATACATCATCAGGTAAGGGGGGGCAGCATGTTGTGTCAGGCATCAAGAAGAATGGAATGAATAGTGCAAAGTCAGCAAGTACATGAAAACATGTTCTCATGTACAGTGTTCAAACTTTTCACTTCCTCTTTTAAGGGCAATGTATACTCAAGCCAGACTGAAATCCATGAGAGGAACTTGTGCGGGAACCCCAGGTGGACAAAAAAAATTTAATGGATACTAAATCAGTGAAAAAATAGCTTTAAAGACCCACTTCCAGGTACAGTATCTTGTTCCTCTGTTGTTGTCCCAGAATGCATTGGAATAGACACTATACCACATTCAGCCACTAGATGGGATGAATAACAGAATCTCATGGAATGAAATTATAATTATTTAACATTGCAAAGGTAGGAAATAGGATTTGGGTGCTTTTTTCCCTTGTTATAAGGCATTTAAAGGTGGACCACAGTATCAGTGGTGAGTCAAATCAGGGCCCAGTTCTATCCAATTTTCCTGTGCCAGTGCAGCTGTACCAATGGGGCATACACCACATCTTGTGCTGGGGCAGCAGTCACAGAGACCTCCTTAAGGTATGGGAACATTTGTTCCCTTACTTTGGGCCTACACCAATACTGGAAAATTGAATAGGATTGGGCCCTCAGTGAATACCAAATCAGTGATCCCACCTCTACTTCCATATAAACAGGCAGGTTATGCTGATAAGATGCTTGTCAAATACATTCAACAACATTTACTATCTGGATTGGGCACGTGGGGTTGGAAAAAGGAATACAGTATATGGGGACATTGTTTTGCAAACAGCATGCCCATTTTAGATTCGATCACTCAATAAATACATGAAAAATATACTCATACTAACATGTTTTAAAAGGTAACCCCAAAATCTCCTGAAAAAGAAACATTTTCAGATAGCAGAAAACTGGAACCTTAAATAAGGATAATTGGGGCACATGGAATGTCTGTTTTTTTTAGAAACCAAGTGATATTTATACTATTGGCACCACTCTCCATTGAGTGGGGCTTATACAGGGGCAGAAGTGAGATAGAATAAGAGCACACAATCCTCTAGCTTCAAGAGCTCAAGTTTAGTGCTTGCATTTTGGATTTTTTTTTCATTGTTACCTTTACACGATTATGATGATGATATACCACTTTTCAACAAAAAGTTCACAAAGCGGTTTACAAAGAAAATCAAATAATTAATGGCTCCCTGTCCCAAAAGGGCTCACAAACAAAAAAGATGCAAAAGAACACCCATAGACAGTCACTAGAAAAGACACTGCTGGGTTGAAGACGGCCAGTTACACTCTCCCTGCTAAATAAGAGAGTATCACCTGCTTGAAAAAGTGCCTCTTACCTGGTTAGCAGGGGTAAAATGATACATGTGTGTGCAAACATAAATTTTTTTTAAGCATTACAGTTACAAAATATTAACCTGATAAAGAAACAAGATAAAGTGTGTGTGTGTGGGGGGGGGGGGAATTATGTCATTATGTACTAATTAGAATCCACAAAAATTTATGGGTAGCTGTGGATGATGCATTAGAAAAATCCCAAACACCAAAAAGAAAGTGATCAGGAGGCACAACTAACAGCCCAATCCAATGCATGTCTACACAGAAGTGTGGATAGGATTGGGCTGTAAAATGTCACAAAGTAGAGGGCAAACTTTTGAGTTTAACTCTTCTTCAGGTTGAATGTAAAGCAAAATAACAAGGGGAGGGGGAGAGAAAGGCGAGCATGATGGAAAAGCCTCCAAGTTTGTAATTGGTCACAGGCTGAGGTGACAGCCAGGGAAGTGTCAAAGGATTGTCACCCAAGAAGACTCTCAAACTGCAGATTTGCAGGTTTCCCCATCATACCCACCTTTCAGGGACATGTGATGGTTGGGGAGGCAGGTGAGGCAGAGCCTCCCCACTGGAGTCCTTTGAAAAGCAATCACCCACAACCCATGGGTGATTGGGCAGCAGTGCTTTCCAAAGGACTCCAGTGGGGAGGCTCTGCCTTACCTTGTGGGTGCTTGCATGCCCCACATGGTGGGGGCGCTTTTCAAACGACTCCTGCGGGGAGGCTCTGCCTCACCTGTCTCCCCGCCCACCACACGTCCCTGCCACCTTTCTCTCTCTTCTTCCCACCCCGTGTTATTTGCTGCCTGTACTGGGAAGCAGAGTTAGGAGCGAAACTTATGGGGTGACTCCCTTTTGAGTAAACATGCCAACACACACAGGCCCCTAGGCAAGGCAGAAGAGAGGCACAGTGGCGCCCAATCTTGCGACCAGAAATGCCTGGGAAGCTGTGCGCTCCTTTAAGAGAAGGAGGAGCCCTGGCAGATGAGGTCATGCTGCGGGTGTGGACCAGGAAACAGAAGAATCCCGAGAATCCATCTTAAGCCAGGGCGAAGTTCTCCTTGCTGCGTAATGAGGACCAAGTGAGAGAGCCAGAGATTCTGGATGGGGGCTGGTTTCTGCCTGGGTTGATGTTTGAAGGTTAGCTGAGCCTGAGTTCAGTAGACCAAGAGGAGCTGGAGAGAGCTGAAAGGTAAGGACAACTGGCTGAGGATGTGAGAAGGACCAGGAGTGAAACACCCATTAAATTCAATGGGACTTTCTTCTAAGGAAATGTATCTATGATTGTAGCCTTAAATGCTGATCCTGGGCATATTTATACAAAAGTGACCCCTACAGGGTTCAATTGGAGTTGCTCCCAACTGTGCATGTAGGGTGGTGTGTGTGTGTGTTGTTGCCCTGTGACCATAGCAACACTGTTGTGTTAACTGATCTGGAAGGTACAGTTTTTAATTACCACAAAGGTGGTCATCCTGAATATATTTGTGTAGCTGTAAGCCCCAACGAAGTAAGTTGAACTGAGTAAACAGGACAGAGGAGTTAGGGATGTGGTCCATGAGTTATTTAAGCCTGCTTGGTACTTTCCATTTCGGTATTTTATGAGACTGAGGGCCCAATCCTATCCAATTTTCCAGTGCTGGTGCTGATCTGCCTATGGGGTGTGTACCCCCCCTGTGGTGGGGAGGCAGTCACAGAGGCATCCTCAAGGTATGGGAACACTTGTTCCCTTACCTTGGGGTTGAGTTGCGGCTGCACTGCAAAAAATTTTTTCCCAATTGCTGGAAAATTGGATAGGTTTGGGCCCTGCGGCTACAATCTGATCCACACTTACTGTGAGAAAGCCCCCTTGACTATAGTGAGACTTGCATCTGAGTAGACATGCATAAAATTGGGCTCTTCAAAAAGTTGTTGTTTTTAAGTGGGTTTAATATCCTCATCAGAAACAATTCCCTCCAAACGTACCTTTAATGTAATTCAATTTAATGTAATCCCAATTGAATGTGTATTTACAGTTAGGGCAAGTATACTGGTTTGTCTTGTGAATGATAACTTCTGAGAACTTTCCTGGTATCAGCCCTTGGCCACCAGTCTTTCTATCAATAAACAAACAGCCTTGTTTGGAGAATCCTTGTTCAACTGTGTTTCCTGTTCCAACACTGGTAGTTATCGCTTTAGTTTAAACAAACCTATAAAGAAGCTCCTAAACACCTGTGTGTCTGATATCTGCACCATGTATACTTGTTGGAAAGTGGTTACTGACTGTAGCTGGCTGTATAGTGTAGCACATCTGGTTTTGCACAGATGTGTGATACATGCTTGGGGGCAGTGTTAAGATAAATGTTGCCAGCTGGTGTGACTAATTCATGAATTTCATACAGGAACAAACTTGTTCCCATTGTTTATCCTCACGGAGCTTTTGTCCATGTGGTATGCCACATGTTCATCTGATGTTGATGTTTTTTAAAATATCCCTCCATTGCTTCTGTTTTTTTCTTCTTAGTAGAGACTTGGTGGTAATTCCAGAGCTTACTTTATTGCAGGTCCCATGAATTTTCTTGGGATGAGATAACATCACCTCATGCTGGAACCCTCAATTCTATAAAAACTCAAGGGGATTGGGAACAGGCTTAGCTGAAAAATTATCAGCTCCCATGTGAACTGGAATATTCTGAGATTATTGGCTGAGCCTGCTCACATGGGAGGGGGGTGTATGAACAGGACCTCTTCAGTTGCTATATCCCAGTGGAGCACCATCCGCTAAGCATTCTTCTGATCTTGACTCTTCAATTTGGTTATTGCATAGTGCTTTGTTTCTAAGTTTCAGATGTTGCCTGCAGGTTTCTTTTTTGGCGGAGCTACACATTGTGGATCTCAAAGCTAGAAGACTTCCCGAAAATGATGTCCTTGAACAATCTTCAGAAGAAAGTTGAGAGTCCGGTAACTATCTTATCTTCCTTTTAGGCACTAATTGGTTTTGTCCTTCCAATGTAAGAAAGCTTCTGGATATGCTAGGTTTCTGAAATTGTCACTCTTGAGAAAAAGTGAAGTGTAACTTGGAGACAAAGCAGATGGGAAGTCTAGCAGACATGCGGTCTGCAGCACCACAGAAGGGGAATCTGTTGAGACTATAGGTTGTGAAGGAGCTAAGGAAGTGGGAAAATGTGAGTCTGACAGAGACAACTAGAGGACTGAAGCGAATAGTTGCAGGTGTGTATGTGTGGGCTGCAAGTCACTGCTGTCTTGACCATTCTTGCTTTGACTTAGGACTGCTCTAGATCTGAAATCGGTGTTGCAGAAGGATGAAGCCCTCATCTTGGATCTATTCCTGTACCTCTACTGATAGCTTGTGCTACTCAGAAATATTCCTGTACCTTGTTATACATAGTAGGCTTAGTTCACACAAACAAGCAGCTGTATGTTGACTATAAAGCATATACCATGTTCCTTACTGCCAGGTGCAGCAGCCAATTTTTGCCACATTACCTCAGACCACTGTCTTTGGTGGTTTGCAGTAGGATAAGACTTAAAAATCCATGTTGTGGGCAATAAAAGCAGCCATGTGGAGAGCAACCACCCAGAGATTTTATAGTAACTACCTTGATTGCCCACTAATCTGAATTGAGTCTTGCCTAGTCAGAGTTAATCCTGTGTAATGAGCAGTCTCCTCAAAAACTGAAATAGTACTGGGATTCTCTGAAGCTACTGTTTGCATTAGGGCTTCTATGCAAAGCTGAGAATTTTCCTTCCTGTATCAGTATAAATGAGCAGCACCTGCTGCAGAGGCTGTTAAAGGAGCTTGCCAAGAAGTGTATGAAGAAGCTTTGCATTAATGCAAAGGATTGGAGAGTTATTGCATTTGTAATGGTGAGAAATTGCCATCCTTGCAACATATCTGTATTTCAGTTGATAAAACATGTGAAAGATTAAAATTGTTTTCTATCATTTCTTTTCTTATAGACTATTCCATACATTGGGACTATTCTTGGTGGGCTTCTGCCTGGAAAGCTAGTTGTAATACGTGGGTTTGTCCCAGAAGATGCAGACAGGTAAGAGTTAAAACCAGAAGTTTGTAATGAATCATTTTGTAGGTGATATTGCATGCCAGCTTGCTAGCAAATAGCTGAAGGGCACAGGGGTGGGCAGACTTCTGCATAGGGGCCAGACTTGGGGGACCATCAATGCTAAGAATGCATGCATGAACCTCCCAATTAGACCTTAGAGCTAAGAAAAAATGAAGAAACTCCTGCCCATAGAGGAACTCCTGCCCATCATAGAGAATGATGCTCAAAGGAAGCTTTTGCCCTTGGTCTGCTTACATTGTAAGCCTTACAAGAGCTATAATTAGGAACTTGAATTCTTCTTTAGGGCCAGCACGGGCCAAGTGGATATACCTTTTTGGGGTTTGGGGCCAGATCTCAGGTGGAGGGCCGGTTGAGGCCTATGGCCCATAGGTTGCCTATCCCTGCATAGCTATTTTGGCAGAAAGGGCATTTATTGGAAGTTGTTATAGCTTTCCAACTTGGTTTAGATTACAAGTTTTGTGATGGAAATGGCAGTGTTGTAAAAACCAGTCCCCAGACTTAACTTCAAATACTATTAATTTAGTTTTATTTTTTTACTATTTTGCTCATTTCATTTTAAAATCTGAGTCTTGAATACAAGTAATGATCAAATGAATTGATATGCAAGAGGTAAGACATAAACATGCAGTGTTTAATGGTGGTGTGCTTCAAAAGGTTGGCTAGAGAAAATGCTGACTTTTGAAATATTTATGGAATTGCAGTAGTTCTGAAAGCTCTCTATTGCTAAATCTATTTGTTTTTTTAAACAAATGTTAATGTTGTTAAATGTTAATATTAATGATAATCAGTGTTATTAAACCTATATGTATATAGTATGATCTGTTGAAAGTAAGTCTCCCGTAAAAGTTTTTTTCTATGACTGGACATAAATTCTGTCCCCACCCTTGATTACAGAAAAATTCCACAGTGACAGTACCTTGTCTTGTCATCCTATTCAAGCTTGCAAGACAATGGCATGATCAGTGAATCAGCTTGTTCTTGAGACAAACAGCCATTTAGGCCACAAAAGAGTGCACCTTTGCCTCTGGCTCTTGATCCCCAGCCCTGTTGTCTGTTCAGTTGGTGTCTGTGTTAATTGAGTTTCATGCTCTGTGAGCAATTTCAACAGAGTTGACCCATGTCTTCCTAGGAAATGGGTAGAAAAAAAAACAAAACTACCCAATCCCTGAGATTCAGGGAAGGCCTATCAAGAACCATCTAAGAATAATAGGTTTGTCTGGGATGAGCTCATTGAGCAAAGGGTCCATGGGTAGGATTCGGAAGAGTTTGGCCATGGACTCCAGAGAGAGTTTTGGATAGCAAGGTGTGCTGCACCACACATTTGCTACCAATTTCACCACTAGCATTCTCCATGCTATTCAGCACTTAAGACTGAAGCCTCTTTCAAAAGCAAGGCAACCATTTGGGGGGAAAACCCAGCCATTTTCCAGGCACCAGGATGAACCTCCAGTTGCTGTGGCTACTTTGTGTCTGGATTTTGTTGAACTCTGGTTCAGAACATTTCTTTTCCCCTTCCTATCAGTGTGTGAATTGATATTTGTGTGTCTCATCATTTGCAAACACCAATCTCCTTGGGTATAAGTCTGCAATTCCAAGCACCTGACTTCATGTGGTTGGATTGCACTGGCTTATTCTCATGTATATCCCCTGAGGGCTGGGGATAAGAATAGGCCCTCAGTTTGGCTGTACTTGTCATAAGAGGCAACTGAACAGCCACCGGGTAGATGGGACTCGTTAGCCTGGGAAGGCAGCTCATCTGAGAGAAGGAAAACTCTGATCCCAAACCTCCACTGCCTTGTGGCTACATCCAGTTGTGGAAAAGGCTTCAGGAGTCAACCTCGAGGCAAAATCCGGAGCCGGAGTCCCTGAAGCAGTTCATGGCTGAACACAGTCACGTTCTGGCAACTCCTGTGACGCTGCTGGAACCAACCGTATTGGCTTCTGTCTTTCCATTGGACCATTTCAGTGACGTGGAGAGGGGGGATATGCTGCATGGGTAACAGTCTATCCTCCATATCTATTTTACCCAGGCTTCATAAACTGGAGAGGACACTCTGTTCCAGAACACTTTTCAGAGTGCGATACCATAGTCTTCCGAGACTGAAGGATGCCAACAAGAATTCTCATGTATCTTAGGAGCTGTGAACCACATGTGGTAACTCTTGCCACATGGTTAGAATTGCTGTTACAGGTGTTCTTAGTCAGCTGAACTGACAACTGTGTTTCAAATTTACTGGCAGGTTCCAAGTAGACTTCCAGTGTGGCAGTAGTATTAAACCTCGTGCAGATGTAGCCTTTCATTTCAACCCCCGATTCAAAAGATCTGGTTGCATTGTTTGCAATACCCTGCGGGAAGAGAAATGGGGCAGAGAAGAAATCACTTATGAGATGCCTTTCAAAAAAGGGCAGTTATTTGAGATCGTTTTTATGATTCTACATGATAAATTCCAGGTGAGCTGCTAGAATAATTCGCTGGCTAATCCCTCATGTCATTAAGCTCAATTTCTTGAGTGCTGAAGACCCTTGGGGTTTAATAGAAAGAAGTTAAACATGGGTTTAGCTCTACTTTGGGAATGTGACTTAAATGTGTGCAATTTTGTCTGAATTGCGCCTTACTCAAACAATGTGAGCAGGAGCCTTTCCACTCCAGTAAGTATCTGCTTCTCCCATCTTGTGCTTTGAAAGCCACTAGTTTCATAATTTGTAAGTTCCAGTAAACAAAAGGCAACTTTGGAAGGGGGAAGAAGAACAACTTAATAGATCAGCATTTCTGGGGAGAGTGCATGCAAACTTTGTAGAATTTAATTTGAGGCTGAATGAGAAGGTGTGATCTCCATGCAAATTGAGAAACTCTAACACAGCTATTCTCAAAAGTTTCTCTAGCAAGATATTCGTTTGGAATGCTATTCTCCTCCATAGAAATTTGACTGTCATGACTCTTGTCATATTTTATTGCATTCTTCCTTATCACTGTTGCAGAAATCATCTTTATATTCCTATCCCTTCTCAATCTAGGATTTTTACATGCAGCCTTTTTGTTTTATATTAATAAATGCTGGATCTGTGAAATTGTTTATCTTCCAGTAAACAAAAGGGAGAGGGAAAATATGAGGATCTTGAAGCAGCTGCACCAATTTCATAAGAAATTCAGGATCTTAGCTTTTTCTGGCAGACAAAATGAGCAAAGCATCTAAGGGTAGCGATTTTCAGTCTTTTTAATCTCTTGGCACACTGACAAGGTGCTAGAATTGTTAAGGCACACCATCAGCTTTTTTTTTTTGACAATTGACATAGCTTGCCATGCTGCTAGTGGGGGCCTGCTTTCCCCAATGGCCCTACAAATGATCCCCCCAAATCTTGCAGGACACCTGCAAACCATTCACGGCACATTGATGTCCTGCTGAACACTGGTTGAAAATCACTGGTCTAGGGGAATGAATGTAGTGATGTGTATTAAAAGTGCAGATATTAATAACATAGGAAGAAGTAACAATGGCTAGTGAGGGACTGCAGAAGACTTTATGGTGATAAAACAGTGGCAAACCCTTAGCCCTTTAGAGGAACTGTGAAGAACCAGGCCATTGTGCATAAATGGCAATGCACACAAACAACTCTGGAACATGGTATATAGCATGGGCTATGACTCCTCCTTGTGTGGACACAGCCTTGGGGGAATCGCATGATGTCTGGTTCTGCATCATCTTGGTGTTCTCTGCTGACAGTCGAGTAACTAATGCGAGATGCTCCCAAAATGCACAAAGCAAACATTTGGGAACTATTGAATTGAATAACTCTGTAAAAATGTCTTGCTAGTTATTTTCAAAATGAGAAAATAAGATGTTTGCATGAATATGAAACGAATTTGAAGTTTGGATAGCAGATCATTTAAGTATCCTTGTGTATGTGTGTCTTTTTGAGGTGTCGGTGAATGGAACGCACTTGTTGCTCTACAAGCATAGAATTAACTTTGAAAAAATAGATACACTTGGGATATCTGGAAAAGTGCAAGTGAAGACAATTGGATTTGTTTCAAACAGTGTAAGTTATTACATAAGTTTATTTTGTGATTGGCATTCATTTTTTTTGCGTATTCTGCTTATTACATTGTACGGAAGTGCAGTATGAAGAGTTTGTTACAAAATGTATCTGAGGGTGAAGTTATTGCTGACAGAAGCAGCTTAGCACTTCAGTGGGAAAATACCAGTTACTCCAGGGCCAGGTGTTCAAGTTCAACCAACTCAGTTGATCAGACTTGTAGAGGGACCATTCTGAGGCGACTGAAGTAAGGCATGGTCACAACAAGCATAGTGTGGTTGACCAAAGTACCTGGAAGAGTAGAGGCTGGGAAACTGGCCATGTGCACTTGTTACCTCTCTTGTTAAGTTATGGACTGACAATATAAAGGCAACAGGTGATCCTCATTGAAAGGTGATCATTCTTCTAAATAAAACAACCTGGTTCTTGCTCCTGCTGTATCATCACTCTTTGTGCTTGGGAATCTCATTTTTAAAGTCATGTTAAAAATTCAGAGGATTCATAGTTTGCAGTATGTTTAGATGAGTTGCCTATCACCTGTGAACATTCATCTCCCAACCTGTCTTTTTTTCTGCAGCCTTTGCAAGGCTCTCGGCCATCCTTGCTAGGGGCAACACAGAATAACACAGGAAATGTATGTATTCTTATTGTCTGGCTAGGTTCATAGCTGTCGTTCTTTTTATATTGTATTGTAGTTCACTCTTTTTCTTTTCAGCAGGAAGAGGTACCTGATGGTTCACAGCTGGTGAGTATGTTTGTGAATGTAAGCTGCATGTGAATATATTAAGGGAATGGAAAGTTAGGCCTGTTTCCATATGTCCATATCAAAGAGCACTGCTCTGTATAAAGCTTTCTCCCTTTCCATTCTGAATAGCGAGGCATGTTGTAGAACTCTCAGTCATAGTGGATTGGTGGCTTCATCCTGTTCAAAGCTGTACCACCAAAGAGCATCCTCTTATTGCTATTCTGTGCAGCTAGGCAAGTCTAGTTCACACCAGCTGGTATATTGACACCAGGTCTCTTATAGCTACATGTTTTTAGCAAAACCTCTCATAGTCATGCATATTTGTTCATCTTTAGCAGTTATTTTAACCTTTTTTGTCTCACAGCACACTGACAAGGTGCTAAAATTGTCAAGTCACACCAGTTTTGTGACAATTGATGGGGCACACCATGCTGCTGGGTGGGGAGCTTGCATCCCCCAAGGGCCCTACTAATAAATGACCCTCTCCCACAGCACACCTGCGGACCATTCCCGGCACACCACTGTGCCATGGTAGAAAATGAAATATTGGAGAACGGACCTGTCGTAAACATAGGGGGGTTTGGGGTGCTCAGAGTTTTTGGTTCTCAAACCCTAAAGCCCTCAAGGCCCCCCCATCCAGTAGTACTGCCACCACCCTGTATGTGCCAGTGCCTCAGTCCAGGGGCACTGAGAGCCTCTAGGATTAATTCTATCCTTTGCAGGCACGGAGCTCTTTCTCCAATTAAAGCTTCAGGCCTCAAGTTACTAGACCTCAGTGAGCACTTGGTAGCTTGCTGAACGGCTAGGCAGGATTCTGAACCTTTGTCCCCAACAGACAATGAAACAGTTTAGTAAAAGATATTTTAGTTTATTAAGTACATAAGGTTACAGTAAGGCAGCAAATGCTAGAGGCATAAACATCTAGGAAACATATCAGCAATAAAATAATAAAGCTAGCTGGCTATCTCTATTAATACCTCTCTCTCACCTGGGTCAGTAACTCCTGTAGATCTCTTAGCTCCAGGCTACCTGTGAGGCCAGGTGCCCATGATGGACAAAGGAGCTCTCAGCGTGCAGGATGTTGCACTCAAAAACTCTGTCCAAGCAGGAACACCCCTCCCAGGCACTCATTATTATGCTTCTTATGCTAATAGTACTGAGGTGACTTCATACTATTTAGACTGTCCAATCAGACCCTAGAGGAACAGAACCTTCTCGAAGTTGGCCTGGTTGCTAACCCCTCCTAGTTCTTACCCCTCCCAACTGGAGATCTATAGCTGCACTCCATCAGGCTTGATCAGGTGCCTCTGTCTCCTAAGGTGCTAAACATTCCAATGGGTTGTACTTCTTGTTGTCTGTCCTTTCTGGCCAGCAAAGGAGAGACAACAATCCTTTTGTTTGTTTACTCATTCTTGCAGCTAGGAACTGCTAGCAACTTCTCTGTTACTGACTTAGTTTGGTTCAGACTTCACATGCTAACCTAGGCCTAGCATGTACATATTCATGACATGACCATATTGCTTTTTGAGGAGAAAAAGCTTCTTGGAAACAGAACACTTCCTTAGCACTTAATAGGCAGCCTCGCACAGTGACAGAACTCCTCTGAGGGAACTACTCTTGCTCTCTGTGTAAAATATATAATACTGTCTCTTTATGTCTCTTATCTCTTTATGCCCAGAAACATGATAGACCATCACTACCTCTTATATATCTATTGTTCCCACCTGCCTCTTGAGGACTATGTGAAACTCCAGTGGTGGTAATAGGATTAGGATAAGCAGGCATGATGAACTCTTATTTGATTTTTAAGCAAACAAGCATTGGATTACAATTCTAGTCACTCACTGTGTAACTGAAAGTTGTAAAATGGCATGCATTGGCAAAAGCCATGCTTGCTTTACAGATGTTGGAACCAGTTTACAAGCACCTATCTTAAATGTGTGCTCTTGGCTAATCTACACACATATGGAATGAAATCAATTTTATCAATTAACTTTTACTTTTAGACTTGGAGTCACTTCACATTTACCACACTACAGTGTGTGTGGTGTGGCTACAGTGGTTTTTACTAGTATGCAAGGTAAAAATAGCTGATATCTACCCCACAAATAGCTAGGAACATATGCTGGGGAGCAGCTCTATAACGTTGGCGTGTAACTTTTTATTTATTTAAAATACTTAGATCCTGCCTTCCCAATATTAGTGGGCATCTCAAGGAGGTGGGGGAAAGAACCAGAGGCTTGACAGAACAGAAACCTGTTTACTATGAGAGCCATGAGTCAAAATGTGATTGCTGAGAGACAGTTCACACTTTACATGGGAAAGTACATTGTCAAACATTCCTACAAACCTTGAGAAGTAAAGTAGTGTTGTCAAAAGAGAAGGCTTTGCAAGTTCTGAACTTTGTGGTTGTCCCCCACCCCAAAAAGGAATGACCAGTGAGGCAGGTGTAAAAATTGGCAAGTGTCAACAACATTTTCCTCTTTCAGGTGGTTCCCTATGTCGCACGACTTAATTCTTCTCTTGAATCTGGGCGAACAATTGTCATCAAAGGAGAAGTTAATGAAAAGCCAGATAGGTTAGTAAATCAGAGTAATGTTCTTAATTTCTACTAGAATGTTTTAACAAGTGTTTGTGTGTAATGCAAGAGAACTTGCACTCTTACTTCCATCTGTGGTTGAGTTGCTATTCTATTAGAAAAGGGACTGTTTGCAGGGTAGGGAGAACCCAAAGCTTAGAGTAGTGGAATGTAGGAAGCTAAAAAAATGGGCACAGGCATCTTGAAGGAAGGAGATAAAGATGGTAGTTGACTGAGAAACAAGAATGACTGTGAAATCTCTGGGATTTAGAGGTTTGGCTCTGAATGCCAGATGCAACAGGGTACAGGTACCTTGTGTGCTCCCAAACAATGTTCTCAGTAACTTTTTTACAGGGACTGCCTGGAGCCCACACAGAGCTGTGCAGGGGCAACTCCAGGGCACTCTGCGATGAAATCATCATCACCTAGCTCTAGGGTGTGCAGAGCTCTGATACAAGCTGCATGGCTGTGCATGCATGGAGGGAAAGCTGCTCAGAAAGGCCCCGGGTGGGCCACTGTGAAATACAGGAAGCTGGACTAGATGGACCTTTGACCTGATTGAACAGGGCTGCTCTTATGTTAAGAACCTATTCTAATAATGAGTGGCAGTGGCCTATTAAACAGTGTAGGGAGTTGTAGACAGTACTTGTATTATAGAGGTGCTCAGGTGTATTATAGAGGTACTCGGGTGCCTTATACAGATCCCACTGGGCTCTGTTGCTATATGTTGTGAGCAGGAAGAGGGCATACTGTTCAGAGAGCTTCTGAAAGATGAAGACTTGTGGGCTAGGGATGCCCAAAGGGGTGATGGGAGGACAGAGGCTGAACGTCACACTGGCTGAACTAACTAGCCACATCTTTGCTTGCAGTTGCGTTCTTTTGATTATCTGAATTGTTTGTTGTAGGTTGCTTAGAGAAATGTACCTGCAACTCAGCTTTAATGCTATGCTTTAAAGCAGGAGTTTTAAACTTTTTTTTTACCAGTACCACCATAAATTGTATGAACAGGAGTGGATGGTTTGCCCTGGAGTGGGACACTTGCTCTGCACCTTTCCCACACTGTGCCTCCTTTTTTTGAAGGAGCAGGCAGCTGCACAACCACTCTTTGCCCACTGTCCCAGCTATCTCCTGCATCAGGGAGGGGGCGGTGTCAAGTGATCACTAGGGCAGTGGGCCCAAGGACTATCTTCTGTACTGTGAAGTACTACTAGTGGTACCAGAGTTTTATACAGGTGTGTTTCAGTTAGCATGCTGTTTCTCACCTACATACGTAACCACATCTATAAAGAATCACAAGTTTTAATTTCTGCTTATTGAAGTCGGAATGGATTAGGGGTGCAACACCATTAAGAAAGTCAGCATTATTAAGGTTTACAGGTAATAGCTTGCAGAGAGGTGTACCTGGTGGTTGCATTTGCTGCTACAAACCAAGAATCTGTGGCCAGGGGGACACACACCCATCTTTAAAGGGCCACAGGATGCTTAGTGGTTTGAGTTTTTTGTAGCTACAGCAAGAATTCTCATGGAAGTAGCCTACTAGGAGCTTTAATTTTAAGATATTGAAATTAACAATTCTTTCTGAAGATACAAAATGGCAATGCAATTAATCTTCTAGTTCAGCACTTCTGACTGGAACTCTTGCTGTAGCTGATTGTTGTAAACCTTACTTAATAGAATGGACTGAAGCACAATCTTACTACTGAGCACTTTCTCCTCAATGTTTGTTGAATATAGCCTACAGTAATATGACTAACATTAGCACTGTATTTGCAGCTTTGCAGTGAACCTCAAAGCCAGTGACTCAGATGATATTGCTCTACATCTGAATCCTCGAATGAAAGACAAAGTGTTTGTAAGAAACTCCTTCCTGTATAACAGTTGGGGAGAAGAAGAAAGGCACGTGACTCATTTTCCTTTCAGTCCAGGAATGTACTTTGAGGTAACTAACTGAACAAGGCCAGTGAACCACATTGTCTATGTCAGGGGTACCCAAACACCGGCCCAGGGGCAACCCCCGTCTCCAATGAGCCTCTGGCCCTGCGGAGACTTGCTGTAGCCTGCACTGGCCCAGTACAACTGTTCTCAGTGTAAGGGCAACTGTTTGACCTCTTGCATGAGCTGTGGGACGAGGGCTCCCTCCACTGCTTGCTGTTTCATGTCTGTGATGCAGCAGCAGCAGGGAAGGAAAGGCTAGCTTTGCTTTGTGCTAGGCCTTTTATAGGCCTTGTGCTATTGCAAGACTTTCTCTCATTCATATAAGTTCCATCTCTAATATATTCATTTATGTAAATTCAAATTTGAAATGTAAATTAATTTTTTCCCTGACCCTTCCCCCTGACAAAGTGTCATAGAGATGATATGGCCCTCCTGCCAAAATGTTTGGACATCCCTGGTCTGTGTAATGCAGACAGTTGTTTGGGGCTGAAAAAGGATGGGGGTAGAGAAGTAGGAGCCCTCAGAACTTGTGCAAAGCTGTATATTGCATCCTTGGTGAGATCTCTGAGTGGCAGCCTGTACTTGACAGCATGTTCTGCCAAATTCACACTTCCCTGACCTGAGGAAGTTGCTCTGAAATTGAGTAACCAATTATCATAGACTGCAGTGGGTAAAGGCCCAGTCACATGTCATGTGATTTGAAAAGCATGTCTATTCTAGTTCAGTTGTATTGTGCCAGGTTCAAACAAGGAGACTGGTAGACCAATGATCCCCTGGCTATGGTGGTGATTCAGTGATCAGAACTACCATTCCTGAATCACTTAACATTTTCATGCTCATTATTTTCAACTGTCTCATCCTATGCATCAGCTTTTGCTGATGTGACAAAAATATATCTTTCAGTTATTGGCTGCAAGGCTGATCAGCAGCCTGCTGAATAAAGGGAACTGTTGGCTTCAATACAAATTTAAAGCAAGTTTGTGTGAATGTGTTGACTGCACTGTAGTCAAACTATTTTATGACTGAACAGACATTTGTAGCTCAAAGGGAGGTGAGAATGAACTGAACTTCTTTCTTCAGTGCAGCTTCAATTTAAAGATGCTTTAATGTCCTTTTCACTTTCAGCTGATAATATTTTGTGAGGCCCATCACTACAGTGTTGCTATCAATGGTGTGCACACCCTGGAGTACAAGCACCGGTATAAACAACTTAACAAGATCAACATACTGGAAATTGGTGGGGACATTCGACTGTTTGATGTAAGGAGTTGGTAACCATGAAGCACTAGTCATCAAATTCTCAAGTTGCTTTTGGAAAAGTTGTCTTGAATTTTTTTAGTGGGGGGAGAGGAATGGAGCAGAGCTCACTTTGATCTTCAATAAAAGCAAAACTGAATGCAGCAGATGGCTTACCAAAATGGCTCTGTATTTGCCAGCAGAAATAAGTTGAAGTATTATGGTTAAGAACTTTATTCTTCATTCTTTATACAGTAACAAATACCAATATTGGTATTGGCTTTTGCTAGTGAGACTCATATGGTAAACTAGTAGGAAGCTTTTTCTCAGGATCAGTTAGATGAGATGTTAAAACATGTCACCTCCTCCTTGCATGCATTTCTGGTCTCTTAAGAATGCAGATGGGGATGAAGGTGGGGACTCTAACCTCTTGCATTATACAGGTTTCCTACTGAAAATCTCTCCCAAAGTCTCTTCATCTCTCCTCCCCTATCTCATTGCACTTAAGGGATTTTTGGTTGGAAAATGGTGCAGGACAAAGTATTAAATCTTCCCTTCCACCAGTACCATGGTACTAATATATATCCTCCTGGTGCTCTTCCTTCCCAGTTTTAAATGGGAAAATGCAGAAGGCTGTGTACTTGAAATCATATTTAGTCTGGCTCTGATTTGTTTTGAAATTGGCCTTTTTGTGCAACTTTGAGAATTGTTCAGTCTGTTTCCACTTACAGAAGGCATTAAATGTATACTTCTGATTGCACTGTTGTACTGGGAGGTGGGTATTTCTGGCAAGTTTACTGGTCTCTACAGTAACTACATATCTTACACTAGGAGCAAACTTCCATCAAGTATCTGTTTGTAGGAAGAGGATTAAAACAAAGGCTCTTATGGTGGTTTTAGGAATGAAAGGCAATTTCTTTTGCACTAGGCTACTCAAAGGGTCTTTATTAGCCTTGGTGAGTTCAAAATTGAAACTTCTGTGAAGCTATGTAGAAATTGCTGAATTTCCAAAATAAAAACAAAACTCTAAAAAGTGAAAATGTGTATGCTTTTTCTAAAGCACCCCTTGTAATGGTCTACGTGAGGAGTTAACATGGTGCAGCCTGTCAGCCGTGAATGGCAGTTCTTTGTTGGTGGTTTTTTGAACAGCTGCTCTCTAGCCCTGGGGGATACATAGCTAACCCCAGAGCTTCTGTTTGGCTACTAGTTTACTGTCCTTACATTAGTGTATATATACGCATTTACAAATTTGTCATCTTTCAATGAATGTGGCTAATTACAGAAACTGTCCAATAATCCCACATCTTTGGGACCTAGATAGTTGGAGGGTATTTTAAGCAGTGTGGTGGGTGTATGTGTATAAAAATTTAAATTCACTGAGTGGTAAAAAGCAAGCACAGCATTTTGTATTGTAGTATCTTCACACTCCTTTGAGAGCCCTACTCCATTGAGAGGATAAGCAGTGATAGATATTCCTTTTGTTCACTGGCTGTATGTAACACCACTTGTTTATAATGCTTAACCTCCATCTCCCTCCCCTTCATGGAACCAGTCCCTAAAGATCCCTAAACATCTTTGGAAACATGAGAGCAGTTGCATGTTTGTGCATCCATGGTAAGTTTATAGGCCATTTTTCTACTCTAAGGAGCTGTGTGTACACCCAGGAGCTAAACAAGGTAATGATTACATGGTGTAGCACTCCCAAAACGACTAGGCAGACAGCCACAAGTTTCTACTTGCAGGTCATTTTGAAAGATGCTTTACAGGTTATAAAAACTTTTATTTTAAAAGTTACAAATTAAAGCCTTGTTAAACATGGAAAAATGTTCATAGCTGTTGAATGTGTTCAGACTTAAACTCTGAATGGTGGTAAATGGGAAAGTATAGCAACTGCAAAAAGCATAACTGACTACTATACAGGTAGTTTGCTTGGTCTTGCCCTAGCCCCTAAAAGTAGCTCTGCAGTGGTTCCCCAAGGATAACTTCAAGTTGCTGAATTGTCTTCTGGCACTGATGTTCTACCTCTTCACACTCATCTAAAACAAAACCAAAAAAGTGTTAATGGAATAGTTTTGTGTCTTTCTCCTTTTTCCAAAACTAATAGCATGAATACTTTAGTCAAACTTGAAACACTGTGCCAATAATGCTGAAAAGCTTTATAATATGTAGAAAATGCCCCAAAGACTCCTACCCTTCATTATGAACATAATAAAAGGAAATACAATCCAATTTAACATTTAGTTTTTGTAATACAGTTAAGCCTCTTACAATTATCAAAGAGGAATTCATTTTGCTCAGCAGCAAGCTATTGTAGTTATGGGGCCAAGAACTGCCACCCTGCCAATGCTACCAGGTTTTGAAAGTTGAACCTAATTAAAAGTGGCAGCTGTTTTACAGTAAACAAGGTGGTCCTTAATTCAGTGCAAAAACAGCCCACTCTTAAGCTTCTCTAGCACCCAGGGATAAGGGTGACTAATGTATCCTATGGGGCAGGGAAGCAGCTCTAGGTCTCATTAGGGTAAGAAAACAAACATTGCCTTACCCTGTGTAACAGTCAGGTGACTCTAATGGGTTTTCTCAGAACTGAGACAATCAGTGTAAGGTTTCCTAGCTCTTTTGGGGGGGGTGGGTTAGGATACAGCAGCAGAACCTACCACTGTCTTCACCCTCCCCAAACAGTCCTGCTGCCAGCTACCCTTACCCCTGGAGCTCTTAGTGGCTATCTTCAGCCACTGAGCCCCAGTGTCAACTGATGCTGGGCTTGGCCCCTATGGCCCAAAAGTGCCTTACAGCACTTTTTGAGACAGCCTGGTCAGCAGCAGCAGCAGAGGACCAGCACTGCAGCCCACAGGATTGGGCTCCAAGTGTCTGCATCTTAAAGGGCTGGCACAGCATGTTAATTCCACCCATAGCTAACTGGCCCTATATGCCTTCAAAATGCATGTTACTCAGTAAACTGAACTTCAGTTTGGAAACTATGGCTTCTCAAACTATTGGTATGATGGAAACTCATAGCATTTAAAGGAATTAACTGTACTGCTTCAAATTAATAAGCAGAAGCTCCCAAAGTTCTTTACTAAAGTTTCCTTTGAATGCAACGCATGTTCCATCTTACACATGGGTGTGGAAGTGATCTTGGAACTTCAGGACTCAATAAGTTTACATTCTCAGGCTGTCCATGTGCCATTCTAGGCAACAAAGAGGAAGGCTAGGATAGGATACAGGTACAGAAATACCTTCATTTAAAGTAGATATGAAGTAAAATATCTTGCAAAAAAAAAGTGACACATTACCTTCCATAAGCTCTGCTAAAAACGGAATGGACTCTGGTAGGAGCACCATGTAGTTTTCTCTGATTTTTTCTGCAAGTTGTAGTAATGCTAACAAAGCAGCAAATCTAACCTAAAAAAAGAGCAGCCAAAATTACAACACCGCTTCCATGCTGAGTTTATCACTGCATCAATTAGAATTAAACTGCATTCAGATACAGTCGATCTGAATACAAACTCAGAACTCCAGCTTTGTTGAAAACCCATAAATACTTAACTCACAACAGTAGTCTGCTACCACATTTATTAAAGTATGTCACATTCACAATTATTTTTGCACTTTCCCATCTTAGTTACATTAGGGTAGCTTAAAATATGGTATACTTTCAAAATCCAACTCTGACATACATACATACCTTAGGTGACGCATGTCTCATCTTCAGTAAAATCTGATAGTTTAATGGCTTCCAGAGAGAATCATCTGCCATTGCAACTGCTAACTGAGCTATACATGGGATCAAGTGCACTGTCACTCTTTCCTGGAACTTCTCTTCTCCCCCCAGCATATTTTCCAGCTGTTAAAACACACACACACACCAACTGAAAAGACTGAAATAAAAATATTTTGCTATTTAACACTGATTAAGGGACTGGCAAGGACTTTGGGAAAGCTAGCTAATAACACTGTCAAGTTCACTGGCATGACAAAGTATCAACTTTGCATTTAATTGGAAAATAGTCCTGTTGCTTATAAAGAAATCAGTAAACAGAGAACAGTAAAGTAAGTAGTATATATACTACTTATATAGTAGACTTCCAAGGAAAGTCCTAGCCTACAACTAGGTACAATGCACTGAGGATAATGGAAAAGAATGAATTGAAAAGACAATAAGCCCACATTTGCTTAAACCAAGTTATTGAGATAATCATGGAAGGTGATAACATGAAAATGGAAATTCATTAAGGAATTTAACAAAGATGTCTCTGTCTAACTGTTAAGCAATGTGTTACACAATACCTGATCAACCAAAGGCATCATCAGTGTTTCAGCTCTCTCTTTGCTCACAAAATGATGAGAGTCATAAAGGAAAATTTTGTGTAAACAATCAAGGATGGACTGTAGCAACAAGCAGCTCTTTTCTGTATTGTTTTCAGAGTCAAAGAAAGCTTCATCTGCATATTAAAAGTAGACAAGAATAAGGCAACTGCATAGTAGAACCATCATTAAAATAAATTACCATTTTGCTGGGTTGCAATTTGTACAAGTGATCAGAGAATGTTCACTGTGAACATAAATGTTTAATTTAAGCCATTTCTGCCCAAAATTGCAAAAGGGATCAAATATGTACACCTGTGGACTGGGCAGAAATGGGTTAAGTAACTATTGGCAGGTCCAATTGCTATAAACAACATGTTGTGATTTTACTAGCTATGCCAAAACTTGTGTGAACACTTGATATAGCGTGCCACAAACTGCAGCAGCAAGTTGCATCTGAGATGTTATCCAGTGTGTCAGATCTGGTGATCACCAGTTTTCATTCAGAAAAAGCACAAATTTCTAGCTCTTATGATTGCAGAAAGAGGCTTCTGAGAGTTACTAAGGGACTCAGAAGACTGGGAGTAGCCAGGAAAGGAATAATGTTCAATCTCCATTGTAAATGGTCCCTCTCTTAGCTCCCAAGTCATTTGTCCTCATCCTCTACCACTTGGCAATATCTCACAAGTTGCATTTCTCTTCTCCTAGACAAGTACTTTGCAAATATGATGGGTTATATAAATTTGAGTGAATGGCACTGTCTTAAACAATCCAAAACATCTGAATTATGCTTTCATAATGCTACTGGAAACTAACCTGTTTTGGAAATATTGACCTGGTTGAGGGTGTCAGCAAAAGGCTTCACTAAATGACCAGCAAAGAGAGAGAATAGCCCTTTTAGCTGTTGAGCAATGCCATCTGTCAACTGGTAGAAAGTCAGTTGTCGGTCCTTCAAGGCCTCTTCAGTTTTAGACCAATCAAAGAGCTAAAACAGAGAGGAAGTTTAATTTGTGTACAAATACAAAATTTGTAGCTAGTACAAAAACTGCTAGGACAGCAATGTGTCACAAATTCATACCTTGAAGAAGAGAGGCCGGAAAGACATTTCAGAAAGCTTCATAACCATGCTAATTAAGCAATTAATAATTTGAGCCTCTATTTTACCAACGTCCTCCAGATCATCCTATAACAAAACAGATGGCATCATTCAACAACATTAAAATACATACTAGCCTGCGTTGTAGCTATATTTAACATTAAAGGCATGCTTGGGTCTTTAATTTCTTTACAATAATCCCCAAGTAATTGATCAACATGCGTGTCTCTTAAAAATGGAGAATCCACATGTGCAAGAAAAGTCAGGCTTCAATCACTTACTTGGGGGTAACCCCATTGACCTCAGTGGGATTTACTTATGAGTAAATATGTATAGGAATTGCATTGTTAGGCTCTTAAAATCTATTGGTCAATGAGGTATAAGCAGCCTGTGTGAATTACAGCCAATGTCTTTACTTAGAAGATTTTAAAACAAACAAAGCACTTGACACATCTTGTAAAGAACTTATATATTCATTCTTGCTTCACAAAGAATCCCCACACCACCTGGGAGTGTTCAGTTCTGAAATCCAGAGCCTTCATGAAAAATACTGTAAGCTCAGACTGATGGGCAGTGAGCTGTTCTTTTTCCAAAGTTATAATATGCTCCTTCAGAATGTCCATAAGTGTACCTAGACAGTTCTAGAAAAACAAAAATTGAGTCAAGTAACTGAAAGGCAGATGTCTAAATCACAACTACTAGGTAAAACCACTTTCTAAAATAAAGTTTCAAGTTGTAATTTCTCTGAAATAAACTGGATGAATATAGTCAGCCTGCATCTCACTTGAGGGCTCCAAGGTGAAGCCAAAATTGTGTACAGTCAAAACTACCTTAAACCCAAAAAACACACAGGGTCTCTTAAGAATTAAAAATCACATTATGAGATGCAATTGGGGACTGAGGGAACAACAACTCTCTCATTTCAGGCTAGCTCTGGGATATATACTCAATGAACAGAATGGCAGGCTGAAGTTACTGCTTTTTGCAGGAAATTATTTAAATTGTTTTTTTCACTCTTTTTTTTTGCCAGGGGCATTATTTCAATTCACACATAAAATACAAGCAATATGCACGCACTTTACTTCCTTCTTCAGAAAAATATTTTGCTTAAATACTCAATATGAAGACTGAGAACTCTAGGTTTTCAGCATTTCTAACAATTACGTAACAATCATGTATGTTCCTCTCACTATTCTTAAAGACAGTATCTAATTGCTAAATCTCAGACACCACTAAAACACAGATGAAAGTTGCTAGGTGGAGTTCACTTCCCACCCCTTTGCACCTTCAACATGAAGCCAATTGGTTTATGTCCATGTGCTTTCCATTTCACATTTAATATAAAATACCTCTATGTAATAAGCACTTCTCTGTAATATTTCAGAGAACTGAATCATTACTAACCTTTGAAGTATTTGCAATTTCAGTGTAACATTTTGTAATTACTGGAAGAAGAACTCTTGGTGGAAGTTTTGTTGCTAGGGTTGTTTTCAGACATGTCATACGTACATGTACATGGGACAAAGGACCCATTTCAACTGCAATTCTCTCCAAATGGATCACCTAAAATGGTACCAGAATAAACAAAAGCTACAATTCAGCTAAGCCCTGCGCACAAAACTTTGTTTTTTAAACTTGCCTTGTGTACTAAACAAAGCTCATTACTTGCAGACTTCAGTTGTTTTCAACTAGCAAAGGATTTACATCTCAAAAGGGGAAAAAAATAATTCATGGCTTTAAAAAAAAATCAAACTGATGCTAAGAATAATCTCCTTGGAATTGAAAAGAAAAACCATCATGTATAAAATGAACAGAAAGAATTGCAAAAAGCTGAGCTGTCAACATATGCATCTTTATTGTTAAAAATTCATATATTGTGCTTTGCCTTCCCATGAGGGTCACACTCAAGGCAGCTAATACATCTCTTTTACATAATGTGGTAAAAAAGACAGATCACTAAGAATTCATTAAGTACAGCAAGAGCATGTCAGTCAGGACTAAGCCAGTTCTAACAGGCAGCTACGATCAGACAGAGGACCTGTGCTGCTCACTGCACAAGCAAGACAACAGAGAGGCTTCTGGGAAGAATTGGGAAGTGTCTCCTAGCTTTCATCCTCTTCAAGGAACCTGGGTTCTGGTGGATGGAGAGGATAGCAGAGCACTCTCCTTGCTAAAAAAATCTGGACCACTGAAAACTGACAAAGAAAAACTATGTTGGGAAAAACATTGTTTAGAAGCAAAGAAGGACAATGAATGTGATGGCTATTAAGACCAGTGATCCACCTAGCCCAGTACTTTGAAGTCTGCCTAACAGCAGTTCTCAAGAACTGCAGGCAGAGGGGCTTTCCCTTTCTCCTTTAACTCCAGATACTGCGGGTGAGTTTGGGATTTATATATGTGAGACAAGGACCCTTTTCAATGTTATACATTGGTCAGACTTGTTGCAACATGAACAAAGTAAAGAGGGAAAACAAAGGAGTTTCAAGAATTTACAGGCATCAACCTTGAGCTCCAAGTCACTGGAGCATATCCACAGGTGTCTACAAACAGCAACAAGTGTTTTGGCTGTTGGAAGACAGTTTACTTTAAACATTCAGAAAAAAAAAACCTCAGCAGAACATGAAGCCCCTTTCCCTCCCCCACATGCAGGTGGACTAAGACTGAGATCAGGAGAAAATGCCACACATACTACTCTGTACTACATTACAAGTTACATGTAACATCCAGGCAGCAAGTATACAGATCTAAGTAGTTCACAGAGAAACCATCAACATTTTATTGCTAGACAGATTCATAATTCTTTATCTCCACATTAAGATATATTACTCACCTGCAACAAGGTATCCAGCAGGTATGGACTGAGGAAACAGGGCAGTGTTTCCACAACCTTCAAGAGAGCTGTCACTGCACTAAGCAAGTAAATTTCACTGGCAACCAACTCCTTTTTATGTTTCAGAGTCTTTAGCAAAGCCGGCATAAGCCTAAAAGTAATGTATACAGAAGATTTATTCGCTTGTTTGCAGATATGACCTCCATCCCAATAGACAAAAGATCTTTCCTCATCATTCTACTTTAGCATATTTGATTGTGGGCTGTTTAGAAGAATATTAAGGTAAAATACTTCGAATGAAATGTTGCTGAAAATGCAGAGATGGAGCTTCAATGGAAGTTACATCTTAGAGCAAAGGTGTCAAACTCGTTTCATACCGAGGGCCAAATACCATTCATGATGCCTGCTGAGGGCCAAAGTTATGTCATTAGGCAGGAAGTGATGTCATTAAACAGGTCATAACCAAAAATAAGCACTTTTTCTTACTTAGGAACTCATTAGCTGCAAACGACAGAAGAGAAAACACACAAATCTTGATCATGATATGAGAGAGCCCAATTTTCATGTGGGCTGCCCTTACAGCAGTAACAGCACTGCTCAGCAGCTGAGAGTCTGAGGGCCGGATAAGAAGCTTCTGTGGGCCGCATCCAGCCCCCAGGCCTTATGTTTGACACCCCTGCCTTAGAGAGTCTAGCTTTGTAAGAACTGATTAATATTTTCCATTCAGCAATCTACACACATGCAGTGGAACACAGGCCATAATTACAAGGATACTGCTAATACGTTGAAGCAAAGGCTTCTTAAGGCACATGACCTGGCACAGTGCAGCAGCTAAGACTGCAAGGTCCCCAGTTCAAATCTTGTCTCAACCATGAACTGACTAGGTGTCGATTAACAAGCCACTGTTATTTCAGCTTCAACCCACACATCTGTAGTATGAGGAACAACATCTGGCCTACCTTAAAGGGCTGTTGTATGAAATAATGTATACAGTCTGAAGTGCTAATAAATATTACACATATTTCTTGTGTTTGGTAATGATACCTCGGGAGATGAGGTATGGTCAGTGCTCTTAGAGCACAGGTGACCTCAGCTGCACATAGCAGGGCACTGCCTGTAACATTTCTTTCTTCCTTGTGGTCTGAAGAA
Organism: Tiliqua scincoides; assembly: GCF_035046505.1. Lineage (NCBI taxonomy): Eukaryota > Metazoa > Chordata > Lepidosauria > Squamata > Scincidae > Tiliqua > Tiliqua scincoides. The sequence goes on from NC_089821.1 coordinate 230,047,736, forward strand.
ATCACATCAATGGCAGTTTGCAGAACGGGGACAAACGGCTTCTGGTTTTCTGTGCCAAAACACTTGCAGAGCAGCTTCAGGCCAAACAGAGCGGTCTGCCTATTGATTGCTTGCTCCTGCTCAGCCTCGCCTGTGTTCTGACGCACAACAGCAAGAAGATCAGGAACCATTCCTAGCAGCAGGTCAACCTGGGATGCAAAATTGGAGATAGAAAACAATGCTCATTAAGGTCTCTTGCTGTTCCACACCTGTTTGCAAAATAATTCAAGGAGTAATGGACTATCCACTGCTTCATCTGAGATCTCCCAGCAACCCTTCAGCAAGGAACATCTACTGTTTAAAGCCAAGATGGGCCACATAATCCTCCCTTCACCATCACTGCTTGAGCCTGTCTCTCATCATCTTTTTCCTTATGACACAGAGTGAAATTCTATTTTCCCTGTCCTTGATCTTTTTCTCTTTTTGCCTAATCATAAGGTGACTATGATAATTGCAGGAGGAATTCCCATGGTAACAGAAACAGAGATAATCAGAAGTATGGGTTACTTGTGTCTTCTGCCATTGTGTGCGTTGTTGTAACTTGTTGTTTAAGAGATCCATTGCTTTACGTCTCACAGAAGGCAGCTTGTTGGCCATGAGGCTCCTGATCACAGGAATAAAGGTTTCTGTTGGCAGTAAGGCATTGACCTGAAAAGAAACAACCAAAAAAGTGTAATGTATGAAAACCTTACAGAACTCTTAATCACCAAAAGTAAAGTGTCAAAATCACAGATAGAACGGAAAAAGAAATGCAACTATCACACCTGCATATGTGGTCACAAGACTGAAAAAAATCTATGTCTACACCACCAGCAGCAGAAACTTACTTTATCTAGCACATCGTAGGACTTATTGAGCAGAGCCCTCCAAAACTTTGCTGTTGGTGTGTCAGCATTTTCTTCCACAGAGCATGCCACAGTATTTATGTAGCAGAGAACGTCTTCCAACAATCTGGATAAACAACAACTATAGTGAGTCATTGAACTCCACAGAGGAATACATTGGTTCGAATCCAAACAAAGCTAATCTTGATCTTGCTGAAATTAACAGGACTTCAGTTAGTCACAACTAACTCAATTCCCATTGTTTCAATGGGACTTGGGTCAAGATCAACATTCTTTGAACACGGCCCAATCCTTCCATTAGAAGGGACACCATCTCTAAACCATTGTATCCACTAGATAAGGGCAATGCAACTTATGGGTAAGGGAACAAATATTGCCATACCTGGAGGAGGCTTCTGTGACTGCCCCCCAACTGCAGGATGCAGCACATGCCCCACTGGCACAGCTATGCCTGTGCTGGAAAGTGGGTTAGGATTGTGCCCTAAGTGAATCCAGCAGCAACGACTTTGCAAAGAGAATTTGCCTCCAGATGCAGTACCCTGCTAGGCCTGTAAATAGCTATTTGGAACTGCAGCCTCAGTCAACAAGCCTTGGATTTATTAATTCTTAATCTAGGTTTATAGTAGAAATTGCTTGCCAAAATATTCAGAGGATTTCAGTTCTACCCTTGCTAGAACAGTTTTGTCATTTTGTTTATAAGCAAGAGAAGTAACAGAAAACTTTCTCAAAGGATTTCAAATTTTTCCATCATTTGTCCATATTTGTATTTAACTATGTATTAAATTTGTATTTAACTAAGAAAATACTTCAAATCTTACTTAACTCATTTCTGCCCAGCCCACAGGTGTACACATTTGATCCCTGTTGCAATATGCAACATTGGATAGAAATGGTTTAATGCTTATGATATGCAAAGCAGGTAGAATTATGGGTGATATTTCCTTTCACACAAAGCCAGCAACAAGAAGTTAAACTACTCTGCGTGGTTTGGAGTATCAGAGCAGATTTAGATTAGGAAATCCAGTATAATCCAATGTTATAACCAAGAATAGCATCATCACAAGTATGCTACTGAGCAGTAACAGGACCTTAACAATAAAAGTGACAGTCCAAAGTACCTAACGCTGCCACAATCAAGCATTACCAGGAAGAAATATTTCTAGCATTCTTGCAAAATTTTCTTTAACAGAAGAAAACAACGTCCTTTACTTTGTTCAGTGACCACCTGCTGGCTGGTATTATATTATAATATAATATATAAATATAATTATATTTAACAATATAATTCTCCCCTCTGGCCTCTAATTTTAAACAAATGCTTCATCTTTTCCTTCCTTCGTCTTCCCATCTTGGACACAGATTTATTCCATGTGACTTTAACTAAAATTCTCCTTATTGCTACCTCCTTTTGAATTTTTTTTCTGCACTCAATAGGACATCAAGTGTACCTCTGTTCAAATTGTTTTAACTCCTCAACATCTTCACATTCAACCACCTAGATGATAAAGAAAAATAACAGTTACCTGGACAATGTCACCCTACCAACCACTATAGCAGCTTCAAGCAGTGCTCTGATGCACATGACGATGTGCTCTTAGCTAGTAGCTAGTATTTCGCAAAATGTACAGCAGGCAGCAGCAAAAATATCTGTGTGGTTGCAATTTCATCATGGTTCATGGAATTCAGTCATATCACAGAATGTAAATTAGCTCCATGCCATTAAAAAACTCAACTGCTAAATATTTTAGATATCACGGTCACAAATTAATATTTAAACATACAGCAGAGGATACGGTTGAACAAGATGGCATTCATCTGGTGCCCTCTTGCATCACAGAATACTGGTTGATCACATATGGATCACACCAGGGAAGGCATATAGGATACAGCATGTGCTGGCTTTGTCTCCTGGGCCCAATCTGCCCACCCTCCTCCCCCATCACTGCCCTTCCCCACCCCATTATACCCCCTCCCTGCCCTCCCCTGCTCCATCCCACCCCTGCACTGCTCAGCACAGAGCTTACCCGCTCTGGCGTGTGTTGCTCTTTCTGCTGGTGCACGTGGGAAGGTTTTGGTCTTCCCACAGGCTGGCCTTGAGACTGCGCTGTCACAATGTGCTTTATTGCATGTTTGCAACAGTACGCACGGCGGAGCAGCCGCTCTGCCGGCACACATGGAGGTTAGGATTGTGCCATAAGCTGCAGTATGATTTTGGTTTTTCACAAATAATCATAATAATTCACTGCCTCACCTGTTTCACAAAACTGCGTGAAGCCAGAAGCTGTGCCATGAAAGACACAGACAGGAATTTGAAATGTCTCAGCTGTTTGCCAGAGTGAGACTCCACACTGAAAAGCTCCATTTCTTGATTGTGTGATTTTGTCTTGCGTAGTCTTGATTTCTTTTGTTCGGGGACATCTGTAGAAACAACCCCACCCAAGTCACTTTAAACAATTTTTTTTGAAAGGAAGAAAAGGGCACAACTATAAATATTTAGATTAAAAGGTCCAATTACTAAACAGTCCCAAAAAGTGGGGCATAGCTTAAAGTGAGATCATTAAAAAATTATGCAATATGAAAAGCCAATTTTATAATAGAAATTAAATTCTGAAAATCCCAATAAGTTAATTTCATCTGTTTAACTACTACCGAATTGTTTCTCTGGCCATTACCTTCCTTGTTCTCTGGCAGTTTTGTTAAATACTGCAATATAGCCATCAAACTCTGCAGCTGCTGTTTCACACTAAATTCACAACACACAGAAATCCAGAATTCAGTATCAGTCTCCAAAACAGCATCCTGCATCAGTAATGAAGGGAGAGGCAGGGGGGGAAAAAAGACAGAAAACGCAGTGTTACCAGAATTCATCATGTGCAATGCATCTTTGAACAGATGCACTGTCGAACATTCTTCCTACCTTCTCCCCATTGGCTACTGAAGTAACTGATTTTGTCACATGCTGTTCAAACAACAGCACCAGAAGAATCCATAGGAATCGCTCCCCTCCCAAAGTGCTGATCAGCTGCTCTAGAATTGGGAGTCGTCGATGCTCAGGCACATGAGGCAGAGCATCCACAAAGACACGGATTATTTTAATCACCACTCCTTCCATGTTTCCTGCCATTTCTGAAGAATCATTATCCTTCTCGGCCTACAAAGCAAATGTTCAAAGAATTAGACCATACACACAAATGCAACTGGAAGAGCATTTTATTTAATACTAAGCAAGACAAAACTAGACGGGACTCTTCCTAGAAACACACAGTGAACAAAGTTATAATCTCAACAGGAGTTTGCACCATGAGGTCCTATAAGCCAGTGTAAATGACTCAATACAAACTCAAAATGCCATACCTGTATCAGAGCAGGAATGACCATCTTCACTGTCTTGTTAATCACTTGGAAACTGTAAGCATCATCCAGGCGCATCACATTGGCCCCCATAAATGTAAAAATGGGCATGATATTGTGCAGCACTTTGCCCTGGACAAGAGAAATAACAGTTGAATGTTTTCTCTTTCAGATATTCTTCACTTCTATGGTTCCCAACCTAGTTTCTCTGTGCTTCAAGAGGTAGTCATCCCTTCCTCTATAAGCACAGTTCATCATGTCAACACAGTACTATTTGTCCTTCTCCTTTAGTTACTCTGATGTGGAAATGAAAGACCTTTCCAGCTGCCAAGAGGCCTGCTGAGCTTCATGTTCTGGGAAGTGGGATCTGATTGGAATCAGGAAGACTCGAAAGAATTTCCCATAAAGCATGGACTAGCAGGCAGCTATATATTTCTCTCCAACATTTAGTTTGTAGCATCAGTGAAGCAGGTGCTGTTTGGAATATAGAAGCAACATGGCCCCTGCTCCAGGAACAAAATGATGGTTGTGAGACAATTTAGGGGCTAACAAAGGGATACTAGAAGTGGGGGCAAGGAAGAAGGAGAGGTTAAAGGAAAACTAGGGCTGTTCTAAGAAGGCTGCAATGAGTTAAGCTTTGAGAGCAGTCTTGGAGGATAAGAAGAAAGCAGTGTAATCAACAGGAGGCTCTTGCAAGACACCAAACAGATACTCTTCCAAGGACTCTTTAAAATCAATGCCTGAAGTACCTAAGTGCCAGCTTAGATGGGATCATCTAAGTCCATCCCTTCTTAACAGTCTGTTTCAGTTTTTAACTTAATACTTTCCAATTCTTGGCAACAAGTAGAACAAGAATGAACATGTACTCACAGGAAAAATTCCAGCAGCAGCACCCAGCAAGAGCAAAGCATGGTGGTGAGTCTGAGGCATTCCTGAAACCCTGATGCACTGAACTATCAGTTCCACATTAAATTTCTCTTCATCAAGAATATCTCAAAGAGAAAAGCAAACATTTCAAAGCTTAGCAAGGCTGAAGTTTTAAAATTAAGAATACACCAGATCACAGCCGCATTCACATATCAATACTTGCCGATTTTCAATTGGCTCATTACCCAATGCCTTCACTCAAAAGGTAACACACACACACACCCCTCTAAACACCTCATACAACACATTCAGGGAGCCAGTATGGTGTGGTGGTTTGACTGCCACACTATGACAGGGGGAAGCCCAGGACAAGCTTCCACTTGGCAATTAAACTCGTTAGGAGATTTTGAACCAGGCCCTGTTTCCCAACCTTGCCTACCACATAGGGTTGTTAGGAGGATACAACTGGAGGAGAGGCAACAACTTTAAGTACTGTTCTGAGTTCCTAAGGGGAAGGGTAGAAGAGAAATGGAAATAATCATGATAATATTAAAAACAGAAAGGTATTTTTTTCTTTACCTGCTTTTATCCTGCCGCCATCTGGGGACAGTCTCTGACAAATGTTTAATAGACAGCCCAGTATTAGCTGTTTTGTATATTCCAGATTTTCCTGTTCTGCAGAGGGTTCTAGACACCTGGAAATTCAGAAAATAGTTAAACAACAACTTTGGAGAAATGCAACAATATATTACAATAATATAATGCAATAGATTTGTGGCAATAGATTTATTTAATTTTGGGGGGGCCTGTTTTCCCTAATGTTGGACACTTCTAACCTCCAGAGGCTTCTGTGATGTCTCAGCATCCTAAAAAGCTGCTGTGATATCTTGCTGCAGTAGCCTTTATCCTCTTTGAATTCAATGCACTTTCAGAAAAGCTACACAGCACAGAAAACAGGGCAATTTGTGGACTGCATGTCTGCCTTACACAATAGATCAGTCTTCCTGCTGGGGTTGGCATGCAACAGCCAACTGGGCATTCAAGCTTTGCTGTGATTCATTTTGCAGACCCCTTCATTTTTATTGATTGGTTCCTTAAGCCCTTTATTAAACTCTGTATATGTTTTAGGGTGCAATCCTATGTCAAGGTTTGTGCTGCATCAAGCAAAAAAGGAATTTTTCAGCCTGGATAGTGATGAAGCACTGAGGTTACTTGGAAAACCTACATGGGGAAAATGTAAACTAGCTGATGCAATACTGTGAAATAGTGATCACAAGACAATGAGGTCACCTGATCTGTGACTGGCTGGCTCCAATATATAAACAGACAGTGGAAGCTATGGGTGTGGGTTGTTCGTGGATGGTGACCGGGAGAGGTGCTGCTGGAGTCATTGCTGGTGTGTGATATCCTGCAGTTTCTACTCTGCTGCTGATTCTTCTTCTACTGTGTTCCTGATAAGCCTTTTGTTTTGCTAAAACTTTCTTCAATACAAGTCTGTTTGCTGCAAGGAACGTGCAGCTGTGTGTTTCTCCTTGGGACTACTTGCTTCAAACGCTCTCCTACATGCTGCTACTCTGCTCTGCTAGTGGGGGCAAACCGGTGTACCCCTAGCATTCCTGACATCCTACCCTGAGCTGCAACAGGCAAGCCAAGAGGCTTGCATTGTATCCAGAGCAGGATAGGGGCCCAAGGTGGCTCAGCCAGAGGCAAGGGGAAACATTTCCCCTTACCTCTGGGTAAGACGCCTTCTCCCCTATGGTCTCCTCAGACTTGTGCCACCTCCTGAGGTGGTGCAAGTCCAAGGAGACTGGAGCAGCTTGAAGCTGCTCCGAGCTCCTGGGAATGGAGGTTGGGATCCAGCATAAGTGCTGGATCCCACCCCCTGCCTCCCATTCTCCACCTGCCCGCCCCCAGGGCCGCCCACCGCCTGCTCTCCCACCACCCAGAAATGCCTCCCTCCCTGCCCACCCCAGAGGCTTACGTCAGCCCAGCTGGGCAGAAGCAAGCTTCGGCAAGAAAGTTGCCATGGAGGCTGGATTCAGCCTCCATATGTCAGTGCACCTTTGTGCGCCAACGTGGCTTACTCCAGTGGAGGCACAAATGTGCCTTATGGCAAGTAAAGGGCAGGATTGTGCCCTTACTGATTTACCTGCCTGGTTCAAGTTCATATATGAGAAAGTGGTTTTCCACTCTACACAAATCACTCTAGTTCTGCTATTGTCTATCTTCAAAAGCAGCCAGATTTTGGGTGAGAGGGCTTGGTTAACTTGAGAGAGGGAATTTCCCAAGGTCATATCTTTCTGTATGGGCATCCCAGTCTTGGGCAGTGGCAGCAAGCAATTTTTTCTCCAGTAAATTCCTGATTAAGCAGTAGGAAGAGTAAGGTGCATGGGGGAAAGGGCTGTCTCTAACCATTAGGCACTACAACCATTTGGCATGCCAGCCTTCCGCCACAGGAGCACAAGTCAGAAGCACTAAGTAGTAAACAGTGCCTCACCCACTGATTAGTCAGGAAACAGAAAACAGTGCCTTGCCCACCAGCTAGTCAGACAAAAAAATAGCTTCTTCCCTATGACTGGTTCTCTCTTGGGCTTAGAACCCTCCATCATTATGCCGTTTCCCTACCTTTTTGGCCATTAAGAACATATTTCAAGTTTTAGAGAACCAAAATTTTAAAGCAAAGATAAACTGTCCAAAGCAAATATATGTACATTTTAATACTTCTATACAAGGCAGTCTTGCATTTTGTGTTCTATCGTACAGAAAAAGTGAGGCAAACAAAAACTGTATTTGTGATGTACCTGACATCCCAATTCAGTGAGGACAAAGTTAAGTTATTTGGAAAAATTAAACTGGAACAATTCAGTCAGCTGTTTGCAAAAATGGGGAGGGGACAAGGTGCAGAGGTCTCTAGGAGCACAGGCAACTCCCAGAGAGCAAGCTCATACAACACAATTGCCATCCCAATATGCACATGAGAGTGGGACTGTGATGGTCTCTATGCTCCTAGACTTTCAACAGCAATTAAGGCCCTCTGCACACCCCTCCAGGTTCATAAACTGTCAAAAAAAAACAGCAGACCAAATAAGTTGAAGGGGTACCTCCATGGTTTCGACTTTTGATTTTAGTGTACTTGTTTCTAATATTACTGTTTTTAAATTGCTGATTGCCTTGGGGATTTTTTTAAAACTAAAAAGTGGCATATAAACCATAAACAAATCAGTCAATGCAGTGACCAGACACACAGCTAGTTTGCACTCAAACCATACAGAGGGGCTGAGCAGAGCCAAATTGTGGCCAAGTGTGGGCTCTTATGAGGCCCCTTTGATGTATCCTGACCCAGTAAGGGATGTAGAGAACCTTTAACCCTTGGGATGCCCCTTCCTCAGGGCTGAAGTGCAGAAATGCATCAGTGTTACCAGGCCCTTGAGCATCAGGCCTGGATTGAGACCCCAATCTTCTTATGGGTCTGCCATAAAGGACAATCTGTCTTACACTTGCTCTCGAAGCCAGGTGTCATTACCTTGCCAGTAAGCTGAAAAGTGAAGGTACCAGAGCCTGTGGCTGACTGAGCTTCTTCTTGTGTTGCAGCAATTCCAGGATAAGTGTAATTCTCTGCCAGTTCATGCCATTTTCTTCTGGTACACATTCCTGATCGTGTGCTTTTCTGAAGGATGAAAACAAAGAACTTTTATTTACAAGTAAAAGTTGCAGTAACTGCAGCCTGCTTCCTAGGCTGGGCTAAGGTAGTTCATTGAATTCCATCAGGAAGGAGTCACAGTCCTTCCTGGCACCCCATCCCCCCCTCACCTTCAGGGCTTTAAGCAACACCTTCAGTCTCAAAAACTGGAGGGGCACAGGCAATTGGACTGAATTTTGATGGCTACATCTATATATTAAGAAAACATAAATAAAGAGTTACCTTTAAGGCAGCCTTCCATAGATACACATCTATAAGGTGAGAAATTTTTTACGAAAAACTCCAGTGTAGACCATCTCCTTGTCCTATCTGTTTGTCACTCAGGGGGTCAGGACAGTTCAGGGGTGTTGTGGCAGCCAGGAGAAGCCCAGAGGAGCAGCAGGCATGAGTTTACCCTGTGCAATATCGCTCCGGTTGGCCATGCAACTAGCCAGCATGTGACTCGGCAGGCAGGCTGCCGCTAGGTGTTAAAGTCTGCCAACTACAAACTCAATACAACTGCAAATCAGGGAAAAAAATTCCCCTTGCTTTCTCTCTTCTCCCTCCTTCCCTCCCTTCTGGATATTCCATTACACAGAAGGGGGAATGGGACACAGTACTGTATAAGTACCTTAATGTGCTTAATGTCTTCAAAAACAGCGGTGCAACTCAGATTCTTTCCCCCCTTTTAATCAGGGTCTAGGCAAACATCAGATCTTCCTCACAAGCATCTTTCCCTAAGGCCCCCCCCCCACTAATCTGAAGGTCATGGAACATTCCATGATTTTTAGTGTCTATGGTAATTAGATTGGGGGGAAAAAAAGAGGTGATGAGGGGGGCAGAAGGGAAGGAGCAAAACTTTTTTTTCCCACTTTCTCCCCTGTGAGCACTCATTATTTTTGCAAGTTCCCAGTTGTTCTGCACGACTATTATGCCCCAAGGTTTGTTTGGCCACTGTGTGATCACTGGTGCTTGTGCTTTCCTCTAATTTTGTGCAACACTTGAATCCCATACAAATGTTCAGTGATTGGGTAGAGCAGAGGTTCTCAAATGCTTCCAACTCCGGAGCCCTTTACATTCCTAAAAAAGAGCCTTGTGGAGCCCCAGAGCATGAGCACATGCATGGAGTGGTGGAGCACTGAGCCCAACACTGAATATCGGTGAAGAACCAAAACAGGACGGGAACGAAGGCCATGAACAGTGAAGGCAAGAGGGACGAGATGAGCAAACTGGGTGGGGGCAAATGAGGCAACTTACAATTTGCTTATGGAACTCCAGAAGGGGTTTCTGGGAGCCCAAGATTCCTAGTAGTACACTTTGAAAAAGGTAGAGGGTACATTTGTCACAATCGTGATGGCTGGCTATACATCTTTTCCATGTTTAAAGTTTGCACACTGATCTCAATGTACATATGGTGGTGTACAAGTCTAGCTTTTCAATGATGCTATCTAGAAGTGTTAAACTGAGTGGCAAAATTGGAGGAGTGACAAACCGATGAGCCCCCACCCATCTGTCTTCCAGCCTGCTGCCAAAAGAGTTGCTCCAGGCATCTCTCCAATATTCCTCTGACTTGCTGACAACAAACTGGAAGGGGAACTAGGAGGTAAAAGCCCTCTTCTCCCTCTAGTGCCACTGAAGGAAGAAGGGGAGAAGGAGCTGACACAGCTACAAATCTCCTCTCCCCGCCTAACCAACTGCTTACAAAGCACCAAGTGGGCAAGGAGTGGTAATTTGGAGTCCACCTGCCCGTGATCCCTTTCCATTCCCTTGAGCTGCTCAAAATGTGCAGCCTCTATCCTCTGCTATTTCAAATTACCACTCCTATTTCAAATGCCAGCATGTTCTACTCATGTTGTTCATCTGAAACAGGAGAAATGCAGAAGATGGAAGCTACCCACTGAGAGCAACTCAAGAAAAGGAAAGGAAACAGACTGTGGGGAGCTTTCCACCTCTCTCCTTATCCACTAGGGCAGTATTTCTCAAACTGTGGGTCAGGACCCACTAAGTGGGTCATGAGCCAATTTCAGGTGGGTCCCCATTCATTTCAATATTTTATTTTTAATATAGACGTGATGCTACCATGATGTGTGACTGCAGTTGGGGAATGATACAGACCTGTGCTTTAAACAAGCTACTATGTATATTCTTTTAACAATGATAGTCAATGGGACTTATGCCTGGGTAAGTGTGGGTGGAATTGCAGCCTATGATTGTTAAACATTTTCCTGCTTGATGACATCACTTCCAGTGGGTCCTGACAGATCCTCATTCTAAGAAGTGGGTCCTGGTGCTAAATGTGTGAGAACAACTGCACTAGGGAGTTGCACATACACTCACCCACAAAAAATGGCAAGGGCGGCAAAAGTGGCATGGGGATGGGGGTTCATGCAGCAGGGAGATATGGGTCACCCCTGTGGCTGGAAGCTCTTTCAATGAACAGGAAAGTTGTGCTCTCAGAAGGGATCCTTTACATCTATGGAGCACTATGGCAGAAAACGTGGCAAACATGCAAATACACAGCCTGAATCAATATAAGTGCCATCTCCAAAGTATAGTAGCCCCAGTACTCAGAGAGAGAGAGAGAGAGAGAGAGAGAGAGAGAGAGACAGACAGACAGACAGACAGACAGACTAGCTTTCCATTTTCTGTACACTGTACCTCTGCTGTTGCATCTTCTGTCTTCTTGTCTGGTGAACAGTAGCCAAGTTCTTTGCTTTCGGCAGAGGCTCCAGTTCCATGCTAACCTGCTCAGCATCAACTGAAATCTAGACAATAGGTAGGAAAACAAAATTTGTTCCAAAGGCACATAGCATTAATGAGTCATCCACCACCCCATGTAGTAGATGATCTGGCCACCTTTCCGTCAAGGGAGAATGCTGTATGGCAGGATCACAGCTCCATGATAACCAAGGAGAGAGTATGCCGACTGATGACTTAATGGGCAGCTCCATTAAAAGCCATTTGCTGCTTGGGTAGAAGCGCTCCAATACTTTGGTATTTATTTTAGAAAAATTTTATCCCATCTTTTTTCCCCACTATCAGGCCACCTACAGTAGCTCACAACAATACAATTAAAATACAGAATAACAGCAATAAAAATGACAGTAATAAAAAATGCACAATAGCAGCAATAGGGCAATAAAATCCCTATTGGGATTTAGTATTGCCTGCCTATGTAAACCGCCTTGAATTAAAGTCTGAGGAGAAATCTGATGACCAAGAAAGGCGGTATATAAATATCTGTATTATTATTACTATTATATTATATTAATATAATAATTATATTATATATATATTATATAATATATTAATTATATATAATTAATATAATTAATAATATTAATATAATAATAATAATAATAATAATAATAATAATAATAATAATAATAATAATAATAATAAAAAGACAATATGGGAACATGTATTTGTTGCTTTTCCAGAAGCAATCTAAAACCTAATAAATGCAGCAACTAATATAAGAACAGAACCAAACACAGATTGAAGAGTGACTAAACAACCTAAAACAACAGACCCAGGGCAGAAAAGCCACATGGAAAAAAAAGGTATTATGCCCTCAGTGCAAGGCAAACAGGAAGGACACATTTCCTTTTGATCAGAAGACCCATTAAACCCATGGCCCACATGTTACCAATTTTGATGCATGTATAGCAACTTCGTTATTTAATCAATATCTAATCAAGCATGCAGGTATAGGAACTTTGTTGTCCTATTGAAAGAAAAGTGACGTTTGAAAGGAAAAATTGTTTTAAGTAAAATAAACTTGAAGAGCAGTGCATAAAGCTATCCTTCCTTTCAATTTTTTCCACTATATAATGACACACACGATTGTTCCATGCCTTACTTTAGCACATGCATTTTAGTGAGTTCCTATTGTACAACATGTTGAAAACAGTTCAAGCTTTAAACAAAATAATACTATCCTGATGACACAATCCAATTCAACATCTCAAGATGGATGGTATGCTTACTACCCAAGAGTCTTACCCCTTTAAAAACACTGCTGATTGTCTGTGCACAATGAGGATTTTTGCAATTCAGTAGTAGATCAAACAGAACTCCCAGTATCTTTTGTTGAACCTTCCCATCTAACACTGCAGCAAAGAAGGGTTTCGTAATCTAGAAATAACAAAAAGTGTATCAAAAATACATTATCCTTGCATACTGAAGAGGAAAGATTATTATTCCCACTTCACTGATGATGAACTGAGAAATAGTGACTAGCCAATACCACCTTGCAAACCCACTGCCAAACAAAAACCTGGGCTTTCCACTTCAACTTTCATAAACTATACACTGGACTACACCAGTTACAATAACAAAAATGTTTGAAGATAAATATACACAGAATTTGTGCGCATGAGTGTACATAGTACGCATTCAAGAGCAACTTGTGCAGTGTTATTTGTGCTCTAGAAGACAATTTATAACTGTTTCAGGCATTATAAAGAGAACACACACAGTGAGCAATCTCATGTTTCATTACACAGGTGCATCCCATCACATGCATATACAACAGAAAATTGCAGTTCGTCACAATAACACGCGCACGCGCGCACACGCACACACAGTGAAAGCACATGCAGTGCCAATCTCATCCAACTTTTCAGCACTGATGCAGCCTTGCCAATGGGGCATGGGTTGCAGCCTGAGGGAGGGGAGTCATAGAGGCCACCTCAAGTTAAGGTTTCCTCACCTCAGAGCTGCATTGCAGCTGCATCAGCACTGAAAAGTTGCATAGGATTGGGCCCTTAATGTGCAATATGGCTCACAGAGGTGCTACAGAAAGCAGTTGGATTAGCATTTTATTCATAATTTAAAAACCAGGAAATGTGAGGAAGAAATATCAGTACTGTGCTCTAAGACAGCTCAAAGTTGCAACTATAGCTTGCCTGGAATACGGTCCCCGTCCGGACTCCATCCGAGCGTTCTGCTTGGGTGCTGCATGAAATCCTCCTTGCTCAGAGGACAGGAACTCAATGGGCAGTCACATTGTCTGCCCAGCTTCCCAGAAGTGCACAACAGGACGTCCAGGCAGACGTGACTGCCCAGAGCATCCTTGTCCCCTGATAGAGGGGGACTTTGCATGGTGCCCAAGCAAAACCGAAAGACCCACTCACCAGGTGGACGGATCTGCACAAATGCAAGATTCAGCCCTCAGGCCATAGTTTGATTGGTTTTGCTTTAAGATAAACTTTTAAAAGACTTTGCCGTCAATGGGTGGCAAGTCTTCCCCTTCTCCAAAGGCGCCACATGCTAACATCCACCGTCAAGCGTAAAAATGAAAAACACTCTCACCTGCCCAAGTGCTCTAATCTGAAAAGTAGAAAGTCCTTCATAGACTTCCTGTGATGCATGTAATGCTTTGATGAACAGATAGAGACTCTGCTGATTTGTGGAAAGGAGTGGAGCCGAGAACTCATTGTACTTCCCAAGAATGAGATGCAGAACAAGGGCTTCATCTTTTAACAACTCATCTGGTCTCTTAAGAGCTTTCTCCAGTAATCGGTCCAGAACAGGAAGGAGATGAGAAAGTACCACCTGGCAGCAGAAAATATTCATAAGACAACAGTTTCCAGGATCATCTGCAGCTTCCACAAACTTTCAAAAACATGGAGAAAATAAAAGCAAGCGTACAGTGACAAGGACTCTTGGGAGAGGATTTGTTCTCAGTTTTCATACTGGTGGGATGACTCTGCACTAACTGGTCAGACATGCCATTTGAACTGATCACAATCTACAGTTTACACCAGAAGGTTACTCAGTCTGCAATACTGGCCAGTCAAGATGTCTTTATTTCACCACTGTCTGAAAACACTTCATAATAGATTGCAATGAAAAGTGGTCTTCAGAATTGTGTTTGGTTTATCCTTAAAAAGTGTATAAGCATTGTTGCTTTCTTTACTGCATGACATGTATTAATTTGTAGTCTTGTATTAAACAGCGGAATACACTTTTAAAACACAAGTCAATTCTCTTTCCTCTACTCAGGCTTTGCCAAATTATGCAAAAATACAGGGAAGGAAATTCTCTTATAAATGTTTTATGACCTTCCCTGCACTGAAAAACTATTCCAGTCTAGTATAAATTTTTTAAAAAGAAAGAAAGTGCTGGTGTGCTCCAGTGTGCTCCCTGGGGCACTTGGTGGGCCGCTGTGAGATACAGGAAGCTGAACTAGATGGGCCTATGGCCTGATCCAGTGGAGCTGTTCTTAAGTTCTTATGTAAAGAAAAAGTTCAGTTTTCTTTCTAGCAAAGCAGGTAAGTATGAAAAGTACAAAGTTACACAGATACTTCATGTTTGCCTAGCAAAGGAGGTATTGTGTGGAATTAGATATCTCAATATGTGCTAGATAAGCAGGCAAGCCTACAGGTGTCCTGAGCACTAACTAGAAATGGACAGATTAGATGCCCTAATCAAGTCACAGAACACCAAAGAAGCCTGAGTCATTCACTATCTACATAACTGGAAGTAAGCCCATCTCTCAGATTTGGCAGACCATAGGAACAGAGAATAAAACTTCAGCCAATATTTTCATTCTTCCAAATGGAAATGTGGAGGTTTCTTGGAGGGGTTTTTTTTTAGCACAGGAACAATGGGTTGACTCTATTAGCTTTTACATGAACAGAGTGACACTTCCACTCATGCAAGGAAGGCAAGATTTCTGCCAACTCTCCCCTCCATCAGCAGCCCTTACATCATACACCACTATCCCTGAGGAGCACTCTAACCCTCAGGATTAGCTTCTGGGTGATGCTGGGGTACAAGATGAAGAAGGAGGTGAGAAAGTCCCGTTTGGCAGCCATGCACAACTCATGGCTCCCCATATCCAAGCCATGGACAGAACCCTGTCACCACCCACAATTTTCCATATAACAATATGAAGGAGAATACTGCAACTCTATGGAATACATTGAAAATTGAAACACAAAATAAAAAACTGGCCAGTGCATTTGTGAAAGTTTGATCCTGCATTTCACACACCTTGCCATTGACTTCGTGAAGGATTTTCAGCACATTTCTTGCAATGTACGATGGATACCTTATGGCTTGTGCACATTCAAGTAATGCTTCTAGAGCTTCTGACAACTTCTGCTGCTGTGTCTTTTGTCGCTGTTGAATATTTAGTTCCTCAAATAAACTACCCAGACCCTACATTACAAACAAGAAGGAAAAGGCACCAACATTTTCTTTATTTGTAACTGAACAACAAAGTTACTAATACTGCATTGCAACCAATGTATAAATATGAAAACCTGAACCACTATGTGATGAGAGAAGAGGTAAAAAGCATTACAACCAACACATTCTGCTCTCTAAGACGCCATGAATCTTTCTCAGCAAATGGGTTCTCTACTGAAATGAGACACGCCCCCCCCTTGCTGAGAAAGACGCATACGACTGGCCCCTGTTCATGCGGTTTCAATTCATGCGGTATTTGTTCACAACTGCAGCCACACTTAAAAGTACCATAGAGCAGCAGCTCCATGGAAGAGGCAGCTATGGAGGCCAGCTCCAAAACCCCTTTTCTGCTTTGACCAGAAAGGTCTCATATAAATGGCCAAGCAGCAGGCCAGATATGGGAACATGGGAACATGAAATCTTCAGCGAAGGCAGGAAAAAGACTGGCTATGCTGAGGACATGAGAGGTGCCTCCTAGCAGATTTGTTAGCAGTCATTCTTCTAAGAACCTGCCTCCTAGTGGCTAGGAGAAAACCTCATGACTGAGAGTCCAATCCTGTGGTCGGCAGCACGGACCACAGTTGCAAATGTGCCATAAGGAATGTTTGTGGGGCTCACCACCAGGCGGTGGCCCAGGTTCTACAGCTCGGCGGTCTCCTAGACCACCAGGCTGCAAAACGGGAGGTGGGGGCTTGGACAGGGGCATGAGGGAGGCATTCTGGGGAGGAGGGAGAAGGATCCGAGGAGCTGAGCTCCGCAGGATCCAGGGCGCTTGTGGAGGGCTGCGCGCCATACGTGAGCACCTTTACTCTACCCCTAAAGTGAGTAGCCCCATTGCGGGGCTGCTTACCTTACTCGAGAGAAGGGGACAAAGTCCCCTTCTCCCGAGGAGCCTCCTGCGGTAGCACAGCAGGTGCAGGATTTGGCGGCAGCCCTTTTGGGTGCCGCCGAGCCTGGGCGCTCTGGGCAGCTCAGGATTGGGCTGTGAACCACTGAGTAATGAGAGTCCAGAGAATCAAGATGCAAAACAAGCACATAGTACTATTTTCAAAGGTTACCTGGATTACATAAGTCTGGTCAGATATTATCTCCTCGGCTTTCTGTACTAAAGTATGAAGAATGGGATGAAATATGGATTCCTTTATTTCACTTAGGCAATGAAGGCAGTTAAGAGCAGCTCTTCGGACTTCACTTACAGGACTTCCCAAATTAATCAGCAACGATATGACCACTGAAAGATGACAAGAGTGGGAAGAAACAGATTTTTTTTTAGAGCTGCTGTTACAATTTTTATTTAAAAAAATTATAAACTGCTTTCAACAAAAATATTCATAAAATGTGTTACCAAGCAAGATGCCTTTAAAGACAAAGCCCTTTCTATTACAATTAAAATCCTAATTTAAAAATTGTCACTTTCTTTCTGACAACAAGAGGACTGGTGGTGTGGGCCTCTGTACAGAATTTAGCACATTTTCTGAAATGACTGAGGGCCCAATCCTATGGTCTGCACCGTGCTGTAAGGCCTCCCCCCCCTTAAACAGAACTGCAAACGGGGCGGGGACGGGGGCGTTCCAGGGAGGGGAGAGTCCAGTGTGACACAGGGAGGGGCGGGGAGGCCGGCATGACGTGGGGAGGGGGGCATGCCAGAGGAGTGCCTGGGGGTGGGCAGGAGGAGGAACCGAGGAGCTCTGCTCCACAGGATCCTTGGCGCTGCATGCCTTACACAAGCTCCCTTACTTTAACGGTGCCCTTTGCTGCTAAAGTGAGTAGCCCCATTGCAGGGCTGCCTCCCTTACCCGGGGGAAGGGGATGAACCTGCTCCCGAGGTGCCTCCCGCGGTAGCTCGGGAGGTGCTAGATTCAGCGGCAGCCCTCGTGGTGCCACCAAGCGGGAGCTCCCCGGGCAGCTCAGGTTTGGGCCGCCCATTAGGATTGGGCAGTGAGGTGCTTTGCTAATGTCCCTGCAGTCCATTTCCACCATCGTCTCCTTTCCCTTCCTTTTTTTAATACCCCCCTCCCAGGTTCTGTGGTAGCGTGCCATGCCTGTCCCACAACACCCACAGTTCTGTCTTGGAAAATATGGCAATCAGCACATGGTACCTGGAGAGGCTTCTGATGCCAGTTGCTTTTTCATCAGCACAGTTTGCGATATGAGCATTGCATGCCCTATATACAAAGCCCGTGTCTGTAGCACAGCATCCATCACAAAGTTCAGTTGATTGGAGATGTTGTAACTATAAGTCCATAAGACTGACAAAAATCTGAACCGATTCTCTGGCTCTTTCAAGTGTACCTTCAAATTAAAGAGAAAAGCTCTTAATGTTTGTCATTTGTGGGAGGTGGGGGATGGGGTGGTGGTAATCAGCGCTCTCTCTCTTTTCTCTGGCCTGGGAAAGACAAAATGCCCAAAACAGAATTAGCCCCAACATTTTTTAAAAATATATATACAGGTTTAAATAGGAAAAGATTACCTCAAACAGAAGGTGCATCATTCTGCGAAAGTGATCAGCATATAGGCCCTCACTGGCTCCACGGACAACAATGTCAAAGAGCCCCAAGAGCAGGTGTAAGTAGTCTTGGCTCTTTTCATTGAGAGATTCAGGATTCCACCATATCTCACCTGTATTAATGCACAAATAAGGCAATCAACAGCTGCACACACACACACACAAAACTTCAGAAAAAGATGACAGAATGTTGGCCACTTTAAAGATGAAGAATACTGGAACCTTTGGAAGACAAAACATAGCCCTCCAACAAGTAAAGCAGCTGCAGGATGAACTGTGAAAAGCTAATTTGCCTGCAGTTCAAGCCTTGAGCACTTACTCTTCAAGAATGATTCAGGTGGCGACAGGCCTTGAATGAAGTTTCTCAATAAAATGATGGTCAAGGCAGAATCTTCCATCTCAGCATGCATCCCAGCAATTATTTTTTTTATATATGCTGTTAAAACCTCCAGTAACATCTCACTTCCAGATGTTAGCCCAATGGATAATCCAGATGCCTGAGAGAGGACACAGTTCTTTTACATGCAGCAATTCATTCGTTCGTTCCCCACCTTTCCTAAAACTCAAGCAGCTTACAAAATTGAATATATAAAACAAAGCATAAAAGTATAAAATAAACAGTTAAAATCTAGATAATTTAAAACCATATAATAATTCTTATTAATTATTGTATCTTCTTATTAATAGAATAATTTAAAAAACCCAAAGGCGTAAAACAAGCAATACACAAGTTTAGAAACACATGCATGCACAATAAAAACAGGTTTCATAAAAGACAACCAGGAGTGTTCCACCCTTACCCACTCCCAAAAGCTCACGTGAATAAAAATGTTTTTAGGTCTTGCCGGAAAGTCTCTATTTCTCCCTCTGTCCTCATTTAGTTATGAAAAAAAGAATGCATACACATGTTCACAACATCATCCCTCTCTAAGATAAGAGTGAATGTCCTTTTTGGATATAAATTAGGCTTTCATTTTCCTAACAATTTAATACTCAGATTTTGGGGGATAATGATTGGTGAAGGACCTTTGGCTACTGCATCTCTTTGGAAAGCTAGAGGTTTCCTGGGGTGTCAAGATCTTTGTTCGTTTTGGGCTTTCCTCCACTCTTCTTTACTGTGACTGGTCACTGTTTTGTGTGAGCTAAAGCACCAACTGTTTGCTGTTTACATACACTGCTGCTTTTTGCCTTCTCACTGATTTGCTTCCTGGTTCCTTGTTCTTGCCATTTCCATTACATGCTTCGCTCCCTGCACTTGCATTGTTTCTCTTTTTGGACCTGATCTTAGCCTGCCTCTCTGATCTACAATTTCACTTGGCAAGGTTTGCAAAGATTTCAACCCTTCCCTCTACCAAAGAGCCCCAACCCTATAGCACTTTTCCAACATGGGACAAGACCTCTCTAAATGGAGCCTCAAAAGCAATTACACTGCTCCCAGCTAAGTCAGGCAACATAAGACTTACAGCAGATTGACCTACAGCAGCTACACATGCAAATTTGACTAAGGGCCCAATCCTATTCAACTTTCCAGCACTGATGCAGCCACAAAGTAGCCCCGAGGTAAAAAAATAAATGCTCCTTTACCGTGAGGAGAGCTCTATGACTGACCCCCATCGCAGGATGTAGTGCACACCATTTTGGCATGGCTGCATCAGCGATGGAATGTTGGATAGGTTGGGGCCCTAAAACAGCTTACTACAGAGTCTATGCTGATGTCAGATGCCTGCCTAGAACTAAATATTGACCTTACTCTTTCCCCACCCCTATTCCCTGTTTCTTTCTTCCCAAGTGATGAAGCAGAACCTCACCTCTACAGGATATCCATCTTCAAACTGCCGCATTTTTCTTTTCAAGAGATGGAAGACCTTCAAGGCCAGTGGCAAATGTCGCTCTTCCACTTGCGAGCTGCTGCAGCACACCTGGACGAGGACAGAACTGATGACATGAGCCACTATTTTCTGTTTCACTGTATGGGAATCCTTTTCAGCAACACTGATGAGACCTTCCACCTGGAACAAAAATCACACGGCAATTTGTTTCTCTTCTACATTTTCATGAAACCAGTTCTTTGGAAAAGGAGCTCAGCCAACTGTTGTGGAAGCTGAACCTGCCACAGTCTTCAAAAGTGTTCTGGTTTTCCCATATATTTTTCTCCTTCCAATAGGTTATACACAAATCTTGGCTTCAACATGTAAAAGAAAAAGGCTCTTGGTACAAGAACTCATCCAAGCATTTTTCTTGGCAAGTGACACTCCGAACGGGGTACCATGTTTGAAAAGCAACAGGCTGCCTGTCTGCTTGCAATGGAAGAACTGTCTTCTTTCCACCCTAATTGCATGATTCAACACAGGTCAAAAAAACAAAGTGGAGGGGGCTCAACTGAGCAAAATATTCAGAACCTGGAGTAGTTTCATTTGGAAAATTGTCCATCTGAGACTTTGGAGATTTTCTGCTGCTGCACAGACCACTGCAGCAATGGTTTGACTTAGTCCAGGAAACATCATATGCATCAGAGAACATGCAAGTAAGCATTCCAGGTCTTCCTCACTGGACGGGGATTCCAACATCTAAACTAAACATAATCTAGTGAACCATGGAGAAAACTAACTGCTACATTTTATGACTATGTGACCTGTATCAGACAATTCAAACTATTGCCTTTTATTAAAAAGAATACTGTAAACTGCACACATACCATCTGCAACATGAAGGAAGAATCCTCTGAAGTTATGTTCTCTGACAACTGCGCCATCAGTTTTGCACTGAAGGTATCTACCAAATCTTCTGACTTAGCTGCTTCAGCCACCTTTTTGATAACTATTTCACAGCGAGACAACAACAAATGATACATCAAACACAACACACAAGAGTCCCAGCCCTTGAGTACCAAAAATGAGAAATAGTGGCTAAAGATCTTCAAAACTCCAGCTTTAAGGCAATCTGATTCATTTCATATCTTCAATAACATTATACTTCTTAGGGCGCAATCCTAACCCACTTTCCAGCACTGACATAAGGGCAATGCAACTCCGAGGCAAGGGAACAAAAATTCCTTTACTTTGAGGAGGCGTCCGTGAGTGCCACACTACTGCAGGATGCAGCACATATCCCACTGGCACCGCTATGCCAGTGTTGGAAAGTTGTTTAGGATTTGGGCCTTAAACTCTCAAAAGGACATACAATCACTCTTTTATAAACTGGGCACTTATTCCTGCTTCTTTTACAATAAGGAGTTTGCTGCATTGACAAAACCTTCACATGTCTAGCTGGGAGGAAATTATTTCTCTATTCTACCATATGAGGTTTTAAATCAAGATTCATATTACTTTAACTCACATTTCCCTCAACTCTCCCCACCCCACAAAGTCAGCAACATCAAATGCCAAGTCTGCAAGTTTTCAGGTTCTTCCATCACAGCCTCTTTAACTGTAAGCCTTTGGGGCAGAAAATAGACTCATCTTCCCAAAGCTGTATTACATTTTTCTCAACTTCTTGCTGCCCACACCTAATCTGACATTTTGTGTGCTATTTTTAAACAACTCTGTGCATCAGCCTTAAGAAGCGAAGCTTGTACAAGCTGTGGGCTGGCCTATCACTCCTGGGATTTCTTGCGACTTACCTTCTGGCCAGCCTTTCAACAAAGGATGTAGAGAGCAAAGACCAGACTCTGCTACACAAAGTGCCACTTTCCATTCAGCAGATTTTGAATCATTGCTTGTTATTATCATGAATGGTAGCAAATCTAGGACTAAGCGATTCAAGAACTCTTTATTCTCTTTAAGGATCTCTTCTTTAATTAAAAGGTGAAGAGTAATCTCCAGGATCTTGCACCTAAAACATATACAGAAGAAGGAAGAATAAGTATTTTTTTAAAATTATACCTCCAAAATCAAGTTCTGCCTAAGATTCATTTCCTTTCTAAAACATTCTCACATGGTTCAATATCTAATAACAATACTCTATACAGCACCATCAATGTACCTGGTGCTTTACAAAGAAATGATAGGACAAGTTCCTGAAGGACTGTACAATCCATCTAGACAAGTGAAAACAGAGAAATGGAGGCAGAGAACGACTATGTGATTGTTTCAGTTACAGTTGGAAGAAAGAGGAATGGGGAGGTGCCAAGGCTTTACGAGAAAAGTTGGGTTTTAAGGAGAGACTTGAACAAAGTAAGAGGCATCGTGCAGAAGTCCAGGGTGGCAGCTCCAGGCAAAGGAGCTACCAGAGAAAAACATATTAATGTGAAAATCTTTGAGGGGAATCTTTTGAGGGAATAAAAAAATAAGAGTTTACCATTTTTCATCCTTTGTAGGGTCTGCTCTTTCAAAGAGACACAACAGACTGGAACCAATTTGTTCATCAAATGTCTTCAAACCAAGCAACATGGTCTAGAATAAAGCAACTAATATGAATATGCAAGCTGGCATACAGACAAAAATAAAGGATAATGTTCCAGTTAGCTATGACCAGTACAGGTTTAATGCAGAATTTTAAGAAAATGTTGTAATTCTCAAAAAGTGCAAGAAGGAAAAACTTTGTGAGTGTTTCTGAAGGCCTACCTTCAATGCAGCAAGAGATGCCAAAACCACCTCTAGATTATCATCTTTAAGCCGCATTAAAATTGCTTCTACTATGAAGGATTCATCAAAGCCCTCCTAAAGGGAGAGAAACAGGACAAAATTAAGATCACAATCCAGGAGCACTCTTGCCATAAGGCACTTTTGTGCCACCGCGGGCGTTGGGAGGCTGGTGCACAGACCAAACGTGCTGACCTCCAGAGACCAAATTCGGTCTCGCTGCGCCGGTGGAACAGTGACAATGCTAGCCGAGGAAAGCCAGTGTGGGGGTCTGGGGAGAGCGGAGTGGGGGAGTTCAGGGGTGGGGGAGGGCAGGTGGGAGGTCTGGGCCAGGGAGGGGGGCAGGACCAGGATCCAGCACATAGGTTGGATCCTAACCCCCTCCGTGGTGGCCCAGCCTTACAGTGAGCCACTCAGATCTGCGCCATTGCTTTAGGTGGTGCAGATCCAAGTACCCCCAAAGGTACAACTGCCGCACGACATGGGGTAAGGGGAAGGAATTCCCCTTCCTCTGAGTTGCACCGCAACCTGACTCAGCCCTGCTCTGGATGCAGCACAGGCCTGCCTGCCTGCCTGCTCCAGGGCAGGTTAGGATTGGGCTTCCCAGTAATTAAAATGGGTTCTCACTACAAGCTACAGGCTGGATCATTAATAAAATCACAGTTTTAGCTCTCACATGAGAACAGCTCTCACGATTTTAGCTCTATCATGAGAATAGGCAAATGTGTGTTTCAGGACACTGTCACAAACTAAAAACAGTTGATGGTTTTTCCAAATTCCTATCTGCTGCCATGCACTGGAAATAGTACTTGATGCTCCCCTACACCCAGTCATGAGAGGAAATTAAAGTTGAATGAAAAATAAATGCTGAAAATTCCCCTTTGCTTACTGCAAATATGCATATTTCTGAGACCACATGAAATTACTAAATTAATAAGATCTTATTAGTAGTCCAAAGAATTGTGACAAAAAATCCAAACAAACCAATTCAGGGACAACCAACCTTTGATGATTCCATTATTTCTTTTAAATGATGAAGTGCTAGGACTCTGACTGCAGGCTGTGGATGATTCAGGCTAAGTAGCAGTGATGTATCAGAAGCTTCTAGAAACTAGGAGGACAGGTTAACATTATTTAGCATGTTAAACATCTTATTTATTCACATTGTTCTATAAATACAGACAAAATAGTAATGTCATGAATATGAACGGTTTAGGCCTAGGTTAGCATGTGAAGCCTGAACCAAACTAAGTCAGTAACGGAGAAGTGGCTAGCAGGTCCTAGTTGCAAGAATGTGAGTAAACAAACAAAAAGATTGTTGTCTCTCCTTTGCTGGCCAGAAAGGACAGACAACAAGAATTACAACCCATTGGAATGTACATGGTGGTGGCAGTACTACTGGATGGGGGGGCCTTGAGGGCTTCAGGTTCGAGAACCAAGAACTCTGAGCACCCCAACCCCCCTCCCCAAGTTTGTGACAAGTAGATGTATTCATTATTTGCGAGGGTCACTTTATTATTTCCATTTATATCCTACCTCCTAGACCAAGAGGATCTCAAGCAGCTAAACAAATTAAAAAACCACATAGCACAGCTGCGGCTGAAACGTCCAAGAACCAGCTTTAACTTATGACACAGGTATGTTTTACCAGGCTCTTGAAAACTGGAAGAGGGAGGAACCTTTGGATCTGTCCTGGAAGACAGTTCCATATTCAGGAGGTTGCCACAAACAAGGCCTTGTCCTGCATGCATGGTAAACAAAGGTCCTTTAACAATGGCATGTTGTACAAGGCCTTCCTGGAAGATCTCAATGGGTGAGCAATTTCATGTCAAAATATTTGACATCAGCAGTCCATACTAAATTATTATCCTAAGGACTTCATAACTCAGCTTTTCTTTAAAAAAGGAAGATTTTCAAAAACAGCCTAAAATGAATTATGAAGGGAATAAATCTGAAAAAAATTGGGGAAGGTAACCAATCAAAAGAAAAGAAACAAAAGAAACAAAAGAAAGTATGAAACTAAGTACTGAGTAAGCTACTCTGAAACTAAGTACTGCTTGGCTGCTAAAAAAAAAGACAAGAAAAACAATTTAATACAGCTCAGAAGTTAAATACCAGGGCCACACTATACCTCCATGCAATCTCCATCAGAACTGAGGCAATTGTCATTTTATCCCCTGCAGGAAGAATGTTCCCACCAGGTTCAGGCAGCTGCTAACCTGTTATGCAGGTCGCTGTGTGTAGGTCGCTGTCATAAGAACATAAGAACAGCTCCACTGGATCAGGCCTGCACCCTGGTGCCCTCCCTTGCATTGGCATTCTGACATAGCCCATTTCTAAAATCAGGAGGTTGCACATACACATCATGGCTTGTAACCCATAATGGATTTTTCCTCCAGAAACGTGCTCTCCTGTCTCCTAGGTGATTGTCGTCCTTTAAGGTTCCAGAATACAGCGGCCAAACAGACTTAGGCTACAATCCTATCCACGCTTACCTGGGAGTAAGCCCCACTGACTACAATGGAACTTACTTCTGAGTAGACATGCACAGGATTGTGCTGAAAGTTTTTTTTTGCAAGTGCACAGTTTGGGCTGTTTGAGCAGTACCACATTTCAAACAAACTTCTCCAACAAGAAGCTAATGGGACCTTAAAAGGAAGAACCTTAAAGGAGGACAATCACCTGGGAGGCAGGAGAGTGATTAGGGAGGCAGGAGAGTGGGAGGCACTCTCCTGCCTGGGAGGCAGGAGAGTGATTAGAAAAAGAGAGGCTGCTTCTTCTGCATGACAATGTGCACACACCACACAGAGCTGAGCCTTATAAAGAAGCTTGTCCCACAACATGACAATTGCCTCAATTCAGATGGAGATTGCATGGGGATGTAGTGTGACCCTGGTATTTAATTTCTAAGCTGTATTAAATTGTTTTCCTTAAGTCTTGTTTTTTAACAGGCAAATGGTACTTAGTTTCAGAATAGTCCTCTTACCTCTTTCCATATTGACTTGGCTACCACTGACATATGAGAATTCTGGAGCATGACTTGAGTGCACACACAGTTCACTACAGAAAACTGGCCAGGCCTGTGGAACCTCAAAGTTATACTTCGTGAACCAAAATGTACCTTAGAACACGTGACTCCCCTGCGTGTGCCAGTTGCAGGGAAAGTGGTGGCAGGCAGGCTGTCTTTTGGACAGTTTGCCATTATTGATCTTCTCATGGAGAAGATCTCTTCCAGGGCTTTGGTGAGCATGAAAACCACAGATCTAGATGTAGTGGGGTCATTTGTTATGGGTGCTGAATATGGTAATCCCTTGACATTAACAAAGCATAGCTATCCAGTCTATGTTCCTTTTAAAAATAGGTGGGTGGATGCAATCTTGTATCAGTCCATTTACTTTAAACACAGCAATGACAGAAAAGAAGACGACTTAACAGAAAATGTATTTTGACTTACCTGGTATTTGCCACCACTCATTGAAAGGGTAATAAACTGGTGAAAGAGATCCTGTTCTTTCTCATTCCTAACATCTTTCAAATAGTCTTCCAGTACCAAATCTAGAGTTCTAGGATATCTGCCACATGCAAAGAAAATGTTATTGTGTTCTAGAGCACATTCTAGGGCATCTTATTTCCCAAGTTTAAAGGCAAGTAAAATATTTTAAAACTCTTAAGAAAGCCACTACAATGCATTAATCACGTAACCACATAAGAATGCTATCAAAGGGCAGCAGCTGTTTACTGTGATTCTCAAACTGCAGCGCTGCAACACCCCAGCCTGAGAGCTTCCCCCTTAAGGGGTGGGGGGAAGGCAGCAACATGATCCCTAGGATTGCATTGCTAAAGTGGGGTGAAGGGGGTTGTTCTTACTTACAGAGGGTTGCTGCACCATCCAGGTGTTGTAGAGAGTCCTGCGCAGCCCTCTGGTTCACGATCACAAACAGGAAGTGGTTTCCAATCACTTTTTTCCAATATTCTAATTCTTGGGGAGCCCTGCGGAGGCCTGCGTGGAGCTCCTCGCAACTCCTGGATGGTGCAGCAGCCCTCAGTAAGTAAAAACAGCCCCCTTTGCCCCCCTTTAACATCACGGTCCTGGGTATCACATTACTGCCTTTGCCCCCCTCCCCTGCAAAGACTTATCTCAGGAGGTTTACTCCCAAGAAGTCTGAGAACCTCTACTGTGAGTCATAAACTAATTATCAAAATATCACAAACCTAATACTAATGCCTGATCATACCCTTGAGATACACCAAAGGATCCCAAAATATGCTGGTGCAACAACAACCCTACCAGTGTAGAAGCCCGCCTGCTGATGATCGCACCACAAATGCAGGTATAAGGTTTGAAAAATGCTGTGCTGGTGTAGCTTGGTCACCAGCACAACTCCATTGGAAGAGAGGCCAAAACAAGCAGGAGACAGGGGCATTCCATGTGAGGGACAAAGAGGAGTCAATGTACACCATATCCTAGCCCCTCTTCAGAGAAGGGACAAACCACGAAGATGAAAAAATGCTATACCAATGACAGAGTTGATGTAGGTAGGAGGAACCCGATAAGGAACAACGGGGAAGGGAAAAAACAGCAGAAAATTGCACCTCCTGCCAACCCCGTACACGCTTTCCTATGACAGACTAAAGGATACAAACTACACTTGACAAGCAATCACAGAACACCAACCCCAGAACTAAAGCTCCTGCCAAGGAGACTACTGCTCTGATGACAAGATGTTCACCATGAGGCTATACTTCTCTGCTCCCCAAGGGGAACTTTGGGAATGGAAACCATGGCTTGCTCAAACAGTTAATTATGGTGGGAGACATATGAATCAAAGAAAAGTATGTACCAATAAATAACTTCTACCATCTTCCACCACATTACCCATACTCATACAGTAAGCCCACATCTTATGCATTCCGAAGTCAATTGGCATAAAACCAAATAACTTATAGTTGAAACTCAAAGCTAAAATATATACTTTCTTTTTAAAAACTAAAAGCACAGTATGAGAGATACAGCAACTGAAAAACAGCAGCTTCATTCTCGCATTTCAGGCTCATTCCAGTACACACAACAGAGCAAGTGGAATGGTGGGTGAAGTTGACTACACTATTTAAACTACCATTTTTCTCCAGGGCGGGGGACTGAATCCACATACAGTACAGGTTCAGCCTATTTATACATGGATTTTTTATACATGGATTTGACTCAACACAAATGGCCCCCTGCAAATGAGAAGGAATGTGCTGATCCCTGGAGAAGGGGAAAATGCACCCCTTTAAAATCGGTTTAAAAAACTGAACAGTCCTTTAACAATAGCCTCCTTAATGAGAGAGAGAGAGAGAGAGAGAGAGAGAGGGCAGCTGGCTGACAATCCATCAATCCTTCTCTCTCCAGGGGATCCCTCCCTTCCCCCTGAGAAAGGGGATCACTTTGCACTGGTGAAGAGAGGGACTGAGTGAAGTGCTTAGAGGACTGAGTGATGCATTGTCTTCTTAATGACTCTTACCTTAGAGTCAAAAGGTCAACAAGGCTATTTTAAAATCACCAGGGCAAAGAAATTTTGTTTTTTAAATTGATTTGCTATAGTGCTTTTTATATTTGCTATAGTGATTTGCCTGTGAGTGCTTGGAATGGAACCCACATGAATAATGAGTCTCCCAACCTGTATATGATTTGCATGAGTTGGTCATGGATAAAATGTGGGCCAACTGTACTCAACAGCAGGCTTTGTTCAGAGGATATACCCTTATTTAAGTAAATAAGAAAGATCTATATAGTTAGGTTAATATTTCAAAATATTAGGAAGTAGGTCAATGTCCTATGAATGCTGCTGACTACCAGCAGAGATAATGGTTTTAGAGGCAACAAAAATTTATCTTCACTTACTTTCTTTCAAAAAGCCTGATCACAGGTAGCAGCTCTTTATTGATCTCAGCCATTTTGACAGCATCCGTCTCTGCACCACAGGAGATGTAGTCCTCCAGAAATTTACTGGAGTAGTTAGAAAATGAACAAATCATATCATCACAGGCACAGACAGTTAACATTACTGTGACACTTTCACCAACAATACAGATTTTCTTCTGAGCTACTGCCTCTTCTTAAAACAAATTTCTTTGTTCTGGGTTAAATCTAAACACACTTGCACATTAGCTATCTTCATTCACACAAAAACTACAGTGAAACTCAAAAATACTGAAATATCAAAACACTTCCCATTTCCAAGTGATAGATCTTAGAAGAAAAAAGGGTCTAGAACAGAGAGTGTAATGGTATATTCTGGTAATTCAAAGCATAACAGAACAAAGTCCACCTACTGCACTTAGTACAAGCTCAGTAGAAGAGGTTAGCTTACCAAGCCAATAAATGATCCAAGTCTTTTTCTAGTGGTATGTTTGTAATGATAGCTTCAAGATGCTTTATGAAGATTTCATTGTCATCTTCATCAGATTCTTCTTGTTCTCCTTAAAAGAGGAAGATGTTATTCAGTTGCAAGTTCAGTGGGACTGAACAACTGTACATGATGGCAGCCTTAAAATTTAAAAATTCTGAATGCTTGCCATGCAGGAGAATGAAAGAAGTTGTGCAGTACAGCAGAGTGCAAAGCTTCCTGGCTTTTGCTAGCCCCAAAGAGAGAGATGCAGCCCAAACAGGACACTGTAAGTTGCTCTTTCAACTGACTGTGAAGAATCGTACTTCAAAGGAAACAGAATACCTAAGGTCCTAAACCCCACAAGAGTGAAATTATTCAGCATACATCAACATACCTGCCTTTCCATAAATAACTGAATGAACTAGATGTGGCAACATGTAATGCAAAATTGGACTGACATCATAACCTGCAGATATTTCCTGAAGGGTTGTAACCAAATTGGGAATGTTACACAGATGAGTAAATGGTCTGCACAAGAAAACAAAAGCAATAATAAAACAGGTGTCTTTTCTTAAAAGTTACTTACAGTTGAGAATTCTTTACTCAATTTCAACAGAGCACAAATGAGCAAATTTAATAAGGTGCAAATTTTGTTTTATAAATATGACAGATCATAATTTCTTAAGACTGGAAGAAGAGAGATGGGTTACAACAGGGACTTGTATCCCATCTGGAGATGAGTTCCCATTCTCTGATATACCTATGAAAGATATAAGGCCTGATCAACAACACAATCAGGATTTTCAAGTCACTAATTCAGTAAGATTAGGTGACTATCACACTCTGGGCCAGAATCTTTCCAAAGTCTTTTCAGCTGTGAGCTCATGGAAGCTGGTCCTGTCTGAAGGGCCAAGAAACCCACCTATTCTTGTCTTGCAAGGAAGCACTCGCTCAAGCTAAGCAGCTGTTCTCTCAAGCAGCTTTAGACATGGTCTCTCTCTTCTGAGAGCTCCACCTCTCAGCTGGCCCCTGCCTCTATAGCAACTTCTCTAACCTCTGGTTTACTGCATCTTCTTTGTTGGGACCTCCTGGTATACAGGCAGCACAGTCCTCATCCCTGGGGTCACCAAGGTGACCCCTCCCCCTTGGGTGAAGCTCTTAGAACTTCCAGCTATGCTTGGTTATACAGGTCCAGCCTTGTTATACACAGATTTTTTATACACGGATTTGACTCAACATGAATGGCCACTGCAAATGAGAAGGAATGTGCTGATCCCTGGAGAAGAGAAAAAATGCATCCCTTTAAAATCAGTTAAAAAAACTGAACAGTCCTTTAATAGCCTCCTTAATGTGAGGGGGGGGAGCAGCTGGCTGACAATCCATCAATCCTTCTCTCTCCAGGCGACCCCTCCCTTACCCCTGAGAAAGGTGATCACTTTGCATTGGTGAAGGGAGAGACTGAATGAAGCGCCTGTGTAAGCGCTTGGAGGAGGTATGATTGATGGATTGTCTTCTTAATGACTCTTATCTTACATCACAAAGGTCAGCAAGGCTGTTTTTAAATCACCAGAGCAAAGAAACTTTGTTTTTAAAATTGATTTGCTATAGTGCATTTTTTGCTATAGTGTGTTTTTTGCCATCCACATGAGTGCTTGGAAGGGAACCCTCTTGAATAATGAGGCTCAACCTGTACATGATTGTTTACTAATGTTGACCAATGACCTATTAAATGGCCTTCCTATGAGGGGAAGCACTACTAAGCCATCACCAGACAATTTCTCTGGTTAAAAGATATTCTGAATTAATTTCTTTTTGCAGCAACACAATAATCTAAGTGTATACAGGGGGCCCACATTATTCCTAGGTTTGCCTTCCACAGATTTGATCATCCACAGGTGCCGAACTGGGACCCCTAAATCCTCCAAGCCCAACTGGAGCTGTACTCCAGTCAGGTCCAGAGGCTTTCTGAAGCCTGCAGAGGCCCCACATGTCTGCTTACATCCTCTGTGGGTTTCAGAATGAAGCCTGGAGGCCTTTAAATACGACTGCCAGTTTTCAGCAAAAAGGCCTTCACACCTCATTCTGAAGTCCACAGAGGCCACATACAGAGGCTTCAGAAAGACTACCGCTCGAGGCTCTAAAGCCTTTAGAGGCTTGGGGTCAGCTGGAAAACTGCAGATTCAAACATCTGCGGTTTTCGTTATCCATGGGAGTTCCTGGAATCGAACCCCTGCAGATAATGAGAGCCAACTGTATTCACAATAAGCTGAATCTGAAAATGAAACTTTAGAGCTAGAAGATTAAAGTGGAAGAAATTTGAATAAAAAAGACATGCATCAAAATCTTAGTTCCTTATTACTTAAAATAGCTTAAAAAAACTTGGCTCATCCACTTATCTTAAAATCAGTAGATGAATCTACTTTTCAGCGTAACTCCAAACTCCATCATTATGGCAACAAATAGGTTAGTGAACTGATTAATGTTACAGCATTTTTCATGGACAAATATCAAAACTTTAATATAAGCTTGTAAAACTGAATAAAAGATACTCTGGCAAATGCAACTTATTTAAAACGTGTTTCAATGAATGATGGTTACAGAGGCAAACTGGCCCTACTAATCAATAGATGCATACTTACTTTTTCCCAAGTGCCTCTCTCTTTTGACTCTGCAGCAGGATGATCAGGCAGCCTAGTCCCTCTTTGATAAGGCTGGGTGTTTTGGTCACAGTTTTGCAGATTTGTAACATCAAGGAATTTGTCAAAGATGTTTCCATTGTCGTCTTCACAGCTAATTGGCAGATTATCATGTAGGTTGCTGCTCTGTAATCCACCAATGAGGATTTCAAACCCTATGATAAAGAATTAAAAATGCATTTGACAATTTAAGTACAAAGAAACACAACAGGTCTTGACAAGCAGTATTACATAAAAACTTTGGAAGATACAGAGCCACCCAAAAAAAAAAAATTAAATGTTTCCCCTGATTCAGAACTCCATGTGTGCTCCAATGACCACATGGATTCTAATGTGAGCAGGCATCCCTTTAAGGAGAGAGAGAGAGAGAGAGAGAGCAGATCTGCAAGCGCATCCCTTTGAACATGTGGAGTTGCCCTTTCTATTACTGTGTAAGGGGAAGCCTTTGGAGACAGGAGAGTTCCTGCATCTACAAGATGCAGTAGATGTTTGAATCAGAGCATTTACTCTAAATACACTTTCACTTGTAGAGTGAAATAAACAGCCACATTTTCCCCACAAACCAACAGTCAACACAAGGCTTGTGCCAAAGGCAAACAATCTCTATTTCCATTTCACTGAGCACAAAATGCTTCCTCAAAAGCCAACTGTAATTCAAAGAGAAAAACAATTTCATACTGAGGAAAACTGAATCACCAGGTACCTTTTGGATATAAGGAAGGAGCTTGGAGACTATAGTATCTGTCATCCGTTCTGCAGCCATGAGAGCAGACACAATGGTGGAAGCATAAAAAGTAAACAGGACTCTCATCTGTGGTAAGCTCCCAGGATGCAGTGAAAATGCCTTGAGAGAACAACATGGTATTTATAACAAGAATACAAAGCAATAGAAAAACCCTGTATCACAGCATTCCTCTAACAAGGTGCAGTTTGCTTTAAAAGCTCTGGGGCAGCTCACAAACTTACCAAGAGAGAATGCATGAAGCATGAAACGCACCCAGAAGGTGATATGCAACACTTGCTTGTCATTATGAGACAGCCTCTGCCCTGCTTTTTTTGCAGGGGTAGCATTGCGTAAAATGGACAAAGGAATATATCCATGTGGTGTTAGCTGGTATATACAATAGGAAAGGAAGCACCTGTACTATTCCTTTTTCACAGGCCTGTGATCCCCCACAGAGGTGAGCACATGAGCCAACCCCCCAAGATTCAGTTTGTATGTCACAATATTCTAATATAATGAGGGCCAGTGTCTTGTAGTGATTAGAATGTTGAACTTGAGCCAGGAAGCCTTAAACTCCAGAAGCTTTGAGCCAGTCACTATCTCTCAGCCTAACCTTCTTCATAGCAGTGTTGTGAGAATAAAACAAAGCAGAGGGAGCACTGGAGGAAGGGCGGTATATCAACTGGAAAAAAATAAAGCAGCAATCTTACACACACTCACAGTAAGTAAACATAGGAGGACTTACTTCTGAGTGTGTACAAGACTGCACTGTAAGTTTTCCTTTTTCCACTAATTAATGCTACATTACTATTTAAATGATATTCATTAGAAAAACATTGTCTATAAGAATAAAATAACCACTGCAGGACTGGGTGAATAAGGTCACCACCAATTTTTATAATACGTTAGTGTAACATTTAGTATCCACACCAGACATGCCTGGTTCAAGAGGGCTCCACTGCAATAATTTTGGTTTGGTACAGTCAGGTTCCAATGTTCGTTTCCTTTTAGTTCTTCAGTTGATTATATACTTTATTTACTTGAATGAGTGGAGAGATTATTTCACTGACATTACAGTGGAACAGGACACCAACCTTTACGGATCTTGTTACTAGACTGCATATGAAATCCATGAATCCCAGGTCTTTGTAGCAGTGTGTAATCAAAGTTCCCCGTGCAAGAGGGACTCCTGGTTTCTATTATGGAAGCCAAAAAGAAAAACTTTAGGAAAAAAATGCAACTAACTGAAACAGTTTACTTCAAAACATACATTCTAAGAACTGTGAATGGAAGGAGAAAGCATATCTGTGCCTCAAGCCCCGCAATGGGGCTTCTCAAGTCTGCACCAACTATTTTGCTGGCTCGAGAGACTCTATGTTGGGCCTTCCAACCCAACGCGGAGTTCATTATATGGTGAAGCACAGCTCTGTCAGTTCCACCCCCTCCCTCCCCGGTTCCTCCCCCAACCCACCCTAGTTCCGCCCCCACGCCCCCCCAGAGGCTGCACTGCCACCTAGCAGACTCACTTACCCCTGGTGGCGGCACATCCTCTTCCTGCCTGCCGGCACTCACCCAATGCCTGTGCTTCCTGCTCAGCAGGTGCCGTAAACATGCTTTACGGCAAGTTTATGGCACCCAGTGCCTGCGCTATGGTTCAGTGCCAGTGCTGACTGCGCTTAGGATTGGGTCTAAGTCTCCTAAGTGGAGTCTTAAGCACAAGTATATATTGACAAGATTGTGCCTAACTGCTGCACCATAACCATATGCCCTGGACTTAGGAGTAGAGTTTTTCATACATTTACTTTTTACTACTTCACCTGAATTGGATGTAACCAATGCCACTTGTGAGTTGGATCCTTAATTTTTAGAAGCTGAATAACTCGCACAAACAGTTTAGTCTCATGATAGGGCAATACACAGCCAACCAAACTGTCCGGGTTGTAAAGGTGAATATGAAACCTAGCAAGACAAAACAAAAATCAACCCACACATATCTATATGATTAAACAGAGTTAATTAGAGTTTGTTAGGGCTTGCAGCACTTGAACTGTCAAGTTCCAGATTGTTCCAGAAAAGCATAAACCCCACCCCCTCACTGTATAGTGTATGTATATGCAGCTGGAACACACTACACCCTCCCCCTAGCATTGTCCCAAAATGTTGCTTTCCTGCAGTTGAGAAGTCAATCTGTTGTTAACAGTTCAGGAAGTGCAAATAGTTTATCAATTCAGAGTTGCTCATGATAAACAATGTTTCATTTAGGCTGCAATCTTATATGCACTTTCCTGGGAGTAAGCCTCATTCAACATAATGGGACTTACTTCTGAATAAGCATGCATAGGATTGTGATGTTAAAGAAGAACAAATTGTTTACCTGTGAATCAGCCACTCAAGACATTTCTGGGCTGGTTTAAGCATGAAATAAGGGGACAAATGAATCAGGAACAAAGAAATATTTTCATCCAGTTGCTGGTTTACTGCTTTAGTTTGGACACTGCGCTCCAAACCTTTGGACACTTGACTGAAAAGAGTTGCCTGAAATGTCTCAAAGGATGGATCAATCCCAATTAGCTCTTCTAGACCAGTGCACCCTATGAAAAATGAGAAAAATAATTCATGCAATTATCTTTTAGAGTCCAGTTCTGACAGTTGCAAACCATCCTCTGCAGAATGGCACTAGAGATGAAGCCACATTCACATAAATAACATCTGACCCAGCACTTCCACAGGTACAGCCTCTGATTCGCATGGTCACCCTCACAAGCGAAAAACTGCATTTGAATGCAAAAAGGTGGAGCCCAGAACTGCCTGAGCGACTCAGTCTGGAGCAATGAACTAACATTTGTACTGGCTCATGGTATATACTTCTAACCAATTTTCCAGCACTAGCATAGCAGTGCCTATTGGACTTGGACTGCATCCTGCAGTTGAGTGATACTCACGGAAGACTCCTTAAAGTAAGGAAATGTTTGTTCCCTTACGTTAGAGCTGCATTGCCTTTATGTTGGTGCTGGAAAGTAGGTTAGGATTGCACCCTAAGACTGTTATATTTATATTCTGCTTCTCAGCCAAGACAGCCAACCACTTCAGGCACTTCTTTAGTTTCAGAAGTACCTGGAATCAAACAAAACTACTCACTGTTCGGAACTGCTCCAAACCTCAGTCCAATGTCAGAAGATGAGTCCTCATGCTTCCCCCCAAGTTGGGGGGGGGGGGAACATTCAGTGGCAACCACAAATTTTGGTCAACTACCAATTCCAGCAAAAATTTTTGACCCTTGATTTTTCAAGAGCCATGCTTACCTATTGCAAAAAAGGTCTCCCTGTCAATATTGGCAGCTTCTTTGCAATCAAACAGCAGGGATGCCGCTTCACTTCTAGACAAGAGACTAGGATCATTCTGAGGAAGTGCGAGGCGTTTCAGCTGGTGTGCAAGAGATGTCATTTTTACACTGCTGTGGAAAAAAAATTGGTTGTGGGCTTTTGCAGATTACGCAAGTATTTGATAAACCAAAACAGATCTAGTGATGCGAACTTGCCAGAAAATTCTGAACTGAAAAGTTTTCCAATGTCCTAACTAGGGATGCCCAAACCCTGCCCTAGGGGCCATTTGCAGCCCTCAAGGACTCCCAATCTGGCCCACAAGGAGCCCCCAGTCTCCAATGAGCCTCTGGCCCTCCAGAGGCTTGTTGGAGCTTGTGCTGGCCCGACGCAACTGCTCTCAGCATGAGGGCAACTGTTCAACCTCTCGCGTAAGTTATGGGATGAGAGCTCCCTCCACTGCTTGCTGTTTCTCGTCTGTGATGCAGCTGCAGCAGCAGCGATGGAAAGGCCGGCCTTGCTTAGTGCAAGGCCTTTTATAGGCCTTGAACTATTACAAGACCTTCATTCATTCATAAAAGTTCCATTCTGTAATATATTCATCTATGTAAATTTATTCAAATTTGAAATGCAAATTAGTTTTTTTTTCCTGGTCTCCAACATACTGTCAGAGAGATGATGTGGCCCTCCTGCCAAAAAGTTTGGACACCCCTGTCCTAACTGGACTTGGACCCGATGTTGCATATTTATTTGATTTACACCACATAAACAAAACAAAATTTATGAATTAATTTTATAAATATCTCAGAACTTTTTCCAAGAGCCAGATGTCTTTGAGCTTAAACAACTGATTAGGGGGAAAGGAAGTAAAACCCATTTAATGTGCTTTGGATGTGAGTTTCAAATGACTCCACAGTTTAACTGAGAGATACTCACAAGACATAATTCAGCAGTATATATTTCCTTTATGATGTTTAAATTTCAAGGGGAAAAAAGGGATAGAAAATATTAATACGTTAGCTTTATAATGTCCAAAGACTTGTATGTGAGATATTTGCGAGCTCCAAAAGCCTTTTTTCAAATTCTGGTCATGCATTCAGACAAAACATGGAAGGGGGTGCAGGGTCTTGCTCTTCACATGCTTAGTGCAAGGGCTGTGGTTTAAAGATGGACTGTATGCTTCACATACAAAAACTGAAAAACTTGGGGCTTACTCTTGAGTAAACCTGTCCAAGACTCCCAGGTAAGTGTGGTGAGGGCTGCAGCCTCACAGCCCAGTCCTAGCCACGTCTACTCGGAAGTAAGTCCCATCAGAGTCAACGGGGCTACTCCCAGGTAAGTGTGGCGAGGGCTGCAGCCTCATCGGGCTGTGATTTGAACACAGCACTCAACTGCACTGGCGCGTGCGGCCGTTGGTGGAGACCAACCGGAAGGACGGCAGGACCAACCGCCACAAGCAAACCCCGCGCGCTGCAGACTCCTACCTCCAACGGTCACCCGATTTTCTCCTCCTTCTCCCCACGTGTGTCGGGGTCCAGATTTCACCTTTGACCCGGAAGCGCGCACATGCACGAGGGCGGGCGCTTCCGGCTTTGCCTCCAAGGCCACGGCGGCGGCAAGAGAAGAAGAGCCGCCCTGTGGGGCGAGCGGTGTTGTCGCCTTGTGCTCTGCCGCCCCCTGGAGGCCAGCCTGCGACGCAGCCGGCTGTCAGTGCCTGGAAAGGGAGAGCTAAGGAAAGCCTTCCAGGAAATCCCTGATCGTGGGGGTGAGAGGGTGGAGTGCAGTAGTTAATGGGTTGCAGAAGTGAACACAAAGTAAAATGCTACGAGCCCCAGGCCAGTGACTGACAGCCAACAATCCTGGGCACACTCGGAAGTCCCACTGAGTTCAATGGAACCTGCCCCCATGTGCATTGTGCAGGAGGGATGTGCAGTGGGTGGGAAGCAGGTGAGGCAGAGCCTCCCCACTGGAGGACTTTGAAAAGCACTGCCACTGCATCAGGGGAGGCAGAGCCTCCCCACCGGAGGCTGTGTGAGGCACCCAAGCACCCACACGCACTCACAGGTGTGCCACGGGAAATGGGGAAGAGGGTCATTGATTAGTAGGGCCATTGGGTGATGTGAGCCCCCCACTGGCAGCACACTGGGCCTTGTCAAGGAAACTTATGATGTATGTTGTGCATTTTTTGTCTTGTCAGTGTGCTGTGAGGTGAAAAAGGTTGAAAATCACTGCCCTGGGAGCAAATCCCATTGACGCTAATGAGACTTACTTCTGAGTAGACATTGTCCCCTTAATTGATTACTCCATTGATGAAATGTTCAGACATTTGCATTGGAATAAAAATCCTTCTGAGGCAAGAAACATACTTCCTTTTATGTTAGATGATGTGCTCTTGTTAGATGTTGTGCACAGGAAGCAGTGATGGCGTCTTGCCTGGATGCCTTTAAGAGGGGATTGGACAAATTTCTGGAGGAAAAGTTCATTACGGGTTACAAGTCATAGTAGGTATGTGCAAGCTCTTCATTTTAGATGCAGGCTGCCTCTGCCAGATGCAGGGGAGGGCACCAGGATGCAGATTGTGCCTGTTGTCTTGTGTGCTCCCTCAGGCATTTGATGGTTCACTTTGAGACACAGGAAGCTGGACTAGATGGGCCATTGGCCTGATCCAGCAGGGCTCTTCTTATGTAGCTGATCAGGCATTCCTTTCTTTGTGGGATTGGACAAGTTTCTGGAGGAAAAATCCATTACGGGTTACAAGCCATGATGTGTATGCGCAACCTCCTGATTTTAGAAATGGGCTATGTCAGAATGCCAGATGCAAGGGAGGGCACCAGAATGAGGTTATGTGGTGTGCTCCCTGGGGCATTTGGTGGGCCACTGTGAGATACAGGAAGCTGGACTAGATGGGCCTATGGCCTGATCCAGTGGGGCTGTTCTTATGAGAGAAAACAGAGAATGCAGAATGCAGAATCTTTTAAGGTGGTGCTGTCAAATTTCATAAGTACTTGTAAACAGATATATTTCTTTTAAAATCTGCCACATTAATCCATGGGTATTTTTAGTGGATTTTTTAAAAAAGTCACCTTGTCCTATAGCCTTATTAATCCAGCTCACCTTATTCAGTTAAATGTTTTTGAACTGATTTATCTCACCAGTTAATCGAGTAAACCTTGTAGCTCTAAGTAAAATGTTGGATTTATTTTGCAGGCTTGCCAGATGAAGCAGTCAGAAAGGGAAAACTTTGTAGTGTCTGTTCTTTGGATCAGTAAGGATCTTGTTGCTCCCCACACAAGGGGCAATATCCTTGCATGGAGGAGTTAGGAGGAAGCAGAACAGAACCTCATTCCTCTTGTCTCTGGGTTCACACCCAGGTACTTCTGCCTCCAGCCATTAGCTGCAATAACAGATCCATGAGTACATCACATATCCCCATCCAGCTCTCCTCCTCCAGGTGGCTAAGTTCCATGTATGTCCCTTCTTTGTGAATGGTGGAGGGAGGATTGGTCAGGAATAAGGGCATCCAGTATGCACCTGCCTCCCATTTTACATAAGAGCCTGACAGCCCAACCCTATTGCAAATTGGGTTGTTGCATGGAGGCATTTACAACAGGGGGACAAAGTTCCTCTGTCATGAAATGGTTGCCAATGAAGCATCAGACCCTGCCACGCCCACCAGAGACAGTAAGGCAGGGGGTGGGGGTTTGTTGGGGGAAGAGGGCAAAACTGGGCAGGAAGGGGTGAGGCTGCAGGAGGAGTGGATCCAGTGGTGGTGGTGCATATCATATCTCCACTTTTGGACACTTTCCTGTCCCCTTTGTCTCCTCAGACTTGCACTAACTACAGAGATGGCACAGGCCCAAGGAGACCAATTGCAGAGTAGGAGGCTTACAGAGGGGTAAGGGAAAATAATCCCCCTTTCTCCTCCTGTTCCCCCCTGCTGTATGCAGCATGCCTGTTATTGGCATTGCTGCACCAGTGGGGGAAGGATAGGACTGGGCTCTGATTGTGTTGGCACGTGCACCAGCACTCTCACCCACTGCAAGCAGGGAAGATCGGAAAACTAGTCTCGATTGTGCCTTATTCCTCCATGTGCAGGTCTTACTCCCACACAAGGAAGGACTGCACAGTGCTGTCAGGAAGAATGATTAAAATACACATTTCTTCAATGTGTCATCTGCCACAGGAAGGATGAGGATCACTGAACCCACATGCACAGATGTTGCCTTGTTGTTAATTGCTGGGATGATTTAGAGAGTAATTCACATGCCTCCCACTTGTCCTGACCTTGGGATCCCCTCATGAAGGAGATTGTACGCTGTGATCTGATCAGCAGTGCAGCCCATCAGTACTCTTTCTAACAACACTTTTATTTTAGGCACCCATTCCTGAATAAAACAGGGCTGCTGTCAAGTCCTTTTAAATATAATTGCATGCAAGAATACATGTACTGTACAGTTTTTCAAACAGGTCTGTGAGAGAGGAAAAATGACGTAATGTTTTATGTGTGCATGAAAGAATGTCCAGGTAAAGGGGACAGCAAGGGAGGATAGAAAAAAGTGACAGTCAGGAGAGCACAGATTTTTGGAGGTGAATGCAGTTGAGACACCAGAATGAAGGCAGTGTGGAAGGCAAGATCCAACAAGGCCATGGAAGTGGTATGGAGCAATAACTAGCTATCCAACAGCAGGCCTCAACCAGCATCAGGCAGTCCAGAGCTCTCTCCCAATTTTCAGTTCTTAATTTTTTAAAAAAACCTAAAACAGTCAAGACTTAGATCTGTTTGTTAGAGGTCCTCTGTGAGCTGGTCTTCAAGCAACAGCTCCCTAAAACTTTTGAACTCAGCAAAATCTATACTGTTGTTTTCTGAACAACGCTTAGCAGTTTCTCACAGAAAACCAGACAAAATAAAAGTGGACTCTGCCCTCATCCTTGGCACAGGGGATGTCACAAGGATATGATAAAGGTGGATTGTCCCTTCATGCCATATTAAATATCACTCCAGAAAGTCCCTCCACCTTCCAGAGCATCTTGAAGGGGGGCGGGAGTTACTTCTGAAAAATGTGGCATATCATGTATTGGTAGGGAGGAGTATGTGGCCTTTACCCCTGTGGAAAATCTTTCCTTGTGAAACCAGATTTGAGTGAGGAGGAGGCAGGGAAGCCACATGGTGGTTGAAGTAGTAGAGCGAGGGAACCATTTGAGCCATGAGAGGTAAAAAGGATATACCAGCCCCTGATTAGACACTCAAACTCAGGAAGAAACCCCAAGAGTGTATGCATCAGAGGTGAACACTCTGTGGCTGAGTGCATGGCTGCTCTCTTGAGTTGGTGCATCTTTTGAACTTAAAGGCCACCACTGCTGGTTCTTCCGTTGAAATCTACTAACAGGTTATCAGGTACTCAGTGGCACAACATCCCTTGGGGTAGACTGATGTCAAGTCTGTGGTTGGTACTAACTTCAAGTACGCCAGTTGCAATAAATGCCAATCTGATGGAGTCAGCTATGATCCAGCTGCTTACTTTGCACTACTGGTTATGTCGAAAGCATTGTTTCAAAGCATCTTTGAAAATATTTGTTTGTTTACCATCTCTCTCAAAGACTCATAGACTTGAGTCACGTAGAATCAAGGCAGTTTACATAGGCAGGCTGATCATAACCCCCCCTTTTTAAAAAATGAGATTTTTACAAGTATTCTATGAGAGAAATTCATAGGATCCTCTATGTTCCCCTTCATGGTGCAATCGTCATCCTGCCTGCACAACTCTTGAGCTTTCCAAGCTTCCAAAACTTCCGTGATAGCATAGTGGTTTACAAAGGGAA
This sequence comes from Tiliqua scincoides, assembly GCF_035046505.1. NCBI lineage: Eukaryota > Metazoa > Chordata > Lepidosauria > Squamata > Scincidae > Tiliqua > Tiliqua scincoides. The sequence goes on from NC_089821.1 coordinate 230,089,734, forward strand.
TATTTTAGTCACACATACCTGAAAGGTTCATAGTACAGACAGTTACAGACTTCAGTTTTTTCCTGATTTGTTATGCAGGAAATGATAATATGCTAAAGGTAAAGTAGAACCCCTTGTTTTACATTTGCTGCTGCAAACACGACTGTCTGACAGATTGTAATAAGTTATTCTATACCTAAACGCCTGCTCTTCCTTCTCATCCCTCTTCCCTCCCCTCACATTCTCATTGCTGAACCATTTTTAAAATCCTGGATCTGTCTCACCATTTTTTCCAATCGTATGCCAGCACTATTTGTAGTTTTCCACCTGTCACTGTTTGTATTACGTTGTAAGTCTGTATGTGTTCCTGCAGTTCTAGTGCACGAACAGACCAGGAGGTTGATTGATTCAAAGACCACTTCTGGTACAGTCTTTTTGAATTTAGTAAGACTTTGGGGGTATCAATCCTCTGTAATTCCCTTACATGTGACTCATATACTGAAATCACTATGTAAATTTCATAGTGTCCTGTGTATAAATTAACATCTCAAAACATCTAACTCCTGGGTTCCAATCTAATTTTCTTTCAGTGTTGTTGTTCATCATCTTTGTTCTATTCTTATGTAATATAAGAAAAGGTATCTGGTTAGTTTCTTTCTTTGCTTCTCCCTATTTTTTTTCTTTTGCCATATCTTTCTTTTAGATAATAAACCATACTAGCAGGGATCTTTAGAGATGTGTTTTATTCTTTGTATGATGTCGATTATAATTTTAAGCTTAGACGAAACGGTCATGCCTCTTGCCTGCATTTTTGGATAGTGAAGCTGCATGAATGTGCCCTCGTGTGGTCAGACGGCAATTTACCACAACCTGGAAAAACTGCTGTCCAGCATGGAGGTTTTCCACCGTGAGGGGCAAAGGAGGATGAATGGGTTTGCATTTCCAAAGCCACTGTACCATGTGAAAACGCCAGAGCAACTTTTTTTCTCAGTACTGGCAATCAAGTCAACTGTGCATGTCAGCACTTTGCCAGATCAGAGCATGAGTGTGATATTGCTAAACTTCTCTGTGCATGGGGAGAACTGATACTCTTTGCAAGACCAACCATTTGCTCTTTCTGTTTTATGTAATTCCTCCTGTATTTAATGATTCACTCTTTTAATACTTTGCTTCAGCTTCTTACTGTCTTTCTAAAGGCTGATGCAAAACCACTGTTTGGATTTATTTTCATTGTGGAAGTACTGGAACATTGGGTGGGGAGTTTGAAATGGTTGTACGACTGGAAGAAATGGGGTCAGGCCTTGGCCAAGTCAGACATTGGTTTACATCTCATGCCCATTAGAGGACCCAGTTGTTCAAGCCAACCCCTGAAGCCTCAATACCAGTGTGCTTGTACCCAATGTGCCATTAGGAGGAGGGCAGGGGGACATCACAGGGGGCCCAGGGAAGAGCTTTGCCCCAAAACTGCAGCAACCTGGCACCAGCACTACTGACTGATGTACCAGGTGACCAGATACTAATTTGGGACTATCAAAGCATATTTAGTAGTGCTCTAAATCAGCGGCTGGACCAATGTGCAAACATTCGGACAACCATTTTACTACACCTGCATTATTTGTTTAATGATAGATTTGTATCTCACCCTTTTCCAGGAATTTTAGATGCTGACACTGAGCACCTAGAGATATCTTATCCAAGGAAAATTACTAGATCAACTTCTCGTCTCACTTCAGTAACACTACAGCATTGGATGTTCCCAGATAGTTAACTGGTCAGAGGAAAAGTACTTATTGAGAAAAATAATCCTAGAAGTTGGAAATATGTAACTGACAAAGCTGAGAGAAAAGTGAGCAACCTCAGAGGGCAGACAGTGCTGCTCAAGAAGGTAATCTCTTATAAATCCTTGTGGTTTTCTGTTCTGAAGATGCTGAGATGGCAATACAGCATCAAAGGTATGATTGGGTAGTGAATGCAGAATTATATTTCACCAACTTCTCAAAGCAGAGGAATTGGTCTGCTGGTCCAGATCAGACTTACAAGCAGCAGAGAAATACTTGGAAAAGAGGGGAGGGGGCCGGATAGTTCAGGAATCATGTGACAGGCTGAAGGGATAATAGGCAGAAGGAGCAACAGCAGCCTTCAGTGTGAGCCAGGCTTCCTTTGGGAGAATCACAGCAGCAGTCCAGGAGCAGAAAGGCTGGGGAAAAAGTGAAGGCAAACTCTTACTTGCAAGCTGACAACTTTTCCCTGTCATGTCAGCAACACAATATCTATAATCCTTTGTCCAAAAAAAGGACAAGAAAACAGAATTTCTTATCTTGCAAATTTGTTTTGAACTGAGCTTTATTAAGAACAAAGAAATCTCTGCAGGTGTGAAACGGAATCTGATTTTTAAGCAACATGACGACTCAAATCGACCATAACATGCATTACAACTATGAATATGAAGAGGATGAGTATATGAACCAGGAGGAAGAATGGGACAGGGACCTGCTCCTGGACCCTGCTTGGGAGAAACAGCAAAGAAAGGTCAGGACAAATAGATTTCAAATGTATATGAAATTGCACAGATGTATTCTGCTTATCTGTTTAGTATCCATTTGATGTTGTAACTGGTAAAATGTCAGTACCAAGGTTCATTTCAAGATAATTGTTTGTGCAGGTAAAGCAACTATTTTCAATAGATGTGCCACAGCACATTGATGTGCTACAATTGGTCCACAGATGTGCCACAAGAAGTTTGGGGGAAGGTAATTTATTAGTAGGGCCATTGGGGATGTGAACCCCCAACAGGCTGCACTGGGTGCACTGTCAATTGCACCCCCAATTGATTGCAATTGTGCCTTTCCAATTATCCAAAAACTGATGGTGTATCTTGACAGTTTTAGTACCTGTCATTATACTGTGAGATGAAAAGGGCTGAAAACCACTAGAGTAAAAAATGTAGTTATCATACACTATATTTGGGATTATATCACTTTAGATGTTGGGTATGTTACAGTGAATATGGGTTATGGGGCATCCTACTGGGATTCCCAGATTTGTCCAAAATACAAATGAGGGAATTGCATATACATCTTATGGACTATGTTATAAAATGTAGTTTGATGTCATCCTGGTTGTGCTTTATCTCACCCAAATGTGCTAAAATGTGGATTGATGAGGAGGGCTGAGGTGGGGCATGTACTCCAGCATCTGCTTGCCTGCTTTACCACACACCCAAGTCCTGAGTTCATCATGTTCATAGGCTGGGCTCCCTAAGCATTACTACACATCAGTAGCACAGGCGATGCTGGTATTTCACCACAAGCTCAAAGTCAGCTCATCTATTTGCACTACTCTCTACCCTTCCAAGGGTGTGTGAATTGGTCCTGAAGAGATAAAAAAGGAGAAGTGTCATCTTCAGTTTGTATGGGACAGTACATGCTTTTGGCTACACATGCCTCTTCACTGAGCAGTATGAAAATTCATCTTTCAGCACAGGAAAAACAAGACACTATGTTGTATGTCCCTAGATTTTCATGGCTGGCAATAATCCAACAATTTAACATACGAAGGTGGAAAAATCATGGTTGTGTCAAAAGATTAACATTCATGTTGTTAAAAAAAAGTCCGCTTTGTTGTGTAACTTTTTCAGAACTTCGTCAGGGAAACGAGCCTAGATAGGATATGTTTCTAGACAGGACACTATGTTACTAATGCAAATAATTTGGGCATTTCAGTCATATAGTAGCTTACCTGCAATGTCATGTAGGGCTTTGATCAGAACACTTGATCAGGTGCCTATCCATTTACCAATGGATGGTCCAGTAAAATGTGTAACTTTGGGATCCGCTCCCCTGAGAAGTTCCTTTGCACAAGCACCACTGAAATGAACTGCTCTTGTGCAGATCCTATTAATATTTCTGGAGACTGCACAGGAGACATTCCATATGGAAAATTTACTCTTTTTTTGAAATATACTTTTTCTCAGTGAGCAGCGCATTAGCCTGACTTTGCTTCCATACAAAGAAAAATAGCAAGTTGCTTGAAACCCTTGCTTCAAATGTTCCATTAATTCCTCCCCCTCAGTCCAGAGAAAAGTTAGACATTCTTAAATCCCATTGAAATCAGTCCATTTCAATTTCTTGTTTGCCTTAATAGTACAAAGCACAACTGATTTTCTTTGGATTGGGGGCAAGTATTACTCCCCTGCCTTTTGCACCTTGATTCCCACCAGTATATTTGTCCCTTGTTAAGAATTTTTTTATCTTACAAATGATGCATTTTTGAAAATCTGTTTGTGCAAAAGAGTTCCCACAGCATGAAAAAGAGCTTCCAGAATTAAGGCATAAATGTAATTTGCATTTATGTTTCTATTTTTGGATAATGCATTTCTTTTCCACATTTTAATGAACAATACAGTACTTTGAAGAACAGGGTGCAGTTGAAGACACAATCTACCAAAACAAAGATGCAGGGCATCCCACTCATTTAATCTGAATTTGTGTATGGAGCCCTGTGTGAACGCAAGCAGTGCAGCAGCAGTGGTTGGTAGATGGCATTTTTTGTCCTTAGTATATCAAACAAGCATTAAATGGATATGCACAGCTATAAATAATATCTGATAGAAGTCAATCCCTTGTCTAGGCTTGGGAATCAGTCTGGCATTTGTGTTCCAGCAAAGATACTCTCCGAGTAGAAGGACTGCTGGATTTGAAAAGATCTGAGGGTGTCAAGCCCTTCTCCACAGTGCTAAAATAAATTCCACAGAGTACATTCTTAATATCCGTGTATACGATGAGAAGAGTGTTGCTGCATGGTCACTGAGCTTTGTTCAGGCTAGTAATATAATATTGAACAGTGATCTTGAAGCAAGCCTGGCAGTTGGCTAGCATGCATGTTCTATGAGACAATCTTGGAACAGGACAAAAATAAATGCCATTGTTTCTATTGTGGGCTGCCCTCTCCAGACTTGCCATTTCAGGATATGCATGGTATGAGAGCTGTCAACAGTTGCTGGTAACACATGATGACGTCCTTAGGATTACAATGGATGTGACGCCTAATTATAACCCCAGCTCATAGAGTTTCAGAGTTTGCAATAGTTCAGAATCCTTGATGTAGAATTATTCATTTCAGAGATTTCCATAAATTTCCTGGAAATGTTTCAATAAACTTCATTTTATTTCAAAAAAAAGTCTACAAAGAGCATTTGATGGACAGTATCATGAATGTTGACTTGAATTGAGAGGTCCAGGAAGGGAGGAGCCCAAGTCTTTCTATCTAATGTAGCAATTCTCAACTGTTCCACTATTGGAAGTACCACCAGTATCACCATGTTGTCATTGTCAGTTACTTCCGGATTGGGAGGCCAGATGCAATGCAACAAACACCAGTAAGAGGCTCAGGGCAGATAGGAGGGCTTTTTTGAGTGCGCAAAAAGCACATGCTAGAGCTCTGCCCACCAAGTCTCCTGCTGCATTGGTGGTCTCTTTGCCAAGTGGTGGGGAGCTGGGGGTCCTGCAGGTACCACTGGACAACACCACAAGTACTTCAAGAAACACTGATCTAATACAAAAAATTTTTTAAGACTTGTTGCAGATCGCAGAATCACATAATGTTGGAAGTTGACTTGGAGGTCATCTAATCCACTGCTACTCAGTGCAGGCAACTGCTACAGCATCCCTGACAAGTGGCTATCTAGCCATGTCCATTCTGGTCTTCTGAATGACTCAAATATGTACAGACATGTTCAAAAATTTTGGGTTTTTAAAAAAGATTTTTTAAATTTGATTTTTGTTTTCATTGACATGATGACTACAGTCCAATACGAGTCAAGTGTATTTTAACTCCCCAGAAATCAATGGGTTAGATGTGCTTAACTGGATTGTGGGCCCTGTGGCTGGATCAACCATTCGATGAAAAGAGAAAACCAAAGCTTGTGGGCTCCACACAGTTCTTGAGGACTGTAAGAAGAGGAATTGTGACCTGGAAAATGCAGAAAACATGCAGAATGTTGCGTAGCTTATCAAGGGGCAGTAAGTGGAAAACAGTCTTTAAAAAGTAAGAACCACAGCAAATTTAATAAAAACCCTCTCTGTTTGAAAAACAATCCCTTTTGACTAAAAGCATGAATAAAAACCAGATTGATTAGTCAACTGAGCTGCTCTAAATGAGATTAATATACAAATACATTTTATATCTGTATAGAGTAGTGGTCTTTAGCTTTTTTGTGCCACAACCCCCAATCAATCAATCAATCAATCAGACTGGGGATCCACCACCAATCTCACCCCTCGCCACTGTCTTTGGCCACCCCATCCCCCGTTCCCCAATCTCTTGTGTCTTCATAACAATCCTGTGAGGTAGCAACCTGAGCAGGACCAGCCTTAGGAGTGGAGCAAGACAGTAAGAAGAGATTGTGCAGCTCTTATATCAAGAGTTCAGCTTTGATAAGGCAGTACTGGATTGTGTCCAAGCCCTCTCTTGCATAGGCTTTGAAAAGTTGCCATAATCCCCCAAATGTGGGTTCGCAATCCCATTGGGGTCGCAACTCACAGACTGAAGAACACTGATAAAGAGACGAGGTAAATGTAAGCAATAATCCTTCTAAATGGCTGATTCTTTCTGTTGTCAGCTCAGGACAGAATGTTTGTTACCTCCATCAGGAACTAACAGCCCAATTCTGAGCTGCCCAGGATCCAGAGGAGCAAGTGGTGCCAAAATGGCTGCTGCTGCATTCTATGTACACTGGACAGCTGTATGCCCTTCCCCCGGGTAAGGCCACGGGCCCTGCAATGGGGCTACTCAAGTCTGCGCTGGCTATTTTACTAACGCAGAGTTGAGAGGCCATGTGTCAGGCCAGAAGGCCTGACATGGGGTTCTGGACCCGGCGAAGCAGAACTCTGCTAGTCCCACCTTTCTCACCCCACACTGTCCTATTTCCTAACATTTCACCCACAACTATAGTGGGCATTTTCAAAGGATTAAAGATGAGAACCACAGGCTGTTTGTCTCACCCTAGAGCAGGGGTGCCCAAACCCCGGCCCTGGGGCCACTTGCGGCCCTTGAGGCCTCTCAATGCGGCCCTCAGGGAGCCCCTAGTCTCCAATGAGCCTCTGGCCCTCCAGAGACTTGCTAGAGCCCACACGGGCCCGATGCAACTGTTTGACCTCTTGTGAGAGCTGTGGGATGAGGGCTCCCTCCACTGCTTACTGTTTCACGTCTGTGCAGCAGTGAAGGAAAGGCCAGCCTTGCTTTGTGCAAGGCCTTTTATAGGCCTTGAGCTACTGCAAGACCTTCATTCATTCATATAGGTCCATCTTTAATATATTCATTTATGCAAACTTATGTAAATTTATTCAAATTTTAAATGTAAATTTATTCATCCCCCCCCGCCCCCAGAACAGTGTCAGAGAGATGATGTGGCCCTCCTGCCAAAAACTTCGGACACCCCTGCCCTAGAGCAACTGACAGTCACTGTCCACTGATCTTGTCCACCATGTGTTCCTTAAAGGACTATGCACTTGCTTTCCCCAGCCCAGTTCTTTTCCTGTTCCAAATTCCCAAATGTTTGTTCTCTTACTATGGGGCTGCATCAGCTCTGGAAAGTTGGATAGGATTGGGTCCCAAAGTCCAATTGAACTCAATGGAGCTTCCTTCTGAGTACCTATATCTAGGACTATGTGTTTCCAGTAGGCAAGTTAGGATTACAGCCTAAGTTTTACTGAACACAAATGGGCTTATTTCTGAATAAGGTAAAGTAAGGTTTTCAAACACCTCTAGCCATAAGCCTGGGAGCATTATATAAAATAAAGGTGTGTGAAATGTAGAAAAGAGTTGTAATGATTAAACTCTTGTTTTAGCACTTTTTGGTTTGGTACTTTTCAGTGCAAACCTTGATCTACATTTGGAATAATGTTATATATTCCAACCGCGATATAGCAACCATGTTCGGAAGAGCTTACCAGGGTGACCAGATGTCATAACTGCAAAAGAGGACACCCCCAAAATGTAGGACATCCAAGAAAAATATGGGATATGACAAAATAAAAGCTAAAATACTCATATCTTGATTTCATGTGGTTAATTTAAACACTATATTACTTACTATTAAATTTAAAACTGTATTACATATAATTTATTACATATAATGTATCACTGGCTCTGCACTGCCTGCAGGGGCTGATCACAGGAAAAAGCAGGGCATTTAAGTTCTTTTCCAGGACACAAGGCTAAAAAAGAGAGCATGTCCTGGAAAAAGAGGACATCAGGTCAGCCTGGGCTAGGCTGAGCAATGGGGACAGTCAAGGCCATCTAATAAAAATTATAGTGTCCAGTGTTCTGGAGCCAGTGCTCATCTCAGCTATCACAGGATCCATTCGCTGGCAGACTAGAGGGCACTTCTGTGTTGCCCATTCTTTGCTATGAACACGCACACGATCAGGCAGACTTTGTTTCAGATTTCATTCCAAAACCACTGGATGCCACTGCGACCCAACGAATAGCAGCAGCTCTTTAGACTATGTTGAAATTTGGCTGCCAGAATGAAGCTGAGATGATGAACATGTGCAAGAATTCAAGCCATGCAGGTTCCCCCCCCTTTTCTGTCACGTATGCTTATGTCTCCCAGTGGTGGCAATTGTTAAGCCGTTTCTGCCCAATGTTGCACATACGCAACAGGGATCAAATGTGTATACCTGTGTGCAAAAATTTAACTCTGGTCAAGATTTCATCTCTAAAGAAAGGCCAGTTGGGGGGGGATGGGGAAGGGTTTGCCCTTTCCATTCCACTTGACTCTCCCCCCCACCCACACACAGACAAGTCCCTCTATCACCACCCTGGTGAATAATCTTGCACTGAAATCCCAGACACCCCCCAACCCCCAGTTTACCTGCTGGGTGAAGCAACAGCCATCAGAGGATGAACTAAGTGGTTCCCTGCTACTTGCCTGGAATCAGGCAGTCAGGACGATCAGCAGGAGCTGGAATTGGACCAGTAGTGGAAGCAGCAGCTGAACTTTCTCCAGGTCAAGGTCAACTCATCCCCCCGCCCAGTGGCTTCTAGGGATGGGAGGAGGGCAGAATCGCCCCTTGCTGGGATGCTGAGGACCACTTCTGATGGAACGCTCGCCATCAGGAGAGCTGTTTCTCCTGCAACCCAACAGGGGGAGTCAGAGAGTCTCACTAGAAATCCTGGGCCTCCCCAAAGAAGCACCCGCGCTGCAAGTCCTCTCTGCTTTGTGGTGCAACAACCAGAACCACGTTGTGCGGGGAGCACGACTGCTGGAAGACGGGCAGCTCACCAGACGTGGAAGCCGCTTTCCCAGGAGCCGATCCCTGCTCGCTGGCTGCGGGAGGGGCCAGGCTGAGTGAAGGCACAGGGCGTGCATTTCCACCCACAGCCTCAGTTCTGGTCCTCTCTGCTGCACCCACTAGGGAGGGATTAGGATTGTTCACTCAGTGGCTGCTTCATGGATCTTGTCTTTTCCCAGAGAAGTCCAGCTGTGCTCACAGAGCAGAGCAGTGAGGCTGTACAAAATATTCTGTTTAATGCATTACAGGCATGCTAAATCTTCCAAAGTGGGATCTAGGCAATTTGACTGCTGAGTCAAATCTTCAGAGTGGGATCCAGGCAATTCGACTGCATTCGTTTGGGTAACTAGTTCAGAGTCCTGGAGCTGGAAACTACCATTTAGTGACACCTGGTTAGCATGAGAACCTGTAAAAGATTTCCCTGCACACAGATGTGCCAGCTGTTTCCACACTGGGAGTTTGCAGAATTTCTTATGGAAAGAGATGCAAAGAGCTTATGAATGACACTGAAGTCTTGATGGTACCCTGTGCTCACCGTGCCACCATATCATGAAGCTAGCGGTGCTATATAGCTAATGCCATCATATCCTTCTGTTTTGCTGCTGCTGATCCATGACTGTCTATTAATTGGTTCTCCCCACTCTCAGGTTCACCCCCACCTCTCTGGACACACATGACCACAGTACAGCTTTGGCCCAAACACACAAATCCAGTAAGGCCAAGGCTGGCCTGCCCATGAAGTGACTTGACGCAGTCACATGGAATGCCAAAGTTGGAGGGGAGGAGAACTGACAAGCCCACAACCAGTCTGCTGCCCTCTCCAGCTGGCTGCTCCAGTGGGCACTCTGAGAAAGGCTCATGAGAAAATGCATCAGGTAATAGGGAGAGTGGTCATGGTTGAAGCTGTCTTGCTCATCATTAGTGACACCAATCATTAACCAACAATAGTGCTTATGACACTCTCAAAGCATATCACAGAACTATCACCTGTGATGCTCCAAGTGGATGTGTACATGAAATTAACAGTCTCCAACCAACAGCTCTTTGTTTATATCCTGCCTCTTCAACCCTAATTCAGAGTCTTTACACACACACACACACACACACACACACACACACACACACACACACACACAATAACAAAACAATAAAATCAATTCAACCACAAACTGAAATAAAAAAATAAAAATTCAGAATGAAAAAGGTGAGGAGGTAGAAAAAAATCTTAGAGAAAGCATATCTAAAGAAATCCATTTAACTTTGTCAGCGACTAAATGCACAGAGTGAGGAGCCTCGCTAGATGAATTCCATGGCCTTGGTCTGCTATAGAGAAAGCTTGATCCCATGTCTTCTACACACTGTATCTTATTGTTCTGGAAGTAGAAGAACTGTTCTGTTTGGGGTTGGGTGATTTTTGCTGCATCTCACTAAGCTACTATTCCACAGCAAGTTTTCTCAAGATCTCAGAATATCCGGAGCAGATTTGGAGGGAAGCAGGGAGTTGCAGAGGGAAGGGGGTTGTTGAAAATCACTCCTCTCCTCTTACACAAGCAAAAGTTCTTCCATTTATGGAACATCTACTTAGGACAACTTATTGATTTGCATAATCTCTGCAGCAGAATGCTACCATCAGGAAAAATGACTGGAACCTCTGAATTAAATGAGTAGCAATTACACATTTGTTGGGCTGTTCTCAGATCAGCAAACAAACTCTCACACTTCTTATGAATTCTGATGCCACCAACCACATTAGCAGTCTTTAAGATGTGCTCAGATTTATTCCATTGTAACAGGAGGACTGGTGTGTGCAACTAAGTATAAAGTTGAAAAGGCCAGTTTTTCAAGCATTCATCTGCACCACTGTTGATTATGGGCTTTTGAGTTTCACCTGACATTTCATTGCCATCTAATACGCTGCTCTGCTTCCATGAGTTGAGCAGTGACCAAAGTGCTCTGACTAATTAATGCAATGCCTTTTCCGGTCACAGGGGATTAAAGATTTGCAGTGTGTAGTGCTGAATGCTGGTAGCAACTTGCTCTCTTAAGACCTGGGTATATTTTGAATAGTTACTCAATGACTTTTAATAGAACAGATTAGTCAGAAGCAGCAATTTGTGCTCCCACCAAATGGGAACAGAATGAAGGTGCAAGGAAAAGGCCTCCATCACATGAAAAGCATTGGAATGAGCTCTGCTCTGTTCATTTACTTTGTTGGGCATCCTCAGAAGTGCTTATATACCATATTTCCAGAAGCTGTTTTCTCCATGTTGCTCCATGAGTAACCAACACATAGTCAGATGTTGGCATCTTTCTATACATCTAGGTATACAATGTGTTAGCAATAATAAGCCACTGATGTAATGTTGGAAATTCCTGGAGGCTCTGTTAAAATCTCTGGATTTCTGTCAGTGATCAGATGGAGATTGATGCAGATTCCTGGAGAGTAATGGAGACTCCAGGACAATCCTGAAGGGCTGGCAACACTAACTTGCAGGCACTGACCAAGTTTACCTATGGAATTGGATACTGAGAGATCACATGACTTTCCCACTCTTGGGAATCAAATGGACTTTACAATCCTGAGCCGGATCCAAGCCAAATCCTTAGCTTCCTGCTCAGCTGGGAAAGAAGAAAGGCAAGCAATAAACAGCAATAGGACAAACATGGCTGTTGCATCCTAATGACTCAGCAGCCTCTTCAGGATGCTGAGGCATCACAGGATGACCCAAAGGTCCAAAACAGATGAACAACAGGAGAACATTAGGGATTTTCACCACATCTCCTTGAATATTTTTGAAAGCCTAGGCAAGGCTACTTGCTAAAGTAGATACCAAAACTGCTTAACTGGGCCAAGATAGCATAGTTGGCTTCTTAATAGGATTTCACAAGTGACAATTCACCCTAACAACTTTGTGATTTGCTGTATTAACAAAAGATAAGGAATAAAAGGTAGATGTTATGGTAGAGACAAGATACGTTATGTATCCTAATAATTAGAGTACAGTGTGTTGGATACAGGAGATAAACCTAAACCCCTGGATTGCAGTTTTACTGTTGTTACCATGGGGGAATTGACGGACACTGTTGATTCCATTCTCTTGAACACTTCAGATTCTTATGCCATGAGCAATTTTGCACTGATTTAATCCCAAGAAACTAATGAGGACAAATGTAGATAAGTATCTTTTATCAAACCTTGAATATTGATCATAGGATAAAATAATTATCTAGGATAATGGTCCTTTCTACCTCATTGGCACATGCTTTTTGGAACATGCCAACATTCTGGACAGGTTAGGTTGAAGAAGGCAGCCTGGCATCATTCAACTCATAATGCCCTACCTACAAAGAGAACAGGAGGGGACCATGGTGTACCACACTAGAAGCACAACCAGATAAAATAAGCAATTTGCCTGCATTATTTTCATTCATTATTATTGAGCCAGTGCTAACATAATATTCTATACCCATTAAGTGGCTCATGGGTTAACATCCTTGCATAGCTACATTAAAAATGCTATGTCTGAATGAGCAATAAACCCAGTTTGCTCTTAAGTCATGCTTCATTGAATCACTGACCAGCAAATGATCCATTCAAGAAAAAATTTTCCTATCTGCTCCCACCGAAATTCCAAGAACAATCTTATGGATAGAAAATGAGATGTTGGAACTGGCACACAACTGAAGTGAAATAAGCCTGCTTTTCTTCTTCTTCTTTTTAGCTTCTAGCGGTAGAAGCTAGAAGTGCTAGAGGGCTTTCTCTTTTTCTTTTTTTAGCTTCCAGCATGCTCAGGTCGTTTTTCTAGGTTCTAATGTGCTAGGCCCACTAGAATTTCTCCTACTGAGCACAGCGCTAGAAAAGATGGCTGCCATCATGCTGATATAACTTCCACCTATTTTCTATTAGAACGAATGAATGAACCTGTCAGAAAAATGGCAGCCTCCATTGTATTGGCAACCTTCAGTCTCGAAAGACTATGGTATCGCGCTCTGAAAGGTGGTTCTGGCACAGCGTCTAGTGTGGCTGAAAAGGCCAATCCGGGAGTGACAATCCCTTCCACACCGGGAGCAAGTGCAGTCTGTCCCTGGTCTGTCTCCCTGGCTATGGGCCTTCCTTCTTTGCCTCTTAGCCTCAGACTGTTGGCAAAGTGTCTCTTCAAACTGGGAAAGGCCATGCTGCACAGCCTGCCTCCAAGCGGGCCGCTCAGAGGCCAGGGTTTCCCACTTGTTGAGGTCCATCCCTAAGGCCTTCAGATCCCTCTTGCAGATGTCCTTGTATCGCAGCTGTGGTCTGCCTGTAGGGCGCTTTCCTTGCACGAGTTCTCCATAGAGGAGATCCTTTGGGATCCGGCCATCATCCATTCTCACGACATGACCAAGCCAACGCAGGCGTCTCTGTTTCAGCAGTGCATACATGCTAGGGATTCCAGCACGTTCCAGGACTGTGTTGTTTGGAACTTTGTCCTGCCAGGTGATGCCGAGGATGCGTCGGAGGCAGCGCATGTGGAAAGCACTCAGTTTCCTCTCCTGTTGTGGGCGAAGAGTCCATGACTCGCTGCAGTACAGAAGTGTACTCAGGACGCAAGCTCTGTAGACCTGGATCTTGGTATGTTCCGTCAGCTTCTTGTTGGACCAGACTCTCTTTGTGAGTCTGGAAAACGTGGTAGCTGCTTTACCGATGCGCCTGTTTAGCTCGGCATCGAGAGAATGAGTGTCGGAGATCATTGAGCCAAGGTACACAAAGTCATGGACAACCTCCAGTTCATGCTCAGAGATTGTAATGCAGGGAGGTGAGTCCACATCCTGAACCATGACCTGTGTTTTCTTCAGGCTGATTGTCAGTCCAAAATCTTGGCAGGCCTTGCTAAAACGATCCATGAGCTGCTGGAGATCTTTGGCAGAGTGGGTAGTGACAGCTGCATCGTCGGCAAAGAGGAAGTCACGCAGACATTTCAGCTGGACTTTGGATTTTGCTCTCAGTCTGGAGAGGTTGAAGAGCTTTCCGTCTGATCTGGTCCGGAGATAGATGCCTTCTGTTGCAGTTCCAAAGGCCTGCTTCAGCAGGACAGCGAAGAAAATCCCAAACAAGGTTGGTGCAAGAACACAGCCCTGCTTCACTCCGCTTCGGATGTCAAAAGGGTCTGATGTGGAGCCATCGAAGACAACAGTGCCCTTCATGTCCTTGTGGAAGGATCACGCAGAATATGATTACAACATGGCAACCTCAGTACAGTAGATTTCAATGAAAGGACACAATTTTGCTGTTTTTAAAATAACAGCACTGGACGCACACTAGCAGCATGCTGGAAACATCACTTCCTGATTTTTTCTATGTAAAAAAAAAAAAAGAACTCACCCTAAGGCTGCAATCCTAACCAGACTTCCCTGAGTGTAAGCCCCATTGAACAAAATAGGACTTACTTTTGCATAGACCTGCCCTTAGTGTTTCAGGATTGTGCCCAGTATTCCCTAATGACCAGTGTGTTCTGTCACCTGGGGTACATGTCACCACAAATCACTAGTCATGTGCCAAGACTCATCCTCTGATTACAGAAACAGAGATAGAGGCAGATTAATAGCTATCTTAAATAGCTGTCCTACTTCTTCTGCTGTTATTGATTAAAATATCCTTCTGATATACACCAAGCTGAAGCTTATGGAATTGGTTTTTTTGTACATGGGGGTTGAAGTTACCCCTGCTGTTTTCAAAGGTCCCACAAATTTTGTGTTTTTATGACAGCTTTTTCAGCGTGTGCCTATAATACTCACTGGAAGTAAACCCTGCTTGTGATCACATCACAATATTATTATTATTAACAGTATTTATATACCGCTTTTCAACAAAAAGTTTACAAAGCGTTTACAGAAAAAAGAAATCAAATAACTAATGGCTCCCTGTTCCAAAAGGGCTCACAATCTAAAAGATGCAACACCAGCAGACAGCCACTAGAAAAGTCACTCCTGCGGTGAGGTGGGCCAGTTACTCTCCCCCTGCTAAATAAAAGAGGAGCACCCACTTGAAAAAGTGCCTCTTAACCAGTTAGCAATTAACAATATCACTGGGCATTCAATGGGTCATGTTAGGGTTGCATCATATATCACAGATTTGGTGTGTTCATCACCTGAATCCAGAGTGGCTACCCACAGCCACAACAGATGAGGCAAATAACTTAGGTTTACTTCCCAGCATTGTATATGCTGTGCTGCTAACAGAAGGTCTAACTAACATATCTATAGTGCAGGGGTGCCCAAACCCACCCCGGGGGGCACTTGCAGCCTCCCAATCCAGCCCACGGGGAGCTCCCAGTCTCCAATGAGCCTCTGGCCCTCCAGAGACTTGCTGGAGCCCGTGCTGGCCTGACGCAACTGCTCTCGGCATGAGGACGACTGTTCAACCACTCACCTGAGTTGTAGGACGAGGGCTACCTCCACTACTTGCTGTTTCACGTCTGTGATGCAGCAGTGGCAGCAAAGGAAAGGCGGGCCTTATTTTGTGCAAGGACTTTTATAGGCCTTGAGCTACTGCAAGACCTTCATTCATTCATAGGTGGCACAAGTCCGAAAAGACCCATAGGAGCTAGCAGCCCTTACCCAGGGGTAAGGGGAAAAGTTTCCCCTTGCCTCTGGCTAAGCCGCTTCTGGCCACTATCCTGCGCTGGATACAGTGCAAGCCTCCTGGCTTGCCTGTTCCAGAGCAGGATAGGATTGCGCCCTAAGGAATATTAAAATTCTGTAACATTCAGCATCACTACTGGGTATATATAATGCAAGAAATATCTGTCTTTTATCTGCCAAAAAGCAAGATTGAGCATTTCTAGGATTTTAATAGCTTAACCCATTTTTGCACGGCCCACAGGTATACACCTTTGATCCCTGTTGTGCATATGCAACATTGGGCAGAAATGGCTCAATGGCCCACATAAGGCCTGCCTGTGTGATGCAGTGGCACTGAAAGTGCCTTCACCGCATCTCATGAGTTAGCTAGGGCCTAGGTAGCAGCAGAGATGTAAATAAGGGTGCAATCCTAACCAACTTTCCAGCACTGGCATAGCTGTGCCAGTGGGGCATGTGCTGCATCCTGCAGTTGTGGGGTTGTCACGGAAGACTTCTCAAGGTAAGGGAATGTTTGTTCCCTTACCTCGGAGTTGCATTGTCTCAGTGCTGAAAATTTGGTTAGGATTGAGCCCTAATTTTTTTACTTACCTACTCTGCTACTCCTTGGGCTTCTATGGGTCTGTGCATATCCAGGGTAGCTATTTTCCTGGCATAAATCTGGTAGGGCCAACAGGGAGATTTGGGACAGGGCTGGGGGCGTAAGATCTCACAAATACTGCTGCCACTGAGATCCGCCACAACCCGATCCTCTCTCAGACTTCCCCTTCTACCAACCTACCTGTTCTGGCAGAGGCTTAGTGCCCCCCCCCCATTACCACCAGTGCAGGGTTTCCCAGCTTCCATGTCATTGGAGTGCCTTATGTGACAGGGGCCTGGTCTTACATTGATGGATTGCGAAATCCATCAACATGAAACCCTGATAGGATTGGGCCATCAGATGTAATAATGAGGATACTGAGCATCCAAATCTTCAAGGCAGCTTTAAATTCTATAACACTTCCTCAGTTGAATTCCAATAGCTGTTAGCTATCTTTCCTAACACTTTTAACAATTGTTATTGCAGACATTTACAGCCTGGTGCAACTCCCATCTACGGAAAGCAGGCACACAGATTGAGAACATTGAAGAGGATTTCAGGAATGGCCTTAAACTGATGCTGCTCTTGGAAGTAATTTCAGGTTTGTTTGCAGACAGCAAGTGTTTTTATGCCTCTATTAAAATGCCAGACCCTTCAATACATATTAGACATTGCTGTGAAACGTATTTACTGATGAGTGCGGCAAAATGAAATCTCTTTTCTAACAACTCAGAACAATGTGCAGTAGAAATCTACTATATACACAAACATTGATCACTGAATGCCCTTTGAATACATTGCCGTGTTGTAGTTAACAGTCCTAACAGATCTTTCCTAGGACATGAATAGTGAATATGACTGCCTGAATCTACTTCTCTGTAAATACTTCTGAATGGCAGAGAAGGAATGGAAAACTGAGAAAACAGAGCCTTACCTCCCACACTTGCAAAGAGGAGTATCACCAGAGAGTGAATAAAACAACCAGAGAAGCAAAGTCTCATCCTCCAGGCAGTATTTACATTTCTATCTACTTTAGTTTTTTTAATTATATTTTTCCATTTGTGCAATTCTGTGCACACTTATTTAGGAAGCACCATTGAGTTTAGTTGGACTTCCTTCAGATCAGGCTCCAGCTGATCTAGTTTTCTGCATTACATAAACTCCTTGCAAGAAACTTTTGCAAAATAATGTCCAGTTTAACCCCCCCTCCCAAACATTGCCACCATCTTTATTCCACAGAAATTCTTCAGAACCTTTATGACTTTCAATCTATGCAAATATACTCTCATAATGAATCATATCTCTAACATGCAAGAGAAACTTACAATGCATATTTTTGGTCATTCATGTTCAAGAAGAAAGGATTATGTTAATAATTAAACGTAAAATGTGACTAGAATAATGGTGAAGATGGGGAACCTTTTCTGTAAAGAACAACCAAAAGTGTTTGGTATATAAAGCTAGGCCTTTCTCCAATCATGGATAAGAGTGGGGAGGGTTGTCCCATTTTAAGAGCAAAAAGGGTACAAAAATGACTCTTCCCTTCTCTTTTTCACAGCCCCTCTTCTCAAGTGCTTTCCCCCCAGTTGAGCTCACTTCTGCAATCAGAGTCTAGATGGGGGAAAATGACACTAGAGACAGGCTTTGGTTAGGTGAACCACATGTATGAGAGGGTTTTGCTTATGTGCCCCTGCTCTGTTGATCTCAAAATCAGACCCTATTCTCTATGCCTCATTTGGAGAAGATGCAGCTTAAAAATAAGTGTCTGCCACTATTGCTTGTTTTTGAGTTTTGGGGTTGGGTTGTGCTCCATTCACTGACCAGCATCCTTGAAGTCAGGAATGAATTTTTCCTGAAGCCAAAGTGGCCATTAGTTTGTTGGTTTTGAGGTTTGCCTTTCAGTGAAGCAAGCAGTTTGGTGAGTCTTAGACATTTGCTTTGTCAAAATCTCATAACTCAACTTGAGTCAAGCCGTTCTGGACTTGCCCATCCCTGCCTCTAGGGCCACACCTACCACCCAGCTTATCACCTGAGGGCTGCCTACCTCTTTCTCTCACAGGCTTCAGCAGAGGCAGGGAGACGGTTGACATCACTCTATGCCTCCTGAGGATATTATCCAGCCTCATGTGGTTCTGAAGCCTCCCTTTGTCATCCCTGGCCCTCTTCTTACAGCATATTCCCCTGGCTGGTCCCACCCCTTTTCTGGTTCCACCCCCCCCCCCAGGTCCTAAGTTTCCTCTCTTTGGAAGAAGAAAAGCTCCTGCAAACACTCTCCATATATTGCTGCTCCTTGGTTATTCCATTGTGCACTGGTGTGCTCTGCTCAGCAGTCCAACAGCCTAAAACCTGCAACACAGAGGCCTTCCTGGACCTCTTCCAGCCTGCACCTGATTTTGTGCCCTCTTGGCTGGCCATACTCTGGGAAGCATTAAGTCCAGCCCCAGAATCATTTTTATACTTGCATTTTTGGTTTGGCATTTTGGGAAACCTGTAAGGAGAAATATTTGCTTTTAGAGACTTCCAAGCATGCTTCCACCACCAGTCCAGTGTGCCTGTAGCCAGATGTCAGTGTCAATAAATGTATTCAATTTGTTTTCCTACAGGGGAAAGACTTCCAAAACCAGACCGAGGAAAGATGCGTTTCCATAAAATTGCAAATGTCAACAAAGCCCTGGATTTTATTTCCAGCAAGGGTGTCAAACTTGTCTCCATTGGTGCAGAAGGTATGTAGAAGATATGAATGGCAGAGCCTGGTGTTCAGCCATAAAGTCAGGGCTTCTGAAAAGCTGCCTGAGTTTTGATGTATTACAGTTTTGAGAACTGGTTTTGTTCAGCATGTGGGGAAGGCAGTTCAGACTCTGCCTTCCCTCAAACTGTCACCACTCCACTGCAGACTGACAATTTTACTTCTTATCAGCCAAGGTAATTCCCTGTGGATTTAAAATGTTTTATAATAAGAGAAAACTGGTGGCAAAGCCTCAGTATTAGTTAGTGATTAACTGCCTGCAGCTGACTGACTAGAACTAGACATTGGACAACATCCAAAGCAAAAACATCTTCTTAGAAATGTAGAAAAACGCATCCACTAGCTTTCTGTTTAAACTGGACTTTCTGCGGTTATGAATGCAGTGTTAGCAATTAATGTGCTATCTGCCCTGGCTACAGATTTCCTCTGTAGTCTCTTTGGCAGTGGCCCCAAAGAATGAGCTCTGGTTCTGAAATGCATTGCTTTTTAAATTTATGTTATGAGAATTATTGTGTTTTTTTCTCCAGTGCCAGACAAAGGGATAGGAATATCTTTTGTATGGAGGTGCTATCAGATCATGACTGCAAGGGTTCTATTTTAACTGCCTATGCTTGGAAAAGGCACTTTAGTTTCCTAATGAGCTATTGGGATCGAATAGACCCCAATTAAATCACAGTTTAAAATAAAAAAAAAATCAGATGCAATTTACAGGATTCTAATGTAAAAGATATGAATCATAATCCAGTCACAGTAAGTGAGAGTTATACATAACTAGGCAAATATACATGCCTAGACCTTTCCCTTTGAACTCAATAGGACTTAAAAATGCTTTAGATTGATTGTTCTGTTGCTTTTTTTTTTATGAAGGGTTATTATTAATAGTACAGGGGCACAATTACATAGGGAAGGTATCTGAGGTGAGTAATGGCCATAGTGTGTAATACATCCTGTCCACTGAAGTTATTCTGGGTCAAAGTGAACTCATATTCTAAAAATACAGAAAGGCATAGACACTGTATGTGTATGAGGACCCAATCCTATCCAACTTCCCATCCCAATGCTGATGCAACAGCAATGCAGTCCTGATGTAAGGGAGCAAATATTCCTTGAGGTAGTATTGTAGTAGTATTGGCAACCTTCAGTCTCGAAAGACTATGGTATCGCGCTCTGAAAGGTGGTTCTGGCACAGCGTCTAGTGTGGCTGAAAAGGCCAATCCAGGAGTGACAGTCCCTTCCACACCGGGAGCAAGTGCAGTCTGTCCCTGGTCTGTCTCCCTGGCTATGGGCCTTCCTTCTTTGCCTCTTAGCCTCAGACTGTTGGCAAAGTGTCTCTTCAAACTGGGAAAGGCCATGCTGCACAGCCTGCCTCCAAGCGGGCCGCTCAGAGGCCAGGGTTTCCCACCTGTTGAGGTCCACCCCTAAGGCCTTCAGATCCCTCTTGCAGATGTCCTTGTATCGCAGCTGTGGTCTACCTGTAGGGCGCTTTCCTTGCACGAGTTCTCCATAGAGGAGATCCTTTGGGATCCGGCCATCATCCATTCTCACGACATGACCGAGCCAACGCAGGCGTCTCTGTTTCAGTAGTGCATACATGCTAGGGATTCCAGCACGTTCCAGGACTGTGTTGTTAGGAACTTTGTCCTGCCAGGTGATGCCGAGAATGCGTCGGAGGTAGCGCATGTGGAAAGCATTCAGTTTCCTTGAGGAGAGCTCCATGATTGCCGCCCCCCCCCCCGCTGCATGATGCAGTACATGCTCTGGTGGCACAGTTGGTGCTAGTGGATAGGACTGGGCCCTATGTTTCAAAAGGGATCTAAAATTAGACCTTGAGAAGGCTTGCTTCCTTTGGCTGTGCAAATGAGCAGGGGTAGGGGGTGAGAAGAACACTGTGGACTGAACTGTACCCACTGTATTATTTATGCGAACTGGATGCTTCAATAAATGGATTCCATTCCTGAAAGACTGCACTGATATGCCCTAGCCTGGGCTTAACCTGAACTTTTAAATGAGAATTCACTTGGTTGTCATAGAATGTGTTTGTGACTAAGTGATTCCAAGATCACATCCTAAACCTAAATGAGAATAATGTCAAAAAAACTCAAGAAATTCTGTCTGTATGTAAACACACACACACATAGTGTTTTTGGACTGGAGTGTGCCTGGCCCAGAATAAAATTGGTGAATTTATAATGTGAGTGGTCAAAATGGCGTGTATGGCTGTTTGCGGATCATTGACTAGATAGTGTAGCAAATGATATTAGAATTCCTCTGGTTAGGCCATTGGTTCCCAAACTGTGAACTGTGGCTCCCCGGGCAGCTGTGGAATTCTTGCAAAAAACTTGCTGCCCTATACAGCATACAACAAACCTTTATTAGGCATATAGTTTTACAACTAATATCTCCAAACAGTCATGTATGAAGGTATACATTAAAAGAGAGATAGGAAATAAGAGTTAAAACACACCAGTTTGCTTACACAGTTACTCCAAGTTGCGTAGAACCAGCAACTTAGCCCGCTTCAAGTTGCTCACATGTAGAAATTTAGCAACTGGAAGGGTCACAGATTCAAATTCACCTGCCAGCAAAAGTTGTAAAGAGGTGATGCTGCCCTATACAATGTGTAGGGTTGTAGCTCTTAAAGGAAACCATGGCCAATGGCCCAGTAGGTCAAGGTAGCCACCAGTCAAAATAGTTTGAGAACCACTGAATTTGGCTAACTGTAACCATGAGGCAGGGTTTTCGAAAAGAATATAGATTTTATGTTTACTTATAAGATCAGCTGAACAGAGATTTAACTGGTTGTAGTGAATTGATTTGTACATAGCTCTGTTTGAACAGGCATGGGTTACTGTTCTAAGATGTGTGGAAACACAGATTTAAAAAGATTTAAATCATACCTTGTTAAAACTGGCACTTGTTAAAACTGGCACTTACATTAATAATCATTCCTGAAATCCATCTACTCCAGCCATGGAGGGTTCACAAATGTGGAATCAATGGATATAACCAAGAAAAGAGAGTACTGAGGTGAAGCAGGAAATGGGACAAAAGTCCAAATGGACAAGGGATGGCAGTTCTATCCCCCTGACATCATTTGAAGCCTCACAAGAATACTAACTGAGGAGCTGTATAGTGTGGATAAGAAAGGGTGCAGCGTGGTAGTCAAGGAAGAACTACAATTTCTGTTCAGCTAGAACCATATTTGGACCCCAAAGATCAATATCAGGTTTTGTTCACATCTTTTCCTTTGATCAAATCTTCTTTTTTTTACCTAGCTTCGCGTATGTGCTCAATTTCTACATATTCATGTACATTTCATTCCGTTTGGGCCCAATCTTTTACTTATCACACATCCACAGGGAAAATCTTCTGTTGGCTCTGACTGCCATAAAGCAGTCAGTCAGAAAAGGTGCCCCCGCAGCACATTATACAATGCACTGCTGGGAAGCTCCAACCACATTGGTATTCACAGATCGCCAGAGCAGGTAATTCAGTAGGAGAAGAGGGAAGGCGGTGGAGGGTAGAACGGGGCAGAGAGGCAGATGGGTTCAGCAGCGCTGCCGCTGACAATATCCTAACCTCCTTCCCAGACCTGATCCTGCAGTGTGGGTTCACTCAGACTTGCAACAGCTATTTAGCAGTCACGTCCCATCCACGCTGTGGAGGCTTACCCTCAAAAGGGAATAGTTATTCCCTTACCCAGGGGATACCTCCCAGACTGCTTCCCCCATAGGATGCAGCAGTCAACATTTTCGCAGCGCTGCGTTGTTAGGGGAAGGTAGAGAATAGGATTGGGCTTTTCAGTGATGTTTAGTTTCTCAACATATGTAACTATTTGCAGAAGGAAAGAGTGGAAGTGAAACTACAACAACTTTAATGTATCCGGGTAAACAAGGTGTTTTCTTCCAGGTCTGGTCCATGAAATCAAGAGGGAGCAGGAAGTTTCCACCAGAATCAATATTCTGCTGTCGTGTCCTTTTGAAAACATTCAGGGTGACCAATATAGGAAATCTTCAAAAGTTGCAATTTTAATGCAAAATTTTGGGTCTACTGAACAATTAAAATTAAACAAGTGCCTATATATGACAGCACAATGCTTGAATTGTGATGTCATATAAAGGCAGATATAAGGCTGCTGTTTTTATACTATTTTTAGTTTGCATGTTATTGCAGTTTTTACATATTTTAACTGCACCAGTATTGTTTTAATTTTGAATTGGTTTTATGTAATGTTTTTTAAAATTGTTTTTATATTGCATTTTTATTGTTGAGCACTGGAAAAGTTGCATAGAAATATTATGTATGAATGAAGGCAGGCATGTGCTCTGTGACTACAGTATATTGCATGAAAATATCAATTTTTGTTTGATTGTAGAAATTGTTGATGGCAACGTGAAAATGACCCTGGGCATGATCTGGACTATCATCCTTCGTTTTGCTATCCAAGATATTTCAGTAGAAGGTAAGAATATATTCCATGAGTCTGTTCTCAAGAATTTATGTCAAGGAGTACTGACCAAAGCTGACGGGTTGTTTAAGCAAATGATAGCTTTATTGACAACATTGAGTTCTGATGTGACACTTGTTGTTATAGCAGTTAACTTCTAGGGCTGCAGGCTGTCTATGCAGACTGATATGCCTTCGTCTTTGTGTTTCCTTCCAGAATGGGAAGGGAAGGTTCCCTTGGGAAAACCAGGCCTTTTACTGTGGATTTACTGTAAAGTGCAGCTGTTCATTTCTTTTCCCATTCTCAGAACATGATGGGAAAGAAAAAAGGCACTAATTACTTTGAAACCTCAGTTTCAAAGTATTCCTTTTTAAACTGACTTTATTGTCCAGGGTGGAGGGGGGAATTGATGAATCAATTGTGGCACTTCTCCTT
Organism: Tiliqua scincoides; assembly: GCF_035046505.1. NCBI lineage: Eukaryota > Metazoa > Chordata > Lepidosauria > Squamata > Scincidae > Tiliqua > Tiliqua scincoides. Next base: position 230,113,829 of record NC_089821.1, read on the forward strand.
TCTTCAGAACCCTCAGATGGGAGGGGGTTCTTCAGAACCCTACTCCTCCCTGACAGCTTTTTCATTGAAAACAGACTCCCTAGTCTGAATATTGTCACCTGATGCTTTCTCCTCCTCTGCCTCATCCTGCCATTTCCCTGAATACATGTGGCAGGCCTGTAAGATCTTTCCCGCTTGCCAGTGGAGTTTGCCTCACCTTTGGGGTGGGCCAGCAGCGTTGGCTGTGGCCACTGTACCACTTTGCCACCTTGCCCCTGTACTCTCACCTGGAACTGCAGTTCATTCCCCCCCCCCCCCCATACCACTCAGATTCCTGGAACTGGTGAGTTGAGGTATCAAGGGACAGTTGCTCTTCCCCTTCTAAATATGAGACATCACTTTAAGAAGTGCCTCTTTGTCCAGTTAGCAGGGGTTAATTCTGGGACTATTTAATTTCAGAATGATGGTGAGAGATTGAGTGACTGAATGACAAATGCACATGCACCATAATCTCACTAGCAAAAATAGTAAAAATAGTGAAGATGCAAATTGCATGCTCAGGATTACTGAAAAGGAGATTAAGAATAAAACAGCCAATGTCACAATACCATTGTACAAATCAATGGTAAGGCGACCAGAAGTGGTATTGCTTTCAGTTTGGGTCACCACATTTCAAAAAAGATATAATGGAATGGAAAAGGTGCAGAAGAGAGTGACCAAAATGATTGCTGAGCTGGGGCACCTCCCTTAAAAGGGAATTGGACAAATTTCTGGAGAAAAAGTCAGGTTACAAGCTGTGATGGGTTATGTGCAAGTTGCAACCTCCTGATTTTACAAGTAGGCTACCTCAGAGTGCCAGATGCAAGGGAGGTGACCAGCATGCAGGTCTCTTGTTGTCTTGTGTGCTCCCTGGGGCATCTGGTGGGCCACTGTGAGATACAGGAAACTGGAATAGATGGGTCTTTGGCCTGATCCAGCGGGGCTCTTCTTATGTTCTAATTTTCTTTAGTGAAAATACTTCTTCCTGCAATGCTGCCTTTCCATGGGCAGGAACTTGTTGATATGGTGGAGGATTAAGTCATGCAATCTCCCACCTGCATTCTGGTGGACTGTATAAGATGCTTCTATATAGGGTGCCAATCCTCCAGGATTGTCCTGGAGTCTCTAGGAATTGACAGTCTCCAGATGACTACTGAAAACAATGCAAGAAATTTTAGCAAGATCTCCTTGGCTTAAAAAACCATCTTGTTGGGAGGAAAATCTCCAGGAGTAGCTTAAGACAGAATTTGCAACTTTACTTCTGAACACCCAGTCTAAAAAGGGTAGATGACATGATGATTTGGTTCTGACTGATTCTATGCATATCTTTGCATGCTGCATTCACATGTCATGAGTGTGTCCCACCACCTGCTGGCTCAATGCACATTTTGGAAGTTTTTCAACATGGTGAGGTGGTGAGCTGAGTTGTGCCATCATTGCCAGTGGGGGATTCTGGGATTAATTCGGCTTGCTGGACCTTCTCATGGACATGCACCACGGACTGGTGGCCAACCTGACCAATTGCTGATGCAATTAGAATGCTGATGCTGTTAGAATTCATGATATAGTGGAGAAGCAAACATGAGGTAGAGCCAGTATAGACAGCTTTGTAGGCATGGGGTTGTGTAAATGTCCTTCATCACCCAGACATAGGTATATTGAAGAATGTGACTTAGGCCCAAATCCTAACCAACTTTCCAGCACTGACATAGCTATGCCATTGGGTCATGTACTGCATCCCGCAGTTGGGTGGCAGTCATGGAGGCCTCCTCAAGGTAAAAGAATGCTTCTTCCCTTACCTTGGAGATACATTGTGCTTACCTTAGTGCTGTAAAGTTGATCAGGATTGCGCCCTTAGCCTGCTAGATAGTTTGACAATGCGTGGAATGGCTTTTCTATTTTGCACTGCATGATTAGCAATCATGTCAGTATAATGATTCATACTATGACCTTGAGGCAACAAGTAGCTATGAAAAGGAATTGTCATAAAGGGCAGTTAGCCAAATTCAGTCATAAAGGGCATCTGTGATAAATGCCCAGTAACTATCTTCCCTTTTTGGGGGCTTACTTTACCTCATTTTTGGACTCCTCCAAGCAGGTGACGGTGTGACATTATCAAACTTTGGGCGCAATCCTATCCTGCATTGGAACAGGCAAGCGAAGGGGCTTGCGCTGTATCCAGCACAGGATAGTGGCCATAAGCGGCTTAGTCAGAGGCAAGGGGAAACTTTTCCCCTCACTGGGTAAAGGCTGCTGACCCGGATGGGTCTCCTTGGCCTTGTGCCACTTCTTGAGGTTGTACAAATCCGAGCAGAGTGGCTTGGAGCCACTCTGTTCTCCCCAGGAGCAGTGGTTGGGATCTGGCATAACTGCCGGATCCCAGCCCCGCTTCCTGCTCCCTGCCTGCCCCCGGGGCTGCTCACCACCCGCCCTCCCCTGCCCAGGAACGCCTCCCTCCCGCCTCCCCCTGCCCCGCCTACCTTTCTTCCTTGGGTAATGCAATGGGCAGTCACATCTGGTTGCTCTCAGATGCTACTGTGATTTTGTTTTTGAAAAAGAACACCTGAGATTCAAGGCTCTCCTGGGGGTGTTTTCCCAGATGGCCCCCTTCTATCTGGTCTCTGTAGCCTGGGGTGGTGGCAGATAGAAATGACCAGATTTCCCTCCATTCAGCTGCTGATCCAGTGAAAAGGGAAAGTGGGGTACATGATGGGATGTGTGAGTGCTAAGCACTAGACCCTACTCTCCTCATCAGCTTTGCTTTCTCCTGGTATAGTTCCTGTTAGTATCAACTGAACCCGAAGCAATTTTTTTACATCTGATGGAGGTTTACATTCAGAGAAATGTACTGTGTTATGGGTTCTTGATGGCTTATGATAGAGACTGCTGGTGTTTTTATTAAATTAAGCTATTTTAAACTGCTCACTTAAAAAATGGAAAAAAAGAAATTTGCTCTAAGGAGGCATAATATGATGAAATCAGAAGTTATTTCATGAAAATCTTGATCACTGTTGCAGAGACTCCAGCTTTTAAAATATGATTTTCCCATCTTTAGCTCCACTTTAAAAAAAACAAACCAGCATTTAAATGAAGTATTCAGGAAGCTGTTGCTTGAGCAAACATATTCACTGTTGCTTGAGCAAACAGATGTCCTTCATTATGCAGTACAATATGTAACAAATTAACTGTTTCCTACACTTCATTTGTTGATTTTGAGAATAATTATTCTTGACAATTTTATTTTAACCTGATTGTACTGTAGCAATTAAACAATTCTTTAGGAAAGAAACTCATCAAGCATTTCCAGCCTATCCTCACAGAATATGAATTATGCTTTCACAGGTTTTGAGGAGAGAGCTTTGTTCAGTAAATGTTAGGAGCCGTAAAACTTAAGGAAGCTTAAATGGTTTGTTGCAAGGTTTTGCAAGATATTCCAAGGTTCAAAAGCAAACTCAGTAGGCAATGGTGGTGATCATTTCCAAGCGTTTATTGTAAATCCAAACATCTCAAGGGATTATTTCCAAGCATTGAGAGTGAATGTGAAAGGCAGAATTCAGCAAAATTCTGAATTCCATCACACAGCCTCTCAAGAGATTCTTTCTAAGCATTGAGAGTGTGTGAGAGTCAGAGGTGATAAAAAGAGAAGCCACCAGCCTCTCAAGGGATGCATTTCCAAGCATTGAGAGTGTGTGAGAGTCAGAAGTGAGAAGAAGAGAAGCCCAGAGCGTCTTCTCCAGCTCACTTTTATTACAGTGTGGGTTCTCTCTTTGAGACACATCATTGGCTCAAGATAGTAGACCAGGGGTGCCCAAACCCCGGCCCTGGGGCCACTTGCAGCCCTCAAGGCCTCTCAATGCGGCCCTCAGGGAGCCCCCAGTCTCCAATGAGCGTCTGGCCCTCCAGAGATTTGTTGGAGCCCACACTAGCCCAACGCAACTGCTTTCAGCATGAGGGCAACTGTTTGACCTCTCGCGTGAGCTGTGGGATAAGGGCTCCCTCCACTGCTTGTTGTTTCACGTCTGTGATGCAGTAGTGGCAGCAAAGGAAAGGCTGGCCTTGCTTTGTGCAAGGCCTTTTATAGGCCATGAGCTATTGCAAGACCTTCATTCATTCATATAAATTCATCATTACTATATTCATTTATGTAAACTTATGTAAATTTATTCAAATTTTAAATGTAAATTAATTCTTTTTTTCCCTGGCCCCCAACACAGTGTCTGAGAGACAGTGTGGCCCTCCTGCCAAAAACTTTGGACACCCCTGTAGTAGATGTTTGATTGGTGGGGTTACAAATCACTAGTTGTTCAGATTACATTCAACATATACAATTCACAGATTTTGAGCAATTAGTAGGTGGTACTGCACTTTCAATTTCCTCAGAACTGACCTCATCTCATAACCATCTCATGACATCATCTTCAAGTATCCAAAAGAATCCTTGAAATGCAACTTACTTGCCATGGGGTTTGCGGGCTCAGCTAAAAAAAAATTGCAGCCTTATGCCTTTCTCTGGGAACCTGACCTTTGATGTTAACCGGAAATAGCTTTGATGTGAACCGGAAATGGCTTTATTATGTTAGTTACACTTGTTTAGGCACCAAACTGGTTTTAAAATAAGAATAAGGAAAACTAAGCTGGCTAATATTTTCTATGAGATCTGGTGTAAGTATTTGCTATAATACTGTTTCCAGCATTTGTGTGCAACCTGTTGCTCTTGAAAAGCCTTCAAACCAATTTTAAAAGCACAAACATTTTTTTTCCCTTCTTCGGAGAACAAAGGCCTATTGATGCAAATGTATCAACATTGTTCTGCAGAGAACATCTGTGGTATGCGGTCAAGTTCAGCCAACCGCTTGACTTTTAAACCGAAACCATTTTTTTTCTCTTTACTCTAACTTACAGACCGATCAGAAACATACGTTTCAGGTGAGCATACTATAGCATAACTATGCCTTCCATCAGGTTCACAGCATATCCTTCTTAAAGGCCTTGTTCCATTAAGGGTGCATCTTCAAGAAGGCTTGGAAGAGAAATGGGTGCACACCCAATGTCAGCAGTTACCTTGTCAATGTCATTCCATACTGGTCTTCAGCCTGACTGATGAATGTGATCAGCAGGTGATACGGGAGGCCAAGCGAGACTATGAGGAACGCATGGCCAGCAACACTAAGGGGAATAATAAAAGCTTCTTCAAATATGTTAGAAGCAGGAAACCCGCCAGAGAAGCGGTTTCCCTCACCTCCCTCTGGATGGTGAGGGAGGGAAAGGGGAGATAAAAGGAGACTTAGAGATGGCAGAGAAATTAAATGAGTTCTTTGCATCTGTCTTCACGGCAGAAGACCTCGGGCAGATACCGCTGCCTGAACGGCCCCTCCTGACCGAGGAATTAAGTCAGATAGAAGTTAAAAGAGAAGATGTTTCAGACCTCATTGATAAATTAAAGATCAATAAGTCACTGGGCCCTGATGGCATCCACCCAAGAGTTATTAAGGAACTGAAGAATGAAGTTGCTGATCTCTTGATTAAGATATGCAACTTGTCCCTCAAAACGGCCATGGTGCCAGAAGATTGGAGGATAGCAAATGTCACACCTATCTTTAAAAAGGGAAAGAGGGGGGACCCGGGAAACTATAGGCCGGTCAGCCTAACATCTATACCGGGTAAGATGGTGGAATGCCTCATCAAAGATAGGATCTCAAAACACATAAACGATCTCAAAACACATAGACGAACAGGCCTTGCTGAGGGAGAATCAGCATGGCTTCTGTAAGGGTAAGTCTTGCCTCATGAACCTTATAGAATTCTTTGAAAAGGTCAACAGGCATGTGGATGCGGGAGAACTCGTAGATATTATATATCTGGACTTTCAGAAGGCGTTTGACACGGCTCCTCACCAAAGGCTACTAAAAAAACTCCTCAGTCAGGGAATAAGAGGACAGGTCCTCTCATGGATTGAGAACTGGCTGAAGGCCAGGAAACAGAGAGTGGGGATCAATGGGCAATTTTCACAATGGAGAGAAGTGAAAAGCGGTGTGCCCCAAGGATCTGTCCCGGGACCGGTACTTTTCAACCTGTTCAAAAATGGCCTGGAGACAGGGTTGAGCAGTGAAGTGGCAAAGTTTGCAGACGACACCAAAATTTTCCAAGTGCTGAAGACCAGAAGTGATTGTGAGGAGCTCCAGAAGGATCTCTCCAGACTGGCAGAGTGGGCAGCAAAATAGCAGATGTGCTTCAATGTCAGTAAGTGTAAGGCCATGCACATGGGGGCAAAAAATCAAAACTTTAGATATAGGCTGATGGGTTCTGAGCTGTCTGTGACAGATCAGGAGAGAGATCTTGGGGTGGTGGTGGACAGGTCGATGAAAGTGTCGACCCAATGTGTGGTGGCAGTAAAGGAGACCAGTTCTTTGCTTGGGATCATTAGGAAAGGTACTGAGAACAAAACGGCTAGTATTATAATGCCATTGTACAAATCGATGGTAAGGCCACACCTGGAGTATTGTGTCCAGTTCTGGTCGCTGCATCTCACACAAGACATAGTGGAAATGGAAAAGGTGCAAAAGAGAGCAACTAAGATGATTACTGGGCTGGTGCACCTTCCTTATGAGGAAAGTCTACGGCGTTTGGGCCACTTCAGCCTAGAAAAGAGGCGCCTGAGGGGGGACATGATTGAGACATACAAAATTATGCAGGGGATGGACAGAGTGGATAGAGAGATGCTCTTTACACTCTCACATAACACCAGAACCAAGGGACATCCGCTAAAATTGAGTGCTGGGAGAATTAGAATAGGCAAAAGAAAATATTTCTTTACTCAGCGTGTGGTTGGTCTGTGGAACTCCTTGCCGCAGGATGTGGTGATGGCATCTGCCTGGATGCCTTTAAAAGGGGATTGGACAAGTTTCTGGAGGAAAAATCCATTACGGGTTATAAGCCATGATGTGTACGTGCAACCTCCTGATTTTAGAAATGGGCTATGTCAGAATGCCAGATGCAAGGGAGGGCATCAGAATGAGTTCTCTTGTTATCTGGTGTGCTCCCTGGGGCATTTGGTGGGCTGCTGTGAGATACAGGAAGCTGGATTAGATGTGCCTATGGCCTGATCCAGTGGGGCTGTTCTTATATTCTTATGTTCTTACGAATCTATGTAATTGGCAATGGTGATTGTGGACAACTCAGATTATTTAGGGCCCAGCTCCAGAGCCTGTGCTGGGTGCTGCAAACATGCTGTGAGGCACTTCCACAACACCCTGCACAGGGTCAGCACTGGTGCTGAACCAGTGAAAGTCAGCACTGAGCCCAGAGCAGGCCAGATGGTGCCCAGAGCTAGGTAAGAGCTCCTGGCAGCAGTGAGAGCCTTGGGTGAGAGGAGAGTAGGACAGTGGGAGAAATCAGAGTGGGAGGAGGGTGGGACCGGTGGAGCTGTGCTCTGCCAGATCCTAAACAGCTGGCGCAGACTTAAGAAGCCCCCTTGCAGGGCTTGTGGCTTTCCCTGGAGGAAGGGAACAAAAGACCTTTACCCCAAGAAGTCTTCTGGCTGCTTCCCAATGCCTGCTGGATACAGTGGTAGCTGCTTTGGTGCCGCTGCTCCGGCAGGCGCTGGGAAGCTCAGGATTGAGCTGTCAGTCTGCATGGCATGAGTTGATCAGGAAGTCTGCATAAAAAGGAACTTTAAAAAATGTATTTGCAATGTTTCTTTGCTTCCTGCATTTCCAAATTAGCACATAAGCACTGAATTTAAAATGAGGGATGTTGCCTCTGGGTGTATCTATTTTACCAATCAGTGTTATTCTTGTTAAAATGCCATGACCTCCCACATAGAATCCTGGGACTTGTCATTGGGTGAGGGTGCTGACAATTCCATTGCCTCGTTTGTTGGTTTTTTTAACACTGTGAAACCAGCGTTTAGCATTATCACTGCAGTGCAGTGGCAGTAGTATTCATAGATCTATACTACCAAATGAAAACACATTATGGATGGTTTTTATTGGATTAATTTGGCAGTACTGAAAAGAAAATTGAGCTTTGACTTTCTCACAATATTGTTTAAATTTTGAGAAAATAAATGTTGGTATCATATGGTTGGAAAGAATAATTATTATTCCCTCAAAAGGTTTTAATAGCATTAGAGTCTGAGTTGAGCTAATCAGGCAGGATCAAATATTCGAATGAATTCAAATAATGGCTAATAATCACTATTTACATTATGGTAATTTTATGTAATCAGTATCTTCCTGTCATTCTTCTAGAACAGGGGTATCCAAACTTCTTGGCAGGAGGGCCACATCATCTCTCTGACACTGTGTCAGGGGGTCAGGAAAAAAAAAAGAATTAATTTACATTTCAAATTTGAATACATTTACAAATATTTACATAAATGAATATATTAGAGATGGAATTTATATGAATGAATGAAGGATTGCAATAGCTCAAGGCCTATAAAAGGCCTTGCACAAAGCAAGGCCGGCCTTTCCTTTGCTGCTACATCTCACACGTGAAACAGCAAGCAGTGGAGGGAGCCCTCGGCCTGCAGCTCATACGAAAGGTCGCCCTCATGCTGATAGCAGTTGCATTGGGCCAGCATGGGCTCCAGCAAGTCTCCCGAGGGCCAGAGGCTCATTGGAGACCAGGGGCTCCCTGCGGGCTGCATTGGGAGTCCCCAAGGGCCCCAAGTGGCCCCCAGCCCAGGGTTTGGGCACCCCGTTCTAGAATAACTCATTTATATAAACACACCATTATGCAGTGAAATTGAGATCACAATATTAGTTTTCAGTCATTGCATTTTATATAGTTGAATCTTAATGCCCTAAAAGGGGACTGGTGTATAAGTTATCATAAGGAGAAAGACAGGAACATGTCAACAGAAAGGTGAGATTTTCCTACTAAAACTAGGTGAAAGCATCCAGAAACAGTTTGATGTTGCATGCCTCTTATAGGAAACAGCTAACTGAAACAACAGCATTATTCCACACAGGTACCCAACTACTTTATGGATACTGAGGAACAGTAGTATAGTAAGCTTGTTTTGAAGATGTGTTACCTGCCTAATATTACATCTCTTTTTTTCAGAGACATCTGCTAAAGAAGGCTTGCTGCTGTGGTGTCAGAGGAAAACTGCACCTTACAGAAATGTGAACATTCAAAACTTCCATCTTAGGTAAAAATCATAATTTCCAGAACTGAATACATCACCTGTCATTTTGCAGCCAAGTTTTGCCATAGTCCAGTGGTTCTCAAACTGGGGCATCATTATGCTCCAACCTGAGAGCCCTGACCTCTGCCCCCTTAAGGGGCAGCAATGTGATCCCCAGGATTGCACCACTGTGGGGGCAGGGGGGCTTTTTTCTAACATATCTTACCTCTTGCCTGGGTCCAGGGCGTGTGTGGAGTCCTGTGGAGTGCTCTGCAGGGTTAACCACAGCTTGTAAAAAGTGAAAATAGCGATTGCAACCCACTTCCTATTTCGTGATCGCAACCTGTAAGTGGGTCGCAATCTCTATTTTCACTTTTTACAAGCTGTGGGGAGCCCTGCAGAATGCTTCTCAAGGCTCCCTGCACTCCTGGATCCTAGCAGGAGGTATGTGTTAGAAAAAAGCCCCCTGCCCCCACAGTGGCACTATCCTGGGAATCGCATTGCTGCCTTTTTCCCACACAAAGACTTCTCATGGGAGGTTTACTCCCAAGAAGTTTGAGAACTCCTGCAATAGTCCATTACTTAGGGTCAAACTACACATGATGCTAATATGTAATTTGTGCTTGTAATTTTCCCCCCTCTTAATTTGCATTGCATTTAAAATAGCAGCTGCAGAGATCCTTATCAGCATTAAGACCACAGTCCACAGTTCAATAATGTTTACTGAGTAGGACTCAAAGGGATAGATGTCTTTTGTTGAGCCCAATTAGACCAAGTATGAATAAGCAAGCTTTCAAGTCTCACAGAACTCTTCATCAGATAAAATGGAAAGGTGGCAGAATCTCAGGTATACAGAGAGCCAGGTGGAATACAGGTGTTTGAAAAATCTGCACTGCTAAGAATAGGCTTAGATAGAACAGATACTATTTGCATTGCAGATACTGAGTATTTGCAAAGTTAAATTAAAAGTGAATGAAAATATCTGCATTTTACCCAACATCCTGCAACTGATTTCTAAGATAGCTACAATGACTAAATATTCAGAGTTTTTGTTTTTAAGCACTGTATTTTGCTTAAACATTATGTTTATAGATGGTTAACTCCAGCTCTTCAAGTTACATACCAAGAAGAATTATGCCTCGGCAGCCCAATCCTGAGCTACCGGTGCCCAGAGGAGCAGCAGTACCAAAATGGCTGCCACTGCATCCTAGGGCAGCTGGGTAGCCAACGGAGTAGCTATGGGTAGCCTGTGGCAGCTGGGTAGCCGATGGGGCTACTCAAGTCTGCATGGGCTGTTTAGCCGGCACAGAGTAAAGCAGCCCCGTGTCGGACTGAGAGACACAACGAGGGCTCTGGATCCCATAGTTCACTGGTCTCATTTCCTCACCTCTCTGCCTTCCCCTGCCCCAGAATGTCTCCCCTCACCCCAACTTACAGTTCTGCAACCTGGCACTCACCCAGAGGGGCATGCAGTTGGCCTCTGTCATAAACCAGCACTGGCACTGCCCAAGCGCAGAGTGTTGCAGGTGTGCCTTATGACATGTTTGTCACTGGGCCAGTGCAGTACTGACAGGATCAGGCTCCTAGTCTCTTATAATCAGGTGAAATTCAAGCTTTATGAGTCAAATCCTTCAAAGGTGAAATTGGTGGCTATGTAAGATAAGATTTTTCCTTAGTAGCAACATGACTGTAGTATACTTACCAGGTAAACATGACTATAGTATACTTACCAGCTTCTATCCATTGCAACCTTCAGATGTTTAGTGTTTACATTGTGTATGAGGAACTGTGAGCAGGCATTATTCAGCTGCCTACACAGAACTAACCACTTCAGGAAAATGGTGTTGTATGAATACAGTCCCAAAAACACCTGTGAAATGTGAAATGTCATTCAGCATTTCTGGAATTTTTGGTCATGCACTGAAAACAGAATAAAACACAATTGATTACAGAATTCACAGATTCATGCTTTGATCACTTCAAATTTTTTTGACTGTCAATGAGAACTAGCCAAACAAGTCAGAGCAAACCTTGGCATTAGAGAAAATTTCATGAATTATCATGACTGGGCAACATATGCAGCTTCTGCATGTCATGAGATACTAGACAAGTTACCAACATTTAATTAACATCATTTTATTCTTGGTTGCTTATTGTGAAGCTGGAAAGACGGCCTTGGCCTCTGTGCGCTCATCCACAGACACCGACCAGATCTTATTGACTACTCCAAGTTATCTAAGGTTATTGCTTTGGGTGACACAGCATGTTGATTTGCAGTGACTGGGCTCACTTCCTGTGTGCTAAGCATGTTTTCTTAATGGTAGAGTGGGAAATTAAAGGTGTATTTCTTGTGGCGCACTAATGGGCCCTGAAAGTTTTGCTATGTTGAAAATTCTTCAATACAAAGGAAGCATTCCAGTGAACGTGTCATAACGGAGTCTCTTTGAAATTAATAGTAGTATAATTAAGCAGAAGCACAGTTAAATAATTACATTATAGTGATCTGATTAGGATGTAGTCAAGACTAAACTTTACTGAATTGCACCCAAGATATTTTTAAATACCATCTGAGAAAACATGAGGGCAACTTTGTGGAGCACTGCAGAAGCAATAATACGGTATTAACCATGCATTACATACAATAGATGAACAGTGCTTGCTTTATTCTGTCACTCTTTTTGTTTGATTGTTTGACTATATTAATAGGGTTAGTAGATATCATGCTCAGGCTTGGTTGTGTTTTGTCTTTTGCTTTCTGAATGCATTTCCTTGTTGAAGCTGAAAGAATAGCCTTGATCTTCTTTATATTATTCCAACTGTGTATCTGTGTGTAGATTTGCTCCTTGCAGATTTACATAAAGAATTCACTGTCCATTGTCTGACACAAGATATATGTTGTGCCAATCTAAACTTGCAACAGTTGTCTGGTCCTACTACACTGCAATCCTAAACACACTTAAAATGAATGTTCTTTTCTGGATAAACAAACATGAGGCCAGTTTTTTGGTATCTTATTTGGGATTTGATACTACAGTTGGGAAAGTGTTCAGGGGGAAATAACTTGCCCTTCGATTCTGACTGAACAATGCTTCAGTCTTGTTTAAAATACATAAGTAATTACATATGTAAATCAATAACTATAATTTCTATTGTGTGTACAGGATGATGCATTGGGCAATATAAACCTTGCCATGGATATTGCTGAAAAACATTTGGATATCCCAAAGATGCTGGATGCAGAAGGTAGGAGCTAATGAATTTTTAATAAGCAGTGGGCTGGAAATTGCAACATTTTAATATCTGATATATAACATTTCATGACAGAAGGATCTCTTCAATGTAGTTATTGCACTGTACTGTACTTCACTTTCAGTTCCTGTATATTGGAAAGTACTGAATATATTTTGGTTAAATTATGGTCCATGTAGCAGGCTGTGAGAAGCTGCCCTTGGCATCCACCTCTCCAGGCCCTAACTTTCCACTAACCCAAGACATTCAAAAGTGAATTGTGCATTCTGATTAGCAACTACACTACTTATTGTTGCACAGAAATGGCCAGCAACCATTCTTTCTTTTACCTTTTCCTCACCTTCACCAGTTAGAAAGTAAAAAATAAATATGGATAGATTTTGTTTTCTGCATGGGTTTCCCCACGGAATGAAGATAGTCAAATGGCACAGAAAGTCATTATACCCTGGTCCAGACTACCATCTGAAGGCACGGGATGCAGCCATCTTGCAGAAGCTAGGCAGAACTGGGTAGGGCCAGGGTGAGGAGTTGGCCTTTTCTGGCAGCTGCTGAGGGTCCAGGACCCTTAAAAAGCCCACTGCTGATTCCTTAGATCTCTTCTGTTCCTGAAGCCTTTGTGTGGTGGTGGTGCTGGTGAAGCCACTGTCTCTTGAGCCATGGATATAGGATGGGGCCTGTGAAGGCAGTTTGCTGAAGACTCCTTGAAACTTGGATCTGATTCTGAGTTTGGGTCTGGTCAGTGTCTGGATGAGAGACTGCCTGGGAACTCCTTATATGCCACCCACCATTGAAAAAAGGTGGAATCTAAACAAAATACATAGCTAAACTATGCACATCCCCTTCCCTGCTAAATAACTAAGAGCCTGATCTCGTGGTCTGCGCCGCGCCTTTGCAGCGCGGACCACAGTTGCAAACGCGCTATAAGGCACGTTTGCAGGGTTTACTGCCGGTCTCCGGCCGGTGCCAAGTGAGCTCCGGCCGGCGCCAAGCCAGTGTGCAGCGGGCACCAGGGTTCCGCGGCTCGGCGGTCTCGGTGACCGCCGGGCTGCGGAATGGGAGTGGGAGTTGTTCCGGGAAGGGGGGAGGTGTGTTGGGGGGCAGAGGAGAGGCGGGTTCGTGGAGCCAAGCTCCGCAGGATCCAGGGCGCTTGGGCAGGGCTGCTCGCCTTCACTTTAGCGGCGACCAAACAGTCGCTGCTAAAGTGAGTAGTCCCATTGCAGGACTGCTTCCCTTACTTGGGGGAAGGGAACGAACGTCCCCTTCTTCTGAGGAGCTCCCGCGGTAGTGCGGGAGGTGCTGGATCCGGCGGGAGGCTTCCACGGAGCCGCCAGGTCCCGCAGCTCCGGGCAGCTCAGGATTGGGCTGTAAGGGCGCAATCCTAACCCCTTATATCAGTGCTTTCCAGCACTGGCATAGGAGTGCCAATGGGACATGTGTGGCATCCTGCACTTGGGTGTCACTCACGGAGGCCTCCTCAAAATAAGGGAATGTTTGTTCCCTTACCTCGGTGCTGCATTGCCCTTATGTCAGTGCTGGAAAGCACTGACAGAAGGGGTTAGGATTGCGCCCTAAGGCTGCAATCCTATATACTTTCCTGGGAGTAAGTCTCATTGAACACCATGGACTTATTTCTGAGTAGATATGCATAGGATTGCACTGTAAATAACTTTTTTAAATTTTTTGTGAAAGAAAATTCCCATCTCCTCTGTTTGTGCATGCATCATAATGTAGATGTGTTTTCTGATTGGAAAGAGACCAGCCTAGAACACTGACTCAATCAGAGATGCAACAAGCAACATCTTTTATGAGGGTGAATTATTCTTTTAAATCTGTCTTGGGAACAACTGAATGATTGAATCACTTCCAGCTAATGCAGACATGAAGCAGAAACTAGCTGGTTGATGGGAAGGAGAATAGCAAACTATACAGAGATGCCTAGGGAGTCTCTAATTTTATTTCACGTGGCAGACTAGCAGTTCTCTCATGGAAGACTGTGGTGTTCCAGCACTTAGCTTAGGAATTACTGTCCTAGACAGATCTTCAAATAAGTAGGCTATTGTGATTCAGGGTGCAATCCTAATCCCTTATGTCAGTGCTTTTCAGCACTGACATAAGGGCAATGCAGCTCTGAGGTAAGGGAACAAACATTCCCTTACTTTGAGGAGGCTTCCGTGAGTGACACCCAAGTGCAGGATGCAGCATATGTCCCATTGGCAATGCTATGCCAGTGCTGGAAAGCACTGACATAAGGAGTTAGGATTGCACGCACAGTCTCACTGAACATTCCTGCTTTCTGTCTCTGTATCTTATTCTGATCACTCTCAATTTATAGCAAGTTTGGCCTAGGTTTTGAGTTATGTGGCACAGAGGACATCCCAATTAGTTCATGAAATTGGCTGAGGAGGTGGGAAACTCCAGGAGCACACGCAGCTGGGTTTTTTGCTCTACACAGCTACCATTAGCACAGATGTATGAGAGCAAATAGCCATATTTGTAATGTATTGGCACTGAAGGCAGGCTGCTGAGGTTAACATCTATAAAAATAATTAGCCCAAACTCTTTCCTAAGCTGGTAACATGTTTCATACAGAGATAATTCATATCTATGGAAATGCTCTTTCATCATGTGTTTATGTTTTATTGCTATGGGAATTGTTCAGGATTGTCAAAGAATGGGGCTCCACTGCGAAGGGCACTCTGTGCTAAGTCAATGAGTGTTCTAATTGCTTAAAAAGTTTTTGGGGTCATTCCATAGATGCCTGTTTCTCTTTTAAGATGCCTCATTGTGCCTGGCTTCAGCACTGCCCGAAAAAACGTCATGGAACATTTTCTTCACAAGTAATGTTTTGCCAGGGGGCAGGGAAACTCGAAAAGAGTTGCAATTAGAAACAGAAAGGCAAAAGAGATGATGGAAGAAAATGGATCAGCAACGTGATGGGATGTAGCATACACAAGTTTTAAAAAGTAAATGTGTTCTTAGTGCCAAGTTCTGTGAGTTTTTCTGGCTGAAAAACTGCCACCCGCAACTGAACTACATGCTGATCCCTGCTAGCCAAAAAGGAGAAGGCTTAGAGCAGGCAGGTACACCATCATAAAATGAAACAGCAATGGCAGCGCCAACCTCTGCCTTGCACTAGTTGGTGTCTCTTTGTTGAGATATCTCCCTCATCCTTGTGACTAGTTGCATAGGAAGTTGTTCCTTTTGCTTATTTGGTATTTGAGGGATTGTTTCTGCTACGTAATAGTTGACTGCCTGACAAATGTATGAGTGGGAGTTCTCCTTTCTTCCCCATGACTATTTGGGGAGCTATCTAGGATATTCAATTTCATGCTGTTTAACATGCTGCAGTGGTTGTCAATATCTTGTTCTAAAACAAATAAAGCACCAATGCTCTTTCACTATTCTGTATTGTTTCTTAATACAAACAGATAAGATTCAAGTTTCACAGCATGTCTGTGGCAATGTTGAAGAATCCTCCTGATGCAGAAACAAAAGCTAATTCAGCCAGCAGATCTAGATTTTTGTCAGAGAGTTATAAGAACATAAGAACAGCCCCACTGGATCAGGCCATGGCCCATCTAGTCCAGCTTCCTGTATCTCATAGCGGCCCACCAAATGCCCCAGGGAGCACACCAGATAACAAGAGACCTCATCCTGGTGCCCTCCCTTGCATCTGGCATTCTGACATAGCCCATTTCTAAAATCAGAGGTTGCACATACCCATCATGGCTTTTAAGCTGTAATGGATTTTTCCTCCAGAAACTTGTCCAATCCCCTTTTAAAGGCATCCAGGCCAGAAGCCATCACCACATCCTGTGGCAAGGAGTTCCACAGACCAACCACATGCTGAGTAAAGAAATATTTTCTTTTGTCTGTTCTAACTCTCCCAACACTCAATTTGAGTGGATGTCCCCTGGTTCTGGTGTTATGTGAGAGTGTAAAGAGCATCTCTCTATCCACTCTGTCCATCCCCTGCATAATTTTGTATGTCTCAATCATGTCATGTATAATTTTGTATAAGCCACAAACCATATATTGATTCCATATAGGTCTGTTGCGCAAACAGACCTACAAGTATGTTCATGTTCAAAGAATACAGAACCCTATGCAGAGCTTTAGGCCTACCCTTTGCCAGAGAGGGTAGGCCAGGTGGAAACTTGTGAAAATGTATTTATATTATTTATTTAAAAAATTTATATACCACCTTTCCTATGCTTAACATGGTATACAACATGAGAATAATATAACAAATTAAAACAGAAATAAAACAATTAAAAATGATACTGGAGCCAATTAAAAAAATACAAAAGCAGCAACAATTTTAAAAGCATAATATAAAGCAGCAACAGAAGATAAAAAGCATCTCAAGGAGGTTTCTCCTCCCTCCTCAAATGCCAAGCAAAATAAGTAAATTTTAAAATCCTGCTGGAAACCATACAGAAAGGGAGCTGTCCTCAGATATTCCAGAGACCTGCTGCCACAATAGAAAAGCTTGCCACCATTCCCCTGACTTCAGATGGCGGCAGTACGCTTAGCAGAGCCCTATCAGATGATTATAGGGCACATGAAGGATCATATGGGGGAAGACAGTCCTTGAGGTATCTTAGTCTTATGCCATATAAACTCCAGGTGTCATCTTGCATATGCTTTTTCACAACCACGATGTATTTTAGCTAAGCTTGACCCATGAAAACTGTCCAGGGCTGGACTTATTTAGCAGGGGGAGATCCCCCAGCACTGCTGCCAGACTGCAGCACAGTGCAAACAGCTATTCCGTGGATGGAACTGGCAGGATCTTTCTCTGTAAATAAAGGCAGACTGCTTGAAATGTGAGGTTGTTCCAATGAGAAGTGAATATATGCACAAACATTGTTGATTAAAAAAAAAATGGATATTTTCTAACTTCTGTTTTACAAGATCTCAGTTTGAGTTTCAATATTTTATTTTTCCCAGTGGCACACACAATGTAGCAGCTGATTAATTTCAGCATTGCAAGGCGTGCGGTGTGGTGCTGCAGGCCAATACCTGTCTTGCATGGAGAAAACAAATCAGGATGACATCCTGCTCTCTCTTCCTTCCGCAGTTCTGCTCGCATTCCTTTTATTTCTCCTTCTCTTGTAGATATTGTGAACACTCCCAAGCCTGATGAGAGAGCGATCATGACTTATGTTTCCTGCTTCTACCATGCTTTCGCTGGCGCAGAACAGGTATTCTACACCTGTCCCTTTTGGATTGCTGTGTATTTTTTTTTCCACACTTCCATTGCGCTTTCTTTTGCTCTGAAATATCTTACTTATTAACACTGACAGACTATGGGTGCAATCCTACCCTGCACTGGAACAGGCAAGCCAAGAGACTTGCACGGTATCCAGTGCAAGATAGGGATCTAAAGTGGCTCAGCCAGAGGTAAGGGGAAACTTACCAGAGGTAAGGGGAGGTAAGGCACCTTTGCCCCTATGGGTCTCCTCAGGCTTGCGCCACCTCCTGAGGTTGAATAAGTCCAAGGAGAGTGGAGCAGCTTTGAAGCCGCTCCAAACTCCCTGGAAATGGGGGTTGGGATCCAGCATAAGTGTTAGAGCCCCACCACCCGCTCCCCACCTGCCTGCCTTCTCCTGTCCAAGATCACCTCCCTCCCACCTCCTCCCCGCCCACCCCAGAGCCTTGCGTTGGCCTAGCTGGGCCAACACAAGGCTCGCCAAGGAAGCCAGTGCAGAGGCTTGTGTTGGGCTTACTCCTGAGGAGGTGCAAAGTGTTTTACGGCACATTTGCAATGCTCCTGGGCTGGCACAAGGGACTTGCACCAAGTGAAGGGCAGGGTTGTGCCCTTTGTTGAGTGAAAGTACTTGTTTGTTTTTAATCGGAATCTGCTTGTGACACTGATGCCATTACAGGCACTGTTGTAATCTTTGTTTTGTTTTTTTTAAATAAATACAAGTGAAAATACAAAATAATTTTACAGGTTCCAGAGGCATTAACCATTTTCTCACTATAACTTCAACACTATTTTGCTTATTTCATTTTAAAAAGCAATTTGTAGGAAAGCAAACAAAATGCTTTTCCCCTAACTGTGCTACTGCAAGTGAATTGCTACTTGTACTCAATGTGGTGTTGAATAACATACATGTATGCAAAGGTGGCAGACAACATCAGTATTACAATGAGATCTAGCTTTTGTAGGATTGAACTGAAATGCAGGAAGGTATTTAGTGAAACCTTTGCCCCCCACCCCCATGAAACACTGTGGCAATTAGAAGGTGTGAAATGAAGCAGCAATGAAGGTTTTATAGGGCAGGACTCATCAATAGATCTTTAAGTGACTGTTAACAAAAATGGTCAGGGACAGAACTGGAATTTCGGTTTCCGAATGTTCTGTTGCTGCTGCTGCTATGTCTCCCTTCCCAAAGCAAAAAACGCCTTCCCATGATTGGTACAATAAATTAAAGTTGTGGCTTTTCTAGTATATCCTATGTAAAAGCTATAAGATAAGAACGGCTGCTTTGTGTTTTCTAAGCAGAATCTCAAGTTTATGATCAGCCCACAGTTACAAAATGAAAAAAAATCAACAAAATGCATTTATCCTAAAATAGGATTCAGGCAGTAACTTCAGATCCTTAGCCCTCAAGGGTATTTCGTGGACCGCAGCAAAAGTGATGATCCCCAGAGGACTTCACTAGTAAGGACAGTTCCAGGCAGAGGCTTCTGAAAATGACAGGCATGTGGCATCACCATGGTTGTGATGGCCTGATACCTGCAATGCACATGAGGACCATGTTGCTCCTTGTATTAGCTCCTCAAATGCAGGATCAGTGCATTGTGTTGAAAAATTGGCAATGGTAGTGATACCATTCCCCTCACCCAGGGCTAAATAATACTTTTCACCTTGTCTAGTGCTGCTAGTGCTGGGGAAAGTAGTCATCTGGAAGTGCATTAGCAGCCCAATCTGAGCCATGTCTACTCAAAAGTAGGTCCTACTGAGTTCAATGGGACCTACTCCCAAGTAAGTGTGGATAGGATTATAGCCTAAATGATTGTAGCATAACTTGCCCTCTTAAGGCCAATTCAAAAAAACAAGTCACGCTTATATTTGACATGCAACTGCGTATGCTTGGAAGCAGACCCATACAGAGAAATTCCGTGTGAAACAGCTTGTTACATAGATACAGCTGCAACCATTGCTGCAATGATGCCTGCCCGTTTTCAGGTTGCCATGGTCACAGAAACGGCTCTGGTGTCTGCATGTAAGTAGCTCTTCCCAGTTGTTTCTCTATGCGTGACTTCCCAAGCATATGAAGAAAACTCTCAAACGACACGAAAGCATTTTTCATAACAGAGGATTATAGTACAGTTCTGTCTCTAGCATGACCCAAAAAATAATAGAATTTTAATATTTAACTGACTGAGCTCTAAGATGATTTATAGTCAGTGCAGCACTTTCAATTAAATGGAGTCAGAAAAAAGTTTTATCAGTGCAAACATTAGTCTAGTAGTTTGAGTGGTGAAAATTTATATGCACGTTGCCCTCTGGACCCACAT
This sequence comes from Tiliqua scincoides, assembly GCF_035046505.1. Classification (NCBI taxonomy): domain Eukaryota; kingdom Metazoa; phylum Chordata; class Lepidosauria; order Squamata; family Scincidae; genus Tiliqua; species Tiliqua scincoides. Next base: position 230,133,762 of record NC_089821.1, read on the forward strand.
ATTAAATATGAGGTATGCCTGCATGGAAAGCTTTTCATAGGTGCTGTAAAGCAAAAAACCACTGCAAAATCCTTCTGTTTTAGCCCCACTGAAGAAGTACACTAGTGCTCATATACAAGTCCCATTTATTTTAATGAGGCTCTCATAGAGATTAAATCAATGGTGGTGGTGATATTATTATTATATACATTTATATACCTCCATTTCTCCAAGGAGCTCTGGGTGGTATATGTGGCTTCTCCCCCCTCCTTTTATGTCGCAACAATCCTCTGAAGTAGGTTAGACTGAGAGATAGCAACTGGCCCATTGTCATGACTGAAGAAGGATTTGCAAAGGTAAAACCTGCCAATCTGGCAGCCCAATCCTAGGCTTGTCTACTCAGAAGTAAGTCCCGTTAGAGTCAATGGGGCTTACTCCCAGGAAAGTGTGGACAGAATTTGGCTGTGAGTTATGTGAATGGAGGCAATACTGTTGGTGTCATACTCTTGAGCCTCCAAAAAGCTTTGGACAATGCCCCTTGCAGTGCCCCTCAATGCTCTTGAGTCAACATCTAGTCATGGAATAAGAGGTCTGGTTATTTATGGATTGGTCTGGCTAAGGAACAGGAAGATGAATAAATTGGCTAAAGCAGTGTGGCTGAAGTTCTCAAAATAAAACCCTGAATTGGACATGCCCATCGTTTTACCTTGCAAGAATTAGTGGTTGTTCATTCCAGTTTTTTTTTCTGTCTAATGACATGTGCTCTTTGTTTTCGTTGTGTATTTTATAGGCAGAAACGGCAGCTAATCGGATTTGTAAGGTACTTGCTGTGAACCAAGAAAATGAAAAGTTGATGGAAGAATATGAAAAGCTAGCAAGTGAGGTAAAGAAGTCTAATAATTGTGGAGTAATTATTCTGATAATTAAAAAAGGCTGGTTTTAATAAGCAATTTGATAGGAATGTACAAATTAAGTTTGCTCAAAGCTGCTATATACCGCTGATATTCTTGTCCAGACATAAGCATTAAGCAGGGATTGGAATCCCTATGGCATTTAACACCACCAATATTTGAGCTGAAAATATATATTTTTACTTTTGATCTGGCATTGTGTACATCCTTGCATACAAAGGTGGATTAGCAATATGAACTACTAGGTAATCCACTGGTGGACTATGAAGTTGAGAGCTCTGTGTTTACAGTTTGGCTGCATGAGGGCTTTTTGCCCAATTGCAACTCACATATATGTGTACCACCAAATAAGCTTTATATTTCACCCATTCACAAAATAATCTGATGCCTAAATTATAATCATTTATCCTAGTATGGGCTTCAGGTTGCAGAGCGAATGGAGCTCTTGCTTCCCAGTGACTGTAAGCAAACCTGTTCCCACTTCTCACCTCCCATAGCTGTATCTGTGGAAAGTCTGAATTACACTAAAGTTCTCTGAAAATAAAGATGGTATTTTGCAACAATTAAGATGCTTCACAGAGACAAAATTCTAAATAACTGAACCAACCCAGAGCCAATTCAAATATTCAGCTGAGCACATGGTAAAGTCCTCACAGGGTTCTAACACTTCAGAAATGCATGTGGGGGTTCACTGGAATGAAATTGTTTCCATGCTTAAAAGTTCCTGCTTTTGCAAACCTAGCAGGGACCACCAAGGGACAATGCAATACCATCAATAATAGCCCATCCTTCTCTACTGCTTTGTGCTGAACACAAAAAAGCATTGCTTAGCCCAGAAGTGGCTCAACTGTAACAAAAAGTAGTAACTGTAACAAAAATGTTTCAGTTAGCACAAAACAACACTAGGGCAGTGGTTTCCAAACTTTTTGGACTGGTGGCTCCCTTGACTTACTGGGCTTCCCATTAGCATTACAATCCTATACATTTTATAGGGCAGTGGGATTTTCGTGAGGATTCTGCAGCTGCCCTGGCTGGTTTTCACAGCTCTCCGGGCAGCCACAGCTCACTGCTTGGGAACCACTGCCCTAAGGAACTTCTTTGCCTATTATCTAAATAGCACTCATTTCAGAAGCTATGAATGCTCACTTGGCTATAGACATGTTAAAAACAAAAGTCACTGAAGTTAGGACATTTTTTTAATGTGTATGAAAAACAGCTTTTAGAATGGATTCGTCGCACAACTCCTTGGCTGGAAAACAGGACCCCAGAGAATAGTATGGCAGCTATGCAGAAGAAGTTAGAGGACTTCAGAGATTATCGCCGTAAGCACAAGCCTCCCAAGGTCCAAGAAAAATGCCAATTGGAGATCAATTTCAATACACTACAGACAAAGCTGAGGATCAGCAATAGGCCAGCTTTCATGCCATCAGAGGGAAAGATGGTTTCGGTAAGTAAAGTTGCAAACAAATCTTCATCTTCAATTGTGTAATATTTCATGTGGCTTGGGAAACTGGATATCATTGGTCAGGTATCATTATTGCATTACTATTCTGAGTGCTGAGTTGAATTAAAGATGAAGGCAGGTATAGCAGTTATCATAGTTCAAACCCGTGATTTGAACCCACTTTTACTACTGACTTTAGGGCCCAGTCCTATGCATTCCCCTTCCTGCAGATGCAGGCATGCCAAAACAACTTGTGCTGCATCTTGCAGGGAGGACAGGACATCTCATTCATTCCCTTCCCTGAGGGTAAACCTCTGGAGCACAGAGGGATCTACTTGGACCTGCGCTAACACAATTTCTGGAGCAGGTCTATGTGGACCTGGGCTTCAGGATTGGGTCCAGGAAGGGAGATTTGGCAGTTGCCACCACTGCCGAACCCATCCTCTTCTTGGAGCCATTCTGTCTTTTCCCTGCATTGTGTCTGCCTCATTCCGCTCTGCTCCCAACCCGTGGCCACCTCATTCCGCCCACCCCCATTCACTATCCAGTCTCTGCTTAAAGATCTCCAGCAATGGAGAGTCCACTGTGACAGAGCATTCCACCGCCAAACAGTTCTTACCATCAGGGCGTTCTTCCTAACATTAATATCTCCACTGTCGTAATTTAAACCCGCTTGTCCTGGTCCTACCCTCCATATCAACTGAGAATAAATCGGCTCCATTTTCCACAAGATAGCTCCTCAGATGTTCATAGATAGTTATGATGTAATCTCCTAATAATCACTTCTTCAAACTAAATGTGCTCCACTTCGTTCTCCTTTTCTGCTCCTTCCTGAATCTTTTTGGAAGTTTAAGGGGAAGATCTTTCTACTAATTCAGAGATTGCAACCTGAATCATGGACTTCCCCCAACAAATTCATATGGAACCTTTTTTTATGTTCCACCATATACATTTAATAAGTGTTCTAATTAGGAAAGGGGGATTGATGAGTGACATACAAAAATACCACAAAGGACTAGGAATAATGAACTATAAAAATGATCTTTTCACACATGCTAGCTGCAGCTTGCATATATCCCCCATCTTACCATTTAGTGCAAATTGGTTTTGCTTGCTTGATTTTCTGAATGGTCTGCAGTGAATTGACAACACTTTCCATTCTCATTTTTGTTTTACTTACATCCCAACTCTTATTCACTTCACTTTGCACTTATTGCTTATCATTACCCAGCCTCATCAGCACACATGGTGTTCTGCAGAGTAAGATAGCAAGAAAGACAGATCTTTGGCCAAGCAGCTTATGATATTAATTTTGACACCAGGAGAAACAGTAAAGGGAAATGGAGAGGCAGGACATATAAACAGAAGGCTGCAATACCAGAAATGTTGGTGCAAAATCTTTTTGAGAAACATGAGAAGGGAATGAAAGGTGTTCTGTTGTGTTCATTGCTTCGCTTTTCATAGGATATTGCCAGTGCTTGGCAAAGACTGGAGCAAGCAGAGAAAGGCTATGAAGAATGGCTGTTGAATGAAATACGGAGGCTTGAACGGCTAGAACATCTGGCAGAGAAATTTAGGCAAAAGGCTTCTGCCCATGAAAACTGGGCATATGGTAAGCTAGAGACTGTCCATACAATCTCTCAAAGCATGCTTCAATTACATAGACTTTTTAATAATAAAATTACTAGAGCAATATATAAAATAGCTGAGTAGTTTTATAACACAGAGCTGTTCTTTCTGTTTTCACATGCTTATTAATATAATTAAATTCTAATGAAATTCAGTTTTCGGCTGACATTAAAACAGGTGTCAGTTGTTTATGTTTGATGTCTTGCTTATGTTTGATGGCACTCTCCTACTTTAAGCTGTCCTCTAGTGCTGGGGATGTTGTATTTACACATCTATCAAGAACCCCTATTGGCTAGTGCCTGTGCCTTTGGTAATGAGCAGGACAACCTCATGGCTGTGTCATTTTGAGAGCTTTTAAAAAAGTGTTTATTTGGAATTAATGTTTCTATTTAGAAGCCATACTTTTCTGTACATTCAATGAATGTGCATAGGATGAGGAATAGCATCACAGCAACAGGATTCACACGCTTCCCTACCCATGTTCATCCATAGGTCTGCATTCTTTCTCACATGCCTTATTGCCTAGACTGGATTATCATAATGCACTCCATGTGGGACTTCTTTTGAAGACTGCTCAGAAACCACAGAGGCAGCCATTTTAGCTTCCCCAAACAGGAAGAGAAGTGGAGGCGCTTGTGGGAATTGTAGTCTGTGTGAGGGCTGCTGCTATGGAATTGTAGCACTGTACTCATCACAAAACCTATGGAGGTCCCACAAGCCCCATCATCTCCCTTCCAGTTTGGAGAAGAAGGGAAAATGCCTCCTTTTTTTTCTTTTTGCTGCTGTCTCAGAACACTCCGGCAAGTCATTTTCAAAGCTTTTCACATACCACTCAGTTTAGGAAGCAATCCTCATTTCCATCGGAAACAAAGTCCCAGGCTGTAATTCAGTGCCCATTACTTAAGAATAACACCCATGGAAAGCAGTGGGTCTACTTAAGTAATAGGGTTGCTACTATGTGCAGCTGTGCTTACTCATGCTCAGTCTTTACTACTTGTCTCTCCACTGTGAATTGAGTTGCACATTCCCAATTATGTGTTTTATGTTGCATGTCATATGTAGAGCCTCTGGATTCACACACCAGGCACCTTAAAGAAGAATTTGATTAATGGCTCTACTGGTATGTTGTTTACAGGCACTTACTCTGATAATGTCTACAAAAAGGTTGTGAAGACCAGAATTTAAAAAGTTAATGATTCAAATGTATCTTTTTACTAAAAGGATATAGTAAAAAGGATCTTTTACTATATTTTTAATAAAGACGGTACAGTTCTTGGGTAACAATTACTGGTAGGTTATTTTTCAGGATCTGGTCTCAAGTAAAATCAGACAAAACTATAGTCAGACACTGCCCTAAGTTCAGCCCATGACTTATCTGAGGGTCAGAGAAGATTCTATGATTTTTGGCTCAAAACCTGTCCTCAGCTTATCTGTGAGATTGACTTATAGAGTGTCAGCGGTAATTGTTTTTTGCGTGATGTAAGCTACTTCGATTGGTTCATAGTGCAATCCTTTGCATTTCTAGGATGCCATTTAGTTACAGTATTTGATTTTCTCTGTAAACCACTTTGTGAACATTTTTATTGAAAATTTGTATATAATTTAATATATACAATTATAAGACTCATTCATAATGTCTACTCAGAAGTAATCCAGTTGAGTTCAACGGCAATAACTTCCTGGACATGTGTATAGGATTGCGGGCTCGTTGTCTTGGAATGGGAAAAGCAGAATATAAATATGTAATTTATGGATGAATTGCATGCTGTCTGTGGAACATGCAAACCTGTTTATACATGGTGCCTCCATTGTTTTCAGTGCTGAGAACTGACTTAGGGCCCAATCCTATCCAACTTCCCTGCACCAGTGCAGCCACAATGCAGCCTCGAGGTACAGAAACAAATGTTCCCATACCTTGAGGAGGCCTCTGTGACTGCCTTTCCAACACAGGAAGCAATGCATATCCCATTGGCATAGCAGCACTGGCACTGGAAAATTGGATAGGATTGGGCCCTTAATCTTGTAAAATACTGGACTGGGTCCTTAAGAATATCTGTAGTTGCTTAAAGTAAACATTAGCCTTCTCATTGGCAACCCTTTTTGATTTCTTTCCTCTTGCCAGGCAAAGAGCAGATTCTGCAGCAGAAGGATTATGAATCTGCTTCTCTGACAGAGATCCGCGCTTTGTTGAGGAAACATGAAGCTTTTGAGAGCGACTTGGCGGCTCACCAGGACAGGGTGGAACAGATCGCTGCCATTGCCCAAGAGCTGAAGTATGTTCCATTTAAAGGCACACAGCTGCTGACATTTACCCGATAAACTCTTTCCAATAGATTCGATAGTGTCATAGGTACAATGTAGGAATTCCACAGATAGCTTTGTAAGTGTTATTATCTTGGCCTGCTCACCGAAAACTTTTCTTATTTCCTCTTAAACTAAAAATAGAGGTGCCTTTGCAGGGCAAAGATTTCAAAGCTACATTAATAATAAAACCACCTCTGTTCTTTCCCTGGTCACTAATTCTGGTGAGACAAGTCAGTTCTGACTTCACATGTTTTGCTTGAGGGTTACTAGAAAAGAAAACCAACCTTAGGCTGCTATCCTTTACATACTTACTAGGGGTTAAGACCCACTGAGCAAAATGAAACTTAGTTCCAACTTGTATAGGATTGTGCTTTTATAGAAGCCCCCCACCCCCTAGTTTATTTTCTGTGTTCATATAGTTTTGCTCAAGCTAATATATAATAAAATAATTGCTCGTTTATAGATATCAATATTTGACTATGCAAAGCCACAGGGAACTTGGCCTCTTGTCTTTGTGATAGCCCCCTTGCCCTATTGACTACAAGAAAGCTACGTTAATTAAAATTGGGGGGAGTCAAAGGGTGGAGATTGTGGATTTCACTGTGTCTCCTAACCCTTACCTTCACCATTCTCCACATCAGTCATGCACTGGGAGAGATCCTTCCATTTCAGAGAGGCTTTGTTATGGAACCAGCCAGTTTATTTATGCCATGGCCTCAATCCAGAACTGCCTTTGGGAGATCCACAGCAGGGCTTTTTACTGATATACCCCACTTGCTCCCTCCCATGACACATTACTTGGAGGCTTAAGAAACACGCACAAGTTTTAAAAGCCAATCGTGATCCGACATGGAGGGAGGAGGATTATAACACAGTAAGGTTAGGAAAAAAGCTAAATGGGCCAGAACTGGCTCTTGTTCTGTTTTGGTTTTCAATATGGTGGATCCTGGCATGCATATGCTAACCCAAACACAAAACAGGGTGTCTTCTTCAAATGGGCAGATTTAAGTCAACCTAACAGCAGTGGTGGTCCAAGCTCCTGTGCTGCCTGGGGCAACAACCACAAATTGCCACTCCCCCATCAGTGGGCAGCTGCCTACCCACCAGTCATGCTGACTGCCTTTTGCCTGGAGACTTTCTGAGAGCTGGGGAGGCCGCAAGCAGACTCCAGACCCTCTGAAAGCCTTGTAAGGCCTTTGGAGCTCCTAAAAATGACACTTCCCTTTTCTCAGAAGTGATAGTTTTAGGTCTGCAGGAGATCTTCTGAGGGCCAAAGAGACCCTCCCTGAGAAACCAGAAGTGACATTTTTAGGCCTTATAAAGCCTTATGAGGGTTGGAGAGGCTGCGTGCAGCCTCTTTACCTCTTAGAAGGCTTCTGGGCGAGAGGCAACTGTTGCAACTGTTGCAATGGGGGGCATGACTAGGGGAGGCGCCAACCCCCAGACATGCTGTCTGGGGTCACTAGACCCTCTGCACCCCCTCAGGCATGTCACTTCATAACAGTATCTTCATATGTTCTTTATTCACTTTCCCCCAGTATTGCCCAGTCTCTTAAGAGCAATTATTAAATTTATAGTCCAGTCTAGTGGCTCTCAACATTTTAGCACTGGGACCCACTTTTTAGAATAATAATCTGTCAGGACCCACCGGAAGTGATGTCGTGACTGGGAGTGACATCATCAAGCAGGAAGAGTTTTATCAATCCTAGGCAGCAATCCTACCCACACTTACCCAGGAGTAAGTTCTATTTACTTTAATTGTTAAAAGCATATACATAGTAGCCTGTTAAAAGTACAGATCTGTAACATTTCCCCAAATGCAGTCACATACCATGGTAGCATCAAGTCTAATATAATAAAAATAGAATATTGAAATGAATGGGGTCCCACCTGAAATTGGCTTGCGACCCAGCTAGTGGGTCCTGACACACAGTTTGAGAAACACTGATCCAGTCCATTTCATGTTTACTTGGAAATTTATCCCACTGATTTCAGTGGGCTTTGTTCCCAGGCAAGTGTGCATATTGTGTTTTTAATTGGCTAATGCTTCTAAATCCCATGCGAGCACAGACTGAATAACTTAGGATAAATTACATCTATCATTAGTGATAAAAAAGTAGATTTGCTTAAGCTAATGTTTTACTCATCTTCTGAAATCATTTCAGAAAACAATAGAGATTAGGGTTAGAAAAATGTGAATCTTCCTCTCCAGGGATAATTCTTAGAAAGATAACTGGGCTAAGAAATTTTGGCGATGAAGCTGGTTATAATTTCAGATCAGAGCCTGATCTACTAGCTATTAGATCAGGCCCTCTGAGAGACATTGTTCCTTTCTACTCCCTGGGTCAGCCTGGCTCCATATTTTCCAGTCTTCATCTCTTGGCAGTGGAAGAAGGGTGCTATATTTGGAGAACAATTGGTGTGTGACCTTGAGCTATGCTGGTTACAGTTCAGTGTCAGCTCTGCCATTTTCTCTAACAGCAGCTGAGTCTGCTAGGAGCATAAAGGTTAAAACAGTTAAAGGCTTGTTGATCGATGTCTCGATAAGGCTGCTTGAACGTGCACGTGTGTGTAAGATTGCTCCAGTTCAGATAACACTATTGTGTGCCAAACTGTACAGTCCCAGAAATAGTAGCCAGTGAGTTAACACAGACTTCAGATCCAAAGCCATTCCACATATTAACAGAATAAAGTTATAAATTCCCTATTTATAAATATTAATAGCACTGAATTCTATTGTGCAACAGACTCATGGGCCAAAACTCGGAATATTTTTTGGTTAACAAAGACCAAAGGTTCTGCATATACTTCCTTTACAATCTATCCTATTCATGCACTTATTTTATTTATTTGTTTATTAAGAGATTTTTAATTCTGCCTTTCCATTCAGAGAAAGATCAAGGCAGCTTACATAAAACCATAAAGCAAAACAATCAATCGCAACAAAATAAGACCAAATTATTATTTTAAAAAGTGTAAAAAAACCACAGTCCAAAACAGCAACTCAGCCAATAGCAAACAAAAGACCTAAGGCCCAATCCTGTCTGTCTCCTTTGCCAACAGAGCACACTCTTTTGCCAGTGCATTCCATCACAAAAGCACTGTAAAGTGCTTTGCAACTGCACTGCTAGCCAGTGCCCCAGTGGGAAGGTTGGAGCCTTCCTGCATACCCTGTCATTCACACGAACACCAGCCAGAGCAGGTCTGAAGCAGGAGTGGGGGAATGGGATAGAACGGGCCAGGGGGAGGGTGGCAATGGTGGAGGTGGGCAGAACGGGAGGGGTGGGAACAGCAGTGCTGGTTTGCGCCATATCCTATCCCACTTCTTAGACCTGATCCACCTGATTAGGGTGCTGGCACAGGTCCAAGTTGACCCGTTGGGGCTGTTGGGGCTTACCCCGGGGCAAGGGAACAAATGTCCCCTTACCTTGAGGAGACCTCCAGCAGCCAAAATTCTTCCAGGGGATGCAGCATACCCTGTGCTGGCACCATAAGAACAGTCCCACTGGATCAGGTCATAGGCCCATCTACTGGTTCACTGTGCAGGAATTTACACTGGATTGGGCTGCCCTCAGTAATTAATTGAAACTCTGCCTAAATAACCCAATCTTCAGCAAGCAATGAAACACTGGCAGACTGAGATCCTAACATTTCCTGAGGAAGGAATTCTACATCTTGGAAGCCACCACAGAGAAGATAATCTCCTATATCAGGGGTGTCCAAAGTTTTTGGCAAGAGGACCACATCGTCTCTCTGACACTGTGTCAGGGGCCGGGGGGGGGGGGGAAAGAATTAATTTACATTTAAAATTTGAATAAATTTACATAAGTTTAGATAAATGAATATATTAAAGCTGAACTTATATGAATGAATGAAGGTCTTGCAATAGCTCAAGGCCTACAAAAGGCCTTGCACAAAGCAAGGCTGGCCTTTCCTTTGCTGCTGCTACTGCATCACAGATGTGAAACAACAAGCAGTGGAGGGAGCCCTCATCCCACAGCTCACACAAATGGTCAAACAGTCGCCCTCATGCTGACAGCAGTTGTGTCGGGCCAGTGTGGGCTACAACAAATCTCTGGAGGGCCAGAGGCTCATTGGAGACTGGGGGCTCCTTGAGGGCCACATTGAGAAGCTTCAAGGGCCACAAGTGGCCCCAGGGCCAGGGTTTGGGCACCCCTTATTGGGCATCACTGCCAACTGATCCTCCAAAGATGGCATGATGCACAAAAGCCCTCCGTAGTTGATCATAAATGGACAGGCTCCCATGAGAGGGGAGATAACCTTGTCCCAAGCCACTTAGAGGTCAAATGCTTTGAAATGTATTTAAAAATGGACCAGTAGTCAGAAACATTATGGCAGTGGTTCTCACACATTTAGCACTGGAACCCACTTTTTAGAATGAGAATCTGTCGGGAGCCACCGGAAGTGATGTCATGCCCGGAAGTGTCATCATCAAGCAGGAAAATTTTTTGAAATCCTAGGTTGCAATCCTACCCACAAGTCCCATTACTATCATTTGTAAAAGAATAAACACATAGTAGATTGTTAAAAGTACAGGCCTGTAACATTTCCCCCAATGCAGTCACATACTATGGTAGCATATTAAAAATAAAATATTGAAATGAATGGGGACCCACCTGAAATTGGCTCGCTACCCACCTAGTGGGTCCTGACCCACAGTTTGAGAAACACTGCATTATGGTATAACAGAGAGTAAATACATGCTCCAAAACTGGACCTGGTCAGCACTTTAGGAACAACATTTTGTAGCAGCTGTAGTTTCTGAATAGTCAAGGAAGGCAGTTCCTTTGTACAGTACATTGCAGCAATCTGACTAAGATGTAACAACCGAATCTTTGCACCCTCTCAGCTGGTGGAACATGCGTTCCGCCACTGGAAGTGCAATGACATTTCACCAATGAGCACAAGGCCACCAGTGCAATGGCTGGCAGCCTGTGCACAGGCTAGCAGAGAGACTACCGTTCATTTTTTACCAGCAAGTTGGCAATGGGAGTAGGTGGTAGGAAGAACAGGAACATTTCTGGGCAGGAGGGAGTAACTGGGGAGCAGGAAGGAGGTGTAAGGGGGTAGCTCCTGCAACAGTGGTACATACTAGATCTCATCCCTTCCTATACAAACTTCTCCACCCCTTTTCTCGGTCATACGTCACCGTAACAAGTAGAGTATGTCCGAGGACAGCCATAGGTCACCTGGGGGTTACTTCAGTTTACCTTCAGGTTTCCCTCACCACAATAGGATTCAGTGCATGTCTTTTTGGATTGAGCGGCACCGAAGGGCATTGCCTACTCTGCTTTCTCCAGAAAAAAATACAGTTTATGCATCAGCTTAAGCTGAATGACTCAGGAGCAATCCCAGGCTGCTCATCTGACTCTTTGAGACAAGACAATTCCATGGAGAGCGGGCTGAACCCCTATCCCTGGATCAGTATTTTTCTTAATCAAGTGCATCTTTGACTTGCTTGGATCAAGCTTTGGTTTTAGCCCAGATGACATCCTTAATTGATTCCAAACTCTGCCTCAAAAGTTCCATATCCTGTCTTGTCTGAGTGGTAGAGAAAAATAGAATTTTGTATCTAACGCCCAGCTCTGTAGCTAACTCCCAAATCTAGATGTTCTCTCTCAGTACTTCACATAGAATTTAAAATGCATGAGGGGAAAAATTAAAACACTGTGTTGAGTCCATACATTAAAAGTCACCTTGTCACAACCTGCAGGGGCCCAGGGTCATCCCACAAGGGAAGCTCCATGTCAAAGGAATGTGAGTCAGTTGTGGTTTCTGATAAGATGAAAGGGGATTTGGAAAGAATTTCTCTTACTAACTAGAAATCTGCTAAAACAAGTTATCCCTCTATTTTTGCTTTAACAATAACGTGTCCAGGGACCTACTTGCAAATACTTCCAGGCATGGCTTCACTTCAGCTCTTGAGACTTTCTTGCAGCTGGGTTCCAAGGGAAACATCTCAAATGGATTGTTAGTGTCCAGCAGGCAACCTCTACCTCACCATTCTTTCCCTCATATGCAATCTTCTTCATGGGTTGGCTCTCTCACTATTCCTCCAGGAGGGCAGAGGTCCTAGTCCTTGGGACCAAAATGCGCCAAGATGTAAATCCCTCAGTCTGGAGGGTGCTTCAGCAGAGTAGTGGTGGGCAAAGGTGTCTTGTCCCAGTCGGTCACAGGACCAAGGAAACCCAAGTCACATAACCCCAAAAGGAGTGGCCTTGATGCTGGGTCAAACTGCCGGCTTGTCACCCTCCTCCCCGGGGCTAGCTTGCTTCCTCCTGTTCCTCTGGCCTTGCCACTCCCACTTCCTGGCTTCTCCCCAGGGCACTCCATTGGGCCCAGGTGTGTACCTACTGGTTAAACCTGTTTCTCGGTTTCCCATCCCTATCCTAAGTTTGGCCATTGGTAGGCTTGGCAGGCCTACCAATGGCTTTCCCTCATTCTTCCCAGCTGGGGTTCCCACCCCTCCCCCTGGACAGTATACGATTTGCTCTGGAAAGACCCCACATACAGTATCAAGTTAGATTCCCCTAGTACCACCTTCTGAAACATCCAGAAAGGATCAGAGCCACTGTAAAATAGTGCCTCCAAAGCCCACCCTGGTCAGGCCTCTTAAAAGGATAACGTGGTCAATGATAGTAATACCACTGAGAGATCCAGCAAAACCAACTGACACGTACTTCCTTTGTCTATTTTCTAGTGTAGATCATGAAAAGGTAAGTGAAAGATAAACAAGAAATTGTCCCTAGCTTCTTACCAGTGGTAACTACTGTCATCATGGCAGAGATGAAATTGTTCCTATCTTGATTGACTAACTGATTGACTGATGGTGCTGGGTACCAATGGTCTACTTGACTGACATCTGATTCTTGAAACTGAAGCCAAGTGTAATTATGACTAGGTAGGCGGACAGTTTTTGTTCTTTCTTATTCATGTGAAAGCTCAAATACTTCTCCTGACTTAAAAAATTCACTACGATACGCTTAAGAATGCCTCAGCAAATCTTCGCCTGAACCTCACCCTTGATCTAGATTTAACATGGTGTTCTCATGGACTGAAATCGGTATGTACCCACATCATTACAATGTCTGTGATGAGTAATGCCATACAAAACGTATTCTGGTAGCAGCCAAGAGTTAAATGTAGCAGATGATGAGACCTCATAAAAGTCAACTGGCTGAGGACAGAGGACATACATTAGATCTCATTAGAACTACACAGATTATGAGATCAGAAAACTGGTTTGGAGAAAATGTTGCCTCAAATGTAAAAACTAAAGACCAGGATCCAAAGTACAGTATTTATAGTTAATGGGGCTTACTCCCTGGAAGGTGTGGAGAGGGTGTTCCCTAATCACCCAGGAGGATGCCTGCCTGCCTGCCTATTTACTCAGAAGTCAATCCCTTTATAGTTAATGGGACTTACTCCCTGGAAGGTGTAGAGAGCCTCAGAGCCCGATAGGCAGGGTTGCCTCGCTTGCTGCTTCCCGCCTCAGCTCCTCCTCAGCATCCTCTGCCCAAGGCAGCACAGCAGGCGCTTTCTAGGTGGTGTGCATGGGAGTGCAGCATTCCCAGTCACATTGTCCACCCACCCCCGTCCTGTCCCAGACCTGATCACAACTAGGTGTTATTTTCGGGGTAGGTCTTATATTTCAACAATTCTCAAAACACACTAGGTCTTATTTTTGGGGTAGGTCTTATTTTGGGGGAAACACGGTATGAAGTTGATGTATTTGCCTTGATTCATCCATTCTAGTTATGGTGGCAACAGCCAGCTTCCTGAGTTTGTTTTAAAGCATTCAAAGATGTGACATATGATGCGTGAAAATATAATTCTGAAAGGATATGTTAAAATGGACACATAAAGCTAGAATTTCCACTTGTTTTCTGACAGGGTTCCTGTGTCTTTAAATGTTACCCAACAGACAGAAATTCATCAGATGTTATTGACATAGATAAAGTGATGGGGAAAGTTTCATCTGTTAAATTGCTGCCTGACTGGAAGGCTGTTAAGGGCACAGAAGCCCTGCAAGAAAAAATTAAGTTGGTAATACCAAAATATCATAGAAAGTGGCTCAGAAGTTCATGTGTCCACAACAACAACAACAACAACAACAACAGTATTTATATACCGCTTTTCAACTAAAAGTTCACAAAGCGGTTTACAGAGAATATCAATATCTAATGGTTCCCTGTCCCAAAAGGGCTCACAAGCTAAAAAGATGCAAAGGAATACCAGCAGACAGCCACTAGAACAGACAGTGCTGGGGTGAGGTGGGCCAGTTACTTTCCCCCTGCTAAATAAAAGAGGAGCACCCACTTGAAAAAGTGCCTCTTACCCAGTTAGCAGGGGTAAATAGAGATGGGTATTTCCTTTCCAACTTAAGAGACTGGCATTACTGCTAAGTCTGCACCCATTTCTTTCCAAGGTAACACAGGAAAAGGTACCCAGGATCAGGTAATACAGTTAGCTCTTCCTTTCCATGCTAATACAAACAAAATTGGAGTGAACAAAAACAAACAAAACCAGTTAAGGAGTAGGTATTTTCTCATCATTTTTTCTCCACAAAGTACTTGTTTAAGGCATGTTAGTTCTAATCCATATTGGTGACTGCAGGTAGAAAACTAAAAGGTTAATTATTCTAGATAAATGATTTGAGAATAAATGTTTTTAATAATGTGTCTATACTCTTAATGTTTGCATATTGGACTATCACTCAACTGGTTATAATGTGGTCTTCTTTCTTCAGTGAACTGGACTATCATGATGCTGCAAGTGTCAATGATCGATGCCAGAAGATGTGTGATCAGTGGGACAGACTGGGAACGCTCACTCAGAAAAGGAGAGAAGCACTGGAGGTAATATCAATATTAGCACATTCAATATTGTCAATATTGTCAATATTATAATAATATTGTCAATATTAGCACATTCTCTGTGTATTCTAGAGGGTGTAATATAGTTTATGGAAAGCTACAGGAGCTTAGCTATAAGAGACTCTGTGCTCCATTACACTCTGCTGCGCTGCTGCTTAGTTTGTTTGGGGAAAAGATTGAGTTCCTTTTCAGAGGCTTGTCACATCATTGCTTCCAGTGCATCAACTGGCTGAAGTTGGAGTCGAGGGGATGCTTCTAGCGCCACCCTTTGGAAGGCTGAGGCATGGCAAGAATATTCTTTGTCATTCATAGCTTGCTTATTTAAATAATTTTATTTTATATTTTTATTATATTATATATCCCACTTTCTATCTTTTTCTCCAGCCACAAAGCTACTAACACATGTTAGAAATACAATAACAATTTTTTTTAAAAAGAATCAGCTGCATACATTAAAATCATGAATCACCAGCAATCACTAAAAAATCATACACATAGGAGCCAGCCTTAAATCAGTCAGTGAGTGCAGTCAGTAAGTTCTATGTGTATTATTCATGATCTGATTTTTCTTAGCAATAGGACATGTTTAATCCTGCTACATAAGACATTAGCATGGCCTCATTGAAAATGCCGTGTTCAGTCTCAGCCTTTCATGTTAAAAAAGAATGAATTTGAACTGGGAAAATGCAAAGAGCAACTAAGGCCCAAATCCTAACCAACTTTCCAGCACTGGCATAGCGGTGCCAATTTGACATGTGTTGCATCCTACAATTGGGTGGCACTCACTGAGGCCTTCTCAAAGTAAGGCAATGTTTGTTCCCTTACCTTGGAGCTGCATTGCCCTTATGTTGGTGCTGGAAAGTGGGTTAGCATTGTGCCCCGACGGCCCAATCGTATCCAATTTTCCAGCACCAGTGCAGCCGCAATGCAGCCCTGAGATAAGGGAACAAATGTTCCCATACTTTAAGGAGGCCTCTGGGACTCCTAAGTGGGTTAGGATTGTGCCCTAAGACTACAATCCTATGCAAACCTTCCTGGGAGTAGGCCCCATTGACCACAATGGGGCTTACTTCTGAATAAACCTGCATAGGATTGGACTACCGGAAAGGTTGTCTGGTTCTGAAAAAAGTAAAGTCAAAAGACCTAGAGAGAGGGACCTGATCAGTTAAGAGGTAATTCTTCATCATGCTTAAACCAGGGTCGAGCATTATTAGTTTCAGACTCAGGCTCATTACACTTCCCCCTCCCATTCACATGAGAGAGGAGGACATTTGTTGCTTTTGTTCCTGTTTTCAAACAGATTGGTCCTTGTCATTGTGTCCAAACTTGGCAGATTTACTTTAACCACTTTTGGTGAACATCTTAGGATATCAAACCAGGATATGATCCTAGTATCATTAGATGAAGGGTGGTATATCAATTAGGTGTGATCATATAATACTTTCCTGGGAGTAAGCCCCTTTGAAAATAATGAAACTAACTTCTGAGTAGTCATGCACAGGATTGGACTTTGCATGAAATAAGTAAAGCTAAGCTATGGTTTAATCTTGGCTTAATGTTACGTTATGTCTGAACCCAGCCACTTGCAGTATGTCTTATATACCAAAGAAGATAAAAAGCAGATTCACCTATTCCTTTTCTATATGCTTACCTAACAGAGAACAGAGAAACTGTTGGAAACCATTGATCAGCTTCACCTGGAGTTTGCCAAGAGAGCTGCTCCATTCAACAACTGGATGGAAGGTGCAATGGAAGACTTACAAGACATGTTTATTGTTCATAGCATAGAGGAGATCCAGGTAAAAGCAATGCAATTGGGCAGGAGGTCTGGTCTAGAGGGTTGAGCCTCCATTTGCCTGAAGATAATATCCACAAGGTCGCCAGTTCAAGGCCACCGACACGGTGTGACCTTGAAGCAGTTGTCAAGCTGAGCTGAGTTATTCCATCTGCTCTGAGCGTGGGAGGATGGAGGCCAGAACATGAAACCAGATCAAGAAAGAAACATCTTGAATGTTATGGTTCTTGAGAGATAGAACCTTCTTTCAATTGTAAAAATCCCTATGGGGATTTAAATCACCTGCCTATGTAAACCGCCTTGAATAAAGTCTTGAACAAAGACCAAGAAAGGTGGTATATAAATACCTGTATTATTGTGAGCCTAAGAAAATGAAGTTGTTCTCTTTTCACAATGAAGAGAGAGATCCACATTATACGATCTCAAAGTAGTACAATTTCAGAATGCTTCAAATGTTTTTTGTCCTTAATCATACCTTAAAGCTACTTGCAGCGGGAGGGGTCTCCAGATTCATTTCCTAACATCCAAAATATCAAATACGTTCAATTTGACATTTCTCTGTGTGTGCCTGCACACAATCCTATAGGGCCAGTTGTAACATTAGTTACAGTGTCGCAAATGTCCTACAAAATTGCAAGGAGTGGGCTACAAGCAGCCATTTTGGATCTGCCATCCAAAATGGCAGCAGTGATGAGGGCTCTTTCCTGGACCACCTGTACGGGAGCACAGGTAAGGTGGCAGGGTAGGCAGAATGGGACGTGTAGGAGGCAGGAAGGGGATATTCTGACACGCAGACCTATGCCAGAATGCTACCCCTTTCCTTGCCTCCTGACACATCCCCTTGATCTTCTCAGTCTTGTGCCATCCAAATGGCTGGCTCAGGTCTAAGAAGACCAATTTAGTTAGAAGTGTTTTTTCTGGTCAGTAAGATAGGTTTATAGCCTAAGTCTTACTGAACACAATGGGCTTACTTTGGAATAAAGTAAATAATACAGTGTTCAAACAACTCTTCCCATTGGTGATTGGGAGGTAAGGGAATATATTTTCCCTTAACTCTCCCATGCCTCCCGATCCACACATTTTGGCATGACTGCTTGCTATGGCAGGGAAATGGATAGCATTGGGCTGCTAGAGTGCTAGATTTGTACCTGAGACAGACAAGTTTAAATTCTGTTCATTTCATTGTTTTCTCTTGATACTTAACCCCATACCACACCCCTTTATTAAGGGGTGAGTACCTTAAGGAACTAATATGGGTGAGTACCGGCTCACTAATATATGGCTCACCACAATGCAATGTAAGACACACCCATTGTAATATCCTGTATTTTCTCCCTCTGATTTTGCTTTCAGAGTTTAATCACTGCCCATGAACAGTTTAAGGCCACTTTACCTGAGGCAGATGGTGAAAGGCAAGCTATCCTCTCAATTCATAATGAAGTGGAGAAAGTGATTCAGAGTTACAGCCTCAGGATAAGTCCCAACAATCCTTATAGCACAGTCACTCTGGAGGAGATCCGTACCAAATGGGAGAAGGTACCTTAAACTAAAGTGGTAGAAATGTGTGTTGGTTTAGGGATCTCTTTTAGGGATGAAGGTGGGGGGGATGGGGAATATTTTACTATTGGAATTTTGTGTTTGGGCTAGTAAAACAATGGGGAAGGGGAATAGCCATAGGTTGCTTTTTTATGAATAAGTGCTCTAAGGCTGGCTTTACACAGGGGGGTGGGATGGACATCAGGAAGACCTCAGTGGTCTTGTGATTAGTTTGGTGTGAGTGTATGTGCTTTTTTTAAAAAAAGAACATCTCAGATGTATGTTTCTGAAGGGGCAGAGTAGCATCGTATTAGGAGATTTTAAGTCAAAACTAAAAAAAAGCATACAACTGAAAGCGTAGAACAGTGGGGCTGGGGGAACTATCAAGGATCTTACAGAAAGAAGAAAATTTAGAAAGCAATAATTCATAGCATAACAGAGTGAGATAAATTATCTCTACATGACAGGGTTTATATATAATAAAATTATAATATATAATGAAAACTTTCTTATATATAAGTTGTGTCATGCTCAGTTCAATCCCTATGGTTTTTTAAGGTTATGATTTAATTTTTGATCCTTGCACTAGATTAGTAAAATACCCTTTTTGCTTGGGCAAGAGTTAAAACATGAATGGAGTAATTTTTTTTAAATGATTTTGCTTCATGGAAAAAACATCTAAGGCCAGCGCTGAGAGTATCTGGGTTTTGATACTGTCAACTGTGGAAAAGTTCATCATATCATAATAAACTGATATAATTATTATATGTGGGGAGACATATTGGTTGGTTGGCAACCTTCAGTCTCAAAAGACTATGGTATAAGCCTACAGCACCCGGTATTCCCAGGCGGTCTCCCATCCAAGCACTAACCGGGCCTGACCCTACTTAGCTTCCAAGATCAGATGAGATTGGGCATGTGCAGGGTGACAGTTGCTGCATGGGGAGACCTATTAATATATCATGATAGAAGCACATAAAACTAAATTGAAAATTTAGGGAATAGCAAAAATTATGAGGAATTGGCATTGGTAGATTCATTTTTTTTTGTTTGTTTAATCTGGACTTAACTGAATTCTGTCTTATTAGAACAGTAAATTCAATGTGATAAGTTCCATGTGTTAGTAGTTTTCTGTCCCTAGTTCTGATTCACCTCTGATTCAGCTTGAAGTCATTCCTTGTGTCATACTATTTTAAAAAATTAACTGGCTTTGGCTACAGACTGATTTAATTTTGCACACTTGCAGGTAAAACAGCTTGTGCCTGTAAGGGATCAGTCACTGCAGGAGGAGCTGGCCCGCCAACATGCTAATGAACGCCTGCGCCGCCAGTTTGCTGCTCAGGCCAATGTCATTGGACCCTGGATCCAAACCAAGATGGAGGTAAATATGACTAAGATATGCAGTTTTTGCTGCTTCATTTGCTTGTTTGTTTTGGCAGCATGTGAAATGTCAAAGTGCTCCTTCACTGTACATTTGCTAGGTTAACCAACACTTATTTTGTACTACCGTCCATTACCTTCTTTAAATATCAGTAGCTGTTATGTGTAACACAGAACAGAAAAGTGACATACCTGTAAATCGTTATTCACAGAGTTTGCAGTATAAGTCAGATAGACAAGACAGAGATAATGGGAGAGACTGACTGTGGTGCTGGGGAGAGCTTGGATCCTTTAAAGGAGAGAACTTAAAGGAGAAAGAGGAGGGAGCATGACGGGGGTGCTATTCTGAGCTAGGGAGCAGCATGATGGAAGACATGGAGGACAAATTGGTTGAGAGAAGGAGACAAGCAGCCCATTCCTATGGGCTTTGAGCACTGGTGGAATGTGTATTCTGTCAGCACAGACTGCCAAAAGGCAGCACTTTCCAGCAGCATGCTGCGTAGCATCCTACCAGGCGATGGCAGGAAGGACAGAGCTTTCCTGCGCATGTCACTGGAGCACCAGCAGACCCACCAAGAAAAGATAAGGTGGCAGGCGGGGACGGGTGGAGAGCAGAAGGGGATGGGGTAAAATGGAGGGTGGAAAGGCTGTGTGGGGTGGATCCAGTAGTGATGGCCTGTGCTGGATCTTATTCAGCAGCCTCCTCACTCCCTTTCTTTTCTCAGACTCATGCTAGCGAAATCAACAGCGCTGGTCAAAAGACCCATTGCAGGGCAGGAAGCCTCCTCCCCCCCCCCCACAGCTGGATACAGCATACCCATTTTTGGCACAGTTGCATCAGTGTGGGGAGTGGGAAGGATAGGACTGAGCTCAAAGAGGGTTGCCAACAGAATGGTTGTCAGAATAATGAGAATGATAGTGTACTGTTAAGAGGTGATGGAAAGCAGAAGCAGAGAGACTGATATTTTCCTCAGTGTTTCAGATGGTAACTGTTTTATAACCCATTCTTGTGATAATAATATAAACACTTTCACATCCCTATACATGCCTGTCTGGAACAGCTTTTTGAACAAAGCGTGTTCATTTTAGGGAGTCTTCAAAGTTAGCTTTTTTGAGTGTTAGTTGTGCTGAATCTGTGCACTCCTAACACCTCCAAGCAAGCCAAACAGGAATCCCATGCCAATTTCTGGTAATCCAAGGTTAAGCAACAATCGGTTTGTGTGAGCAGTGATTGATAGAAATAATATGACCATAGTGCCAAAGCAATTCCTAGAAGCACCGCTTATTCTCCTCCACTTTGGTGATATTTTTATCCATACGGTCTCTACCTTCAAAGGGTTTACAAACACAGTAAGGTACCCACGCGGAGTGCCTTCTCCAAGATTATGATTATTATGAACTTCAAGGTTATTATTATAACTCTTGTTCTATACACACAGAACTAAGAATTCACCTCTCCTTTTGTGTATGCAATAGAAAGTTTAATGACTTCTGATTCTTGCTTTAGTAACATGTATTTAACATGAAAATGCATTTTCCCCATGACAGGAAGTTGCCAGAACCTCTGTTGAAATAACAGGGCCATTAGAGGACCAGATGAATCAACTAAAGCAGTATGAGCACAATATAATCAACTACAAACTCAATATTGACAAACTGGAAGGAGACCATCAACTGATACAAGAAGCCCTGGTGTTTGATAATAAGCATACCAATTATACAATGGAGGTACGTGGAGTCTACTACCAGGTGTGCTTTTAAACATGTGTTCACCTACATGCAGAGGGAAATCTATTTTGTGTGCTGGGATCTGGTACAGTGGCCAGTGGTGAAGTTTAATGGTTCAGCAGGAGGAACAAGGGAGGCAAGGGTGAAGATGCAACAAACAATATAATGGAAAACAAAAAGGAAATCATTAAAAGTGAAAAGGGGGCAGGTGATGGCGCACAGACACAGAAGGGGGAAAGATGGAAAAATTAGAAGGGTTTCCCAGGGGGACCTGGGGCTGATGAACTGGGTTTTATAGTAGTGGGAAGGGAGGCAGAGAGGACTGGAGCAGGAAAACTGAAAGGAGAGGTATGAGAAGGGTTCCTATAGTTTAGATGTGGCCAAAGGTCATGGCAGAAGTATGAAGGCTACAGGCAAGGAGTGAGTCCCTCATATGGCTGCAAATGATAAAATTTCAGTGGGGGAGTTAGGGTCCAATCCTATCTAACTTTCCAGTGCTGATGCAGCCATGCCAATGAGGTGTGTATTGCATCCTGCAGCGGGGTGGTAGTCATGGAGATCTCATCAAAGTAAAGGAATGTTTGTTTCCTTACCTCGGGGTTGCATCAGCACTGAAACTTTAGATAGGATTGGGCCCTTAATCTCTCCCACCAAATGATTCCTCTTAACCAGCAAAACAAGTGCTCAAAGCCGCTTCGAAAGCTGGGTTTGAATCATTGCCACAAAAGTTAAGGGAGTCTGCCTAAAAAGGAGACCTTAGTTTCAGGCTTCCCCTAAAACAGTGAAAAATAGAACTTAAGGAAGATCTTGCAATTACATGCACAACACACTCACATCAGTGGAGAAAAGAAAGAGGCACTGTGCTGTTAGTTTGACTGCACACAAGACTGACTGCCCAATCCTATCTAAGTTCCCCTGTGCCAATGCAGTGACACCAGTGAGGGCTACATTGCATTCCATGGGGGAATTTAGTAGGTGGGTGGTCTCCTTGGAGTAAGGGGACATTTGCCTGGTGACAGCCCCAGCTGCCACAATGGGTCACCTCAGACTCATGCCAGTGATATTGCTAGTGCAAGTTTGAGTTGATCTGTTTTGGCAAATCAGGCCTGTGAAGAGGGATACAATATGATGTGTGCCAGCACCACCAATCCCATCTCCTTTCTGGCCCATTTCCACTCCCACCCCATTGGTTTTTTTTAAAACAAGAGTGCTTTCAAATATTCCTCTAACAATAATGTGTGGATTACAAGATGTCAGTATTTAGCATTTATGTAACACTTTTAAAATATTAAAAAACTTAACATGTATTTGTAATCCTTACCATAGCACTGCAAAGCAGGCACCATTACAAATGAAGTTTTAAGGGTCATATTGTAGACATGTCATCATAGACATAACACTGGCTGTCCTGTATTTTTAAAAACAGATCTACTATAGTCTCATAGAAAGGGAGGGGGGTGTTGGCAAATATTCCTATTTATAAGAAAAGAGGACACATTGCCTTTAACAGCAAAGAGACATAAGTACAATGCACAGAAACCGTCCACAGTTTACCTTCCTGCACTCTCTTTCTGAAATTGCTTGCCTCCACATTGAGCACTCTTGTGGCATTGGAGCTTAGATAAGGAGAACTGTGCTTGGTTGTCAGGGGGAGCAGGCAGCTGTCCTGAGCTGCAGACAGGGAAAGGGTTCTGTGTTCCTCACTTGTGTGCCTCTTTTGCTGTTAAAGATAGTTCCCCACTCTGTATTTCTATATGATTGGGGCAGATCTATATTGAAACACATGAACCTCCCACTGTCACATCTTGTTTGGCCCTGGGACTAAGGAGGCCAACAGTGAGTTGCAACCAGTTGCCTAAGACACCTACTGAATTCATGACCAAGGAAAGATCTGAACTAACCACATCCTGGCTCAAAGCTCACACTCTTTAGCTACGCTATGCCAGGTAGCACAGCTTTGAAACGTTTCTGAAGCCTTTTAAAGCCTTTGTTCTGCAATAAAATTTGCCCTATTAAAGCAGCTTAATCAGATTTAGTTATTACTTGCCATGACAGCTCCTGATCTTTCATGTGGTTGCAGAGGAAGAATCACAGTGGAATGACTCATCCCTCCATCCTTAAATC
Organism: Tiliqua scincoides; assembly: GCF_035046505.1. Taxonomy (NCBI): domain Eukaryota; kingdom Metazoa; phylum Chordata; class Lepidosauria; order Squamata; family Scincidae; genus Tiliqua; species Tiliqua scincoides. The sequence goes on from NC_089821.1 coordinate 230,157,489, forward strand.
GTGACATTTTTTAAACCGAGGCATGAATTTGCTCTTGCATTTCATGACAGAAAACCAACCTGACAAATCATTTATTTATTTGATTTATATCTCATCCTCTCCCTAAGGGCTCGGGTTGGGTAGCAACAATAATAAAACTGGATTTATGATATGGGATCACACAAGATTATATCTGATATAAAAAATAATAAATGTACAATTTCCTACAGCTTCCTATTTATCTCCAGCCACTAAATGCTTGCCAAAATACAATGGGCTGAGCTATGGCTGTTGTGAAACTTCTAGAGGAAGGGAAAAACAAGAGCTGGAAGAGAGAATGCTCTGTCTGTTTTCACCATTCATACTGGATACAGGAGGGAGACTATCAATAGGCATCTCTTTCCCAAACACAGAGTTTGTGATAAGAAGAAGCAGTTTCTTAAATATGAAAGACTCAAGCATATTGCCATTCACCCTGGGCTCATGGAGGACACCAAGAATAAATCACTCTTCCAGAAGTGGAGGTTATGATGGAACATAGCAGAGAAGGCAGTTTTACATATGCAAGACCCAAGTTATTTCAGGCACTGTTTGTCATAAACAGTATTTGTTCCCTCTGAGCTACAGGAAGTTGGTGCAGGGGCAAAAGCAGTAGTGAAAAGTCCTTCCAGGTGCTGTACCCCAATGGGTGGTGGAACACCATACCATGCATCATCTTTTATCTGTAAATAGCCTCAGAGATGGACTGATAAACACAATAATAGCAAGATTAAAACAGCACCAGGTTTGAATCCCAGTCACCATATCTACATTTGAGGCTTAGCCTTCTCACTAGATGGAATTTGTGGAAAGGTTCTAGGAATAACCATGATCTGGATACATGCAGGGATTATAGGACTGGATCTCAGTCTGATATTGGCCTGGGGTGGCCTTCCCAGGTGCTGTTGCCTGACCAGCATTAATGTGTGAAAGTACAATAACTGGGATAGTGAATTCCTTCATTTGTCTCACGTATCAGTTAGCCAGAGGCAAAGGTCTACTCACATTGGTCTACACACACTGTCTAAAACGCTGAACTTCTTTACTTTATAACCCTCCATGTTTGGTCTCGGCCACTGGGTTACTCTGCTAGTTACATTTGCATGCCTTTCCTTCAGGTCATTCAGGAATAGTGTTCTTTGTCAGACAACAGTAAGGAAGTACATCTGTTCACACAAATCCAGTTTTCCTAGCAGTGAACCTCCCTTGCAGTGGCCCAACATAGCCACTTTGGTTCACTTTCACGTTAGTCCTCATCCCACTAAATGTTAGCAAGCTGCTTTCGGGAATGGTTTCTAGTCAACAACTGGTGCTCAGATATGACTCTCCAAGTCATATCTTGTCCAAAAGTCAGTTGCTGATTGTGAGCAAACTGTTGGGAAACCGAACATAGCAATACAAATAGCTGGAAGTAGGTAAGTTTCAACTTACTTTGATTAGCTGTCTTCGTTCCAGTGCAATTATTGCTTTATATACTGGGAGGTCTATTAGTCAATAGTTTCAATCACTCTTTCAGACTCTGATTCTTTTCTCTTGGGTTGACCTTAAAGCAGCCTTTTTGTCCCTACTACAGCATATTCGTGTTGGATGGGAACTTTTACTGACCACCATTGCACGAACCCTCAATGAAGTTGAGAATCAGATCCTTACAAGAGATGCCAAAGGAATCACCCAGCAACAAATGAATGACTTCAGAGGATCATTTAATCACTTTGACAGGGTACAGTACTCTTTCTGTTATAACCTGGTGTGCCAGACAGAATTAATGTAATAAGTCCTCCTTTAAATCTTGTATTATGACTCCCTGGGGACCAAATACAACACAGTCCTATCCTCTAGCCCCATTCGATATTCAAAGTATTTACTGTAGCCCAAAAGAGTCACAGGGCAACCTCAAATGCATTTGGAATGTCTTTCTGTCCTGGGCAATGCCAGTTCCTTCCCCATTTCAGTGTCCATATGAAAGCTAAATATTGCTTGCATTTACAGGTGTCTAATTATACCCTTGATGATGTTCTTGTTTTTCCTACTTCTCCTACTTCCATGTAGAGTCTCATGTACTCTCCTTAGGGTCCAATCCTATCAAATTTTCCAGCACTGATGCAGCTGTGCCAATGGGGTGTGTGCTGCATCCTGTGTTGGGGTGGCAGTACCAGAGGCCTCCCTGCTGTAAGGGAACTAGAAGTGGTGTGCGCCTCCTCTGAAATAGAAGGAAACGAGTGCTGCTTCCGTCTGGTTACCTGGCCATTCTGAGGGCCACCCTCTTCTCCTCCCCTTTCTTTAAAGGGGAGGAGAGGAAGGCAGCCCTCAGACGCAGTAATGAACTGTGCTGACAGTGGCTGCAGGATGGCAGCTACTGTCAGCATGGTTCCTTGCTGATCTGAGGGCCACCCTCCTTTCCTCCCCTTTAAAGAAAGGGGGAGGAGAAGAGCAAGGCTCTCAGATCAGCAGGGAACCGCACCGATAGTGACTGTTTAATTGTACTTATAAGGAAATCTAATGTAGTAGTAGTAGTAAACCTTTAATGGCATAAAAGGAATCTAATGTTTGGAAACACTTTACTAACTAAATCCAAAGATCAGTAGTCTTTCTGATACTCGATGTATAAACATCCTGGGAATAAATGCTATTTCTAACTCTAAAATGTCCAGTTGCAAATGGTGGCAGTGCCAGAGGTGGGAGATTAGTTAGTATTGGGCTACTCATTCCCCACATCTTCCTATCCTCTCTCTACAATACCAGCATTTACCTACGCATCTCATGCCAGCCTCTTGAACCGCTAAAAACCTTTTACCAGCTCCACTGCAACCACAAGCATCCCACAGCAGTTACTTTTCCATAAGCTTGGGACCAAACTATACATTAAGTTAAATCCATTACTGGAACTGACATGTATAAAAAACAAAAGCTAAAAAGTACAAAAGGATATTGAAAATTAGGATATCACCAGGATATCCAAAGTAATTCTGGTGTATGTTACAAAGAGTCCTTCTCTAAAGAGTGACAGAATTTATTTATATTTGGATCCCAACAGTGCTGAATATGCAATGTAACATTGGTAAAGGTGATCTCATGGCATTGCAGCCCACCAGCCAGATACCCAGTTGGAAGACTTAAATCATGACATCAAGTTCAAATCTTTCCCCAGGGTATTATAAACTGTTTTAAAATTCTACTCTTCATCAGAACTGGACTCATATGGCAGCTTCCAGTACACTTGGGGTGCTAAATGAAAAAAATGTAGGAAAGAAGACAAGCTGATACCCTTTACTGCAGGCTTAAACTTCTGCAGTGCAGACTTATTGCTGACCCTGTTATCACACTCGCTGCCACCTGGTGTGTAGATTGACAGGCCATGAGTATGGTGGACTCTGGGTACTTGATTTGCATTTCCATCTTTCATTAAATATTCCATGCAGATACGTACGCCTTAGAATGGATTTGTAGCTTTTTTTAAACATAGTCCCCCCTTAAATCCACTTCCTTTCCCCTAAATCCATTCCCCCTCAATCCACTTCCTTCAGCCCCTACCAGGGGCAGACCTCCCCAGCCCCACACCCCAGGGCAAAGGTTGGCAATGGTGCCCCCCACAGGCTGTCGCAGTCCCCCTGCATGCAAATTTGCCCCGCCCAGTCACCTGAGGGAAACTGGAAGCAGTTTCCAACTCAGTTGGGACCCTCAGAGGGTTCCACAGAGTCCTACAGGCTTGCGCCCAGGGCATTTGCCCCATAGTCTTCTATGGTAGGTCTGCAACTGGCCCCTATGTATATATTTGTTACACAAAGCCACAGCAGGGCCTTTCAATAGGCTGTGACAAGACAGGTAAGATTCTTGAAACTTTTCTGTTATCTGCAATTACACTGGCACACGTAAAATCAGTGGGAGGCTTTCCAATGTGTTTATTGTGGTTTGGCTCTCATAAGAACAAGCAACTTTTTCATATGGATACCTGGGACTCTAATGGGGGCTAATCGTTATTGACTTTATCCTTTACTATCCACCTTTTTATATATTGTTCTTGATCTGATTTTCATGCACGTCTGAAATGCCTTTATCTGCACTTGTAAGAATGAATCATACTTCTCTGATAGAATACAGCACACTTAATTGCAAAAAACCACCCTATCAACTTCTTGTTTTTAAAGTTATTTCTCAACAGTTAATCATTAATTAATTAGCCCTGATCATATGTAGAACTCCTTGCAGCAGGATGTTGTGATGGAACCTGGATGAGATGTAAGAACATTTTTGAGCCCTGCTGGATTGAAATCAACTGAAGCGTTTTGATGGGCTGTGATTGCATCCACTCAATGATGGCTAGCAATCTAATTTTATGCAGAATAAGGATAACAACATAAGAAAAGCCCTGATAGATCAGGCCCAGGGCCCTTCTAGTCCAGCTTCCTGTATCTCACATGGCCCATCAGATGCCTCAGGGAGCACTCAACATCAAGATACAGTACATGTATCCTGTTACCACTCCCTTGCATTTGGTATTCAGAGATAGGCTACCTCTAAAACCCAGAGGCTGCCTACAGCCATCATGACTTGTAACCTGTGATGGACCTTTCCTCCATAAATCTGTCCAACCCCCTTTAGAAGTAGGCTAGCTCCAAATGTCAGGTGCAAGCAAGTGGCAACAGGATGCAGGTGTTTAGTTGTATGCTCTGCTCTCTGAGGCATCTGGTGTGCCACTGTGAGATACAGAAAGCTGGACTCGATGGGCCCTGGGCCTGATCTATCAGGGCTTTTCTTATGTTGTTATCCTTATTCTGCATAAAATTAGATTGCTAGCAATCACTGAGTTGATGCAATCACAGCCCATCAAAACGCTTCAGTTGATTTCAGCCACTATGAACTAGTGCTTTCAATGCAGAAAGTTCATCCTGTTCAGCACGTGTAGGCAGTGCCTCTTTTCCAAATAAGCTTCCAAAAGTACTGTCATTCTTGGCAAAAGTTAAACATTGTCATCCAAAAACAAAAGTATGTCAAACCAAAGGCTAAATTCAAAGATATTAAACTTTTTCCCATGTCTTTTTTTCTTCTCTTGTTCTCTCTGTGTGTGTTTCACTGGCATTGTTTCTGGCAATGCATTTGTCTTCATGTAAGTGTCTTCTTCCTCGCTCAAACCAATGAATCTTCTTGAACCTGTGATTGAATTGACAACCTGTACACATGTGATGGACCTGTTTTATCTTCATGGAAATGATGATGGGCTCTTTCTTGCTTCTGAGCTCACAAACCTTCCTTATTACATTCCATGTACTTCTTCCAACCAACAGAAGAAGAATGGGCTTATGGACCATGAAGATTTCAGAGCCTGCTTAATTTCAATGGGTTATGATTTGGTATGACTTTTAAGATTCAATTGATTTGCTATAATATTCCACACATTACGAGGGATAGTATTTCACACTATAAGTGCCCGAGCAGAACTCTCAATATTTCTTTTATTTATGCTGTTTTACAACACCCAGGGTCAAAACTCCAGATACTAAAAACCCTACTTTCTTAGGAACATTTATTCACTGCTGCTGCTCTATGAAAACCAGCATTTATCCAACAGCATAATTTTATAATTATTTTGTCTGGTCACTTGGCATGCAATTTTTTTCAGTTTTATGTTGGCATACAAATATGCAAGATTACTGTATACTATATGTTAGCGGTTCTCAAACTTTGAGGGAGCTTTACTCTCTTAGTAAGTCTTTGCAGGGGAGGAGCAAGGGCAGGGAAGCGATCCCCATGATTGTGTCCCTAAGGGGGGGGAAGAAGGGGGTGCTTTCACTTACTTGGACTCAGTGAGGGATGCTGGAGGCTGCAGGAGTTGCAGTGCAACTCCCCTACAGGGCTTCCAGAGGCTTAGAATCTTGAAACGGAGTGATTTCAATGCACCTACTGCAAACAGGAAGTGCTTTGAAATTGCTCCATTTCAAGATTCCAAGCCTTGGTGAGCCCTGCAGAGGGCTGCGCTGGGCTCCCCGCACTTCCTGGAGCCTCTAGCAGTCCTCACTGAGTCCAAGTAAGTGAAAGCACACCCCCCTTCACCCCCCTTAAGAATGCAATCTTGGAGATCACTTCCCTGACTCTTCCCCTGCCCCTTAAAAGGATGGGGGAAGCATTACATGAACTGGTGGGTTATGACCCACCTGTTTGAGAACTACTGCAATATGGTTTCAATATAGTATATGTAGTTCCATTCTGGACTTGTCTTTATTTTCAAATTATTAAAATCTACATGTTTCTTAGGTTAGTTCCTTAAAAAACACATTTAGCTTTGATATCTGTGCTCATACTTCATGGCCACACTCCAAAAGAGCACTTTATTTCGATGGGCTTAAGCATATTTACAGCACAATCCTATGCATGTCTACTTAGAAGTCTCATTATGTTCAATGGGGCTTACTCCCAGGAAAGTATGTATAGGATTGCGGCCTTAGAGTGTTCTCTGAGCCTGTGTAAGTCCCTTGCACCGACCTACGAGTGTTGCGAATGTGCCACAAATGTTTGTACCTCCTTAGGAGTCAGCTGGGCTGGCGCAAGGATGCATGCCAGCCCACAGAGGCTCCATCAAGCTTCCACGCAGGTTCAAGAAGGTAAAATTGTGCCGGTTGTGAGCAGTCAGTGTGGGAAGTTGGGGAGGGCAGAATGGGGGTATTTTCAGGGCAGAAGGACGGGTGGGCAGCAGGTGGGCCAGTGGGAAGACTGGGCCTCTGGCACTTAGGCCAGATCCTAACCCACCCACACCCGCGAGCAACCTGGTGTTACACCAGGCTGCTTGGATCTGTGCTAGCGATTTAGTTGGCACAGATCTAATTAGCCCCACAGAGGTGGCTACTGTGTGATACAGGGTAAGAGGAAATAAATCCCCTTACTCCAAATTGCACTGGATAAAGCGCAGGCCAGTTGGCCTGCCTGTTCCGGTGCAGTATAGGATTAAGTTGCGCATTGGGCTGTGATCTCTAGGTGTGAAATATTTCCTTCCCATTCACAAATAAATCAGTGAGGTTTTCATATACGGTATACATAAAAATGGGAAATTTGACACTCAGTAGACGTCATATTTTAGGGAACATACTGTGCGACTGTAAACATGCTTTTATATATATTCCTACTAAAATTCCTACTGTCATTACACTCATTGCTGATCTTGAATTTTATTCAAGGGTGAAGTAGAATTTGCCCGAATCATGTCCTTAGTTGATCCCAATGGCCAGGGAACGGTTTCCTTCCAATCATTTATTGACTTCATGACCAGAGAGACTGGAGAAACTGACACTGCTGAACAAGTTATTGCTTCCTTCAAGATTCTAGCTTCAGATAAGGTCAGTGTTTTTGTCTCTAGGTATTGGAATTTTCCATTTTCCTGATCTCTGCTTATATTCTTCTACTTTTACAAGATAACAGAGCAACCACATGTAACATAAGAGTCATAGAGTCTGAAAAATAAAACAGTAGGTAAAAGAAGATTTACAGTACAAGCCTATTCATGTCTACTCAGAAGTAAGTCCCTCCTTTCCATGGGACTTATTCCTAGGTAAGTATATATAGGATTGCTACCTTAAACTTAAGCAGAAAGCCCACATTCTACAGTTATAATCAGAAAAAGTTCCTAAGATCTGTGAAATGAAATTCTGTAACTAGAAAACACATTTGTGTTGCTTGGTTGTGGCTGAAAAATGGCAGAGGGGACAGGATTTTGGGGGGTGGGGGTGAAAGCTTTTTGTTTTTATAATGCATGTTAGGGAGCAGAGAATTGCAAATTAGGAATTGTTAACCTTTGGCAGAACTACTGGAGACTAAGGGCAAAGAGTGTGTAACTGGCCACTGCTTAATCACTCCAGTATTATCTAATTTCTAATAATTTAGCAAAACCACTCACATGTGTTCAGGTTATTCTCTAAAACACTGTGGAGTAGACACTTGCATTATTATTTTCTTTAAATAAAACTGAAATTCTTAGGGTAGGAGAACCTTGAGTTCTAGATTTTGCCATTAAAGTATCAAATTGTAAACATGAGAAGCAAAAATAAACAAAGCTAGCATTTTGTGCTGAGTGTTGCAATAACTACTGAGGGATCAGAGAGGGCTATACATAAGTATCATGTGGTTTGTGAAAATCCATTACACTAAAGTAGTATACCAAAGCACTGTTAAAAAACAAAGAAGTGCTTTAGCATAGGAAAAGCTTCTAGACTGCAGTAGCATGTGATCTATGGCATGTCATCGATTGGTTTGAACACTTTACTGTGAAAAAGCAGCCTATAAAAACTGCTATAAATAAACGCCACAGGTTTCTGCCCAGTCTCAATGCATTGCCACTACATGGTATACACCAATGCTTCTCAGTCTGTGGTCCAAAACCAGGGTTGGTCTATGAGCCATCAGCTGCCAGTTTGCAGCATAGCTTCTGTGTGGCTTCTGGTTTCTCAAGAGCTTGGTGCCGTAAAGTCCCGAGAGTTACTGCAAGCTTTGGATAGGTGACAAGACTTACAAGAAATCACAAAATAGTGGAGAAACAAAGTGAAAGATTTATTTAACCTCTTCCTGGTACATTGATCAAAAACGTGTTGGTCTGCAGCAGCAGATATTTTGAGAAGCACTGGTGTACACCACAAATCCTTCATAGATGAATGGAAGTGGATATTGGAAAGCCTCTGAATAAAGTCCTCTTTTTAAAAATTTTGCAGCCTTACATCCTTGCTGATGAGTTGATTCGAGAGCTGCCGCCTGAACAAGCTCAGTACTGCATCAAGAGAATGCCAGCCTACAAGGGTCCAGGCGCTGTTCCCGGAGCTCTGGACTATACCTCATTTTCATCAGCATTGTATGGGGAAAGTGATCTGTAATTGGCTATGGTCACTGTGGGCAATTTAAGTTAAAGATTGTTTTCCAGTTTGCTCCTCAAAAACTTTGGCAAGCTGACTTCAAAGCAAGCTTCTCAAGTTTAGCAGGTACATTCAGTAAATAACAATACCATATAACGTGTGCAGCATTGATAGGTGTTTATGTTAATAGTATTCACTTTGTCAGCCTTAGAAACTGCTTTACCCCAATGCCTTACCTGACTGTATTTTAAAGGAAAAGCAAACCCACAGGGAATATTTCTCTGTGTCAAGTTAGGAAGCCTCAGGAAAAAAGGAAATATCAAAAGCTTTTGAAAATAAAATCCATTTCGGCTTTAATATTCATGAAATGTTTGGCTTATTCTTCACATTTTATGCAAGTCTTCTGCAGTTTCCTTCCAGGTGTCTATGCTTTGCTTTCATGCCAAGGCACTGCTTTCATCTCAGAATATCAGATCCTGTATGCTTTTGGAGGTGGAGTTGCATATACCAAAGAAACAAGGAAATGAATCAAACCTTAAACGGAACTAGAATCCTAGGAAACTCTGTTTTTAAAAATGTAAAACTCTTATTACGAGTTGGCTTTTCATTGAGGCGTAAAGACATTTGGAACTTCAGATGTTCATTGCCATCAGGCTGATGTTAAGTTACAACCTTAGCCTTAAAAGCAAAGGGCACAACTTTAACAAGGAGGATATTATAAGGAAACTCTCTGTATTGAAGAATTTGCTTTCTGCTTGCTCAGTGTTCTGCTGCATTTGGTCTTGATTAATGCTGAATGTCTGTTTCTAGTACAGCTACTATATGGTAGTTGGTATGGCACCTGATTGATAACTCTCTTCATTTGGACAGCCTGTAGAGCAGTAACTTTTTTTACTTGACGCCTAGGAGTCGGAGGAGAAAATGCAAACAAAAATATTCACAACTGGTTAAAGTAAGCTGTACTATTAAACATGTGCCTACTAAATAAAGTCCACTTTTCAAACCTTAATATGGGCTCTGTGACTGAGATTCAATTTCAAAAATCTTAGAAATAGGTGGAAGTGTTTCCATTTTCTTTTCCTTCCAGTTCTGTTATTTTGCTTGGGGGTGGGGTGTATATTTATGAATACTTATGAATATTTATAAGTGAATATTTATGAATACTTTTGAATAGGAAGTGTATATTTTATTTTTGTATTTTAAAAAGATGCTTATTACTCCTCACACTCAGGGAGACCCAAGGCAGCTTACAAGAAGACTGATGCAATAACTTTGTAGTGATGCAATGTTTATCATTGCTAGTAAGGAATAATACACTACATCAGGAGTGTAGTTATATTCCTTCCCATCAGTGCTGCTGAATCAGGACTTGTCCTACTAAGAGGTAGAGTGAGGCAACCATCACTTTCAGTAGATTTTAGATTGTATTTAAATGCAGCAAATTCTTAGTTACTTACAGCTCCAGTCCTATGCATATGTACTCATAAATGCTGAATTCAGTGGAACGTACTCCCAAGTAAGTGCACTTAAGACTACAGACTTAGGATTTGTTTTCCTCCAAAAGACAGCACCTTTGGATTTCTCATCTCAGGGGGAAAAATGTTTTTTTGCGTCAGCCTTATCTTGACTAGGACTTCAGAGTTTGCAGGTTTTCCCATTAAGACATTAAAAGCCTTTACTATTGTTTTTGTCTAGCATTGTTTGTACACACTATGATATCCACCACATCTGAAACAAAAAATACCTGCAGGTATTGCTTTATCAGCAGGAAGCTCTCTTCGCTCAGCTCAAAGCAAAGTGCTTTCAAGTCATCTTCAATATGCCATCTCTGAGGAATGTTCCCAGGGGTGGCATTTTGTAGCTGTTGGGAAGATAACACATGTGTCAAAGATACTGAAACAAACCATTATATATCCTCTCATTTTGTTTATCTTCAGGACCACTGTAGGTATGCACAGAGAATGGCAAATGCTAAGTATTCCATAATTGTCCTACATTTAGAGCTGAGTCATGCTTGATGGCTGTCTCTGTATGAGCACCTCAAGGGATGTGTGGGGTGCAGGAAAGGCAATGATATGTGGAGGAGCCATCTGGGTGAACGGACACAGGGGTGTCCACAGAACTAATTCCAGAGGTAGGGAAGGTTTCCTAATTGCAACTACAAGACACTAGCTTGACTTCCTGCAGTCTTTATACCACTAACCCCTCCACCTCCTGCATCACTTCACGGTGCTAGAGAAACAATGAGCCACAGTAATATGAATGGTATCTGTAGGAGTGGTTTGCTTCATTATACTGTATAGCAATGTTTCTCAAAACTGTGGGTCAGGACCCACTAGGTGGGTCACAAGTCAATTTCATGTGGGTGCCCATTCATTTCAATATTTTATTTTTAATATAGTAGACTTGGTGCTACCATGGTATGTGACTGCATTTGGGGAAATGTTACAGATCTGTGCTTTTAACAGGCTACTATTTATATGCTTTTAACAATGATAGTCAATAGGGCTTACTTCTGGGTGAGTGTGGATAGGATTGCAGCCTAGAATTGTAAACATTTTTCCTGCTTGATGATGTCACTTCCTGCTGTGACATCACTTCCAGGGTGATGTCATTCTAAAAGTGGGTCCCAGTGCTAAAAAGTTTGAGAACCACTGTGTATATTATACATATTGAATTAACGTCCCTCCAACAACAATAGAGAAAGGCTCTGAAAAGACACCCAGCTTTAACTGTATGTTTAACAATAGAGGACTCTAGTCAGGAATGAAAACAGGTCAGATTCAAGTCATGCCCCTCAAGGCTGCATTTCACATCTTTTACACATAATCTAATCTGGTTTGGCTGTGGAATGCCAAACATTAGGTTTGGAGCTGGTCTGACTTCTTTATTAATGAATGTCTTTTTTTTTTTTTAGCAAAATTTGATTTTAAATTTAGCATTTTTAGTCTGTTCAGAATTTGAAGGGACGAGTACCTCCTCCTGCTCTCTTCCACATAGATGCTGCTGAACTGGCGCTTTCACAGAGGGACTGTATTTATAGCTGCTGTAATCTAGAGAGGGAACAAAACAAAACATGACTGCAGTCATGGAGACCATGTATTTGGTCCCACCCCAGAGGTTTCAATTCATGCAAACAGCACCTCCAGGTGTGCTCAGCTATAAGCTGAGCAGTATCCTGTATATGGCAGCTACAAATGATGCTTAGCTTGAGTCAATCAAAAGAACTGCAGAATGAATTTGAGGTCTCCCTGTAGATACAGGTTAGATTACAACAGCCCAAAAAGAGGCCCCCAGCCTCTCCCACTCAGCCCCTTGACCACCTGCATTTAATACTGCTAGCCTCTATTGATGCTTGTCCATCTTTGAGAAGAAATATTTAGAACAGTGGTTCCCAAACTGGTGGTTTGCAACCCATCAGGGGAACTGGAAATGGGCCATTCCCTCTTAAGGGGAGTGGCCCAGGAATGGGTGCCCCAATGGCACCGCAGTAATCACAGCACTGTGGGGAGTCATGGGCTTTTACACTTACCTGGGGGGCCTCACTGAGCAGGCTGGGACATTACTCAGGGTAAGGGAACGAACCTCCAGCCTGCTCATATCTGGCACAGGATCCAGTGGTAGCCATTTAAGGATGCTGTTTTCTGTGCTGCATTGGATTCGGTCGTAAGCACGAATGTGTGGGCATGATAACAAGAAGATAGCTAGTTCAGTGTCTACCTCTGATTGCCAATAACCATGAGCTACATAAGCTCCCATACTTTTTGTTGCATTGCAAAACATTTGCAGCATTTCTAACTGGAACCACATGGAGGTATGTGGGGTTGCACCATGGCTCTGGCTCACTCACTGCCAGCTACTATTTTCATTGCAGCCTGAGCCTCTGTTCAGCTGCCTTCAGCCTGCTCTGGCCTTCCTCACAACATGTTTCCATTGCTCAGGCCAGTGCAAGGTCTAGGACACTTGCTGACAAGTGACAAAAACATGATGCAACAAGGCTTGGAGGGGACTGAAGACCACCAAGCAGAAGTTCAGACAGCAATGAGAATGACAGCTGGCAGTGAGTCCTGAGTCTTCTGCTGGCTGTGATATGTGGGTTGCAGTAGACTGTCATGTTAAAAATTGTGTGGCAATGCTAAAAAGTTTGAGAAGCACTGATTTACACAGAACTGAAAGTTGCTCCAAAAACTATGACAACCCTTTCCTAAAAAAATTCCTGTAGAAAGCACTGTCAACCCAATCTTTCTTTTTCTATCTAACATCTCTAATTATCTGTGTGACTCTATAGCTCTATATTTGTCAACACCAACAAACAGTGATTTTTGAGAAGCAACTTATGTTCCATGAAAGAAATTACTAGTCCTCTAGGAAAAATACAGGACAAAAGAGATTTGGAGTTTGAAACAAAACAAAAACACAGAGATTAAATGCTACACTCTCTTCTGCAATACAGTGCTCATGATCTTGCTTCCCAAATGGTGATGTTGGGGGGGGGGGGCAGATGCAAGTGGAGAACATTTTAATGGAAGAATCCATGAGCAGTGGGTGGATAGGTGCTGTGTCCTCCTGCTACAAGCTGTTTCTGCTGCCAAATCGCGCCTCTCCAGGTCTTTTCCCTCTCTCACCTGGACTTACTTTTAGTATCTGAACTGACTGATGGGAAAAATATCGAGGAAGAGTCATCCAAGAGAACTGACAGGGAAGGAAAGGATTAAGCAACCCCTCCTACCTTCAGCTCAAGTCTTCCCAGCCTCTACCATCACATTAAGAGGCAAATTGCACATTGTAAATAACTGCCAGTTCTGCTCTTAGAAACAACTTGAATTCCCCCCCCCAACAGTTAATGAAATTGCTAATTCCCTAGCAATCAATATTCTTCAGCCTTGTTTTTAGTGATTTCAGAGACAAGTCGGATACTAATGCTTCGGGGAGAAACAATAACAGTGTATCCACAAAAATACACAATTATGTTACGAAGAGCTCATAGGCATATATCACTCATTATTAACACCTAAACAAACAACTGAAATTACATCAGTTTCCAGTTCTGATCAAGCCTAAATCCTGGAACTGAAACGCTCATCTCAAACAAATGCACATTTACCAGTAATAAATGCGATCCCATGACATTCAGAGGTTCCAGGATATTTTTTTCTCATTTACATTTTGTAAATCCATTCTGAAATTTACAACTGAAACAGACCTTTACAATCCATTTTGTAAAGGTGACTGTCACCAAAAATAGAAATTACAGCCCAATCATAACCAACTTTCCAGCACTGATGCAGCTGCAATGTAGCTCTGAGGTATAAGTGAACAAACATTCCCTTGAGGAGGCCTCCATGACTGCCCCCCCATCTCAGAATGTAGCTCACACCCCATTGTTACCACTGCAGTACTAGAAAGTTGGTTGGGATTGCGCTGGGTGTTATTCTGAAATGTTGGTTAGGATTGCACTCTGTGGGCCTGCAGGGGATCAGAATGGGCTCTAATTTTAGTAGCCAGGGCATACTGCATGTAAGTGTGTCAGTGGCACACTTCTTTAGATAACGAGAAAGAAGCACCTCCACATGATCAGCACCCTTCTCTAAAAGTTCAGCTTTCATTTAAAAAAGAAAAATACATCTCTGTACATTTCCCCTGTGAAACTATAAAGAAAACCATCCAGGCACTGTTCTACCCAATTGCTCAATAATTAGAAGCAAACCCCCTCCCACCAAAGCCTGGTCAATGAATGCAAAGTCACTGACATAGCTGACAAACCTTCAATGACTTATACTGGGTTCTGTCTTACTCCATTCTGCTGTTCATATTAGGTCTATTTGTGTTAGGTTCCGTCTGTTCTGTATTGATTTTCCATCCCATCTGCTAGGGCTCTTTCACAACATTTCTACTCCAGGATTAAGCCCTGTAGCCACTGACACAGGCCTACCTGCAGGGCATTCTCTAGCTAGTGTCTTTTCTAAAATTTATTAAGTCTTGTGGTTATCAAGACACCTTGTGGCAGCAGCAATGACCTCATGCATAGTGTGAGTGAGGAAGTACCATATTTCCTTCATTTACCTGAAACTACTGTATTAACCTAAACTATTAATCTAACCAAATTTGTTCAGTCAACATAGAAATGCATCTATGGGAGAGGTTTATAGGAAGAAATGAGAAACTTAACAGGATGGTGAGTGCAGCGGAGTCTCAACCTAAGAAAATTGTAGGCATCATTCAGTGCTTTAAGATTTTGAGTACACTAATAAACAATGTAAAAACAAACCTTCAGCAAGTTAAAGGCAAACTAATGTGTGGCTGCATGAGCATTTGTAAACAGCTCACTGCATAACATGTGATTCTCATCTGTGGAAAATTGGCTCCTGCCTGACAGCTAATGCTATAATACACTTGACTGCCTGTAAAGGGCACTATGAGAGAACTCTCTTCCTTCTGCCATGGGACACCAAAGAGGATGAAGCCTGGAGCGGTTTCTTGCCTTTTGAAACCATTTCTGACCAACACTGCATAGATGCAACAGGGATCAAATGGGTACACCTGTGGGCTGGGCAAAAATAATGACAGGTTAAATAATTACTTAGCCAACCCTGCTAAGGTTCAGGGCTGTGGCTCCAGAAGAAGTCTTGGGGCGAAGGGCCCAGTCCTATCCAATTTTCCAGTGCAGATGCAGCTGTGCCAATGGGGTGTGCACTGCATCCTGTGGTGGGGAGTCACAGCCCCATCTTATCCACACTTTCCTGGGAGTAAGCCCCATTAAGTCTACTGGGACTTACTTCTGAGCAGACATGCCTCGAAAGGGGCTGTCAGTCCTCAACAAATGTTTCCACACTTCAAGGCTGCACTGCGGCTGTCCCGAGGCCCCAGTCCTGGCGCAGCTGTGCCAACAGGGCATGTGCTGCACCCTGCAGCGGAGGGGCAATCATGGGGCCTCTTCGACGTTTGTCCCCCTCCCTCGGGGCTGCACCTGCACTGGCAAGTTGGAGAGGATCGGGCCCTCCCTTGGCCGGGTTCCCTGCTGGGGCCAATGGTGGGGAGAAGGCAAACCCTCTTGCAAGGCTGCAGCAACAATGTTGCCGACAGGAGCCGAGCTGGCGGAAAGGCCACAAGGGAGGGGGCGGCGCAGCTGCCGCCTGCCAGCCAGCCAGCCCGGGGCGCCCAGGCTCGCTGGGGAGGAGCTGGTGTGCGTCTGCGCGCGTGGCTGCCGCGCAGGCGCCCTCTCCCCCCGCACGGCTGGGAAGGCGAGTGCCGGCCGGGATGTCGCCCACGGGGCACGAGTGGGCTGAGCAGCGTTCGAGCGGTGCGTGTTCCGCGGGGCTCTCCTTCCCCCTGCTTGGGGAGTGGAGAGCGCGGGGAGGTTCTCGCTTCCCAGCCGAAGTGCCGCTTGCTCGTGCTGGCTGCTGGGGGGCGACGGCGCTGGAAGCAGGGAGGCTGCGGGCTCCGGTGGCGCCTGCCTGGTGTCCCCAGTTCACCTCTTGCCCTGTCAGCGGGAGGAGCAGGGACTCCGCCGGTGCTCTGGGGACGCTTTGGAAGTCACTCCTGCAGGGACAGACCAGCCCTCAGGTGCACACGCTGGATCCCTGTTGCGCATATGCAACGTTGGCCAGAAGTGGCTTGAATGCTGTCTGTGCCTGGCTTACACATCCCTGTTCCTCCCCTTTATAGTCGTGCTTGGGTGTCAGAACCTGATGCAATAAAGCTTGCAGATGAAATAATGCCAGAGAAAACCGAGGCTCTTGTCAGATGTTTTTCATAGGCTAAGAACTTGGTCGGAGCCGGTGATCAGTGTCAAGGGCACTCAGCTTGCTTTGGACTAGTGGAGGAAAAAGATGCAATATGCTTTGGTTTGCCACCCACCTGTGCATAGCTTGCCTCAGGCTTCACTTTCATTTTCACAGGCCCTTTAGCACCTTGGGGGCGGAGAATCTGTAGGCCCAGGTGAAGCTTGATGAATCCTAGCTACAGCGCAAGTAGTCAATAATTGGGTTTTATTCTGTCACTATATCAGTGTCAAGGGCTTTCCTAAGTCTGGCATTTAAGTTTACTTGAGGTAAATGCAACTGAAATCAGTGGGACTTCTGAGAAAACAGCGGGTCAGTGGCCAACATTTAAGATCCGTGCAGAATTTATATTCACCCACCCTTTAGGCTCTTTGGATCATGTTGATAAAAATTCTAGCAGTTCAGTACCACTGAGCAGTTGCACCAATTCTTAGTGTATATTATGTAAATGGCACAGAAAAGATGCATGTTAAGCCATTTATTATGTCTAGCCAATATTGCATTTACACAACAGGGATCAAATGTGTACACCTGTGGGCTGGGCGGAAATGGGTTAAACAGATTTCTGTGTGTAACTCCATGTAAAGAAGCCCCAAATCTTCTTGATAGCACAAGAGCAAGGAGCTTTGTATTTCTTCAAAACCAGGAGCAGCACCTGCATGTTTGCTGTGTGATCCTCATTAGTCTTTTATACCCAATATTTTCAAGTGGAGTATATGATGATTTAACTGATCTGAATACATATCTCTTTCTAATGCAGCTACAAAGAACAGCCTGAAAGATGAAATTGAATCAGTCTTGCGGGAGCGTATTATGGTTTTGGATGGAGGTATGGGGACTATGATCCAGCAGTATTCATTGACAGAAGAGGCATTTCGAGGTCAAGAATTTGAGGATCATGTCAAACTATTGAAGGGAAACAATGACATGTTGAGTATAACTCAGCCAGACATAATCTACAAAATTCACACGGTAAGTGGTTTTCTGAGGTTTTTGGTTGGCATAGAGCAGTGGGTTCCAAATTTTTTAGCATCGGGACCCACTTCTTAAATTAACACACTATCGCAGTGTTTCCCAACCTGAGGTACATATACCCGCAGGGGTACTTGACAGGATCTTTTAGGGGTACTTGAAAAAGAATTGAATAATGGCAGAAAAAGGCAGGTCTATATTAGAATGCCTTATGGGAAGGAAGGAAGACAGCTAGCTGGTTGTGAAAGCCCCAGCAACTGCTAATTTCTGATCATCAATTTGTGTATTATCAGATATGGAGAAGTGGTTGAAAACATATAAATTGAAATAACTGGAACTATATTAATTACAAACATTTTGCAAATACAAAGGGTACAATTTATGGAAATGGGCTGCCAAGGGGTACGCAAGTGAAAACATGTTGGGAACCACTACTCTATTGGGACCCACCTAGGTTACCAGACTTTTAAAAAAGGAGATCTAGTAAGAAACAGTATTTTATTTATTTATATGTAATAATTCAAAAAAGACCCTCAAACATCTCTTCCTATATTTACATATACTTGCAAACTGCAGGAGCTGAGCTCTTTGAAGGGTGATTAGCAGCTATAGTAGCTGATTTTTGAATAGCCACAGCGCTTGAGACAATTAATTATCTGATCTTCCCATCACCCTTTGGTGACCTACCAAAAATCAGGTCAGGAATGACCAGTGGGTCCTGACCCACAATTTGGGAACCACTGGCTTTGAGTGAAGCATATGACAGCTTTTGAGATTCATATGCAGATTATGTGTCTTTACTAATAATTATTAAATTTGGATGAATCCAGAATGCTGGGAAAGTGAATTGGTCTCTCTTTTAGAATTTCCACATTCAGTTCACTTGGGGAAAAATAACGTAGAGAAAAAGCAAAAGAATGCAGGGAGCAAGCCCTCTCTGTATAAGGATTTGCTTAGCTCCTCCTCTTGTTTGCAGTTGAGAACGCAGACATTTGGAATGGGAGGAGGAATACAATGGTTTTTCAGATGCCAGTAGGCCTCCTTAGTAGGCAGACTGAATTGTGTCTAGAGGAGGTGTGAACCTGTCCTAAATCCTTCCTAGTAACTATCTTAGGCTGCAATCCTAAACACACTTTCCTGAGAGTAAACCCCATTGAACAAAATAGGACTTACTTCTGAGTAGACCTGGTTAGGATTGTGCCCTTAGTTAGGCTACATGGAACAGAGTTAGCCAACCCTTCTGGTTATTTATTTATTTAGCTGGGTAACCAATTTGTGAGCTTCTTTTTTTGTTGAAAAGCGATATACAAGCATGCCCCAGTATCCATGAGGGATCTGCTCCACGAACCTGTGCCTACAGCGGTGCCTGTATTAACAGTGGCCCACATGCACGCACCCCAGAAATTAACTACTTCCTGTTTAGCTTCCTATTTTCATAAGTTATTCAGGCGGCTGGCAGCCTGCTCTCTTCGCGCTATAAACTTGAATGCTTATAGTACTCTGTTCAAAGCAAGAAGCACTTACTGGTAAGACTTCAAAGAATGTTAATGTATGCGCAGGCCCCTCCCATCCTGTTTTCATCACCAGATGTGTCCAGCACCCACACCATAAGAACATAAGAACCACCAGTCAGTCAGTTTTCCTTGTTGGTCTATATGGGTAGAAAATAGCATATAGTTTTCCCAGAACTTTACTATTGTTTTGCTTGTAACTCTAAGCTTAGTGACAACTGTTGGTGGAAAGTTCAAAGGAACTCTGTAACATATGTCACTACTGTGCATTCCTGGCCACCTTAACCACAGACCGTCTTTTGGGTTCTGTCCTCCTTAACCACAGACCATTTTGACTCTTAGGACCTGCATGGAAGTTGTGATCTCAGAACCAGAGATTGAGGTACAATCTCATTTAGGAATGTGGTTGCATAAAGGTTTGACATTCATTGTTGTAACCTGGTGATCCAGCACAGAGGCAAAAAGAAGTATTGTGAACTTAAATACAACACAATGAATGCATAGGAAGATGCACAGTTAAATACAATTATTTCATAATTGTACAATTATTTCATATTGAGTGGGAGTAACACTCAATAACAGTATTAACATATTGTAGTTTTCCTAAAATCAAATTATCCATGCTCAGTGTTCTTTAATGTCCTGAAATAGCCTTCTATTGATGTGGTTAACTATATACCACTGTTCGTAAATAACCAGGTGTGGAATGGACTCTCTTATCTTACTCTTGTATCTTACTCGCTAATCACTTTTAATTCTACTATTAATCTCCAGAGATTAGATGAGAAGCTTAAAAAGTCTCACCACCTTCAGATTCAGCTAGTGTCTTTTCATTTTTTGAACAGCAGGAGAGGGAAATCTACCATACATTATGTAATTAAAATATAATTGAAAGTAGCAATAGCAGTAATTCCCCTTTGATGCTCATGCTGTTCTCAAAATGAACATGCTTCAGTGCCTAATGAATTGTGCACATTTTTTTCTAAATTTGGAATCTTAAAATAAAAATACTGATTACTGTATTGTTCACTGTAAGAATTTGACTCTTTTCTTAGTGATAAATAAAACAGGTGAGGACAAAGTAATTATGGCCAATTATATTTTCATCAAACTGTTTGAGCAAACTGTTGTTCACCAAACTGTTTGAGGAGAATAAAAAGGAACATAAACTGTGGCAAAAGAAATGTAAGAAGGTGATACTGGAGGCCAAGCGAGACTATGAGGAACGCATGGCCAGCAACATTAAGGGGAATAATAAAAGCTTCTTCAAATATGTTAGAAGCAGGAAACCCGCCAGAGAAGCGGTTGGCCCTCTGGATGGTGTGGGAGGGAAAGGGGAGATAAAAAGAGACTTATAGATGGCAGAGAAATTAAATGAGTTCTTTGCATCTATCTTCACGGCAGAAGACCTTGGGTAGATACCGCTGCCCGAACGGCCCCTCCTGACCGAGGAGTTAAGTCAGATAAAGGTTAAAAGAGAAGATTTTTCAGACCTCATTGATAAATTAAAGATCAATTAGTCACCGGGCCCTGATGGCATCCACCCTAGAGTTATTAAGGAATTGAAGAATGAAGTTGCAGACCTCTTGACTAAGGTATGCAACTTGTCCCTCAAAACGGCCACGGTGCCAGAAGATTGGAGGATAGCAAATGTCACGCCTATTTTTAAAAAGGGAAAGAGGGGGGACCCGGGAAACTATAGGCCGGTCAGCCTAACATCCATACCGGGTAAGATGGTGGAATGCCTCATCAAAGATAGGATCTCAAAATACATAGACGAACAGGCCTTGCTGAGGGAGAGTCAGCATGGCTTCTGTAAGGGTAAGTCTTGCCTCACGAACCTTATAGAATTCTTTGAAAAGATCAACAGGCATGTGGATGCGGGAGAACCCATGGACATTATATATCTGGACTTTCAGAAGGCGTTTGACACGGTCCCTCACCAAAGACTACTGAAAAAACTCCACAGTCAGGGAATTAGAGGACAGGTCCTCTCGTGGATTGAGAACTGGTTGGAGGCCAGGAAGCAGAGAGTGGGTGTCAATGGGCAATTTTCACAATGGAGAGAGGTGAAAAGCGGTGTGCCCCAAGGATCTGTCCTGGGACCGGTGCTTTTCAACCTCTTCATAAATGACCTGGAGACAGGGTTGAGCAGTGAAGTGGCTAAGTTTGCAGACGACACCAAACTTTTCTGAGTGGTGAAGACCAGAAGTGATTGTGAGGAGCTCCAGAAGGATCTCTCCAGACTGGCAGAATGGGCAGCAAAATGGCAGATGCGCTTCAATGTCAGTAAGTGTAAAGTCATGCACATTGGGGCAAAAAATCAAAACTTTAGATATAGGCTGATGGGTTCTGAGCTGTCTGTGACAGATCAGGAGAGAGATCTTGGGGTGGTGGTGGACAGGTCAATGAAAGTGTCGACCCAATGTGCGGCGGCAGTGAAGAAGGCCAATTCTATGCTTGGGATCATTAGGAAGGGTATTGATAACAAAAAGGCTAGTATTATAATGCCGTTGTACAAATCTATGGTAAGGCCACACCTGGAGTATTGTGTCCAGTTCTGGTCGCCACATCTCAAAAAAGACATAGTGGAAATGGAAAAGGTGCAAAAGAGAGCGACTAAGATGATTACGGGGCTGGGGCACCTTCCTTATGAGGAAAGGCTACGGCGTTTGGGCCACTTCAGCCTAGAAAAGAGACGCTTGAGGGGGGACATGATTGAGACATACAAAATTATGCAGGGAATGGACAGAGTGGATAGGGAGATGCTCTTTACACTCTCACATAACACCAGAACCAGGGGACATCCACTAAAATTGAGTGTTGGGCGGGTTAGGACAGACAAAAGAAAATATTTCTTTACTCAGCGTGTGGTTGGTCTGTGGAACTCCTTGCCACAGGATGTGGTGATGGCGTCTAGCCTAGACGCCTTTAAAAGGGGATTGGACAAGTTTCTGGAGGAAATATCCATTATGGGGTACAAGCCATGATGTGTATGCGCAACCTCCTGATTTTAGAAATGGGTTATGTCAGAATGCCAGATGCAAGGGAGGGCACCAGGATGAGGTCTCTTGTTATCTGGGGTGCTCCCTGGGGCATTTGGTGGGCCGCTGTGAGATACAGGAAGCTGAAGTAGATGGGCCTATGGCCTGATCCAGTGGGGCTGTTCTTATGTTCTTAGCAAAGAGAAATTTCCAATTTATGACCCAATCCTATCCAGACCTTGCAGTGATGGAATTTGTATTCTGTCAGTACAAGGCCTGTCTCCTTGCATGTCAACCGCTATGATGGCATTTGGGCCAGGACCACCAGTGCGATTGGCTGGTGGCTGTGGATGTAAACCAATTAACTCCAGAAGTACTTATCTCTGCACAGTTGCCTAGGCCCTGACTGGCCCATAGCATGCAACAGAGTCTGCAGTAGCAATTCTGCACATTCTGGGCCAGCGCAGGATAGGGTTGGGCTGTTAGATGTTCAAAGAAATGAATTGATAACTGACATGCTTTTTAAGGACATACGCATTTCCTGATAACTGTGGTTGAATTTGCACTATAATTTATGACAGGAAATGTCACCTGGCATTGATTCTGTGATTCTTGTTTTCTTATAGTAGTCTTTTTTTGTATGCATGCATGCATCTGAATATTTTCAACAATCGTCCTTCCCTACTGTAGGTAAAATTATTAGCATGAACTGGGGCTTGTGAGCATACAAGTGAGGCTTTACACATGTCTTCTGTCCCCATGTTTCTTGAGGCAGACAGCTTGCGCTTGCGCAGACAGTAATATGGCTTACTCAGATAGGAATTTACCCCCCTAGGCTTTGGTTCACATTCAAGATTCTACAAGCAGTGTGGGAGGGAGTGCAAGCTGGAGGATCTTTCTTTCTGTTGTGCAGTTCCATCTCAACAATAAGGCTACAGAAGCAGTTATCTGGGAGTACTAACTTTGGCAGAGAGCCACTGTGCACACAAATACACAGTGCAAAGGTAGAGAGTTCTCCTGTATCATGTGTGATTCTTGGAATATTTGGTTGGCTCCTCTTCTGTTCTACCAGAAGCAGCAAATTCAGCAAATGCAAGGAGAGCATTTTTTTTTGTTCAATAAGTTATTTATTTATATTTATTTATTTATTTATTTATTTATTTATTTAAACCTTTGTTCCCCCGCCCTTCACCCAATAAGGTTCCCAGAGCAGCTTACATAACAGCTGTCACATAAGAAATCATTACAACAGGAGGGGTATGTTGTGAAGCTTATGCTTCTCTGGCTTCTTTTCCTCTCCCAGCAACTCAGAAGGCAATTGGTGGTCGTCTGGCCTATATGAAATGCCAGCTTAAAAAGCATCAGGAGGTGGAGGGGTTGATGGTGCCTCTGTGCTTTGCTGGCCATTTTCTCCTCCTCACAGCCAGTTGATGGTTCTTTGACCTGTATGAGGGGTCTAAAAGCTGGTAAAAGGAGGCATGGGTAGGTAGAATAACCTCAACAGGTATAACAACATTGTTTTCATGCTGGAGAGACCGATGTGGTAGGGATGCTGTCCTCTTCACAACCATTGTAAGTGCCATGTTTGAGCTCCCCCCTCCCTAGTTTGCTTGTGCACATGTACTCTCTCAAGGGTGGTTGAAAAAGGCGGAGAGCTGATTTTCAAAATGCTGGAAAACTAGAATGTTTATGTTTTTGACTCCTATATTTTTCTTGTAGGAGTATTTGCTTTGTGGTGCAGATATCATCGAGACAAACACTTTCAGTAGCACCAGAATAGCACAAGCTGACTATGGCCTTGAGCACTTGGTAAGAATTTCAGATTTCTTGTATATCAGGGTTGGTTTTTCTAGCAGAAGATTAGTGTGGTGCTGGAGTTCACCAATGTTCATAGTGATAATTATTTACTTAGCCTTTGTTACCCTTTTCCACTGAAGATTAGACAGATATTTGTTCCTTTTTGCTTTTGTAAAGCCCCATGTGTAGTAAAAGTTGAGATACCAGCATTGTCAAGGCTGAAGCGTTGCCAAATATTGTAGTTTTTCGGGTATTAGAATGTCTGTGTTGCTGTAGCTATCAGTTTCACTTGGGACGCTGTCAACACTGACAGTTTCACTCCAGACTTTGTAGGTTTTCCGTAATCAGCAGAATGAGCTGCAAACCAGAAGTCCAGACTGGTCTGCCTGGTGACAGTTAATAGAGTTTACCAGATCATCAAGTGACAGATACTGCCATTTTTATTGAATGTTGATAACTGTGTTGGCTATGTATAAAAAGTGTTTCTGAGCTGGCATTAGCATAGGTTGACTTGCTGTTGCCTGGTCAAGGATTATTCCAGCTCTGCAAATAAAGCTTGAATGAGCAGTTTCCTAATCTTGCCTTCAGAGAGATGGAGTCGCTGTTCAACTGTGGCTAAAGCCCAGCAGCTACAGTCTCTTTCTTCTGCCAAGAGTGTGGGAGAGCTTGTATGCAGTGATGATGAGGGGACATGCGGAGCCGTTTGGAAGCAATTTTTGCTAAGCAGCTGGGCGAGAGCTTTACTACAAGGCTGGATCATTCCCCTTCTCATTTTAGCATAAGCTGTGTATGAAAAGTAAACATGCTCAGGCATCATTTGACTAGTTGGCAATGAAGCCTTGTCCTGTGAACAGGAGCACTGCGCATTGTGGTTTCTATATGTATAATATTATATAAAGTACTATATCTCTTTTTGTGGAAAAGAGGGTAGCGGATTACAGGACCCATATGGGAATGCAGTAGTGATGACAGCCCTGTTTTGCACTACACCAGTGGTTCTCAAACGGGTGAGTCGCAACCCCCCAGCTTGTGTAAAGCTTCCCCGGTCCCTTTAAGGGCCGGGGGAGGCGGCGAGGGCAGCAACGCCATCCTCAGGATCGTGTCACTAACAGGGATGGAAGGGGGTGCTTTTACTTACTGATGTGTGAAGGATGTTGCAGGAGAAGTAGGGAGCCTCGTGCAGCCCTCTGTAGGACTTCCTGAGTCTTTGAATGCTGAAAAACTCGAGGAAACACAAAGAGAAAGTGCTTTGCGCTCATGTTTTTCTAACATTCTAAGACTCGGGGAGCCCTGTGGAGGGCTACGCGGGGTTCTCCACTCCTCCTGAAATGTCCTGCACACATCAGAAAGTAAAAGCACCCCCCTTCCACTCCAATTAGCGATGCAATTCCCTCGTCCCCTCTCCTGCAAAGACTTATCCCCGGAGTAAAGCTCCTGGGAAGTTTGAGAACCACTGCACTACACTGTTCTTACTTAGAGAAACATTGATTCTCAGGGCCCAATCCTATCTAATTTTCCAGCACCAGGGCAGCAGCAATGCAACCCTGAGATAAGGGAACAAATGTTCCCATACCTTGAGGAGGCCTCCAAGACTGCTTCCCCCACACAGGAAGCAGTATATACCCCGTAGGCATAGCAGCACCAGCACTGGAAAATTAGATAGGATTGGGTCCTCACAATCCTCCTAGTTTCGGAAACTAAGGAAGCAATGTGGAAGGACCCCTGTACAAAGACACTCTAGAGAGCCACCAACAGTTCCCTATATTTCTACCATGGGTCAGTTGTGGCTTTTCTGAAACATTGGAAGACTATTCACTCATCTGAAAAAAATGCAGCTAATGCATATTTGACCACATGCAGCTCCTGGTGTGCTAGTGCTTTTCAGATGTTACAGAACATATACAGTTCTGTATACAGATCCTGAGTTGGAAACAGAAATTCCTGTCTTTACTGAAGCCTGTGAAGCGACCTTTTGGAATGCAGTTCAAATAGATTTAATTATTCTTTGAAATTACTATTTGTCTTGCTAGTTTTATTTTTGGTTATTGGTGTATCTCTCCTCCTGCTTTCCCGGTACAGGCATATCGGTTAAATAAAATGTCAGCACAGGTGGCTCGAAAAGCAGCTGATGACATAACTGCTCAGACAGGTGCGTAAATTTCCTTTCTTGTTTTGGGGGCCCAGGTCAGATGTAATGGGGGAAACCACATTCTCCTGCTCTGGGAAGTTCAGGAGTGCCATGGACTAGTATGCTTCCCCTCTTTGTGCACCAAAAGAGATCAAAACTTATGCTTTTCATTTTAAACTTTCCACAGCTCCATGTGCCACTCAAACTTGGGGAAGTACAATTATTTTGAAAAATGGCTTGTCCACAAACTAGGATCCAGAGTTGCATCTAACTAGGTTGATATGGTTGTCCAGGATCACTGTTTGTTAAACTTGCTTCAAAAGCATAATTTCTGGAGTTGTCCATTGATAAAAACCTTATGAAATGGGGGCTATGCATTAGAAACTTTTATGGATTGTAAATTCTGTTTCTGTTCCAGATGTTGGTACCTGTCAGGGGAAATGCATATATAATATGCATGATATACAAACATATTATGAAACTAACCAATTAGCTATCTACAAAAAAAATTAATAATCTATGCATAAATCTCTAAAACAGGCTTCATAGTGTCCAAACATATATCCGTAAAGAGTTGTTTTCTGTAAGACATATATGTTCAAATGTTGATAAAGTTAAAAGGTTCTCAGTCTGGTTTGGGGGGGGCACTTATCTTTCCATACCTCAATATGAGTCTTTTGGCTATGGTAGGGGCACAAAGAGTCCATTTCTGCTGACCTGCAGATAACTTCTATGAAATAGGTAGATTCAAAAGAGTTTAAGTATTTACAAATGTCAGGGTTTGTAATATAAAATTAATACAGCACATAATATTCACCCAAAAGAATGGTATCGCTATACAAGACCACACCATGAATCTGATGCCTCAGGTTCATCACAACACCAGTAATCAGATTCTTTTGCAAACCCATTACTATGAAGGCACTGTCATGTCCAATAAACTCTAAAAACAATATTTTGCTTAAGATATGCATGTTGATATAGACCAGGGGTGTTGAAACGTTTTGGCAGGAGGGCCACATCTTCTCTCTGTGTCGGGGGGGGGGGGCAGGAAAAAAAGAGTTAATTTACATTTCAAATTTGAATAAATTTACATAAATGAATACTTTAGAGACGGAACTTGCAGGAATGAATGAAGGTCTTGCAATAGCTCATGTCCTATAAAAGGCCTTGCATTAAGCAAGGGTGGCCTTTCCTTTGCTGCTACTGCTACATCACAGACATGAAACAGCAAGCAGTGGAGGGGGCCCTTGTCCCACAGCTCACATGAGAGGTCAAACCTTTGGCTGTCACGCTGAGAGCAGTTGCGTTGGGCCAGCACGGGCTCTAGCAAGTCTCTGGAGGGCCAGAGCTTATTAGAGACTGGGGGCTCCGAGCGGACCACATTGGGAGTCCTTGAGGGCTGCAAGTGGCCCCAGGGCCGGGGTTTGGGTACACCTGATATAGATTAAATTCTGGAAGTTTAAATCCTCCTTTATTAAATGGAAGTTGCATCCTCTTAAAGAAAATTCTAGGTGGGGAAAAAAAATTTCCTAAACAGCACGTAAAATGTATGCGTATATCTGTAAGGTAAAGGAAATGCAGGTAAAACATAAAATGCGAGGAATAATATTTATTTTTAGTGTGTTAATGTTACTCAAAGGAACAAATTTAAAGGAACCCATATGCAAAAATTGTGTTAAATCTGTAAGAATCAATATTCCTACATAATGGCATCTGGGCTATAGTGAAATTGCCAAGCACCTAATACACTCCTTACAATATTGTCTCCAAGTGGCATCAGTTCAGATTTTGTCCAACTGTTACCCTGCACATGCCCAATCTCGTCTGATCTTGGAAGCTAAGCAGGGTCAGGCCTGGTTAGTACTTGGATGGGAGACCGCCTGGGAATACTGAGTGCTGTAGGT
Organism: Tiliqua scincoides; assembly: GCF_035046505.1. Taxonomy (NCBI): domain Eukaryota; kingdom Metazoa; phylum Chordata; class Lepidosauria; order Squamata; family Scincidae; genus Tiliqua; species Tiliqua scincoides. The sequence continues at coordinate 230,185,415 of NC_089821.1, forward strand.
TTATACCATAGTCTTTCGAGACTGAAGGTTGCCAACCATTTATCAAATAACTAGATAAATCTTAAAAAAAATTTTTTTTCCGTTTTTAAATGGAAGCTTGAAGTTCAGAGATAAATAATAAAATATCTTTTACGCAATCTGAAGGCTTCCATCAGTGCCCTCGCACCTGACATTTGTGTTCCTCATCTCTATCCTTATGGGATCTCTTCCCCATACTTAGCCTTCCCCTGCATGAGGATTTTATTTCCAGCCAAATCAACAAATTTCCCTGGTCCCACTCAGACAAGGAGAGAGCTGGAGTGCAAAATGCTTGGTTCCCTGAGGAGCTGAACATTCCAAGCCATCACATCTGCTCAGCTAATTAGTGTTGGAGCTCCATCATCACAAATGAAATGCTGCCCAGGTTTCGTAATCTCAACAAATTGTCCTATCTGTGAAGTGGCTTTGATTGGTTTGTAATGAGAGAGTCTTTTGAACTGTGTCTTATTTTCCTCTCTTGGTGGCTTTATCACTATAGCAAGCTCTGTAAACAGAAATTTACTTGAGAACAGAACTGTTGTGCTTAGGTGTGTGATTAGAAAAATATTGATTAGGTATTTGTGTCAGGATTTAGTTTATTTGTGAGGTAGGGAAATGCATATCATTATGGTGGGCAGGGTGTTTGTGGAAGGACTGTCTATATCAGGGGTGCTCAATAGGTGGATCGCGATCTACCGGTAGATCGCGAGGCAAAATGAGTAGATCGTGGAGTGCCGACCCCCCCCTTCAGGTGCCTCTGGGAGGAGTAAGGCCCGTTGTACTCAATGGGGCTTACTCCCAGGTAAGTGTGGCTAGGATTGCAGCCTCACAGCCTAATCCTACGCATGTCTACTCAGGAGTAAGTCCTGTTATACTCAGTGGGGCTCAAGGTACACCAACATACATTGTACACATAAATGTTATATGTTATGATGGCGCAAACACTGTAAAAAAAACTCTGGTAGATCTCTGGGCCTTGCTGGGTTTCAAAGTAGCTCTCGAGCCAAAAAAGTGTGAGCACCCCTGGTATTATGCAGAGAGCTCTGCACACAGAGGCACATTACCACTCTTTGTGTTGGTCTGTCAGACCATACTCGCCCCACAGGCAGGTTTTGCATTCATTGCAACACTGTCTCCAAGTGCAGGATCTTTTCTGCATAGGAATTGATGGCATGTCATGAACCATTGATTGCTGGTGCTATGGCTCTTCCTCCTGCAATGCAAAGCCTCCTGCAGAAAATTTATGTCTGTAACTTTTCTTTGTTAAGGCAATAAAAGATATGTGGCGGGGGCAATGGGTCCCACAAACAAGACCCTTTCTGTCTCCCCTTCAGTGGAAAGGCCAGACTACAGGAATGTCAGTAAGTATTTTAGTTGTTATTCCAAAGGTTAAGAGTAAAGATAGTTTCTTTGCTTGTCCTGCTTCTTTCAATTCAGTGCTTAACATCACTTCTGCAGTATGGCAGAACTGGCAAAGGGGCCCATAGCTTAGTCATAAAACACATACTATGTGTACAGAAGTTTCCAAGTTCAATCCCCTGCATCTCTAGGTAAGATTGAAAAAGATACCTGTCTGCAACCTTCAAGAAATGCTGCTAGTCAGGTGGATGATACTAGCCAGATGGGTCAGATTCAGTACAAGGCAGTTATGTTCATAGACTTTTAAAATGTGGTATTATGCAACTAAGCAGTGCCACTTTGACGGCAGTTTCATTTTTTTGCTGCAGCCAAAAAATAATTCTAGGTCAGGCAGCTTCTAGGAAATCAAAGTCAAACTTGGTTGAAGGCCAGTCATAGGACCAAATGTAATAGGAAATTCAAATACAAAGTTGCCTTTCTAAATGTCAATCAGCTGTGGGCCACATCAACTTTGAGTACCGTATTTCCAGATGAAAGCAGAATGTATATTACTCCCCCTCCTCCTCGGATGTATATGTTGTTTTTCTTGAAGGAGCTCAAGGTGTCATAAATAACTTGTATATTGGGGTGAAAGAGAGTGATGGACCCAGGGTCACTGAGTGGAGATCAAACCTGAGTCTCCTTAGTCCTAGTCCTAGTCCTAGTCTAACATCTGCACTATGTTGGGTCTCAATTATGGGTTTCTGTTGTTAATCATAGCATCAATAGAGAAGTGTGTGAAATTATTATTGTTTTCTAGCTTTTGATGAACTTGTGGACGCATACACAGAACAGGCCAAAGGACTACTAGATGGTGGCGTGGATATCATGTTGGTTGAAACCATATTTGATACAGCCAATGCCAAGGTGAGTATTCGAGGTGGGTAGCCCAGTTGACATTTAATACATGGTATTAAGTTAATACATGGTATTAACTGAGGCATTTACGCTGTGCCTGCCAGACAAGTTTTGAGAGGGGGCAAAACTGCGTGGGGAGGAGGGTACAGGGATAGATAGGCTATAGGAGGGGGTTGGTCCTGCAGTGCTAGTGCTTGCTGGATCCTATCCCCTCTGTCAGCAGCCACCCTGTCCCCTTTCTCTCCTCAAACTTGCTATGTTAAATAGCTGGCGCAGGTCCAAGGAGACACTTTGTGGAGCTGGAAGCTTACAGAAGGTTTAAGGGACTTAAATCCCTCTCCCCCTGAAGCCTTTTTACCTGATATCCCCCCTCCCCACTGGATACAGCATGCTTCCTTTTGGCATGGCTGCACTGGGGGGGAGGGATAGAATTGGGCCCTAATTTTTGAAAGTATAGTAGACAAATAGATAACATAAAAGCCTTTGTAGACTAAAATCTCATTGATCATAAATTCGGGGAGCAAGAATCCCAAGCAGATTTTCCTTTTATTTAAAATGATGATGTACTTTCTAATAGTAGCAAGTATAGTTAAAAGTATTGATGCCATTTCTAGTACAATTTCAGAAGCTTGCAGAAGTTTTCCCAGATATAGGGAAAGTTCACCCTGCTACGAAAAAAATAATTCAGTGTTTTGTCCTGGGACACATAAGGCAATTTGTTTCTGCGGGCGCAGAGCTGTACTGTTGCTCCAGTGTGTTACTGTGTATTTGTTTTTTTTATTGTGCGCTTGGAAAAACTGGAGTCTTCTGTTGGGGAAACGCTGTGACTCTCAGTGGATGCGTGGAATAGCCTGAAAACTTCAGAATGTAAAGAAGGTGGACACTAACACTTTTTTGTTGTTGTTGTTGCACAGGCAGCTCTCTTTGCTCTCCAGAATTTGTTTGAGGAAGAGTATGATCCCAGACCAGTGTTTGTGAGTATAAGAACTGAACTTTTAAAATAAGGGTGTGGTATCTTGCAGTTCCTCATAAGTAAATATCCAGATAGCTTTAGTGAGCTCCCAACGTGAATGCTATTTTTTACAGACTACACAGTTACGTACATTTGTTTGCAGTGCTTTAGTCATTCCTTCTTTTAAAGTTATAGGCACACATTCTAGGCAGTGGTTCACAAACTGGTGGTACGCAACCCACCAGCCAGTGAAGCACTTATCCCTCCCTTTTAAGGGGCAGAACTGGAAAGGCAGCAACGTGGTGTTCTATTGAATATTGGAAGTGACTTTTGATAACTTTTTTTTTTTGCTGTTTTGAAGTCTTGGGGAGCCCTGCAGAGGCATCTGTGGGGCTCTCCGTAACCCTCCTCCAAGAGGCCAGCACTCTCTTAGGTAAGTTTAAAAAAACTCTCCCAGCAGCAGCGCAAACCTGGGGATCCTGTGGCTGCCATAGCCTCTCCCCACACACGCTTATAATGTTCCCAACTCCTTTGTAGGAGTTTGGGATGCACTTTTATAGTGTATAACTCTCTGTAAAGCGCCATGGGTATATCTGTATGTTCCTAGATGTCTGACATACATTGTGCAGGGATTACCTTCCTTGAACTGCCTGTTTTGTGTCAACTAAGGAAGAGCTTGCATTTTGCGTGAAATAACTTTTTCAGATCTTTTGGCAAGGGCTTTTCTTATTGTCTCTCGTATACAGAGCTTAATACATTTGTAAGCACTTTAAAATTCATGCAGCCTAGTCCTATGGCCTGCCACACTATAGCATGCAGCCATGCCAATGGAGTGCATATTGCATGCTATAGTAGTGGTGGGGATCAGTGGTGGGGCCGGTTTTTACTTACCTCCCAGTGGGCTGCCTAATCACTTATGGGTCTGTTCAGTGTAGTCTTGCAGATTGATCAAGGATATCCTACCAGTAATGCCATCAGTGTGCCAAAGGACAGCATGTGGACATGAAGAGAGGTAACTGGCCCCCAAGTTCTCTTCCCCAGGAGACTTGCAAAGTCTGAACAATTTTCAGAAGTGATATAAGACCTTATTTGTCTTGGCAAAGTCTCATGTTAAGCAGAAGAGTTGAAGGTTCACTCAATATATTTCTGTTGTTGTTAACTTTAGTTTGTCTGTCTTATGTGTTTAGAGTATGCTGGTATCTGCCCAGAATCCTTGTGGTTCAGTAGACTAAAAGCCTAAATAAGTAATACTAATAACCAATTGGTATACAGTTCTACATTTTATGCTCTTGTGCTGGCTCCTGCAGAGCTCAATGACAACCCTCACCTCCCTTGTCAGTTGCCTTCACGTATATTCTTTGAAGTATGCAGTAACCTCAGAGGCCCATACATTTGCAGCTAAAACTCTCCCATACCTTACTAACAGTATCATGTTACCTGTGTTTCCATAGAAGCCCATATACAGCTCCTGCTGGGGATAGCCTGCATGCCTGCAGCTGGCAAGTGTTGCTGTCAGTAAAGTGCTGGAGAGCACACTCAAAGGCAGCTGGTGTGGGGAGGAGTAGAAGGATGTCATGGATCCTGGTGGGAGCTGCACCCTGTAACTATTGCTATTATGTTGTTCTGATCACATTACTGCTGTGGTTGGTTACCCAATATTGAGAGTCAGGCTGCAAGGTGCTTAAACCCATTTTGAGCTGATTTATTAATTATGTGATAAAAGTAATTTGTATTTAGCACATGAATTCTCCCTAATAGATCTTGGTATGAGATACCAAAATGTTATGGATACTGTGGTTCTTGTACAGAGGCAAGCACAAGATCTTCCATTGGATCAGGTTGTTAGCAATAGCACAAGTCTCAAGAAAAAGATACCGTCTTCATTTTGCGGCATTGTACAATTTATTATTATGAGAGAATGTCGTTGATGGATCATAATTTTCTTTGTAATTAGAAGGCTAGTATTATACAGTTATGTTGCTGGTCACCCCCGTTGTGTAAGATACAGTTGTTTTCATGGAGATCTTGTGGTGTTTTTGGAGATTCTTTTGTACCCAACAGATTATAGCAGTGAGGTGCCAGTTATATGCAATAGTAGAAGAATAGTATTCAATAAAACAGGACTTGAAGGCCTATGGTGTTCAGTAGGCAGTCAAAATTGAAAATCTCAAGCAACAAGTATACACTTAGGAAGGTGAACTTCTTCCAGCTGCCAAATAGATGAGCAATTATTTAAAGCAAGGGTCTCTAAACTTTTCGGTTGAAGGGCCACATCAAACATCTTTCACAGTGTTGAGGGCCGGAAAAAAAATTAAATATAAAATTAAAATAAATACATTGGAGATGGAACTTAGATGAATGAAAAAAATGGGCTCAAACGTCCAGGATTTCAAACACTGCCGAAAGCACACACTTAAACAGACCCCCATTCCCCCTACCCCACAAGCACAGCTCCAGTTGTGTTTGGTCAGCTGGACCAGAGCATCTGAGGCTAGCCACGGGCTGGATAGAGGCTCACTGCGGGTTGCATCTGGCCCCCGGGCTGGGGTTTGGAGACCCCTGATTTAAAGAAACAAAAAAATTAGGTTTTGAACAAAATGACTAACATTTGATTTTAAGATAGCATCTATTCTCCTAATAATATTCAGACTTCCACATGGTATATTTAAAGAATGCTTTCTTACTTCCTCCCTTTTGTCTTTGGACAGAGGGAGGAGCTGCTTCATTTCCAGATCAATCTTTGTGACAGCCACATTGTTGTACGTAGAGGTTGTTGCAGAGAGCCTGTATTCTGAAAGCCACTTGTTCCTTTTTAATCAAGTATTTATTCAGTTCAGATTAGCTTCTGCTATTGAAAGCTTTTTAATATGATGTTTTTGTCTTTTCTCTCTTCTATCCTTGTGGCTTTTAGGTCTCAGGAACCATTGTTGACAAAAGTGGCCGTACTCTTTCTGGCCAGACTGGCGAAGCATTTGTCATCAGCTTATCTCACAGCGAGCCTCTTTGGTGAGAGAATGTGTACTCTGGAGTCCAGAGTACCTACTCGATGCTAATAAGTTTTGTACTTTCAAAAAAATAGATTAGAAAACATGGAGCTTGTGGCAGTATTAATTATGCTTGCAAGTCTGTAGTTTGGTCCCCAGCCAAGTGTAACTAAGTTTTCAGAGAAGCAATGATTTTCAATGTGTGTTCAGAAGCCTCCCTGAGGAGGTTGCCAAGGGCGCCTGAGTTTTCTCAAATCGCCACCTTTTGAGCATCTTGATTGGTAGGAAACAGAGTGCCAGCCCATCTCACCCCTTCCCACTCAGTAGCCTATTTCTTTGTTTATTGGCATAGTGGGGACAGATGAGCCAACACTTCAGGGGAGAGTGCATACAATTTTTTAAGTCCTGAGAGTGCCAGCATTGTGGAGTGTGGCCCCAACACAAGGACCTGAAAGTAAATGATGTTTTCTTGACTCCTGTTTGTCATTAGAGATTAAATCTCTAACGGGATTATGGAAAAACTTCAGTACATAATTCACAATAAAAATAGAAGTGCTCCTAGTCATTTGCTGAATTTCTTGCCTGCTTATTTTTTTGCCACCTGGGAGCATCCCAGAAATCAACAGATGGGACTTGTACATAGCGACAGATGATGCTGAAATGGCATGTAGAGAAATGCATCAGCATAAGGTGAAAAGGGAACCAGCCCCCTCCGTGAAAGTTTATAAATCAACAATGACTTAACAGTGTAGAATGAAATTAAATTTATCTGCAGTTTGATAAGGACAGCAGCATAAGCAACCCTTCTCTTTGCTTCAGCATTTGTTGAATGAGCCTATGAGTTGTATTCAGCCACGCCCATTTGAAATCCATGTGCCCTGTTTCTGATCCAGGATATAAAAATATGCACATCTCTGTGTGCGCAACTTGAAGATAATTTAATTTATGTGAAACCAGTGTTATAATTATCCAGTTAATTTTAAAAAATTCAGATGTTTATGAATCAAGTCAAAGGAGATCAGAACTCTTATTACTGATTTTGACTAGTCCCTATATATGAAAATAACAGGGTGTATGTGGCTTTATTGTTGTTCAGAAATTGCATATGTCACTGATAGCCTGACCTTCTCCCAAGAATCTCAGCAGCATACTGAGGTGCTATGAATCCTCAGCAGGTTACAGTCTCTGGTGCTGAGAGGCATCTTTCCTCAGTACTAAAAGGGAATTAGCATGTTAACGTTTGTGTTGCTGGCTATCCAGTACATGCATCTTGGCATTCTTGTAGCACAATCCAGTGTATGTTTGCCCAGAAGTGAATTACGTTGTGCTGTAAGTATGTTTAGGGTTGCAGCCTTATTTATAGTTGCTTCCCTCGAGTGTGTCTATAGGAAGCATGTTGAATTGGTTTGCTGAATGGTAAAAATGCCGCTGAGTATACATCTTGCATGGAGGAGCTCTGAGACTTGATTTCTACATCTTTGCTTGCAGACATTCTTTACCTTCTTCTTTGCCAGCCCTTGCAGAGCTGGATTTGAGATCTACTGCCAGTTAGTGCTGGACTAAATGGATCATTTTCTGATTCTGTACTCCATCTTATATTTAGAACATGCGTCTTTCCCCGTTTATTCTCCATCCCTTTTGCCTCAGAGCTGAAGGATACTTGTCCTTGTTGTCCTTGCAGTGGCAGATTCACTCTTTCAGTGTCGGATTCATACAGCTTATGGCCTTGGAATTTAATCAAGGGTCAGGGTTAGCTCTTTCCATCCAGTATAAGCATATTAAAAGGCACTAAAAGGAGATCCATTATGCAAAATAGTGTGTGCAATATGGGATACGGGTCGTGCCTTGTTATCCACTGGGGTTCCATTCTGGAACCCTCGGTGGATTAAAAAAAAAATCAATCCGTGGATACCAAATCATTGGAAAAATAGCTTAAGGACCCACTTCCAGGTTTCTTGCTCCTCCATCGTCGCTGCAGAATGTGTTGGTATAGACTCTGCACCGCATTCAACTACTAGGTGGCATGAATTATGGAATCTAATGGAATGAAATTATGACTGAATGTGGTATAGCTTTTATACTGATACATTCTGGAGTGACAATGGAGGAGCAAGGAACTTGGAAGTGGGTCTTTAAAGCTAACTTTAACCCCGAGAAGCTTGCAACTAGTGTGGTTTAACAGCACAAAAGTTGAAAATGGGGTTTTGGTGCTTTTTTCCTTGTTACAAGGCATTTAAAGGTGAACTACAGTATCAGTGGTGAGTCAAATCAGTGGATGCTAAATTAGTGGATAACAAGGCACAACCTGTATTATCCAACAATTTTATTTATACTCAAATCTCATCCCTAAGTTATTCTAGTTGTGTTGTTATAATTCCTTGTTGAATGGATTTTTTGGGAGGAAGAAGCCAGGGACACTGGGAGAACCTTCTGATTTGTATATTCAGACTTCTTTGAGATCTGGATGCCTAATAGGGATAAGGCCTGATTTGTGTTCATGTATCTGGTGTTGATATTTGCACAAATAATATGAAATAGTGTCAAAGAAGCTCCTTCTTCTGAAAAAAAATCTCTGCCTTATTGTATTGAGGCAGATAATTCAATTGCACAATCTTAATGCTAGCTGTAGGCATATTAGGGAGATACATTCTTTTCTTCCTTTGTTTTTAATAGTATTTTACAGAGTGGATAATACAGATTGGTGATTTGGGGCTAGTACTTTGTAATACCTACACCTTTTTTCCCAGAAGGGAAAAGCTTGACGTAAGCCTTGTCTTTGTTCATCCTCTAATTTTTTCCTGGGCTTTCATGGCCACAGTGGAGATATTGTCAGCAAGAGTGATCACTCTGTAGTTGTGCAGTTTTTCTAATCTGTCCGATGGTTAAGTTTTAAAGAGACATGCCAAAGGACATTGACTTTCTTCTGCAGGGTAGAGTTTAAATGGTGGTGGTACGATGTAGCAAAGATGTCTGTCACTTGGTATGTAGCATTTTATGCATATAGGCAACTAGAATAAGATCAGATGTAGTTAGAACAAGTGTTTCCTAGAACAATACCAATATGTTGATTCTTAATTTATCTTGTTTCTATAGTTCTGCCTGTATTTTACTGCGGGTTACTGATATTTATGCTTCTCATGATCTTGGTTTGTTGCATTATTTATATTGTAAGACTTTTTGGCAGATCACGTTGACTGGTACGGTGGTTGATGCCTAATTAATCTCTTACAATTTGACCTTCAGCAGAAGTTTCAAGTTGATGGGAGGTCACATCTTGTTTAGTCTGATTACAAAAGGAGAGAAACTTTCTTTCAAACTTGAGTATTCATAATGTAGCAATAGCTCCTTGTATGGGTCTGTGTTGTGAAGATTTGGTTGACTCCATGACAGAATCTTGGTTTCAAATGCTGGCTTAATTGTGGTTTGTAAATCACAGTTAAGCACAACTTTGGGTTTGGGCAAATACTGAGCTGTTGTCTAACAGACCAGGAGTTTCCTGGTGCACAGTGAAGAAAATAAGGAGAGGAGGGAACATGTTGGATTAGGTTATATTCATGACTAAATAAAGCATATTTTATTTAGTTGCTTGAACCCACCCACTGTATCTTTCCCATGGCAATTCACCCTAGTACCAGCATTCTCATTTATTTTCTTGAATCTCGCTATCTGAATGTTCCCTGAGTTCATATTAGATTATGTTGTACAGGGCAGCCCCCGTGTCTGCAGAACCCGTATCTGCAGTTTCATTTATCCACAAATTGGGTCCGCACCCCCTCTGGAGGTGAGGGGAGCTGATCTCGCCTCTGGAGGGTTTTCTGAGCCCAGCAGAGGTCATGCATATCTGCCCACAGCCTCTGCCAAGCTCAGAATTACTGTTATAAGGGGGAAAAAAGTGACTTCTGGTTTCTCTGTGAAAACTGAAAGTGACGTATTAAATGCCTTTATAAGGCATAGGGAGGCCTGGGGAAGCCTCGGAGGGGTTCCTTCCTTCATATCTGTGATTTCACTTAACCACGGGGAGTTCCGGAACTGAACCCCCGTAGATACACCCGTAGATTCAGTTTTGCTCACTTATAAAGTGGAGGTCTCATGAACCAATCCCTTACTTGTCTGCACTCCTCCTATATCTAGTTCATGTGGAAGCACACTTCCTGGGTGCTTGAATAGTTCATTTTGCATGTATGCGTATGCCCACAAGCATGTGTGTTTACATGCTGATGAGCTAGATAAACAAGTTCCTTTTTTTGACTTGTACTGTAATTAAAACAAGGACTGTTGTATTTTCTCTTTCTAGCATTGGGTTAAACTGTGCTTTGGGGGCAGTAGAAATGAGACCTTTTATTGAAACTATTGGGAAGTGTACAACTGCCTACATCATTTGTTATCCCAATGCAGGTATGTACTCATGTATGGAAATTCAGCCTTTGCATATTAGTGGAAACAAACGTGTGGTAAACTGCCTTATGAGGATAACTTTATTGAAACGCTTTTTTGTAGTGTGTGCCATTATCTGTGGTCAATTTGATTGCTGTCAGACTTGGGATATTTATTTTGCTGAGAACCACTTTGGAGAAGAAGCGTGGGCTTATTCTTTCAGCTGCTTTTGATATTTTTTAAGTCATGGCTTGCATTTTATTACAACCATCAAGTACTATTAGGGCACAGTCGTAACCTCTTATGTCAGTGCTTTCCAGCACTGTGACACTGTGAACCGGTCTTCAAGTAAGTACAGTTGAGAAGTGAACTACTTATATGCAACTGTAATTGATTTAATATTGTTTCAAATCTACAGTAAGGAAACAATTTCCGTCAAAAGGATGTTGAATAGGAGAATGAATCTGTGAACAACGATTGAATTGTTTCTGCTGTTTATATACTGCAGCAATTGTTTTCTCTTCTGCAAATGCTTTTGTTCATGTTTCAGTAAAAAAGGCATTTATTTTCAGAAAGGAGAAAAAATAACCTCTGAAATAAATAATACTGAGTAGGAAATATTTTAAAGCAAAGTCGGGCTATTGGCTGGGAAAATCTAATTAAGAAAAGACTAATGTGTTTTTTATTTATTACCAATGAAGCACATCTTCATTAATTCAGATGAAATAACTACTATGGTACTTCTCTTAATTTTCTAGCAAAGCAATAACAGAAGATTGCTTCAGCAACTGACTGAAAGCCTGTGATCACACTTCTTGATTCAGGGTGGGGTGAGGGAGTTCTTCCCTAATGAAGATATATGAGTTCTTAGATTTATGTGTATGGATGCTTTAGCTCTGTGCTGGATAGCAAATGTGTTTTATTGTGGAAACTATAAATTTTACAGCCAATCCAGCATAAATTCCCATGCGGCAATGCAGCACTGCTGGCATAGATTATGATGCATCCTGCAGGGGAATTTTGGCAGCTGGAGGTCTCCTCAAGGTAAGGGTAAGCCCCAGCAGCTGCAACAGGTGAACTCAGACCTGCATCAGTGATATCACCAGTGATTCATACCGGGGGATGAGGCCTGGGTAGGGGGTTTGGATACGGCATGTGCTGCCTCCGATTCCACCCCCTTTCCAGGCCCAATCCACCCACTCCTCTCCTCATCACTGCCCTACCCCTGCCCTGATCTTACCCTCTTACCCTGCCCCCATCCCTGCGCTAGAGTTACCTGGTCCAGCAGGTATCCCTGTGGCCACCAGCAGGGAGGGTCTGGCCTGCTTTGAATCCTGCCCCTAAGCATTTTATGGTGTTTTGTGACAGCATGAAGACCAGGCACACCACTGGAACACACATTCTGCCAGTGCACCACTTAGTCAAGATCAGGCCTTTTGAAATGGGAAGAAGTGTGTTGTATTTATGTTTCTGTAGGTTTAAACACATTATAACATTTCTTCAGGTCTTCCTAACACCTTTGGTGGTTATGATGAGACGCCTGAAGTGACTGCCAAGCACTTAAAGGTATGGGATACCTCCTCTGTTATTCTGCTTCAGAATTTCAAGTTTGATTGAAATTGCAACTGATTGCAAACAAGTTGTGATAGCTACCCACATGATTGGCACAATATCATGTGACTCCCAATATGGTCTGTTGATTTACAAGAGCCTCGTGTGATCCAGTTAACTGACAAATCAGCATCATGTAGGGTGGCTTTGGATGTCCTTGGGAGTAGGGCTATATACAGAATGGTAATTCTTGGGGAAAATTATCTTGAAACAGTTTAAATGCAAGTTTTCAATCAGGTTAATAGAAGGATGGCAGCACACTTGAACAGTATGCTGAAAGAGATTGTCTAAAGATGAAAGAATTTTTTTCACATGTAGATGCACAGCCAGCTACATGTTGTGTAGTAAATATCACTTAAAACCATGTTATACTAATTGGGAGTCTCTGTATAGAAAGGGTGCTGTTACTTGTGGTACAATTGATACATCCTACAATGGTACTAGCCTTTTGTGCAACACATTGTTGATTTACATTCCGTTGGTAACCACCTATAATCCCCACAGTATTTTAGCTTCTCTATTTTTGACCTTTCCCTGAATTTTTAAAATTACTGTTTATCATCCAAGTCCCGTCCCACAGTAACTTATAAAAGTTGTGTGCCTTCCTGTAAGCTGTGTTCATCAACTTGGGACTTGCTCGCTTGCTCTTGGCCCCAAAGGTGTGCTGGACATCCACCAGAAGCAAAACTTTTTGATAGTTGCACCATCACTGTGGAATGTCCTTCCCATTGAGGTTTGGTTGGACCCTGCTTTACTCCTTCAGGAGGCTGGTCCCTCATCCTACCCTGAATGAAAAAAGTTTTGGTGAGAGATGAGGCTGTAATGGTGGTGACCTTCAGCTTGGATTTTTTTGTGATAATACTGCATACTTTAAGAAAATATAGATATTGTTGTTCTGTAAGCCGTAGGCTGCCTCTGTTCCAAGAAAAGCAGGATATAAATGTTATAAAATAAAACAGTTATAAAAGTGTGGCAGGGTTGTGTGTGTTTGTTACTGCTAATTTAGTTCTTTCCCCAAATTATCTGAATACTCTTTCTTATAGATGTTTGCCTTGGATGGTTTGGTGAATATAGTTGGTGGTTGCTGTGGAACCACTCCAGCACATATCCGGTAAGTTCACCTATATACAATTACTTAAGTAATCTGCACAGACAATTGGATAGGCCATTAGGGCAAAATTGTAGTTGGTCCCTGTCATCAGTGGAAACATTCAAGGCTTGCTGAAAGATGGAGGGGAGTGGATGTTTATCACAATGCACAACTAGCAGATTGCTATGTGAATTGAGTCTCCATATGTCTGAGGTCAAACACTTTGGTCAGCAGTGACCATTGCATGTCTCCTTGAGCTACATCTGTGGAGATGAATTACAGTGCAATCCTGTGCATGTTTACTTGGAATTAAGTCTCATGTTGTTCAACAGGATATCCTCATAGAAAAGTGTGTGCAGCAGTGGTTCCCAAACTGTGGATCAGAACATATTGGTGGGTTACAGACTAATTTTTGGTGGGTCAAAGAGTGATGGAAAGATCAGATAACTAATTGCCTCAAGACTATTCAAAAATCAGATACTGTGTCTGCTAATTACCCTGCAAAGAGCTCAGCTCCTGCAGTTTGCAAACATGTGTAAACATAGGAAGGTAAATGTTTGAGGGTCTTTTTTGGGTTATTATTAAATAAAATATTTATTTTTAGATCTCATTTTTTTAAAGTCTGGTAAACCTAGGTGGGTCCTGATAGAATGTCACTTTAAAAAATGGGTCCCGGTGCTGAAACGTTTGGGAACCACTGGTGTATAAGGTTGCGGCCTTAGAGAGGAACTTACTGGCCACTAGTTGGGAGACCCTGCACTGAGTGTTCTGGCAGCAACAACCACCAAGTACCACCAATGTGGTAATTCTCTTTAGTGGAAAAGGAGCAACTGTCCCTGTCATTCTAGCGTCACGTCTTTTCCGCTGGTTATAGCACAGTTTTTTCTTAGATTGAGACATCTCTAGGACAGGAGACTATCTTTTCATTTATTTTGCTGCATAAACAGTTTTGTGATTTTGATTGTGTTTTAGCAATGTATCAATATTTAAAATAAAAATAATACATCAGCAGCATGTTTTTCCCTCCCTAATTGTTATGATGTATTGTACATTTAGCATGGAGTTCTGTAAGCTGTCTTGGGCATTTGCTTTGGCATGGGAAAGTCGGGATATAATTTTTTATAATAATAATGTTGACCTCCTGAGGCCATTTGCAGAAGAATTTGTAATGCGAGTTCTGTGAATGGGAAGGCAGAGAGCAAAGGCTGGAAGACAGGAAGTAGTTAGAACTCTCCTGATGTCTTTGCCTGGCCAACTGTGTCCACAGACTCTTCTTTTCAGATTGACTTTGTGTCAGGCCTTTGCTCAGTGAGCCAGTTCAAAATTGCTATAAGGTGCATGAGGCACTGGGTTTCTTCATGCTGTTTGGTAGATGGGTGCACCAGCATCAGGCAAATTACACAGGCCTACAAAGTTGAGGGTCAGAAAAGTTTTTCCTAAACTTTATGGTGGTTTGATATGAATTTGGGGTGCCGATTCCAAAAATAGCAACCGTTTTGCCCTATCACATCTAGTTTTGGAGATATAGTATAGCCTCATGAGTGAATGGTTCGAGCAGCTTCCTCATGAGGAAGCTATGGTGTGGGCTTCCTCATGAGGAAGCTGCTTGAACCATTCACTAAAGAGGCTATGCCGTGTCTCCAAAACTAGACGTGATAGGGCAAAACAGATGCCATTTTTGGAATTGGCACCCCAAATATACCCAGGAATTGGTGTAACATTGTAAAGCAATTGATGTAAGGAAGCAAAGTGTGTGTTGGCCTGTGTTATTGTTGTTACTAAGATTTATATACCACTTTTCAACAAAAAGTAGTTCACAAAGCAGTTTACATAGCAAAAAAAATCAATAAATGATTCATTCCACATGTGAGTTACAGAGCGACTTTGAGGCAGTGTTTCTCAAACTGTAGGTTGGGACCCACTAGGTGGGTTGTGAGCCAATTTCAGGTGGGTCCCCATTCATTTCAATATTTTATGTTTAATATATTAGATTTGATGCTACCATGATATGTGACTGCATCTGGGAAAATGTTACAAATCTGTCCTTTTCACAGGTTACTATGTATATGCTTTTAACAATGATAGTCAATGGGGCTTATTATTGGAGTAAGTTTGGATAGGATTGGCACCTCAGATTGTCAAAAATTTTCCTGGTTGATTATGTCACTTCTGGCTATGACTTCCTATGAGTCCCAACATGTTGTCATTCTAAAAAGTGGGTCCTGGTGCTAAAAACTTTGAGTCCTACTGTAAGGTTAACAGTGGCAACAAGGGAGGAAGGTACTTTAGACTACAGGGGAGAAGCTAGGCTCCCAATGCTACAGACAAATTCATCTCAGTGTACTTTAAATTAAACACTTTTTCAGCATTCAGAGGAGTTGGATGCTGGTTAGAAGATGTTGATTGGGCAATACATAAAAACACCACTAATTAAGTTAATTAAATTAAGTATTTGCTTAGCCATAGCTACTTGGTTTTCCAGCAATCTCCATATAAAGTTAATTGGAAAGCCTTTCTTTATTCTTTAGCTGATAGCAAGAGCTCAACCATCTTTCTCTCGTAATAAAAACTGATAGAGCTGAAGTTTAGAGCTCTACAAGGAACTGGGAAGATGAGAGGTGAGTATAGGCTATTATCTGAAGCTGAGGAGAGAAGAGCAAAGGTCCTGGGATAATTAGCTCTCACTATCATTTATTATTGCAGAGAGAGTTTTGCACAGAGAAGAGTTGCCACATTTGTTTTAGAGAGTATGAAGTATAACACAGGCAACTTGGTATTTTTTTTTAATTGAACCAGTTTTAATTGGACCATTGAGGTTATAGTCTATTGTGCTAAAAGTCTTGTGGTCACGTATGAAGTGACCATAAGCATTTGTGTTATTAACAGTGCTATTCTATGCATTACTCAAAAGTAAACCCCAATGAGTTCAGTAGGACTAACTCCCAGCTAAGTGTATATAGGATTACATTCTGTATACCTAGATGCTCACAAGGTGCCATTATTATTTTTATTTATTAGAATATTTATATACTGCTTTTTTGACAAAAAGTAGTTAACAAAGTGATTTACAAAGCAAAATAAATCAATAAATAGTTCCCTGTCCCCAAAGGCTCACAGTCTAAAAGGAGATGCAGAAGAGACATTAGCGACAACTGGAAAAGTTGCTGTGCTGGAGTGAAAAGAGGCAGTTTCTTTCCCTCTGCTAAATATAAGAGGATACCACTTTAAAAGGTGCCTCTTTGTCCAGTTAGCAGGGGTTAAAGGAAGGTAGAAATGTAGGCTAGCTTGGACAATACCACCAGCTGGCTCTGCTCATCATGTAATTAAAATTAGGGTACAAATAAAATGTGTTTCCCCCCATGCACCATTTTACTCCACATGTCATGTGGGGGTAGAAAATCCAAACCATACTTATGTGATTTAAAACTTAAAGTAGTATTTGAGTCACATGGATGGGGTGGTTTGGTTGGTCAACTCAACTTTGAGTTGAGTATTGGGAAGAAATTCTTAATGATAATTGGTAAGCCTTAACTGTAACTATCCAGCAAGGGAGAACCCACCATTTGCCTCAGTAGCAGTGGAAGAGCAGTGGAAGAACTCTTGAAGCACATGCTTGACATGCACTGTTTGGAGAGACTCAATTGCAGATCCTGCCCCCCCCCCATATAGGGTTGGACTAAATGGCCTTGGAGGTCCCTCCAACTCTACGATTCTATGAATTATGCATATGGCTAGAACATTTCAGATGAAGAGTGGGATAATAGAGAAACAAACACATAGTCCTCTCTAGTGTGTTCTGTTTAAGCTTAATTCCATCAAGTAAGGCTCTGGGCTGCTATTTTGTGTTTTGTAATGCAGAGAGATTGCTGAAGCTGTGAAAGCATGCAAGCCTCGCATTCCTCCCTCCTCTGTTTCAGAAGGCTACATGTTACTGTCAGGTGAGAGAGGGTCATATTTCCAAACTTTCTAACCTTTATTCTCTTAAATGTATTTTAAAATTCAACCGACAAGCCATATAAAATGTGTGTACTTATATAGCCTTCCTATTAAGAAGGGGTTACAAAATCCTTCGTTTTACATTCCTGAGGGTAACGTGTTGATATGATGGCTCTTCCAGAAAACTTCAGACTTTGACATGGTGAGTTCATGCGAGAGAGAGAGATGCTTAGTTGGGGTAAGTTGGTATTCTAGAAGAGTGTCTTCAGTGCCATCCTTGCCTTTTTGTGTGTTGCCTGGCAGTCTGTGGGGGGATAAGTTCTGTATGCTAAAGGTCATACTCAGAATGTTACTACTGGAATGTAACTGGGTACTTGTTAAGAATGCAGTGAGCCAGTCTCCACTTGGATATCTGGTTAGCCATTTTACACTGTGACCGAAATCCCATATACATTCCTAGTTAGCATGTACTTTTGTGGTAATCTCTTGGATTTCCTTTTTTAGTGCGTGGTTAGCAATTTATGTGGTTTGGCAGTTGGTTGCCCACATGAGTTCCCACTTGTACTCAGTACATATTTACGATGTTTTCTCTTTGTGGGAGATATTGCTACTGTTGCCCCCAGACCTGGGTACAGGTCTGCCCCTGTAAGGCTAACGGCTGGTGATTGCCTCTTGGTATGGCGAAGAGACCAAACACGCAGGCACTGTGCGGAAAGCAGAAAAAAAGTTTTATTGAGAATTTTCAGGGCCCTCCGAAGACATATGTCTCAGGTCAGGCAAGAGCCCTGAGCCTTTGTTTCACATGGTTTATATAGCATTTTCAATGCATTGGAATTGTCAGTACATCAATCAGGATTGATTCCAATCAAAACTCTAGATTTTTAGTAACTTTTCTTCTACCAGTACCACCCATTCATCTCCTTTCACCTCCTTATTCATCCTTTATCTGCCCTGCACAAAACATTTCTCTTCTAGTTCCATTATCTATTGATTACATTCCTTTCTACTGATTATAGCAAAAAGCTCAGCATGTTCCCGTCAGTACAGAAGCCTGTACTTCTGACCCAGTCAGCATAGCCAACCCTGTGCAAGGTTCATTGCTGAGAAGCCTTCACCTACTCAGAGCCACTTGCAAAGTGCATTTGTTCTTTGGTTCAGGCTTCATCACAGGCTGCAGGCTTCTCTACCGCATGAAGTACTGCCATGACAACACATTTCATTGACGCAAGGGAAATGAGTGATGTGGTGCCATCCATGTAGCATAACTGAAGCTGTAGAGAAATTTAAATCAGGATATCCGTATGTAAATCTAAAGGTGGTTCAGTGTACCTTATGTCACATGGTATGCTTTATATTCCCCTGGGGGCTGGGGATAAGAATAGGCCCTCAGTTTGGCTGTACTTGTCGTAAGAGGCGAATAAACAGCCACAGGTTAGATGGGACTCATCAGCCTGGGAAGGCAGCTCATCTGAGAGAAGGAAAACTCTGATCCCAAACCTCCACTGACTTGTGGCTATATCCAGTTGTGGAAAAGGCTTCAGGAGTCAACCTCAAGGCAAAATCTGGAGCCGGAGTCCCTGAGGCAGTTCATGGCTGAACACAGTCACGTTCTGGCAACTCCTGCGACGCCACTAGAACCAATCGTATTGGCCTCTGCCTTTCCATTGGACCATTTCAGCGACGTGGAGAGGAGGGATTTGCTGCATGGGTAACAGCCTATCCTCCATACCTAATTTACCCAGGCTTCGTGCACTGGAGAGGACACTCTCTGAACCACCATTCAGAGCGTGACACCATAGACTTCCGAGACTGAAGGATGCCAACAAGATGCTTTATATATGAGTGACATCTCCTAGGGTTCCATGTTAATTGGGGTAAAATGCCGTTGTTTCATTTTTCAACCATTGTTATTTTTTTCCTTTATGATTATTAAATTGCTCTTTTAAGGTCTGGAACCCTTCAGGATTGGGCAGTACACCAACTTTGTTAACATTGGTGAACGCTGCAATGTTGCAGGATCAAAAAAGTTTGCCAAACTCATCATGGCAGGCGATTACGAAGTAAGTCCACTATTTAGTTTGAGCTTATCTTTCAATCATACCATTTAAGAGTAGTCTGATTTGCACTATTGCTTAATGTATATTTTTGCCTCTGTAGGGGCTGCTAAGGTGACATGCAGCAGTACTATGTAATGGGTTCAGAGTGGCTTACAGGAATTCTTTCTCAATGTTGGAAAAATGTTTCCTTTCTTCTTATTATAGGGCAGTTGGTGTTTCTGTGGCCAATGTGAAGGGGGAGGGACACAGTCCAAGCTCAAAGAGCTACCAGCAGGTGAAGGTAGTTCTTCATCTTGTTGGTTTTTCTTTTCTCTATTCATCATCACAAGACATGTGATCATCACAAGACAATGTGATTCTGTGGCCCCTGTGTAGAGAGAGGAGTGCAGGTCACACACAGTGTCTCTCCCCCCAGCGCTTGTGATCATGCCTGTAATTTTTTCTAAAGTTTCAGAATGTTGTATTTTGGTACAACATGAAACAAAATGTAGTTGAGCTTTTCCTCTTGTAAAGATAAGACTGTGGTGTGCAAGCAGATTTCCCTGTCTGAAAGTGGTCCATACTCTGGGTGTCCCAAAGTGTGTGTTGGGAGAGAAGTCTTGATTCTTGAGTACTTTGGTCCAGCTTTTGTGGCCTTGAGATGCAGTGAGAGTGGTGTTTGTGAGGAAAGAAGTGGCAGGGATGTGACTCAGGCAAAGGAATCTTGTGGATATAGATAATAATGCCATTCAATGGGTATGCCATTCATGGGTATGGCTGAATGGAGATTTCACTCAACCCTTTCATATGCAGATTTCATCTAGCCCATATGGAAGGTATGGAAGGGTCAACATCATTGTCACTTTTTACATGGTTTCTGTATTTATGCACTGCTGGGGCAGTTGGGCAAGATATTGCAGAGAAGCCACTCAGGCAGTGCTGTGGTAGTATATGAATTGGGCCTCAGAGGCAGTAAAGGAAGCATTGAGATTCATAAAGGGTAGAAGACTATTTTAGTTGAATATGTTGTGTGGAGAGGAAAGCCAATTTGGAAATGCGTGAGCCAAAACCTTAGTACAGTATTAGCAAAGAAAATAAATCTGCCCTAAACGCACCACAGAGAATGGGCTACAACTTTTGTTTAAAGAGACAAAATCTCTTCAGTGATTTTCAGCTATAATTCCAAATTATGACAAAGAGGAGTAAAGAAATTTTTGTAAGGTACAGCCTCTATTTAGTTTTTTTAAATTATAATTTTTATTCCTCTGTAGGAAGCACTAAGTGTGGCTAAGACCCAAGTTGAGATGGGAGCACAAATTTTGGATATCAATATGGATGATGGAATGCTAGATGGGCCAAGTGCTATGACTAGATTCTGCAACTTCATTGCTTCAGAACCAGACATTGCCAAGGTTGTATACATTGTTGCTGGTGATATGTTAACGTGGAACTTCTTGCAACAGAAGGTGGCAGTTCAGAAAATAGTTTCTGTGGTTTACTTGTGCACAATCTTTGTCAGGCAACATTTATATGACATAAACTTGTGCAATCAGTTCTACTTATGTGGTGGCATTCTTTTTAAAGATTAAAGCAATACCATAGCGTGAACCCACAGAAAAATATAAAGTTCCTCTGCTGCTATAGTGTCTAAATTGTACCACATTTTTCAAAAAGTAAAAAAAACTACATGAAGAAAACATTTTGCTGCATCGGTGTCTTGCTGTGGGAAAATACTTTCTCATGATTTTCATCTTGTTATTTTTTTTAAAGGGTTACACAAGCAGTGATGCAGTTGTCCAGCGAATTGCTCATCCTGAAAAGTGCTAAACACATAAAAGTTGCCCTTTCACCCCCACACCCACTCAAAACAAAGCTAGCTCCAAAGTGTGATCAACACTTTCTCAATAGATGTGTCAATGCTTCGGTGTGACTGTTGCACCTACTGGATAGTGTCCATGATGAGACTCAGGACAGTCCTACAGTCAGCTAAAATTCCACAGATTTAAGCCAACAAGCATCCTACTCGGAGAAAATAACTCATTTCACCAGGAACTGTGAAATGTTGGTTGAATGCTGGGTAAACAGCAGAGATTCTATGAACAGGTGGTATCTCCTGTAACCAAAGAATTCCAGGGCTCCAGCTGGGGCTTCTTTTTATGAAAAGCATGCATCTATACTTACAATTTCACTACCACCGCAGGAACCAGAGTTCCATCTAAACGTATTGAGATAAGTTGTAGAGTTTTGAGACCAGAGGATGTAGCTTTCAGACAGTCTTAAGTCCTAGTGTCCCCTCTGGCAGTGCGTACTAGATGTGTAGAGAAGTGAGAAATGGAACTTGTCATCCAGCAGAAAAGAGACGTTCTTATTACATTTTTTCTGACGTGTGCTTTTTCTTTTGGCCATCCAGCTGGCTTATGCCACTTGGAAATTGGCAGAAAACTGCTGCTCTCAACGTTCTTTCTTTAGCTGTGCTTTTTTGTCCTTCATAAATCTAAATGTCTCTGCATGACAAATACTGTTTTTAGGTATAGAAATTCTTTTATGGATTGCTCTATAGCAACCATTTCCAACCACTGTACCATGGCACACTGGTCAGACACAATGGTCTGCTGGTGTGCCTTGGGAGTTTGGGGGAGGGTCATTTATTAATAGGGCCATTGGGAGATGTGAGCCCCCTCCCACCAACAGTATGGCGTGCCTTGTCCATTGTCAAGAAACTGATGGTGTGCCTTGACAATTTTAATACCTTGTCAGTGTACTGTGAGACAAAAAAGGTTGAAAATCACTGCTCTGCAATCTGCAAAAAGCATTTTAAAATAAGTTATTGAGAGAGAAATGTAGGTGGATCTTTATGTGTGTAGTCTGTATATATGTAATGTTTTTGTTTTTTATTGTGTTGATGATAAATTGCAGGGCTATGTGCTTCTCTTTCATGCCCACACATACTTATGATGAAACTGTTCATTTACCAAGCTGCCTATTGAATGTTTCTGTCTCTGATTTAAGAGATGCATGCTGCCTCTTTCACTTGCAAACCGCAATAGGAAAATCCACCTCATTTTTATAAGCACAGGAGCTGTCAAATTCAGGAATTAGCACCCTAGTATTAGTACTTCCTCTTATCAACTCTGGAGGCTAGACCACAAAATGTTTTTGAAATATTGGCACAGGGAACACAAAATCTGTTGTACTGACAGATACTTCTTATCTCTGAGGTAACAAAGTACAGGTGTGTCCCTGTATCCGCAGGCGTTCTGTTCCAGAACCCCCCCGCTGTTACCTGAAACCATGGATACAAATGAATGCCTGCCCCCCACCCTCTGGTATGAACCCAGTCCATTGATAACTGAATCCATGGATATAGGATCTGCGGGTACGGGGGGCCCCCTATAACTGTATGTTGCTTTGGGTTTAGAGGGCCTGTGTGCCTTTAAAATCATATCTAGTGAATTCCCACTGTTATAATTACGAGTAGTCACATTTTGCCCAACTTCTTTTTTTTGTCATGGCACAATTGCCATGTCAAGGTGGGAACTTTTAGTTTATATGAGTATTGAAGTTGCACACAAGCACTGTAGACCCTTTGTCTGTTTCTTTCAACCATGGAATGTGAACGTTATATTTATGTGAAATTATTCTACTTTCTCTCATCAGATAGCTTAGACAGCACTGTGTTGAGTCCTTAACACTTGTGTTGGTATTAAAGAAAGCAATCCATAGCTTGCTTGCTTGCTTGCTTGCTTGCTTGCTTGCTTCATTCATTCATTCATTCATTCATTCATTTATTTAACCTTTATTGGCATGAACAATATCCACTAAATGGCAACAATATCAACACACAAACTTACAGTAAACAAAAATAAAACATCCAAGGTTGTCATTGTTCAGGATCACTGTGTGGGGGAATAGAAATACATAGGAATTTATGCCTTGACAGCTCTGCAAATAAATATTTTGCAGCATGTAGTGAGCGACATTCATTTCTCCCATCCATTGCTTTAATAATGTCTAGGCTTTTTTTGTTATTGCCATCAGGTGCCGCTCTGTATTGACTCTTCAAATTTCTCAGTGATAGAAGCTGGGTTGAAGTGTTGTCAAGGCAAATGCATCGTGAATAGTATCAGTCTGAAGGAAGGCGAAGAAGACTTCATAGCAAAAGCAAGAAAGATAAAGAAATATGGTGCAGCTGTAGTGGTTATGGCCTTTGATGAAGTGGGTCAGGTCAGTGCCACTTTCCTAATACACTAATGATTGGCCTCCCAAAAAGCCCATAGAACACTTTAACCCACCTGTAATCTACAGTGATAATACAACAAAGAGGGAACCAAAACTGTAACACAAGGGGATATCTTAACCACTGAGTTAGGACAAGTATAAGCATACTGAATATTACATTTTTATGAATGCTACAGGCCTGCTAGCTTGAGCAATATAATTTCACTCTGTGCCTTCCCAAGAACATCCGGTTAAGTAATTTCTGGTTACCTTCTAAACGCAATGCCAGATTCTAACTTGGATTCTGTATGGTTAACAGTGATCTGTAGTTTTTTTGGGTTTTTTTTAAGGATTAGGCAAATGTGTGGAGTACAGATCTGTCCAGTGGTATTAGCTGTGACAGTTAAATTGAGTCTCGAAATTCAGAGGCCGTATTTGTCTGACTGCCAGTTCCTGGAGGAGAAGTGTGGGGGAGGGCTGATTCCTTGGTACTCAGCTGTGAGCTTTTCACAAACATCTGTCTGGTCACTGTTGAAAACAGGATGCTTGACTGGTGGGCTGATCTAGAAGATCTCTTATGGTATCTTACTTTGTTCTCTCTAAAGATAGGCAAATATATTGTGTTTTTCTTCAGAATGGACATGCAGAGAGACCCTTCTCCTGCTGTTGGTGAAAGACAGGCACTGTGAGTGAGACCGAACAGCTCCAGAAGAAGTGTGTGTGCACAATGTGCCACAGGGAGCCCAGTACCAGGTTCTGCCCAAGGACCCCCACTACCATTCGCTCAAAGCAGGAATATCTCTGCTGCTTCTAATTGGGATTACAAACAGGAATATAGCTTGCCATGATCAGAAAAGCTTAACGCAACAAGAAGAGGTCATCTCCTCCTCAAGGTGCTAGGGCTCAGTGCCGGCACTGGGAGAGTTTCAGATAGAGTCAAATAAAAATAAAAGAAACATGTATGATTTAGAGTGCAATCCTAACCCACTTTCCAGCACCAACATAAGGGTAATGCAGCTATGGGGTAGGGGAACAAACATTCCCTTACTTTGAGGAGGCCTCCGTGAGTGCCACCCAACTGCAGGATGCAGCACATGCCCCATGGGCACCGCTATGCTGCTGCTAGAAAGTTGGTTAGGATTTGGGCCTTAGTCTATCACACGTTAAAACTCTAACACTGCATTTCTTTCCTGCTGTCTCGTTTTAGGCTACTGAAACAGGAGCAAAAATTTCCATATGCACGAGAGCCTACAATATCCTTGTGAACCTAGTGGGGTTTAATCCAAATGATATCATTTTTGATCCCAACATTCTTACCATTGGCACTGGAATGGAAGAACATAATCTATATGCAGTTAACTTTATTGATGCAACTAAAGCCATAAAAGTGAGTCTGGAGAGGTTGTTTTTTGTTTTTTTTTTAGGGGGGTACGCACATGCACATTCTTGCTTCTTTTGTTGGAAGCATTTGTGTCTGGTGGCTGGGAGGAAGCAGAGTGCCCCAGGATTGCTTAAGGAGAACAAAACAGTTCTCCATGCTGTGATAATGCATCCACCACTTCTAACGTCGCAAGTATTATAAATTATATACTAGTGTAAAAATAACTCAGACCATTAACTGTATTGTAAATATACATCTAGTAATCAAATAAGGCAATATTCACAAAGTGTTGGTAGTTCAGCCAAAAGGCTTTTGACAAGCCATGTGATTGCTTCATTCAATTAGTACAAATTCAATGATTGTCCATGTATTCCATCTTTAGACTGACTGATTAAATAGAATGTTAAAAAAATCTTACTTACCATACAAAGTTGTATGTGGGATGCTCATTGTTGAAATTATTGTAATTGCTCATTTCTGTCTCTTTTGGTTTGGATTGATAAGCCAATCTTTCCCTACAGGAAAAAAAGGTGGCAGTGAGAGGTAAAAGGTTTGCTTTATTCCACATGCAGTGCAATCGCATCTTGCGTTGGAACAGGCAGGCCAGGAGGCCTGCGCTGTATCCAGCACGAGATAGGTACCCATAGTGGCTCAGCCTGAGACAAAGAGAAACTGCCTCCTTGGACTTGCACCACCTTCACAGTGGCGAGGAGAGCGAAGTGCGAGTGTCTTGCAGTTGCTCCACACTGCTTGGGGAACAGGGTTGGGATCTGGAATAACAGCTGGGTCCCAGCCCCGCCTCCTGCTCTCTGCCCAACTGCCCCAGGACTGCCCTCTGCCCACCCCCCCACCCCACCCCAGAATGTCTCCCTCCTTCCCCAGACCTCTGTGTCGGCCTAGCTCAGCCAGTGCAACCTACTTGGGGCAAACCGGTGCAGAGGCTGATTCAGCCTCCATGCTCCAGCACACCTCTGTGCGCTGGCGCAGCTTGCTCCTGAGGAGGCGCAAACATGCTTTACGGCATGTTTGCGCCTCTCCTGGGTTGGTGCAAGGGACTAGCACCAGCCCAAAGGATTTTAGGATTGCACCCTTAGCCTCATACTGGTGGTTTCCAAACCTTTTAGCACCAAGACCCATTTTTAAAATGACACTCTCATGGGACCCACCTAGGTGTACCAGGCTTTTGAAGAAGGAGATTTAGAGAGAAATATTTATTTATAAGTAATAATAACCAGAAAGACCCATGAACATTTATCTCCCTATATTTACACATGCTTACAAACTACAGAAGCTCAGCTCCTTGCAGGGCAGTTAGCAGTTACAGTATCTGATTTCTGAACAGCTTCAGGGCTTGAGGCAATTAGTCATCTGATCTTTCCATCACCCTTTGGTGACCCACCAAAAATCAGGTTATGACCCACCAGTCAATTCCAACCCACAGTTTTGGATCCACTGCCCCCATGCCATTCCTGTGAGAACCCAATATTATGATATGACCAGTCATAAACAGAGAATAGGACTTCACCAAAGCACCCACATGCTTTACATGCTTAAAATTAGGTTGTTGAAGTTGAATCAAATTATTGCATACATGTAGCTTATACTGTTAATGTATGTATGTAGCCGCATGTGCAGTGATTAACACACCATGTGTTCCAAACTCTCTAAATATACAGTATATAAAACCTGTGAATTCTTCCTTATGGTCATGAAGGACTCTTGACAAGTGACTTGGCCTTGGATCTTCATTGTCCAGTTTCAGCATTCTCTTTCTGCTAGTCCTCTTGGAGGCCAGTCTTATGTATTCCACCCCCACCAGTGCAGCAATGCCAAACTGGCGAATGCTGCATCTACAGTGGGGGCAGGCCAGCCAGGGGACTTCAGCGGGGAAAGAGGATTATAAAATCCCCTTACCCCCATGTAAGCCTCCTAACCCACAATGGGTTTCCTCGGACCTGCAATAATGAGTTTGCCAGGAGTTTGTAATTCTGAGGAGAGAAACAAGGCAGAAGTTCCATCATGGGCCACCCGCAACAGATCCTTCCCCTTCTGTGATCTTCTCACCCCCATTATGCCCCCTTTTCACCCAGTTTTAGCCCCTACCTGCCTCTGTTCCACTCTCGCGCCTCCCCCGTCATCCTGTCTCCTTCAGTGTTCTGTGATTTCCTCACTGGTGGGGGTGGAAAGGCATAGGCCTTCCCACTGGTGCTCCTGACAGCATGCTGATTCACATGCTGCCAGAGTGCCTTGTGTGTCAGACTCTGGCTGCTTTATGGCAGTCAGTGCTGTCAAGGGAGCGTCACCGCCATTGGGCGGCAACGGAAGGATTGGGCCATCAGTCTCAAAGTTGCTCAGATCTATCTGAAACAAATGTAAATGCAGCATTAGAAGAGTTAGTCTCATTCAGTCAACAAATGAGATCTAAGAAAGAAATACGAGAATACACGTAGAAGTAAGATTTAATCCATTTAAGGTGCAATCCAAACCTGCGCTGGAGCAGGCAAGCCAGGAGGCTTGCACTGCATCCAAAGCAGGTTTGTTGGCTGCAGCGGCTCAGCCAGGGGCAAGGGTTGGGTAAGGGCTGCATGCCCCAATGGGTCTCCTTGGACCTGCACCACCTCTAGAGGTGGCACAAGTCCAAGGAGAGTGGAGCGACTCGAAGCTGCTCGGTTCTCCCCGGGGACGGGGGTTGGGATCCGGCATAACCACCGGGTCCCAGCCCTGCCCCCAGCTCCCTGCGTGCCTGACCCCGGGGCCACCCATTGCCCGCCCTCCCCCCACCCAGAAACGCCCCCTCACACCTACCTTCGCTGCTTGTGTCGGCGCAGGTGCGCTGGCACAAGCAGCGGGGAGGAAGCCACTGTGGAGGCTTCCGCCAGCCTCCGTGTGTTGTTGCATCTGGATGCGCCAACACAGCTTCTTCCCATGGAGGCACAAACGTGCTTTACGGCACGTTTGTGACCCTCCAGGGGCTCCTATGCCAGCATAACTGCCGGTTAGGATTGTGCCCATAGTGTCCAGTTCTAATGGGGTTTCAGATATGCATGAAAGGTAGAAAATATTACAAAAGCTGAGAGCTTGGAGGGGCAAAATTACCTGCTATTTAGTATTCTGCATGGGGAAAGATTAATAATCCTGACTTATTCTGAAACACAAATTGCCTGCTATCTCCCTTTTTCCTTAACATAGTTCAGCCGTCTGTTAGTATTCTGTTCAAGTAGATGACAATTATTTATAAATGTAGCTTTTCCCCTTCCTTCTGTTTCTGGGATGCCCAGACATTGCCAGCAGCACCATGTGACTAAGTATCTAATTTCATTGGACTTCAATGTATTTTCTTCCTGAATTTATGGATGGTGTGACCTCTGACCAGGGAAGCTGGGTTTACACAGTTTATAAGCTTGCTGATACTTCTCATACTGTTGTTAGGAAACACTACCTGGAGCCAAAATCAGTGGAGGCCTTTCCAATTTGTCTTTTTCCTTCCGGGGAATGGATGCTATTCGAGAAGCAATGCATGGAGCTTTCCTTTACCATGCAATTAAGGTAATACAAAATACTGTGGCAAAAATAATTTGCGATGAGTAGATCTGTGTTGCAGTATTTATCTTTTTCTTCCTCCTTTCTGTTTTCTCAGTATGGAATGGACATGGGGATAGTGAATGCAGGAAAGCTGCCAGTGTATGATGATATCCATAAGGAGCTTTTGCAATTGTGCGAAGACTTGATTTGGAATAAAGATCCAGATGCAACAGAGAAGCTTTTGCGTTATGCTCAGGTAATTTTTATATTTTTGTCATTGCCTTTAAATCAGACATGAACCATAACATTCAGAGACTGATGCTGGGAAGATTTAAAAAATTGTTGTATGAATTTGTCTTTCATGGTGTCATTTGTCAAGGTAAGCCAACATGCAGTTACATTGTCAGAAGTAAGCTGTCTGCGCAATCTGGATGAGAGTTTACCAGGCAGCTCCATGGAAGATTTGTTGAGCTTCCCAAGCAAAGAAGAGAGATAAATATAATAGATAATTAACCATATCAAGAGGTGTTGTGTTCTCTGTGTGCAGTTGCTATACAACAGCATACTATTAGCTATAGATATGTAAGTGTATATACTGTATGTTGTATTCTCAATGCTATTCAGTCAAGCTATGCGTTCAGAAGTATGATGTGGCATAGCCTTCCCTTTTGCTGATGGAGACGGTGGGAAGTGGAGCCATCATCAAATGTGAGTTTTTCCTCTCACCAAAAACTCCCCCAACAAAAGAAGGGGCCCACAGCTCCCATGTGCCAAGGGCTCTCTGAGAGCTGGCACTAGGCAAAGTTTATTTGCTCAAACTTTTGTATCTTGAGGAATATGTTAAAGAAGGAAAAAAAGAGCAAAACGATATGCTGCACAGATATTTAAAGAGAAGAAGTGTGCACAGGGCTGTGTGAAAATAGAACTTTATTTTGGAAATGACTTCTTAGTCCTATGCATTTCCTGGCATGGTACTGTGGAAGTTATTCATTTTGTGCTGAAGGGTTTTTAGCTATTCGTCCTTAAGTTAGAGTTGTAAGGTTAGTCACTCTTCTCATTTTGCAAGCAAATAACCTTGATGCAAGAGAATGACTTCCCTGAGACCATCATTTAGTTCAGCTAAATGAGGATTTGAATCTGGAGGTCCAAAAACTCTGGACAAAGTGGCTTTCGTATCCTTTTTTAACATCAATCCTGTAAGAGGGGAAAATAAAGAGAGATTCTCCCAAACAAAAGAAGATGAACTGTCCTCAAGCTGATGAACAATATAGAGTTCTCATTCTGAAAGGTTTTTGATTCATTAGCAATCCATTACGTGGCTTAACATAAACAATAGCCAACAGGAGCTGTACCAAAGCCAAATTAATTTATTAGGTTCTTAAAAGAAATTGCTGCTAGGTTAGCCAGGGATAAATTTAAATTAAACTGCCAAAAGTAAAAATCTAATGCTTCAGTCCTTCCAGCATTTCTTTTTCTGTTGTTGGAACACCTGTGATTTGATGCCTTTTCTACGTTGGGAGCAACAACCTTTTCATGTCTTTATAGAGCAACAAACAGCCGTGGATATGGCCTGGGAATGAATAAGGCTGTAAATGACATGATGGGTTCAAGTGCAAGAAGGAAGGGGGAGCATGAATAAGAAGGAGATTGAAGCCTAACAGCTTTCACATTAAATCATAGTCCCCCATTATGTATATACTATACATAATGTATATACTATGCATGGCCTATACTATAACTTTGCCTCTTTAGGCCAGGAGAACGCTACCACTTGCTGTTTCTGAATATTTGAACTGAAGTGCTTTAGTGGCACTTGAAGGCTTTCCAAGTTTGAAACATCCTGACCAATTTATCGCTAAAGTATAGGAGAATATAGCATTTTTTTTTTTTAGGATATCTGCTGGTTGAAACAACAACTCTAACTTTCCAACTTTTATTTTGACTCTCTATCCCAGACCCATGCTCAAGGAGGAAAGAAAGTAGTGCAAACTGATGAGTGGAGAAATGGCTCTGTAGAAGAGAGGCTGGAGTATGCACTTGTCAAGGTGATTTATGTGCATCTTTCACTATCAAAGACAGTGGGCATCATAACAGGATCCTTTCAACAAATTCCTCTTACGTTAAAGTTAGATTTACTTTAATGATCAGGCTGTGTTCCGTGACCGAAATATTACTTGAGAACGTTGTTGGAAAGTAGTACCATTACATGAGACTATCCAACTGACAGTTTCGAAGGTTATTCCTATGTGTTCAGGATTTCTCCATGATGAAAAGAGAAGGATAGGAAGAAATGTTCAGAAGAACAAACAGAAACGTGTTTTGAAGAGCAATTATTGGCTTGTTCTTACATACTTATTTTTCACATTGTCATCAAATCAGCTTTCACATCATACAGTCTTTTTGGTCCATAGGTAATTAAAGATGAAATGCTTCTTTACCTGAATCAACTTGCAAAAAACTTTTGTAGACGTAGTGACTCCAAATTCCAACATTTAGGTTTCCTACCAAATTAGTTTTGACTGTTTTGAAGTCAACTGTAGGTCATGTCTATCTACTGTCATAGGAGCCTACTTGTAAAATATAAATTGAAAGGTTGATACTGAACATAGATCCATGTATAATTAAAGACCTATCTTTCTACAGACCCATCTTTAGTTAGACTGAAATTTATCAAACTCACTTTAGTTTTAGAATAGTTTCCATTAACTGTACTAATCATATCTTAATGTGTCATTAAGGGGAGGGGGATGTCATTCCTATAACCCAAAATCTACTTTCATTTAACTTTTTAAAAAAAAATTTTTTTAAAGACACTGGAGGATAACTCTCAGTGTAATTATATAATTAACTATGTTTGAACCGGGTAGATGAGGCTCGTCAGCCTGGGAAGGCAGCTCATCTTAGAGAAGGAAACTCTGACCTCAAATCTCTACTGCCTTGTGGCTACATACAGTTATGGAAAAGGCTTCAGGAGTCAACCTTGAGGCAAAATCAGGAGCCGGAGTCCCTGAAGCAGTTCATGGCTGAACACAGTCACGTTCTGGCAACTCCTGCGACGCTGCTGGAACCAACCGTATTGGCCTCTGCCTTTCCATTGGACCATTTCAAGTGACGTGGAGAGGGGGGATTTGCTGCATGGGAAACAGTCTATCCTTCATATCTACTTTACCCGGGCTTCGCACACTGGAGAGGACACTCCAACTTCGCCATACGGCGTCGGCACAACACGGGAAGCAGCAGTTTACTGGTTATAAGTCTTTGCTCGATTGGCGTAGAGCGTGACGCCAGGGGCTGCTTCCGACAGTGGGACAGTTCATTGCATCTCATTGGGCAGCTACCGCCCACCTTAAGCTGGGCAGTCCTCAGTCAGTAAGGTGCTGCCTCACCACGGTCCGTTAACCTCACGGGGTGCTTGGGGTTTAGGGTGAAAACCGACAAGCAGGTCAACAACTCTGCACCAAGCAACAGAAAACAGAAAACTCCTGCCCTAAAGTTGGGCACCTGGAACATTAGGACAATGACACCTGGCTTCTCTGACGACCTGCAAGAAATAGACGACGCCCGCAAAGCAGCTGACCGACATGGAGCTGAGCAGACTGCAGATGGACATCGTCGCCCTCCAAGAGACGAGGCTGCTGGATTCAGGATCTGGCAAGGAGAGAAATTTCTCATTTTTCTGGCAGGGAAAACCACTAAACGAGAACAGGGAACACGGTGTTGGCTTTGTTGTCAGAAATACCCTGCTGGAATCCATCCTCCCGCCTTCTGCAGGAAGTGAAAGAATTTTGTCCCTGCAGCTCCACTCATCAGCAGGACTTGTCACTCTCATCAGTGCTTATGCACCGACTCTGTCATCTCCAGCAGAAGCTAAAGACGAATTCTATGATGACCTGGCCGCCATTATCAAGAAAACCCCTGAAAAAGAGCCATTGTTCATCCTCGGCAATTTCAGTGCTAGAGTTGGTGCTGATCACAGTTTGTGGCCCACTTGCTTAGGCCAGTTCGGCACTGGGAGGATGAACAAAAATGGCTAACAACTGCTAGAGCTTTGCTGTCATCATGGTCTCTGCGTCAGCAACACCTTCTTCAACATGAAGCCCCAACATATTCTCTTGGAGACACCCAAGATCAAAGCACTGGCACCAGCTCAACCTGATTCTCACCAGATGCTCCAGCCTTCCCAGCATCAAGATCACACACAGTTATCAGGGTGCTGCCTGCGACACTGACCACTCCCTGGTGTGCAGCAGAGTGAAACTGCTAACTAAGTGACTGTATCACACGAAAAAGGAAGGAAGACCTCGCATTGACACCAGCAAGACCCAGGATCAGGGAAAAGTGGAGGAATTTGCACAAGCGCTTGAGGAATCTCTTCTAGGCCCGGCCGATGCAGATGTATCCAACAGATGGGAACATTTCAAAAATGCCATTTACAACACCGTCTTGTCCATATTTGGCAAGAAGACCAACAAGATGGCAGACTGGTTTGAAGCCCGCTCTGAGGAGTTGACACCAGTCACTGAGGAAAAGAGGAGAGCTCTAGCAGCATACAAAGCCTGTCCCATTGAGCGCAACCTGCAGGTCCTCTGAGCTGCTCGCAGCAAAGTCCAGCAGACTGCCAGGAGATGTGCTAATGACTACTGGCTCCAACTCTATTCCCAGATACAGATAGCAGCTGACATGGGCAACATCAAGGGGATGTATGATGGTATCAAGGACCTGGCCCTAGGTCCACCACAGAAGAAAACTGCCCCTCTGAAGTCTGCTACAGGCGAGGTCATCCAGGACCGGGCACAGCAGATGGAACGCTGGGTGCAGCACTACTCTGACCTGTATTCCAGAGAAAATGCAGTAACCGAGGAAGTACTGAACAACATCGAGTGCCTGCCTGTGTTGGAGGAGCTTGACAGTGAATCAACCCTAGCAGAACTTCACGTGGCCCTGGACTCCCTTGCCTCTGGCAAGGCACCTGGGAAAGACAGCATCCCTGCTGAAGTCTTAAAGTGCTGCAAAGAGATCATTGCTGCTGAGCTGTATGAAATCCTCTGCTGAGAGAAGGTGGAGTACCACAGGACATGAGGGATGCAAACACCGTCACGCTGTACAAGAACAAAGGCGACGGGTGACTGCAATAACTACCGCGGCATGTCTCTTCTTAGCGTTGCAGGAAAGCTGTTTGACCGAGTTGCACTGTAGAGGCTCCAGGTACTTGCAGAGAGCGTCTATCCAGAATTGCAGTGTGGATTCCGAACCAACAGGTCCACCACCGATATGGTATTCTCCCTTAGACAGCTGCAGGAGAAATGCAGAGAACGACGACAGCCACTCTTTATAACCTTCATAGATCTCATGAAGGCTTTCGACCTGGTCAGCGGGGACGGCCTCTTCAAGATTCTCCCCAAGATCGGATGTCCACCCAGGCTCCTCAGCATCATCAGATCTTTCCATAAGGACATGAAGGGCACTGTTGTCTTCGATGGCTCCACATCAGACCCCTTTGACATCCAAAGCAGAGTGGAGCAGGGCTGTGTTCTTGTGCCAACCTTGTTTGGGATTTTCTTCTCTGTCCTGCTGAAGCATGCCTTTGGAACTCCAACTGAAGGCATCTATCTCCAGACCAGATCAGACAGAAAGCTCTTCAACCTCTCCAGACTGAGAGCAAA
Source organism: Tiliqua scincoides (assembly GCF_035046505.1). Lineage (NCBI taxonomy): Eukaryota > Metazoa > Chordata > Lepidosauria > Squamata > Scincidae > Tiliqua > Tiliqua scincoides. The sequence continues at coordinate 230,219,456 of NC_089821.1, forward strand.
GTCCAAAGTCCAGCTGAAATGTCTGTATGACTTCCTCTTTGCCGACGATGCAGCTGTCACTACCCACTCTGCCAAAGATCTCCAGCAGCTCATGGATTGTTTTAGCAAGGCCTGCCAAGATTTTGGACTGACAATCAGCCTGAAGAAAACACAGGTTCAGGATGTGGACTCACCTCCCTGCATTACAATCTGTGCTGCGCATGAACTGGAGGGTGTCCACGACTTTGTGGACCTTGGCTCAATGATCTCCGACACCCTTTCTCTGGATACCGAGCTAAACAAACGCATCAGTAAAGTAGCTACCACGTTTTCCAGACTCACAAAGAGAGTCTGGTCCAACAAGAAGCTGACGGAACATAACAAGATCCAGGTCTACAGAGCTTGCGTCCTGAGTACACTTCTGTACTGCAGCGAGTCATGGACTCTTCGCTCACAACAGGAGAAGAAGCTGAACGCTTTCCACATACACTGCCTCCGACGCATCCTCTTTATCACCTGGCAGGACAAAGTTCCAAATAATACAGTCCTGGAACGAGCTGGAATCCCCAGCGTGTACACAGTGCTGAAACAGAGACGCCTGCGTTGGCTTGGTCATGTCGTGAGAATGGGCGATGGTCGGATCCCAAAGGACCTCTTCTATGGAAAACTTGTGCAGGGAAAGCACCCTACGGGTAGACCACAGCTGCGATACAAGGACATCTGCAAGAGGGATCTGAAAGCCTTAGGAATGAACCTTAACAGATGGGAAACCTTGGCCTCTGAACGTGCTGCTTGAAGGCAGGCTGTGCAACATGGCCTTTCCCAGTTTGAAGAGACACTTGGCCAATAGTCTGAGGCAAGGAGGCAAAGAAGGAAGGCCCATAGCCAGGGAGACAGACCAGGGACACACTATACTTGCTCCCAGTGTGGAAGGGATTGTCACTCCCGAATCAGCCTTTTCAGCCACACTAGACGCTGTGCCTAAACCACCATTCAGAGCGCGATAGTCTTTCAAGACTGAAGGTTGCCAACATCTATGTTTGAATACGCTGCAATTGCCATGGAATCCCTCGTAGGGATGCTTTGATGAAATCAAGACTACATGATTAAACATTAACTTAAATGCGATTGCTTCTGCTGTCTAAAATCTGGCAGAATCTACAAATCCTTGTGTGCGCTTTTTTTTAAGCAAAAAATTTGAGCAGGGTACAGTCTATCCCTAGAACATGCTAGGCTTGCTAGGGTAGGGAGTCATTTTCCCCCCTCTGCTTTATCATAACTCCTTCATCCTTCCTGTTTGCATGTCCCCCCTACTATTAATATATTATAGACATGTAATGTTATACCACCCACACCTATTAATATTATTCTGTTGTTTTTGCAGGGCATTGAGAAATATGTGATTGAGGACACAGAAGAGGCTAGATTAAACCGTGAAAAATATTCCAGACCTCTTCACATAATTGAGGGACCTTTGATGAATGGCATGAAAACTGTTGGTGATCTTTTTGGGGCTGGCAAGATGTTTCTTCCACAGGTAAAGAGCAACAAAGTAGCCTGTCATAAGCTGTCTGTGAAAAGGGGCAAATATATAGATAATATAAATATCTGCATCAGGTCAGGCCAGTCATCTCTTTGACCAGATACCATCCCTGACTGATCTGAGTGCTTATAGAAAAAGAAGTACCAATGTTCCAGTATTTAAAAAAGATAAGGAACCCGCTGGAGTGGCTTCTTCTTTCATCCTACCTTATAGCTACTGATGGCCCTATGTTCATCCTTATAGATAGCCACTTGTCCAAGATAACAATTGCTTCAGGCCTATTAGCTTGCTGGTTCCATGACTCACAATGCCCTGAAATATGGTGATATATGCCAGTAGGCAAGGATGGCATCTACTCCATTAATTTGTCTGGTTCTTCTTTATATTTACTGATGCTTTGATGTTCACAGTTAACCTGCTTCCTTTGTGTACTAACTCTGCTTTTATGTACAAGTGCAAACAACTGTTCTTTTTCTCTCCAAACCACTAATATTTCATATGTAATGCATCACAGGGCCAGCTTAGCAGATGCAGGCCCTAGCCAGAAGCTGCATAGCTCATGTGTAGGCTGGCACCTGTTTTGAAGAATTGCATTGGTCCAGGCATTTTCCACTTTCCAACATGCCTATATAATGATTGAGAAAATCCAGAGATGAAACTGGGAATAGACATAAGGAGCAAAAAGACACATCAATATGGCCCATGGGTACTATTCCGATCTGCCAAGGAAGTGGGGAAGGTGGTAGAAGTATTGTTAGAGTCCAAAATGCTGCTGTTTTCTAAAAGATGCCATTTTACTATACTATTCAGTGCCTGATAACTTATGATGCTTTGTTATGATATATTTTTATTATTCTGTATCACAGGCCAACACACATTTTGCTTCCTTAAACATTACACCAATTCCTGGGTATATTTGGGATACTGATTCCAAAAATGGCATCCGTTTTGCCCTATCACGTCTAGTTTTGGAGACACGGCATAGCCTCTTTAGTGAATGGTTCAAGCAGCTTCCTGAACCATTCACTAATGAGGCTACGCTATATATCCAAAACCAGATGTGATAGGGCAAAATGGATGCCATTTTTGGAATCGGCACCCCAAATTCATATCAAACCACCATAAAGTTTGGGAAAAACTTTTCTGACCCTCAATTTTGTAGGCCTGTGTAATCGATGTGCATTGGTTATTGATTGCTAGACTTAATGAAGTCTTAGAGGGTATGCTTTTACCCCTTGCTTACACTATCCTCTGAATGCTTTTAAAAAACAAAAAGTGTTTGAGGAGTGTGGGTGAGTGGCCGTATTAAAAGAGGATCAGAAGAGACACACAAACACAAACTTTAGGTTGCTAGAGCAAAGGGGCCTCAGTGGCAAAAAAAAAAAGGAAGGATAAGGAGTTCAGCTTGAACTGTTTAACTTTCTGACCAATTACCGGTACTAGCCACTATGAGGCCTCTTGAAACTAGTTGCATTTTGTCAGGGCCAAAGAAATACTAAGGTATACTATGAGAATGAAGAGGCCCTCTGATCAATGGAAGATTGGCTTATCAAAACTGAAGACTATGAGAAAAGGGAGTAGCCAAAGCTGGAAAATACAGCAAGGCCTCTTGGAACCAGATGTAACACAAAGTTCTGCATAACCCCCCTCCCCAAGAAGCCTGTACAGTGGTGCCTCGCATAACGAATGCCTCGCGCACCAAAAAACTCGCAGAACGAAAGCGTTTTGCGATTTTTGGTGACTTGCACAACGAATTTTTATGACCCGTGCTTCGCAAGACGAATTTTTGTTTTGTTTTGGTTTGTTTTAAGGGGGGGATCTTCATGCCAGTTTATGCTCACATTCACCCTAAGGAAGGGGGAGGATCGTCATGCCAGTTTATGCTCACGTTCACCCTAAGGAAGGATGATGAGTTCTTGGGGTTTCCTCGCGCAGCAGCGGGTCAGTCAGCATCCCTCCCTCCCTCTCACACACACACTTACGCTCTCTTCACCACCCCTCACTCACTCACTCACAGGGCCAGGCTCCTGTGTGCCTGTCAGGGGTTGCACGTTCTTGCTCCCGCCCGTTTTTGTGCCCCCCGCAAGCCTGGAGCATCACAGCCTCTCTTTCCCCAAGCCTGGAGCATCGCAGCCTCTCTCTTCCCCCCCCCTAAGCCTGGAGCATCACAGCCTCTCTCTTCCCCCCCCCCAAGCCTGGAGCATCGCAGCCTCGCTCTTCCCCCCCCCCCCGCAAGCCTGGAGCATCACAACTTCTCTGCAACACAAACACTTTCCCCCCTCTCTCACACACACAGGCTGCCCCCTTCTCTTACACACAGAGATGCTCTGCCCCCCCCCACTCACACAGCAGGGGAGGGATGCCTTCACTCACCTCATCCAGCACCTGAATGTAAGCCCCCCCAGCAACCTGCCATCACAGCCCCCCCCCGCAAGCCTGATCCCATTCACCCTAATAAGGGGGGATCTTCATGTCAGTTTATGATCCCATTCACCCTAATAAGGGGGGATCTTCATGTCAGTTTATGATCCCGTCCACCCTAGTAAGGGGAGGATCTTCATGTCAGTTTATGATCCCGTCCACCCTAGTAAGGGGAGGATCTTCATGTCAGTTTATGATCCCGTCCACCCTAGTAAGGGGAGGATCTTCATGTGAGTTTATGATCCCATTCACCCTAATAAGAGGGGATCTTCATGTCAGTTTATGATCCCGTCCACCCTAGTAAGGGGAGGATCTTCATGTCAGTTTATGATCCCATTCACCCTAGGGAGCAGGGGATCTTCATGCCAGTTTATGATCACATTCACCCTAGGGAGCAGGGGATCTTCATGCCAGTTTATGATCACATTCACCCTAGGGAGCGGGGGATCTTCATGCCAGTTTATGCTCACATTCACCCTAGGGAGCAGGGGATCTTCATGCCAGTTTATGATCACATTCACCCTAGGGAGCGGGGGATCTTCATGCCAGTTTATGCTCATATTCACCCTAAGGAAGGGGGAGGAAGACAGCGAAGAAAGTGATGTCAGTGATTGTGAGCAAATGAGCTTCATAAATTCTGACTCTAGCGATGATGAGTTCTTGGGGTTTCCAGAAAACTAGAGTACTCAAACCTTTAAGTCTCTCCATTTGTTAATGACAGTGATAATGGTTCTTAATGCCACTGTTGACTGCTGTTCACTTTACATGGAGTGAAAAATACGGTATGTCTTTAAAGAGCACTTAATAAACACTTTGTAAACCAAATTTGACTTTGTTCTGACTTTTTTTGCCCATAGGAACGCATTAATTAAATTTCAATGCATTCCTATGGGAAAACTCGCATAACGAAAGGACTCGCGGAACAAATTAATTTCGTTATGCAAGGCACCACTGTATTTCCTGAAGATGTGCCAATTCAGACAAGCTGAGGTGGAATCTTGCAGACCAAAAGACAGAGTCATCCTTAAAGAAGACCCCCTTCCTGGAGGAACTGCTCCAAGGGATTAAAGGGGAAACTCAAGACAGCAGAGGAAGAAGACCTGCCATTCCTCATTCCTCTCCCCAGTATGGACTGGGTAACAATGGAGATCTGCCCAGCTTTGAAAGAGAAAGAAAACACTGCTGTGACAGTACAACATATGACTGGCTAAGCAGTAGGGAAGTGGTATGAGAGAGTGAAAGGGAAATCTTACATTCTCCTCTCCCCGTCTGGGTGCTGAAATGAGAAGGAACAATCAACCCTCCTCCCTTTTTACCCCAGGGCAGGCTCAAATTGGACCTGGGCTGTTTTAGACCTAACAGTACAGTTGGAACTTGTTGGTGTCAATTAGTTTGTTTTTGTTTTTTAATGATGAGGGTTGTATTTATTTCAATGTACCTTTGAATAAATATTGCAATTGCTGCACTATTTCCTTCTTGTGACCCTTCTGCTCAGGTGATCAAGTCTGCTCGAGTTATGAAGAAGGCTGTTGGTCACCTAATTCCCTTCATGGAAAAGGAGAGAGAGGAAATGCGTACATTGTTGGGTAACACAGAAGAAGAGGCATGTTGCATGCTACAGTACTTGTTTCTCTTAAATGAATTTTCACTATTGTCGTGTTAGAGCCTTGGAGGTTGTGCATAGCAGAATTCATGTGAGGCAGGACATTGTGCAGTGCTGTTGTAGCAACTTCTGTGAACAGGGAAGTCTTCTGCTCTCATGAACAGACCCACCTATGTGAAGTAAAAAGTGACTGACTGGAACATGAAACTGGCCCCTTGACCATGTATCAATAAAGACTGTCACAGTTGTGGTGAGCAATGCAGGACAGGGTCTTGGTAAACTTGCTACATAACTGGTTTGAAATTCTACTCATTATTCCACAGCCTTCCCCCATCCCTTTTAGAACATACAGACATGCATAAAATAGGAACAAGCATACATTTTTTTCTGTCCCTGCAAAGTGAGTCACCTTCCCTTCATCTTTGCTCTTCAGTTGACTGATGTTCTTCCACAGCAAATGCTGACATTCCTGTCAAGTTTTCCCCCACCTCCTTCTTCACTTCTGGTGGGCTGCTTGCTTATTCTTGGTTTTTAAAAGGTTGATATTTTTACTATTTATGCACTCAAACAATCACGAAGTTCTTTTCTGAAAAAACTCTAAGCATTGTGTTTAAGCTGAAAAATGACTGACGGGAAGGGTGCTTCATGATGTTACAAATCCTCTGCACAACCTTTTCTGCTTAAAGCCGGCAGAACGTGGCCCTGCAAGCTCAGTCCTCAAAAAAAGACTGTGCATGTGACAATAACATGGTGAGTAAGCTTTCCAGTGAAGTAGCTCCTGTTTTTCTGGATGCCTGTAAGAACCCATGGGAAGTGTATGTCCAACTCCGTCTGCCCCCACCCGTTATGTTGGAAAGAATCAGGGCTGGAAAGAACTTGAGGATCTGTTCTGCAGCAGAATTTTTCATCCCTAACAAGCATGGTAATGAAATAACAGCAGTTGTTCTTCTAGTTTAAATTGCAAAGTCTGGGATAGATTTAGAAACAGATTGAGAACTTTATGCTATCTTTGGCATCTGGTAAGAGATCAGAATGAACTAAGAGGGAAATGACTCCCAAAAATGTTTAAAAAACAATCAAGAGCCACCAGAGGAATTGCGTTTAGCTTCACAGAAAGGAGGAGAGAGAGAGAGCGCGCGCAAGTGTGTGTGAGAGAAAGATTAAACCAGTCCAATATAACTGCTTGCTATGACTTGATGTGCACGATAAACTCATCTCCTAGGTGTTCTGGAACCTATTTCTAGCAAATGAAGAGAGAAAAATATTGTGTTAACCCCAAATATACTTATTAAGGCCACATTCTGATGCCCAGTTTCGAAATAAGATGCATTTCAGCTGGCACGGCTTCTCTCTAGAGTGCAGTTACCTCTGGTGTAGTAATCCAGCCAATATAGAACACTGGTGATTATGTTTTAGAATGAATGCCTGTGCCTGCAGGCTTGTGCCAGGATTGAAAAGGATATCTATCTGGTTCTGTTCCCAGGATTGGAATGCTCCAAATCAGTAATGCTTGAAATTCTCTCTTGCTCCTATGTAGAAAACACCTTGAAATCAAGCCATATGCTCTGGTCCATATTGCAGTGCTATCTGGAGCTGGATGTTTTGCCTTTTCCTTCAGTCCTTCTTATTTATGTTTGTTTTAGGACTTCCATCACCAATTAAACCTACAGTCATTGTTGGACCATTCCAGTATGCCTTTTCACTCCAGCTGTGGAGGCTTTTCAGTGGTGTTGAAATATAATGCAGAATGATATTGGATTGTGCAGTCACTTGGCACAGTCTTAAAAGTTCATTCCTTCCTAAGTTTGACACTTTAGAAAGGCAGAAGAGATTAATCATTATGGTAAACACAGTGTCTCTTGGGCATCAAGGATTTTCAAAGAAGATTATGTGAGATTTAAAGAGTTTCTTAGACTCAAACTGTAGACATCATCGAGGCAGCCCAGTTGCTCAAACCCGGCTTTAAATAAAAAGTCGAGAGAAAAAGTTGTTCTGATTTTAAGAACAAATGGAAGAAGCACTGATGGAGTTGAACTCTCTTCTCCCCCTATGGCCTGTTTTCCTGTAGTCCATTCCTAGAAGTCTCCCCCCTCCCCCCCAAGTTGGATATCACTACCAGAACTGAACCCTGCTGAGAGATAAAGACCTTGGACAAGGGAGGGAGGAAGGCTGGCTCAGATCTGCAGCCCTTTTTTATCTTAAAATTAGACTCCCTACCCTTTTCTATGACTAGGACAGCTGTGGATTACCAAAAAATTTACCACCATCACATGTAGCTTTAAATCTTACTTGAGGGCTTTTGTCTGAAGGAATTAGCATAAAGTCTTCACAAATCCGCCTTTACCAACAGACAAATTGTATACTCGTACATTGAACAAGTCAGCAGAGTTAAGATGCAAATGCATCATTCACATTTTTTGTTCTCATGTAATATCCTGCTGAAATTTGGTTTCGTTTATATGCTGTTTTGCATCTGTCTCCTTGGGTCTTCCTTGCAAATTGTGAGATGGATGTCGTGCAGAGTGCTTAGACTTGGGCAAACCTTCCATCCTGCCGTTTGCTGAATTACATATCTAATATATGTGCACGTGTGTATGCACTCACACATATACATTCGACTGTGTAATTCGTGCAGACTTGTTTCTACTTTAAACAGCTGAAAATAACAATTATCACAGTAAACCTATCATTCATGCAGTCCAAGTTGCTCAAATGTGAAGTCTTCAAAAACTCTGAGAATATTTTATTTAATTCTTGCAGGAGGATCCTTATCATGGCACAATTGTATTAGCTACTGTGAAAGGTGACGTACATGACATTGGCAAGAACATTGTGGGAGTTGTTCTGGGCTGCAATAATTTCAGGTAGATCTCATGCTGTTGGGTTTTTTTTTCTTTGTATTGAGCAGATTAATATTTCCTCAGAAGGAGTGTGAGTTAAAAGTGCATGACTGATTGGGGAATGGGGGTGCGTAACTCATCAAAGAGGATGTGACTGAGATGTTGACTGTTAGGAATACTGTGCTTAATCCTAATGTTAGGGTTATGTGACCCAGAACTGTAACCTTCTTAGCTTTTCCTTTCATATAATCAACTGTTAAATGACCAGAAGGGGAAAAAGGTTTTCCTAGTAAAATGCAGTATGCAGTCTTCAAACAAAAGAGGAAATGATGCTGACTAAAGCAATAAAATATGTTTCTAAGCCACAACTTCAGTATTTTTATAGTATCTGAAACTTTCTAGTTACTGTCCTCACTGGAACTTTTTTGAAGTAGGGTACTTGTTATTTTCAATCACAAACTACAGATACTTTTGTTTTAGACTGAAAGCAGAAATTGAAACCCATTGATAATACAGGCCTAGAAAATTGAGGGTCAGAAAAGTTTTTCCCAAACTTTATGGTTTGATATGGATTTGGGGTGCTGATTCCAAAAATGGCATCCGTTTTGCCCTATCACATCTAATTTTGGAGATTAGCATAGCCTCATTAGTGAATGGTTCAAGCAGCTTCCTCATGAGGAAGCTGCTTGAACCGTTCACTAAAGAGGCTATGCCGTGTCTCCTAAAGTAGACGTGATAGGGCAAAACGGATGCCATTTTTTGGAATCAGCACCCCAAATATACCCAGGAATTGGTGTAACGTTTAAGGAAGCAAAATGTGTGTTGGCCTGTGTAATTGCTTTCATAGGTATTGCAAAGCTCAAGATAATATATTGTAATTTGGCAGCACTGAAAACTAAAATTTATTTAGCTAAGGATTTTATAAAATCAAACTGAGAGACACAGAAGAAGAATCTGTGTTAGATTCTTCTGGCTTTTTTTCTTTTTTAAATAAATTGTAAGCATGCTGATCAATATTTATTAAAGGGTGCAGCATAGTTTTAACAGGCAAGTTCTGTTGATTCTTTTAGCCATTTTGATGTTTCCTGCTGTCTTATTTCAGGGCCCAATCTTATCCAACTTTCTCGTGCTAATGTAGCTGTGCCAATGGGCATGGGCTACACCCTGCGGTAGGGGGCAGTCATAGTGGCCCCCTCAAAGTAAGGGTACATTGGTTCCCATACGTTGGGGCTGCATTGCAGCTGCATTGGCACTAAAAATTTGGATAGGACTGGGCCATCTTTCTAGTAGCTTTCATACTGAATAGGTTTTGCATCCTCATGATCTATTTGGGCATGCATTAACTGATCTAGCAGGTGCACAGTTCTGTCCTGTTGAGTTGGAATGTAACCAACAGAACAGGGATGTCGCCCAGATAAGAAATATTAGTCCTTTTATTGTACAAGTTTGTTTATTGATCAATTAATTTACTTGGGAATAAAAGGCATAGTTGTAAAGCAGAAGGCATATTTTAAAAACAATAATGTAAATATGTTTTACAAGAGGCATTCTCTACTCTGTGTGAGGGAGCAGTGCTCTTTTTTTAAAAACATTTAAAGAAAAATGCATACAATGAAACAATGACAGAAAGCATAACAATTTTATAGTATCATATATGTAAAATATATGAAAGAGCAACAAGGCACCATCTCTGGTGTCATCTCTCAATCACATACCACATTTTCAGTATAAGATAAAAGTAGGCATCTAAGAAGTGTATTCGATGGTTACCCATCTGTCAATATATAGCAAGAAGGACTGTAACTGCATGGTTTAAGTACGCAAAAATCAATTGAACTGCTTCTATATCTGCCTAAAATATGGAGTTACTATTCTTGTTACTGAATAGCCCACCTGTCGTCTGTAAAGGATTCTATTTAGATCTAAACGATACTTTTGCTTCATTAACTCTATGAAGTTTCCAATACTGATAAAAGGATGGAATACTTCTTTTAAAATACTGCTTGCCATGTGCTTGCCCCACCAAAACAGCTTGTGCTGCGTCCTGCGAGGAGGGCAGTCCCGGAGGTCTCCTCTAGGAAAGGAAACATTACCTTTGGGTAATGGAACAGAGGGGTTTACTTGGACCCACACCAGCAAAATTGCTGGCACATGATTGCATGGACACAAGTCACAGGACTGAGTCTGGGAAGAGGGTCAGGATTTGGCAGCTGCTGCTGCTGTTGAACCTGTCCCCTCTGCAGACCCTAATCTGTCTGCCCATTCTACCCTGCCCCCATCTCACTGACTTACCTGGGTTGGCAAACTAGTCCAGCATTGTTGCTGCTTGTGAGCTTGCTTTAACCTTCCTCCTGGTTCTCCAGCAGCATGCAACTTCATGTGTTGCCAGAAGTTGTTTCGCAGCCACCATAAGGCAGTCTATGCTGACAAAACACTTGTTCCTCCAGCATTGGTGCTGTATAGGATTGGGCCCCAAGTATGCGTATTGTTGTGTCAGTCAAGATTAGATCAAGATTAAGATTAGATCCAAGCAATTAGTCAATCGAGCATTGTATTCCCCATTTACATTATCCATCGACACTGCATAAAGTATGATATGACTTACTAGTACCAATGATGGGGCAGCAGTATATTGTATGTGTGCATTGCCCAGTATACAAAATAACTATTTGCATCTGAATGTAGGTAGGCAGACTACAGGTGTAGGGAAAAGGTATCAAAAGATGGAACCTACAAAGTTAAGCTTGTACTGAGCAAAAAATAATAGAGGGATAATGAGAATCACTGCGTATGAACATTTTTTAAATTTAGAAATCTTTCCAATTCTGAAAGGTATAAATTTCAGTTAGCTTCACATGAAGACTTATATTAAAACAAGCACATGTTTACTTAAGGGTCATACTTCATATTACAGATGTTACATTTCCAGAGTGTGTGTACCTGTTGTGTACCCAGTAGTATCATATGCTGATACAGTATGTGGAGTCCTGGCTTGAGGGGGAACCTTATACTTGCAAGAAGCAGCGGCAGGGCACTGGAGGTTCTGTCTCCCAGAGCAGCAGCCCAGCCACCAGCAGAGAGTGTGGGGGGAAGGGGGTTGCATCACCTGGACCCTTCTCCCCCAGCTGCTAGGGCTTTTTGGCTCCTAGCCAGTCTTTGGTTCATGGGCAGGCTGGGTTCTGCTCCCTCCAGCTGCCTGACCCCAGACTGGCTTCATCCTTGGCCCAGCTGGGCTTTATGCTCATGACAGGCCCCTCCAGGCCCCGCCCCTTCCTCCATGGGAGGGTTAAAAGGCTGACTGGCCTCTCCCAGCCCTGTCCCTCACTGCTTGTGATAGCCAAAAGGCTGGAACCTGGTGCTCTTCCTCCCTCCACCTCCAGACTGGTACTCTACCTGCTGCTGGCCTTGGAGCCTGTCTCCTCCTTGCCTTGAGCTTCCCTCTTGCCCTGTAAGCTTGTTCCCTCCAGGTTTCCCCCAGGTAAGTCAGGGGGACCCTGACACAGTACAAGCCTTTTATTAGCAGATGTCAAGGAAACTGGGACCGACCACATCCTGTCTGGCTTCTTAGCACGGCTGCTTCTCTTCTGTAAAATATATGTTGGTGACTTTATTATAATAATGGGTGCAGCTGTGGCTGAGTGTTTGGAGGAAATGTGAGTGGTATAGAGGGATTGATTTGGAATAGGGTAATAGAGAATACTGAGGCCTGAGAGCTCAGCTGTCTAGGAAGATTAAAATTCAAATACCAATCCCTTTGGCCTCCCTAACATAATAACTTACTGCAGAATTGGATTGAGTGCATATACATGATGACTAGCTAAGTATCTTTTCCCCTCCCCAGAGTTGTTGATTTGGGAGTCATGACTCCATGTGACAAGATACTCAAAGCTGCTCTTGAAAACAAAGCAGGTATGAAGGTGTTTTATCTGCATTCATCAGTTTTATTCTTGACCACATTGGAATTATGCTCCTGAACTTGTATCTGAAGAGGCTCAGTGGTATCAAGGAAATACAAAGCTCAAAGTAAATAAAATAAGTGCAATTTCAGTTTTTCAGTTTTTCCTCAAAGTGAGGTCTTTTTACATAGAATTATTATAGTGCTCTCAGATACGTTGAGGAATCAAAGTTGCAATGATTGGGAAGCCCAATCCTGAGCTGTCTGGCGCCAAGAGGAGCAGCAGCCCTGAAATGGCTCCCACTGCATACAATGGCTGCTGGACAGCCAGTAGCGGCTCTTCAGAGGAAGGGGGCATTTGTCCCTTTCCCAGGTAAGGGAGTAGGCCCTGCAATGGGGCTATTTGTGGTAGTTATTTAGCCGGTGCAGAATAAAGCAGCTCCATGTCTGGCCGGGAGGCTTCATGCAGGGCTCTAGATCTAGCGAAACAGAGCTCCACCAACCCCGCCCAACTCCCTCTCCTCTGCCCCGGAATGTCTCACCCCACCCCCACTCACTGCTTCGCTGCCCGGCCCTCATCCATATCTCTGGGTGGCGTGTGAAAGACCTCCACCTGGCACTGGCTCAGTGTGAGCCTGTCTGAGCTGGTGCCAGCCCAGCGGTGAGTGTCACAGGGGTGTCGCATTTGTGACACTCAGTGCTACCAGTGCTGAACTGGATAGTAAGTACTAGGATATGTTAACCTTTTTTCTTCAGCCTTACTGCATCTTTTAGTAAAGTTACTTAAATTTCTTACACCCTGTATCAGTAAAACCCATTTCATAGATGCTTGCAATGAGGCCTAAAATGATTTCCATGCTGTATAGTGTCACTGGAAAAATGTAATAAAAACTTATGAGCTTTTGCTCATTGCATGGTTGGTTGATTTTGGCTAATGTCTGAGAAGAGTTCTGAAATCTGAGGTAAAATGGAAATATTTTTAACCATTTTTATTTAATAGATATCATTGGTCTGTCTGGTCTCATTACACCTTCTCTGGATGAGATGATTTTTGTTGCCAAGGAAATGGAGAGATTAGAAATAAAAATTCCTTTGCTGATTGGAGGAGCAACTACTTCTAAGTAAGTTGGGTCCTTTTTGGTGTACCTTGGAAGTAGTAAATGTAAGTTCAAATTCTGTTGTTCTTCAGAATATTAATATTAAATTGAACATTTAACAGCCTGTCTGTGAGTATTTAGAAATGTGGCTTTTGCTAAGAGCCAGCATTGTTTGCTCAAGAACAAGGCTTGACAGATAAACCTTTATCTGACAGAGTTATTAGATGGGGGAGAATGCTGCAGACATAATACATCTGGATTTCAGTAAGGATTTTGACAAGGTTCCCCACAACATTCTGCTGGACATGCTGGTGGGATGTGGGCTAGCTGATGACTTTGTGGCTTGCTGACAGATCCTACCCAGAGAGTCCCTGTCAAAGGCTCCTCATCAACCTGGAGGGAAGTGACAAGTGGGTTGTAGCTACAGTCATGTAAATAGTGTCAAATACTCTCCTCTGCCTTTTAGGTAGTCAGATGATCTGCAGATGGACTGTAATTTCCATGGAAAGGAAAATGAGCTTGCAAGAAACTGAGGCAGTTTATTGTATAGTTTTCCCACTGGGGCATAAAATTGTTTGTACATTAGCAGGATGTTGAAGCAATTCGTTCCATACTTGCATTTCCTGTATGTCTTTTTTTATCATCGCAGGACACACACAGCAGTAAAAATTGCTCCACGATACAGTGCTCCTGTCATTCACGTCCTGGATGCTTCCAAGAGTGTGGTGGTGGTAAGTTGTGGAATATATTTGTTGTCCCAATCTTTGCAAATGCATTTTACAAAGATAAGAATAGTTCTAGTGGATCAGACCGTTGACTGACTCAGTGACAGCTAGTATTCTGTGTTCAAAATAAACGCCAGGAATGTTCGCTACACTGTCGTTGTCATAGTATTGAAGTATAAGGTTTGCATGGCAATCTTGAACTGTATTGTAGCTGTAGGTACTTGTATCATCCCTGAAGCTTAACTTCGTTATGATATGGGAATTGGTCATGCTTTTTCTGGAGGCAGTAGGATTCCACTGGGCACGTGTTGCATATTTTCTGTCATTTGTGCTATGTGCTATGAAAATGTATGCTGTGAATGAATGGATTGTTTAAAGTTTTGCTGTATATCAGATTCATTTGTCAGAAATGAAGTGGTAACCATTAATGTGCATGTACTTTGCAGAGAAACATATGCAAAGAAGACAGGTTCTTGCCCCAAGAAACTTGCAATTTGTATTTCAGTTGGATAAAAGGGAGATACAGAGAGTGGGAAAGGGAAGGAAGGCAAAGAAAAGGGAATTAGAGGCTACAGTGGTGTCACCAGAACGGTGCAGGGGGTGCGTGCTGCACTGGGTGACACACTTGGGGAAGTGACACCACTACTGGCCAAAATTGTGAAAATCTTGGTATGTTCAGATAATCATTTTATATGTCATTCAATGCAGAATTTCATGCAAAATGCAATGAAACAAATGGTGCTGAAATATCTATCTTCTATCGAACATTAGCCATTAAAATTAGAAAAGGAAAGCACATCTGTCTTAGGAAAAGTGAATTTCTTTAACTCAAAACTGACCAATGAGACTGATTGTTCCGAGAGCCAATGAGGTGTTGTTATGAAACAACAGGGAACCAATAAGGTGTTGGTATGAGTCAGCTCTCATTTCTTTAGATCAGAGCTATTCAGTTGTGTGAGTGTAATTAAGTTGGCCACTGGATTTTTTATTGGCTACTGATTTGTTGGGTGACCTGTTCTATATTATAAATAAAGTTAATGGGAGCTACACCTTACCTAGTGATGCCACCGCATTTAGGCCATGCATATTATATTGTAATTTATTCTGTATGGTGTGGTACAGGAGGAGGCCTATCATGGGGGTAACGTGCTGACCTTCCACATTGTGTGACACAAAACCCTAGGGACGCCACTGGGAGGCGATATGTGCTAATTCAGGAAGTCAGTTCTAAGCTTAATTTCACTAGGGGAAACTAGATGAAGCCTGCCATATTCTGTTCCATTGTGTGACCTTTGGTCCAGATCTTTCTACATTTGCAGAAAGATACAGATTGCAGTCCAGATCTTTCTGCATTAAAACACAACATTTTGATTAGCTTTAGCTGTTGGTTGTGGTGAATGTTTTTAATACTCCTTAACAATCTATATGCAGTAAGGCTAGATGTCTGCCTTCTCAGAATTCAGCCTCCCTGATGGTATGATACCTTAAAAAAGAGGACTCTGGTGTGTGTAGTGAGTTACATCTCTCTTCCATTAACCACCTGTGTATAGATGGAAACAGGAGCAGTTAATGCCTCTCCAATGCCCTAATTCCTCCTCAGATTTTGCCTCCCTTGCACACATGCCCCCCCACCCAACCTGGTGGACCATGAGGGGAGAGGGGTGGCGCACCGTAGCTTACATGGAGCTGGCGTCAGCATGCAGCCATCCTCCTCTGTGACATTTCAGTTTTGAATAAACAGGAGTGGAGCATGCTGGGAACCTAACATGCTCCATTCCCAGCTCTGCCTCATTTGAAACAGAAGTCACACAGAAGAGGGAAGCTGCACATCATGAGGACCTCTGGTTAAGCGAAGGGAAGAAGGGGTGCGCTTCAGTTCTGCTGGCGGAAGAAGAAGGGAATAAAGCTGTCATGGCTCCATTTCACTTCTCTGTGCCCACTCAATGCTTTCATGAGCAGCTGAGTAAGCAGGGAGATGCAGTCTGGAGCCACAACAGCTTTATTGCCCCCCTCCAGCAGCGTTGGATGAAGAAGTGGGCTGTCACTGCTGCAATCTTCTTTTGACTCACTTTTAGTGATCTGAAAGAAGATTGGCAAGCCAACTGCAGCAACAGGCTAGAGAGGGCTAGTATGTGACTGGGGACCCACCACCAATTCTCCTGCCCACTCTGTTCCCCCCACCTCTTGTGTCTTCACAACAGCCCTGTGAGGTAGCAGCCTGAATAGGGGCAGCCTTAGGAGCTGCTGGGCAAGAAGTGAGATGAAGCTGTGCAGGCTTATATCAAGAAATTTGATGAAGGCAGTACGGTTATTGGATTGGATCCAAGTCCTTTCTTGCACAGGCTTTGAAAGGTTGCCACGACCCTGCAGATGAGCCTTTGCAACCCCATTGGGGTTAAGAGCCACAGGCTAAAGAACACTGCTAACTGATTGGGTACTGAATGTGGATAGAGCTATGAGGTGGCCACCCCTAAGCCTCTGTTTGCTCTCTGCATTATGGGAATAATAATGAACTAAGGTTATGTTGGTGAATAGCACATTATAAACAACTTTGAGCATTTAAAAAGTCATATTACGGTAGTAATATTTTAGAGATCATAATAAAATCTCTAGTTCTTAGTCTTGCTACCTCTTTCTGTAATAACAGAAGGTAATTGCCTCTCATAGCAGTGGTTTTTAGACAAAGGAGGGAAACATTATAATGGACCTTGCTGAACAGCAGTTTATTATTACGCTCGTACTGAACTCTAACTTGTATTGAGGAGTGTGGCCGTAACAAGGAAAAGAATGAAATAATTTGTTCCCACTCTACCTTTTTCTTATATGCTGCAGCCACATTCACCTGGAGAACTGCTTTCCCATAATTCAATCAGTGATGTGTAACAAATGAATTTTTCATACATACTCGAGCTATGCTGCCTGCTAATCTTCTTTACCAATAGTTTTTTTTTAAAAACCTCCTGAATGGTTTTCTGCCAGTCTAAATGTGCTACAAAAGGTATTAATTTATCTAAGGAAAGGTAAAATATTATGAAAATCATCTGAGTTTATAAATGCTTCTGTATATCGCACCACAGATTTCTGCAGAGGGTGATGCTTTTGAATGCTTAAGGCAGTCATGGGCTTAATTAAATCTGACTAGAATAGCTTGCTTAATGAATAATAGAGCTCTCAGAAGTGGCTTCCATGTGATTGTAAATATGTTCAGTATGGTTTGCTAGGCTTACATTTCAGTTCTTACATTTTCAGATACCTTTCTCTTAAATTTATGACTGTGTTGTGCAGACAGTTCAGTTCCCAATGAAAGAGACAAGTAAACATATCTAGGATTTAAAATGGCTTCCACTGTTTCTGTGTGCCTAAACCCTTTACCAGTTACATGGTGGGAAATGGTAATAATTCTTCCTACTACCTAAGTGGAGCTTTCAAACTTTCTGAATGTCAGTATTTGACTATATAGTATTTGAACCTTAGGGTCTTATGTCTGAGTAGATATGTATAGATTGGCTCTGTGAATTTAGTTTACAGTAGAAAGATTAATGTAAAATCTTCCGCATTCCCCTCCCTTCTCCTCTTCATTTCAGTCTTGCTTTCAAAGCTCATTCACATGTTTATTTTTGAAGTGGTAAGTTTGATGTGGTATCTATAACACCTTCAGATGAAAGCTTTTTAAATGAAATAATCCTCATGTAACAAGATGAATAGGTACCATATCTAGAAACATTTTGAATTGAAGATACTGTAATTTTTTTCTTAGCAATATAATGTCTTTTATTTAAGTTTGGGGTCATAGCACACATTGTTGACTTTATATCATGTCATGACAGAAAGTGATTAACAGAGAGAAATTGGGTTGTTTGCACCAATCTTAGATTTAATATGTATGCCATGTTCATTTCAGTGCTCTCAGCTTTTAGATGAGAATCTAAAGGAAGACTTCTTTGAAGAAATACAAGAGGAATATGAAGATATTAGACAAGACCATTATGACTCTCTCAAGGTAAACAGAGTTAAGAGATATTTTAATGTTGTGTACTACCAAATAAGTAAATAGAGCTGCAAGTTCAGAGCTGATACAAATATAAACCCCAATCTTGCTTCTACACAGGAAAGGAAATATTTGTCGCTCAAGCAGGCGAGGAACAAGGGCTTTTATTATAACTGGCTAACAGAGTCTAAACCAGGTGCGTTTGCTTCTTTTTAATTTAACTGTTTTGTGCTGCAACAGTTCACAGATGTATGGCTTTTGTCAGTAGAAACACAGATATTTGAAACTCTTATCATTCTTCGTTCTTGTTAATTTTTTGTGGTTTTTCTTCTAGTTGTCTAACTTCATCATTGTGTGTTAAAAATAGTTTTTGAAATAATGCCCATTTCATATTGCTGAAGACACTCACAAATCTGTGTGGGATCCCTGGAGTAATTTAAAGAATTTTAATCCAGGGCATCGCTAGATAAACCAGATTAGATATACGTTTAGTTACTCTGCTGCTGGGACAAAATTTACATAAATGAGTAGTTTTAATTACCTACGAAGTTTGAAGAGCAGCAGGAATCTTTTATTTATTTTGAGGAATGGGTGGCCACTGACTGAGAGATCTGACTAGGGTACTGAGTGAAAGTTTGCTAACACCTCTAAAAGGGTAGGACACACATTGTCATTCACTTGGCTGAGAGGACAAAGGCATTAATGTCTGATGAGATCAAATTAATTAGAATCCCTTCACACCAGAACATAGAGTTTTACTAAATCAAAATGTAAGATTAAGAAACACTTGTAGCATAGAGTTGTAGTTGGAGAAATAAAATACGCAAAATGGTTCCATCTCTGTCTACTTGTGCTAGGCAGGTAGGTTTATGTCTTACATAGCTATAGATGATCTATAACAAAAAGCAGCAGTCTTGGTTAGGAAGTCAAAAGTGCTCTCTACCTTCTTCATAGAAGAAACTGTAGAATTCAGAAGCATAACTTCTGTTAACTCCAGACTGAAGACCCCTAACAAAACAGCTGTTCTTCCCTTCTATCAGGGAAGGACAAGGCACATACACACCAGATTGCAAAATATCTTCATCTGATTTTGCGGAGACATAGCTTAATGTACATCATTCCAATCCTGATTGAGATCACTGGGGGTAACCTACTATAATGTTGGGAGTTTAGCATGTCTTTTGTTTATTAAGAGTGTATTGTTTTATGTAATGCCATTAAAGGTTCCTGAATCTGAGTCTATAATTTTTTAACTGATAAGACAAGACGAATAGATGCAATTGAGGCAAATGTGCAACCTATGGATGTGCTACAATTAGGATTTACAAGATATTCCACATATCATGTGCTTTTCTAGGCCTCCTTAATCAAAGCTGAGTTTAACTTTTACAGTAGTAGTCTTGGGGCTTCAGAAGGCCTATTATAGGGCTCAAAAAGGCAATAAGAGCATAGCAAAATAGTGTATGCTGTGTCACACAGAAGAAGTTTGCTCATTGTGTTCTGAATGGCAAGATGTGCACATTATCTTTTTACAGTTAAACCACAGTTTCTTGGCACTAGACTCTTTGAAGATTATGACTTAAAGAAACTGGTGGAATATATTGACTGGAAGCCTTTTTTTGATGTCTGGCAGCTTAGAGGCAAATACCCCAACCGGGGATTTCCTAAAATCTTCAACGATAAAGCAGTGGGTGAGTATAATATCTTTAATCAGACAAAAGTATTTTAAATGTCACTTAAAGTATCCTTGAACTATGTAGATATGCCAAAAAGTGGTACTAACAATACTCAAACTAATGTTTATTTGAGTCTCATAACCTGTCTCCATAGCTGACAGGTGTGCCTTACAAACAATTCAGTGCACTTATAGCACGGAGCTGGCCACATGACAGGTTCATCATATCACCAAAGTTCAGGTGTATTCAGTATTCCTCATTGCGCTCGAGGAAGATGGCAACTAGAAGAAGGATCCTGGCATGGAAATCCTTCCACAAACTTTTAAAAATCCAATTCTAGATGGAGACAGTTCAGCCATAGGCTTTCTTTTCTCAGTTGGCCTGAAGGAAGCCAATGTGCAATCACAGATTTCTGTGGTTTGGTTTTGGGAACATTTTCAATTCAGCTGCAAGAATGTTCACCAAAGTAATGCACTCCATGCTAGCACTCCTTCCTCTCAAAGGTTTCCATTCTTGTGACTGTACTGAGCTGCAAGACCATAGTTTCTTCACCAACACTAAGAGACCCCTCCACTTACACAAACCTAGGATTATGCCTCTTCCACAAGACAGAATAAAAAAATAATTGCAAGATGCACTTAATCTTGATCCTGAGTACATCAGCAACGTACCTGTTTACATTTTGTTTGTTACATACAACATACCCAGCTCACACCTGTTGCAGGATTGATGTGGTTTTATGGACAAGGCGTTGCTTGAGAGAGCAGCACTGTATCAGGATGCAGTAGCTCACTGATAATGCATCAACATAACTTCCTACCTCAGATGCTGACTTTCCTAACCTAAACAACAGGTCCCTTAAAACCGATCTGTGCTTGTGAGTGTGTGGGGCTGCTTGTAGGACAGGTGGGCAGATACGAGGGCTATCCTTGATCCTCTTGATACGTATCCTTGATCCTTGATACGTATCCTTGATCCTCAGATACGAGGGCTAATCTTGATCCTGAGTACATCAGCAACGTACCTGTTTACATTTTGTTTGTTACATACAACATACCCAGCTCACACCTGTTGCAGGATTGATGTGGTTTTATGGACAAGGCGTTGCTTGAGAGAGCAGCACTGTATCAGGATGCAGTAGCTCACTGATAATGCATCAACATAACTTCCTACCTCAGATGCTGACTTTCCTAACCTAAACAACAGGTCCCTTAAAACCGATCTGTGCTTGTGAGTGTGTGGGGCTGCTTGTAGGACAGGTGGGCAGATACGAGGGCTATCCTACTTAAAGACCCCAGTAGGGTCCTAGTGATTACAGATGCAAGCATCTTAGGCTGGGGTGCTCTTTGCTCAGACAAATCAGCTTGAGGCAAATGAATAATGAATGAATTCTAACACAACATCAGCTTACTGGAACCCTGGGCCATCAGACTAGCCCCAGTGGCCTTTGTGCTCCTCATCAAGAGAAGGCACATCCTAGTCAGGGCAGGCTATGTTATAGTGAAAGCACATCTGAACTGCCACAGCGGCACCATATTCCAGTTAAACCTCATAACTATGAAGGCATTGATGCCTGTCCATTTTTTCTTAAAGATGCTGAAAAAGAAAGGTTGAAAGATATAGTAAAACAGTTACAAAAAATAAACTCTTTTAAAGAAGTTACACTAAGATGTTTAATTTCTGATATGCTGTTAAACTTGTTTTGCTAGGAGAAGAGGCCAAAAAAGTTTATGATGAAGCTCAGAACTTGTTGAATACTTTGATTGTACAAAAGAAATTAAAAGCCAAGGGTTTGGTTGGATTTTGGCCAGCTCAGAGTGTTCAAGATGACATATATGTATATGCCAAAGAAGAGAAATTGGTGTCCTCAGAACCAGTAGCTAAATTCTGTGGCTTAAGGCAACAGGTAGGGTGTAAAATTGTATCAAATATGTCTTATATTGATT
Organism: Tiliqua scincoides; assembly: GCF_035046505.1. NCBI lineage: Eukaryota > Metazoa > Chordata > Lepidosauria > Squamata > Scincidae > Tiliqua > Tiliqua scincoides. The sequence goes on from NC_089821.1 coordinate 230,241,169, forward strand.
GGAATAGTTTCCAGGTTTGTTAACTTTGCTTTGCAATCACAACATCTAGTGCAAGAATTATCTCTTAATTTCCTTTACATCTTCTATGGTTTCATTAAAAACAAAACACTCCTACTGAATAAGACTATTGTTTTGTACTTGAAAGATCTGAGTGCTTTATGTATTTTAAAAATTTTCTATCTAATAAATCTGTGCAAAACTTCATTTACGAAGGCAGCTCAACAACTGTAAATTTTACATTACATTGTGTACAAAGAATTCTGTTGATTTTACTATTTTACTGTATTTTGTTGTTTGATTATTGAAGAATGGTATCTAAATGTTTCAGTGGTTTACCAGATTTTTTAAAATCATAGAATAAATACAAAACAACTGTTGGCATCCACGGAAAGTTATTATCCTTTTGGCAGATTTCAGTGTGTACATTTTTTGTTTGTTCTTGTAATAACAAACCTTGAAGGCATTATTCTCCTAGCAAGTAAGACATTAGCATGCTGAGCTTTATCTGGAAGTCTTGATGCATTCAGGTCTCTGAGGAGACTTTGATTTGTAAACTATTTTTGTATGACTGGCTGGTGGGAACACTCCTAGTGAACTAAAATTGTAGCTTGGGTAGTCATCTGGCAACTCTGAATGTCCATCAGTTTAATTTGAAAAGAAAAGGAATTGAAGTTAAGCAATATAGAAAACTGGGGTCCTAAACTTACTTCACTGAGGCAACTAATGAGACAGCTTGGGGGTTCTCTTGGACTCTTTGCTTCTCCTAGGTCACCAGGTGGCCAAGGGGGCTTTTGCCCATCTAAGCTAGTGTGCCAGGTGCAGCTGTAAGTGAGTTGCTTGGACATAACTAACCTCAGTGGTCCATGCCCTGGTGACATCAAGACTTGACTACTGTAATGTGTTTAACCTGGGGCTGCCATTGAAGAACTGCAGTTTATTCAGAGCACAGAAGTCCATGTGGTGGCCGGGGCATGGTGGTTTGACTCTGTTCCTCCATCAGCTTCACTGGCTGCCAGTTCATTCCTTGGCACAATTCAGGGTATTGTTTTTGACCTTTAAATCATGGTTTAGGACCAAGGTATTTAAAAGAATGCTATCTTTGGTATCAGCCAGCCCCATCTCCTCATTGGAAGGGGCCCTTCCAAGTGTGCCATCCCACCTGAGGCCAGCAGGAGTAGAGTCTCTTCTGTGGCAGTGCCGTAACTTTGGAGCTCCTTCTCATTGAGATTAAGGTCTGCGCCCTTCCTGTGCAGATTTTTTGTTAAATTATGATTAACTTGGGAAGTATTTTGTAGCAATCTTGAGTGATATATGTTATGTTAAACAGTACATTGGACTGACTTGGACAACATTCTAATCACTGGACTGATACCACACAATTAAGGATGTGTGCACTCATGATATGTACATGGCCCTGTCCCTCCCCTTGCTTCTGGGAGACTTCAGGGCATTTTCTATATTGCAGGGGTAGGGTTAACACAGTCCAAACCAATCCTCTATCTTCACTGAGAAAGTTAGCCTTTGCAATTAAAGTACCCTGAACTCTCCCTGAAGCAAGGGAAGGGACTGAAACAGGCTATGTTTCATCCAAACTAGCTTATTGTCTCTGTAGTAGTAGTAGTAGTAGTAACTTTATTGTCATTGTGCTACAGCACAATAAAATTTATGCACCTTTGAGATACAAGCATAAATATATACAACAATTCCAACATAAAGAGATACTTTCAGTGCTGGACTTGGATCAGGAAGATGTGGGGTTCAGATCGTCACTCGGCCATAAAGCTTACTGGGTAGCCATGGGCCAGTCACTGTGTTTCAGCCTAACCTACTTCATAGGTGATTGTTATGATAAAAGGAGCGGGAGGAACCATGCACACTGCTTCAGGGAGGAAGAGATAGTATATAAATGTGAAACATTAACAATAATTTTTAGAAATATAATCAAATCCATTCCACTGAAGGGAAAACACCAGTGTCTTATATCTGCACAGAATTGCATATTTTAAATTTGTTTGTTTAATGCAGTGATCTGTTTGTCTTCCAGGCAGAGAAAGACTCTGCTTCTATTGATCCCTACTACTGCCTGTCTGATTTCATATCCCCTCTGGAGTCTGGCATTTCTGACTATTTGGGTTTGTTTGCCGTGGCGTTATTTGGGGTAGATGAGCTGTGCAAGGAGTATGAGAAACAGTCTGATGACTATAGTATCATAATGGTAAAAGCACTGGGAGACCGCTTAGCAGAGGTAATAACTAAGTATTATTTACAGGCAATATGCAACTCAGTTTGGGTTCTTGATGAATTAACTGAAAAGTGGGGTCTCTGGCCCTCCAGATACTTGCTGCTGCCCCATGCTGGCCCGACGCAACTCTTCTCAGCATGAGGGTGACTGTTCGACCTCTTACGTGAGCTACGGGCCAAGGGCTCCCTCCACTGCTTACTGTTTCACGTGTGTGATGCAGCAGCGGCAGTGAAGGAAAGGCCGGCTTTGTTTTGGGCAAGACCTTTTATAGGCTTTGTTATTGCATTGAAATGTAAATCAATTCTTTTTTTTCCCTGGCCCCTGATACAGTGATAGAGAGATGACATGGCCCTCCTGCCAAAAAGTTTGGACACCCCTGATCTATGCAATGTTCAAGTTTTTGGAAAACTTGAAGATTTAAAAATTTGGAACTGCCCAGACAAATTAGACGTCCATCTAATCCAGTATTCTGTCTCCCAATGGCCCTTCCAATATCTCTAGGAAGTTCATAAGCAGGACATAAAGGTGACAACCATCTTTTGTCTTGTTGCTAGCGATTTAATATTTAAAGGTATACAGCGTTTAATCATGAGGTCGCCATTCTTAGCTATTATGGTTACTTGCCTTAGATAGGCCTGTCTTACCTTTGATTTGTGTAACACCTGTATAAAATTCATCTGGTGGGCCACTGTGAGATGTAGGACTAGATTCATCTGGATTCATCTAAAATTCATCTGGTGGACCACTGTGATATGCTGGACTGGATGGGCCTTTAGCCTGATCCAGTGAGACTGTTATGTTCTGAAATTATCACACAATCAGGAATGTAAATCAACCATAAATGGGGCATATTTTGTGAAGTGCTGTGTTGTGTGAAATTCCTTCTCACTACAATCAATAAGGGCTACCATTTTGTTTAGAAAGCCTCTAATTTTACTGGCCTATTGAAAAGTCTAATTTGCTGAGTTAAATTTTCCATTTAATAATAACAATAATAACAACAACTCTGTATTTATATCACTATATCAAGTGTATAAATACCAAGAGACACTTACAAGAGAGTTTGTAGCCTTAGTTATTCTGTATGTTTAAATACATATGACTCAATCAAAACCTAGGCTACATGTTTTGAAAAGTGAGAAATCATGGCCCTGCTTATTTTTATACATATATAGTTGGACCTCGTTATCTGTGGGGGGATCTGTTCCCAGACCCACCATGGATACTGAAACTAGCAGATAATTGAATCCATGGGTTTGGGCCACAGAGTGCTGTTAGCTCTCTGCTCAGGCAAAGCAAGAGACAAAGCTAACAAGTTGGTTCAAGGAAAACTGCAGGCAGCTGAGTCAGCAGAATTACACTGCACCTATGCTTGCCACACCCTAGTTAACTGAGCAGACTCTGATTGGGTGCTCAGACTACTTAAACCTCAGTCTGCAGCTCCACCAGGGCAGTAGGAGTAAACTGTGAAACTGCTGCCAGAGACTTTGACAATCGGATAACTGTGTGTGTATATGCTGTAAATGACCTTGGACTGACTGACTGACTGACTGTGTTTTGTGGATACTGACTTCGATAAGGTAACGCTGGACTGCTGTACTCTACGTGTATGACCTGGACTGATTTTGACTACTCTGTGTGTGCAACTCCTTGCTTAAATATACAACAGCAAATTCAAAGACTCTGCTGTGTCTGCTGGTTTTTGTGCACCCTGCTCTACACTGGGACACACCCAAGGTTCCTCCAGCCTTAACAAGTACCTCCAAGTGAGACTGAAAAGTGTTGTCCAGAGGTGTCAGAAAGGCATTTCTAGTTTTTTGAAAACCAGAAGTACCTTTCCAACACCTCCAAGGGGCCTTCAGAGGCCTTCTGAGGCCTGGTCACATCCAGAGGTGTTCTGCAGCCTGGAGTGGCCGTGTATGGCCTCAGAAAACCCACCAGCAGTGTTGGAAAGGCACTTCTGAGTTTTGCGAAAAATGGAAGTGCCTTTCCAACACTTCTGGGAGGTGTGCTGAGGCTCAAAGAGACCACACATGGCCTTCCTGAACCTCCAAAAGCCTACCGGACACGACTGGAGGGTGCTTCCAGTCATGTCCAGGAGGCCAGATTCAGAACCTGCACTGAGTCTAATCAGCAGATTCTGAACTTGCGGATAAAAAGGGCCCACCTGTATTTCAGAAAAACAGATTTGTAGAAATGAGGAAATGCCTGGTTTATTCAAGGCTTTATTGTTACATACAGGTAGTTCCCTACTTAAGGGCATCCAACTTAGAGTTCAAACTTGCACTTTATATGGGCACAATCTGCGTGCTCTGATGTTTTGCACAGGCACAATAGTGCTTATTTTAGAGATGAAGAGACTGCATTTTTGAGAGGACAAGAGATGTTGCATTTTGGAGACTTGGAAGTGGTGTGTAAAGGAGACCCAGTGCAGTACTTAATAGAATTGTACTCATGTTCATTTATGTCCATTATGGGGTACAAGCCATGATGTGTATGCGCAACCTCCTGATTTTAGAAATGGGTTAAGTCAGAATGCCAGATGTAGGGGAGGGCACCAGGATGAGGTCTCTTGTTATCTGGTGTGCTCCCTGGGGCATTTGGTGGGCCGCTGTGAGATACAGGAAGCTGGACTAGATGGGCCTATGGCCTGATCCAGTGGGGCTGTTCTTATGTTCTTATGTTCCTCTCCCAATTAGTACAATGCAAATTGCAACTTGTAAAATATAAAATGGAAGTTGTAAAATGGAACTAATACAAATGTTGCCCCTCCTATTGGCTATTCTAAGGCCCATTTTGTACATTACACACACAAAAAGATTGACCACAGTGGCATAGCTAAGGGGGGCAGGAGGTACCACTCCTTGAAGGGGTGCCAACCCACACCACTGACAGTGGATCCCAAGGCCTGGTTTTGTGAAAACCAGAAATGCCTTTCTAAGGCCTCCAACAGGCCTTTTGAGATGTGGGGAGGCCCCTGGATACCAGATCCCTTAGCTACACCACTGTCACAGAGTGTACATTCACAAGGGAGTGAATGATCTATATTATGAATAACAATATAGAAATATTTCTATACTGTTTTTCAAATGCTACAGAAATCTGTTTATAATTTCATTGGTTGCATAAATAGTATTTCAGCTTAAGTACAGATCTCTAGAACCTAACCTGTACTGCAATAATTTTTATGATTTTAGAAATTTGTGTTGGGGATGATTATGGCTTGCTTCTTTCTCCCAAGGCATTTGCAGAGGAACTTCATGAAAGGGTCAGGAAAGAATTCTGGGCTTACTGTGAAAATGAACAGCTGGAATTTTCAGATTTGCGTCGGATCAGATATGAGGGGATCCGCCCAGCTCCAGGGTATCCATGTCAACCTGATCACACTGAAAAAGTCACTATGTGGAAACTTGCAAGTATTGAGGAAAAAACAGGTACCTTAGCTGAACGTCTGACTGGGACGTGTTGGGTTTTTTTACGACTTTTGAAAATGACCTTTTCAGTTTTCCTTGTTGCAAATTTAGGATTTTAATAATTTTGAAAAGAAGTAAATATTCTGTGTGTCCCCCCCCCCCCACATTTTCACTCTTTTACCTTTGTGGCTTGGTAAGATGCTGAATTTTTAATATAAGGAATAGAAGTTGCACCCATTTAACAGTAATTCTGGTGTTCCTTTAAAATGAGCTAAATACTGAAATTTTTTAGAGAGGCACATCTATATAATTTAGCTCTCGGTAGTTATAGTTGTAAACACATTTGCTATGGAAACCATGGATGTGAAATATGGTATTGCTTTGTTGAAGGATCACCCAGCCTACTGATAAAGGCAAACTGTTATAAGATCCTTAATAGGCAAGGCTAGGTTGGTGGCAAGGTCCAGTGACCTAAATCTGCGGTTCTCAAACTCCCAGGGAGTTTGATGACCACAGTAAGTCCTTGGGGGAGAGGGGAGGCAGCGACGCGATCCACAGAATTGCATCGCTCAGGGGGCTGCAGGGACTGGCATTTACTCACCAGTCCCTACAGCAGCCTGTCAGGGGTGTGGGAAGTCCTGCACGAGCGTCTGCAGGGCTCCCCAGAGCTTAAAAGGTGAAAGCCCAGCAATTGTGCTCCTCCTCCGCAAAACAGGGGCGCATTCGCACTTTTAGGTCACGCATGTTACTAAGACACCATAAGAACCTAGTCTTTCTAATAATACTTTTTGCAAAATAATCAAAGTAATTCAACTTCTCTATCTTGGTTAATCGTTATTTATAATGATGATGAGGTGGTTAGTATCCCATGTTATATATTGGGGTAATGTGGAATGAAATGAAGCTAACAGAACACTGGCTTGCCTTGTCCACTCATAGCTGGGTGTAGACTTAAATCAGGAACTTCACAGCATATCAATTTAACCACTGAACTGCTCAAGAACCTAGGAAATCAACCACAAAAGGTTTTTTTTTCCCTTTTGACTCTCAGGTATTCAGCTAACTGAATCCCTAGCAATGATGCCGGCTTCAGCAGTATCTGGTTTCTATTTTTCCAATCCTGAATCTAAATACTTTGCTGTTGGGAAGATACTGAAGGATCAGGTAAGGAGCCATACAATTCTCTCAGTTATGAGAAGGCTATTCTCACTGAGAAAGGTGAAACTTATTTCTCCAGACATTTTGAGTACACTGAGAAGTGGAGTTTTTTGCCAGATAAAATGTAAATTAGCCATTGTCTTGTTCATTTTCCAGGTTGAAGATTATGCCTTGAGGAAAAACATGTCGGTGGCAGAGGTTGAAAAATGGCTGGGACCCATTCTTGGATATGATCCAGAATAAGTGTATGTGAATATAAACAGGGTCGGGGAAGGTTGGGGTTCCCTCTTGAAGTAAGGGGGGAAAATATAACTGAGAAGATAATGACCCAGGGCTGGTGCACAGGAAAGAGCCACCACATGGATGCCACTTGAAATTGTGTGGGTGACCATTGCCCCCATACACACCATTTGTGCACCGTGTCTTCCTGTGTAGATTGAGTGGTTTGTTTTCACACCATTGCAGACCTAAAACAAAAATGTTGGCTATGAAGCAAATCTTGATAACCACAGGAAATTCTCCTCAAGAGCCTAACATGGTGGCTGACTTCATGTACACACACATGTTCACATGTGTTCCTGTGAACAAATGTGTCATTTTGTCTCTGTTGAAAGAACCTCCCAGTTGGTTTTTAAGACTCTCATTAATGAGATGATTATATATGAAGTATCACTTGTTCCTGACTTGCTAAGTTATTTTTAAACAGAATGGTTTTGTATTTAAACACACCCTTAGTCAAGTGCTAATGAAATGCTGCAAAGACTGCATACCCATAATTATCTCCTTGCAGGAATATTATAACTGGGTTGAGTGCAGCAGTTCTATTTGTTTGTAGCCATAACAATTAAGGTAAGACAAATGTTTGCACTGGTATGTCCCATTGACTGGGAATACATGCATCCATATTTTTCAGGAATACTCTTCTTTCATTGAATTGTTTGTATATGTAATGGCAAATAACCTCAAAAATCAGAGAGATTATATAAGAGGGAGCATAAACTAGTGTTGATTTCCCTCTATCGCTCTTGTATTCAGATTCTACTGTTTACAAACTTCCTAATGGCTCAGCCTAACTCAACTGTTTGCTATTGTTAAAGACTCAGGAAAATCAGTACTTGGGGATTCTATAATATTTATTTGTAAGGTAATTCTGTGTTCTGTTTGCAGGTAGATGAGGCTTCTGTTGTACTTCTGCAGAAAAGGGTTGTCTTTGCCACAATATTAGGTCCTAAATCTTCCCCATGGGTCAGTTCACATGTGATAAAGTGCTTGAAAAAATATGCTTGTAATGCCTCCTTACTGAACAGTTCCCTGAGGGTCTTCTCTTGCATTATTAGAATATTATGGGAGTGGGTGCATCATAACTTCTTGTACCACTTGGGTAACGTAGAAAGTCATGGGCTATGTGAGAGAAGTCCACAACAGGGTTCCTTTCCATGCTAGTCTTGCTACATGAAACATAATGCTGGCATGGGGAAGAGCCACATGGGGAGTTATCCGTTGTTGCTGATGCTATCATAGCTGCCTTGTCACCTGGGTAATCAGAAGGGATTTGTTGATCAATATAACCTGACCCTTTACCACACGCCTGCAGTGTGATTCAGGACCACTATTCAGAATAGAGGATCAGAAAAGATGTAGTGCTGCTATTGTGAGGGCAGACAGAAACCCTAGGAAACTCAACCGTTTTCTCTCTCTCTACTGGAAGAGCTTCATCAGCTTGTACAGGGAAGACTCATAGAAATGCTTCTCAAAGCAGGGTTGTGAAGAAACACAGCAATTCAAGGAAACCAGTAACAAGGGACAAAGTGTCAGCAAGGCTATACAAGCTGCATATATAAACAATGAATGGGAAGTATGCTACTTACCACCTAGAAGGCTGTTTTTCTGTGCCTGAATGGCCAGCAAGGCTCTCCTGGGATTCTCCTGGTTCTGCAGTGCAACTTGCTAGCAACTGATTTCACTGAAAGCAAGTTCTTGGACTATTATACAAAAACACTTGCTCAGAGAATTACAGACTTAAGTGGAGTTCTAGATATTATGATACAGAAATGGTTATGTAAATAAACACCATAGTGATATGTTGAGACAACATTTGCTACATTCTTCTGATTTTTTCAAATGTCTTTTGTGATAAATACATATTGAAATTAAAATCAAAAGCTTGTATTTTGCCACTAACATTTAGCTCAATAAAAGATCACCATATCTGCTTTTGTTTCTCTCAAATTAATTAATGGAAGCTAAACGACAATCTTCAAAGCTAGTACCAAAATAAAAAACAAGTATTAGGCACATGTCTATTTAGGAGGAGGGCTGCCAGCATCACTGAATATTTTTATCATTCTATCTTCTGGTAATCTCCATGAAAATTTTATTAACAAAGGTGTTTGCTGTGAAAGAAGGTGGTTCTGCATGGCAATAATGCTTTACAGAAGACTAATTTCTTGTGTGGAGGGGAGGCTGTGATAGGAGAGGGGTTAAACAGGAGGGCAGGAGGTCTGGTCTAGAGGGTAGAGCCTCCGTTTGCCTGAAGATAACATCCGAAGGTCACCAGTTTGAGGCCACCGGCACCGTGAACGGCGAGACCTTGAAGCAGCTGACAAGCCTAGCTGAGTTATGCCGAGTTATTCCACCTGCTCTTTGGCCACTGTCAGCCTGTGTGGGAGGAAAATAGAGGCCAGAATGTGATACCAGATCATAAAAGATCCATCTGAAATGTGGTTCTTGAAAGACAGAAGCTTCTTCAATTGTAAAAATCCCTATTGGGATTTAGTATAGCCTGCCTATGTAAACCACCTTGAATTAAAGCCTGAGGAGAAATCTGACGACCAAGAAAGGCAGTATATAAATACCTGTATCCTTTATTATTATTATTATTATTATTATTATTATTATTATTATTATTATTATTATTATTAAACAGTAAAGTCTATTTGGTAGAGGGCTTCCCCAGGGTGTCTCTGTCACAGATAGGGTGCCCATTTATCTCTGTAGTTCCAAGTATTTATGCACCTATGCAGAGCTAACTCCAAGAACATTCTATATTTCTAACCAAGGAGCTGACCCTCAAGCTCACTTTCCTCAAGAAGAGTTTTTGTTTTTTTTCACTATCACTGCATTGCTTCAAAGGGCATAGTGAACACTTCTCCACTTAGTTCTCTTCTGTGACAGGATCAACACAGGAAACTTCCTTCATGAGGATGACTTCTTAGTAAGCTCTTTGATTTTTTTTAAAAATCTTTTTGATAGTGGGCCTTTTCTTCTCCTAGTTGTATGTTGTACAGTAGAGCAACAGCCCTTGTCTTGGTTTCATCTGTATTTTTCCGATGTGCTTGTGATATAATTCATCACATTCAAAAAAATGTTGTAACTTTTTTGGGAAAAATTCTATGAAAGACATGCCTCATGTTTGATTTCTCATGGTGAAGGACAGAAAATAGACTATTGCCCACATTGCCAGAAACTTGCTAAACAAACCAGGTGTCATTGCAGTGCCTCTTCTGTTTACTGCCCAACATAAAAGGCTCTCTGGCAGCACCTTTGTTTCCTCATGCAGAGGAGACTTCTGCAACTGCCCCCCCCCCAGGATGCAGCGGTAGCCATCTTGGTGCTCCTGCAGAAGTTGGGTGGAAGAATAGGATTGGGTTCCTTGACTGTTGCTCAGTGGAAAAAGTGTTGACCAGCCACTTCTCTAATCAGATTATCCAATGAGTATGGTCAAGAAGCCATTTTCATTGACTTCTTGACCCTGCCTGCGACTCCCACCCTCATCTCAGGCCCTGGTTCATGGCATTATTCTGAAAGATTAATATGGAAACAGATCTCTAAACCTCTATCCTTAAATGCTTTAAAAGTCAGGATAAGAAACAAATACCTCTGTTTCTTCTACTTTAGCAGGTGGTCTTCAGGAGCCCAAGAAGATCCTTAAAACTTGTATGCATCCATCAAATCTCCTTTGCAAATGTATTGTCTGCCTTTAGTTCTCTCCCAGTTTTATGAATAAGCCCTTTGAACCTATGACTTCCCATAACTTGCAAAGTGTTTTTTCCAGAAGAAACATAACACAGGCCTACACATATTTTGCTGTCTTAAAAGTTAGACCTATTTTTGGTAATGTTTGGAGTGCTGAATCAAAACATGGTTTTGTCTGATTGGCTCTAGTTTTGGGGGTATGGCATAGCCATTTTAAATGCTTATTGAAGCAGCTTCCTCATGAGGAAGTCATGGCATAGGCTTCTTCATAAGGAAGCTACTTGAATAGGCATATAAGAGCCCAGTCCTGTGCTTGGCGGCACGGTGCCGTGCTGCTGGGCACTGTTGCAAACGTGCTGGAAGGCAAGTTTGTGGGGCTCCCGCCTGTGCTAGCCCAGAGCGGTCACAGACCGCCCAGAGCTATCACAGAGCGGTCGCCCAGCTTCCGCTGCTCAATGGTCTCCCGGACTGCCGAGCTGCAGCATGGTAGGTGGGGGCGGGGATGGGGGCAGGGAGGAGGAGTTCTGGGGAGGGGGAAGGCCAGCGGGGGTAGAGAGAGGATGGGGAGGAGGCATGACAGGGAGGTGTGATGCTGAGAGGGGGGCGGGCTGTAGGCGTGCTGGGGGAGGGAGGAAAGGAGGCGGGTCTGCAGAGCTCTGCTCCGCAGGATCCAAAGCACTTGTGTAGGGCTCCGTGCCCTACACGAGTGCCTTTACCTTACGGTAAAGTGAGTAGCCCCATTGAAGGGGACAAAAGTCCCCTTCTCCTGAGGCGCCTCCGGCAGCATCCCTACTCAGTGCTGCCGAGCCTGGGCATCCCAGGCAGCTCAGGATTGGGCTGTATGGTGGCTATCACATACCCCGAAAACTAGAGCCAATCAGGCAAAATTGATACCATTTTTTGATTCAGCACTCCCAAAATATCCTAAATTTGTTCAAATGACTTTGGCAACTAAAAAAAGGTTTTTTGTATGCTTGTATAATCAACAAGATGGGTCATTGAGCTGTGTGCTCACTGTTTTAAACCATGTTTTCATCATATGTATAAAGATATGCAGCCTCACTTTGCCTTTCTTCAAAGGGTGATATTTCATTTTGTGCTGGCCTTCCAGTTCTCATTCGTGATCAACAAGAAGATAACAGAGCAAGCCTTTCACACTCTAGAGGTGTGCAGAGTATTGGCCTTCTATTTGGACAGGATGCAATAGTCTGGAGAAGATAACTGTCCTTTTCATTTGCTATTCTGATATTAAGAAAAGTCTGTGGGTTTCCCCTCAAATATTATCTTGCTACGCTTACCCTCTGATATGAACTTGTCAGGCAATCAATTTCACCGTGAGTTTAAAGACCACTCTAGCAGAAAAATGGCTGCATTTGCCTTTTTCAAGAGGCATTTCCTTCATCAATTTCTGCAAAGCTGCTACTTGGTTGACCCCACTTTCACAAACATTATGCACTTGGCATGTATGCAAAAGCTGACGGCATTCAGCAGAGCAGGCCTTCAGTCTGTTTTTCCAATACGTGCCCTTCCCCAGGTTAGCTAACCAAATGTTCACATGTGGAAATGTATAGGGATCCCGAAGAAGAATAGCAAGTTGCTCACCTGGCTTCTTTGAGTAATTACTGGTGCATGTCACAAAATCTACCCACCTTCCCTTCTGCAGGTGCCTCTCAGAAGGAATACTTGTTCTATGACAGTTGCCAAGGACCTGCGTGGGTAGAAGGCAGTTGCTCTGTAAAACATGCAGAGATAGTAAAAGGGGAGGGAAGGAAAGGAGAGATCAATGTCAGTTCCTTGTTTACAGTGCTACGCGTACATCTCTAGAACTTGCTCTGTGCAAGCACAGAGGCCATATGTGTGATTTTCTGACAGTATAGTTGACTGCTGGAAGAACATCTGTTAAAGATAAGCAATCTGCTTTTTCTTTCCACCCTCGCTGCTTCCCTTCTCCCATAAGACCTTTATTTGGGAACTCAGGGATTGCTGGTCTTAGGCCTTGCTAGTTCCTACCATTACTGGCTGTTCCTGTTTTCCTAAAACAATGCATGTGCCTGGTGATGTTGGCTTGCTTCGGGGAGATCAGAAGGTGAGATCTTACCCAGCAAGTTCATGGTATTTTCTAGGTGCCTAGACATCCTGTTGGTTTAGTGCTGCATGTTCCCATCCTCCCAGACTTTCAAGAGTCTCCTATACATGTGTTTACTGTGCAGTTTGAGAACACTTGCTGCCATTAAATTGGATTTGTTCAGATTTTGTTCAGATCTCCGGAGGTCTACCAGTGCCACCTGTTGTGAATTAAACCAGAATTCTGCTCGATGTGTGCTGATATAGCAAGCAATTCATATTTCATGTCCAGTGTCCACTGGATACTACATTGCTAATGCTGAAGTTTGTGTTTAGTGGCAGAATATGTTGAGGCTAACGTTTTTTGTTTTTGTTTTTTAGAGCATGAACTAGAGATGTTGGACACATTTTCTATACATTTGTGTGTCTGTGGTGTCCTTGTGAGCACAAATGTATAAAAAAAATACTTCAGCAATTTAGGGAGAGGCTGGTTGGCAGGAAGCTTTGAGATAAATGTCTCATTGATAAAGGGGCTCATTTAACAAGCTGCTCTTTAGATACATGTTGGTACAAATCGTCCTCTAGCTGTTGTTATAAATCATCGGCCCTCATATAAGCTCTGCTTCAGTTTGCTTGTGCCAAGCTGTTTGGAATTCAGGACGTACTTGTCTCAAAAGCCAGGTTTCAGAGGGGTGGTACAGCTGTGTCTGCTCTGTTTGACCACTTCCACCTGCAGATTAGAGACCCTCAAGCATGAATCATGAGAACAAATGTCTTATGCAGAGACAGACCATTAGTCCTTGTAGCTAAGTATTGTGTACACTGTCTGGCAGCAGCTTTCCAGGGGTCCATGCAGAGCTCATTCTTAACCCTACCTGGAGATGTTGGGTGTAAGAGAAGTTGGAAGGTAAAATGAGTGCTTCCTCTCGAGCAAACAGAAACTGAGAGGTAAAACAGTAAAAATACAAGTTAATTAAAAGACCGAAGAATCAAAACAATGGATAAAAAAATAATAAGGATTAAAAAAAGGAGAAAACAGAGGGCTTAGCAAAGGAGGACTTGGAGGTTAAAATGGAAGCAGAAAATAATCACAAATTCTGATGTGGCTAATGGTGTACTATGCCTGCCCTAATTACTCACATGGTTCCAGGGTTTTTGTGCCTGAACCCATGCATACAGCATAGTGAGCCTTTCATGAAGTAGCACCTACTGCTTCCAGTGATGGGAGCTGGCCAGCCTTTGAATGGGTGTGCGTGCATCCCCTCTTCATATAGTCAAGAGGTGAGAATCTGCTTCAGCTAAGTGATTGGTCATTTAGGTGCCAGCTGATTTTTGAATTTCCCACTTCTGGACATTGGGTGGGCTTCACACTCTGGCTCAAATTAAAGTTACTTTGTTTATCGATCAAGAGGGGAAGATAGAGATGCTCAGCCTTAGAGCAGCATCCCAGATAATGGCTACAGCATCAGGCTGACTCAGCAACTTGTTTAGGATGCTGAGCCATCTCGGAAATCTGGGGAGGGGTTGGAAGGATAAAAAATGACAAAAATTTGAGAATTTTCACCACACTAGGAAATGAGCCTGACACTTTCTGCATGCAAAGCTTCATCACTAGATTCTCCTCTGTTTGGGGGAAAAAAATACCTGTACGAAGAAAGCTAGGATAATAGAAGACTAGGCCAAGACCCTTTTCTCTGCCATCTTTTTTTCTTAGCTAACTGATGAAAATAAAAAGGGAAGGAGTCCAAGCAGGTACATGTGCATACTTTTGCAGTAGGGAAGTCTGTTTTTCATGTTAGAATCTTAAAGCCAATGGGATGCAATTTCCTATGTGGATCACAAGCAACTCAGTTTTACCAATTTCATTTTGTTATTCTTCTAAATACTGTTTCAGTCAGGTTTCCAAATATTTCATGCTGTTTGCTTATGTGCTATAGCATATTCCTTTATATATTTACAAACATCTTTGAATCTATGGAATTCAGCACCTTGTTTCCCACGATGGCCAATCAGACGCCTCCATAAAGCCCGCAAGCAAAACATGAAAGCAATAGCCTTTTTATACTGCTGCTCCTCAGCAACTGAATGGTCAAGGCATCCCTCTTTCTGAACACCAAAATTCCATGCATTAATTATGGCTAATAACCTGTCCATGTTAATTTGTCTAGTCCTCTTTGAAAGCCATCAAACCCACTGACCATTGCCACACCTTGTAGCAGTGGATTCCATAAGTTAATTACATGCTGTGTAGAAAAAGGACTTTCATCTTGTCTATACTGGATCTTCTGCCATTGAGTTTCATTTGGATGGCCCCAAGTTCAAATATCACGAGGGAAGATAACTTTTCCCCCCTCTCTTTTAGCCTCCATTATGTCCCCTCTTTGATGAATGGAAAACAAAATGGCAAATGTTTCTTCAGCAGTTCTGTGTTACAACCATGGAAGGTTTAAGCAGGTGTATTTTTCTTACACTTAACTCCTTGTCTGGCAGAAAGTGGCACCTTAATTATGTCTGCCACAGATGTGATTTTTCAGCTGATGGCTTGGTGCAATCTTTTCAAAGCATCTAAGAAAAGATTAATAATCACCTCACAAAATCCAGCAGCACAGCTATTGATTTGGTTTGCAGCCTGATTGATGATGCTGGAAGTGTCTCTTCATTTAACACATAATGAGTATTTGAACATACTGGAAGCTGGGTCTTTGCTGAACACAAAACCATAAGCTCCAGTTTGCATTTCACTGTAATTTATTCTCAGTGTTGACCATTTACTGGATTATAAGCAAAAGCCACCCAGTAAGTAAACCATAGAATCTTCTAACTTTAATGTATAGGGTCAAAAATAGACATGCATAGAAATATGGAACCTTCCCCACCCTGTGCATCCCTATCTCAGTTTGCTCCCCAATTGGCTGCCTTGAATGAAGAAGGACATTCTGTTGGAAACAAGTTTGGATAGCTCATGTTTGTGTGCATATCTTGACCTTTAAATTTTTTTTGTGATGCTGTAACTATGATGCGATATTTGTTATGCAATAGTTCACTCCTAGCTTTGCTGCAAGGATGACACTTTTTTCTGTTAGTCATGGCTTTTCCTGGACATCTTTGTTATTTTAGGCCAGAATTGGGGGGGGAGGGTTGTGGTTACATGGCCACATCACATTTCCAAGCCATAACTGCTTCTGTATTACATTGTAAAATGATATCAGAACGAGCGGTTTTTCCTTTTCAGGGAAGCAGTGGCTGGTGGGAGCAGAGGCTGCTTAATTCTACCACTTTACCCCTGCAGCTCCTCCCCTTCCGCTTGTTTTTCCCCCAACTGGGAGAATATTTTGGCTTCATATGACTGGGTGGATTTTCCACTTTGAAAAAAATTAAGAAAGCTACTAAATAATTATCTTATAAGTGTTATATTTCAGATTCATAGTGCATACAGGATATATACAGGATACTTTAATAATGGCCTGGTTCCTAATACTTACAGTGTTTTTGTCAGCAAAGTGGTCTTATACAGGCCATCTCAAGAAAATGTTTACACACTTAGTGTCAGTGTATGCACATAGTGCCAAATTTGTTAGGCTATTATCGCACACGTACTGCATATGATATACACAGAAGTAGTTGCTTGACCCAGTTATCTATCAATCAATCAATCAATCAAATTAATATTAATTAGACCAAGTGCTCAAAATGTTCCTTCTTGTTATCTAGACACCACTGACATAGTTGACTAACAGCCCAGTCCTGAAGGTGGCGGCTCTGCCAGGTGCAAAGGCGCTGAAATGGTTATCACTGCATCCAGCGGCACCATCGAAGCTGCCAGAAGTCTCCTTGGGGGCAGAGAACTTTCAACCCCTTCCCCTGGGGAAAGCCCCAAGCCCCACACTTGGGCTTCTCAAGTCAGCACCAGCTATTTTGCCAGCGCAGACTTGAGATACTCTGTCCTTCCAGCCCCATACAGAGTTCAGGATCTGATGGAGCTCTACGAGTCCCCCTCCCTCAAGGCCCTTACCTATCTCCAAACAGTGTCCAGCCATCGCTGGGCTCAGCACCCACTGGGACTAGGCTGGCACCAGTGCCAACTTGCACAGTGTGTCACGGACGTGTCTTATGGTACATTTGGGACATCCTGCACTGGAGTTGAGCGTTGGCCCAGTTTAGGATTGGGCCCTAAGGGATATGCAGAGATCCACCAACATGTGTACTGGGAAAGTTCCACACCTCTTCAATTACTTCCCTTAGAAATTCAAGCATTGTAGATTTTCTCCAATGACAGAACTCTCATTAAAGTGTAGAATGTATAATCGTGTTATCTGAAGAGTTTGTTTTTTTTTTGTATGAAGGTGGCATCCTACTGGAGACCAGAAGCATCCTACCACAGAATTCTATATTTCTGTGTAGGATAGGTTTTTCAAGATTCTGTCTGGAAGTCTTGCCTCCTTTAACTTACTTTAAAGCCAGTGTGTGCCCACTTTGAAATGCTACATTTAGTTAATAAGACAGGAAAATCAGAATTCAAGCCCTAGGCAAATTCTGACATCTGATCTCCCCTTAGCCTTGAACAAGGCAATCTGCTTTGCAGTCTCTTTTCCCCAGCTGTTTCTCCAATAGACTAATCAAACTGTGCCCATTTGTATGTAGTTCAGACTCCACTCCAGCTTCTTTTGTGAAATTTGAAAATGCTCAGCAATAGATAGTGTAGTTGTTCTGAAGTTGGACTTTGACCTAGAAGATCCAGGTTCAAATCCCCATACAGCCATAAAGCTTCCTGGATGACCTTGGCCCAATCACTATCTCTTAGCCTCATCTATCTCACAGGGTTGTTGTGAGGACAAAAGGAGGGCAGTATAAAAATGTGAAAAATAAAGGACCCTTCAGTTATTTTTTTTCTCCTCCCTTAATAAATGAAGCTAGCTACATTCTAGCCAGGATTCTGATGCATTTAAGATGTCAAGGAAGAGGGGAAAAGATGCAGATGAAGTCGCTTTCTACTAAAGCAGATCATTGGTCAATCAAGCTTACAGACCAATCCTACCTAAATCACCACGTGGTGATAAAGCGGTGCCAGCAGTACTGCATCCCAAGGGACTTTCGTCACTGGAGGTCTCCTTGGGGTAAAGGGACATTTGTCCCCTAGCCCAGCCATTTTCAACCACTGTGCCATGGCACATTGGTGTGCCATGGGAGGTCCCCAGGTGTGCCGCAGGAATTTGGGAGAGGGTCATTTATTAATAGGACCAGTGGGGGATGTGAGTCCCCCATTGGCAGCACAGTGTGCCTTGTCAATTGTCAAAAAACAGATGGTGTGCCTTGACCATTCTAGTGCCTTGTCAGTGTACCATGAGATGAAAAAGGTGGAAAACCTCTGCCCTAGCCCCAGCAGCTGCAATGGGTCAACTCAGACCTACATCAGCTATATTGCTGGTTGCAACCATTATATCACCTGATTCATGCAGGCAGATCAGACCCAGGAAAGGGGTTTGGATTTGGTGTGTGTCACTGCCCAACCCACCTGCCTCCTGGGCCTTAATTGCCCACCCAGCCCCATCTCCTTCCCGTTCTTCCTTCTTCCCTCTTCCCACCACATTCCACGAGGATTTCCGCAGTGGGTCCTACCTGGAGATGCCATGGGTTGAACTTGGGAATCTTCTCTGAGTACCAGTTGCAGGGGTGCAAAGGCAGGGAAGAAGTAGGCCTTCTTTCCTGCTTGTGGGCACATGAGAGGCAGCTGGTGGGCCACTACAGAAAACAGGAAACTGGACTAGATGGACCTTTGGCCTGACACAGCAGGGCTCTTATGTCAGTGACTGTTTGCATGCAAAACATGTTCTCAGCCATTGAGCTACAGCCTTTCCCCTGAATCCTAGATTACAAATAAGGATGCCTTTGATGAAACACATCCTTTTATGCAGACTGTAGCATGGTGGTGGTATCCATCTGTCCTATCAATGCTGGCACCAGGCCTTTGGCGGTCCTGGGCAAGCCCTATAGCAAGACCTCCAAGCCCCTGCCTGCCTGCCCCTAGATGGTGCACTGACACAGGTACTGAGTGTTCAGAGAATGGCCTGCCAACTTGGCCAGCTGATGGGCATGGACTACTCTTGTGTTTGCTATGGTATTCTCATACCTGTATATAAATATTTACCTGTCTCCTATATGGATCTATCTGACACAAGACTTGTCAGAAAACATTTGTATACATAACTGTTTTAAGGACATCAGGGACACAGCTGCCAGCCAACCAGCTGTACTATATTATGCGACATGTTTTCCATGTTGACATGTTACACAACATGTTGACATGTTACTGGAGAGGACACTCCAACTTCGCCATACGGCGTTGGCACAACACGGGAAGCAGCAGTTCTCGATTGGCGTAGGGCATGACGCCAGGGGCTGCTTCCGATGGTGGGACAGATCATTGCATCTCATTGGGCAGCTACCACCCGCCTTAAGCTGGGCAGTCCCCAGCCAGTAAGCTGTTGCCTCCCCACGGTCCGTTAACCTCACAGGGTGCGTGGGGTTTAGGGTGAAAACCGACAAGCGGATCGACAACTCTGCACCATGCAATCTCCCAGTGTGGAAGGGATTGTCACTCCCGAATCGGCCTTTTCAGCCACACTAGACGCTGTTCCAGAACCACCTTTCAGAATGCGAAACCATAGTCTTTCGAGACTGAAGGTTGCCAACTATGTTACACAAATATTTTGGTGGCTGGAGAGCCTGACAGGTTAAAAAGACTGCAAAGGTAGCTTTCTGTGGGTTAATGTCAATACACATTAATAAGTGTATAATTAGCTCCAATTAACACTTCTCCAGCATGTTAAATGCATAGCATGCAAAATTAGCATTTGTGAAGCTCAAAAATATGTTTCTGCTTCTGATAGCTAAATAGATGTATCTGGGGTTTTTAACCTCTCAAGTAAAAAGCCTGTGACCAAATGATTGGTATGTATATGGAAGGGGCACATCACAGCCTGGAGGGACTGAACTGTTGCCATAGGAAAATCAATAAAGGCAGAAAAATAAAACTAGTGAATGACATTCTAGATTTTCCAGTGCAGCTCAGTCAAAGCTCAACAGGTTAAATTCCTGCTAAAATGCTTCACTGCATCTCTTACATCATGTCATTGTTCTGAACCAAACAAGTTTACTCCTGTTTTAACAATGTTGTCCCTTTATTAGTCCAATTAAAGACAACTCCAACAAGCTAATGCCTGCATTTATACACTAAATTGATTGCTTATGTTCAATTTTGATAGTGTGTTGTATCCTAACTTTTGTGCTGCTCACTCCATGGCTGGAGGCTCCTTTCATGAACAGATGGATAGTTCCACTCTCAATAGGTGTCCTTCTGAGAGCCAAAGGTGCTCTTTTTCAGAGTTCACGGCTAGACCACCCATTGATGCTGCAATGTAGTGCAAAAGATTCGGATACAGCTCCTACAATGAGCTAAGGGGGATTAGTTCTCCCTCCTTTTAACATCATAACTACCCTGTGAGGTAGGTTGGGCTGAGAGATTGTGGCTGGCTGAAGGTCATTCAGGGCCCAATCCTAAACTGGGCCAGTGCTGATGCTGACCTCCAGCACAGGTGCTAGGGGTTGCAAGTGTGCCATAAGGCATGCTTGAAACACCCTGCGCTGAATCAGCACCAGCACTGGCCAAGCACCAGTCAGCGTTGAGCCCAGTGCTGGTACTGAATGCTGCCTGGAGGTAAGTAAGAGTTCTGGGTGGCGGTGAGGGCTTCGGGGGCAGGGGGAGGAACCAGGTCAGGAGGGGGTGGGAACTCCACTAATGTTTACCCAGAAATTCCATTCACCAAAGTTTGTATATTTAAAAAATGTATATCCTGCTTTTCTCCCAGTGAGGGCAATCAGGAGGGGGGGCTTTCAGAATTAAAACAATCACAATAATAAAAAAATATGTTATTTTTATAACAAAACAATAAAAAACAAAACACCAATGGTTCACATAAACAATTAAAATTACATTTGGTTAAAAATGCCAGACGTTGTGTCAGCTGTTCAAAGCCATCTTAAATAAAAAGGTCTTAAATTGCTTCCTGTGTTAAGTAAAAGCTTCCTGTTTGTTGGTTCTGCCCCTTTTATTGCTACCTGTTACACAGAACACCAGGATTATTATCCATTGGTGGCTATTCAAGGTAAATGAAGTAGATTTAAAATCACTGAAATTATTCCTGAAAAGACCCAGACTTTTTCATTATCTTTTGCATTATAACTCTGTGTCTGCAGAAATTGACTTTGGCTGAGACCCAAAGAGATGTGCATAGTGTGGTGTGCATGGATTGTGTCTTTGTTGTTTCCCCCTTTCCCTTTGCAGTTCCTTGCACTTCCCAAAGCCTCAGAATCTTCAGTATAGCATTTAAAGTGATGTGGGGAATCGCATCACTGGAAGGGAAGGGAAGATGGGAAACCTGTTACGGTATGCATAGAAGTGGCTTTGGCATGTGCAATGAGTTATTTGAGCCTTGCTCCTTTTCTTTCTGCAATGGCTAACAGATCTCATCTAGTCCCTGACAGCTCTAATACATTTAGGGCACAGTTTTAACCAACTTTCCAGTAATGACCTCGCCATAATGCAATCCCAAGGTCAGGTAACAAACATGCCCTTACCCTGAGGATGCCCCCGTGACTGCCTCCTCACATCAGGATGCAGTGCATGCCACATTGGCACAGCTATGTCAGTGCTGGAAAGTTGGTTAGGATTGTATCCTTAGAGTGCTGCTTGCATGAAAATGATGGCTTCCAAAAGTTGTGTATGAGAGAGAGCCATCTTCCACTCATTAATATGTGGTTGGTTCTCTTACAGCCTGGCTAATTGCATGCTAAACCCTTAGAGTGCATAGATAGTACAGTTATAAGTCTTTACATGCTCTGTTGAGAATACGTATCTTTTTGCTGCATTTCTCCACTGCTCTGAAAACCAGAGAGAAAACGAGCTTCGGTCAGAAAAAGGCTCGAGGTAATTAGGACTATTTGTTTTCCGTTGAGGTGTGAACAAAATTCTAGTGAGGTTGATTGTCTGGAGGATCCTAATTCCATTTAAATTAGAGATAATCAATTGAAGGTATCATTCCAAAGGGAAAAAAAAAAACAATTTAGTTTGGTTGATACGATAATTATTGAGGTTATATAATCTCTATCTTCCATTAAATTGTGTTTCTTTTTTCCTGTTGGGTATAATCATTGATTTTTTCCTGCTTTTTTCTGCAGCATTATATTAGATCAGAATTTGTTGTAGTTCTGTTAATTGCTGCATGGTAAGTAGTCTATAGGAGTGTCTAATCCACTCCCAGTATAGTGCAATTTCATTTCAGTGACCAGAATAACAGATTGATATTCAAACAGTGGCTATAATAATTCACATAGTACTTGTAGGAAACTAACTGTTTTTGGATGACATGGTAGCGAGCTATATTTGCTGTGCAATATTTATGACTAGCATCCAGTACAGAGTTATGGACATGCAAGACTTATTAAAAGGAATCCATTTATACATCATTGCGCACCAGGTTTCGACCATAGCAAATACAGCAAACATCCCACTTTAAACCTTACTGAGAAGATCTGTCATCCCAGGCATAACAGGTATTATTTTCTATGTGCCAAATTACCAGTCCAAGCTTCGCCTAAAGAACCTATGCCCACTTTAAGCTAATTAGCTTCCCTGTGTTCCCCAACAATGGTCCTAGTTCTGCACTACCCCACCACCAGGGTAGGTCAACAGTCAACAAAACCTTTATTAGGCATAAACATTTGATGGGTGAAGACTCTGTACAGAAACCGTAGAGAGAATAAAAACCTAAGCAATACACAAATATATGTATATGGGCGCACCTACTTGTACACAGAGATACAAACATACATTACATTATACATACACACATGAATTATTTAAAAGACAGAAAACAATCAGTTACTCTACAGATATTGCCAAGATGTTATCTACTCAGTGGTTGCTTGGTACAGAAAGCTTGTCTCGATTCAGACTACTCAAATTTAAGAACTGTGCGACTGAGAGGGGTGTATGCTCAACGTCACCTGCCAGAAGGAATTGAATTAAAGCATTAAATAATGCTATAAGGGAGGGCACCAGGATGAGGTCTCTTGTCATCTGGTGTGCTCCCTGGGGCATTTGGTGGGCCGCTGTGAGATACAGGAAGCTGAACTAGATGGGCCTATGGCCTGATCCAGTGGGGCTGTTCTTATGTTCTCATGTTCTTATGTTCATTCTCAGAATACCCTGTTTTAGCATTGAGCAAGGGAGAGAGAAATTGCTGTCTTAGCGCTTGATATGTGGGACAGCGCAACATAATGTGTATGGATGATTCTACTTCGCCTAAATTGCAGCTACATAAACGATCTTCCCAGGAGGCGTTTCTGAATCTGCCAGGTAAATCATTAGAGGGGGTCACATTACAATGTGCCAAGGTAAAGACCCTTCTCTCCAGGGGGTGCATGAGGAGGGACAGATATTTTGGTTGTTGACCAGTTGTAATTTTAATTTGAAAATTCAAAGGGGAACATTTTTGTTTAATGTTTAATTTGAAAATTCAAAGGGGAACCAACCATCTGTTGGTTTTTTTTTTATAAAATAGTACTAGGCAAGGAGTTAATGTTGAATCAGTCAACAGCCCCTTTAGCAGCAAATCGTGATCAGCCCTGAAAGAGACTTTGGCCCAGTATTTTAAAAAACTGGACCATGCATGTAACTCCAATCTATATTGACTTGATTTCAGGCAGAGTGCTGCATAGGGAACGCAATGTGGTAAGCTGAGAATTTTGTAAAGAAATTTAGATTGAACCCTTTCAATTGTGTAGTTTAATGCCGGCATCCATACTGGGATGCCATATAAAATTTGTGGTATGACTTTAGCATTGAAAGCTTGAAAAGCAGCTGGTACAAACCGGTTTCCCCAGGAGAAGAAAAAGCGAGTTATGGCTTGAACCACTGGTTTGGATGAATTAATTGCAATTGACCGATGAGAGGACTAGGAATGCTTGTAATGAAACCGAAGACCAAGGTACTGGAATTCCTTGACCTGCTGTATTAATTTTCCACTGAAAAGCCAAGATTGTGGTTTCCATGAGTTCCCAAATACCACAATTTTAGACTTTTCATAATTTAACTGTAAAGCGTTTATTGTAAAATATTCAGTGCAGGCTTTGACCAGTCTTTGTAAGCCCATTTTTGTACATGAGATCAGAGCCCTGTCATCAGCATATAAAAGTAAAGGGAAGTGCACCAATCCCAGTTTGGGGCAATGTGTGTCAAACTTTGTTAAGAAGGGGGCCAAATCATTGATGAAAAGGATGAACAAAGTGGGTGCCAGCACACAACCCTGCTTGACCCCCTTGTTGATCGGGATTGAAGCCGAAAGGTCACCTTGTGGGGATAATTTCACTTGACAGGAAATGTTTAGATGGAGGACAAGAATTAATTCTAATAATCTTTTGTCAAGTCCCATCTTCTCAAGTTTTTCCCAGAGTCTGTCCCTATCAATAGAGTCAAAGGCAGACTTTAAATCCAGGAATGCCACATAGTCAAGATTTCTTTTGAGTCACCTGTTTGAAAATTAAATGAGACAATATCACACAGTGGTCGACTGTGGACTTGTTTGGTCTGAAACCTGCTTACTCTGGACCTATGATGTTATAATCAGATATCCAGGAAGAAAGTTTCCTCAACAAGTGGGATGCATACATTTTCCCTGCGACATCCAAAAGGCTTATCGGCCTGTAGCTAGAGGGAAGGTTCTTATTTCCTTTTTTGAAAATAGGAACCAAGATTGATCTGGTCCAGGATTCTGGAATTACTCCAAATTTATTGATTCTTGTGAATAGTTCTGTGATAATTGGGGCCCACCAGTCTGGCACTGCTTTATAGATGTCTGAGAGAATTGCATCTGGGCCAGCTGCTTTACCCTGTTTTAGCTGGTTAATAATTGAAATGACCTCATCCACTGAGACAGCAGGCCAGTCTGGGAGGTCTGGAGGGATGGATGCCTGAACAACAGAGGTTGATTTGGATTCATAAAAAAAAATTGATTTAAAGTGCGATTCTCACAGTTTAGCAGGGATTGTAGTAATACCAATTGACTCTTTATGAAAACAACCTGATATAATTGGCCAAAAACTCTTAGCATTTTTTGATCTAACAGCGTTGATTAGTAGTGATCATCTTGCTTCTGCAATACGATGGGTCGAAACTCTGACAGCTTCTTTCAGGTGGGCAGTCAGCTTGAAATATTGGTGCAGCTCACCTGTTCAACCTGCAAAGGTCCTCCTTCCTCCCATCTTCTGTCAGCAGCTTCTCCAGCCACCACAGCAACAACTTGGTCCTCAGCAGGTCTTGGGAGCCACACACCAATTCCAGTGTCTCCAGCAGTCTCTGTTCCAGCAATCCTCAGAAGTCCATTTGCCCATCCGTCCATTAATCAGTTAATCCAGGGCTTTTCAAACTGGGGCATTGCGACGCCCTAGCCCAGGGGTGTCCAAACTTTTTGGCAGGAGGGCCACATCATCTCTCTGACACTATCTCAGGGGCCAGGGAAAAAAAGAATTAATTTACATTTCAAATTTGAATAAATTTGCATAAATGAATATATTAATGGAACTTATTAGATGGAACTTATATGAATGAATGAAGGTCTTCCAATAGTTCATGGCCTATAAAAGGCCTTGCACAAAGCAAGGCCGGCCTTTCCTTTGCTGCCACTGCCGCATCACAGACGTGAAACAGTAAGCAGTCGAGGGAGCCCTCATACCACAGCTCACATGAGAGGTCAAACAATAAGGACCAACAGCGGTTTCAAACTCCCTGAGAGTTTGAAAACGGTTGAGTTAATCCATCAGTTTAGTTCTTTATTCTGCAAGCTCCTTTCTTCTGCTTTTTCAATCTCTCCAAGCTCCTTCCTTCTACAGTCACCAAACTCTCCCTTCTTCGGGTGCTGCTTTTATCCCTTAATGAACTGGTTGCCACAAGTGGCTGCAGCTGTTAGCATGCCCACTGCTAGTTAGAGCCCTGGGGTTAACCCTATAGAAATGTGCAAGATCCCTCAAGGAAATAGGTGTGGTGTCATCCATGGCCCCCTATGCTTGCCTGCCACAGCAAGGAACCACTGTTGACACACACCTATCTCCTTGAGGGATCTTTCGCATTTCCATTCAAGATCCCCAGGATTGCATTGCTGCCAGTTACTGGAGGGTTGTTTTTTTTTACTTACTTGCAGCCAGAGCTGCAGTCCTGGGGGATCCTGGGGGTGTGGGGAGCCAGTGTTGTAGCTAATGATTGCATAGCCTGGCGCCAAGCTCAAAATGCTGGCCCAGAAGTGATGTCACAACTGGAAGTGACATCACACCTGGGCTTTTCTAAAAGTGAAAATTGGGAGGAACCCACCTCTTCCCCCCAGCAGCTTGCCACCTACTCGTTCTGCTGCCTTCCCCCAGTCAGTGGCATAGTTAAGGGATCTAACTGCTACATGGAGTCAAAGATTTGTAGCCCCCCCAGACAAAATCAAATTAATTAAGTAAATAAATAAAAAGTGTGCCCCTGATAGGTTCAAGACACCATGCTGGGGTGAAGAGGGATGGTTATTCTCCCCTTGCTAAATATGAGGGGCACCTCTTGAAAAAGTGCCTTTTACCCAGTTAGCAGGGGTAACTGTATTATGATACATGGAAATGAGAGCTGACTCATATTAACACCTTATTTGTTTCATGCTGTATCATGATAACATGCCATTGCAACATGTCAATAACATAATAATATGTCACTGGCTCTCAGATCAATCAGTCTCATAGGTAGGTTTTGAGTTAAGAAAATCCATTTTTTGTTCCATAAGGCAATTGTGTTTTCATTTTCTGGTTAATTGACTATAACTTTTGATAGAATACAGATATTCCAATGCAGTTTGTTTCATTGCACTCTGCATTAAATTACCTTTCCAATGAGATATAACATGATGGTATTAATCATACATACCAAGATTGTCACAATTTTGGTCACTAGTGTCAAGCTCAGCTTGTTGCCTCCCCTAAAGCTTGATGCCCTGTGAAACTGCTACCCCCTGAACCTCCTTAGCTATGCCAGTGTGGGGAGCCCTCCAGAGGGCTTCCCGTGCCTGCAAAACTAAGGAAAAAAAGAAGTACACTTCCAGTTTCATCATGAAAACTGGAAGTGCCATTTTTCCTTTTTTAAAAACTGTTTTGTAGGCATGGGGCGGGGGGGGGGGCCTGCAGAGGGCAACCCACATCCCTGGAAGCTCCAGGACTGCAACTCTGGCTGCAAGTAAGTAGAAAACTCCCTTCCCATCCCTGGCAGCAGTGCGATCCTGGGGATTGTGTTGCTGCCTTCCACCCCTCCCTGCTCCTTAAAGGGGCATTGGCCAGTGGTTCCCAGGCTGGTGGATTGTGACCCACCAGTTTGGGAACAACTGTGCTAAGGATTCGCTATGTGTCAACTTTGAATGGGTTTGTCAAAGAGCTAATTCCTTGGTTTATTCATTGTAGATTTTCCCTTAGGACATGCAAATGGATAAAACTCATTTTCAGCACTGATGCAATGGGATGAGTGTGGCATCCTGCAGTGGGGGGGGGGGCACTT
This sequence comes from Tiliqua scincoides, assembly GCF_035046505.1. Taxonomy (NCBI): domain Eukaryota; kingdom Metazoa; phylum Chordata; class Lepidosauria; order Squamata; family Scincidae; genus Tiliqua; species Tiliqua scincoides. Next base: position 230,268,647 of record NC_089821.1, read on the forward strand.
CAGGAGGCCTCCTTACAGTAAGAGAATGTTTGTTCCTTTGCCTTGGAACTGCATTGGCACTGGGAGATTGGACAGGATTGGGCCCACAAACACAACATAATGAGGAGGCCATCACAATTCTAGAAAAGAACTACGCACATGCTGCCACTTTTATTGGCTTAAGTGATAAATCCTGTAAACATTGTCCTTGTCTGCCTAGTGTTTGATTAGTGCTAGCACATTATCATTCTATAAATATTTAACAAGGCAAAATAGGGAATAAAACATTGCCACATATATTGTAAGTCTGTCAATTTCTAAATATTTTTATTTAGCTTTGAGGGCCTCTGTGGATGATTAATACCAGTGTAAACATTAAGAACTTCTATTTGCTAGCCACTGCCAAATACTGAGTCAGATCAATAGTCCAGCTAGGCCGGTAGAGTCAACCTTCATCGGCACTGACTGTCAAATAGCCATCCTGCTCAGCCCTTTCAGGAAAGATTCTCTTGACTTAAAGATACTGGGGATTGATGCTGCAGTGTGCACACAAAGAATGCATTCTGTCAATGACTACAGTCCATTTAGCTGAGTGCAATGAAGAGGGAAAAGGTCACCCTTGATTTTTCAAAGGTCAGATGGAATAGATCAAGTAAACAGGACAAAAACATATAATACTGCTTATGAAAGAACAGGAGAGTTGCAAAACACTTTCACGATTGGAAGATTTTCTGAACCTTCCCTGCCACTTTGTGGGAGAAAGTTTGAAAGTGCAGCAATAGTGTTGACTTAGTGTTTAAAAAATGGGTTTCTTTGTTTGGTTTATTGTGTTACTAGCAGAAAAATCTTTAAATACAACAATCTTGACAATGCCATTAATCCATTTCTGCCCAGCACACAGGCGGACGCATTTGATCCCTGTTGCATATATGCAATGCTGAGCAGAAATGGCTTAATAAAATGCTAATTTATACTGGGTTGGATCCAGACTTGCACGTGCAGAACAATGATCATGTAAAGGACTCTCTTGCCCCTCCTCGCCACTTGTCAGGATCAAGGACCATTGTGAATGACATAAGATGAAGCTTGGGGATCTGGCATGAGAAGTATGTGGGTAAGATCCCTTGCATAAGTGCCATTTTACTCATGCAATTCTGAATCCAGTCCATCATTTTTTAATCATTTAATAATTTTTAAACATTAAATCAGGGCTCTTGCTTAAATCTTTGCTTAAATCAGTAGCAAACCAACCTATTCCCACCAGTCTGACAGTAATATCCCTTTCCTCTTCTCTCACCATTTCGCCTTTATCAAATCTAAGAGGAGAGAGTATACTAAAGGAAGGGATGGGGAAGGGGAAGAGAAGGGAGACCCTAAATCTAAATTCAGAGAAAGTTCATCCTTAAGTTTCATTTCAGTCAATCGAGCTTCAATTGGATTATAAACAGTGCAGTCCAATGCATGACTTTGCTAATTGGGTAAACTGGAATTTTTTAAAAGTGGTATTCTTAGGGGAGAGAAACTTTCCCTCTTCACCCCAGCATGGTGTCTTTTCCAGTGGCTATTGCTGGTGTCTCTTCTCTATCTCTTTTTAGAATGTGAACCCCTTGGGGAGCCATTTATTTTGTTAATAATAATAATATCCAATAGTAAGTTGGGTTCAAGGGGACATACTCTCAAGTATGTGCGTACAGGATTGCAGGTAAGGTTTGTTGAAATTTCTCTGGATTAGGAGCTTGATTGCAGGAGTAAGAAAAGAATGTTACAGTGTATATATAGTATTCAAAGAAAGATACTTGAAGCTGGATTCCCTCGAGCCTGGTTTTCAGAGCCTATTTACATGGCCAGGTTTTCTCACAAAGGTGGCATGGACATTTGAATGTGGCTGATCTTGGTAGAAAAACGTTTTAAAACTGGGTTGAGTGGTGCTTTGCAGACCTGATAATAAGATGCCTATGTCATTGGTTTGCAAACTCTAAAATTTAAAAAAAAATGTATGCATTTAAAGAGTTGAAGGGAAAAAATCATCTTGTGATGTATGGTTAGGCCACTTCATCAGTGTCCATATCTAATTTCATTGTGTATAGGCAAAGGAGAAAATTACTAGGTGCTCTCTTACCTACAATCTTTGTTATTCATCAGGGTTCATCTGATAATTTACGAATCTAAGTTTTAACCTAATGAGGAGTTACAACTTAGATGTAGCACATTTCATCAAATTATAGAGAAGAGGGAAGCAATACAACATAACTATTCAATCAACAATGAATGTCAGGAAGTGTCCTCCTTGCTTTTTGTCTTGCTGTGTCAACCAAATGAGATAATCAAATACACTTCAGTTATCCTTAATGCTAAGGGGAGAGCTGTTGGTCATGGGTGATTTTGCCACATATGATTCTCATTTGGAAATAGGCAAGGCCAGCGATGGCCTGTGATTCTGGCAGAGCTTGTAGGGAGGAGAAATGGTGATTGATCATTCCCCATAAATTAACAATCTTCAATTTTTTTCATTTCACGGCACACTGAAAAGGCACTAAAACTCTCAAGGCACACCCTTAGTTTTCTGACAATTGACAAGGAACACTGCTCTGCCAGTAGGGGATGGGCAACCCAATCCTGCGCTCCCATGGCACATGGCTGCAGCAGCACCGAAAAGTGTGCAATGGTGCTCCAGCATTTGCACTGTTGCAAAGGGCCTTGCCCTGCTGGAGCACACATTCCAGATAGGATTGGGCTGATGTTGCAGGATATATATAGTATATGACCTCTGGCTCTTGGGAGTTCTGCAAAAAAAGAAAAGAAAAAAGGAAGCAGTAAATTATCAAAATAAAAGAGAAAATATGATATTTCAGGATCTATTCAAGACAAAATAAAAGATAAACCTAATTTCTTGTTTTGATCGAATAAAAATGTTCAATAGGATAGAACTAGGGCTGCATATCTATATGCACTTAACAGTGCATATCATATAACAGTGCATATATGCACTGATATGCATATGCAATGATCATATGCAATGATGCAATGATGCATATGCACTGATATGCATATGCAATGATATATGCAATGATAATATAACAGTGCATATATGCACTTAACAGTGCATATCATGGTTAATAAGAATTCTTGCTACATTCAATGGGATTTACTCCCTGCTAGCTTTGTTTAGGATTGCAGCTTTACTTACTCAGTGGTGATGACTTCTAAGTAGATTTGCATAGTATTGTGCTATAAACATGTTTTCTTAATGGAAAGCTAGTAATACATGCAATCTGGAGATATTATAAAGTTCCTGTAATTTATACCTGCCATAGCTAAATATAAGGGCTTTTCCAGAAAAAAGTGAAAGAAAAAACCTTGCATTTTATTCCTCACACTGCATTAACGTTAGACCCAGGAATATAATATCCCACACAAAATGCATAGTTAGTTAGCCTTACTACAGGAGAAGAACTGTTCTGCTACTTGGTCTCCTCTTGCAACAAGGCTTACCCACTATGCATTATGTGAAGTTGGGATTTTCTATTAAAAGAGGTAAAGCATTTGTTTCCATGCTGAAGAGAAGGAATGTATATGCAGCTTCCAAAGTTTAAAGAAAAATTCAGGAATTGGTGAGTCATTTCTGCAGGGGGCAGGGCTTACCTTTGCATTTTGGCACTTTTAGTTTCTGAAAGGCTTCAAGAGAGTTCCCACTTTTCTGTGGTATGCTGTGGGAGGGATCAATCTTTATAAAATATAGACAGGTACTTTCTATAACCAGGATTTATCAACTTTAATTTAATCCCACGCTTCTAAGAAGCCACTAAGTATCATTTTCCAAAGGTATGTAGTAACTTGCACAAGATCCCCAAAGGTTGTCAAAGCCAGAAATCGAAGTCAGATCTGAATAGTTGTTGGTGTTTGTATTTTCAAAGAGAGACCACAGTCATTGTTTCTTTCTCCCAGTAGTCTCTGGCACATCCTGAAGTCTTGTTTGCATCTAGCATAGGCTAACCTAGTTATGAGTGCAGAATATTCACTCCACATTACAAGCTGCAGACCAGAGCTTTTCCACCATGTCCAGGACACACCTTCTGCTCTTCTTTATCCAATCATACACTTTTTTTAGCTGAACACATTTTAGCTGGAAGAAGCATTGCCTCACTGCCCCATTCAGGTGTAGCCTTCGCACAATTGTTTTTTGTTTAAAAATCATACCAAAATTGAGCATCAGAGTGCTCACCCTGGAGCACTGTCACTTGAATGGCCTGTTACAGGGGAGGCACTGCAGGGAGTGTTACCACTGTAGAAACACTTACAACCCTTTATGGTTCTTTCAATATTTCAGAAAGGGAGGCAGATTTTGTGGAAGGAGCAAGAAAATGTTCATGTGATCCTACCCTCAATTTTGTCTCAGCACGATTGTACATTACAGCATCTCACTCTGAGTTTTCATTTGTATAGAATGTTGAATCAAATATACAGCATTCCTGATCTGAGTGAAACTTCAAATTGATAACTCACTAGTGGCAACTGATTTCAAGAGACCATATAGCTACACGCAGATGTAAATAATGAATGAAATGAATAAAGATAGAGATGTATATAAAGCAATTCAATACCACATTGTTCTGGTAGTATCAAATATACAAATCATATAAAATTGCCATTCTAGCTAGCGATTTGGTTAGAAATTCAGCTTGGGAACTATTTTTCTTAATCAGCATGTCAAAAATATATTACATCAGTTTCTTAACTTATCTCATTATGCTCCTTGATTATTTTTGTGAGGCCTTTCTCCATAAATCTCTGAGTGTCAGGATGACAAGTGAAGATAACTCTGACTCCATTCCTTACTAAGGAATCCTCAGCATCTGTCTCATTGTCCAGCAGCATTCAAATTGTTTAACAACACAACTGAACTTCAGTTTTTGACTTCATAACAAAATGAACTGTAAAGCACATGTGTGCTAAGCTTTGTGTTTTCCTAACACCTTATTTTGTTCCCTTTGACCAAATCATTGTTCATATAACAATGAACTATATAAGCAAAACAATGTTCTATTTCCCCTTTATCAGTTGTAAACCAGAAATGTCCTGCAGTACTGAGGCAGCATCAGGCACAGGGCTGTTCAGCCATTACATTCTGGGGTGCACTCTTCCTATATTAACCTCAGTTTTTTGTGTACCAAGAACTCCCTTTAAAACAAATAAATATTTTCAGTCTGAAGAGAACATTGAATGATGCCTGCCTTACTCAGACCTCACCTGGATTATAGTATCCAATTCTGGACACCACATTTAGAAAAGATGCAGCCAAACTGGAGTGGGTTCAGAGAAGAGCAACAAGGATGATCAGTGGTCTGGAGAACAAGTCCTTGGATGAAAGGTTGAGGTAACTTGGTATGCTTAGCCCGGAAAAGGCTGAGAGGGGATATGATAGTACTCTTCAAATACCTGAAGGGCTGCCATATGGAAGAAGGAACAAATTTGTTCTCGACAACTGCCTCTTAGAGTAGAACTAAATCAGTTAGGTTCACCCTGCAAAAGAGAAGATTCTGACTGGATATCAGGAAGAAATTCTTAACGATAAGGGGGGTTTGGCAGTGGAACCAATTAGGTGGTGGATTTCTTCTCACCAGAGGTCTTCAAGCAGAGGCTCAACGGTCACCTGCTGGAGATTCTCTAGGATTTCCTGCTACAGGCAGGAGGTTGGACTAAATCACTTTGTGAGTCCATTCCAATTCTATGATTCTAGAATCGTAGGGCAGGAAAGTAGGATTTTGACATTGTAACACAACAATCTCAAAAGTATCGGTGTTAGTTTTTAGAGAGCCCTCTTGAAGATCATGGCAAAATTTCCATTAATTTAAGTCAGGGTTGCCCAGACCCTGGCCCAGGGGCCACTTGCTGCTCTTGGGGGCTCCCAATCTGGCCCGTGGGGAACCCCCAGTCTCCAATGAGCCTCTGGCAACTTGCTGGAGCCCGTGCTGGCCTGATGCAACTACTCTCAGTGTGAGGACGACTGTTCAACCTCTCACCTGAGCTGTGGGATGAGGGCTTCCTCCACTACTTGCTGTTTCATGTCTCTGATGCAGCAGTGGCAGCAAAGGAAAGGCCAGCCTTTCTTTGTACAAGGCCTTTTATAGGCCTTGAGCTATGCAAGACCTTGGTTCATTCACTTAATTTCCATCTCTAATAAATTCATTTATGTAAATTTATTCAAATTCTAAATGTAAATTAATTCTTTTTTCCCCCGGCCTCCGACATAGGGTCAGAGAGATGATGTGACCCTCCTGCCAAAATGTTTGGACACCCCTGATTTCAGTGATAGTTGTGGTCTGTGCAACTGATTTGTGGGTTTCAAAAGCCCAATTATAACCTGTATCAAAGGAAAACAGTAAGTTGAGAATTTTAATTTTTCTTAATATATTGTTTGTTGGCAACCTTCAGTCTCGAAAGACTATGGTATCGTGCTCTGAATGGTGGTTCTGGAACAGCGTCTAGTGTGGCTGAAAAGGCCAATTCGGGAGTGATAATCCCTTCCACACTGGGAGCAAGTGCAGTCTGTCCCTGGTCTGTGGGCCTTCCTTCTTGGCCTCTCTGCCTCAGACTGTTGGCCAAGTGTCTCTTCAAACTGGGAAAGGCCATGCTGCACAGCCTGCCTCCAAGCGGGCCGCTCAGAGGCCAGGGTTTCCCACCTGTTGAGGTCCACTCCTAAGGCCTTCAGATCCCTCTTGCAGATGTCCTTGTATCACAGCTGTGGTCTACCTGTAGGGTGCTTTCCTTGCATGAGTTCTCCACAGAGGAGATCCTCTTAATCTTAGAGGAAATCTTAGATCTTAGAGGAGATCCTCCTTAGATCTTAGAGGAGATCCTCCTCTTAAGGAGAGGAGATTAATATAGATGCATTGTAATCCTACACACACTTCTGGACTTTTTCAGTGGAAATTTCTTCCATATAAGTGTTTTTAGGATCATAGCCTTACAATGTAATTCTATGCATACTTAGTGATAAGTAACTCCTCAATGAACTCAATGATATTTACTTCCAGGAAAGTGTGCATAGGCCTGCACCCAAACTTGAACACTTTGTATGGAATAAAGGCCTGGTTCCGATATTACACTGGCAGTGTGGTAGCTACTAAGAAGGCAAACGATCTGGATACATTCCATAGAAAAATTTCCACTTTCCATACAAAAACATTTATATGAAGTTCTATGCCATCGAACTAGAGCAGTGGAAGGAATTAACTGTAATTACTCTACTAACTGGGCAAAGAGGCACTTTTTCAAGAGTGGAAAGAGAAGAGCAGTGGAGGCAAGTAGGTGGGCAGAGGTGGGTACCGCCTACCAATCTGCTGCCTGAAGTGATTGCTTCATTTGGCCTCATAGTTGGGTTGGCCCTGATGATGCTAGAAAGCTGAAGCAAGGCATACGATACAGGCAGTATGGCTAAGGAGATAAAGGTTTGGGGAAGTATGGTGTGCAAAGTGAGATTTGCACTGAAGCCAATCTGCAACAAGTACCTGATGCCATTAAATTATGAAGGGAGATGAAAGAGAACCAGGAATCTAGCCTGGAATGGAACAAGCAAAGCTCTGGATTAACTCAAGAGAAAGATTAAATTTCCTCTTATGGATAAGATAAGCCTTGGCAGGTGGTGATTCAATTGGGTCTGCACTCAAAAGAACTGAAATTGATGGAGGAAAAGCTAGCCATTATGGGTCTTCTGTTGGTTTCTACGGTCTGAAAGGTCAGCAGTGAACTTTTCTGGTATAAGCAGCAATTTGATCACCTTTCAGCAAGGCAGGTCTTGGCACCCCTCCCCCCACAATGAATCTAACATTCCATAATGTGTATTTACTGGTTGGTTACTGATAAACATGGAATGCCTGCAATATTTATTTGCCTCTTTTAACCAGTGCCATTCTGATCTGGGTTTTCAGAACAGAGACTCTTTGGCTGTTGCTTATGGAACAATGTTTCTCAACTGGTGGTATGGGTACCACCAGGGGTACTTGAGGTGGTTTTTGGTGGTACTTGTGGAACCCCTGGACACCTGCCATCTAGCAGCGAGACCTGGAATGTGACACAACAAACAGCGGTAGGAGGCTCCAAAGCATGTTTTTCTGCACTCAAAAAAGCCCTCCTGTCCACCCTGAGCCTCTTACTGGTGTTTGCTGCGTTGCATCTGGCCTCCCAACCCAGAAGTAACTGGTGATGATGTCATTGCCAGTTACTTCCAGTGATACTCTGAAATGGTAGACCATGTGAGGTGGTATGATAGCGTATAAATGTTGAGAAACACTGTTACAGAAGATACGTGCTGGGCAATGACTAGCTCCATGCATCTCTCACCTGTGTGATCCTAGCTTGTTTCAGTTTTGTTTGGGGGTCTACTTTTGGACAAACCAGCATGTAGAACAAGGAGTTTTTGAGGTGGTGCAGATGCATATGGACAAGGGACCTCCCCAGGCCCCTACTTGGTTACTCCAATTTTAGTATTTAACCAGGATACAGTAGTCTGGGTGTGTGTTTGTTTTTGTTTTGGAGAGTACTAGTTCCCCTTGCCCTCCCCCAGAAAGATACCTGAACGAAAAACCATTGGAGCCCCTTTCCATACAAAATTATGCACGGGAAGGATAAAGTGGATAGAGAGATGCTCTTTACACTCTCACAGAACACCAGAACCAGGGGACATCCACTAAAATTGTTGGGAGGGTTAGGACAAACAAAAGAAAATATTTCTTTACTCAGTGTGTGGTTGGTCTGTGGAACTCCTTGCCGCAGGATGTGGTGACGGCATCTGGCCTGGATGCCTTTAAAAGGGAATTGGACAAGTTTCTGGAGGAAAAATCCATTATGGGTTACAAGCCGTGATGTGCATGTACAACCTCCTGATTTTAGAAATGGGCTATGTCAGAATGCCAGATGCAGGGGAGGGCACCAGGATGCAGGTCTCTTGTTGTCTTGTGTGCCCCCTGAGGCATTTATATGGTGGGCCGCTGTGAGATACAGGAAGCTAGACCTGAAGGGCCTATGGCCTGGTCCAGCGGGGCTGTTCTTATGGTCTTAACCACCCCCCCAAAAGGACAATGATTTAAAAAAAATCCCAAGATTCCAGATTTACAGGCCAGCCCGGAGTTTTTCCAAGCCCTGTCAGGGCTACTGCCAGGCAGTCCCAGAAGAGGTGCAGCTCTTCTCCAGCTGCCCGGCTGAAGGCACAGGAGCCGCGCCGTGGGGGAAGAGTGGCCCTTCCGGCCGGGGGTGCTTCTGGCAGTGCCAAGTGGAGCGGACTTCCTTCCCCAGTCAGTGGTCCCTCCACGAGGCGTCGGCCACGCCTGCCCGCCCCTTGGCCGCCTCCCTCTGCACGTCGACCTGCAGTGCTGTGCTGTGCTGTGCTGGGCTTCCCTGCGCCTGGAGCGTCTGCCCCGCGCGCGCCGGGTGTGGTGCGGAGCGCAGCCGGTGCGCGCGTGCGCCTTTCCGCGCGAGCCTCCAGACCGCGGCGCTGCGCCTCAGGTTGGCTTTGCGGAGGAGCGGATCACCTGCAGTGGTGGGGGCGCAGCTCCTCCCCCGCTGCCCCTGCGAAGCACAGCCCCCCCTGCCTGCGCTCGCACGGAGCACGGCGGGCTGAGCTGCCGCAGAGAGGGAGCGAGGCTGGCGCGGCTGCCCTGCCCTCCCCTGGAGCGCCCCTCGTCCAGCCGCCCGCGGCTCGTGCCGGCGCCCCACCAGCCCGCCCCGGGAGAGAGCCATGGCCGAAGGGGGCGAAGGCGAGGACGAGATCCAGTTCCTGCGCACTGTAAGCAGCGCCTCGCTTGGCCGCGTCCGCCGGGGCTTCGCCTCGCTCTGGGGGCGCCCGGGCCGGGGGCTGGCACCGGTCGCCTCCTGCTGCTGGTGGGGCTGGGAGGGGAAGCGAGGCAGGCGCCTCGGGGCTGCGACACACGCCGCGGGGGCAGGTGCTCAGCGTCGCTGGACCACCTCCGGGGGCTTTGTTAGGCGAGCTCTGCGTGACGGGCATCCCGAGTGTCTGGGAAGCCGCCCCCCCCCGGGCTCCCTTCGGAACCCGGCGAGGAGTTCCTGCCTGCACCCACCAGCCCATCTGCTCCAGGGATGTCTGTCCCGAAGCAGAGCTGATAGGGGTGGGGGCGATGGGGGGGTGAAGAGACGAGATGGGGCTTTGGGGCTGCACCTGGCACTTGGGGGGCACTCTCGGGGGAGCCTGGAAAAGCGGGGGAGGAGGGGTGGGTGGGTGCCTGTGTCTGAGGAGCAGCTCCCACATTGCGTATGGTGCGGGAAGCTGCCCGCTGCCACGCGTGTCGGCTGGGGGGGCACTGTGGGCGTGCGGGCGGGCGGGCGTCATGGTTCCCCCCTTGGTGCTGATTCTGCGGTGGCCACGGAACAGATCGTGGTGGGCTGCTTTCCCTCTCGTCTTGTGATGTTTGGTGTGCAGCTATCACTGGCAGGTGACCAGGATAAGCAGCCTGGTGAATACATGAGTGAGCACCATTTCCCCTGAACACCCGCTTCTCGCCCTCCCTCTGACTTGTTCTGTGTACTGCGGATATTCCACCAAGCAGCATTACTCAGCCCAAAAGCTGCAACTGTGTCTGTTCTCTTCTGGCAAAATCAAACAAGAGGACCAAAGTGGGCACCCTGGAGTTCTCCTCTCTGAAGGACTTGAGTGTGGTTGTTAACCACCCATGTCCTTAAATTGGAAGCCGCTCAACCACTGTCTTCCTAAATTGGGTCCTGTGTGGAGACTGCAGTTGTTGCTTATCCTGGAATACAGCTAATAACTGCTTTTATTAAGATGCCCTAACTGATTTTGATGCAAACAGTCCTCTCCAGTTAAACAAATATATGCATATAGTTTGGAGAAAAATGTGCTTCCGTTCTGGATGTGCATGGGCACTGGGCATTCGGTGATTGATGCATTGGTTTCATTTTTATATAATGTGGTCTGTGCTGAAAACATGCTAAGGAGGGAGGAACTGCATGAAAATAGAAAACTAAGCTACATTGATGATATTTGGTTGGTTTTATTTCTAAGATAGTACAATCGCAGGAGGCTTGGATCGTTTTCTTATATCATCTCCTCCTTAAGAGATACCTCACAGACATATTTCATACTTGCATATTTATGTTTCAGAAGTAGCCATTTGTGACTACAGTACAGTTATTACGCAGTATTGCCAGAGCAAATCCAAAACTAGAAACTTTTTACTCTTAAAGGTATCTGCTTATTGAGATACTTGCTGAGACTACTGTAATTTAAAACAAATAAAAGGATTTCAGTACATGAGGCTTTCTTGTTGTCTACTGTTCTGGTTGGTCCAAATATTCTGGAAGGTTTATGCAATTACATCCTTATTGTAGGTTTAAACATTAAGTGAAGATCATGGAGGTAGTGTTATTGAAATACTTAATTGGGGGAAAATGTAGTTATATGCTTGCTAATGTCTCTGGACATATAAAGTAATATTTGAGCTACAGCACTCAACAGCAAAAGCGCATTACGTAAAACCACTCCACTAGTTGTTCTGGCAATGAAGATCTAGAAATCCCAGCCTGGGATTATCTTTTTAAAACCCTCTGAGTGTTTCATTGGTAACATTAATGACCTTGAAGAAGGCAAATACGAACTGCCAGAAGACTTTGATGTAGTATTCTCACAGGTCTGGTAAAAGGTGACTCCCCAAAGGAAAGAGAGGGCTCTTGCTGATTGGCTTCCGCTCTGTAATTTCACTGTTCTTGTATGCGTGACATACATCCAATTTAACTACAGTACATCACACAAGTAACATATTAGGTATACCATGATGTATTATTAAATAATAGTATTTTTAAAAAGCTGTATAACACTGCAGTGGTATAAACATAGCCTACAACATAGATTCTGTTGCAAATTTTTCAGACTACATCCCATCGACTTCAGATGTGCTTGCGGAAACTCCCAGAGTAATTATAATGAATGATCATGGGTTTAAATTCCATCTCACCTGTGGATTAACTCTGTGGTTTTGGGCACACTGTTGTCATCTTTAAGCTGCACTTAGCCTCTTTTAAAATATTTCATTTTGCAGGCTTGCAAATTGAATTGGAATTGGAAGCCACTTTGCACGTTGACAGTTATGTATGATTAAGAATAAATGGTCCCACAGTAGTTCAGTGTGATCTGTATGCTCACATAAACAGAAGGAAAACATGATTATTTTCTGCAGATTATCTGGACATACTTCACTTTCTTGATCTTCCTACTGTAGCATTCATTGTACATGCTCACAAATGGATATGCAACGTTTTATTTGAATTAGAGTAATTTTTGACCAAGCTTGTTTTTTTGTTTCTGCTTCTAATCTAAATGAAACTGAAGTGAGTAATGATTTTTAGCTGACATTTTATGTTACTGTACGTCATTCATGTGACCCGAATCTGTAGCACATATCCAACACTGGGGCTGGAATAATCTAGCCCAGTGTTTCTCAAACTGTGGGTCTGGACCCACTAGGTGGGTCACAAACCAATTTCAGGTGGGTCCCCATTCATTTCAATATTTCATTTTTAATATATTAAACTTGACGCTGCCATGGTATGTGACTGCATTTGGGGAAATGTTACAGATATGTATTTTTAACAAGCTACTATGTATATTCTTTTAACAAAGGATAAGTGTGGGTAGGATTGCAGCCTAGGATTGTTAAAAATTTTCCTGCTTGATAATGTCACTTCCAGTCATGACATCACTTCTGGTGGATCCTGACAGATTCTCATTCTAAATTCTCATTCTCATTCTCATTCTCATTCTAAAAATTCTCATTCTCATTCTAAAAATTCTCATTCTCATTCTAAAAATGGGTCCCAGTGCTAAATGTGTGATAACCACTGATGTAGCTTAATAATCTCTCTAACTCCTTGAATAATGGCACCCCATTATTTTGTTTGCACCAAAATCCACATGAATCTGATGCCATCAGTGTTTTAAGAAGGTTCTGTATCTGTATAAATGAATCTGATGCCATCAGTGTTTTAAGAAAGCTCTGTATCTGTGGAATTGATTTTTCTATCATTTATATGTTTTCATTTCATGTGCTCTGAATATATAGCAGAAATTGAAAGTGTGCTGAACCTTGCCTCTCAGCTGTGTGCAATTTACATCCTAAAACTGTGTCATCATGGACACGATTGACTCTTGATTTCCCCCACCCACAACTCTGATCTTTTGCCTAAGCCTCATTACAGTATTTTCATGACTGACTTGATTTTATTCATGTGGTTTGTTGTATTTTTCTTTTAGGTAATCACTTTTGTTTGTAAAATGTTTCTTGATTCTTAAGAAAATACTTGCCGATAGATGGGTAATGTGACATGGGATATTATTAGTCCATAATAATTAGTCCAAACTTAAATATTAGTAAAAATTTTAGTATCTTTCAAATATTTTGCTATAGGATCAAAGTAGTGTAAAGACGCATATATCATATGATATGCTTACCATTGAGGACTTGCTCTGTATTTTGCTTGTGATTTTAATTACATTAATTAGATTTACTCCTAATGAAGCATTTCTGTTTTAGGCCATTGTGATTAAAAAGTTTATTTTATGAGAATTTCATTTTTAAGACATTCTGAAATAACCGAGGTAATAGTCCCAAACATACTTAACACTGCAATCCTAAGTGTGTGTGTTTTCTTTTTTCTCTCTATTCTGTTTCTAGGCATGCTTTCTTATTCTTGTATTTTTACCTCATGTGCCATTTTTTTCCACTATTGCTGCTTGTGTACATTCCTGTAAAAAAATGTACTTGTCACTTACAGCATGAATTGTGTTTCTTTTGAAAGAGGAAGTTGTAATGGAGTACCATCACAATGTTGTGATCATCAATGTGTTATGAAACCTGATAGTGTGGTCCAGATTTCTATATCTGTATCACTAGGTTAGTTTCATATCCTATACTATACATTCCTGTTCATTAATAAGGATATCATTGAACCTTAAAACGTATGATTTGAAACAATGTTGTATGCTTTTTTTTTTTCTTTTTTGCTGTTGGGTGACTTTTTTTTTCTCTTCTGCCAATGGAGGAGAAAGGATAAGGATAACAAATAGACGTTATAACAACTATAATTTGTTTTCACATAATCGGCTACAGGTTTAGTTTCTAACATTCTTAGATAAATTAACCTAATCTCTACTAATAAACAACCAGCACTCTTTTAAGAGTAGTTTCATGTACTGTAATGTTTGTTTTGAATACTAGTTCATAAAATATAATGATTAGCAGTAGATTTTCACTGTGGCTATACAGCTGAAGTTCCTCTACAGATACAAATCTGCTTGTGGCTTACATTGCAGGCAGAGCTGTACTTGCAATATTTATTAGTATTCTCTATACGTAACCTTCTGGAAAATGCTGCACAAATCTTTGGAAAGACCCATAGGCTGCCAATATAACATGCCCTTTACTGTGACACTGCTGAAGGGATTATCTGTGTGGTTTATCAGATGATCCCTGACTGTAGCAGTCCTGGCGAAAGTGAACTATGGATGCTTCCTGAGGTGCATTTTACTTTTACTCCAGCAATGTGGAAGATAGCATTTTATCAAAATACAAAGGAACAATTTAACTGTCTGATTCAGCATGGCCCAGAGCACTGGGTTATCCCACTCTGTTACTAATTAAAAACAAGAACAGAACCCGAAGAGAACATGTTTGCTCATTAATAAATAGCATGGCCTACTTAACCAGTGCAAATAGGGCTTTATTTATTTATATTGTAGAATATGTATGCTGCCCTTCAGTTAACTCCCAGGATGGCACTTGCATAAAGGCACTTGTATACACTTGTATACAATTCAAGTGTATTGAATTGTATACACTTGCATAAATGGCACTTGTATACAATTCAAGTTACAATGCAAATACAGATATCGTAATTTAAAACTGCAGAAGTTCTGCATAATGATATCATCAAGCATAAGAACATATGAAGAATCCTGCTATATCAGGCCAAAGGCCCATCTAGTCTAGCATTCTGTTTTCCCAGAGTTGCACACCAACTACCTCTGGGAAGCCCACAAGAGGAGAGAAAGGCTTACTTCTCTCCCACTATTGCTTCCTGTCATCTGGTTCAGGAGCATATTGTTGCTGAGCCTGGAGGAACCATATAGCCTTTGTGACTAGTAGCTGTTAATACTAGATCAGTCTTCCATGAATTTGTCGAATTCCTTTTAAAGCCATTAAACCTAGTTGACATGATCACATCTTGTGGCAGTGAATTCCACAAACTAATTTTATACTGTATGAAGGAAGTGCCTCTTTGTCTGCCCTAATCAGTTTTATTGGATGACTTCTAGGCTGCATCATATTGCAAATAAGAGAGAAGCATTTTTCACTATCTGCTCTCTTCATACAATGCACAAGGGTCAATCATGTCCCCCCTTGTCATTTTTCAAGGGAGCCCTCATCCCACAGCTAACATGAGAGGCCAAACAGTCGCGCTCACTCTGAGAGCAGTTGCGTCGGGCCAGTGTGGGCTCCAACAAATCTCTGGAGGGCCAAAGGCTCATTGGAGGCTGGAGTCTCCCTGTGGGCCACATTGGGAGTCCTCAAGGGCCGCAAGTGGCCCCAGGGCCAGGGTTTGGGCACCTCTGCTCTAGAACTTCATCCTTTATCAATTCTGTTTGACATAGTTCTTCAGACTCCATCCCTGAGAAAGGCAGTCCAGGCATGGGATATATATATCTTCTATAATGAAGACAGAGACAAAGAATTTAATGTAACTGCTAATCCCTTATTCTCTTGAACCTTCTCTTTCATTATTGAATGGCAGTGGTTACCAGACTTTTTTGACTGGTGACTCCTTTGATCTACTGGGTGATTGGCCGTGGCCCCCCATTAGGGCTACAGTCCTATACATTGTGTAGGCTGGTTTCCACAGTTCCCTGGCTCACAGTTTGGGAACCACTGTCTTATGGTCAAACTGCCTCCCTTGCAAGTTTCCTACTTTTGATGCATTTCAAGAAGTATTTATTGTTTGTGTTGATATTTTTAGTGATGTACTCTTCAGATTCTTTTTTCGCATCCCTTATGGTCAGCTTACATTTTTTCCCCAGCATCTGTATTCCTTTTTGTTCTACTCATTTGGACAAGACGTCCCTTTTCTGAAGGAAGCCACCTTGCCTCTTCATAGCTTCCTTGCCTCTTCATAGCTTCCGTGAGCCTTGCTGGTATCCTCCTGGACCTAGTGGTGTCTTTCTAACCTAGTGGTATATAAGGGGAGGGGGTCTTCACTGTCCATATTTTCAATAATTGTCATCACAGGTATGAGTTCAGTTTATTGAGGAACAATGTGTGAAAATTCTCTGCACTTACAATGATCCTTGGAAGACAGCCTGAATTTTCCATGGATTTTTGCTGCATTGTCCAGTCTCTCTACTTTTCTCTTTCTATCACCATGCAGGTGCATTTCTGTGAGCCCTGGCTAGGTGCAGTAATCCACTGCACCATGAAAGATATGTTGCTGATCCACTTGATGACATCAGTTAGTGCCCTCCCTCAGCTGCTAGCCAAGCTGCCACAAGTTGGGAGGTGGGTGGGAGAAAAAGGAGACAGAGCATGGTAGAAGGCAGAAGAAACAGGAGGATAAGACCTTGTATGTTATGTACAAAAAGGCAGGATATATGTTTTTATATATTTTAATTAATTGATCACATTTCCCAAGTTGTAGTTGGTATGGTACTATGCACATGACAGAAATATCACCAAAAATAGATGCTGCAGTGTCTTGGCTTGGACTTTTTTTTCCAGTTCCTTATCTGTCCTGCTCTCTTTGTAGAGAACAGCAGTAGTAATTTAGCAAACTGACAGCATCTTATGTAGTAAAGACAAAGGTACACCTGTGAATGCAGAGAACCTACAGGACCAAGCAACCTGGTTTTTCCCCACTTCCCTTTCTCACAGTCACCATGCTAGGCATTTATACAAATGAATGAAGGGCTTGCGAACCCCTCACGCATCCCCATTCAGACCTTCCCCTTGTTCTCAATCAAGAAAATGAACTGTGAGTCCTATTCTATATTTAGTCTTGTGGCAAGAGAAGGGGGAAAAACACCAGCCTATGCTTTGGAGCAGGGGTATCCATACTTTTTGGCAAGAGGGCCACTATTATTATTATTATTATTATTATTATTATTATTATTATTATTATTATTATTTATTAAACAGTATTTATATACCGCTTTTCAACAAAAAGTTCACAAAGCGGTTTACAGAAAAAAAAAATCAAATAAAAAAAATCAAATAACTAATGGCTCCCTGTCCCGAAAGGCAGCCACTAGAAAAGATGCTGCTGGGGTGAGGTAGGCCAGTTACTCTCCCCCTGCTAAATAAAAGAGGAGCACCCACTTGAAAAAGTGCCTCTTAACCAGTTAGCAGGGGTTCGTCTTCTGCTGGGGTGGTCACATCATCTCTCTGACACTGTGTTGGGGGCTGGTGAAAAAAAATAAATTTGAATAAATAATAAATGAATATATTAGAGATGGAACTTACATGAATGAAGGTGTCATGATAGCTCAAGGTGTATACAAGACCTTTAGCAAAGCAAGGCTGGCCTTTCCTTTGCTGCTGCTTCATAGATATGAAACAGCAAGCAGTGGAGGGAGCCTTCAGCCCACAGCTTACTCGAGAGGTCAAATAGTTGCTGTGAGTAGTCGTGTCGGGCTGGTGCAAGTCTCCGGAGGGCTCATTGGAGACTGGGGCTCCCTGAGGGCCGAATTGGGGGGTCCCCAAGGGCTGTAAATGGCCCCTGGGCCAGGGTTTGGCCACCCCTGCTTTGGAGCATGGAATCCCTATATACATGATATAGAAATGCAACAGGTTGAATCTATGATAACAATTTTTAATTAAAGCTTACATTTTTTTGCCCGTTATGTGACAGATTCCAGTATATAATATGAGATCAAACTGAGATCAAGACCCCTGAGATCAAGGAGGGATAGGGAGTGAGAAACTACTGTCATGCAATTGGTTCCTTCTCCCCTGGCAACTGGGTGGCTGCCCACTCATGCTGATGCTGCAGCAGAAAAAAAAAGAAAAAAAAAAGAGCTAACTGTTACCCTGTACATCCCTGATCTTGTCTGATCTTGGAAGCTAAGCAGGGTCAGGCCTGGTTAGTACTTGGATGGGAGACCACCTGGGAATACCGGGTGCTGTAGGCCTATACTATAGTCTTTCGAGACTGAAGGTTGCCAACCATTAAATATGTGGGTCTCTCAAGGCTTTTGCCTCCTGTTCCTTCTGTGGGTGGAGATGGAGTGGGGGAGAACAGGCACAGAAAGTTTTATGAGTAAGGAGGGAAATTTCAGGAGGAGAGGAAAGGCATGGGGTGTGTGTGTTCCTGTGTGCTTTACATGCAGAGGTCCCCTCCAGACTAAGTGCCTGTGGGCCCAGCGTAACCTGGTGCCAACTCTGAATCTACCCATTGTAGGATAGTTTCCAATATTTAAGTTTTTAAAGTGTCTTTTATAGTGTCTTATGATGTTTCCCTGTCCACAGAAAGGTATGCCCAGTGTCAGCTGCTGCCCCTCTTGGGACAAAGGCCTGCACTGGGCCCCCTCTGGCACACCCCATCTTGGTAGTGTATTACGCACTAGTATTGAGGGTTCAGGGGTTGACCTAGCCAGATGTGTTTCCTGATGGATATAGGCCCTTGGCCCTGTTGACTCCTGGTACCACCCCTGAATAAATGCTTCAAACTTTTTCACATAATTAACCTTGATAAGCCTATTGATGTTCATCTCAGATGAGGTAATGGTTAGAGTTTCTGTTAAGAAAGTTGGGGTATATATTTAGAAAATAAATAAAAATAATCTAATTTTGGTGCAATATAGCTATGTGTAAATTTTCATAAGACCCGATTCTTATTTTTGAAATGTGTGTTGTATGTCCTGATTTAAAAAAAATAATGCAAAGTAGCTAACAAAACCATTTAAAAACAAAGTGTAAAACATTTAAATAGAAAATCTAAGATAGCATGCAGCATTGGAATGCTTTGTGATAGTGCCAGCAGTGATTTTAGATATCTATTGTGAACTATTTTCAAAGCTTTGCAATCAAAATAGCTCCAGATTTCCATTCCATATATAGAAATTGCAATCACTGCAGCACTGAACATTGTAAACGTGTACCAAATTGCCTAAGAAGAGATTGCAAGGCAGACAGTGCCTCTATTTAAATCATGTGGTACCTTTGTGAGATTCACAATGTTCACAGGGAACTCTAAATGTGTAGTGGAAGTCCAAATACCTTAAAGATTTAATCTGCTCTAACTCTTGACCATAATACCATTTATGCAAGGGGGGGGGGGCAATAGAAATGGCCATTTTGGCCACCAAAGGCTTTTTCTAGCTGAACTTTTCAAACTTACGGAACAGCTGTCTTAGATTGTTGTTATTATTATTTAACAACAGTATTTATATACTGTTTTTCAATGAAAAGTTCACAAAGTGGTTTATAGAGAAAATCAAATAACTAATTGCTCCCTGTCCCTAAAGGCTCACAATCTAAAAAGATGCAAAAGAACTCTTGCAGACAGCCATTAGAAAAGACACTGCTGGGTTGAGAAGGGCCAGTTACTCTCCCCCTGCTAAATACAACAGGAGCACCCACTTGAAAAAGTGCCTCTTACCCAGTTAGCAAGGATTCTGTTCTGTTGCATTGTATCGTTGTCGACTATATACATTAGCTATGAAGTCTTTTTGTAAGAATAAAACATTTTGTGTGGTTTTATGCTGGTGAATTTAGTTCTTATGAGTCTGTTTCAAACTTTCATTTTGTCTATTGAAATCTCGTGGTATATTTTGGGAAATATTCTACATATGGTATAAATTCATAGGAGAAATTCCTCTGAGAATTTTGCTTTCCTGTTCCTGAACAATGGATTTCAACAGAAAATTTTATTAGCATTTCAACATTTGTCTGGCACTTTGTATTCCAGTTTCGTTGACTGTTGATTTTTCTTTATTTTAGGAAATGGGCCAAATGGTTATATAACAGACTAGCAAAGATTTGAAAAACTTCACTGTGATGCTCTCTTGTACATGTAAAGAGTAAATAGACCTTCTCTAGGAGTTTCAGGTGACAACTGATCATTGCTACTCCATAAATGAGCAATTTATTAAGAAATGAAAATGGTGAGAGTTTTTTTCTTAGTAGCATATTAGCCATTAGACACAAGAATATAATACCCTGTTTTATATCTTTCCATGCCATAGCATGTACATTGTGCAAATAAAATATTGGCTTTTCGCCTTGTGGCTTAAATTTCAGCAGCGAACTTAGTGGGAAACAACTGGCAAATTTTGTTTTCTGGTAATGTACCTAGTTGTTCCAACATTGGTTGGTATGCAGCTATGGCCCCTCCTGGACAACATGATTTTGTTACAGCCCAGTTCTAACCCCCACCCCGCCCCACTAATGCAGTAATGCTAAAATGGCTTGCATTACATCCTGTGGGGAGGGGACAGTTGTGGATGTCTCCTCTAGGTAAGGGAACATTTGTTTCCTTAACCGGGGGTAAACCTCCACAGTGTGGAGGGGTCTACTCAAACCTGCGCTAGCAAAACTGGGGCATAAGCTGCCTTGGGCATTTGATTCAGCATTGGAAAAGTGAGATATACAGGTCGTGCCTTGTTATCCAGTGGGGCTCCCTTCTGGAACCCCTAGTGCAGGTGTGTCTAAACTTTTTGGCAGGAGGGCCAGATCATCTCTCTGACACTGTGTTGGAGGGCCAGGACAAAAGAAGAATTAATTTCTGCTTCAAATTGGACTATTTACATAAATTTACATCAATGAATACATTAAAGATGAACCTTATATGAATGAATGAATTCTACTTAGCTTATTTATAATACAAATATTTCGAAGCAGAGACACGTCCCAACAAGAGAGAAACACATGAGGAAACATTTTTCACCAACCCCCCCCCCCCAGCACTTTACAAAAAGGCACAGAACCAAGTATCGGGACACAGAAGTTGACACAGAATAAGGATCTCACAAGCAACAGGGAGAAAGGGGGGATATTTCTGACTTGCAGGAGACACTCACTCTCCCAAACACACCAGGAGTAAGTTAACACAGAATAAGGATCTCACAGGCTTCTCCCTCCTACTCAGCAGTGCCCTCACCCACCAAAGCAAGCAAAGTCAAGCCAGCATGTCACCCCCTTCATAAACAGACCCGTGCTACTCCTTCCCGCTCCACAGCCCCCCATCACTCCCAAGCTAGTACTTAGAAGCAACCCACAGCTTCAGCCCTCAGGTCCTGCCCACCTCCCTCGACATAAATCACAACCAGGCAGCACATTCAAGCAGCTCAGGATTTCTCTCCCAAGAGTGCCAACCAGCCTGCCCCTCCCCACACAGAGCACACCCAAGCAGCATATTCAAGCGACCCACAATTTCTCACCCCCACTGGACATGCGGCCTCAGCTGTGGCTCCCCAACACCCAGTGTGTTTGCCAGATGAGTGGGGCTTCTGCAAAACTCTTTCACCCCGGTATCAGTGGTGAACCAAATCAGTGGATATTGAAGGTAATTTTTTTAAAATCAGTGGTTTCCAAACCTTTTAGCACCAGGATCTACTTTTTAAAATGATGCTGTATTGGGACCCACCTAACTTTATGAGACTTGGGGGGGGGGGAAGTTTCACCTTATCAGCCTCTCAAGCCTCTGTTTTATCCTTTTTGCTATGGTGAGGGGAACACCTTCTAGAGTGCTTGTTGAGCTTCATGTTGATTGGATTGGAACATTCTGGTGGCTTTGTGTTCCCCTTCACCTGACCTTTGATAGGGGCCTAGGCATGTTTGCCTACTCATGTGTGTAGCCAATGTGCATGTGCGGCTCAGTTTCACTTTCCATAGGGCTCAATACATTTTCCTTGCCAGCTTGGGGGGGGATGTCTTCCTCTTTTGGACTGCGTTCATTGGATCAGGACCATTCTGGTAGTGGTGTGTCCCCCTCGGCTTGCTCTTCCAAGTGGACTGAGGCATGATTGCTTACTCACAAGTAAATGCACACGTGCTGCTCTGTTTTACTTTCTATAGGGCACAATACATTTAATTTGTCAGCTGTTGGCTTGTCAGTTTTAGTTTCAAGACTCACCAAAAATCAGGTCTCAACAAACATTTTGGGAAATACTGCTTTAAATAAATAAATTGCTGGCACAGGTCCAGGAAGAGGGCTAGGATGCAGTGTCTGCCGTTGTCACAAAACGAATCCCTTTCTCAGAGTTTTCAATACAGCAGATTTAATGGGACACCCTGTTCTGAGAGATGTTGTCTCTGCCAATGGGGGGTGGGTGGGATCAAAACTCTAGCACATATGATTCATTACTGTCCACTGTACCCAGATTTGTGTCTACGATATCTGGAGTTGTTATTGACAAAGATAAGTGGTTGGTCTGATCAAGATAAGATTTGGTGCATCCTATCACTGGAGGATGTCAAGATATTAGGAAGAGTAGCTATTTTTCTGAAATTGGTAGTAAGACGCAGAAAAACGAGCCTGACATATTCTTCTGTTTGATGTTGTTAATGTCTTGATGTCTATGTTTGTCTCTGTATTATGCCAATAAAGCTTTCTGCCTGATAAGAGTTTTTGGAACCTTCCTTCTTCAAATAATCCTCTGCCTGGGGAAGGGCCTGCCCCACAGTTTGAGAAACACAAGAAGCACACCAGAGAATAACAATTAAGGATGTTAAAGCACAAGCTAGAACACAAGGGTGTTCTAGGCACAAGCTTAAAACATTGATGATACTGAAGCAAGTAGTAATTAAAGGGATGGAAGAGGACATGAGAACCAGCTTAAGTATAGCATTCATTTGTGCCTTTCTATAAAAAGCTATTGTGTACTGGCAAATAATTGACTTCTTTCAGGTTAGTCCCTTGTTCTTTAATGATCTACTTCCACTTTCATCCAAGTGATTGTTAATGTTTCAGTCAAACACAGCTATCACTGCTAAACTAACATATTTAACATTGAATGAATTATTTAAGGCTAGAGCTTTGATCAGAATCTGCTTTTTGTTCAAACTTAAAGGAAAACACACTTTGCTAAGCCTGAAAAGCATACTCCTGAAGATTAAGGATTGTTAAAGCACAGTTTTATGCATGTTTACTTGGAAGTAAGGATTACTCTGTTCTAAAACCTGGGTCAGACTGAAGTCTTTATTTTCATGTATTTGCTGCTGTACTCATTGGTCACAACTTAGTATAGGATTATGCATGTGTTGCAAGGTCAAAAGCAAAGTTCAAAAGCAAACTCAGTAGGCAAGAGTGGCGATTGTCTGCATTTGTTGCCAGCAACAGGCTTCTCAGGGACTCCTGTCCAAAGTGAAGAGAGCAATGAGAGCCATGTGGGAACTCTCAGAGCCCTCAGAGAGAGCAATTTTCCAGTGTGAGTCTCACTTATATTTGATTCTGGCTCCTTTGTTTGAGGAGTCTTACACTTCTCATTGGCTGGTGTGTGACATCATAGATGGGGGCTTTCTCAGGGTTGGCCACAGAAAACTTTACAAGTATTTGATTGATTGGTTTCAAGTTACAGATTCCAAAAAAGGCAAAAACATACATTGAGACATATAGAATTCAAAGATTTTAACAACCACTAGATGGCACTCTTTACTTAATTATTATAGAACTGGATTTTTGGTATATCTTTGTGCTTATGTCTTTTGCTATTCTTTACTGGTTTGACCTTGGTAGAGCTACTAGTGCTGTCTCTCTAACATTCCTTTCTGTCTGGTCTCATCAAACACTGTGGGCTTTCTGCCAACCTCTGTTTAGACTAAGCCCTTTGATCTTTCCTCTATTTCATGTGTGATTGTCTATATGTGACCTGTTACTGTGATGTATAGTGGTATAAACACATATTTAATACAAGACAAACTAACCTCTTACTGTAAAAAGGATTTTAAGAGACCTTTCCTATTCATTTTAACTAAATCCAGCTCCTTCTGTCAGCTTAGAGGCTCTCATGATGTTTTGCTGATCAGGGGACTTTCCCATAGATGTTATTTCTGTTATCTTCTGTCTAGCTGGTGTTTGTAGGTGTCTGTATCTTAGAAAATTCCATTTTTAATTAGCAACAGATAAACTGTCTTTGCCAAGGCCTTTCTATCTAATGTTGCTAGTTTTCCTCATTAAAATGTTTCTAACCTTTGTATAAC
Source organism: Tiliqua scincoides (assembly GCF_035046505.1). Classification (NCBI taxonomy): domain Eukaryota; kingdom Metazoa; phylum Chordata; class Lepidosauria; order Squamata; family Scincidae; genus Tiliqua; species Tiliqua scincoides. Next base: position 230,292,835 of record NC_089821.1, read on the forward strand.
CTTTAGTTTTCTCGCTTCTTGGTGCCAAGAGATATAACTTTTCGCATTTAATTGTTGCAAGTGCACTCTGCTTCCTGGCTACTTTCTATTTGTTCTCTTGTATGTTGTATCTAAATCTCTCTTTGAGTTGTAACTCCCTAGTTCCAATTAAAAGTATCAGGCAGGACCTTGAGTCTACAGAGGAGATACAGAGTTAGGAGTGCTTTTGCCCAAGATAAGAGTCTTATCTGTGAGGAGTAACTTTATACCACATTCCAGAATCTCCTTGTTAGACTCTTTTAATTAACTTTTGCCAGACATCTGCCTCTCAAGGTTACATTTTCAGACTTGTGGCTTTAAGCCTTTTTCAATAGCTTTTTCACCTTTCTGTGTATTTTATGGTCCTCCTTTTATATTTAGTAGAGAGAGAATAACTGACCCTCTTCACTCCAGTATAGCATCTTTTCCAGTGTTCTTCTGCATTGTTTTAGCTGTGAGCCCTTTGGAACAAGGAGCCATTTAATTATTTGATTTTGTCAGTAAATTGCTTGTGAATTTTTTTGTTGGTGGGGTTAAGAGCTTTTGTCAAACAATTAGTATTTATTTACACAAGTAATTAATTGTGACTAGATTTGTAGGAATCTTCCTTTTTTTGTTTCCTTGAGCTATTCTGATTTGGTCTGCTAGTTTTTCCCTGATTAGTACCTCCCACATTCTCATAAAAGCAAAGGAAGCTATTCTCTTTTTTGGTGTTTTCCTACACAACACTATTAGTGACTGGAATCAAAAGGTGCAGACTAAGGTGAAATAGTAAGGCAGTGTCTTCTAACTAATCTATTAGCTAGAATCTATTCTATGCCTTACTATGTCTTTTGCATGCTCTTCAGTATTTTTGCATATTTCCACACATCCATATAAACAAGTGTCTCCCCCTGTACTAAACCAAAGTTTGCAGAAAGAGTTGTTAGTTAATTTGTAAAAGCTCTATCCAATCGGATGGGACTGAGGAGGGTGGAATTATAAATAGTAAGCCATAGAATAGCCATAGCCTCCTATCTCTGTGGTTTGGAGAATTTTTGTGAGTTTATTCACAAGAGTCGTGGGAATTGTGGCCAATGTATTGAATGAAGAAAGTTCTTGATGAAAATGTGTAGGTGTACTATTGTTAGAATTATGGTTAAGACGTAATATTTCAATTTTGCATTTCCTTGCTGTCTGAGGTTTTAACTTGCTGCCATAGGTGCAACTCTTCATTTATTGAATTCTGTATTCAAAATCAGTGAAATAGCGCTCTGTAACAAATAGTTATGCATGGTATGTTCATTTATCTATCATACTTGGCTATTGAAAATGAGTATGAATAAACATTTTTTGTTTAACTAGCCTTTCAACAATTTGAAAACAAAAGCAGCATGAGTGCTTCCAGATTAGCATTTACTCTACAATTTCTACTGTGCATGCTTTCAAGGACCTGCATGACTTTATTTAAGAAATTTATATCCTGCCTTTCCCATGCCAAAGCAAATGCCCAAGGCGACTAACAAAGCTTGTAAACAAGTACAAAGTATAGCAACAGGTAGAAACATCAAATGAGGCATTAAAAACATTGAATTTTCACATTATATAATGGAACATAACCAAAACTGAGTAAAAAACTAACAGTTAAAGTCATTCCAGGGAGGCAGTCAAGTTATAGTAGTACTTTGCAGGCATAGAGGGCAAATACCTACTCAGCAGCCAAATGCCAGGCGAAACAGGTATGTTTTGAGCCTTTGCTGAAATGCCATGAGAGAGGGAGTAGTTCTCAATTGCTCTGGGAGGAAATTACATAGTTGTGGCACCACTACAGAGAAGGCTTGCCCCCAAGCTGCCACCCCTCTCACTTGGGACAACGGCGGCACTTGTAGAAGAGCCCCCTCAGATGACCTAAGAGGGTGGGCTGGAATTGAATCATTGCCTGTCAGTTTTTTCCTTGTGGTTCATCTGTATTCTTTGAAACTGCAGAACATCATTGTTTTAAAATAAGCAAGATACATTTTTCTGTTGGTGTATTACTGTACAAGTTGAAAACTAACAAATTAAAATTATTAACTGTGCCTTGTGATCCATTCCCCCATTATTTTTTTGCAATCTCAGAGCAAGTGACTCACTGCATTTTTATTAGCCATACTAGCACCCCCATCTGTCTGCTTATCTCTCTATGCCTGCTGTTTGCTTCCAGGCAAAAGATAAGAGCTTCAGCACTGGCTCCCTGAATCAGGAATGTGAAGAGTAGAGGCAGGCAAGAGCTGGAAAATAGAATGCTTGAGGTGCAGCAGTGCATGAACTGGGTTTGGCCTTCATTCCTCCAGAGCCAAGAGGAGTGTGGAGAAGGTCTCTGCTAATTGCCTAGCCTAAGAGTGTGGGGAGGGGAGGCAAGTAATTCCCACCCTTCTGAGAATGATACAGAGTTGGAGATCAGGCCTAGGGGAAGATGGAAGAAAAGGTTCTGTATATACAGGCTATTGTAGGGGGCTGAAGCAGCTCCATTGCTGGTTACGTGAAGTGCCAATCCTTGTTCACTTTTGCTAACTTTTAAGACTTTTATCTGTTGCATTACATTGAAATTGTGTTCCTAAAAACATTTAAAAATAAAAATAACTTGGGAAGGGGTTCTCCCCCATCCTTGTTACTTACCCAAGGCAGAGATGTTTCATGTGAAAGGACAATGTGAATTTTAATTGAGGAAATGGTGCTCTGTCCTGTGTAATGTGGAATCACTATACAAATGAAGTCTTAATGGAATGATCATTGAGGACAACTCAGCCACCCAACATCACAAATGATTGATTTTTAAGAGTGAGGTGGCAAACAAGTGTTCAGTGCACAATATAGAATCCTGCTGGAACAGGTAAGCACAGTGCAGAGGGTGGAAATGGGGTGGGGGGAGGACAGAATGGGGTTGAGATGGGTTGGGAGATGAGCAGATTAGACCTGGGAGGGAATGGGTTTGACGGTAGTGGCAATACGCTTGTAAGTGAAGTAGGCTTTTACTGGCCCATAGTTGCACAGCAGTAGTGGGTGAGGGGCTATGTTTGCAAGTGAAAATGGTTATGTACTGACCAATGTTTGCCAGGTGCTGCAAACGGCTGACAGGCTTCCAGTACCTTATGGGGCTAAATTTGCAAGTAAATAGGTCTTTATTGGCCCATGTTTACCTGGCAGTAGATGGCCAGGTTCATTCCATGTAAGGGGATACACTTACAAGTGATGCCCTTTAATTACTAATGGTCGCTAGGCAGTAGTTGGTGAGCGTTTAGCACCCTAGAGGGCCAGGTTTGGGGAGTGAAAGAGGACCTATTGGCCCATGGTAGCCTGGCAGTGGCTGGCAGCACTCTATATGGGCTGAATTTGCAAGTGAAGTAGGCCTTCATTGGTGCTGGGAGATCGGACTACTATGAGTTTACATATGCAAACAGACACGTGTTAATGCACAGACCTTCCTGCACTTAACTATAGTATTCACAGGCTAGATGGGTGTTTGTTAGCCCGTGTTGGTTAGTTATTTCTTGTGGCCATCGGCCAGGCTGAGCATGGCCCTTATTAGCAGCAATGGCTGCGTTATATTGAGCATGACGCTCATTAGCAGCAACGGCAGCAAGTGAAATAGGCCTTCATTGGTGTTCAAAGTCAGAGACCTATATGCTTTATATTTCAAATAAGCATTCTGGCCATTAATAGACTTCTGTCATATATTCTATTTTACAGACCTGATTTGGTTCATCGGCCTCTTAGGTTTCGTTAGCCCCCTTTTGGCTACTGGCCAGGTTGAGCATGGCGCTCATTTAGCAGCAGTGACTGCCTTTAGTTTGAGCACGGTGCTCATGTTTTCGTTATCCCCTTTGGCTACCAGCCAGGTTTAGCAGCAGTGGCTGCTGTTAACTGAGCATGGCGCTCAGGGCAGCATGGGCTGCAGTTTTATGTCGAGCATGGCGTTCATTCGCAGCATGGCGCTGCAGTTTATCGTTTGTGACACTGCCTGTGGGAGCATGGCGCTCAAACCCTCCCTAGGTCCGGGGCGGTGTTCACTTCTGCTTTCAGCTGTTGAGCTAGCGCTCTGAGCTGCATGGCTCAGTTTAGGACTTTGGGCCATGATGGCCATTTGGGAACAGTTGGGTGTGTTGATTCACCTTGGGTGGTTAGAGCCCTAATTTCATGACCCGAGCTCATGTCCTTTCTTCTTCATTGCAGGAAGCTCCTGGTCCTTGCTAGTTCAGGTTCTTCTGATTGGGCACTCCATCCTTTTCTGGGCTAGGAAGAGGGCAGTGAGCTGCAGGTTCGGCACCCAACTGGGGCTTAGCGAATTCACCAGTGTTGGAAGGGTTGCTCTGAGGGGCATGAGATGGGGTCAGTTTATGCCTGCAATTTGTGAGTTTTTATATTCTCAGCTGCCCCCGCAGATTATTCTAGTACACTTAGGTGAAAATGATTGGAGCCAGAGGACTTCTATGTCCTCGAGGCTGCAGATCCGCAGGGACTTCTTACTGATCTGGTTGTGGTTCCCAGGAATGAAAGTCCTATGGTCCAACCTCCTACCCAGATGGGTTTGGAGGAATGCCAGGAGTGTTCGTAGGAGTGACGTTGCCCATAAGAGGGTCAGTGCCTATGTGGGGCGGCTGGTATTGATTCAGGGTGGGGCCGTTATCCAACATCCACAGATTGTGTGGCAACGGCCTGAACTGTTTCGATATGATGGAGTACACTTAATACCTTTGGCCACAGATACTTTCTTGTCTGACTTACATCAGGGCCTGAAACTGTTTTTGTGGGGCGGTGGGGACCAAGTGCCAGGCTGACCCTCCCAGGTGGCAAGAGATATGTGGGGTTGGGCAGGTAGGCCTAGGCTATGGTGTACCATCTGAGGTATGCAAGGGCTGGGGTGAACCAGAACCGCTTCCATGATGCCTGACCAGCTTGAAGGAGGCTGGCTGGTGAGTCCCTGGACTGGAATAGGCAATGCCCACGTAGGGTTTAGTTGTGGGTTGTGCCATCCAGCTGCCTTGACCCTCAGGGGTTGGTGAGGATAGGCAAGCTTAGTCACTGGACTGAGTGATGCCAGGAATCAGATTGTACGCCCGTTGATATCTCAGGGAAGTTTGGCGGCTAGGTTGTCTTTCCCCAATTTAGATCCCCGCACGTCAAGTTGGGTTAGTCAGTGCCCTGCTGTTTATTGAATTAATTAAGTGGCCCAGTTTCATTCCAAGCCTGTGTCTGTGCGTTTATTGGCGGTACGGGGTAATCCAAGGCCCCTTCTGAGGTATGATCTGCTTGCACAGATCTACGTGGACTTGCACCGGTGATATCACTGGCACATGTCCAAGTTAATCCATGGTGGCTGATGGGTCTTACCATAGGACAAGGGGTAAGTGCCCCCTTACCCAGAGGAAACTTCCAGCAGCCAAAATTCCCCTGAGAGATGCAGCAGAGGCCTCACTGGCACTGCTGCATTGCCACATGGGTGTTTAGGGAGGATTTGTATCTCTGAGGGCACATTCCTAACCCCTTATGTCAGTGCTTTCCAGCACTGGCATGGGACATGTGCTGCATCCTGCAGTTGGGTGTCACTCACGGAGGCCTCCTCAAAGTAAGGGAATGTTTGTTCCTGAACCTCAGAGCTGCATTGTCCTTATGTCAGTACTGGAAAGCACTGGCATAAGGGGTTAGGATTGCGCCCTGAGCAAATACCAAGTCTGCTTCTGCAGAAAGTATACAGTATGTATCTTGTATTGTATCAAGTTAAATCCCCAAAGAGCACAAAATCTTCAGTCATTTTAATCTGGACCAGGTGTAGACTGTGAATAAGGTTGGTCCTTAAAAGTTTTAGTATAGGGTCACTGATTGCATAGCATCATTCTTCATGTTAGTGACACAATGGCTGTATTCAGACATTTAGATTTGATGTGGATTATAAGAGCAAGCCTCAGGCTTTTTCTCTTTCTCTCTCCTCAACACTTTCCTTGCACACAGAGATTAAAAAATTTCCATTCCTAGCTTGAAGCAAACCATAGTCTGTTACTTCATCTGTTTGTGCTTGAAAGTACAGTAGTGGTAAGTTCAAACAGAAAGATGCTTCTGAAGTATCGTCAGCGTAGGATACTGAAAACCAAGGCACGGAATAAAAATTAATTAAAACTTCCAAGAGAAGAAAAGGTTTAGGAGAGGAGAGAGTGGAAGAGACAGAAAAACTGAACAGAAATGTGCAACATTTGAGAGAGGAGCAAAACCAAGAGAAAACAGCTCCTGAAACCCACACTCTGGCAAGAAATTCACGAATGGCCCAGTCCTACTCGGAGGAAGTGCTGTACAGCACTTTGCAACAGTGCAGGGAGCTGGCGCACCACCAGGAAGGCCAAAGCCTTCCCATGTGTGCCAGCAGCACAGTGGAGACTGGCCACTGCAGGTAAGCCCAGTGCTTGGGGCAGAATGGGGTAGGGGGAGAGGGGGTAGGGAGTTGAATGGGGTGGGGGGAAGGTCCAAAGGGCAGGAGATGGTGTGGGTGGATCAGGTGTGGGGGGCAGGTTTGCAGCTATAGAAAACGCTGAATCCTGAGTTCTTTCCTGGACCTGATCTGCCTGCACAGATCAACATGGGCTTGGCGTAGGCAATATTGCTGCTGGCGCAGGTCCAAGTTGACTCTTTGCGGCTAGTGGATCTGACCCCAGGGCAAGGGGACAAATGTCCCCTTACCGTGAGGAGACCTCTAGCAGCCAAAAGTCCCCTGTGGGATGCAGCATAGTCTGCACTGGTTTTGTTGCATCACCACAGCGGGATTTGGGTAGGATTGAACTGTAAGAAAATGATGGTGAAATTGTAAACAGTAGTGCCCCTAAGTATGTGAGTGATCAACTGTTAACCTTTTTCAGGGTACACATTTAGGAGAAACCAGGTAGCTGTTTGTGATGGAACAACTGAAGGAATGTGCATTGTTGTAGGAAATAACTGTGTGATGATTCCCTGCACACCCTATGTGTCTTAGAATCCTCTGTAACATTGAGGTATCTTTTTCTGGGGAGCAAGCTTAGTTTCTGTGTGGCTCCCCTTGTCCATCTTCCTTGACGGTGTTCTGCTGACCTACTGCAATAGATGCATAAGTATTTCTTGGGTAAATCTGTAGTATCTTTGAAATCCGTGGCCTTCAGTGGCTGTGGACATCTGGGATGCTTTAATGGTAGTGCAGGTTGATGAATTTTGCTTCAGATTATATTTGAACTTTGTGTTTGCAGAAGTGGTGCTTGTCTGCTCCTTTCCATGTTTCAGTTCCAGTTTTGCTCTTTAGATGTTGGAATATGGGAAATGCTATAGCTGGAAGCTGGAGCAGTGTGGCATGGGGTAGCTGAAAGGAGACATTTTTCTTTCCATAATACACACTTTGGGTTCAGTGATTGCATTGTGAGAGTCACTGGCTGCACTGCAGATAAAAGTTGACCTCATGCTAGCTGTAGGTCCTGGATGCACTTAAGAGCACTTAATGCAGATCTGGCAACTGAATTTGTTTTGAGGAATACAGTACTTGTTTAACTTGCTAGACTATAGGAAGGCTATATGGGCCAGAAGGGTCTTAGACCAGCACAATGAATTATTTTTGATGTAACTGAATGTGTCCTTTTCTGTGCTGCATAATTCTCAAGTCTACTCAGAAAAAAAGCATATTAAAATTAGTGTTGCTGTTAGTGGTGGAACCAGCACGAAATAGTACTCCAGAGCCAATGATAAGCTTCTTGAATCTTCACATTTCACAAGAGTAGATATCAAAAATAGTGTGCACTACATGTATAGACCAGTGTTTCTATCCAGGCAGTCCTGTCTAGAGCGGAGTCCTGCACTGGAGTGATGGACCACAACTTCTGAATACCATCCAGATAAGGAGGGGAGAAGGACTAAATTTTGGACAGTTTTCTTATGACTACCTGTGAATCCATGTAGTTGGCCACCAAAGGCCACTAGAAGGCATACCTGCACTAGATCACACCTGGCAGTGTCCTTGCCCTCACTCCTTGGAGACAACCCTGGAGACAGGGTTGAGCAGTGAAGTGGCTAAGTTTGCAGACGACACCAAACTTTTCCGAGTGGTAAAGACCAGAAGTGATTGTGAGGAGCTCCAGAAGGATCTCTCCAGACTGGCAGAATGGGCAGCAAAATGGCAGATGCGCTTCAGTGTCAGTAAGTGTAAAGTCATGCACATTGGGGCAAAAAATCAAAACTTTAGATATAGGCTGATGGGTTCTGAGCTGTCTGTGACAGATCAGGAGAGAGATCTTGAGGTGGTGGTGGACAGGTCGATGAAAGTGTCGACCCAATGTGCGGCGGCAGTGAAGAAGGCCAATTCTATGCTTGGGATCATTAAGAAGGGTATTGAGAACAAAACGGCTAGTATTATAATGCCGTTGTACAAATCGATGGTAAGGCCACACCTGGAGTATTGTGTCCAGTTCTGGTCGCCGCATCTCAAAAAAGACATAGTGGAAATGGAAAAGGTGCAAAAGAGAGCGACTAAGATGATTACGGGGCTGGGGCACCTTCCTTATGAGGAAAGGCTACGGCGTTTGGGCCTCTTCAGCCTAGAAAAGAGACGCTTGAGGGGGGACATGATTGAGACATACAAAATTATGCAGGGGATGGACAGAGTGGATAGGGAGATGCTCTTTACACTCTCACATAATACCAGAACCAGGGGACATCCACTAAAATAGAGTGTTGGGAGAGTTAGGACAGACAAAAGAAAATATTTCTTTACTCAGCGTGTGGTCGGTCTGTGGAACTCCTTGCCACAGGATGTGGTGCTGGCGTCTAGCCTGGACGCCTTTAAAAGGGGATTGGACAAGTTTCTGGAGGAAAAATCCATTATGGGGTACAAGCCATGATGTGTATGCGCAACCTCCTGATTTTAGAAATGGGCTATGTCAGAATGCCAGATGCAAGGGAGGGCACCAGGATGAGGTCTCTTGTTATCTGATGTGCTCCCTGGGGCATTTGGTGGGCTGCTGTGAGTTACAGGAAGCTGGACTAGATGGGCCTATGGCCTGATCCAGTGCGGCTGTTCTTATGTTCTTATGTTCCTTGTATTGATTTTGGACAGACAGTTTTTAGTGGCAAGATGCCTGCCATGGCAACTTACGTTTGCCCATAGAAATCCTCTGGGTTTTACATTAAAAAGCGTGGGGGGGGGGATTCCTTTTTACACAGCCAGACAGCCTTTGTGTTGATAAGTGATACTAGATTGTATTCTGTTTACTTTTTTTGTTTATTATTTTGGGCAGCATCCCTCTAATAAATCTTCACTAAGACCAACATCAGCTGAATACAACTGCAATGCAGAAGTTAGCATTAGCTTAAGTAAATTTTGCTGCTTTTCTGTTTTGGAATAAGGGACAACTATGGAGTTGTGAATGCCAAGTTTCTCAGATTTAGACTTTATTGCCTATATGTGATTTGTTTTGAAACAAAATCAGGCAGTATGTGGAAAACATGTTCACAGGTGTCTTTCCCCCCCCCCTCCACTTAAAAGGAAACTAGTGCTGGAATTTAAGGTTGATATTAAGAACATAAAAACAGGAAAGATTAAAAGCTTCAGATAAGATCTCATTTTTGGCTTTGAGAGCTTGCTTTTATTGAATATTTGATGAAATAGACTGCAGATCTCTGCAGTACAGTTACAGCTGAATCACTGCTGGCAGTCTTTTGAGTAGGCTGTCTTTTGGGGGGGGGGGGGGAAGGATTGCAGCAGTTGAAATTCTGATGATCAGACCCAGAGCAGAAGAGCAGAATAAAGCATTAACTAGTGAAAGGAGGAAAACCACTCTTCAGAATTAAGTAGCATATGAGAAACCACTACGGTTTCATTTGGGGGTCTTAGGCAGGCTAGAATTTGACTCAGGATGAAGAGCAGGTGTATAATAATGACTCAAATTGGCATATAATGTAAACTGACTTCAACCTACTGGTGTATATGGAAGTAATTTCTGAAGTATAGTACTATTACACAAGGACTCTGCTGCTCTAGATAATTTAATGCTATAGTAGATTTGACAGCTCACCATTTTCCTTTCTCTGAAGCAGGTGTAGTGCAATTTAACTGCTGCCATTTTTCTAAAATATATATAGTGATTGACCTGGATTTAATAAATAATAGGCAGAAGTTGAATGCACCAGTTCTCTTTATAATCTTTCTTTTTCTTTTTAATAGCTTTATCTGACATAATTGGGATGGAAAGAGCTAGCTGACAGATTTTTCAGCAAGACTCAAGATTTTAATTTGGTCTGATTTATTATTTAGAGTTGTAGTAACTGGTTGCTATTTTACAGTCATTCTTAAAACACATACGGAAAGTGGTTTTCCAAAGTATTGATACTGCGGGTGAAATAATTTGTTTTTGAGAAGGTGGATGCTTCACGTGATTTTTATCACTGTTTTTGTGGGGATAGGAGGGAGCTATATAAAATCACTTCAGAGTAGACATGTGTCTTTTCTCGTACATGCTAACTGAAAAAACTTGTGGTGATATTTTTTACCTTGAGAGATGTGTTAAATCTCTTTGACAGAGATTTAAATTAATGAGATTTAAATTTATGAGATTTTATTAATTAATTTAGGACATGAATACAGTAAAGAGGAGAAACGGACAATTTATGAATACAAGTTTAGTGAGCAGAGAGACCTGCCATCTCCCTACCTTTGGTGACCTCCAACTGCTGCCTTTAAAAATACTTTTTTAAAGGTAGCAGCTGGGAATCACCAGCAGGGAGTGAGGTTAAGATTTAGGGGGGAAATCTGGAGTTTAGTCAATTTCATTGTCAACCTCCTATATTTCTTTTCATAATTCAAGCACTGTGACTTACAAGAGGGGAAAAGAGACAAGTGGAAGAGATAAAGTGAACCTGTCAAGCATGTATGTTTAATATCTTTTTAAAATGTGATGAGGGAGTTAAAATTTCATATGCTACAGTACTGCCTTGCCTCTTGCTTTGCTTATCCCACTGATAACCATAAGGGTAAGGAAAAGTGTTTTGTTTTGTTTTTTAAATTCCGACCAGCAAATCACTTCTCTCAGGAAGATAAGAGGGGTTGTTTGTAGTGCATGGTCAAATATAATGCTCATTCTGCTCAGATATCTCTTTTGCTTGTGTGAGAGAGGAGCAATAAGATCTTTAGGAACTGAAACCATGATGATATCTCATTTATCCATGAAGAGAACGAATCAAACTGTGTGACTTTTTTTAGCCATAGTGTGAGCAACAAAATAAAGGCTTCTGTTATAAATTCCTGCAAAATATTTTATTGTACAGTAGTTCTGTCTTGCCAAGTGTACTCGGTGCATCAGTTGATCATTTGGGGGTATTGTGCCCTGCTTTACTTCATTGGCTTTTATGGTGGTAGGTAAACTATCACTTGTGTTTGCTATGTCTATCCAGAAAAAGATGTATAGTACTGTTCTCCATATAGATCTGTTTTGAAAAGAAATTGTACAGAAGTTTTGGTTGAAATGTGCTTTTAATGTGGTATATTATAAATAAATAAATAAATAAATAAATAAATAGCAGGAGAGCTCTGTAATTCAGTTAACACAGCTGTTAACTTTCATCAATAAACTTTACTTAAAATCTTTCTTTAACGGGGCTTGATCAGAAGGTTGTAGAAAATGAAAAAAGAAGCAGCAGGGAGGAGATCATGCCTACTCCCTTTTCATTTCATTGGTGCTTATACAAAGGCACTTACTACAGAAGTTTGTCCTTAAGTCTCTTAATACCAAATTGTACATGATGCTAAATGCCTAGTTTGGTCTTGGGTGTTCTGTTTTTTTTGTTTGTTTCAAATAGCTATGTTGCGGCCCCTTGGAACAATGGTTGAGGCGGAAGGAGCTATGGGAGCAGTGCTAGTGCTGCGTTGGTGGGGACCCTGGAGCAAAGCCCCACTCTGGACTTCTCATGGATCCTCATGGGACATTTAGTGCTATCATTGCTAGTAGTACAAAAGGGCTCAGGGGTTGGCCTGGTCAGGTGGGTCTGTTGATGGGCATGGGCCCCTGTCCAGTGTCTGAATGGTCAGCCTTTGACACAATCTCTGAGTCAGAGGCTCCCTTTCAGAAATATACATATTCTCTCCATGGCCCGGGGGGGGGGGGGGAAGAATGAAATCTAAAGGAGAGCTATGTTGGGAAGGGTTAAAGCCTCCTTCTGCTCTCATTGCTGTCTTGATGTGGATCAGGACCCCACAACCTTGATCCTTAAGAAAACAAAGCAAAAAAAGAACCCCAGAGTGGGCCAAACTATATACTTAATATGTAATTCAGCTAAAAGGGCAGACTTCTCTGGGAAGTGCTGTTATGCAAGCCCCAGTGAAATGAAAAAAGAGCTGGCAAAAACACTTTCTTACTGCTTTGTTTGTTTTTTCTCCTGAACATTTTTTTTCCTACTGTAAATTGTGGCAATTTCTCCTTATAGAGGTCTAAATGATGATTTTCTTTTCGGTCTTGGGTCCTTTGTATGTGTGCATATGGGGGGTATTCCCCTCTGGGTGCAGTTTGTGAAGTGATACGGTACTTTTAGTCACAAATTGTTAAAGGTGGGACCTTGGTATCCACTGATTTGGCATTTGACTCACCATGGATACCAGGGTCCACCTTTAAATGCCTTGTAACATGCAAAAAAGTGCCAAAATCCCATTTCCTACCTTTGCCCTGTTAAACTGCTCTGGTTGCAAGTTTCTTGGGGTTAAAGATAGCTTTAAAGACCCATTTCTAAGTTCCTTGCTTCTCCATTGTTGCCCCAGAATGCATTGGTATAGATGCTATACTGCATTCATACTACGTAGATGGGGTGAATAATGGAATCTGATGTGGTCTTTAAAGTTATTTTTTCATTGATTTGGTATCCACTGATTTTTTTAAAAAAATCCACTGGGGGTTCCAGAACAGAACCCCAGAAGCACGACCTGATATAACACAGAGAAAAGTCCAGGAAACTATTGTAATTGGAGACTTTCATTTTACTTCACAAAATCCTGGAACTGTAGTAGTAATAAATTGCATGCTAGTGGTTACTACTTTAGCAAACTGCTTCCATTTCAAATCCTGTTAAGATATTTGAATAATTAATGTATCACTCTAGTCTTTAATAATAAGATTCAGTGGGGAAGGCAGAGATGTAAAAATAAAAAGTGAAATGCAGTCTCTCGCCACATGGGGTAGAACATTAAGTTCATTTTCTTAATAATATTTAGGTGGAAGAAAGGAATGAACCAAGTCTTCAAAATGGCAGGGTGCTAATGGGGGAAATGGTAATCTTGCTGGTGGTACAGGAGGTGCTACTTCTGGTGCTAGTTGTAATAATTGAGCTGTTAATTTGTAAAATGTTTGAACTCTTACCTTTTGGTAAGTGCTGCTTTTAATGTGGTAGTCTTGATATTTGTTTTTAATGTTTTTTATTATTAGCTGACTTGTGGTAAAATTGTGCTTTGGAAAGGGGGAATAGAAATCACTTAAATAAATCAAATCTGAGGACCATTTATTTACAGAATAACCACATGCCGAACAAGAAAATATATTAAGGTGAAGTAAAACATTTCGGAGGCATCTATGCTTTAATAGTGTAGTAATTGCATATCCTTTAATCTTGCACAGGTGCTTGAGAATCTTTCTATGACATAAAAGATCATGTGTCACAGGGGATATTTTTATGTTTTAATGGAGGAGAAAAAAGGCTAGTCAGTGTCTGGTTGACTCAGCAGGGGCCTTCCTCCATTGTCATTGTTGATGTCATGCTTCCCAACCATGTCATTGAACCAGCAAGGGTTTCAACAGGATTACCAGTTATCATGGGGATAGGAAATTCCCCAGAGCTGTCAGGAATCCTTTTGGACTTATATGCAAATACCACCAGATGCCACCTCAAGTCCCACTGGTGGTACCTGTACCACTGGTTGAGAAACATTTTTTGTAAGATGTAGGCTCCTGTTTATATCTAAACTAGGCCAATGTGATCAGCAAGTTGTGACTGCTCAATTTTTACAGATTAATGGGACTATGATCTAGATAGGACAATCAACCAGTTGCCTTCAGATAAGAAACCAATCCTGCCATTCTAACTGAAGGAGTACCTCTTTTTGTTCCCTTCAAAGTCATATATCTAGTTAAATTCTTAATGCATTATAGGTAGTAGAGGCCTCTGTTCTATTTCCAACTTGGATTTAAGATTCATTTCACTTCTCTCTTTAATGCATTGGGAACATTTTAAACAAACAAAATTTTGCTTGTTGAAGTTCTGGGAAAATGCAGTCTCCCAACAGTAGATGCACTAGGGGGGAAAATACTTTTGGTTTTCAATGAACAACTAGGAAGAACTGTGCGTTTATTGGGCAACAAAGTAATAGTCTAGAAAAGTCCCTGGAGGTATGTAACAGCTGGGCTCATTTACTCTGTTACAATGCAAACACAATATTACAAACTCGCAAGACCTCTTCTGTACACTTTCTAGACTTTCAAAAAGCAGACATTACTTATAGTTTATCTGTGTTTGTTGTGATATGTTATTGCATTCATTAACGGAACTTTCCATGATAGTGGGGTGTCAGAAGTTAGAATGACTAACGATAAACAACCATGAAGCAAATCAAAAGGTAACACAGTCTGTGCTGTAGAGATTTTAAATGCCATTCATAAGAAAAAAGAAGACAGCAAGTATCTGGTAGAAGGCATACAAAATATCATCATCTTATTGATAAATTCAACTATAGTAGTTCAGAGTTGTTGTTTTTTTGTTTTTTTTAAAGAACCTAAGTACAGGTATAACCTAATTATCCATGAATTTTTCACCTGGAGTTTTATCTCAATATAATGAGAAGGACCCTTTCAATTAAAGGAAAAGATGTTTAACAATAGTCTTGTTAATGTGGGAGAGGGCAGCCAGCAGACAATCCAACAGTCATTCTCTCTCCAGGCGCTTAGGACAGCTTCTTCATGCCAAGCAACCCCTCCCTTCCTCCAGCACATGAAAAAATGCTAAGTGGCAGTGATTATTACCTTCTCCATTCTTTCTCTGTGCTGTGGTTTCCAGTGAGGGAGGGGTCGCTTTCTCGGAGTGAAGCCTTTCTAAGTGCCTGGAGAAAGACTGAATGTCTGCTTGATACATTACAAAGGTCAGCAAGGCTGTTTTTAAATCATTGAGCAAAGGGACATTGTTTTTTAAATGAATTTGCTTTAACACAATTTTTGCCATCCATGTGAATTCTGGGAATGGAACCCTCGTGGATACTGATACTGATACTGTACTTCTAATTAAAATGGTAAAATTTGGTCTTAATTATGGTTTTTGTCTGTTGTAAGCACAGAACTAGAAAAGATGCCTAGGGCCAGAGAAGATAATTTTACTGTTTTCTTGACTGGATTGTAATATTTTGTCATCCAGCAAAAATTTCATGTCACCTCCCATGCTGGAGCAGATAAGTCAGGTGAAGGGGTGAACTTGGGTAGGCTGGGGGTTGTAACAGGTAGAGAGACTGCAGGCGGGAGTGGATCTGGCTGCAATGGCACATGCTGGATCCTGTCCCCCTTTCCTGCAATCTCCCTGCCCCCTTTCTCTCTTCAGAGCAGAAGGTTTACAGAAGTGCAAGGGATTCAATATCGCTTCACCCCTGAAGCCTCCTGATTTCCTCCTTCCCCCACTGGATTAAGTGCATCTGTTTTTGGCATGGCTGCACCATGCCACCATGGGGGGGAAGATAGGATTGGGATGTGAGGCTTATAAAAGTATGGATGGTGTGAAGATAGTGGATGGAGAGAACTGATTCTTTCTCTCCCATAAAACTAGAACCAGGTGTCATTCAATGAAACGGACTGGGAAGAGATTTAGGAGAGACAATATGAAGTCTTCATAGCATGCCTGGTTAGTCTTTGTAACTTGTTATTGCAGGATACGATGATGGCTACCAGTTTAGATGGCTGTATAAGGAATTGGTCAGATTCATAAATAACAAGTCTATTACTAGCTACTACTCATGATGGTTCTATGCTGCCTCCAAACCTTAGAGGCAGTATATCTCTGAGTGCCAGTTGCAGGGGAGCAACAGTGGGGAAGAGGTGTGCTTTCTTATCTCCGGCTTGTGGGCTTCCTGAAAGTAGTAGCCATTTCCCAGCTACTGGGAAATAAGGTGTTGGACTACTTGACTGCAATGTCACTCATCATGCAACAGTGTTAATGAAGTGACACTTGTATATAGGATTTGCATTCTTGCCCTCTCTGGACATTTGGATTTGCTGCAGAGATGTGGAAAAATTATCCTTTATAAGTCATTTCACTACATGTTTTCAGTCCTATCTCCATTTTATAAAGGTGACCTTCAGTATTATAAAATGCAATTGTGAAATTGCATTTTCACAAGTGAAAGTGGATCGATTGCGCTCTGCTTCTGCTAAACCGGAAGTGGAGTGTAATTGCTCCACTTTCACTTTTGAAGCATCGGGGAGCCCTGCGGAAAGCTGCGCAGGGCTCCCCGCAGCCCTAGGAGGCTGCAGGAGGCTCTGGTAAGTG
Organism: Tiliqua scincoides; assembly: GCF_035046505.1. Taxonomy (NCBI): domain Eukaryota; kingdom Metazoa; phylum Chordata; class Lepidosauria; order Squamata; family Scincidae; genus Tiliqua; species Tiliqua scincoides. The sequence goes on from NC_089821.1 coordinate 230,309,374, forward strand.
TACCCAAGCCCCCTGCATCGCTCCTGAGCAACACATTCCTAGGGATCACGCCCACTGCCTCCACCCTGCCACTGCAAGAACTTACTGTGGAGTTTGAAAACCTTAGCTCTAGTCCTATATACCCTTACCTGGAAGCAAGTCTCATTAAACTCAGTGGGGTTTACTTCTAAGTAGACATGCATAGGATTCTGCTGTAAGACTCTCAGCTGTAGACCAGATAGCTCAGTTTACATGTAATATTTGCTGCATTATATGCTGAAAAATGGTAATACCAGAGGTGGCCCAACCACAGTGGCGTCACTAGGGCGTGCGGGGTGTGTGATCTGCACTGGGTGACGCGCACAAGGGGGGGAAGCGCACTGGGGGAGTGACACGCTAAAATTGTGGTGATAGGGTTACTCCTAACCATATTATGTACCATTGGATGCGGAATGTCAAGCAGAATGCAATGCAAAAAACCAGAGTGAAATAATCACCTTTCTATCAAAAGTTATGGCCAAAAAACTGAAAAACAAAAATGCATGGATCCCCATGGAAAGTGAGCCATATCGTGCGTTTACTTGTGAGTAGGCGAACGTGGCTTAGTCCATCGGAAAGGGCAGGCTGAGAGGAATCCAACAACACCAGAATGGTCCTGATCCAATGAATGCAACCCCCAAAAACACCTGAGAAGGTAGTCCCTTTCTCCAAGCAGATGAATGTATTCAGCCCTATGGAAAGCAAAACTAAGCCTCACTGTCGCATTTACTTGTGAGTAAGCAAATGTGCCTTGGCTGGTGTGGAAGATCAGGTGAAGGAGAGTGCAAGGCTACCAGAATGGTCCTGATCCTATGCACCTAGAGCTAAACAAGTGCTCCAGAATGCAGCCTCCCGACCCCCCACTAAAAAGGATCAAAGCAGGCTTCAGCTGATAAGGTGAACCTTTTTGAGACTTGCAAAGCCAGGTGGATCCTGACAGTGATCTATTTAAACAGAAGTTCTTAAATTGAACTGGGCACTGGGTAGGGCTGAAAACCTTAATGGTTTTGGAGGGGGGGGGTGTTATTGCAGGCAGGCTACAGAGGAAATTCACTTGGTGGACCAGGGCTGGCTTCTGCTTATTTAATTATTTGTTTTACTTTAATTATTTATACCTATTTATTTTAATTTGCCTGATGTCACTTCCACCATGACATCACTTCTGGTGGGTCTTGGACAGGTTGTCATTCTAAAAAGTGGGTCCCAGTGCTAAAAGTTTGAGAACTGCTGCAATAAGGTGTTAGTAAGTTAAAACCGGGGGGGGGGGATACCACTAGTGACTGAAATCACAGTTTGGAGGAATAAGACCATCATGTTATATATCAATCAGTGTGTAATTTCATGCAGAATGTGTTCTATCTTTGTTCTATCAAAAGGTACAGCCAAAAAACCAGTGGGGGCAGAGTGATGGTACATCACCTTGCCCACCACCTGGGGTGTTGCCCCGCCCACTGCATGGGGGGTGATGTGCTGGCATCCCGCACCAAGTGATGCATACCCGAGTGACGCCACTGCCCAACCTTGAAGTGAATGATACAGCTTGCATCAGGGTGGGCGGTGAGAGCAGCTGCAGATTCAGTGTGCTCTTCACCAGAGTTTGCTTCTGCTTCCCTATAGCTTGCTACAAATACAAGCCTCATTGATCTGCTTCCCTGCTGTCTTCCAGTGTGTGTGTGTGTGTGTGTGTGCTAGTGCTTTTTTCTTTTCTTTTCCAAACCAGGAAGTGTGGGACTTCCTCATTTATTTAAAGGAACCTCACTCCACCTTAATGCAGAAGGTAAGGACATAAGGAACTCTTTTTTCTTTTCTTTTGGTGCTTGGTGGAAACAGCAATAGTGGACAGTTCCCCATGGTGGACAATTATATGCCCCATCCCTGGATAATATATGGGTGCTGTTTGTGTGAAGTGACTCATCATATGGATTTGGCAAATTTAAATAGGTTTATGCCAAACCTGTTTCAGGGAGTTATACTGTGCTGAAGTGGTTAAAAACTAAATCCACCTTGCACAAATGGCAAGTGTAAATCGCTGACATGCAGTTTTGCTAGGTTACTTTGAGCAGAAGTCACAGGTTAATTAGACTTCAGAGTCTTCAGATAAGTAAACAAAATGTTTGGGAAGTGAAGATCTACTGCTTTGCATGGAATTCTTCAAAGAGTAGCTACAAAAGAGGAAGATTGGTTCTAGCAATTGCTTTGACAGCTTGCAGAGATAATAGCTGTAAAATAGCTTGCTAAGCACATTGAAAAATGGGAGTGTGTAACTAATAATTGAGTTAATGCTATTGATATTTTGATTTGAGAATTGTGAGGATTCACTAGTGATTCACCTTGCCTGAGGTGAATTCACAATTCACAATAGATCTCATAGCACCATATTTTCTCTGACCTACATATATGTAGGAAGACATTTCTGAGTGCCTGGGTGCTAACTTTTGGACAGGTTTGCTGATCTTTGGCTGCTTTTCATATACAGTCTCTAAATAATTGGAGAGTAACTCACTGACTAAGTCTTGCCCTGTTTTCAGTAAAAGTTGAAATGGTAATCCAAGCTCACAAGCATTTCCTTTTTTCTATGTGTTATATTTATTTGAAACCTTGCAGCACACTTGCAGACCCAAGAAACTAGCACAGTGACTGACAAAAGATTCTGACAATAAAATTGTTCTTAAGGATGCACTCCTGTACAGTATGCACCCTCACATATGCTCCATTGAAACCAATGGGGCTTGAGCAACTGGAACTCACTCAGATCATGATGAAGGCAAGTCTTCCTTTGCTTACTTTTTGTAATTGCATTATCTGGTCTTGTTCCTATTTATAGAACTTGTGAGCTTTATTTTTCTTTTGAACATTTTAATCATCTCTGTTCAATTCTTTGACTCATGACTGTGCAAGTCTCATTTTTATTTTTCTTAAAAAAATAATCATAAACCATGAGCAGCTCAAAACATCCCAGTAATACTCACAAAAAGATGATGAAATAGGAGCTGTAGAGCCTAATTGAAGATTTTTGACTGCTTGGATCAAACAATGGTATATAACTGCTCTTCAGTACCCCTCAAAGCATTTCTGGTTTTTTACTCTCTTCAGGAAGCCATCTGTTTTAGTGAGGCACAATAAATGCACATACAAACTAATGTTCGTCATTTTCAGAGTTTGATGTCCTCTTTGTTTAGTGAACTTCAGCAGCAGCTTATGTGTAATATATTCCACTAAGCCCCCCAACACAGTGTCAAACTTTTTGCCCAAACTTTGTGGGCTCCAGCAAGTCTTTGGTCGGCCAGAGTCTCATTGGAGAATGGGGGCTCCCTGTGGGCTGGATTGGGAGTCCTCAAGGGCTGCAAGTGGCCCCAGGGCCAGGGTTTGGGCACCCCTGCACTAAGCATTGGTACTGTGCAGTTTCTGTTCATTTCATTTAAGATTGTCTGATGCTTCTGTCAATGAAATGGAAGCTGTATTAACAGAAATGCTTGTTGGATTACTCTTATAAACCATTTCTGCCCAGCATTGCATATATGCAACAGAATCAAGTGTGTATTATTATCATTATCATCATCAACAACAACAGTATTTATATACCACTTTTCAACAAAAAGTTCACAAAGTGGTTTATGGAGAAAAATCAAATAACTAATGGCTCCCTGTCCCAATAGGGTTAACAATCTAAAATCTAAAAAGATACAAAAGAACATATATAGCTGTGGGCTGGGCAGAAATGGGTTTTAATGTAGGCAACTGCTTCCATGGGATAACCATTTCATAATATCTAACCAAACCTCTTTTACTAATAGTACTTGCTCTAGAGTAGTTATGTTAATGTCAGTAAAATTACCTCAAGTTAAAATGTGTGGACTGTATAACTAAGGGCCCAATCCTGTTCAGTGCGTGCTAGCTCACCGCTGTCACAAGTGTGCCATAAGACAGTGATTCTCACACATTTAGCACCAGGACCCACTTTTTAGAATGAGAATCTGTCGAGACCCACCAGAAGTGATGTCATGACCGGAAGTGACATCATCATGCAGGACGATTTTTAACAATCCTAAGCTGCAATCCTACCCACACTTACCCAGGAGTTGGTCCCATTTACTATCACTGTTAAAAGAAAATATATATAGTAGCTTGTTCAAAGTACAGTTCTGTAACATTTCCCCAAATGCAGTCACATACCATGGTAGCATCAAGTCTAATATATGAAAAATAAAACATTGAAATGAATGGGGACCCACCTGAAATTGCCTCGCAACCCACCTAGTGGGTCCCGACCCACAGTTTGAGAAACACTGCCATAAGGCACATTTGTGGACCCTCGCGCTGGTGCTCCACCAGTGCTGGCTGGCACTGGGCTACCGCTGGTGGACCACTGGAGCTCTGCCGCTTGCCAGTCACGTGGACCACTGGGCAGCAGAGAGGTAGGTGGGGGGAGGCAGGGAGAAGGCGTTCTGGGGCGGGGGAGGCAGATGGAGGGTGGGGAGTAGGTGTGCCAGGGGGAGGGAAGTGGGACTGGCACACCAGCGCAAAGCTCCACTGGATCCATAGCCTCTGTGTTGAGCTGGCTGCCCAACACAGAGGCTCTTCATTCTACACCAACTTTTGGGTTGTCATAGAATCAGATAGTCCCGTTGTGGGGCTACTCGATTTACTTGGGGGAAGAGGACAAAAGTCCCCTTCTCCCAAGGAGGAGGTGGCGGTGGCTGCCTGGAGTGTGCTGGATGCAGCGGCAGCCACTTCTTGCGCTGCTGCAGCCCTGTGTGCCAGGCAGCTCGGGATTGGACTGCCCCTCTTTTAAAATGTTGAATACAAGTACCTTGCTTGACACCTTCCTTCAAATGAAGTTTATGTTAAACTTTATATTATTTGGTATTGATTAGCCTTCACGCTAATCATGTGATTTTTCCCAGTGGCTGACACTCAGTGGTTCACAGTAAGGTTGGAAACATTGTCTTTCAGTGTTTGCCACCACTGAACAGAGTTAGAAAATAGTGCAAAATGCACTATAGTTCATCAAGAAGAGTAATAGCTTTCTTTGATGATGAGGCTGCATCTGCAAGGATCAATGAATATGATGGCAACCAAATATGAATGAAGCTGTTTTGTTCAGCTGTAGTAGTTTTGTCTGGATGCCTTTCTTTTGTCACTTCATATTGGCTCCATAATCATAACCCTGTTCATGGCATTCCTTAACATTGTTTTCCTCTGAGTTCTCATCAAGTGTTCAAGAAATCCTTCTCTGCTTGATTTAGGAACTGTCCTGAAGGGCTAGGAAATGTGTCCCCCCCCCCCCACAAATTTTCCTTCCATCTCCATCCACAAAGCCCACAGCATGACATTTTCTCAGAGTAACTTACATCAGGTATGTAGTCCACTATGAAGGAGTAATACTTAGCTCTGCTCAATTTCTTCTCTGTTTTCTGTTGGCTGCAAGGACTACCAGTTCATTCTGAATGGTTTTCCCGCAGTAGTAATCATTGCACTCCTTGGAAGGCATGTGCCTCAAACGCTCTTGCATTACTTCATCATACTTGCAAGCAGCTGTACGAGCTCCAGAAAATTTCCATTGTTGTCCTTGAAGAGCTGGTCTGAAGATCCCTAAAATGCCAAGCTGTGTCGCTGCCAGAAACTGTGTAATAGCCATTAAACATTCGAGCACATCCCTTCAATGCTGTATAGATTATAAACTGCTGGTGTTCTGTGTCAATACAGTTGCTCAGTCAAAACCTGGATTCAGTTTCCATCCACCTTGCAATATGCAGTGAAATGGTTGGATGAGTTTTTGTGCTGTTTCAGAATGTCACTCAAGTGTTTCCACTCACTGGGCACAGTACTCCAAAAGAGGACCTGACAGTGGCACTGCCTAGAAATATTTTGCAGCAGAAACAAAAAATCTTGTTGGTACTTTTAGAATAGACAAGCCAGTTCAATTTAAACTTTAATCATTGTCTAAAACAGCGATTTTCAAACTTTTTCATCTCATGGCATACTGACAAGGCATAAAAATTGTCAAGACACACCAACGGTTTTTTGACAATTGATAAGGCACACTGTGTTGCTGGCATGGGGATCACATCCCCCAGTGGCCCTATTAATAAATAACATTCCCCCAAACTCCCATGGCACACGTGTGGACCATTCGCAGCACACCAGTGTGCTACCACACACTAGTTGCAAATCGCTGGTCTAAAACTTTCTGCAGAAGTTTTTGAATTTCTTTTTAGGAAAAGTCACATCGTCAGTTTTACTTAGCCAATTGGAAATTGGTTTTAACCAGCCACAGATCACCACATGAGTCTCGTGCTGCTGAGGCTTGCTGTGAGTTGTCCTGGAGACATCTGGCAGTGACAACAGCACTGTGTATCACCAGCTAAGTGATGGCTCCCCTGTCACCAATAGCTTGGGTATCTGAGAGCTAAGAACCAGCATGAGCCCTTCAAATCAGAAGAGACAGGGAGGTGTTGCCAGCACTGCTCGTTAACATGCATGTATGTCTTCCTGTATGTGTTAAGCGTGCAAAGCATTAACTGAAGTTGGGGAATTAGCAATACAGGTATAACCTAACTATCCACAGATTTTTTACCTACGGTTTTATCTCAGTGTGAGGAGAAGGGCCCTTTCAGTTAGAGAAAGAAGTAATTTGACAATAGCCTCATTAATGCGAGAGAGGACAGCTGGCAGACAATCAATCAATCATTCTCTCTGCAGACACTTAGAACAGCTTCACTCTAAGGCAAGCGACCCCCTCCCTTCTCCCTGAGCATGTGAAGGAAAGATAACCACTTTGCAGTGCTGAAGGGAGGGGTCGCTGGCTTGGAGTGAAGCTTTTCTAAGTACCTGGAGAGAGCCTGGTTGATGAATTGTCTGCCTAATGACTGTCTTACATCACAACGGTAAGCAAAGCTGCTTTTAAATTGCCTTGCAAAGGGACACTGTTTTTTAAATGGATTTGCTTTAATGCGATTTTTTTGATTTCTGGGAATGGAACCCTTTCCAATAAGGAGACTGAGCCTGTACTTCTAGAGCAAGAGGTCAAACTCAGAAGTGTACAACACTATTAGCATTACACCTTCAATATTTGGACTGCCCCTTGGTCCTCTGCCAGTGTTAATTCTTATGTCACCTTGAGGGCCATACCCACCTTGAGGGCATACCCAGGGGTTTGTGTGTAAAATGCATACAGATCTGAGGATCTTGAGGGCATTGCTAATGCAGCTGTTTGCGTCAAATCTGGCTGACAACCTTTGTTAGTGGAAACTGACCTACTTTGAAGAAATTTATTTCTAAGAAGTGGAGTTTTATATTTTGATTACATGCTAGGAATAATCTTAACTGAGGTTATTGCAGACCAGATTGAGCCTGTGTTATGACACTTCTGGAAAACATTAAACTTAAGATGTTCTCTCCCCCCCCCCAATAACACTCAGAAAAAAAGATTATGATGTACACAGCCTTGCTTTAGAGCTGCTTTCATAATCTCTAGATTAAATAAAAAGGGAGGGGTGAAAAGGGTGAGAAGTAAATACATGACTATAGAAGATAGTATTAGGCTAAAGCACTGTAGGTGTGATTAAAAGAGCAGATGCTTCAGTGTGCTTAAAAAAAGAAAAACAATGTTTTCACCCACTTGAGATGTAATCCTGTTCTATCATGCTTATAGAATAGCCTTTTCAACATTATGTATGGCAGCAACTGGGGGTGAACAGTCGGAAATCATAGGTACAGAAAGACCTAGACACAGAGAATGCCCCATTAAACTTGATAGTTGAAAAGCGGTATATAAATACTGTTAATAATAATAATAATAATAATAGTAGTAGTAGTAGTAGTAGTAGTAGTAGTAGTAGTAGTAGTAGTAGTAGTAGTAGTTGTTGTTGTTGTTGTTGTTTTTGGAAAAATATGTATTTTATTATTTATTAACTTTATTTCTACCCCACCTTTCTCCCTGGTGGGACTCAAGGCGGCTTACAACAAAGGTTAAAACAAATTGAAAAACAATTGAAAAACAGATAGAAGCATATTAACAACATATCATAAACACTGTAGTCAGATAAAAAAGTAGTCAGGTAGAAGTAGAATGTAGAATGTGGTTTTAATTTATAAAATGACACAGTGTTGTTTATCATAAATTGATATTTCTCTGGGTTTAAATGACTGGTGAAATGGCTCTGGGGTTCCAAATTTCTGTAATCCCAATGGGTGAGTGGTAGGAACGTTCCTTTTCCTTTCTCCTGTAGCCCCTATGCTCATGGAAAGCTATTCCTCAGAGTTGGAGGACTCAGTATAGGGTGGGCCATAGGGTGCTGCAGGCTGAGGGATTAATTGACTAAAATTATACTGAGGCATCTTTTGTTCAAGCAAAAGGAAGCTTGTGCTGAGTTCACTCTAAAAATTTTGGAAGAAAATAAAGCTTGTCGTGATCCAAAGCCCTGAGGTCCTTTGTCACATACCCAGAGCTCTGCATAGTCTGCCTTATCCTTGTAAATGCTGGGTAGAGTTCACTGTGTAAAGATCTTAGTAAACAGGGGTAGACTCAATAATGCAAAATTGCATGAATGTACTGAAGCTGCCGGCTTAGAGCTTTCATATAGGTAGATGTGCATGCACATGCACAATATTTTATAGGAATCAATTTTCACATAGTCCAACCTCAGTATCCATGGGGGGTTTCCATTCTGGAACCCCCATGGATACTGAAATCTGCAGATTTCCCCAGATTGCTGGGGTTGCCATTTAAATGACTTTAAAATGAAAAAAGTGCGCTAAAATCTCGAGTAGCTAAATGCGGTGCACACCGATGCTGGGAGATCTGGAAATGAATCTTTTGAGCTATTTTTTTTTAAGCTCTGAGGGTCTTGGAGACTGCGTGGTTTGACTGTGCAAAGGTAAGAAATGATATTTTGGCATGATTTTTTTTAAAATTTTTAAATGCATCTAAATGCATTCTGGTATCTGCAGGGAGCTAAATCTACATATATTGGATCAGTGGATACCAAGGCCGCACCTGTAATATTATAAACATTATAATTTTGAATAATATTTTAAAAAGGAAAATCCTTGAAAATATTCACTTAGAGCCCAATACTATGCATGTTTACTCAGAAGTAAGTTCCATTAGAGTCAATAGGGCTTACTCCCAGGAAAGTGTGGATAGGATTGGGCTGTTAGGAGCTAGTTTTATGACATATTTCATATCTTTTCTGCAGTTGTATTTTTAGGTTTGAAATACTACACAGAAGGGACTGAAACACAGTGATAGACCTCTACCCTGTAGCCCTTGCTTTGTGTGTGGTTTTAATTAATTTTTGATCAGCATGTGAAATTGTAATTTCAGAACTAGCAGTAATTGGAACTGACAGTATATCAGCTTTAAAAAATGGGGAGGGAGAGAATGGGGAATGCTAGAATTAACTAATAAGCTAGGCAAAAAGTTCTTACACACATACGCAAACTCTTTCTCAAGGTGGGATATAAACGTTTAAAATAAACATAGACTCCATATCCTTATTTTTTATTAGCTTACTTTTTCTTTATTCTTTTCATAAATAGATTGATCATATAGAACTATTTGTTTAAAGCAGAGGTTTTTAACTTTTTATGGCTCTCAGGAAAATTTCAAACTGCTCATGCACCCCCCAAAATATTTTTTGTTTTATTTCAATTTTTATTTTGCTATTTTCCTGAAATTGCATTGAATGTACAGTATATGGCAAAAGTAGAATTTCAGAAACAATATTAAATTTCCATTATTTAAAAATGTGTGTATCGAGGCAGATATTTTCTTAAACCTGGGAGCATCTCATCCATCCTCTGGATCTCCTTTACAAATTCCCAGGGGTGCAGGTCTCACAGGTTAAGAACCCCTGCATCAGAGGGATCTGATGGATCAGTACAGACTGAGCAAGCATGGGAATTTCCCTTGTACTGGCTCTTTCCATAGCTCTCCATTCCATATGTCGATATTATCACCAGCAAGTAGGTGAAAACTGGTGGCTTTTCCATTCACTCCTTGCCATTCATCCTTTAATTGACTTCTGGAGTTTAGTTAGTTCAAAAACAGTACAAAGTTAAAGGCTTAAATACCCTCTACCTCTCTGCCATGGCTCCATTTTGAATGGAAATTTAAAAAAGAAAGGAAAGAGACCTGAACTTCATGTCACATGTTAAATGTAATGTATTAGTTCAGCTGTAAGCTTAACAGCCCAGTTCTATCCCCTGCTGTGGTATAGTATGTAGCCATGCCAATGGAACGCATCCTATATGCAATGGTGGTGGGGGAAAATAACTGGACAGCCTGCAGAAAGTAAGTTAAAAATATGGCGGATCATCTATTTGTCTCCTTGGAACTGCATCAACTATTTTGCTGGCACAAGTCCAAGGAGAGCTATGGGATGTGTTGGGTTGCAAAATGGTGATAGGGTGACCAGATCTCATAACTGCAGAAGAGGACAAGGCACCCCCAAAATGTAGGACATCCAAAAAAATGTAGGATATGACAAAATAAAAGCTAAAAACACTCATTTATTGATTTCATGTGGTTAATTTAAACACTATATTATTTATTACTAAATTTTAAACTGTTGAAAACATGTGGCCACCCTGGTTGTAAGGTTAAGTCAGTCAGTCTCTCCCAGTGAGAGAAACTGGGGAAAAGAAAGTCAGACTATCAGCAGAATTGAGGTAGAGCCCAGCCCTCTTAAAAACAATGAGAGTTCTGCCAGAAGTCAAAATAGAGGACATTAAAGCAATTTTCCTGGACAAAGGCTGAAATTCCAGGCATGTTTGGGAAAATGTGGATGTCTTGTCACCCTGATAGGATGCAGTGAAAGTTGCTGCTGCTGGATCCACCACTCTTGCCCTTAACATTTGCTTCCAATTCCTCCCATTTCCAGTCCTGTTACTCTCCTGCTGTCCCCTCCACCCACAAACCACTGCCATGCCTGCCTACCTTCTCTGGTGCTGTCCAGGGTCTGTGGCATTGAGGATTTTCCATTGCAGTCACCTTGGGGGTAGCAGCCTCAAATTGCCCAGCAGTGGAGCAATCTTCACACCATTGCAGGGACTTTTATGCCAGTAGGACGCTAGACCCACTGGCATAAAAGGTTCATGGAATTGGGGCACAAGCATAAGTAACAAAAGTGAAAGTCTTCCCCTGCATTCATTTCCCTCTCCTTCCTTTGTTTTCTCTGCATCTACCTATAATTATTATTATTATTAACAGTATTTATATACCGCTTTTCAACTAAAAGTTCACAAAGCGGTTTACAGAGAAAAAATCAAATAACTAAATAGCTCCCTGTCCCAAGATTTTAAGCCATTTGGTGAAGGGAACTGTCATGTACAAAAATGTCATGTACATTGATAGCACATCATGTCATGTTGGCAACCTTCAGTCTCGAAAGACTATGGTATTGCGCTCTGAACAATTACAGTAATAGTTAATGTCTGTGTAAGGTTCAGATTTCCATTCTGTGTTAAATACGTATCATTTGTTGACCTTTAATCAGTCACTGTCTCTCAGCCTAACCTGATAGGACTTTTGTGGAGATGAAATGTAAGGGGAAAGAACCATGTATACTGCCTTGAGCTCCTTGGATGAAGGTCAAAATCTGTTTATGATATAGATATTTGTAGAACCTAATCTTGTACTACGGGGAGGAGTACATTTTTTGTTTCTGTGACTGAAGATAATTGAAGTCATTGTGTTGTGTCCCTTGCTGACAGGGCCTCTGAGGGGAATTTTATCAGGGGGTACAAAGTTTCCAGGTCTACCTGCCTGCGTAGCATTGGCAGCTAGGTACAGTAACTTGGAAAACCCAAACTCATTCCTCTCTGAAATATTTTAAATATAGAAAATCATTGCAGAAAATTAGCATCATCATATTTAGGCTCACACTAGAATGGAAAGTGTCCTGTGTGTATCAAACCTACTTCTGTAACAGCTGTGTCCCTAAACTCCTATACACTCCTTCATGGGAAGCGAATGGCCCAGCCAAAGAGTTACTGTAGCATGCCAGTTTCCACCCAGATATGGCACTGTCAGCGCAATCCTAACTTGTGCTGGAACAGACAGGCATGCACTGTATCCAGCGCAAGTTTGAGGCCAACTACGACTCAGCCAGGGACAAGTGGAAACTTTCCACCTTATCCCGGGGACAGCCACAGTGGCCGCAATTGGTCTACTTGGATCTGTGCCACCTGACGAGGTGATGCAGATCTGAGCAGCCAGGAGCAGCTCTGTGCTGCCCAGGAATGGTGGCTAGGATCTGGCATAATTGCTGGCTGGCCCCACCTTTTGCTTCCCACCCATGGTCCTACCCGCTGCCTGCCCTCCCCCACCCCAAAACACCTCCCTCCCGCCTCCTCCACATCCTCCACCTGCTCTCTCCAGACCCCTGTGCCGGCCAAGCTTGGCCAGTGTGGGCTTATGGTTCCTTGCTGCCACGGAGGCTACTCCCATGGAGGTGCAAATGTGTTTTATGGCACATTTGTGACCCTCCTGGACCAGCATAAGGAACTTACTCCAACCCAATGAGCGCTTAGGATTGTGCTCTCCGTTAAGGAGTGTCATGCATGCATTCCTTGGACAGCGCATATGGCTTGTGGCAGCAACCACTGCCACATGCCCATGGTAATGCTTCCAGCATCCTGTGCTGGTTGCGAGTCTGGGTGAGATAGGAAAATGTAAAAAAAAAAAGACCAGGAAATTTCTGGGTCGCCTCCTTTGGTTCCTGGGCCTCTCTTCTGACCCTGGGCCCAGGTACGAATAACCCCCTTTGCTCCCCTCTCATGGGTCCTGCTTGCTGGTACGCTAGCTGAGTAGGGCACAATCCTAACCAGGTCTACTCAGAAGTAAGTCCTACTGTGTTCAGTGGAACTCACTCCCAAGAAAGTGAGGTTAGGATTGCAGCCAAAGCTGCTAGCCATTAACGGAGAGTGCTTTTATCAAATTAATAGGACATTTGTGCTAATTTTTAAACTTGTTACCAATGTTACTTAAGTAGTAACATAACCTTTTAATTTCTAGTGTAATCAGGACTGGGGGGGACCTGGGCCATGACAAAACTGTATGGCAGAAAACAAATTTATTCTGGGTTGCATTTCCACTACAGTTTTAATCCACTTCCAGTGTACTTCTGTTACCCCAATGCATTCTGGAGACTAGTTTAAGGGTGGCTCTAACAGCTCTCAGATGTCTTAAAAAAACTACAGTCCCCCCAGGTTGCATAAGGGCAGGGCATTATGAAAGAGTTCATGCACTAACAAGTAACTGTCAATCCATCCCTGACTGACTGAAGACTGAGTTTCTCAGGTCCAGCCTTGCAAGGCCTATAAAAGGCTCTCAGATCCAGCCTGTGCGGCAGTCAAGTGGCAAACCTTGACAAGGGAGCTGAACTCAGGTCCTAAAGAGCTAAAATACTTACCATCTTGAATGAAAGAGCCTGAGATCCAGCATTTTAGCAACTTGGTGGCTGGATAAGGCAGGCCTACCAGACTACTGCTGTGTGTAAGCTAATGTAAGCATACCTGTAAGACAATGGGGCAAGGACCAATCAGGGCAAAGTGCTGAGTCATTGCACAGAACAAGGAGAGATGGGAAAAGCTGATGTACTCCCCACCCAGGATGATGCAATGACATTCCTCAGTGATGAAGTCATGGCCTTTCCCATTGGCTGATAGGAGTATAAATGTCCAACAACTGTGTGAGTTGTCCACTGTGTGAGTCGTAGGAGTGAGTTGCTGCATGAATCTCTGCTGTACTGATGCCTGATTTGCTGACTACTTGGACTGCCTCTGCTTGCTGTTTTCTGGAACTGCCTTCTACTTGTAAATGCTGCCTGTAAATAGACTCTGGTGTTGGTACTTCCCTGGGTCTTGCCTCTTTTTTTTGGTGTTCTTCCCTGTGCTCTGAGCACCACACACTGCAGCTGCTGGTTTGTGCTTCTGCTACCTCTGTGTTTTGCCCATTATCTCTAACAGCCCTTGCTTTTGAGATCCAGTACTTGATCCAACCTTTTAACAAGGCTCTGACAACCTGAGCTGCACTACTCTTTTCCAGGGCCTGCTTAGATGTTCTACAGCTTTATCCTGGGCAGCTGCTGAAGGGAATACAAATGATAGCTTGTAGCTAGTATAGCTCAGTCCATCTTTTGAAATTCTATCTGGAAGTGTAATACAGGTTGAGTCTCATTATTCGTGATGGTTCCTTTCCCAGAACTCACTTGGATGGCAAAAAACGCACTAAAGCAAATCAGTTTAAAAAACAAAGTCCCTTTGCTCCAGTGATTTAAAAACAGCCTTGCTGACTTTTTGAAATGCACACAGAGGCAATCAGTCTTTCTCCAGGTGCTTAGGCTTCACTAGGAGGCAGCAATCCCTCCTTTCACCAGAAGCAGCAGTGAGGGGGAAAGAATGGAAAAGGTGATAATTGCTGCCATTTGGCCTTCTTTCACATGCTCAGGGGGTAGTGAAGCCTGAAGAGAGAAGGATTGATGGGTTGTAGCCAGCTGCCCTCTCTCGCATTATTAAAGGACTGTTTAATTTAAAGGGTACTTCTCATAAGCCTTGAGATAGAAATCTGTGGATTCCTCCCCCCCCCCCCCGAAAAGCCCATGGATAATTAGGTTATACCTGTAATATACTTGTAATAATAATAAACCTGTAATAAACCTGTAATTGGGTTATACCTGTAATAATACCTGTAATATAAAACGGCATGACTGTCGTTCTATAACAATGAAAGCAGTTTTTAAAACTGTGATTTTAAAGGGATGCATTTTTCCCCTTCCCCAGGGAGCAGCACATTCTTTCTCATTTGCAGTGGCCATTTGTGTTGAGTCAAATCCATGTATAAAAAATTCATGTATAACAAGGTTGGACCAGTACAGGTTAAGGGCCCAGTCCTATCCAATTTTCCAGTGCCAGTGCAGCCATGCCAATGGGGCATGTGCTGCATCCTGTGGGGGGGAAGGTAGTCACAGAGGCCTCCTTGAGATAAGGGAATATTTGTTCTCTTACCTCGGCACTTCATTGCAGCTGACTGGTGCTAGAAAGTTGGATAGGATTGGACCCTGAATCTCGTTATTTTCTAGGGTTCCCGTTCCCAGAACTCATGTGGATGGCAAAAATCACATTAAAGCAAATATATTTAAAAAACAATGTCCCTTTTCCAGGTGATTTAAAAACAGCTTTGCTTACCTTTGTGATGTAAGTCATTAGGCAGACAATCCATCAATCAGTCTCCAGGCATTTGGAAAGGCTTCACTCCTTGTCATCGACCCCTCCCTTCACCCAGAGTGCAGCGCTGGGAAAGAATGCAAAGTAATTATCTTTCTTTCACATGCTTAGGGAGAAGAGAAGGGTCACTTGCCTTGGAGTGAAGCTGTTCTAAGTGCCTGGAGAGAGAATGATTGATTGCCAACAGTCTATCCTCTTTTGCATTAACAAGGCTATTGTTAAATGACTTTTTTGTTCAGTTTAAAGGGCCCTTCTCATTGTGTTGAAATAAAACCACAATAAAATAATTGTGTTGTGGTGAAAAATCTGTGAATAATTAGGTTATGCCTGTACACTGTACTGTTTGTGCCTTTTCTATGCTAAAGTTCTTAATCTTTTTCTCTAGTTAATACATTTTTCCATCTGTTGTTGTTGACCCAGTGCAGTTCCTGTTGTTTTGCCTTTCTCATTAGCCCATCTATTCTGGAATAACTCAAATTTTCCCAACAAGGCAGATAAGATACAATGGAGGACAGAGTGTCTATACCTTCAACCATTGCTTAGAAGAAGGGATTTTGTCAGATTCAGCTTTTTAAACCTTTCCATGTTGGAGGCATGCATAGTGGTGATCAGGAGGCTGTGAGAGGTAAGGCAAAATACTTTCTTTTACCTCTGTGTATGCCTCTGATGGTCTATGGGTCTCCTCAGACCTACACCAGCTACGTGGCAGAGGACAGCATGGGCTGAAAAATGGAAGATAAGTTCCAGCTTGTGCGACTGCCACTGTATCCACCCCTCCCTTCCTTGACTCACCCCCAGTTCCTCTTCGGAAATGACCCATTACTCTCCTTCCCTCCTCACTACCCATCTCTGCCACCAACATATACCGTTTGTGTTGGTTGCCCATTCCGTGCATCATTCCATGCATCATTGCTACATCTCCAGTGCTGACAGAGAGAGCCTTCCGGTGACAGAACATGCCCCTAGAGGGATATTTCCTCAGTTCCCCCCCCCTTTTGCCATCCACATATACTTGAATTTTGTGCAATTGGGTGTGAGATGTGGGTCTACTGTACTTGTATTCAATGATGCCTTTCCCTGGTATGGGCCGTTTTCTTACTGCTTTGTCTAAAATCCTACCCTTGCTCTCCAGTTTGCATTATGCAGTGCCTGGTGGTTGTATCCAAAACCTGCAGTGAATATTTGGCATCTAAATATATTTGTGTCAATTGGCTGCAGTGATGATAACCTATAGATGATGCAGCCTGTATACTTGGATACTTGATGCAGCCTGTATAATTGGATCAAGATGCAGGTTTCTTTTTCAGATAATTTCATTCTGCTAGAGCAGTTGAAAGAGCAAAGGTGTCTGTATGGCAACTGGAGAGGATTGCTGTGCATATAGCCTTGGACCGTATGCCTGTGCCTATGTAATTAATGTAAACTTGGGTTCCCATGTGTGTGTTATATAAAAGCCGTTGTTTGTTAACATTTCCATTCTCTGTGTTTAGCTTTTCTTTCCCTTTGCAATTCAATAAGGGCTTTTGTTGTCTAAAACAAACAAAAACATCCCCAAAACTTTGGTCATGGAACTCCTGCACCCTGTAAGATTTGGATGTAAGTGTGCTTTGAATAATTCTGTTTTCAAAAGGGCTTTGCCCATCTGGATGGAATGCAGTATCATGAGAAATGGCAGCGTTTTCTTAGGATCGTTGGATTTTGAAGTCCTATTTTCCAAGGTCTTACAACCTCTTCATACTCATAACTACA
This sequence comes from Tiliqua scincoides, assembly GCF_035046505.1. Classification (NCBI taxonomy): domain Eukaryota; kingdom Metazoa; phylum Chordata; class Lepidosauria; order Squamata; family Scincidae; genus Tiliqua; species Tiliqua scincoides. The sequence continues at coordinate 230,326,372 of NC_089821.1, forward strand.
GAGATTGATGATTCATTTAAAAAGTCCTAAGGGTTTCTCAAACTACTCAGTCCCAGGCTTCACTCTGTGGAGAAAGTGATCTTTTAACTCCCACAGTTGAGAGAGAGTCCATGGCACTCCACAGATGCCCCAGCCTCCCATGCTCCACCTGGATCCAATAATTTGTTCTGTCACTGTGCAGTAGAATCCTTCTGCTGTTGGCAATGGCTGTCATTAGTGTTGCGGAGTGTGTGGGAACAGCATGTACTGCAGTGTTATAGATTGGAATTCTTACAGGAGGGTTCAATTTTTTTTTCTGCTATCCCTCCTTCCTTTTCAGGCTGTATGTGAATGATCCCCTCTCCAATTTGGAATGCCTTCAGAAGGGACACCTCTGCTAAACAATGCCAATTTCCCCAACTTTGAATTGTCCTGCCATTTGAAATGAGGATTGAAGGGGTCATGGTGATCTGAAGTGATGACAGCATTTGGCCCAGGGGAATGAGTGATATGCAGATGCAGTATACTGAACTAGTTAAAGTAAGATAGAATATTGCCCTCCTTTATGGAAATCTGTGGAATTTTAGCCATTGGGTTATAATCATGCCTGCAAACAATGCATTCATACCAGCTGCTTTGCCTCTGTCTACCTCAGAGGTTCCCAAACTGGGGTGTTGCGACACCCCAGCTAGGGAAGCTCTGCCCCTTAAGGGGCTGAGTGACAGCAATGGCAGCAACGTGATCAAGACAATTGTGCTGCTACCAGGGAGGGAAGGATTTTTAAACAAAACCTGGGGGTCGCTACAGCTCTGTGGAGGGTCCAGGAGCCTGCAACCCCCTCTGCAACCCTCCCAGCAGCTCTAAACATCTGTGAAAAAGGAAAACAATATCACTTCTGGTTTCATGACAAAAACAGGAAGTGTTTTTTTCTTTTTCATAGAAATTTGGAGCTGCCAGGAGAGCTACAGAGGGGGTTGAAGGCTCCCTGGACCCTCCAGAGAGTCATAGCGACCCCCAGTTAAGTGTAAAAAAAAAACCCTTTCCTCCCTGGCAGCAGCACAATGGCGCCAATCATGTTGCTGCCTCTCCCCTTTTCCTCCCCTACAAATACTTAGCAGTTCCCAAACTCTCCCTGAGAAACGCTGGTCTACCTGATCTGTAAATAAAACTCCATTCTGATAACACCAGTGAATATTCTTATGAAGGCATATTTTTCTTATTTAAAGGTGATATGAACAGCCCAATTCCTTCTGAAAGGGATATGACAACAAAATAATCTTTAAAACAATCTAAAGTAAACTAATTATACCATCCTTCCTCCAGTGTGCTCAGGGTGGTGAACATAATTCCTCCCCTCCTTTTGTTCTCCCAACTGCTCTGTGAGGCTGGTAGTGACGGACCCAAGGTCACTGAGGAACCTTCGCAGCCAAGCGGGGATCTGACCTGGATATTCCAGATTTAAGTTCAAATCCCAAACCACTACACCGTTCTGGCTTTCATAATAAAATAATTATAAATGAATGATTATTTTTATAAATTATAAAAATTTTTTATAATTTTTTATAAATTATAAATTATAATTTTTATAAATTATAAAAATGAATAATAAAAAACCTGTCCAGATGCTACTTGGTGATTATATTCTTGGATAAAATAAAATACCTACATGTAGCATTTCTAAAGGTACATGAAACAGAAATTATGACTACTTCATGGTGTGCTTTAGCAGCATATAATTTTATATTGCTGATATTTATATATTCTAGGTTCTTGGAATGTAACATTGCCACTTGTCACCATATGCCTTAACATACTGGCCACATTGCAATTCTGAAAATTAAAAAGCATGTGCCAATGTGTTCAGGTTGAGTAACAATCCCTAACTCAACTCAGATATAGATGATAAAATCTCCTTGTGGGATACTGCAGAGCTGATTTGACTGCATTGTTATATAATCCTTATTTATAACTTTTTTTTTGCCAAAGCAATTATACATTATTTATGGCTGACTGTCAGTGGTCCTTGAGTTCACAGAAAAATTACATCATCAATTTTTTAAAAGCTGTGGCCTGCTGTTTTATTATGCCAAAGATATTTTCCTTAAGTTCCCCCCTGACTGAAATGTCTTATCCATTTAAATGCAAAATTGTATCCACTTGCAGAACCAGGCAGATTTGTGATTTAATTGTTAATTGAAGCTGAAAGCTGCTGATACTGAAAAATGCTATGTTCTAGAACTACAATATATCCTTATTTTCTTACTGTATCTTACTGAAATGCTTATACTTTTAAAGATTCCAGTGGTACAACTGGACATATTACAATTTATGAAAGTTGCGTTTTTCAGTATGAGAAATGAGATGCACAAAACTTCAATGAGATGCACAAAACAATTAGTTATGAGCAAAATAACTTTTTAGCAGCCCAATTCTATCCGGTGGCTCCATCACTGGAACTCAAATTCCAGTGGCACCGCATACTTTATGGTCTTCACAAAACTTGACCTGCCATTGTACACAAGTTGGCTGCTGCCACAGGCAGTGAGTGGTGGCGGCCAGGCGATAGCAGCCTCCATGGGAGCCCTGGAACCAATAAATTGGTGCTGGGGTGGCTGGGGTGGGCAGAATGGAATGGGGGATTGGGGTGGGGAAGGGGTTGGCAGCAGCAGGCCTGAGGAGGGAGGGCAGGAGGCCTGGGCCGTGACAAAGCAAGCCATGCAGCAGAAAACAACAAATCTATTAAAACATAAATTTGGGCACCTCAGTCTTAGCTAATCCACTTTCAGTGCACTTCTTATTACCTCTGTGCCTTCTGGAGACTGTAGTTTTGTTAAAGGCAGCTCTAACAGCTCTCAGATTCCTTAAACTGCAGTCCCTCAAGAATGCATTGGGGAAATAGAAGTGCATTGAAAGTGGATTAAAATCGTAGTGGAAATGCAGGCCAGATCCAGCCCATAAGCACCAGCATGTATTAGTACAATTCAAAAATGAAAAATTGTGAAACTTAAACCTTCAGAACAGAACTACTAGGCCCCAGCAGTGGATCACCCAGTTCAGTTCAGTGTTCCTAGGTCCCAAAAGTGAACTCCACCTCTTCTTCTAGTTTAGTGTGTGTCTAGAACACATGGCTCTGGATCAAGTCTAAATGTACTGTATTTTGGCATTGTTTTGAAGGTGAAATTAACTGTATGGAGTACCAATAATTCTGGAGCACGGAAGAGAAAATAAAAAATAAAAAATTAAAAAAAGTCAGGCAAGTTTATGTCACCTGGACTTTGTTTCAAAATCATCACACAGTAATGAGGGAGATAGTGAAAGCCAGTCCTTGGTTGCATGTGGATTATTATTATGCATGTGGAAGAAAAATCAAATGAGGAGGACTTTGCTGATGTGGAAGAAAAGCAATGCAGTAGCACTACTCAACATAAGGAAATTATCCCATTCTGATAAATGTTTTCATTTAGTTTCAGTCTTGCTCAGTTAAAACTGAATTAAAAACTTGTTTTAAAAATATAGTAACATCTGGTTGTAGGAAAATTTAGGAAGGGGGGGCATCAGGCATCTTGCCCCTGTTCCAGTGCCCGCTCTCAGTTGCCCTGGGTGGAGGGCTCCAGAAAACATCACCCTTCCTGGCCTTGATCCACCTACCCAGGTCCACCAGGTCTCTGGCAAAGGTCTAAATAGACCCACTGGTGAATTAGAAGCTTACCTTGTGTAAAAGGAACAATATTCGTTTACTGGGAGGAGACCTCTGGGATGGCACTCCTACCAGATGCAGTGTGTGCTCTAGCACTCTTGTGCTGGAGTGTGTGTGTAGAGTGTGTAGAATGCAGTGTGTGTGTAGAGGCACACTTGTGAGTACACTAATGTGCCTCTGCTCTTACTGAAGGACGGGCGAAGGGGACTGCAAAGCCATCAAAATTGTCCCTATCCAATGAACATGAAGCTCAGTGAATACTCCAGAAGGTACCCCCCACCATAGTAAAAAGGATAAAAACAGAGGCTTGAGTGGCTGGTAAAGTGAAACTTTATTTTAGTCTCTTAAAGCTAGGTGGGTTTCAATAGAGTGTCATTTTAAAAAGTGGGCCTCGATGATAAAAGTTTGGGAACCACTGCACTAACTCCATAGTGTTACCAGGCAATGGTGTAGCTAGTGAGGGGCAGGGGGCAGCAAGCCCTTGGTACCAGCCTCGAAGGGGGTGACACCACAAGTCACCATGATCACTAAAATCGCGGTGGTTAGGAATAATACCATCATGCTATATACCTGTGGTTTTCAAACTCTCCCAGAGTTTGAAACCCACAGTAAGTCCTTGTGGGGCAGGGGGGATGCTGCGCAGGTAGGGGTAAGGCAGTGACACGATCCCCAGGATCGCGCTGCTCAGGAGGGCTGCAGGTACTGGGATGCACACACCGGTCCCTGCAGCAACTGTCCTGGGATGTGGGGAGCCCTGAGCGAGTGCCTCCAGGGCTCCCCAGCTTGTTAGAAGTGAAAGTGGAGCAGTTGTGCTCCACTTCCTCAAAACCATGATTGCTCCACTTTCACTTCTAATGAGCTGGGGAGCTCTGCAGGCGCTTGCACAGGGCTCTCCTCACCCCCGACAGGCTGCTGCAGGGACTGGTGAGTACATCCCAGTCCCTGCAGCCCTCCTGAGCGGCGCGATCCTGGGGATCGTGTCACTGCCTCCTCCCTGCATCCCCCTGCCCCCGCCCCTTAAGGGGAAAGAGGCCAGGGCCTTCAGGCTGGGGCGTTGCAATGTCCCAGTCTGAAAACCACTGCTATATACCTTTGGATGCAGAATTTACAGCAGAATGCAATTTAAAAAACTGGAGCGAAATATCTCCATTGTATTAAAAATTATGACCAAAAAGCAGAAAACCAAAAATGCATGGAGTCCTATAGAGAGAGAGACTGAGCCATATAGTGCGTTTACTCGCAAGTAGCAAACCTGCCTTAGTCCATCAGAAAGAGCAGACTGAGAGAAATCCAGTGACACCAGAATGGTCCTGATCTGATGAACGCAGCCCCCAAAAACACCCAAGAAGGAAGTCCCTCCCTCCAAGCTGACAAATGTATTGAGCCCTATGGAAAGTGAAATTAAGCCGCAGCTGCAGTTTTCAAACTCTCAGGGAGTTTGAAAACCACAGTAAGTCCTTGCAGATGAGGGGAGGGAGGCAGTGGGGATGGGGAGAAGGCAGCGATGTGATCCCCAGGATCACGTTGCTCAGGGGGGCTGCAGGGACTGGGATGCACCCACCAGTCTCAGGACGCTGCTGCATGGACTGGGGAGTGCATCCCAGTCACTGCAGCGTCCTAGGGGTTTGCGGAGCCCTGCACGATTGTCTGCAGGGCTCCCCAGGCTGCAGAAAGTGAAAGTGTTTTGCAGAGGTGGGGTGTGATCCCTCCACTTTCACTTTCTGCAGGCTGGGGAGCCCGCAGGCGCTCGTGCAGGACTCCCCACACCCCCAGGACGCTGCTGCAGGGACTGGTGAGTGCATCCCAGTCCCTGTAACCCCATCAGCGACACGATTCTGGGGATCGCTTCACTGCCTCTGCCCCTTAAGGGGGCAGAGGCCAGGGCCTTCAGGCTGGGGCGTTGCAATGAATGGGGCGTCGCAATGATTGAAAACCACTGATCTACAGGATCGTGTTTACTCATGAGTAAGCAAATGTGCCTTGGCTCGTGGTCAGGCCAGGCAAAGGGGAATGTGAGGCCATCAGAATGGTCCTGATCTCATGAACGTGGAGCTCAAAAAATGCTCCAGAAGGCAGTCCCACCCCCCATAAAAGGAATAAAACAGAGGCTTAAGCTCGTAAGGTGTTCTCTTTTAGACTTGTAAAGCTAGGTGGGTCCTGATATTGATATGCTTGAAATATAAGAAATTGAACTGGGCACTGGATAGGGCTGAAAGTCTCACTGATTTTTGTGTGTGTGGGGGGGGGGGGTATTGCAGACAGGTTACAGAGAAAATTCACTTGGTGGAACAGGGCTGGCTCCCCTTATTTAATTATTGTTTTTCTTTAGTTTAATTATTTATAATTATAATTATTTATTTTAATTTGCTTGATGATGTCACTTCCAGCCAAGACATCACTTGAAAAATTAATTATGTTGTATGGAGCTCAGGTGTCAAATGACCTAGCTATGCCAAATGCAAGGGTGGTCACCAGGCTGCAGGTCTCCTGCTGTCTTGTGTGCTCCCTGGGGCATTTGGTGGGTCACTGTGAGATACAGGAAGCTGGACTAGGGCCTATGGCCTGATCCAGCAAGGCTCTTCTTATTCTTACGCCACTGTTACCAGGTGGCAACTATCCTTTCAGAGGTGCTCACATGCAGTTTAAAAGACTGCAGGAGGAGGAGGAGAAGAAAAATTTGTTTCACGCACTTGCTTCCCTTCCTTCCTGAATCAGACCTGGGGTATATGTGCATCCTAGTGCGGATGTAATGCATCTGTATTGTATTGTTCAATGGATTATGCATCAGAATTTCCTTTTCTCTGAAAAGTAATGCAGATGAAACTCTAAATGTGTTCATTTTGCTGAAAGCAGTAAAGTATGAATATATAATCTGTACTGTGGTATGTAATTGGATGCATATTCTTACAAAACTGAAAAAATTACAATTAAAAAATGCATATTCAACAATGAGAGCTAGACCAGAATATGAACAAACTGTGTGTACTAGCCATGAACAAACAGTGCAGTGTTTTAGCAGCTGTCATCAAGTCTTTTTTTTCTGCCATTGCACACAGAGGTTATATGTCACAAATCACTCAGTAAAGGTATACAATTCACGATCTGCTGTTGTAAGAACACTAGGTGGTTAAAAATAAGAGATTGCTTCAGAGGTAATGGTGAAAAATGAAACGTAAGAGAGAGGCTAGAAAGCTTTACTTTCTTAGGGCCCAGAGCTATCAAACTGTCCAGCACTGATGCACCCATGCCAACGGGGTGTGCACTGCATCCTGCGTTTGGGGGGGCAGTCATGGAACCCTCTTCAACATAAGAGGATGTTTGTTCTCTTACCTCAGTGCTGCACTGCAGCTATATCGGGACTGGAAATTTGGATAGGACTGGACCCTTATTCATATATCTTTGCAGGCTAACCAGGCAGAGACCTGTGCAATGGCTTTTGCAACTTCTATTTACCCACTAATTATCTCATTTACAGGTTTTTTTTTGTCGTGATCTGAGAGTCCCAGATGCTCTATGTACTCAACTTCAAGTCATTATCAGTTGTAGAAATCTCTCTCTCTCTCTCAATTGATTGTGGGAAGCACATTGATTTATTCAGTATAGGGGAAATAAAAGTTTAAACTACCTGTACTAATATATAGGGCCTGAACACTGCAGGAGACTTCCATGCACAAAACCTGTTCTTATTTTTGCCTCCTGAGAATTAGCCTTGCAGTCACCAGCAAAGCACCCTAGACTGAAGCAAATTTTACACATGCTTTGAGAAAAGCATGAATTTACAGAGCTGTTGTGAGACACTAACGTGTTTTCATATTATTTTTCAATTATGAATGTTCTATGCCTGTTAGTGCATGCAGTGTTCCCTGTAATTTTCATAGGGATTGCACGGAGCCATAAGGGAACTGTGTGGGGAAAGATCCAGAGCTCTCAGCAATGACATCATCATTATTGTCAAGCTTTGGAGCACTCTGACAGAAACTGCCCGGGGCTCCAATTTCAGCCACACAACTTGGAGAGAACACTGGCTGCATGTACATAATAGCCCAGTCCTATCCCCCACCAGCTTGCGTGATGCAACAGTGCTGACAGAGTGCACGCTTCATGCTGTGGTGGTAGGGAGGACCAGATGGCCCAAGAGAGGTTAATAAAAATCTTTTTATTTATCTCTGCATAGGCTACCTGGCCTACAATGGATCTTCTTGGACCTATATTGGCTATTTAGCCAGCTATAAGTCAGAGAAACCTCAGGAGTTGTGTCGGGCCAGGTAAACAGGAAAAATTTCTTGGATGCACCACTGCAACCAAGATTGTCCCCCTCCCATTTCCGTGTTGCTCCTGTTTCAACCCACTCCCCATGCTGATCTTCCCCTCTGCCACCCTGAACTGTTTTTGTCTTCCCCTTACCTGCTCCAATGTGGGCTGAGTAAGCCACTGAAGCATATTTGCACTGGCAGCCCGGAAGCACTCAATGACAATACAGCTTTTGTGCCACCAGAATGAGGCTTAATCTGAGGGATCATGAGATCCGTCAGTGTAAGCCCAGTACTGGATTGTGCTGTGAGTGAGTTAAGATATTGCTTGTGATCATGGCGTCCCAATTGGTGTTCATAAAGTAAAATATGTGGTAGTACATTTGGCACACATCTTACGTGAGGGGTATGTGCTGAGAGAGGTGTGTATAGTCCTTAAAACCCCAAAAATGCATACTGTATATTTAAGAACTAAAATCATAGTACGAGAGACACAGGAACTTAGATGACTAAGGGCCCAATCCTATCCAGTTTTCTAGCACCAGTGCCCAATCCTATCCAGTTTTCTAGCACCAGTTTCCAGCAGCAGTGCTGCTGTGTCAGTGCGCTGCTTCCTGTGGTAGGGAGGCAATCACAGAGGCCTCCTCAACGTCTGGGATATATTTGTTCCCTTACCTTACCTTACCTTACATTGCGGCTGCACCGGTGCTGGAAATTGGATAGGATTGGGCCTTAAGGGAACAACCATTCCTGAAAAAAATCTTGGCAAGGTCAATTTTTTGCTGTTGATCCAATATTACTGAAAGTCTGTCCATTTCTGCAACATTCATTATTTTCTCTATTAGTTCATCTTTCACTGGAATTCTAGAGTCTTTTCAATATCTAGCATATAAAATTCTAGCAGCTGCTGCTATCCTGATGAAGCAGTTAACAAGAATTGACTACATAACCTGTATAATTATTATTTCAAGCTTTCCGTGGTTATTTTAAAGATACCTGCGTTGTTCACCGGTGCCATTCTGAGGGTGTCCACTGCATTCTGAGGGTGTCCGGTGGCAGCTGAATGCAGCTAGTTCTTCAAAATGGCATGAATACCTTTAAAATGGTCCCTGAAAATAGCATGGGAACCTTCAAAATGGTGCCTGAGAATTGCTTCAGCAATGCTACGGGTAGCTTCAGGATGGCCACAGATGCCATGGAGACCTTCAGAATGCTGCAGACAGCAGAGAACAGACTGCAAATGGAACAAAATAAGTCACTCCTGTTCCCTGTGAATAAGTGTACCTGCAGGAACAGAGTGCATGAATAATGAGGTTTGACTGTATATGGACCACAATGTGAGATTCATTTTATCAAATGCACGTATTTCCAGGTAAACATGGAATTGAAATTTGCCAGGTAGTAGCAGTCTGCTTTTTCTGCTTTTTTCCTTTTCAGAATGATATAGCAGAAATACCATGGGAAAATGTCTTAAGATATTGAAGTGAAATGCATAATTTATGAGTTAAGAGAACACTAAGGTTTGTAATAGCATTTTTCATTCTGCTAGTGTGCTGTTACCGTATCAGTTGCAAGGGAAGATACTGGATGGTTTTGCTGTCTTGATTCAGTATATTCTAATAGCTATTTTATTTATATATGTTTGGTATGCTGAAGTATGTTGACGAGGATTTAACACTTAAAAACAAATTAAATTTTATTTCCTGTGGGTTTCTTCCTTCTAGCTGTATAAGTGGATTATAGATTCACCTTCTGCTTAATTCTGTTTAGAAAGTTCAAAATAAATTATCAAGGTTACATTTAAGTCTGCAAATACCATCTTTAAGAATTGTTAAGAATCAAAGTGCTAGAGCACTTTTAAGTCCACTAATGTAATTCCTGGAGTTCAGAGTTAAACTTGTGTCTGAACTTTCAAGATTTTTTTATACAAACACACACACACAGGTGGCCATTGAATCTATGGATTAGGACCTCCCCCCCAGAGATTGTTCTGCAGGCTGGGGAGGCCATGTGTCTTCTAAAGGGGGAAAGATTTGACTTCCAGTTTTGGGGGGCAAATCAGAAGTGATGTTTTAATGCCCTTATAAGGCATTCTGAGACCCGGGGAAGCTGAGGTAGCCCTCGGAACACCTTCTGGATGCAACTGGAGCACATCTCTGGTTGCATTTGGAGGATCCAGGTGGGTTCTTCCCTGCAGGTTTGGAACCCACAGATGAAGAAATCCGCAGGTTCTGAACCTATGGATAATGTGGACTGACCTGTGTGTGTATTTTGAAGGTGGAAATGGGACATTTTTTGGGTAGGAGGGGGTAGAAAGGGATGGATTGGGGCCAGGAGAGGGCGAGATTGACAGAGTGGGCCTCTGCTGTATCTCAACCCCCCTCCTGGCCCACCTGGCATTTTTCAACTCCAACCACCTGCTTACCTACGCTGGATACAGCTCAGGCTGTGCGACCTGGCTGTGCCAATTTATATTAGGATTGGGCTGTGAGGTGACAGTGTCAAGGAAGTAAATCCTAGTGAAATCAATGGGAGTGACTTCTAATAAAATATGTTTGAGGAGGAGGATCAAAATAAAATTTGTGAAATTGTTTTTCTATCTTGCGCTTTGTTGATTTTATGTTTAAATTGCTGAAATTTTATATGTAGTATTTTATAAATTTTATACATAGTATTTTATTAATAATCTGTATTATAATGAATGATAGTGAATTTTAATCTGTATGGCAGCTTGATGGTACTTGAATAGGACTGAAATATGTAATACTTTAATAAAAACAATAACAGTTATAACAGTCAACAAAACCTTTATCAGGCATAAACATTTGATGGGTGAAGACTCTGTACAGAAACCATAGAGAGAATAAAAACCTAAGCAGTACGCAAATATATGTATATGTGCGCACCTACGTGTACACATAGATACAAACATACATTATGTTTTACATACACACATGAATTATTTAAAAGACAGAAAACAATCAGTTACTCTACAACTATTGCCAAGATGTAATCTACTCAGTGGTTGCTTGGTACGGAAAGCTTGGCTCGATTCAGATTACTCAAATCTAGGAACTTTACGACTGAGAGGGTTGTATGCTCTACGTCACCTGCTAGAAGGAACTCAGTTATAACGTTCTCAGAATACCCTGTTTTAGCATTGAGCAACAGAGAGAGAAATTGCTGTCTTAGCGCTTGTTATCTGGGACAGCGCAACATAATGTGTATGGATGATTCTACTTCGCCTAAATTGCAGCTACATAAATGATCTTCCCAGGAGGCGTTTCTAAATCCACCATGTAAGTCATTAGAGGGGATCACATTACAAAGTACCAAGGTAAAGGCCCTTCTCTCCAGGGGGTGCATTAGGAGGGACAGATATTTTGGTTGTTGACCACTTGTAATTTTAAGTTGAAAATTCAAAGGGGAACATTTTTTTCGGGCTGTGCCTAGAATCTCTTGCCTTTCTTTATCATATAGTCTGATTGTCAAAAGCCTGGTGATAACCTCAGTAGAGCGGGCCCCTTGTAGATCGGCCTCAAGGTCCATCTTTTTTTTACAAAACAGTACTAGGCAAGAAGTCAACGTTGAATCAGTCAACAGCCCTTTCAGCAGCAAATCGTGATCAGCCCTGAAAAAGACTTTGGCCCAATATTTTAAAAAAACTGGACCATAACTCCAGTCTATGTTGACCTGATTCCAGGCAGAGTGCTGCGTAGGGAACGCAATGCAGTAAGCTGAGAGTTTTGTAAAGAAATTTAGATTGAACCCTTTCAATTGTGTTATTTAATGCCAGCATCCATACTGGGATGCCATATAAAATTTGTGGTATGACTTTAGCATTGAAAGCTTGTAAAGCAGCTGGTACAAACCTAGGAGAAGAAAAAGCGAGTTATGGCTTGAACCGCTTGTTTGGATGAATTAATTGCAATTGATTGATGAGAGGACCAGGAATGCTTGTAATGAAATCGAAGACCAAGGTACAGGAATTCCTTGACCTGCTGTATTAATTTTCCACTGAAAAGCCAAGATTGTGGTTTCCATGAGTTTCCAAAAACCACAATTTTAGACTTTTCATAATTTAACTGCAAAGCGTTTATTGTAAAATATTCAATGCAGGCTTTGACTAGTCTTTGTAAGCCCATTTTTGTACGTGAGATCAGAGCCATGCCGTCAGCATATAAAAGTAAAGGGACGTCCACCAATCCCAGTTCGGGGCAATGTGTGTCAAGCTTTGTTAAGAAGGGGGCCTGAAGGGAATAATCAGGGGAATACCAGACCTTACCCGGACGCTACCGGATCTTACCCTTTGTGCTTACATGACAAAGGCCAGTGAGCACACTCACCCCCTCGGGGCACACTCCAGGGTGACGCCCGGGTCACAAGGCAGACTGGGTGAGGTCTGAGTCAGAAAGCAGACTGGGTAAACAGGCTGAATCCACAAAGTGCCAAATCCCTTGAGGAACTTGCATTGTTCCCCGACTGACATCTGTACTAGGCTAGAATGTAGCTGAGGAACTTACAGTGTTTACCTACTGGACTTTGTACTGGGCTGAGAGGGAGGTGAATAAAGGAAGGTGAGGAGACTGGCTGGGCGTATGTGAGCACTCTCTCCCTGAAGCTTGCCAGTCTGTCTTGCTCCCTTCATGAACCCTAAACATGTAACTGTGTCTTGATTGCTTCATTGCTTCAGGGGCCAAATCATTGATGAAAAGGATGAACAAAATGAGTGCCAGCACACAACCCTGCTTGACCCCCTTGTTGTTTGGGATTGGAGCCAAAAGGTCACCTTGTGGGGATAATTTCACTTGACAGGAAGTGCTTAGGTGGAGGACACGAATTAATTCTAACAGTAATAACACACCAATCAACAAAACAGCAAAAGCCAAAATAATGACAGAGCAGATTAAATTCCACAAAAATGAATGAAGTAGAATGTCTTCCTGGCCATGACACTGACCGGATGACCTTGGGCCACTCACACACGCTCTGCATAAGCTACATCACAATCCTGTTGTGAAGATAAAAAACAAGGAATCTTATGTTGCCACCCTGAGCTCTCTGGAGGAAAGGTGGGATAATAAATAATTTTGCCTCTTTTGAAGTGATAGAGGTACAGGTAGGAGTTCATCCTATAATGAAAGAGTTACGATGTTACAAAATATAGGAGAAATTAGAGAAAAATAATGTGAAGTAGTAACAGCTTCTCAGATTGGATTGTGAGCTGTCAGGCATGGAGTTGCCTATTTCGGTAGCATGCAATCTAAGAAGCTGCAGTAAACTTACCTTTCTTCTCATTTTTTTTCTAAATCACATATCAAAGCACAGTTAGGCCTGGTTCAGACATGACGGGAAACTGTAGTTTCCTGTCATGAGATTGAGTCTCAAGGAACTGCACTCTCATACATTCTTTTGCAGTCAAGGAGAAGGAGACTTTCTGTTTGAACTAAACTGCAGTTCTGTGATGTATTAACTTGGGGACCTATGTTTTATTCCGACCACAGTTGGATAACAAACTTTGATCTGAAATCATCATTTGATTCTGATATGTCTTGGCTTGTCCTGCCTGTGATTTAACCTAAATCCCAGGTCCTTTAATTTAGGACTCTCCATACGCCATCCTGCAGGTGGGCCCCAGCTCCCTGCTTAAGTCCTCTCCCACGTGAATGGCATTTACTCTTCCATGGGGGAGCCTCTGCAAAGCACCTCCATGTGTCCCTGGTCTTTGCTGCTTCCAAGCAGGCCCAGATTCTTAGGTAGAAGCGCCTGGATGCAGCAAAGAAGCCTTTGCTGGTGTGCAGTAGTCTCCACTGTGGAGACAACTGCTTTAGTTGATACATAATGCAGAACTGCAGTTTAATTCAAACAGGAAATGGAAACTTTGGCTCCTCCTTGCATGCAAAAAGGGGGGAGTGCCTGCACCCTTGGATCTCTGTCACTATTACATGGAAAACCATGGTTTCATTACTTGGTCAAAGGATCTATGCAGCTGTCGTGGCAGACCATGGTTTATTATGATGAGACTGTCCCAGCATGCTCCCTCCCCCTCCTTTTTGTTTGCAAGGAGAGGAGATTTTGAACGAACTGTTTCCCTTGTGACTGAATACAGGAAACTATGGCTTGATCAAACCATGGTTTAATATCCTTAGGGCCCAATCCTATCCTTTCCCCTGCCATAGCATGCAACAGTGCCAAAAGAGGCTGCACTGCATGCTCTGATTGGGGGAGGGTGGAGCTGATTGGGAAACCTGTTTCTCTTGCCCCTCCATAATCTCCTTAACCGCTAATAGGTCCCCTTGGACCTGTACTAGCTCTTTCAGTGGCACTAGTTTGAGGAGACAAAGAGCGTGTGTCAGATCACTCTGGAGGGGACAGCATTTGACACGTCACCTGTGCACCACCCCCTCCTGCCTCCAGTACACCCCTGGCCTTCCCTGTGTCCTGCCCAATCCATCCACCACCTCCTGTTATGCCCACTCTGCTGATTTACCAAAGTCAACAGATGTTCTTCTCCTGCTGTTGCATGAGGTCCACTGTGTCAGTGGTCTAGAAGTGTGCGGCTACATGTGCTTCCAGATTGGTGTTTGTGATGCCATAAAATGTGTTCCACCACCGGAAAACTGCTGGTCAATGCCAATTAGGATTGGGCTGTTATTTGTAGTTCTAGTTTACTACAAAACAGCCGGCTCTTTTCTAGACTGAAGAGTTCGAAATGCTGTAGCCTTTCCTCATATGGAAGGTGTAATCATTTAGGGTGCAGCCAAGTAATCATTTTAGGGTGCAGTCCTAACCCCTTATGTCAGTGCTCTCCAACACTGGCATAGCGGTGCCAAAGGGACGTGTGCTGCATCCTGCAGTTGGGTGGCACTCATGGAGGCCTCCTCAAAGTAAGGGAATGTTTATTCCCTTATCTCAGAGCTGCATTGCCCTTATGTCAGTGCGCTTAGTCACTCTTTTGCACCTTTTCCATTTCCACTGTGTCCTTTTTGGGGTGGAGCTTTGAGTGGACAAACTTGGAGTGGACAAGCTTAAACTTGTCTCCTGTTGCATGGGAAGAAGAAAGAAAGAGGAGTTGAGAGCACATGTGCTCAAATATCATTCTGGTGCTTTCTGCATTATGGTGCTTTCTTATCACAAGAAACTGTGGTTTGCTGTAATGTCAGAATGTGTCCATACACACACGCACAACTGTTTCCCTCTGCCTCTTCTTAGTACTGTGTATGAAATATTATGTAGGAGGGCATGCTAAAGGTATGGCATTCAAATAATGTTAGCTGACATTTGATTACTGGTGATTACAATGTTAGCTGTCATTTGCAAAGAACAGAACAGACAATTTGCAAATGGATCATAGAACTGTAAACATGTAGTACTGTGTAAACATTACAGTGTGCAGCAGGAGACAAAATATTCTTTGGTGGGTGTATTGGGAATTGTGGGTGAACCACATTAACTCTTCAGCCACAATGTTCTTAAACGCTTGTTAGGTATCTGCATCATTTATGGATTATAACTGTTCTTGCTCAAATGTGTCTCTAATGAGAGGCAGAATGACATTCAAGTTTAGGAATGGTGGGTGTAGGGATTTTATTTTGTTGTTTTTCTCTTACATGAACTCATTCCATAAAGGAAACCAGCAGACAATTCTTCAGTTAGCCAGGCAAAAGCATGTGTTCAAACATAATTGAACATGTTGCCCCATCATATTATGTAAAGATTTTTCAGTGGATTACAGGAAAAAGCTCCAGGTTAGCAGAACTGTTTTTGAGATTAATTTTTATTTTAAATACATGTTTATTTATTTCTCTAAAACGCAAATTACTTCCTCTTTTGTAGAAAAGGAAAGGGGATTGTGTGTCAGGTGTACTTGGAGAGGGGAATGAAAAAAGAAAAGAATGTATCAATATAGAAAGATTGCGTAGAAAATGTTCATTTAATAACTTTTTCTTACCATATTAGACCTAAGAAGCTAACTCTTGATTTTAAAACTACTGGGCAGAGGTAGATCAGAACTCAGATCAGAACTCAGGATGGGGCCCAGCAGGCTTGGGTGCATCTGAGCCCAGTAGTAGCACAAAAGTATTACGCAGCTTTAAAAAAAATCCTGAATTTGGGGTGTTTGTTGATTTGGGGTCTTCGGTACCTTTGTTCTATTTTGATTTTATAAGTAAAAGAGAGACCACTACAGTGCTATTATATATTTTACATATCTGGGATGAAGACTAGAATTATTTAAAATAAAGCCATAGGTGAGCATTGATTCACCTATGCTGATGTATCAGATATTTGCTAACCTACAATAATAATCATGACAGATAACAGTGCATAAATGGAGACTGCTTGAAACTTCTGTGCATTTCATGTTATAGGATATTGGGTGCTTCAATACACATCTGTGCAGGAGATTGGTATGGGTGTGATCTACCAGATTCTGGCCTTCACAATGATTGGTAATTTCAAATAAGTTGGAACGTTGACCAGCAGGAGTCATACTGAAGTGGAATTTGTGCATGCAAGATTGTTTTTATAGGGCAAGATCCATCGATGTAGAAGAAGTGCTAGCAAAAACTCATTCCCAAACAGTTTTTTTCTGATTCTGTAAGAGGGCTAGGAGGTGTGGTAGTTTTTAATAAATAAAAATAAATGAAATTCCATATTCTGAACTTTAGATTTGCAATAATTTGTTGCAGTATCTCTGTAACTACCCAGGAGCCTGAGGGCCCAGTCCTACCTAACTTTCCAGCACTGGTGCAGCTGCAATGCAGCTTCGAGGTAAAGGAACAAATGTTCCCATACCTTGAGGAGACTTCTTTGACTGCCTCCCTGTCATATACAAAGGGGGGTTTGGAGACTTAGGGTTCTTGGTTTTTTGAACCTTAAAACCCTCAAGGCCCCTAGCCCGGTAGTACTGCCACCACCCTGTACATGCCAGTGCCTCAGTCCAGGGACACTGAGACCCTCTAGGCGTAATGCTATCCCTTGCAGGCACTGAGCTCTTTCTCCAATTAAAGTCTCAGTCCTCAAGTTACTAGATCTCAACGAGTATTTGGTAGCTTGCTGAACAGCTAGGCAGGATTCTGAAACATTGTTCCCAACAGACAATGAAACAACTTAGTAAAAGATATTTTAGTTTATTAAGTACATAAGGTTACACACTCTACAATAAGGCAGCAAATGCTAGAGGCATAAACATCTAGAAAACATATCAGCAATAAAATAATAAAGTTAGCTGGCTTTCTCTATTAATACCTATCTCTCACCTGGGTCAGTTACTCTTGTAGATCTCTTAGCTCCAGGGCTACCTATGGGGCCAGGTGCCCATGATGGACAAAGGAGCTTACACGCGTGCAGATCATCGCACCCAACTCTCTGTCCAAGACGGAACTCTCACACGAACCCCTGGGCACTCATTATTATACCTCTTGTGCTAATAGTACTGAGGTGACTTCATAATTATTAGACTGTCCAATCAGAACCCTTGATGAACAGAACCTTCTCGAAGTTGGCCTGGTTGCTAACCCTTCATAGTTCTTACCCCTCCCAACGGAAGATCCACAGCTGCACTCAGTCACCCTTGATACGGAGACTCTCTGTCTGCTGAGGTGCCGAGCACTCCAATTGGTCGTAAATCTTGTTATCTGTCCTTCCTGGCCATCAAAGGAGAGACAACACATTTGTTCCTTTGTTTATTTACCCACATTCCTGCAGCTGGGAACTGCTGGCAACTTCTCAGTTACTCTTTCTTAGTTTGGTTAAGGCTTCTCATGCCAACTTAGGCCTATATTGGTTGGCAACCTTCAGTCTCGAACAGTTCTGGAACAGTGTCTAGTGTGGCTGAAAAGGCCAATTCGGGAATGACAATCCCTTCCACACTGGGAGCAAGTGCAGTCTGTCCCTGGTCTGTCTCGCTGGCTATGGGCCTTCCTTCTTTGCCTCTTAGCCTCAGTCTGTTGGCCAAGTGTCTCTTCAAACTGGGAAAGGCCATGCTGCACAGCCTGCCTCCAAGCGGGCTGCTCAGAGGCCAGAGTTTCCCACTTGTTGAGGTCCACTCCTAAGGCCTTCAGATCCTTCTTGCAGATGTCCTTGCAGCTGTGGTCTACCTGTAGGGTGCTTTCCTTGCACGAGTTCTCCATAGAGGAGATCCTTTGGAATCCAGCCATCATCCATTCTCACAACATGACCGAGCCAACGCAAGCGTCTCTGTTTCAGCAGTGAATACATGCTAGGGATTCCAGCACGTTCCAGTACTGTGTTGTTTGGAACTTTGTCCTGCCAGGTGATGCCGAGGATGCGTCGGAGGCAGCGCATGTGGAAAGCGCTTAGTTTCCTCTCCTGTTGTGAGCGAAGAGTCCATGACTTGCTGCAGTACAGAAGTGTACTCAGGACGCAAGCTCTGTAGACCTGGATCTTGGTATGTTCCGTCAGCTTCTTGTTGGACCAGACTCTCTTTGTGAGTCTGTAAAACGTGGTAGCTGCTTTACCGATGCGCTTGTTTAGCTTGGTATCGAGAGAAAGAGTGTCGGAGATCGTTGAGCCAAGGTACACAAAGTCATGGACAACCTCCAGTTCATGCGCATTAACTTAGGCCTAACATGGACTTATTCATGACACTCCCCCAACACAGGAAGCACTTCATACCCCATTGGCACAGCAGCACCAGCACTGGAAAATTGGATAGAATTGGGACCTGATTCATTCTCTCATTAAAATGGCACATAAAATGTTCTGTCTTTTTTAAAGAGCAGGAATTATTAAATATTAAGGCATGCATATTACTGCCTTTAATTAAAAGATACAAATCTTTAGAAAATTTGCAATTAAATGCTAGTTCATGTTCCAGTTGTGAAATTGTGAGTAATATTCCTTATGAGAATAATCCAAAAGCTTAGGTTGGACCTGAATTCCCTTTTCATTCATTGCAAGTTTTCATTTTTTTTGTCTTGGGAAATAATTATGTGCAGCCCTATGTTGCACAACAAACAATTGCTGCTGCTATTGCTATTGAAAATCAATAAGCGCTCAAGTATCAGTTTAAATTTGTGAAATTGAATGATCTGTCTGCCACTGTGTGCATACCAGGCTACAATGCAGTGCACCATTACTTAAGAATAACACCCATGGAAAGCAACGGGTCTGCTTCTGAGTAAATAGGGTTGCAACTATATGCAGCTGCACTTCAGTAATTCCTTGTTGCTTGTCTCTGTGCTGTGAATTGAATTGCATATTTCCAGTTATGTGTTAAAAGTAGTATGTTATATGTAGAGCCTCTGGCTTAGCACACCAGGCTCCTTAAAGAAGGATTTGATTAATGGTTCTCCTGCAGTGGTTCCCAACCTTTTTTCACTTGCTTACCTGTTGGCAGCTTATTTCTGTGAATTGTACCCCCCATATTAGCTAAATGTTTGTAAATATGAATAATATAAGCCCACATCTCCTCTATCAAAACCCATGTTTATCCCATACTACCCAAATCATAGTATTTTCTCTTTTTATCTGTTTGAAGAAGATTATGCCTTTGCACAGTTCTGCACCAGAAGTTTCCTGAGAGATTCTGTGTGATTGATCACTTTTCCGATTATGTTTCAGCTTTTTATTGTGCTGGTTTTCAATTGCTGATTCATACATGAATTGATGACCAAAAATTAACTATTGGTGGGGCTTTCACAGCCACTAGGTACCTCTCTTCCTGCCTTACTGGCCCCACAAGGCATTCTGGAGCATCACTTGCCTTTTTCTGCCATCATTCAATTCTTTTTCAAGGACCCCTAAAGGTCCTGTTGAGTACCCCAAGGGGTTCATGTTCCCCGGCTGGGAACTACTGTTCTACTGGTATGTTGTTTACAGTGCACTTACTCTGATAGTATTACAAAAAGATTGTGTAGACCAGAATTTAAAAAGTTGAAGAATAAAAATGTATCAATCTTTTACTATACTTTTAATGAATTAGATTGTACTATTCTTAGGTAACAATTACTGGTAAGATATTTGTCAGGATCTGGCCTCAGGTAAGATCAGACACTATCCCAAGTTTAACCCCCAGCTTATCATAGAAAATTCCATGATTTTGGCTCAAAAACCTGCCCGCGACTTATCGGTGAGATTGACCTATTGGTGAGTATTCATGGTAAGTTGTTTTGAGTGCAGTGAGACTTACCTCTGAGTAATCAGACTCCAGTTGCATTCTATAAGTAGTATCTTTGACCTCTTGAATTGGCTGTGTTTATAATCTAATTTATAGTCTCCTATAGCTATCTGCTTTTTTTGTTCAAAATAACTATCTGTGCTCCTAGGTAACCAACGGGGGTTATGTGAAATCAGCATTACATTTATTTTTTCTGTGTGCTAGTGAATACTTCTTCCTAAAGAACAAGTGCCTCTAGAATATTCTTTAACTATCATTTTTTCCTCCATTGCTCTTCACTTGCACCTCACTTGCAGAAAGCGTTTATCCAGAATCGCAGTGCAGATTCCAACAGGTCCACCTCTGATATGGTATTCTCCCTTAGACAACTGCAGGAGAAATGCAGGGAACAACGACAGCCACTCTTTATAGCCTTCATAGACCTCACGAAGGCTTTCGACCTGGTCAGCAGAGACGGCCTCTTCAAGATTCTCCCCAAGATCAGATGTCCACCCAGGCTCCTCAGCATCATCAGATCTTTCCACAAGGACATGAAGGGCACTGTTGTCTTCGATGGCTCCACATCAGACCGCTTTGACATCCGAAGCAGAGTGAAGCAGGGCTGTGTTCTTGCACCAAACTTGTTTGGGATTTTCTTCACTGTCCTGCTGAAGCAGGCCTTTGGAACTGCAACAGAAGGCATCTATCTCTGGACCAGATCAGACGGAAAGCTCTTCAACCTCTCCAGACTGAGAGCAAAGTCCAGCTGAAATGTCTGCATGACTTCCTCTTTGCAGATGATGCAGCTGTCACTACCCATTCTGCCAAAGTTCTCCAGCTGCTCATGGATCGTTTTAGCAAGGCCTGCCAAGATTTTGGACTGACGATCAGCCTGAAGAAAACACAGGTCATGGTTCAGGATGTGGACTCACCTCTCTGCATTACAATCTCTGCGCATGAACTGGAGGTTGTCCATAACTTTGTGTACCTTGTCTCAACGATCTCCGACACTCTTTCTCTTGATACCGAGCTAAACAAACGCATCGGTAAAGCAGCTACCACGTTTTCCAGACTCACAAAGAGAGTCTAGTCCAACAAGAAGCTGACGGAACATACCAATATCCAGGTCTACAGAGCTTGCGTCCTGAGTACACTTCTGTACTGCAGCGAGTCATAGACTCTTCACGCACAACAGGAGAGGAAACTGAACGCTTTCCACATGCGCTGCCTCTGATGCATTCTCGGCATCACCTGGCAGGACAAAGTTCCAAACAACACAGTCCTGGAACGTGCTGGAATCCCTAGCATGTATGCACTGCTGAAACAGAGATGCCTGCATTGGCTCGGTCATGTCGTGAGAATGGATGATGGCTGGATCCCAAAGGATCTCCTCTATGGAGAACTTGTGCAAGGAAAGTTGGCCAACAGACACTTGGCTAACAGACTGAGGCAAAGAGGAAAAGAAGGAAGGCCCATAGCCAGGGAGACAGACCAGGGACAGACTGCACTTGCTCCCAGTGTGGAAGGGATTGTCACTTCCGAATCCGCCTTTTCAGCCATACCATAGTCTTTCGAGACTGAAGGTTGCCAACATACATCATTTTTTCATACTAGTTGATTGAATAAAATATATAGTTTCCCCTACACTATCTTTCTCAACTTTTTAGCTTGACTTCATGGGGACAACAACATATTTTTCTTGCTTAAGCACTGCCTCTGTAATATTTTGGGTCTGCACAAAAATGTAAGAAGAACCTTGGTGGATTGGACCCACAGCCCATCTAGTCCAGCATCCAGTCTTCCACAGTGGTCAACCAGATGCCTCTGGAAGCCCACACATAAATTGACACATACCTTTTCTTGCCATTGAGAAATGGCAAGAATACTTCAACTGATACTCAGTTATTCTGCCTTTGAACCTGGAGGTAGCATATACAGTCAGACCTTGTTATCTGCAGCGGACCTGCTTCCAATGCATCTTTGGTATCACCTGGCAGGACAAAGTTCCAAACAACACAGTCCTGAAGCGAGCTGGAATCTCTAGCATGTATACACTGCTGAAACAGAGACACCTGCTTTGGCTTGGTCATGTTAAGAGAATGGACGATGGCTGGATCCAAAAGGATCTCCTCTATGGAGAACTTGTAGGGAAAACGCCCTACAGGTAGACTACAGCTGTGATTCAAGGATATCTGCAAGAGGGATCTGAAGACCTTAGGTTTGGACCTCAACAGATGGGAAACCTTGGCCTCTGAGTGTCCCGCTTGGAGGCAGGCTGTGCAGCATGGCCTCTCCCAGTTTGAAGAGACACTTGGCCAACAGACTGCGGCAAAGAGGCAAAGAAGGAAGGCCCATAGCCAGCGAGACAGACCAGGGACAGACTGCACTTGCTCCCAGTGTGGAAGGGATTGTCACTTCCAAATCCGCCTTTTCAGCCACACTAGACGCTGTTCCAGAACCACCATTCAGAGCGTGATACGTACCATAGTTTTCCAAGACTGAAGGTTGCCACAACTATGGATACCAAACCCTGCGGATAAACAATCTGCAGGTCCTGGCCCATAGGACATCTGGAGGTGACTAGAGATGTTCTCTAGTTGCCATCTGGAGTTGTTCTGAGGCCCAGAGAGGCCTCTGCGTTCCTCAGAAAAGCTCCCAGACATAACCAAAGAATATCTCCATCACGGATTCAGAACCTGAAGTTAGTCAAAACCAGGGGTTCTGAATCCACAGTTATGGAGGCTGCATTTGTAGTTATCACAGCAAGTATGTAGCCGTGGGTAGGCTTGTCCTCCATGAATTGTCTAATTCTTTTTTGAAGCCATTTAAGGACCCAATCCCAAACAAGGCCAGCATCTGTTCTGGGTGTCACAAACGTGTTGTAAGACGTGAGGAATCAGTGCTGGTGCTGGTCCATCACCAGTTGGCGCTGAGCCCAGCACCAGCTGGATGCTGCCAGAAGCTAGGTGAGAGTGCTTGGTGGAGGTGAGGCACTTGGGGTGGGGGGGGGAGGTTTTCTGGGGTGGGAGGAGGAACTGGGGTGGGGGGGAGTGAGACCAGCAATGCACTGCTCTGCTGGATCCTGAACTCCTGCCACAGAGGGCGCAATCCTAACCCCTTATGTCAGTGCTTACCAGCACTGACATAAGGGCAATGCAGCTCTGAGGTAAGGGAACAACAATCCCTTACTTTGAGGAGGGCTCTGTGAGTGACACCCAACTGCAGGATGCAGCACATGTCCATTGGCACCGCTATGCCAGTGCTGGAAAGTACTGACATAAGGGATTAGGATTGCGCCCACAGTCTCTCAAGTCAGCGCCAGAAAAATAGCTGGTGCAGACTTGAGAAGCCTCATTGCAGGGCTTTGGGCTTTCCCCAGGGGAAGGGGATGAAAGTCCCCTTCCCTTGAGGAGAACTCTTGCGGCTCCTGTGCTGCTGCTGGATGCAGAGGTAGCCGTTTTGGTGCCACTACATCTGGCAGAGCTTTAGGACTAGCTTTAGGACTAGGCTGCTTGTTGGCTACCATCACCATATGTTGCAATACCAAATTCCATATATTAATTTGCACAAACTTACACTTTCATTCATTTATACCACTCAGTTATAGTCTGCCTTCAGTGGCTTGGAGAATAGCCACTTTTGGCTATTTAATTTTAATACTCTTTTGGTATTTTAATTTAATTTTAAACTCTTTTGGTAGGCTGGTTTCTAACTGGTTTCTAATCAAGCAGCATCTAGGATGCATGAAAGAGTCAGCACAAAGTAATACCACAGATATAGAACATAATGGGTTTAATACTGACTGACCACTCTGTGAACAGAAGCTCCTTCTGTGAGTGTAATTTTCCTTTCATGAAGACAAGAACTTCCTTCTGTGAGTGCACCTCTCCCCAGCTGAATGAAAGGGCCTTCTGTTTACCCAGTAGTAAGTTAGTATCAAACCCATTATGTTTGATATCTGTGGTATTAATCTGTGCTGACTCTTTCATGCGTCCTAGATGTTGTTTTGTGTTGAATGAATGGTGGACATGTATGAGCCAAATATGCCTGACGGAACTTATCATCTCTTCTTATAAAATGAAACTTTTAACAACACTTTTCAGAGAGAGTTTCTGATGGTACCTATAGCTAGAGAGTTTGTGTTTTGGAGGCTTTAGGGTAAATTGTGAATCATTGCATAACTGCAGAAACTAGGTAGTTCAATAGGTTTCCATTTTAAAGTTGTTTTTTGAA
Organism: Tiliqua scincoides; assembly: GCF_035046505.1. NCBI lineage: Eukaryota > Metazoa > Chordata > Lepidosauria > Squamata > Scincidae > Tiliqua > Tiliqua scincoides. The sequence goes on from NC_089821.1 coordinate 230,350,652, forward strand.
TATTTTAATTTAAATAACATTGGTAAAATGTGCCCTGTAATTTATTCACAGGCTTGGAAAATCAAATCTTATGCTGATTTGGAAAATACCTCCAAGAAAATAATATAACTGTAATCAAAATGGTTGCTGTCATTGAGAGGGGAGGGAAATATCCTTCCTGAATGACTAAAAATGTTTGTCTTGTAACCAAGTTTGGCAGTACATGCAGTTGAATGAATAATTGCTATCAAATAGTTTGTGTGATGGTTTGGAACATCATTTGAACCCATTCTGACTGATCTGTAATGTTCACCTTCCGACATGGCAAGCATTAGGACTCTGAAAGTTTTGCTTCAGCTAGGATTAAAAACTGAGCTGAAGAGGAAGGAACTTTATCTATTCCTGCCTCCTACCCACCTGCTGTTGCCCGATCCCCTTCTACTTCTCTACTTTATTTTTTGCTCTGGCATCTCTCTCTTCCCCCACCTCTCCAATATCTGGCACAATTTCATGCCAGATGCATATGGGGATTTTTTCCTCTCTGGTGCTACTCACCCACATCAGTAATGCTGGGAAAACTAAACTTATTTGCACCTGATGCACAATCATAGCAGTTATTGGAGGGCCAGTAACCCCTCCTTTTGTCAGAGCAGTGGGGGTAAGGGAGGCATTGCAAGAATGTCTTTCAATGCAAACTGTTGTCCAAACAAAGCAGCCATTGGGCCATTTCACTTGGGATAGGAAAGGCAGGGTATGTATGTATGTATGTATGTATGTATGTATGTATGTATGTATGTATGTATGTATGAATAAATTGATAAGATAAGATAGAAAAGTGCAGAAATGGAATTATGAATATCTAAGATTGTGACAGGAAAGGAAAAGGAGACAATTGCACAGTATTCAAGATGTGTAGCAACTGTGAGTACAGCTACTCTGTTCTCCCATTTCATCAGGCTTGCACCAAGTAATAAACTAAGTGGAATGGCAGGTGGAGTCTCCTGTACTCTTTTGCTTTTCTCCCTTTTTGGGTTCAGCTGAGCACATATACTTGAATTCACACAAGTCAGTCGTGTGTAAAATATGGGCCAAGTGTACTTATTTACTGGGATGGTGACTCAAGTCACCAAAAAAAGTGTTTTTGGATAACTCATGTTGACTAAAGTTGTTGACTAAAGTGGATGTTGACTAAAGTGGATGTTGCTGATCCCAACTCGGCTCGTGGCCAGTGATTCTAAAAAGGAGTCTGCACTTGAAATGATTTGAGTCCCTAACTTGAGTTCCTATCTTGTGTGTGTGTTCTTGCTTACATTTTTTTTTCACCATTTCTGCTCTGCACTGAAAGACCTTGGGGGCAGATTGAAAGCCAGTATTCAGAAGGATGGCAGCACCAGGATAGGTTGGTTCAAAGAGGCGGGGACTGGGAGTTGAGGGGAGCCGGAAGGCTTACATTTTTTGTTTTTGGCTGCACAAGACTTGTTTCTTGAAATGACTTGTGACTTGACTCAAACTTTTTCACAAGTGGAGTTGCAACAGCCACATGTTATGATTCATGAGTTGAAGGGTTGACTTGGGACTTGACACAAGCTCACAGACTTGAGCACATCCCTGCTTATTGACCAACTCCATTATGATGGTTAATTTGTAGACGCCTGCAATTAATATTGAGACAAAGTATCGTAGTTACCAAGAATTCAAAACTGTGGTCAATATGTATTCCTAACCTTTAAACATTTAATAATATTTTAAAATACAGGTTGAGTCTCGTTATTCGTGAGGGTTCTGTTCCCAGAACTCATGTGGATGACAATAGCATTAAAGTAAACCCATTTAAAAATCGTCCCTTTGCTGGGCGATTTAAAAATAGCCTTGCCGATCTTTGTGATGTAAGTCAGAGTGTAGACAACCTATCAATCAGGCTCTCTCCAGGGGCTTAGAAAGGCTTCACTCCAAGCCAGTGACGCTCCCTTCACCCAGAGCACAGCGCTGGGAAGAAATTATTATTTGTATTGGCAACCTTCAGTCTCGAAAGACTATGGTATCGCGCTCTGAAAGGTGGTTCTGGCACAGCGTCTAGTGTGGCTGAGAAGGCCAATCCGGGAGTGACGATCCCTTCCACACCGGGAGCAAGTGCAGTCTGTCCCTGGTCTGTCTCCCTGGCTATGGGCCTTCCTTCTTTGCCTCTTAGCCTCAGACTGTTGGCAAAGTGTCTCTTCAAACTGGAAAGGCCATGCTGCACAGCCTGCCTCCACAGCTGCACTCAGTCACCCTTGATACGGAGACTCTCTGTCTGCTGAGGTGCCGAGCACTCCAATTGGTCGTAAATCTTGTTATCTGTCCTTCCTGGCCATCAAAGGAGAGACAACACATTTGTTCCTTTGTTTATTTACCCACATTCCTGCAGGTGGGAACTGCTGGCAACTTCTCAGTTACTCTTTCTTAGTTTGGTTAAGGCTTCTCATGCCAACTTAGGCCTATATTGGTTGGCAACCTTCAGTCTCGAACAGTTCTGGAACAGTGTCTAGTGTGGCTGAAAAGGCCAATTCGGGAATGACAATCCCTTCCACACTGGGAGCAAGTGCAGTCTGTCCCTGGTCTGTCTCGCTGGCTATGGGCCTTCCTTCTTTGCCTCTTAGCCTCAGTCTGTTGGCCAAGTGTCTCTTCAAACTGGGAAAGGCCATGCTGCACAGCCTGCCTCCAAGCGGGCTGCTCAGAGGCCAGAGTTTCCCACTTGTTGAGGTCCACTCCTAAGGCCTTCAGATCCTTCTTGCAGATGTCCTTGCAGCTGTGGTCTACCTGTAGGGTGCTTTCCTTGCACGAGTTCTCCATAGAGGAGATCCTTTGGAATCCAGCCATCATCCATTCTCACAACATGACCGAGCCAACGCAAGCGTCTCTGTTTCAGCAGTGAATACATGCTAGGGATTCCAGCACGTTCCAGGACTGTGTTGTTTGGAACTTTGTCCTGCCAGGTGATGCCGAGGATGCGTCGGAGGCAGCGCATGTGGAAAGCGCTTAGTTTCCTCTCCTGTTGTGAGCGAAGAGTCCATGACTTGCTGCAGTACAGAAGTGTACTCAGGACGCAAGCTCTGTAGACCTGGATCTTGGTATGTTCCGTCAGCTTCTTGTTGGACCAGACTCTCTTTGTGAGTCTGTAAAACGTGGTAGCTGCTTTACCGATGCGCTTGTTTAGCTTGGTATCGAGAGAAAGAGTGTCGGAGATCGTTGAGCCAAGGTACACAAAGTCATGGACAACCTCCAGTTCATGCTCAGAGATTGTAATGCAGGGAGGTGAGTCCACATCCTGAACCATGACCTATGTTTTCTTCAGGCTGATTGTCAGTCCAAAATCTTGGCAAGCCTTGCTAAAACGATCCATGAGCTGCTGGAGATCTTTGGCAGAGTGGGTAGTGACAGCTGCATCGTCGGCAAAGAGGAATTATTATTATTGTTATTATTATTATTGTTATTGTTATTATTATTGTTGTTGTTATTATTATTATTAACAGTATTTATATACCACTTTTCAACTAAAATGCAAAGTGATTTTCTTTCCTGTGCTCAGGGGGAACGGAGGGTTCTCTTGCCTTGGAGTGAAGTTGTTCTAAGTGCCTGGAAAGAGAATGATTGATGGATTGTCAGCTGGCTGCCCTCTCTTGCATTGAGGCTATTGTTAAATTGGCCATTTTTCTTTTAACAGCAAACCTTTATGCCATATCTCAAACTCCTCTTGAAATGACTTTCTGTTTCAAATCAGGTATTCCATGTGGTATGGAGGTGGCTGTTTATTACACACAAGTCAATTGCCTCCGGAAGCATGCGGAAGATGTTGCATGTATCCCAGTCATGGCGCATTGCAGAACAGCCAAATAGTTCCTGTTTTACATTTTAAAATGCTTTCATTGTATTCAAATAAGTAATTAAATTACTTTCATTTGTCTAACAATGGCAAGTGATTGAACACTTGTATCTTCTTGCAGTATTTTTATAATATGTAAGTTTGTTTGCCATAATTACCTTATCAATTCTTCAATAGGTGGAAGCATCTGTTGTTTGCAATATTGTTCAAGTGGTATGTGTGCAGAATTCAGCAATTTCCCCACAGTTCCCCCCCCCCCATTGCTTGTGGTTCAAAAACAGTAGCCAATTTATAACTGTCCTTTATAACTAGGACAGTATTTTTCTAGAAGCATGTAACGTATTTACATGACCACCAGATGTTCTTGTGTTTCCAAGTGACCTCTCTCTGTGTATATACCCGTACCCACACATATATGTATATACTCCTTTTATAATTTTGTGAGTATAAAACCAGAGTTATCGTATATAAATTTTTCTTTTGAGGTAGTGTCAAAAGCTAGGTTCCTATAGTACGTATGCGTATTAATATGTGGTGTAATGGGGAAACCATTTGGGATTCTTAAGTGAAAATCTCTTTCCCATTTATTTTTATAAGTAAGATCAATAGACCACAGTTCTGCCGGAATCTTATAAATTTTTGATATGTGCTGTTTCCGAGAAAAAAAGGATTTCAGTTTCCTTTCAGAATTTGTCAGTGAGTAGATAATCTCTCTTTTCCATAAACATCTTCCTACCTTAAAGTACAGATGTGTGCCACTTAAAAACCATTTGCTTAATGACAGACTGCATTTATGATGGTGGTCAAAGCACAGTAAAGAAGCTCTTCTGTTTACACAACAGAAAAGCTCTTAATGCAAAGAATAGGCAACTATCTCCAGTAGCCTGTGCAACCAGCTAGTGTCTGGCAGGGAGTTTCTGTTTACACAACAAAGGCAATAGATTGGACTGAATGTTCACTTAATGACCTAATCGCTTAACAGTGAGGATCGGGGAACGTATCTCCATCGTTAAGTGGTATACACCTGTACTGGCAAAGAGGTGGAACTGAATTAACAAAAAACTAGGCTGTTTGATCATGTGTAATGATTGTTCATTATCTGCATTATCCTGGATCCAATGTAATTTTCTTTTCAATTACAGCTATATATTTTTTCTAGCTCTGAAGTGCTCTGCTAATTCAGATTTATACCCAGTAGCCTGATTAACTTCTTAACCTGTGCCTTTAGTGAATTGATAAAGTATAAATAATGAGAAATTGGGTTTTCTAAAGTAAAAATAGTATTAGCATATGGATTCATATTACTGATGCTATTTTCAACATGTATTCTTTTTTTGTATGCTTGTCTGCCTTGAGCACTATGTTTATTTGGAGGGGGAAAGCGGGATATAAATCTTTTAAATCTGAATACATATACCCAAAAGAAGTGGTAACAGTGAACATAATCACCTTACATCATGCTAGAGATGCTTGTTAACGGTAGCTTCTCAAAATAAATTACTTTGAGCAAAAGAGGTACTGTAAATCAAATCTTTCCATGTACCTTGAACTAAATATATACAATTATTATTTTATGAAAGCCCATTTGACCCAAAGACTTAATTAAGAGAAGTTTTATTTTATTTACTATTTTGTTAATTAATAAAATATAGAACTGCTTTCTGTGTTTTTGATTAAACTAATATTGATGACCCTCCAAATACCTTTATTTTATAAATCCTTTTATTTTATTTATAAAAATTTTATTTATAAAATAAAAGTATGTTTATTTTAAAACATACTTTTATTACCTGTTGTTGGGCTGTTATTTAACAACTTTTGCCCATTTTCATAGAAATGTGCTGATTTTGTCCAGTTCCCTTTGCCCTCTACAGATTCCCACACCACATGTTGTTCTGTTTAAAAGGTCCCCTAGTCCTCACATGTGGTTTTTCAGAGGTTACAGAGGAGTTGAGAGTGTGGGAAGATAAACAAGCTTCTTTTTGCTTGCAGTTGTTTGAATAAGGGCGCAATCCTAACCCCTTAGTGCTTTCCAGCACTGACATAAGGGCAATGCAGCTCTGAGGTAAGGGAACAAACACTCCCTTCCTTTGAGGAGGCCTCCGTGAGTGACACCCAACTGCAGGATGCAGCACATGCCTCATTGGCACCGCTATGCCAGTGCTGGAAAACACTGACATAAGGGGTTAGGACTGTGTCCTAAAATGCTTTATTTTTGTAATTTTAAATATAATGAAACAGAACATGATTATTTGTTAAGTAAATAGCAATAGGGAAGAAAATGTATTCCGTTCCAGACAAATATAAAAATGAGACAGGCTAAGAAAAAATGAAAGAAGGGTTTCATTTCTTTACAAATAAATAAAAAAATGATTTTAAATGTGATATTAAGTGCATAATGGTGTTGTTGAAGGGCTGACTTTACTTACAAGAAACTAAGGGCCCAATCCTAAGCAGGCTGAGTGCTGGCGCTGAGCTCCACCTGTTCAAGAACAACTTTGGTTCTGGATGTTGGAAACATGCCATAAGGCATGTCCGCAGCCCCTGGAGAGGGAGCCCTACTGGTACTGGGTCAGCACTGAGCCTCAGCATTGCGTGGAGGGCTGGCTGGCGCTCCTGCAGCACTGGCCAGTGGTGAGTATTTTTGGGGCGGGGAGTAGGGGACGGTGGGGCAAGGAGGAGGAAGCTGTTCAGGAGGGGGATGGGACTGGCAGAACTCTGCTCCACTGTATCCTATCCTCTGAGCCGGGCTACAAAGCCAGGCACGGAGGCTTTTAAGTATGCAAATAGGTGGCACAGGCTTGAGAAAGCCCGTTGCTGGGCCTGAGGCTTCCATGGGGGAAGGGGATGAAAGTCCCCTTCCCCCGAGGAGACCTCCAGTGGCCTTGGCCGTGCACCGGATGCAGCGGTAGCCATTTTGGCACTGCTACACTCGGTGGAGCCACGGGGAATAGTATTGGGCTGTTAATGAGCCACAATTTGTTTTGGGGCTGCAGTGTAGAAGTAGGGAGTACTTAACCTTTTATCTGTGCAACATTTTCTTTCTGAAAATCCCCCCTACCCCACAACTATTGGATCCTGAAAATGCCATTTGCTACAACAGCACCTTTGCTAAACAGCCACTTCAGGTGGGATTTTGGAAAGAAAAATGGCATAGAAGTAAAGCCTTAAATACTTCTATGTGCTGTGATCCTAATCAGTATCATGGCCCACATGCAGTTGCTCCTCATGAGTAAATTCAATTTTCTAACTGTACCATGACACATTTAATGTTCAAGTACTTTGATCCTCAGCCTTGGCAAAATAAAGGCTCAACTCTTGCAATAGGAAATGCTGGATAAGCATATATGCTGGGGGAAAAAATTAAATGAGTTAAAAAAGGATTCTGTTACCCATCCAACTCATGACGCTCGAGTCAAAAATAGCAAAAGCATTGATGTAAGTAAATGACAGGCAGCCCAATCCTGAGCTGCCTGGAGCTGCGGGACCTGGCAGCTCCACAAAGGGCTCCCACCAGATCCAGAGCCTCCCGCATTACCATGGGAGGCTCCTCGGGAGAAGGGGATGTTCGTCCCCTTCCCCTGAGTAAGGGAAGCAGTCCCGCAATGGGACTACTCACTTTAGTGGCGACTGTTTGGTTGCCGCTAAAGTGAAGGCGTTTGTGTAGGGCACGCAGCCCTGCCCAAGTGCCCTGGATCCTGCGCAGCTCCGCTCAGCAGATCCGCCTCTCCCTCGCCCCCGACACACCTTCCCCACACCCCCAGCCATGCCTCCCCCTCCCCAGAACACCTCCCCCATACCCCCAGACACGCCTCCATTTCCTGTTCCGCAGCCTGGCGCTCACAGACACAGCCGAGCCATGGAATGCGGGCGCCTGCTGCACACTGGTTCAGCACTGGTTCAGAACTGGTTCAGCTGGTTCAGAACTGGTTCAGTACAGCCAGCTGTGGCGGGAGCCCAGTGGTAAGCCCCGCAAATGTGCCTTATGGCACGTTTGCGACTGTGGTCCGCGCTGTGGACCTTAAACTCCGTGGAGGCGCGGCGTGGACCACAGCTTTGGGTCCTGCATGCCCCCAAATACTTTGGGAAGTAGTTCAAAAGTTTGATCTGTGTTCTCCTTTATCCTGGGTTTGTTATCGGTTGACAATTTCCTATAAACACCTCTAGGCTAAAAAGACAAGAAGGAGACTTTCACATTTCACAGGTTTGGTTGTGGCCATGTCAAAGATGCTGTTTGCTGAAACGATGAACAAGATTAGTTATTTTTAATAAAGAGTGTATTATATCAGATCTACCTGGTATGCCATCTTCTTTATTTGGTCCTTTCTGAAAGAATAATGTCTAAGATTGACAAGTATCAAATTACCTATTGAATTTTTAGAAAGCTTTTGTTTTTTGTTGTTGCAAAGAGACTGAACTGCAAATGGGATTAATATTTTACAGGGTTGTTATAAGGATTCGTTAAGATAATACGTGTGAAGCAGTTTGCACACGCTGGTTGCTTTACAAATGCTGAGTATTTTATTTTTTTTTTAAATCAATGCATTATAGTGGTTATAATAGTAGCTGATGTACTAGCTGTTCCCTTCAGTACAATGTAAAACAACAGTAATATCATTAGGTTGTTGGCAATTGTTTGATGGCCATGCCACTTGGTATTTTTTCTACACAGATGAAGTCTACATCAGATATATTGATATGTATGACAGTGTTTATATGTGTGCACACTGAGAAATTGTGGCTAGTCAAAGTGTGCTTGCACATTGATCATACATGTGTATTTTGTTTCTATTTCATTTACACTTGAGCCTTATGTCTTCTTAAACTGCATTCTGCATTGGAGACATGTGTGATGTGCATCTGAGAGCCCAATCCTGGACTCGGCACCGCGACTTCGTGCTGCCACACACTATTGCGAGCCTAACCGCCTGTGTCAGCCCAGCACCGGGGGTTGGGGAGGAGGCGTTCCGGGGAGGGGGGAGGCCAGCAGGGGGTGGATAGAGGGCGGGGGGAGGCGTGACAGGGTGTGTTTGCCCTGTGCTAAGTTTTTGATACTGAAATTTAGGGTCTATTTATTATGAGTTAGAAATCCATAAAATGTTACCACAACTGAAGACAAGCAATTAGAAGCCACAGACTTTAAGTGAAATTTTCTGTAATATAATTTTTGGGGGGTTGAGGGCCAAGAAAAGCTTGAATACAGGCAGGTCCCTATTATCAGTTATCAGGGATTCAGTTATCCATGGATCCTGGCCCCCCATACTTCCCCCATGCATGCCCATTAACATTATTGAAAGGCTTACTGGGGCGAAAATGTTTTGTTGTACAGGTAAGCATTCAAGCTTATAGCAACACTCAGGCAGGCTGCTGGCAGCCTGAATGCTTGAAACTACCAGATCAGTGATTTTCAACCTTTTTCATCTCACGGCACACATCTCATTGGCCATGTTAATAAATGACCTTCCCCCCAAATTCCTGTGGCACACCTGTGGACCACTCGCGTCACACCAGTGTGCCATGTCACAGTGGTTGAAAATGGCTGTGCTAGATCAATGCTAACAGGGAGCTGGATATTAATTGCTTCCTGTTAGTGTCAATCTAGCCTTTTCAAGCATTCAGGTTGCAAGCAGCCTGGCTGTGTGTTGCTATAAACTTGAATGTTCATAGCGAGCTGTACAAGCAAGAACATTTTTGCCTGATAAGATTTCAATAATGTTACTGGGCACATATATATTATATTTGATATGATAGGAGAATGATGAATGAAAAATGATATTAAGAGGTAAATTTAGAAGAGGAAATTGATTAGGAGATATGTAATGATTTATTAGTTTTAGTGATATATGAGAATGATATATGATTTCTTGCACCCTTTTTTGTGAGTGTAGTGAAGTGTGTTATGCTTTTTGTGTTATCTGTTATGTGTGTTTGTTTATATTTGTTTTTGGAAATATTTTTAAAAAATAATGTTACTGGGCACATGTCCCCTTTATCCACGGTTTCTGTATCCATGGGAGGCCATGGAATGGATCCCTTATGGATATGGGGTGCTGCCCGTACTACCTTTTAACTCTCTCTAGTCACAGTCTTGCCTTCTAAAGGCAAAGACCATAAAATGGGCTATATTTCATGGTCAGTAGGGTGTGAGGAGAGGTTAATTGAAGGCTATGAAACAGTTTGCCTTGCGCACCTACTCTTTCTCACAGAGCATCCAGTGACTAAGGCACAGTGCTGACTGTTGCTCGTTGGTGTGGCCGGAGAGTGAGGGACAAAGTCTGATCATGGGATGCCCCAGTGAGAGGAGTGGAGACACTCAAGCCTGTGTTATAGTGTGGTACTTTGTGCTTGCTTTGCCCTGGTAGATGCCATATTTTAAAGTACTGTAGTTTGTATTTGAGCTTGTATGCAATCACATGGATTATAAAAGAGAACAACTGAAATTTACAGAAATAAATTATGAAGAGGGCCCTGCTGTTTCAATATTTGTTGGACTCAGTTTTTTATTCCATGTCTCCTTTATGGTAGCCATATTGATTGTTCCAGGAAAGAAGCAAAAAACACCCTCAGATTGTCTCTGAGAATTATGTTGCATCATGTTTGCGTAACCGAAAGTCATTTTTGCACTATTTTAATAGCATCCCCCAAAGAGTTCATTGTATTTTCCTCTTCCTTCACATGGTAGACAGTATAATAGTGATTACCATACTGCAGTGTTTCCAAACTGTGGGTGATAGCCCACCAGTGGGTCGGGACCTGATTGTTGGTGGGCCTTGAATCTGAAAAGTTGATAGCTGATGAGGAAAATGTATTGAGCCCTATGGAAAACCCTATAGTGCAATTGAACAGCAGGTGTGTGCTTACTTGTGAATAGGTGAACATACCTTGGTCCACTTTGAAACGCAGGTCAAGAGGAACACAACGCCACCAAAATGGTCCTGAGCCAATGAGCACAGGCCCCCCCCCCAAATACTCAAGAAGGAACTCCCCCCCAAGCGGAGAAGGATAATGTTTTGAGCCATATGGAAAGTGAAACTGAGCCACATTTGCACATTTAATCATTAGGCAAATGTGCCTTGGCTCAGGCTTGAGCAGCTGGTAACATGAAACTTTTTTAAAAGTCTCATAAAGCTAGACGGGTCCTAACAGAGTGTCATTTTAAAAAGTGGGTCCGGATGCTAAAATGGTTGGAAACCACTGCCCTAGTGTAATAGTGATTACTCTATTATAGTATAGTAATATTACACTATAGTGCAGGGCTTTTCAAACTGGGGCATTGGGCAGTTTGGCAGGGCCCTGGCCCAGGCAGAAGGCCCTGGCCTCTTTTGCCTTAAGGGGCGGGGGTAGAGGGAGGCAGTGACGCCATCCCCAGGATTGCGTCACTAAGGGGGCTGCAGGGACTGGCATGTGTTCACCAGTCCCTGCAGCAGCCTCCCTGGGCGAGCATCTGCAGGGCTGCCCTAAGCTTAAGAAGTGAAAGCGCAGCTATCTTGCTCCGCTTCCGGTTTTGCAGAGGTGGGGCACGATTGCTGTGCTTTCACTTTTTAAGCTTTGGGGAGCCCTGCAGATGCTTGTGTAGGGCTCCCCTCTCTCCAGGGAGACTGCTGTAGGGACTGGTGAGTACATACCAGTCCCTGCAGCCCCCTTAGGGATGCGATCCTGGGGATTGTGTCGCTGCCTTCCCCCCACCCCTGCTGTCTCCCCCCTCCCTTGCAAGGACTTACTGTGGTCCTCAAACTCCCTGGGAGTTTGAGAACCCCAGCTATAGTGTAATAGTGATTACCCTAGTGTTCAATATATGTGTACACAAGCAAATGAAGCAAATTAGCCATAACATAGCATAGCTTCTATTGCAGTGTTTCTCAGACTGTGGGTTGGGACCCATAAGGTGGGTTGCAATCCAATTTCAGATGGGTCCCCATTCATTTCAATGCGCATTTTATTTTTCATTTATTAGACTTGATGCTACCATGGTATGTGACTGCATTTGGGGAAATGTTACAGATCTGTACTTTTAACAGGCTACTATGTATGTGCTTTTAACAGTGATAGTCAATGGGGTGACTTACTGTACTCCTGGGTATGTATGGATAGGATTGCAGCCTTTGGGAAGTTTGGGGAGTTTTTAAAAAAACAAGTCAGCAACTGCTTGGTGGAAAGTAGGAGGGTTCTTTATTTTAAATAAAAGTTTACAATAAGTATAGGTTTCAAAATTTAATTTAATTGATTTGATTTTGTTGTATGGGGTTGTTAAAAATTTTCCTGCTTGAAGATGTCACTTCTGACCTTGACATCACTTCCAAGTTAATGACATCACTTCTGGTAGGTGTCAATAGATTGTCATTCTAAGAAGTGGGTCCCAGTGAGAAAATGTTTGAGATCCACTGTTATATTGTATTGCTTTCAGCAAGCTTTTGACTCTGCACCAATTAGTTTAAGGAGCTCTAAAACGAAAAACTAATAACTGGTTTACTAAGATAATGTACACACAACAGAAAAACAGATTACTTCTTGATGCAAACTGTTTTGAAAGTGTTTTCTGGGCAGCTTAAATAGAAGCTATTAACAGCCCAATCCTAACTAATTTCCTATGTGGCAATGCAGTGGCACCAGTGTGGCTTCAGCTGCATCTGCAAGGGAATTTTGGCAGCTGGAGGACTCCTTGGGGTCCTGGGTAAAATCCGGCAGCTGCAGTGGGTCAGCTTGGACCTGCGCCAGTGATATCACTTGGGCAAGTCCAAATGGATCCATGTTGGCAGATCAGGCCTGGGAAGGCAAATAGGATACTGTGCACATCAGTGCTGCCAATCCCACCCGCTCCCCACCTTCTTCTGCCCTCCCTGCACCTCTGTGCCAGACATCCCTGGCTGGTGGACCTCCAGAAACATATTGGCATTGGGGGGAAGGCTCTAACCTAGTCTGGAAACTTCACTTAGTTTGAAGAACTTGGTGGCCCATGTGGTAGCTGGGGCTTGGCAGGTTGATTCTGGTGGACAACTGCTCCAGCAATTACAGTGACGGCCAGTTCACTTCCACGCCCAATTCACGGTGCTGGTTTTGACCTTTAAGGCCTTTTACAGTGTAGGACCAGAATACCCAAGAGACAGTCTTCTCATATGTTCCAGCCCACTCCCTATGATTGTCAGAGGGGCTCTCTTGCCATCCCCCATCAGAAGTGATGGGGTGGCAGGAAGGAATTAGGCCTTCTCAGCTGTGCCACCAGTTACAGGACTCACTTCCTTACAAATTACAAAGCATTCTGGCAGGGGAAAAAGCATTTTTAGTTGGATTGGCATTTGGATAGTGCTAGTCTCTGGTGGGTATTTTTGTATTGCATTGCGTTTTTTAAAAATGTTTTATGCATGCTTTTATTGCCACCCTTGTCAGCTGTATTTTGTTTATGATTTACTGCTGCTTTTATTTTTCTGTGCTGCTATATTTTACGTTCCTGTATTTTACTTCTTTATCTGTTGATGATGCTTTTATGACTTTTGTGCTGCTGCTTCTGACCTTTTTGCTGTTTTATTGCTGCATTGTTTTTATATTGATTGTTTTTTATTTAAGCTTCTTTGGGCAGTCCTACCTTAAGTGGGGAAAGGTAGGATCAAAATGTATTAAATAAACACATTTATTTTAGTGACTCAAACCAAAATTGGAATTAAAAATAGGGGTCTAAACCTCCCCCCCCCACGCTTTAATCTAGACCAGGGGTGCCCAAACCCCGGCCCTGGGGCCACTTGCGGCCCTCGAGGACAACCAATCCGGCCCTCAGGGGGCCCCCAGTCTCCAATGAGCCTCTGGCCCTCCGGAGACTTGCTGGAGCCCGCGGTGGCCTGATGCAACTGCTGTCAGAGTGACAGCCAACTGTTTGACCTCTCATGTGAGCTGTGGGACGAGGGCTTCCTCTGCTGCTTGCTGTTTCATGTCTGTGATGCAGCAGCAGTGAAGGAAAAGCTGGCCTTACTTTGTGCAAGGTCTTCTATAGGCCTTGAACTATTGTGAGACCTTCATTCATTCTTATAAGTTCCATCTCTAATATATTCATTTATGTAAATTTATTCAAATTTGAAATGTAAATTATTTCTTTTGCTTCCTGGCCCCCAACACAGTGTCAGAGAGATGATGTGGCCCTCCTGCCAAAAGATTTGGACACCCCTGTTCTAGACAGATGAAAATAAAGCTATCATTTACTTGCTACAGAGTCCTAGAACAGGGATTCGTAACTGGGAGTATGCATACCCCTTGGTGGTATAGGAACCAAATGATGGGGGTATGGGACTTGATCTCTGAACAATTTAATTTTTTTTTGTTAGATTAACTTTCACCATTATTAATACAGATTGAGGCGCTCTGTTCCTAGCTATCCATATTTAAAGTAAAATCAAGCTATTGACATCTTGTGAAGCCTAATAAGACTGTTGATGATTTTGACCGTCTGGTGAAAGGGGTATTGGGCAATCCATTGGGTATCTGTAATCGTAAAAATATTAAGAACCCTGTCCTGGAGGAAGACTGTTAGAAGTAGGAGAAACTACATGAATGGAGGAGCAAGGAACTCCTTAAAAGGAGAAAAGGAGCAGAGCAAGACAGGAGAAAGGAAGGTTTCCAAAGATCTACCAAAGATCTTATTCATATCTTCAGACTGAACAAGCTGAAAAAATCTAACAGCACAGAAGGCATCTCAATGAGAGCTGCCAGTGTGGAGTTCAAGTAGCATCGAGCAGATGAGAGACTTTATCTGCAAAATGCCTGGCAAACTGATCACAACAGCTCACACAGAGACATGGTCTACTTTACTGTAGGGACAGCGAATAATAAATTAATCCTCTTGATAATAATGAATAATCTCAGTGATCCTTGCAATAGCTGTATAAATTAGGCCAAAATTGTATTACACATAGGGGCCTGAGGCTGAGGGAATAGTGAAATGTTTAAGGCTGTACTGGCTTTGGTTTTGCACGATGTTGGGAGGTTGTGAAAGTCCTGGGGTTCTGCCTAGGGTTGGTGGGAGTCTGGATGAAAGCTAGTAGGTTGAGATTGAACCCAGAAAAACTCTGGGGTAGGTGGGGAGGAGGCAGGAGGGAGGTGTTCTGGAGTGGGGGGGAGGGTAAGCGGTGGGCGACCCTGAGGGCATGTGAGAAGCAGGTTGTCAGTTATGCCGGATCCCAAGCCGATCTGCTGTCCTCGGACTTGTGGTGCAAGTCTGAGGAGACCCATTGTAGTAGGGTGCCTTACCCAGAGGTAAGGGGAAAAGTTTCCCCTTATCTCTGGTTGAGCCACTTTGGGCACCTATCCTGCACTGGATACAGCACAAGTCTCTTGGCTTGCCTGTTCCAGCACAGGATAGGATTACACCCTTAGTGACTTCAAGACCGGACTACTGTAATATACTGTATGTGGGGTTAGCCTCAGTGGACAGTTCGGAAGCTGCAGTTAGTGCAGACTGTGACAGCCTGGGTAGTTACAGGGGCCAGACACTGATTGTGCTGGGGAACTGCTTCAGCAGCTACATTGACTCCCCATTAGTTTCTGATCCCAATTCAGAATGCTGGTACTGACTTTTAAGGCCCTTCATGATTTGGGTCCATCCCAAAACTTTTTTGTTTATACTCTTCCGCTGCAGTTTTTAATGCTTTCATCCCTTGAAACTAAAATGGGAATAAAAGTTGCTTCCCATGTAAATGCTGCTCATTTTAAATGTACTAGATTTGTCAGGAGGCTGTTGAAAAGTTCCTCTGCATGAATTTATCTCACTTGATGGTTATTACATTTAAACTCTTACTCCCATGTTTATCAGTGTAACTGTGTGCTTGTGTGGAGTTTCCATGTCAGTTACCACCAGTTACCATTTTAGCATAACAACACTGTGCATGGATGACAGAACCTGATGCTTACTGTAAATGTCTTTCAAACATTATGCCTTCCTGGTGCATAGGAGTACACCAAGTAGAAGTGTGTTTTTGGCAATCTCCATATGAAACATTTAGATTAACTCTTAAAGAGGAGTAACAGCAAATCCAGATTTCAAAGTTATGGTGAGATGTGGAAACACAACCTTGTGTTTCTGTTCTCCAAAGAATTCTTCATACATTACAAAACATCATGTGAAAAAGCATATTTTAAAATGTATTTATTTTTCAAAATGTATACCTAAACCAACTTCAAAGAGTTTCAGACTCTTAACTGCCCTAATTGGAATCAGTAAGCTTATTCTTGTTGATTATATCAGGTGAATAATGTAGTTAGTATCTGACAGTTTGACTTCACATTTCTGGTGCCAGTGAAAATATTAAAACAAGGCATCCCAAATGAAAATATAATGAATTGCAAGAATATTTCTCAAATGTAATCAAGATCCCATATATATTACAGTATTACTGTTTGTTGCCCAGTAAAACCAATTGGACACTAATTCATAATGACTTGGTGCAATATAGAATTTAAGGTAAAAAGTGGATAACATGAGATGCATCCATAATCTCCTTTTCTTTTTCTAGTACTGCTGAAGACCATGATTTGTGAAAGTCATAAAGATTACTAAATCAATAGTTACAGTTATGATTGCAGAGAAGTGCTCAGTCAATTTTTTTTTATTCAGTGATGTGATTCAGAAGGAGATACTTTGCTGATTTTGCAAAAGGTAGTGTTGTTAACTGAATATGTTGGTACTGTGTTGACAGTGTTGAAGCACTGAGGGAATCTTAATATGCTTATTTCAATATGGCAGCTCCAGAATAAGAGACACAGCTGAGATCGGTGTCAAGACTTGGAGATTTTGTGCAACATTAATGCACTTTACTTATATTACTTCTGCCCTGCTGTGTATTGCTGTTCCTGATCAAAATGATAGTAATGATTTTCTGCTTCAGACGCGTCTTGAGGTTTGACAGGGCTAGTGATTCAAGGCACAGACACAAGATTTAATGTATGTGATTGCTTTAAAGCCAGACTCTCTAAGATCTTGTTCTTTTTTAAATGAAATTTTCATTTCTGTCTTAATGCATTAAAATTAATGTAAAAATATTTACCATTATCAATTAAATTATAGTATAAGATGCTTTGGGATGGAATCTTTTGCAGAGCGCTAATGCTTGCAGTCTCCGTGCAGTCTAGAGGTATTATAAACAGATTGATCAATCTTATCCTGGACTGTCCCAGAGTGTGTAGTAGTGCTGACACAGGGCCCAATCCTATCCAACTTTCCAGTGCCAGTGCAGTTGCAATGCAGCCCCAAGGTAAGGGAACAAATGGAAAGTTGGATACAATTTGTACGGGGTACAAGCCATGATGTGTATGTGCAACCTCCTGATTTTAGAAATGGGCTATGTCAGAATGCCAGATGCAAGGGAGGGCACCAGGATGAGGTCTCTTGTTATCTGGTGTGCTCCCTGGGGCATTTGGTGGGCTGCTGTGAGAAGGCCTAGTCCAGGAAGCTGGACTAGATGGGCCTATGGCCTGATCCAGTGGAGCTGTTCTTATGTTCTTATGATTTGGCCCACAGCCTCCACTGCATCCTGTGGTCTAGCCATGGACCAGGCAGCGGTGGAGAGGTAAGTAAAGAAATTTTATACTTATCAACTTCACCACTCCCTGGTCCCCAAAGTACTCAGACCTATGCCTGGTACTCGACTCAGTGCCAGCTTTTTTTCAGGTGTAAAGCTGAGTAGGTTCAAGGGGTTGTGTTGGGACTGGGCTGGGGGCATAGTATTTTGGTACTGCCAAGATCCTCCCACAGACCACCCTCACCATTACCCTAGCCTGGCCCAAGCTCTGCCCTAATTCTCTTCTTCCTTGGTTTGCTCCCACTGCCACCTTACTTACACCAGCATGACATCTGGCAGTCATTGTCACACATGGGGCCTCTGGCCATTTGTGCTATTGGCCCAGGAGTGCATTGCAGTGGTACACCTTTTACAGTGCTGCAGCAGTGTTAATGGCAGTGGACCAGGAGTTCTACCGCCGTAAATAGCCCATAGGATTGGGCTATAGAATTAGTATTTTGGCACTATTTATGGAAGCCTAAAATTGGTATGTATTTTGTACAGTTTGGTTTAAAATTAAAATGATATTGCCAACTAAAAGGATATTTCAACTAGTTCTTATGTTTTCCTGTTAGGTTATTCAGTTTTACTTGTGCACCATGATAATAGTTTCACTGCATAGGAGTGCTGAAGGTTGCAGTAGTAGAGTATAAAATCCTGATGCAGCATGACTTGCAACAGAAGAAAGCATACTAAGTAATTATCCGCAGACTATGCAGTGCTTTGTATTATAGGTCTTAGATGTCCCATGGGTGTGGTTTAGATGCAGTTGCACTACATCATGGTTTCCATGTTTTACTGTTGCCTGCAGAGATCATGCAGTGTGAATGTTTTTGTTTTTTATGAAACTGAGGAGAATGGTTAAGCAGCGCAAAAGATATTTGGAGGTAACTGTAGGGGGAGCACAGCACAGATGAATATCAAATCAAATAGATCTAATCAGTATTTGTGCACACTGTGGACACTGTAAATCTACCTCCTAATTTTTTTTTAATCACCCTTTATGTTGCTATTCACATACTATTTTTTCATAATGAAGCACTCAAGGTAGCTTACAATAACATTAAATAAAAACTTAATACAATGAAAGATAATTCCAATAAAACAAAAGCAATAGGTTAGAAAGCTACAGAGAAATAATCTAGCAACACATTACGAAAGGCCAAACATTTGCTGAAATTTTTTAAAAATCCATCTTTATAGCACAGTGACAGGCACACAATGTGGAGTGGTATGGAACACTAGAGAACTTGAAATTGTGCCCAGAAACAGGGGGAACCAAGGCAGCTCTTGTAGCAAGGGAGCTGTGTAATCCCTGTATCCTGTTCGCATCATCAGTCTGGCTACTGCATTCTGAATCAGCTGCAGTTTCCAAATACTTTTCAATGACATCTCCACATGAAGTGCATTGCAATAATCTAACAGTCCAATTCTCTAGTTCCGCCCCTTCCGCCCACGCAGTGACACTAAAATGGCTATTGCTGTATCCTGTGAGGGTTTGTGTGTGTTCTGTCATTGAATCCCCCCTCCCCCCCGATAAGTCTCTGCAGCATGGAGGAGTCTACTTGAACCTGTGCTAGTAAAATTACTGAGAGTGGTCCATGTGGACCTGGGTTGTAGGATCGGATTCAGGAAGGAGGTTAGGAATCCGTGCAGCAGCTCCTGCCACTGCTGAATCCACCCACTTCTTTGAGCTGATCTGCCTACCCCGCTGCTCCTGTGGCTAAACTGAGGGGCCAGTTCTTCCCAGCACTGATGCAGCTGTGCCCACAGGGCGTGCGCTGCATCCTGCAGTGGGGGGGGCAGTCATGGAGAGCTTCTCCTTCTCCTTGGGGTTGCGTTGCCACCGGAAAGTTGGATAGAATTGGGCCCTGAGTTGCTATTTGTTTACACTGTAAAGTTGTTTAACAGTTCAATGCTGGAAGATGTTGTGGGGGGGAAAAATCTAAGCAGGAAATGCAGAGGTATATCACTTAAGCATCTCTAGATCATAATTTGTGTTTTGTAATGAATGGCATTATAAAAATATTTCTTCTGATGTGAAGATCAGCTAGAACAGGCCTGTACCATGTGTGACCCATTGCACTAATCACAGCTCTAGACTCGTATAGGAGGGGCTTATCCTGCTAACTGGGCAAAAAGATACTTTTTTTGAATGTTGCTCCTCTTTTGTAGGGAGAGAATAACTTTCCCTATTCACCCCAGCACAGTGTATTTTCTAGTGGCTATTTGCTGGTTTTTCTCCTATCTTTAGATTGTGAGCCCTTTTGGGATAGGGAGACAATTAGTCATCCACCAATTAACTACAGGGATCAGGACCACTATTCCCGTCATCAAGTGGCGCTTGATGCTATCTGAACCCTCTGCAGGGAAGGGAATGCTCTGCTCCCTCCCCTCCAGAGGGTTGTCTGAGCCTCCCAGAGGCAGTGCAGGTCTGAGCGCTGCCTCTGCAAGGCTCATACCGAGGGAAATTGTGGCTCTCATGCAATTTCTGGTTTCACGGAGGAAGCCAGAAGCCAGAAATTTGTGAGAGGCGCAATTTCCCTCAGTCTGAGGGCTGGAGTGTGCACCCCAGACGACCATGTGACCACACATAGTCATTGCATATGCAATCCCGGCGTTAGCCGGTAGGTTGCTAAGGGGCGCACACCTGTATATATTTTTTGTAGGCTTGTGAACTCTTTTGTTGAAAGTGGTAATTAATATTAATAATAATAAAACAACTTTCTGGGTTGCTATCTGTCTGGAACGGCAAAAATTTTGTGTTATCCAGAAACTGGCAGGTCACAGTTCACGCTTGGGGGTATATATTTGAACTGGTGGGTCACATGTAGGTCTGAATTGTAATTTGTTCCTCTTAAGAACTAGGAAGAAAAGCAGGTACAGGTTGAGTCTTGGTATCCACGTGGGTTTTGTTCCCAGAACCCCACATGGATGCTAAAAATCGTGTTGAAAGAAATCCATTTAAAAAACAATGTCCCTTTACCTAGTGATTTAAAAATAGCCTTGCTTGCCTTTGTAATGCATGACAGAGGCAGACAATCAAACAATCGACCAGTCTTTCTCTAGAAAGGCTTCACTCTGAGGCAGTGACCCCTCCCTTCACAGGTGCCCAGTACAGGGAAAGAATGCAGAGGGGGTCACTTCCACTTTGCATTCTTTCATGTGCTCAGGGGGAAGGGAGGGGTTATGTGCCTTGGAGTGAAGCTGTTCTAAGTGCCTGGAGAGAGAGAGATTGATTGAAGACTGTCTGCTGCTGTTACAATGGTAAGTGAGGCTGTTGTTAAAGGAGATTTTCCCATTAATTTAAAGGGCCCTTCTCATTGCCTTGAGATAAAACCATGAGTAAAAAAATGGGTGGATAATTAGGTTATACCTGTACTGCTTTGTGGTTTCTTGGTTCTTCTTAACTTTCCAATTTGAAGACAAGTTCACCAAGATTTTATTTGCTTGGTTCTCTAGGTACAATGTTGTTGTTCTGAAGTAACATTCCTCTAGTCTAAATAGTTGTTTGTGCTGCTCTGATGCATAGTATTTGTATTGTATTTGTGTTGTAATGTATTTGTGTTGTAATGCCCTTCCAAAGAAACAGCTGAGAAACAAATAATAAAACTTTTGCGCTTAGCTGATGCAGTTTCAGTAATTTAGATGAGATTGAATCTAAATGTCATGCAAACCATGTATGGAATCTGATACACAAGCAGTGGCAGATTTTCATGTAGTTTTGATTCTAGTAAACCGAATTTCATGTAAGCAATGGTTAGAAATTCAAAGAACCATCCCTGGCTGCCATAGGTTTGACTAGGGCAAATGAAAAACAATATTTTATTTCTTTTAAAATTGGTAGTCGTACTGTGTATGTAAATCCAAATCTCACAGTGATAGAGCTTTATGTCTAGTATGATGAAATATGTATTTTCATGGATACATTTAGTAAGGTTCAGAATAAATTGGATGGACAGGAAGATCAAATGCGAATGCATGAAATTCTAAGAGCTGCTGTTAGGGTTATGTAACTTGAGCATATTCATGCTCTCATTTCTATTTTCTAAATTTTAGATGATCCCAAATATGGATTTTCTGTTTTACTTGTAGCAAATTATGTTCTGTCTTTTAGCTATTGCTGTTGAGTTTTATTTTCAGTCAGCTGTGCCTGACTGATTTGGTCATCTGATGACTGATGACTGACTGTCATCAAAATAATAAAAATATTAAGCTGCCAGTTATAATTGTGTCAGGTTGCAATGAAAACCTATAAAGCATTGATTTTCAAGCTTTATCATCTCACAGCATACTGACAATGCTTTAAAATTGTCAAGGCACACCATCAGTTTTTTGGCAACTGACAAGGCATACCATACTGCTTGTGGGAGTCTCACATCCCCCATTGGTTTTGCTAATAAATGACCCAACCCCAAAGTCCTGCAGCACACCTGTGTACCAATTGCAGCACACCAATGTGGTTTAAAATGGCTGCTATAAAGGTTTTTAGGTGTTGGGAGCAGAGATGAATTTCCTAATCTAGTGGCCATAATCTAATGGCAGGAGAAAAAGTACAGAAACATCAATAATAGTATTGTGGCATATCTAAATTCTGGGCTTCATTTGTAAAATAGGTAACCCTAAAACTTGTTTCAGCATACAGAATTCTGTGGACCCATAGAATAGTCATCTTGCCTGACCCAATTCTTTGCTGAAATTTAGGGCACCTTCATTATATACGCCATTTGCTAGGACTCCAGTAGAATGAACTACTATGGTGGGTTTGGATTTGGAGCATGGGGAACTCTCTTCAAAGTGCTATCTATGCCGACTGCCTCCAAATGGAGAACAATTTGGTTGCACATCTTGCTGTATGGAAAAACCTTCCTGCCTCTGTGCTAACACAAACTCAAATGGAAACAGGAGACTTCTCCATGGGGTAGAACAGTGTAGGCAACAGACTCATCTTGGGGAGCAACTCAATGTAACTGCTGAGATTTAAAAAACTTTTGAATTATTGTGAACATTTTTATTATGTCATAGTACATATGGTTTGAGGGTTTTTTTCCCCTTTAGGGAGAAATGTATACCTGAATGTATAGTTGTAATTATTCTCCATGGATCAAACGCTTGGTGAAATAAAAATTGCCCTTACATTCCTTTTTCCTTTCATGCTTGAATTCGGCTTTGTATTTGGAAATGTATTCCAAGCATCTGTTGCTATAACTCTGTTTATTCTTTGTCTCTTTCCATTGATAGGATGATGAAGTGGTTCTGCAATGCACTGCTACTGTTAACAAAGAACAACAGAAATTGTGCCTTGCCGCAGAAGGGTTTGGCAACAGGCTCTGCTTCTTGGAATCCACTTCAAACTCCAAGGTATCATAAACTGTCTTTTGGTAATGCTATTTTAAATGTTACTGACTTGCACGGTCAGTGAAGTGTATGTATTAGACTTGGTCACAATAACTCTCAAACACCTTCTCAACACACCAGGGCTTAATTTTGCTACTTAATTTTGCTCTTGGTGCAAAGTAAATAAATAAATGGAAAGTGAATGGAGACACTGAAGATGGCAATGGAAAGCATCCACCAGGGAGACTTCCTCACTTGTATGTTCGACAGAGGCTTATCGTCGTGTCTCTGTTCAGGCTTGCTGAGGAAGGCACTGTCAGTATGAGGCAATGCCATAGGGACTCTCATCTGCCCCCTGGGCATTCACCAAGCTGATGGTGGCACTCATGATGCATTTGAGAGACCAAGAGCCCTGCTTTGACCATTTCTTTTTTAGATTGTCTTCATGTGATTAAGAGAGCAGGGACCTTAAGGTGACCCTGCAAACTCTACAAGATCACAGCTTTCCAGTCAGTCGCAACAAAAAGCACCCTCTTTCCTACTAAAGAGGTCTATAGAGGTTCCACTTAGGGATCTGTAGATACATTAGCAGGGCCCTGTGTTCCAAAAGTCACATGGGAAAATATAGCTTCCCTGGTGCATTCAGTTCTCAAGGCACCCAAGACAGACCTAATAAATCGTAGTTTTAAACTTGCTTATATGCCTGTAAAGCTTGTATAATAAAGGTTGTTAAGACTGATATCTCATGTTCCCTGTGTCTCATAGGCCATTTTCAAGTAAGGCCCCTTACAATGGGGCTTTTCTTTCCTGGCAACTAGAAATCCTCTTGCAGAAACGCATTCCAATATGACCATTTATCACAGTTAAGTCGTCCCTCCATTAGTGAATTTCACCAATTGTCTCCAAAGGTGTAACACTTTGAGAGCTGTGGGAAATGTCAGACACCTGGGATGCCAGTCTGACAGGAGAGAGCTTATTTACTGTCAGCTGTGACTCGGCCCATGTGGTCAGAGTCAGAGAGGAAATACGTAATCACTTAGATGGTGCTTCAGGCAGCCTGTCTAGCTTTGGGTTCAAAACTCATCCTGCTTCAACACATAATGGTCCACATGGACAATATAACAGCAAAGGCCCACTTCAACAGGCAGCAATGTATCTACTCAAATTCTGTCGTAGAGGAGACATGGCTTTTTTCTCTGGTTACAGCAGAATTTTTTGTCTGTCACCATAGAACACATCAGTGGGTGAGTTCAATTCAAAGGCAGACTGATGGCCACAAATTCCAATCCAGTGCAAATTTCCCTGTGCCAATGCAGCCCGGTCTACCTGCCCCAATCCTCATCATCCCTTGCCCTGTTCTGTCCCTCTCCACCCACCCCTACCCCAGTGCTGCCCAGTGGGGGCTTACTGTGTCCTGCACAAACAGCTCCGTGTGCTGCAGCAGACCTTCCTACCAGCATGCCAGATTGCTATGCTGTCACAAAGTGACACTTGTTCTGATGGCTAGCACTGGTGTAGCAAATGCTGTTGTTGGAATCAAACTGTTGGGATCAGTTGTTGGAATCAAACTGGAGTGCAATGCTGCTTTCTTATCTCGTAATCTCAGCTAATTTTTGCAAACCCAGTCTTTCTGAAGTAAATAAGAGGAGCAAGCAAGGATATTGTCTGTCCACTGAGAAGAATTATCATAGAAAATCCAGTGTTTCTTTCTGCCCACTTAAATGTGCAAAAGTGCTTAGAGATGGATGCCTTCATTGATGTATATAGAGTTCTGTTCCAAATGTTAATAAGTTAGTTTTTATAGCAAATATTTTTTTAAAAATGAAATGTATATGGATTTTGTGTGAAGACCATGCAGATAGTTGTAGGTTTGTTATCTCATTGATGGATGTGTATAAAAAAGGCATACATGGAATTAATTTGTCATCTGGGACAGTTAAATTAATCTTGCCAAGATACTTACGGTTGACAGGGAGGTTAAATAAAGAATAATTTGTTCAACGATACTCTGTCCACATAATATGTTATTCGTTGCATCTTAACAACTAGTTAGCTGTCATTGCAAGCCAGGTGCAAACGATATACAGGTGTACCCTGGTATCTGCGGGGATTTGGAATCTCCTTGGACTGGTGAAAATGTGGATACTGGGGAAGTTCCTCCCCCCACTCTGCAGAGGCAACCTCCAGATGCTCTTCTGAGCCCTGCAGAGGCCAGGAGTGTCCGCCTGCAGCCTCTGCATGGCTCATAATGGCTGTTGCGACTGAGAAACGTCACTTCCAGTTTTTTTTGGCGTTATGGGGCCTGGGGGAGTTCCAGAGGCATAAAAGACATTAACGGTTTTATGAAAAAACTGGAAGTGTTGTTTTTATGGTACAATCTAGTGTAGGTAATGAAAAAATTAATAGATCCTCTGAGACCTGAATTATGAGATCAGAAATAAAGGCTGGATTGCAGAATGAGAATATGTTTGCCCCCAAAATAACTCAACAGAAACAATATACTACTACAGGTGAGTCCTTCTTTGTTTAACTCAGTAGGGAATTAGCTCCAGTTCACTGAACACTACTTTTGAAACTCACAGAACTTCTAGAAGAAGTTTATGATATTAAATGGGGGGAGGGGTCTCTTATTCAAAGGAAAAATGTCAAACATTCCTGTGGCATTACCTCTTTGGATTCTGCCAGAATAAGTAATTGAGTTTAATAATGGCTGCAAAATGTTTAAAAGTTCTGTCCATTTGTCCTGGTTAAATTATGCAAACAGCTCCTGTTATCTATGGCCTGTTTGGTATTTTTCTTATACTTTTTTTGAATAAAGTTTTGGTGAGAGCCAGAAATATATGCACATCTTGAGTGCAAGAGGATTAGAGTTGAGGTCAGTCAAATTTTCTTCCTATAAGTGTCCTCAGCATAACTTTAATTAAATATATTCTCTCGGATAGTGCAAACTAATGCTTTATTTTCAGTGGGTCATCATATTGAATGCATTATTCATCATAATAAAAAATTAATTGGAATATTAATGATTCATTACAATAGCAATGATCCTGTTAAATTCACTTTGTAACTGAATCATTTTTAACAATTAGAATGTGTCCAGCTATAAGTAACATCAATATTCTGTGAGGAGAAATGTCTTTAACAAATTATAATTGAACAGCAAACATATCTACAGTACTTTAAATAGAGTTCACTGAGTTTTTTATGAAAGAAGTTCATAGAATTTTAGTGAAACCATTATTATATGATTTACTGCTTCTCTTATTAGCTTTGTAAAAGCAAAACAAAAGCAAATTCTTTTCAGAGAATTAAAGAATCCTAAAGTGCATATGGTACACTCTAGTGTAGGAAATGAACAATTAACAGATCTTATGAGATCTGAATAATGAGATAAGAAATAAAAACCAGAATGCAGAATGGGAGTATTTTGCCTACATTGTCCAGTTCCCTCTAGTATGTGTAATTTCAGGAGAGACACTTCTGCAGCTATTATTTTGGTAATAATTGTAGATATCAAGCAGGTTATTAACTGAGCCACCTAATAAACATATCTAATTTGCTACCTCATTAATATTCAATAGGGAGAAATAGGTGATAATTTTCACCATGTTTACTTTGAAGTAGCAGTTCTGGAGGGCTGGACTAGCCTGTTCTGGTCTAGCCTGGACGCCTTTAAAAGGGGATTAGACAAGTTTCTGGAGGAAAAATCCATTACAGGGTACAAGCCATGATGTGTATGCGCAACCTCCTGATTTTAGAAATGGGCTATGTATCAGAGTGCCAGATGCAAGGGAGGGCACCAGGATGAGGTCTCTTGTTATCTGTTGTGCTCCCTGGGGCATTTGGTGGGCCGCTGTGAGATACAGGAAGCTGGACTAGATGGGCCTATGGCCTGATCCAGAGGGGCTGTTCTTATGTTAGGGCTGATTTAAGGAATAAAATGACATGCATCATAGGGCTTACCCTGGCTCTTCTGCACATAATTTTTCTTGTTTAAAGCTGAAATGTTCCTCATGTGAAACAGGACAGACGGGAGAAAGACTTGTGGATCAGTTTGCCCCAAAGAACTAGTGGTAAGGTTGATAGGTAAAATGGTTACTGTTATACTTGGGCACAAGAAATGTTTCTAAGATGAGAAAAGGCTTAGGAATTGTACAAGTACATAGACTTGTGCATAGTACAGGAACCATGCTAAGGAGATTCCAGAGAGTAGTCAAAACATGCAAACATGGCAGGGTACAGTAGATGCATGACTAAAAAATTTGGAGTAATCCAATTAAAAACAGGGAACAAGCTCCTTGTGCATTGGGCCAACGTTCCATTGACATCAGGCTACTACACTGTAAATGCTTGGCTATGTTGAGACTTCCATTCATACTATGTCACAGTGGTGTTGCCTGGGCTCTAATTTCTTCCTCTCTCTTGTGTTGGATGAGCTTTAGATAAAGTGGTCAGCTATATTCCTTCTAAGGGGTCTGCGCTGGTGCATGGATCCCTGCTTTTTTGGTGCATGGCGTGGATGCTTGGCAATGACATGACACATCATAACTGAACTTCCATGTTGCTGAACTCCTTGCTGTGCTGAGCTTGGCTAGGAGCTGCATGGCTACTTGGCCATACAGTTTAAAGGTAACACTGGCGGTCAGCTTGCCCATGTTAACCTGTTGTTGCTGTACCGCCAGTGAGGTTTCAGTATAGGATTGGACCATAAATGCTGTTCTCATGCTTCTTCCCTAAGTCCATTATTATCCCTATATTCAACTATCCCTCCTAATTTCTAATTCTGATTTCACAACCTGTTTGACCTCAATTCTAATCCCAGACTTGCTCATTCTTCTAACCAGTGAGCCTATTCTTCCCCCTCCTCCCAATCCGCCATGAATTACCACAGGTTAATAGTGGTATTTTTCTAATTTTCTTATTCCTAACCCATACTGTAGTTGTCTTGTGCTGCTAAAGGGACAGTGGCTTTCACAATTAGAGGCCACAATCCTAATTGGAGTCTGGTTAGTGTCTTTTGAAAAATGTCATTTATACAGGAACTTTATCATGTTTGTACAACACTTCTTTTTTTTTTTCCTGGCATAAGCTGTGTTTAGTAACAGCTGAAGTGTGCCTTTATATCATTTTATAGCATATTACGGTACGACTCCCTGTGACTGAATTCAAATAGTATGAAAAGCAAAATGCATAACTTGGCATGTATACGAGTCAGTTTGTTGTTGCTTAAAAGAAAGTACCTTTTCCTCCCGAGGACCCTGTGATTACACATATAATTGAATTGCTTGGTTCTCTTGCATCTAAAAGACCTGTAGCAACAAGAATTGGCTTGCTGTATTATTATTTTAAAACATTTCCTTATACATTTTTTCACTCATTTTGAAAGAGAAAATATTTCAGAAGAATTGTGTAAACCCTCCCCGTCCCCGCCCCCCATTTTTCTGTTTCAGGACTGGGGTAGAGCTGGAGTTTATGTGGGGAGAATGACAGCAACCTTTTTTGTTATTTTCTTTTTCTGGGCCTTCTCATTTCTGTGTGAATGCCACAAATAGGTCTGTGAAGAAAATTAGTTCTGAGTAATAGTGTTGATTTTTCCTTGTCACTCCCTGTGCAGGAAGAAAACATTGGTTCAGTTCACGTGATATTTCTATGCTTAGTAGTCTACCACAGTCATGGTACTTCTACCCAGTAAATAAGTTGTTTGAATGTGACCTCAAGTGGTGAGAGTTGGTATTTGCCATGTCAAAGCAACTGGATACCTCATGGTTAAATATGACCTGGATTTACCATATCTTTACTACATATCCAACAATATTGCATGAGTCAGGCTTTATACTTGTGTTCAGCTTTTTCCTGTATTTAAAAAAAAGATGCAAACAATCACAACTGTATTCCAAGTTCAACATTTTCAAGTTAGAAAAGATATTTCTGAGAATAAACATTGACAAGTATAAAAGTTTTTTCAGGAAAGTTACAGTACTACAGTACTACATATTGGTATCAAGGAAGTTTTGGATTAAGCATAATTTGTTTATATCATAATGACGGTAGTGCATTTATATAGTACTTCAAGCTTACATAGTATTCTACAATTCTTATTTCATCCTCATAACAATGGAATTAGGAAAGTGATTATTAGTCTTAGGGATGGCCCAATCCAGGAGGCAGTAAATCTGGAGGCAGATTTAATCTGTTGTCCAACTAAGGGTGCAGTCCTAGCCCCTTATGTCAGTGCTCTAAAGCACTGGCATAGCGGCGCCAATGTTGCATCCTGCAGTTGGGTGTCACTCCCGGAGGCCTCCTCAAAGTAAGGGAATGTTTGTTCCCTTACCTCAGAGCTGCATTGCCCTTATGTCAGTGCTGGAAAGCACTGACCTAAGGTGTTAGGATTGTGCCCTAAGAGAAAGTAAAGTGGTTTGCTCACCTAGAGAGAATGCTTGGAATTCTATACTGTAAGGCATATTTTAAGAGAGGAGAAGGGCAAAGAGTGCAGACCCAGAAGATGATGGAGAGACAACATCAAAGATATAGGGTGCAATCCTAACCAACTTTCCAGCACTGGCATAGCTGTGCCAGTGGGGCATGTGTTGCATCCTGCCGTTGGGGGGCAGTCATGGAGGCCTCCTCAAGGTAAGGCAATGTTTGTCCCCTTACCTCGCAATTGCATTGCCCTTATGTCAGTGCTGGAAAGTTGGTTAGGATTGCGGCCATATTGCAACAACATCAGATAGCATTGGAAGAGACTGCTAGAAGTGCAAGAACCAGAACTTTGTATCTCCTTCAGTACTCGAAGCGGTAAAAGAGTAAGTAAAGACGACAAAGAAGAAGAACTAAGAGATTAGTATCAGAAGAACACATTGCTCTGGAAGGAGTAGAATAGAAAATTAAAGAAGGAAGATGAACCTGGGCAATAAAATACAAACATTTAAAGAAGTTGAATTTTTAAAGTATGTGCAGTATGAGAAAGGAAGCCAGTGCACAGGAGAAGGAAGAGGGGGAACATGATCATATTTACTGGCAAGAGAGCTGATCTAAGCTGCAGAGTGCAGAATAAATACCAGTAATCACGAATGTGATAGACATGACTTAGGAAGGACCTGAATCTGCAGTGAAAAAGAAAGGCATCAAAATCACCCCCACATTCCTACCATACAGAGTAGACAAAAGTAGAAAATCATTGATAAGTCAAGAAGATGAAGGGCAACAGTAAACACAGGGAGGAAGTTAGTTCAGGTTGGAGAAGGGGTCGGATTTGGCAGCAGTGTCAGCTACCAAATCCAAACCACTTTCCTGGACCTAATTCTGTGGCCCAGGTCCACAGGGAGCTGCTCCAGGAGTTTCACTGGTTCAGGTCTGAGTAGACCCCTTCGTGCCTTAGAGGCTTACCCCAGGTAAGGGAACAAATATTCCTTTACCCAGACGAGACCTTCATGACTGCCCCCTTCGTGCAGGATGCAGCACAAGCCATTTTGGTATGTGTGTGGAGGGGAAGTATGGGCTGTTAGTGTGAGAAGTTCCTTCTCACTGCAGGCACACCACTGGAGTTGACCACCTTAGTATTAAGCAGTAAACAAGACCATAACTCCTTCAGGCTGTGGTGTACACATGTAATTACAGCCTCCTTAAACTTCTTTGGTTTACTCAATTGAACTCAATGGTTCATTTGGATTGTTTATCATGTAGCTAATTGAGGCTTCTTCTGTACTCAGTGCAATGATCCTTCACAGGTTTTATGCACTCAGTATTACAAACAAAATCAGTCAACATTTGGAAACATTTTGCCCATAGTTGAGAAAACATTTATTTACTAGAAACTTTGATTTTGAACCTATGAAGACAAGATTTAAATTAAATTTATTATAAGAATAATGATGTCTGTTTACTTGAGATAATGAGAATATCTTACTCAAATCTCATTTGGAGGGACTGTTGTAGTCAGTGATAAATTGAGATGACAGTGATGGATTGGATGATAACCAGATGCTGAAGGTTGTTCAGAGTTGTATGCTGCTGACCATAAAATGAACTTGAGTTGTCAACATGAGCAAGTTTTACATTGGGAGCCCATCACATGAATTATGATTTGGAAGATAGTGTGGGTATGTCTGGATGCAACAGTGAAGGGGTTCTAAGAATCCTTTGATGTAAACAATTGTTAATTAACCTCTTATGAACCAATGCTGGCCTGTAGAAAACTACCAGTTGACTTCCTTTTTATCCTATCACATCAAAGGAATACTGTTATAACACTTACTATTTAAGATGCACCTTGATGTATGCATAGATTGTAAGACAACCCCCCCCCCCAGCTAATCCTGAGTGCTCATCTTGTCACTAATTTTATATTTTATAAGTTCCTGCTCTGAGAGCCACAAATTGAGAGCAGCTGCCCAGGATGGCTCACTTCTGTGACACCTCACTCTTCTGTGACACTCACTTCTGTGACTCCTGGTGATGTCACACCTGAAGTATGACACCTGAAGAATGATGGCTGAAGAAGGATGGCTCACTTCTGTGACACCTGGTGATGTCATTGCCAGGTTTCATCATTCAAGGAGATGCTGTCAGCTACTCAGTTGGTAGCTGTCTTGATTAGGCAGGGCTGGACAGATAATTTCCTGAGTCTTAAAAGAGGCTCAGGAAAAGGTTTTATAGAGGAGTCTGGGAATGTAGTCAAGGAACAGAGAGAAAGAAGGGAGAGAGGGAAGGAGGCCACAGGAGGAGTTGGAGTATCTCAAGAGCGAAGAGTGGAGATCAGGAAAAGACTGCAGGACTGTGTTCATTTTTCAGCTTCTAGCACTAGAGGCGCTAGAGAGCGTGTTTCCTCCTCCTTGCATGCTAGGGTCGCATTTATTTTTTACTTTGTAGCATGCTCGCTGTGCTAGCTATTTTTCGTACAAGCTCTGTGCTAGAAAATATGGCTGCCTCCATGAATAATGTTATCCCATTGCTCTGTTCCGAGGAAACTGGACACAGCCATCTTGAATGGCAAATAGGGGAAGCAGTGTAGGAGGGGCTTTTGAATATGGACTAAAGGAGCCATTTATTTTCGAGTGTTTAAAAGCATTAAACAAAAGTTAATAACTTAAGGTAATTTTAATAATTATAGATGTGTGCAACCTAACGACGGGGATAAGTTCTCTGATCCCTGTTCTGTGATTAGGTTATTAAGCAAACATTCAGCCGAATCTATTGCCTTTGTTGTGTAAACAGACACTCTTTGCCAGATACTAACTGGCTGCACAGGCTGCTGGAGATAGATTGCCTCTTCTTTGCATTAAGAGCCTCTTTATTGTGTAAACAGACACTCTGCTGCAGGCTATCAGAGACCTGACTGCCCATTAAGAGCCTCTTTGTTGTGCTTTGACCACTGTTGTATATGCGATCCATTGTTAAGCGAACAGTTGCTAAGTGGCACATGCCTGTATAAAGGAATGATTAAAGTTGCAAAAACACCCTGAAGTAGAATTGACGCCATTTTCCTTCCATTGCTATCGCGTGAATCACGTTTCTAGCATGCTAGAGGCATACTAATTTCACTTCCGGCCTACTTCACTATTTTCTAGCCAAAAAGTGAACGCGGCCCAGGTAAGCAGGGAAAAGGTGATTGGAATCTAGAGTAAATTGACAGAAAGAGGGGAAGAAAAGACTAAAAAGGTGGAAGGAAACCCTGAAGAACCAGACAAAAGGGAGGACAAAGAAAGTTTCCATGCTTGTGCTATCATTCTGTTAGCCTTAGATCTTGGTACCCTCTCTCTCGCATGCACGAACTCGTGTGCATGAACACACAGTTTCTATGCTGTGCTTAAAAAATGTACCCAGTTAAGTACAGCTCTGCAAATTGGCTACATTATTGAAATATATATACATATCATTTTGCATATATTCTGCATTAGTGGAGAAGGGCAAAAACCTATATTGTACATGATACTGAAGTCCTGCCACCCTGAATACTGGAAATCTTGCTGAGTTCTCTCAGGGTACACAGGTTTCATCAAGTGTTGGCCAAATGTTTTCAGTCCTACCTTGCTATAAGTTAGAATCATAATGCAGCTTCCTTAAAATTTTCATTTGCTTAACCTCCATACCTCAAATTTCAGTGACAATTAGAATTGTATCAAATAACAATGTATTTCTATAGATTTTTTTCTGGAGGGTATGTTAATATGTTTGTACCACTGACTTCGTGTTAATGAAGATGTATGTTAATAAGATGTACCATTGACTTCACGTATCCTAAGGTGTAATAAAAAGGTATATAAAAGTAAGCACCAACAGTCAACAGTAGTTGTTTCAAACTGACAAGATATGTCCCCAAAGATTGGTCCCAGTTAGTCATCTAGCAACTGCATTCTGAACTCGATGACAAGGCAACCACATGTTACAATAGTCTTATATAGAAGTTTATGAAGGTGTGGATACTTATAGCCATGCTACCTCAACAAGAAGAGGTCACAGGCGGGATTATGATGTACATTTAGGTTTTAAGCTATAATAATTGAGTCTGAAGGTGAAAATTATTATAGTGTACATATGGCCAATGCACATTTTTGCCAGAGTGAGGGCCCTTCACAGTTAATGATTCTGTACAAGTAAAATGTCCTCACAAATCATTCAAAAATAGGGCTAGCTTTGAATTTCACTCAGGCAGGACACAATTTGTATGGAGACAAGCAATTTCCAAAAGAAACAATTGTTTTCATACTAGTAAAACCAAGAGAAAGAGGGGAGTTGGAACAAGGAAAACAAACACCTTCCTTATAAGGAAAGGCTACAGCATTGGGGCCTCTTCAGCCTAGAAAAGAGACGCCTGAGGGGGGACATGATTGAGACATACAAAATTATGCATGGGAAGGATAAAGTGGATAGAGAGATGCTCCTTACACTCTCACATAACACCAGAACCGGAGACATCTACTAAAATTAAGTGTTGGGAGCGTTAGGTCAGACTAAAGAAAATATTTCTTTACTCAGCGTGTGGTCGGTCTGTGGAACTCCTTGCCGCAGGATGTGGTGACGGCATCTGGCCTGGATGCCTTTAAAAGGGAATTGGACAAGTTTTTGGAGGAAAAATCCATTATGGGTTACAAGCCATGATGTGTATGTGCAACCTCCTGATTTTAGAAATGGGCTATGTCAGAATGCCAATGCAAGGGAGGGCACCAGGATGCAGGTCTCTTGTTATGTGGTGTGCTCCCTGGGGCATTTGGTGGGCCGCTGTGAGATTATTATTATTTATTATTATTATTATTTTATTAATTTATACCCCGCCTTTTTGCCCAACGGGCACACAATACAGGAAGCTGGACTAGATGGGCCTATGGTCTGATCCAGTGGGGCTGTTCTTATGTTCTTATGTTCTAAGAGATTTGGGTGTGGAGAGAAAACTCATATATTAAATAAAAAACGAAGGAATGCAAACAGTTCTGTTCTGTATCTTTAGTATTTTGTAGTAAATGGTAACTTTTTATGCCAGGTTTAGGTTAATCCACAGTGTCTTCTCTATTTCCTTTTACATCATGAATATTTGACTAGTAAGAAGATGTGATTTTATCTATAAAATACCTGTAAATATCAAATGGTTTTGAAGTAGAAAAAGGCGAAGAACATAAAAGTTCTCTTATCAAAAGAGTTCCATGTTCCTGCTGCTAGCATGAGCAATGACTTGCAGAGCCTAGTTAGCACTTGAAATTGATCACTAAATTCCCACTTCTTGGGTTCTCTGAACTATGAGTGGGTGGACAGAAATTCCTCTCCTTGTTTGGTATAACAGAAGGAAATCTGCCAGGTTCCTTTCAGAACATGGTTTTAATCAAGATAAATAAGCTTCCTTCCTCTCATCAGGAATATGTTTATCAGTCTGATTTTCTCACTCACCCGGAGGAAGGCCATTCTGAATAACAAAAGAATGTAATGTGTGTAGAATTTCTTTCACTCCAAGTATATTGTCTGGTACAGTATTTGCATATTTCTAATAACCATCTGTTGGTTATGAAGAGATTCAATGTAACAAAAATGGTATGGCAAACGCCACTAAAACATATGGAGTATGAAACGTATTGTACCGGAGAGGATTGTATATCAATTCTGTCTTCAAAAACTTGATGGTTGCATGGGTGGATCCAGAGGGGGGTCGTGGGTGCATGCCCCCCCAAACAGTTGCACCAGTGGGGAGCAAAATTGGGAACCAAGGTAATGCCCACCTAGCAGGGCTTTGGTGGTTGACGGAACCGAGTTGGAATGAGAGCCCAGGTCTACCCAGCAGGCAGATCTGGGCTCCATGTTCAGGTGGGAGCCTGGGTCTACCCTTCTGGTTGACCTGAGCTCTGGAGTTAAGGGAGTGTTTATGGTCCCCCACCCCCAACACAAACAATAGATCCACGCTTGAATGGTTGATATATATTTTGAATCATGTTAATTGCCTGAGTCTCAGGGAATGAAGCAAAATACAGTAAAATGAAGGTTTTGCATAAGTTTTTGCGCTGCTTGAACATTTACTATTTTATTCCTCCCTAATTCTATGCCACATGACACTTCCTCTGTCTTGTGCAAGGTGATTTATTGCTAACCAGTTTTGTCTCCTTTTCCTACATCTGAAAATGTTCCTACTACCATTCTGCATATGCTCCAACAGTCTGTACAGTTGTCTTCCCCTAAACTTTGTTATAGATAAATAACTGTCCCAGGAAAGTTCTACATTTTACTGCTTTTCAATTTGAGGAGGGGGTTGCTTGTGCACGGGTTGACAAATTTGCCTTTGCCACAAACCTTGCCTCTCTTCTGAGGGGGTTAGGTAGGATCTTAGATGTCATGTCTAGCTGTTGTTCTGGGGTGGGGCCCTTATCTCTGACCAGATAGAGTGGGTTGTAAGTGAGAAGTGATTGGTCTGACAAGAGTAAACTTGTGAGATTCCTTGCAACCTTTTGCAATCAGCCCAATCCAAGTGCTATGAGACTAGCCTTGGTCTCCCTGTAATTCATCCAGCAGTATGTAGCTGTGTCACAAATCGCCAACAGAAGGAAAAGGTTGTCAGGTGGCAGATAGGGCACTGATTAGGTTGTCTTTTCCATGACAAAGGTTTAAGAGGGCTTTTCTGCTTCTGGATTCTGGTCTTGCAGCATACTGGTATTCTGCTTTAGTTAATTATAAAAGTTTAATTTCTTAATATAGTGCATATATGTGTTTGACTTCATTATAGCTTGTGGCTTGGCTCGCCTGATTTGTCATGTGTGCTGTATGTACTTTATCTGTTTTTCCTTGTTTTTAAATGCCTTTACATTTGTATTCTGAATTGTGGTGGACTTACATTTGTCCACCAGGCCCTTCCTGTGGGATTTAAGAAGTAGCCGCTGCCCACAAATGGATCACCCCTGTTTTCGTCTGTGAAATGTTGGGAAGTACGATTCTGCCCCCCCCCGCCTACATTGGCCTCTGTATTCAGCAAGCTTCTTCCTTCTTGATTTAAATACCTTACAGACACTGCCAGTAGTTTGTTTAATAAAACCTTTAGCCACCCTAGTTTAGGTCACTGGCATCTCTGCTGCCATTTCACTCTTTTTCACCCTTTTGCCACTGTAGATTTTATACTCTCCTCTGTCCTGACATTTCTATACCTTTCTGTGTTGCCCAGCTTATGTAACATCTAAGACTGTGTCACTTCATTATGTACAGTGCATAATGCACTAATGAATCTAAACAAATGTTAAATAACAGTAGAAGCAGTCGTGGCAGTTGCTTGTGGGAGCACTCCTATAAGTGCAGTGCTATAAGCTATATTTTTATACTTTGTGACTTGACTGTCAAATGCTGTTGCAGCTTCTCCTGTCAAAGGAATTTCATCCAAAAGATCTTTATAATCCTGAATGTGACTGTTGAGTAATTAGTGAATCTCTGCTTTTTTGTTTCTTTTCCATGCATCCATATCCCTTTTATGATGATGATGATGTTACAACCATCTGACAGAATCCTAATTCAGTTAATTAATATGAATATGCTGGAGTGAGTGGCTTGAGTAGATTTGGTTTGATTTATTAGTTATATCCCACCTCTCTTCCATCATGGAACTGAAGGTGATGCATATGGACTTCCAAGGCAGTCACTCATCCAGGCATTGTGACCATACCTAGTCTTGCTTGGCTTCAGTAAGGTGATCAAGTGTCTGTCTGTCTGTCTGTCTGTCTGTCTGTCTGTCTGTCTCTTTTTAATAAAAGGTCTTCGAATTTGAAGAAAAGCAATTAAATAAGGAATGATGTATCAGTATTTAAGTAACAGGAAATGCTTCACTCAATGCTTTCTTCATCATCTTTCTTCCATTAGAATGTTCCTCCGGATCTCTCCATCTGCACTTTTGTGCTGGAACAGTCCTTGTCAGTGCGAGCGCTCCAAGAAATGCTGGCTAACACAGAGGAGAAAGCAGAAGGCGTAAGTAACAACATATTTACAGTACCTTTTAATTAGATTGTGATAATGTTGCTAAGGCTTTAATTCTATTCACGCTTACAGCAAGTGCTCACTTAAAAGTTTTTTCATTCAAAATTATTTCAGTGGTTAGTGGTTCTCAATTTGGTCAGTGGTTCTCAGTCTTCTGACTTCTGTGACCTCAATGGCTGCACATTATAGGACTACTGGAAGTTGCTTCTGTGTCCTGCTGAGCCAGCGATCCTTGACCTTGTTGAACCTCAGAATGCCTTGTGGTAGCACAAAGTATATTGGGCCCTGACAATCTTTGCCATGCAATAGGAAAGCACTCAGCAAACCTGCATCTTGAGCAAGTGTTATTGAACTCACCTATGGTCAAATTGATTTCATTGTAAGTCATTTCAGTTGCAGTTTCCGAGAATCTATTGACAATTTTAAGCAAAGACTTGCTGAACTTGGGAGGAAGTCTCATTGAGCTCAGTGGGACTTATCCTTGAGCAGACATGCATTGGATTGGGAAGTTAGTTTTTATTTTGTATGTTGTCACAAGTACTGCCAGATTTGGTGTTCTTATTAAAGGAGTTCAGCTATTCCATTAATTTCTTTGATTTATGCAACTTTTCGTTCTCATAAGTTTTAAACCTATGAACAATGCTTGACATAAGCCACATGGCAAATTTATGGGGAAAAATGGTTTTAAAAGTATTTCTTTATATTTGTGTTGCCATCTTTGTGAACCAGATAATTTTTTCCCCAATACTGTCTAGTTTTCCTGGCCTGTGCCATGTTGGTTGGAATAAACTGTAAGATTTCAGTGCAGGTGTTGGTGTATTGCAGAGGTGGATAAATATTTTGGCAAGAGGTCGGCATCATCTCTCTGACACTGTGTCAGGGGCTGGGAAAAAAAGAATTAATGTACATTTCAAATTTGAACAAATGTACATAAATTTACACAAATGAATACATTAGAGATGGAATAAATGAATTTTACTGATCTTATTAATAGTATACATGAGAACTATCATACAGGCATGTAGAACCACATGATAACTATGAACCGTTTGCCACACACCTCTTGTACCTCTTGGGCTATATTTCCATTAAATGTAGACACTTTTGAAGAGCACTGTGTATTCTTAACTGGGTGCATTGTCTAAGCTGTGTTACTGTTCCCAGGCAAAGACCAGGCAGCTGGAAGCATTTGCCTCCTTTTATTGGGTGCCCTTCAGGGAGAAAGGCGGAACACAAATTGAATAAAATAAATAAATATTACATTTTGGAAAGCACTTTCAAGGCCAGACGCTTGGGGATGGGAGGAACACTGAGTATGTCTTATCCTGTGAATAAGTGAACAGCTCAGTCCTATCCTTCCTCTCCTCTCCCCACTGATGCAGTGGTGCTGAAAAGGCACTCACGGTTTTCAGTGGGAGATCAAAACAGAAGGGGATTTAAATCCCCTTACCCCTCTGTAAGCCTCCCGGTCCACAATGGGTCTTCTCAAACTTGTGTCAGTGATTTCGCTGGTGTAAATGCAAGAAGAGAAAGGGGGCAGGGAAGCTGCTGCTGGAGGGGATAGGATCCGGTACACAACATGGTTACCAGATCCACCCCATCTCTCAGCCTCCTTGCCCTCGCTGTTCCCTCGCCCCATCCAGTTTTACCCCCTCCCTACCCCTCTTCCACCTGCCCTGCTAGCTTACCTGCCATGGCAGGATCCTGTGGTCCGGTGATGCATACAGGAAGGTTCTGGCCTTCCTGCCAGTGTTCACACAGTACGCTATTTGGCACACTGCCAGAGCGCACTTCACAACTGCTTTGCAGCAGCCAGCACTAGTGAAATGTGTGTTCCACTAGCGGGACTGCCCCGTAGGATTGGGCAGTAACTTAGAAGAACATAGTTTCATATTAAAAACCTTCTGAGATCTTTATCACGTGGACATCTTGGTTTCTGCAGGACAGGGATTACATACCCTAATGGTCATTGGAGTGTGTCTGTTGCCAGAGGGGTTTCCAGAAGTGCCCAGAGAGGTGTCTTGGAGGAACAGACTGGATGTAGGCATTGCTCACCTTGTTTGTATTCTGTTGATAGTTTGCTAATTGAAGGTATTCATGTCTTGTGTTAATAAATAGAATTTTTTCACCCACTGGCATGTCCATTGCCTGTGTACCCCAAAAGAACCATTGCCCTTGTGGCAAGACAGTTAGTTGAAGGTTTGGGGTGGGAGCTGTTGGCAGTTAAACTCTTCTGTATCACCACTGTGATGTGCAATCATCCAGCACAATTGCTATATAATTTATAATGGGACACTGAAATAAGTAACGATAACTTAAGAATGGTTGCTGCCATTGCCATCTTTGAAGCTGCACACATCACAAGGTTTATTATTTTAAAATAATCTTTTTCTTCCATCTTGTTGAGTTGTACATTTGCTAATGGTTTCCAAGAAATTATGTTATATAATTGAAATGGACTGAAATGCTAACAGCATGTCTCCTAAAGTGTGCAGCACAAAACGTTTTTGTAGGTAGGTATTTCATACATCTATCATCATACCTCAAAATATATATGCAATACAGAAATACAATAGCTTTATATATATATTTGTCATTTCATGAATGCTATAGATGTGGGAGTTATAATGGAGGGAACTGCGGGAAGGAATTCATATTTGCTACTTTAAAGTTGTGGAAATGGAAAAAAAACCTCTAGGGTGAAAACATATTTTTTTCTTTTGTTCTGAATATGTGGGATATGTCCCTGAAAAGAATTCTGCTCTCTGCCTGTTCAGTTTTCTGCAGTTTTTAAGGACGGTGCCTGTACTTTGCTTACAAAATTGCTTTATCTTAATTTGGTTAGATCTGAAATGTGATTATAAATGGAAAGATGCAATGCATGCTGCCATTATAGCAAAAAACAATCCTCCAAAAGCAGATCTGTATCTTTCAGTTGCAATATAAAATTTGCTGCTAAACTTTGCTTTGCCTCTGATTACATCTGTAATAGGTTGTAGGAAATGACTTGAGAAGTGAAAATGTATATCTTGATACACCAACATGAAATATTCACTGTACAAAGATATTTGCTGAAGGAAAGATACAATTTTGCTGTCATTAAAATGACGTTGAGTCTCTTTAGGAGGCAGAATTAGAGGGAATGATGAATACCATGGCAAGGGGAAGATCAACCTGGCTCTCACCATTGGCCAGGGAATGCAGCGGCTGCAAGGATCTCAGTTCCTCCTCCCTGCCTGAAATGAACTCTGCTCAGACTGCCATTTTGCACTTAAACCAATAAATGGTATTGTGCACTCTGTTAAGCTCTTTGGTGCAAGAAGCAACTCTGGAAAGGCAGATACTCTTCTCTTTAGAGTCTTTTATACATACAGTTGGAAACTAGTCATGCACACTGCTACCTATGTTGGACTGCTTTGTCCCCATCAGAGCATGCTGAAGCCCTTAGGGCATGTTCACTTCTGGAAACTGATGTGCTACATCAGTACATCTCCAAATAAGTGTTGTATGAGCCTGTCTTGAATGAGCATTGTATGTTAGGTGCTAGTGTAGCATTACTACATCAGCTGCATAAACAAATAATATTTATTAAGACAAAATAGCTATCATAGTTATGTCCGTTTCTGTGCTGTTTACACTTATGCTGCAATTACAGAACAGTATTTACAATGAACACTGAACAAGAAGAAACTTTTTTTTCCTTTTTAAAGGGAGGGCTCACTATCAGCTAAAAATATATGGAACATAAGCTAGGGTCGCAGTTCCCAGACTGTATGCCATGGCACCATGACATCCCAGGTCACTGCAGCAAACTCTCAGGAGCAGCAGGGGATATTCTAAAGGCATCACTTTAAAGTCTCCATGAGAATGCCTACAGCACCATGAAAAAATTGCAGTGACACTAAGGGTGCCATGAACAAAGAAAGTTCAGGAACCTCTGGGCTAGAGGAATACTTAGAAGAGCTTGTCATAAAACCCAGTAAGAGATGCAATGGCTGTTGGCTGCTTGAGATGAGAAGTTTTCCAGACAGTTTCGGGAGCATCACTGGGCTTGCCCATTGGTGTTTAGATCCTTACAAATGCCCTTGTGATGTTGCTTAGCCACGTTTGAGATAAGATTCCTGCCCAGGACTTGATAACAAAAATTCCCGAAATCTTAAGCTATTTTAGTATAGTTCCACACACATTTATGATGGTTTATGAGTCCAGTTTGAACTATCAGAAGAAAAGAAAAAAGCTGATTATTTTGTTTTTTAGTGTTCTCTTAAAAATAATCCTAACTGGGTATCTGAACCAAATGGAGGGGTTTGTCCATCACTATTTCAATATATTATTCTTACTGTACAGCTCCAACAGCATGCATTGTGACATTGAGTATAAGGACAGGTTCCTGCCCTAAGGAGTTTACAATCTACATATTGACATAGGGATGACGATGGGGAGAGAAGTGATGGAAATGCAGGAGAAAGGTATACGATTAAGTTACCATACTTCAGCTTATAGCCCAATCCACTGTAACTCCCTGCATGGTGATGTAGCAGCGCCAATGCAGCATCTGCTGTATCCTGTGGGGGCGTTTTTCCCTTGCCCTGGGGTAATTCCCAGCTACTACCATGGGTCAACTCATACCTGTGCCAGTTATATTGCTGGCACACATTCACATTGACCCGTGAAGGTGGGTCAGGCCTGGGAAAGGGATTAGGATTTGGTGGGTACCGCTGTCACTGAACTTGCCCCCTTCCCAGGCCTGCTAGGCCCTATACCACACCCTGATCTCCTCTGATATGGTACATACTTATTGGTTTTAAGGAAGTTTTTACTACACACGATTTTGGCTTCATGTTCTGACCTCTTGCATAAGACGTGAGCCAAGTACTTCGGCATAGTAGGATTGTATATCATAGACTTTGAGCTTAAGTGATACAGTGGGCTTGTTGTACCCTCCCTCCAAAGGCCTTTTTAAGGTCTTAAAACATCACTTCCAGTTTTTCCGTAAAATCAAAAGTGGTCTTCTAAGGCCTCCCTGAGGCCTGGGGAGGCCATATGCAACCTATTCCATCCTGGAATGGAAACCCCGTGGATAATGTGGGATGCCCTGTATTCTTATTGTACTTAAGCTTTTAAGCAATATTCTTATTTTACTATCTTACTGTACTAAGGTTAAATAGTATGTTGCGTGGATGTGCACATGAAGTTGCGTAGAAATATTTTTAATTTTAGAGCTTTCCATCTGGCTCCTAGAGCATTTTCTTTACAGAAAGATTTTCACATGACTATCCTTTAGTTAAAACTGTGTTCCTGCTAAATTGCTTTATGAGCAAGGTAACTCTCAATTAATATTTTGATCATGGTTAATTAATCATGTCTTTTGGTGTCATCTTTGAATAAGATGTACTTTCTGGATAATTGGTCAGCCTACACTTATGGCATGATACTTCAGACTTGGCTTTTATTCAGCAGAATAATCCCTGTTCTCTTCCAAGGCAGTGCGCAGTCAAAACCACAACAAGCCAAACTGTGTGGATTTTGGCCTGCTGAATGTAGTTGCCCCCTCTCATCCATGAGCTTATGATCTGTGGGTTTGACTCATTGTGGATCATGGACCTGCACTGGATGGCCTCAATGGACCACCTGAAGGCTTTTGAGAGTGGTTTTTTGGCAAACCGGATATGCGTTTCAGAAGCCTCCAGGAGGCCTTCTGAGACACAGGGAGGTAGCATGTGGCCTTCCTGCAGCTCACAATAGTGCCGGAAGGCACTTTTGGTCATGTCCAGAGGTCCTCTGAGGGACCCCCAAGGATTTGAATGTTTGAATATTTGCAGAATTCAGTATCTGT
This sequence comes from Tiliqua scincoides, assembly GCF_035046505.1. Taxonomy (NCBI): domain Eukaryota; kingdom Metazoa; phylum Chordata; class Lepidosauria; order Squamata; family Scincidae; genus Tiliqua; species Tiliqua scincoides. The sequence continues at coordinate 230,393,631 of NC_089821.1, forward strand.
TGGGGGTCTTGGAATGGATCTACCATGGATATCGAGGGCCTACTGTATAAACTTTAGCAATGGGAGAAAGGAACTACTGGATTGTGAGAGAATAGTCAGTTCTCGTTATCTGCTAGAGTTAGGCTCCTGGAAAACCTAATGGATACTGAATTTGCAGATACTGAATCATTGAGCCTATGGGGGTTAGGTTCCAGGGAATCTTCTTTACTATACAGTCTATAAACTTTGTGAACTTAAATCTTACTTTGAAGTCTATGGGGCTGGGTGATGAGGGCTTAATCAACATCTCAAACACCTTATGCTTCCTCCTCCATGTTGGCTATCCCTCAACTTGTTGAAGGTTACTGGTCCAACAACGAGGTCTCAGAGTTCAGAAATAGGGAGGGGGTTGCTTCACCCTTCCTCCTCCTCCACCTATCTCTTGCTGGACCCAGCCCCAGAGCAACCTTCAGATAACCTTCCAGAGACCTCTCATCATCAGCCTCTCATCATCGCCAGGGTTGTCCTAAGATGTCCAAGATGGTGGGCACTGTATTTTAAGCAAGGTTTAAAATAGATTTATAAAATTAAAAAAAAAAAACATTTATAAAATTGATTTTGAATTTAGTTTAGTAAACACAATGTATACAACAGCCTCTGGTTAGAAATAGGTGTTGTAAAATATAGAATTTTACTGCTTAAACAAATGGCCAGTTTTGCAAAGGAATAACAGTGGATTAATGTAAGTAGTAATGAAGTCTGAGCAGTACGTGGATTCTATTTCTTTACTGAAATAGTTCTGGCAATTCAAGTTTCTTTAAATAAAATTTGAAGCAACTGGAAAATTACCTCTTCTCCCCCCAAAAAGCCATAGCAACAAGACATGACCTGGAATATTTTAATATTTTATATTGACAGTTTCTAGACAAAGTAGTCTGGTGCTTAATGATACTGATGCAAGAAAGAGCATGTAAACTGTAGTTATTGTTGCTGATTTATGATGAACCTACCATGTTCACTTTAAGTCTCTTAGGGCGCAAACCAAACCTGCGCTGGAGCAGGCAGGCCAGGAGGCTTGCACTGCATCCAACGCAGGTTCGTTGGCTGCAGCAGTTCAGCCAGGGCCAAGGGGAAGCTTGTGCCAGAGGTGGCACAAGTCTGAGGAGAGCAGAGTGGCTTGAAGCCGCTCTATTCTCCACGGGGACGGGGGTTGGGATCCGGCATAACTGCTGGGTCCCAGCCCCGCCCCTGGCTCCCTGCACGCCCGTACCCGGGGCTACCCATCGCCCACCCTCTCTCTGCCCAGAAACGTCCCCTCCCGCCTCCTCCCCACCCGCCCCATGCCTACCTTTGCCGCTTGTGCAAAAAAGCCACCGTGGAGGCTTCTGCTGGCCTCTGCGCATCGGTGCATCTACATGCGCCGATGCAGCTTCCTCCCACGGAGGCTCAAACGTGCTTTATGGCACGTTTGCAACCCTCCTATGCCAGCCCAAGGGACTTGGGTCAGCATAAGGCGCAGTTAAGATTGTGCCGTTATGCATCTTTATTTATAGTTTGACTTATGGCAGCTTTATATTTCTTTAATTTTTCTATTGGAACACAATGGTCTCTTTCTGATATCTTGTAGGGGTGGGCCTGGGATAGATTGTTTTATGGTGGCTCTGATTCCTCATTGTGGATTAGTTCCAGAAGGTGATATTGTGGGGTTTCTGCTCCATGCCGGGGTCTATACAGTGATCTGTCTTGTCCCCTATGTTTTGTAACAGCAGTATGAAACTGTTGGTAGATGTCAAAGCAGTTGTGTCACTGGAATGTCAGTACTGTTCAGCTCTATCTCTCATTTCCAATATCTAATCCTGGAGAGATGGTGGACACCCTGACCTGTCTGGAGATGATGCTGGTCTGGATGAGGCAAACAAACTGGAACTTAAACCACATAAGATGAAGGTGTCATTGGTGAGAGATTCAACCACTCAGGATATAGGTTTTCACCCTGTTTCCATGGGACCGTATCTCTCTTGAAACATAAAGGTTTGCAGCTGATGCTGAACACAGAATTTTCCCCGAATATGCTCAGATGACTGCAAAGTCTGGAAGTGCCTTCTATAAAACAGAAGCATTTGTAAGAAAACTAGTTTAGACAGTATTCCCAAATTATATTAATCCTTATTAAAGGTGCGTGTATTGAAATGTGAATCCTGTATTACAGAAGATTATATTCAGTAACAATAGTATTCATTTTTTGCTTTTTTTCTACAGCTAGTTGATGTGGAAAAATGGGTATGTGCTTCTGCCTCTCTTGATCCCAAATATCCCTTACTTATCAAAATTGTCTGTTTTATTTGTACTTTGTATGTATCATAACACTAATTTGCTGTGCTCAAAACAAATTCTAAAAAGTACTTCTACAATGTTAGCCATGACATTAGTAGAATAGCTTACCACCTCAAAAGAACAATAGAAAATACTTTTCCTGTAATTTTAATTGGTTGTGCAAAGCCCTGTAAAAGTGCAAAGCCCTATAAAAAGGTTTCTGTCTCATAAGTTTGAGCCCTGCAATTTCATGTTACAAATGTACATCCTGTAAACTGCTTGTTTTTGTCTGTATGCATCTTAATTAAATAATGCATGTTGGTACCATAATCCTGTGTGTTTTATCATGAATGTATTTCTTTATTCCCGAAATGCAGTGAATATTAACCCCTTCTAGTCAGTGAACAGTGCCAAAAATGTAAAGAAACAAATCACCACATAGATCTTGCTAAATCTCTACACATATAAATTTTATTCTGAAATGAATATGTGTTTTGGAATATGCGTTTCTGTAAATGGTTAGGATTTGAATCTTTGAAGACATCTCTCCCATTTTGTCTATGTGCATGTAATAGTATTGATGTTAAATTGTGTGTATTTAGAAATCTGTGCATGCTAGATATCTGTGTACAGTACCTCCTTGAGCTTGTGTTGTTTCTGTTGTGTACTTTCAGATGTTGGCTCTCAATATATTTGCATTTTAAAGATGCCAGAGGAAGTTTCCCCAAAATAAGATTCATGTCTTCATGATACTAATGTTTACTTTCTAACTCTGCAGGTTGTTTAGTTGTTGTTTTTCGTCTCACATTACTTCATCTTCCTGCTTTACAGGGATTTTAAACCCCAATGTTTTTATTATCTGTTACTTTCTTCACACCCTTTCTTAAAATTTGTCTTTTCTATAAAGATTTTCATACAACGTTGTAGACTTTTTCCCCCTACTGTAACTGAGATTAAGTACATGTAACTGAAACAATCTCATGATTTTCCTTGTTTATCCTGCCATCATTTCCCTCCCCTTCCTCTGTTGTCTCGCTTGTATCTGTCCAAACTACAAGGGGTTGCCATATCCACGGATTCCGTATAAGCAGTTTCATTTATCTGCAGAAGTGGGCTTAAACCAGGTCACTATGAGCTTAGGAGCTCCTCTCCCCCGCCCCAGACACCATTAGCTTGTTTAATGACTTACCCTATTTAAAAAGCAAAACATTCCGCACCCCCACCCGTGAGCTCATTAAAATATTTAATGCAGCTAAAAAGTTCCTTATAGGAGAAGGCAGCCTAGACATTTAAAAACAAACACAAAAAAACAACTAGATGGAAACTAACAGGAAGTGGTTAAATTGATTGCATTGATGTATTAAATGTATTGATTGTTAGCCGCCTTGGGTGCCCTTTGGGGAGAAAAGCGTAAAATACATGCATACATGCATACATACATATGTCTTCCTATTAACCTATAACTAATTATTTAGAAGTGACCAGGCTTCCAGGAAGCAGCCTGATGGTTGATATCAGCTCTTAAGCTAGTAGTGACCTGGTTTAAACAAGAATCACTGCCGAGGCAAACTTAAATCACATGAGGGAGGTGGTGTAGAGATAGGCATTGGAACCCCTTTGGGAACTGGGACATTATTATTATTATTATTATTATTATTATTATTATTATTATTATTATTATTATTATTATTATTATTAACAGTATTTATATACCGCTTTTCAACTAAAAGTTCACAAAGCGGTTTACAGAGAAAAATCAAATAACTGAATAGCTTCCTGTCCCAAAAGGGCTCAGCCTCTCAGAACAGGGACCTGTCCTCTCATTCAGTTAAAACCTCCATATATCCCACTGATTGTACTTTTAAAAGTAGTAGTAATGAATGCATTTCTAATATGCTAACTTGTCACAGAAATTGGAGTAAATGCCACACCATCCCTTTAATAGGTGGTTCAGCATCTTATCATTGTCTATACCAGGGGTGCCCAAACCCCAGTCCTGGGGCCACTTGCAGCCCTCGAGGCTTCTCAATGCTGCCCTCAGGGAGCCCCCAGTCTCCAATGAGCCTCTGGCCCTCCAGAGATTTGTTGGAGCCCACACCGGCTCAACGCAACTGCCATCAGCATGAGGGCAACTGTTTGACCACTCATGTGAGCTGTGGGATAAGGGCTCCCTCCACTGCTTGTTGTTTCAAGTCTGTGATGCAGCAGCAGCAGCAAAGGAAAGGCCAGCCTTGCTTTGTGCAAGGCCTTTTGTAGGCCTTGAGCTATTGCAAGACCTTCATTCATTCATATAAGTTCATCTTTAATATATTCATTTATGTAAACTTATGTAAATTTATTCAAATTTTAAATGTAAGTTAATTCTTTTCCCCCCCCGGCCCCTGACACAGTATCAGAGAGATGATGTGGCCTTCCTGCCAAAAACTTTGGACACCCCTGGGCTATACTAACCATGCAGAGGCGTATCTACTAAAAATCACACCTATGGTCGGCACTGAAATTTCGCCCATGGCAATGCCTGACGCCATGACACCACGCAACATCTTTATGTTTGTACTTGTACAACTTGCGCTTGTACTCCAACTCCTTCCTGACAGGGAAGCGGTTGGGTACCCAAGCGCATGCTTGGCAGCTGGCTGGGCAATTTCGCCAGCTCAGCTGCCGAGAGGGCACATGCGCTCCAAGGGCTTCCCATGGAGACTTACTACCTGGTATGTGATTTAGGATTGCAGTTTTAGCCTAAAAAAAGCTATATTCTGACTTCTTGAACTATTTTGCTATATGTCTATTCTGTACTCACTGTATTCAGTGTGTATTAAGTGAACTCAAACATGGAAATCACTTTGAAAATATGTTTCCATTCGAATAGCAAAAACTCTTCATTTTTGAAAAATATGTGAACAATTTGAAAAAATTTGCTTTTCCCACATAGCTCTTAATAAACATAATTTACCTCTACTAACTGGGCAAAGACACACCTTTGAAAGTGCTACCCACTTAGCAGGGAGAGAGCAACTGTCCACCCCAGCATTATGTCTTTTCCAGTGGCTATTGCTAATGTCTCTTTGGTGTCCTTTTAAAAAGATTGTGAGTCCTTTGTGGACAGGGGACCATTCCTTTATTTATTTGACTCTATAAACTGCTTTGTGACCTAGTTTTTGTAGAGAAACAGTACAGTCAGTCATGCACCACTTAACAGTACAGTCATGCACCACTTAACGACAGGGAAGTGGACCAGCATCTCTGTCGTCAGGCGGAACTTGATGCTATGCAAAGCCTCTGAAGGCGCTACACACTGCCTCTGTGAGGCTCAGAATGCCGAATCACATGAGACACGTGACTTCTAATTTCCTCCAGGAAACTGGAAATTGCGTCTCTCTCTCTCTCACACAATTCCACGATTCTGAACCTCCCAGAGAGAGCACGCAGAGGCTCAGAAAAGCTTCCAGAGGCGAGGGGAGCGAAAGTTCCCTCAGCCTCAGAGTCTTGGGGAGGTGCAACCTCCTGACCAGTGGTGGCTGTCACATATGTGATCTGTTGCTGGCTGGAAGGTCGTTAAGGGGTGCACACTTCTATATACTTAATTAATCAATCAAACAAATCTACCAAATGACATTGAAATTCTATTCAGCTGTGGGCTCTATAGTAAGAATGTTAGTCTCTGCTGGTGCTATGATCTCAGAGGTGGTTGGGCTACTTTGCATTGAAACAATTAAAAACATCTTCATATGTTATTTGCCTATCATTGGATTTCAGTGTTCACCCAATCACTAAAAACTACATTTTTACTCAAAGAGTTGCAGTCTCCCATATGTACAATAAATCACTTCATGTTAAAGTCAAATAGACACTTGCTTCAGTGGAATGGAGTTATATTAGCAAAACAAAATTCCTTTGACTAGGGTTTCAGCCGTTATATACAATAGCTTTGTTCGCAGAGCAGTCCAATCCTAACTTGCGCTGGCACAGCCAGTCTGCATGGCCCGCGCTGAATCCAGCACAGGTTAGGAGGCAGCATGTCATGCTCCAGCCTGCCCTATAGGGCTTCTTGAATCTGCGCCACTATATAGCTGGTGCAAATCTGATATAATGCCAGGAATGTGGGATAATGGCACATGAATGTTTATGGCACATTCATGACACCTTTAGCTGGTGCGGTTGGTATTGCTCTCTGAATTACTTAATAGAAATTCAACTCATTGTAAAAGGAGGTTCAAACTGGAACCCACATAGGAGTCCTTTCAGAGAGATAGTGCTACCTTTGAGAGAGACCGATAGTTCAGGCATGGATGAAGTTGCTTTAAAATGCACTGGTAGATGTGTGATTTTTTTCCCCAGGGTTTTTTTCCGCAGATTTTGTTTTTTCAACAAAATGAGAAGTCCAGAAAGCGTTTCTTTGTGTTTTTATTCCAAGAGCCCATTTTTATGAAGTAAAATTTTAAAAGTGTACTTGGTGGGTGATATGGGTGGTATAGCGTTAGCAGATGCAGCCACAGTTATTACTCATGCATCCCTCAATCCAGCCCAACCACCCTACTGATCAATATGTAGAGGTGTTAGAAAACAGATTTATTTTTTTACTGAGTTCACTGATTTTTCTCAAAATCATCCCTCTGTGCATGGGTGAAGAGGAAGTTGTATTTTCCTAGTCTCATCATGATAAAAAAAAAGGAAAGAAATGTGACATACACTCTATTTGACCCATTTCAGTTTTTGGTTGGAGGGTGCTGCTAGACATTCCGTCACATTAGTCATGTACTCAGGAATATGGATTGGAGGTTAGCATAATGGTTCCACCCCAGAAATAAGTGTTTGAGTGCATCTGATCATTTTAATTGCATAACTGAGGCAAAGATGGATAGATCATCTTGAATATTTATATCAGTGGTTCCCAGATTGTGGGTTGGGACTCACCAGTGGGTCGCAACCTGTTTTTTGGTAATTGGAGAACTGACAGGGCGATAGCCAACAAGGAATATATATCGAACACTATGGAAACCCAAGCAGAGCAACACATGCACATTTACTTGTGAGTAGATGAATATGTCTTGGTCCACTTCAAGCAGCAGGCTGAAGGACATAGAATCCCACTAGAATCCACTTATCCGTTGATTGGGTCCTCAGAATGGTTCCGATCCTACTAGTATGAAGTTCACCAAATGTACCAGAAGGCACCATCCCCCCAAATATTAAAACAGAAGCTTGAGCGTCTGATAAATTGAAACTTTTTTTTAGTCTCATAAAGCTAACTGGTCCTGACAGAGTGTCATTTTAAAAAGTGGGTCCCAGTGCTAAAGTGCTAAAGAACCGCTGGTTTAAATGAATTAGTGGTAGGTGTCTGGATACCCACATTTTGAATGTGTTTCTCTTCCCCCTTGGCATCATTGTATGTATGTGTAATTTTAATACTTTGGATAATGTGAACAAAATCTCTGACTAAATAAATGGAAAAACATTATTTTTTTCTGGCATTCTGTATAACAGGGTTTCTCAAACTGTGGGTCATGATGCAGTGTCTGGTGGGCCCTGGGTGCCCTCTCACGCACCTTTGAGCCCAGTTGGCTCCTATTGGAGCTCTGCAGATGCAATTGGAGGTTGCACTAGCAGGCCTCTGGAAGCAGCTGGAAAGTCACTTCAGTTTACTTCTGAGTTTGTAAAAGTGATTTCCGGTTGGCTCCAGAGGTTTTCTGAAGCTTCCAGAGGCCAGGCACCGGAGAATGAGGTGGGTCGTGCTGGGGGCAAGTTTGAGAACCCCTTCAGTATAGTAATGGTGATGATTAACACTGTTTCAGATGTTATTTTTAGAACATGAAAAACAAGATTTTTGGAGTATAAATGAGCAATAACTGGTTTTCCTCTTTTTCCTTTTTCTTGTGGCACTCCAGAAATTTATGATGAAGGTAAGCTTGAAGATTATGACTTAATTAATCCAGATTGTCTCAAACAGCAAGAGTTCAGAGTGGCTTGCAGTTCTCAACACTATCGTACAAAATTGTACAGCATCTAAAAAAAAACTATTGAAATGGTATACAAATAAAAATTATAGTACAATCACAGTAAAACAATCTTTCTACAACATATAAAACACACTGAACTTAAAATAGTTCTCTGGAAGTCCACATGAATAAATGTAATAAAGTATTTTGTCCTCTTTTCTGAAAGTAAGAAGGCTCAGATCAATTAACAATCATATTGAACTGGACGTTCTCATATTGTTGTAGAAGAATGATATGCTTCTTATGTTCTTATTGAAGGGGAAGCAAAGAGAGCTCCAGTTGTCACCATTCATTCAGTTGCTGTGTGCCTCACTTACAACTCAGGGCTGGCAATCATGGTGGCCCTCCTCTCCCTAACTTTTTGGAAGCCGCCTTTTATATATGAAAGTAAAAGATCCTGTCAGTTAGAGACATGCACTTCAGTCCTACTGGAGGATTACTCCAGTGGAATGCACATTCCACTGGTGGAACCTCCTTTATGGCCATAGCAAATGCAGCTAGGCCAGTGTTCATAGGCCAGTCACTGCAAGTAGTGAACAACCAGCTCTGTTTGGTGACTTACACTGGACGCCTGCCAGAGAAGGTGAGCCGGTGCAGGAGGTTGGAGAGAGGCTGGGAGGGGGTTGAACAGACCACAGTGTGGGTGGAACAGGGGAGGGGTGGGCAGAATGGGGTGGGGAGGACAATGGATCAGGCTGGCACAGGTCCAGGTTAGCTCATTAGCAACAACTGGGGCTTACCATGGTGCAAGGGAACGCTTATCCTTAGAAGAACTTCAGCAGCTGAAAATTCCCTGCAGGATACAGCATAAGTGCTATAGCACCACACTGGTGCTATTGCATTACTGCATGGGGATTTAGGCAGGACTGGATTGATACATCAAAAAAAAGAGGGAGAGGGAAAAACCAAAGTTTGTCTAAAGTGCTTTAGAGCCCAATCCTGTGGTTCGCACTGCGCCTCCGCGGCGCGGACCACAGTTGCAAACGTGTCTTAAGGCACATTTGCGGGGCTTACCGCTGGGCTCCCGCCAGAGGTGGCTCATCTCTGGCCGGCACTGAGCCACCGCCCGCCTGGCCCCCACGTTCCACAGCTCGGCAGTGCCTGCGACCGCCGGGCTGCAGAACGGGGAATGGGCGCGTTCTTGAGGGCGTGGGGGAGGCTTTCCAGGGAGGGGGGCAGTGTGGTCTGGGGTGTTCCCAGGCACGGGGGAGAGGTGGTTTCAGTTAACCATGGGGGTTCTGAAATGGAACTCCTGTGAATTCCAGGGCACCACCTGTATTACATAGTCTGAAATTAAGCAGAGTAATGTATTGAAATGATTTCTTAAAACATTTCTTTTGATGTTATGGTATGGCCCTACACATCATGCATTAGTTCACCTGTTTTCCTTATTAAATTTTCACTACATTTGCAATACTCTGGACAAGGGATATGATTTACAAACACTGAATAGTGAAGTCTACATAAATCTCTCTTTATGCTTTCATGCTCTCACATTTGTATAGATGATCATGTTAGTCAGTTTTGACTTTTTGTAAGGATATATAGTAGATGCTGGGCTATTATTTAACTAAGGGGCATTACACCCAAAATAAATAAGATTACATACACTTTCAAACACCATATTGTGCTGTTCCATAGCCTTCTCTTTTGTCACTGGAAAAATGTCCATTTCAAGGCAAACAAGCATTATGTCCTGTCTAGAAGTCTGATTTTGTACTACATGCTTTAACATGTAGTAATCCCAAACAGCAGGAATAAAAAAACTGGGATTTCACCCCATAATAACCCTTGGAATGCCCCTCCTAATTCATTCTTGCTACTGAGACAGTCCCCAGTATGCCATGCCCTAAGATTGTGACCATGCCAACCATAAGATCCTGTCAAGTATACTGCCGTGAGGCCAGTAATTGCCATTATATGTGTGGCAATTAGGAACTGGAAGTGTGCAGGCAACCACCAGGATAAGATTTGGGCCACCCCAGATCATACCAGTGGACTGTACCCTACAAGTCATTCTAGCTTCATGTGCAGGCCAGTAATTAACATCAATGTCCTTCCACATTTTATGCACCAAATGGTGAAGTATACCCAAGTTCTGTGTTCTTTTTAAATTCACGTATGTGTTTTTGAAGTGGTTACTTTAGTTTGATGTTTCTAATGAGAATCCATGTGGAGAACTGGATTATTACCAATGCAAACTTGGCTCATTCCAACAATTCACGCTAGTGGGCAACTATGAATGAATTGGAAAATTCCTTTCTTAATAGAAGAATGAAACAAAATCATCAGGAAAAAAAAACTTGGTGTATGTATATGTAAGTTTCATTTCTCTGGGTTTTTCCACCAAGTCATATTACTCTTTTTCAAACTTTTAACTGGTTATAATTAACCTCCCCTTATTACCAAATTGTTGTATCTTTGTAAAGTTCCAAAAGTAAAAGCACATTTATACATACTTTGTATCTGTGTTAAAAAATGATAATAATTGAATCCCACTGGACATCTTTTGCAAATGCTTGAAAAGAGTGGTTGAGAATTGAAAAGCTATCTCAGCTGTAAAGATGAATAAATTTTATTTTAATTTTATAAAGACAGGATCGATGCAGTAATTCTGGATTTATTGAACATTTACTGGATATGTTTGGTTTCTTAAAAAATGCGTACAGACTAAGCTATATATTTCTGGGAAAGTAAAGCATATTTTATTTTGGAAATCTTCATTAGGAGGCCACGTTTTACATCATTAATATGTTACTGGTTATATCTTTCTTTAAGCCATTTGCCAACAGATCAATAGCTTTAAAATAAATTGCATTTATCATCATGTTAGCACAAATGGTTGTGATGATATCAGTGAGCTTAGTCTTCTAAAGAGAGGGTGTAAAAGATCTCATTAATGAACTATATGCAGGCAACTCATTTAGAATATTTATTCAGGGTTTCTTTTGTAATTTTATTTCTATGAGCTGCCATTTGAAAGAGCCGTCACACTCTTCTTACATACGTTATAGAGTTTCACATAGAATTGATGGTGACAGACTACTTACTTCTGCACTGTCTTTGCCCAGTACCACTGTGGTGCACTGTTGAAAGTTGCATTTATAATACATTGAGGCTGCAGTTCCTATACTCTCCGGAAGTTCAGGATCTGCAGTACATCCTTGCGGCTGAGGGGGGAATGAGGCAGTGTGGTCCCTAGGATCGTGCTGCTGCTAGGGGCTTTCTTTTACTTATAGAATGCAACAGCGGCTTCCTGGGAGTGCGGAGACCCCTGTGTAGGCCTCTGAAGGGCTCCCAAGCTGTGGAGAATGCAAAAATCACAATCGCAACCCATTTCCAATTTCACAATTGCAAACTGGAAGTGGGTCATGATTGTTATTTTTCCATTCTCCGCAGCTTGGGGAGCCCCGCAGAGGCTTCTGTGGGGCTCCCCGCATCCCTGGGAGCTACTACTGTGCCCTGTAAGTAAAAAGCCCCTGGCAGCGGTGTGATCCTGGGGATCGTGTTGATGCATTCTCCCTCCGCAACCCTTAAAAGGGCAAAGTCTGAAATTGATGCAGCAGTTTGAGAACCTCTGCATTAAGGTGTTTGAAAACAGTGTTATTTATTTATTCAGAAGTAAGTCCATTGTGTCAATAAGACTTGGTCTGTAATCCTATCTTACTTACCAGAAACAAGCACCTCTAATAATACAGTATTATGGATTGTATCCAGAGGTTGTATGAGTAGAAGGAAGCTTGCACAAGGAAATTTTCCTGCCCCCTATTCCTCTCAAAGTTACTTTTGAAGGGGATCCTCAGAAATGGTGTAGAGTGGGATGGCATGCAGGAAACTTCATAGAGAGGGGGATCTTGCCAAAAATCAGTCACCTTTCATGAACAGAGGCCTTCTCATAGAAGGTGTCTCTACCCAATTGACAGCAATCTCCTTGTATGCCATTTCCACCTTTTCCCCC